>NW_026126482.1:17372500-18572500 GCF_943737965.1 Phodopus roborovskii | reverse complement strand
TTATACTATGATAAGCCTTCTTTAAAAAGTATCACACCACATGAAACCGTACAATAAAAACTCAGTGCTTCAGAGCACTGGATGCACTTCCAAAAGGAAGACCTGGGTTCAATGCCCAACATCCACAGCTTACAACTGGTCAGTAACTCCAGTTCCAGGGGACCCAATACCTTCTTCTGGCATCTGCAGGTACTGCATTGCACATGGAACACAAACAGGAATGCAGGCAAAACACCCACACATGAAAAATAAAAACAAAGAAAAAATTTTTGTAAAGGGCTAACAGAAAAATAAAAAAGGGACATGGCATGCAAAACTTCTGTCATGCATTTAAAAAATAACATGACTTTCCATGTGTTAAAATTATAAAATACAATAAATTAGGCACTTTATCTTGAAAAACAGCCTGTTTAGATGAGAAGCCATGTCACAGGGTGTGTTGGTTTAAATGAAAATGGTCCCTGCAGGCTCACAGAGAGTGGAACTATTAGGAAGTGTGGCCTTGTGAAGAAGTGTGTCACGGGCTTTGAGGTTTCAGATGCAAAAGAAAGCTAGGCCTGGCGTCTCTCTCCCCTGCTGCCTTCCTGTCCAGATGGAGAACTCTCTGCTGCTTCTCTGGAACCACAACTGCCCATTGGCAGCCTTCTCCTGCCATGACAATAATGGACCGAACCTCTGAACTGTAAGTGACCCCTATTACATGGTTTCCTTTGTAAGAGTTGTTTTGGTCAAGGTGCCCCTTCACTGCCATAGAAACCCTGACTAAGACACAGGGCTATGGCTACTGTGAAGTGATTTGGCAGAAGGAAGTTTGCAAGCACCAGGTATAGCTGGGGTTGGCTCATAACACACAGATAGCTGAACACTTCATAAATGTTCAGGGTGTTGTGTAGGAAGAAAAGCTCAAACTCAACAAAAGTAACAAGACATTTGTTGTTGTGGCAGTACATTTGAAGATTTCTTCAGATTAGTATTTCAAGATAGAATTTTCAAACTACTAACTCTTCAGTATTTTTAATTAAGTTATAATTGTGCCCAAATTGCATATAAGAAACTAGCAGGCCAGGCTGTGGTGGCACATGCCTTTAGTACCAGCACTCAGAAGGCAGAGGCAGGCAAATCTCTGAGTTCAAGGCCCATCTGGTCTACAGAGTGAGTTCCAGGGTAACCAGGACTGTTTCACAGAGAAACTTTGTCTTGGAAAAAACAAAAAAACAAAACAAGAACAAAAAAAAAAAAAATTAAAAAAAAAAATCAAACTATGGGGTTTAAAGATATATGCCTATTATCTTGGCATCTGTTCTATCCCCTCCTCCATTTACTATTTTTAGTTTTTGACACTACTAAATTTCAAATCTTGTAAATTTAACACTGTATCTTTCATATGTTACATCCTCAAATGTAACATATTCTGGTAAGATATAGCTTTTAAAAGCCCATTTATCTCCTCACTCTCTATTCTTAGCTATTCTCATCATGTCTCATGCCTTCCTGCTGTCGCCTCCATATAACTGTTACTGCTTGAAGCAATAGTGTAGTTTACCCTAATGAGGGTAACAGGCTCTAACCAAACTATGGACTCCAGCTTCCAGTGGGAGAGTGTGCTCAAGCTGCTGAAAGGAAATGCATGCACACCAATAATTCTATATGAAGGTAAGCTATCCTTTTATAAAGGAGAAATTAAGACATTTTCAAACAAAAACAGAGAATCTGTTGTTAGCATTCTACACTACAAGAAATAATAACAGGGATGGACAAGGTAGCTCAGCGGGAAAAGGTGTTTGGCCGCCAAGGCTAATAATACTTGAGCTCAATCTCTGAAACCCACAAAGTGAAGGAAAGAACCAACTCCCATATGCTGTCCTCTGACGTTCACACATGTGCTATGACACCTGTGCATCTCCCCCAAACACACACACAAATAAAAATATATATAAAAAAACTTAAAGAAATACACAGAAAATTATGTGAATGCATTTTTATTTATAATTTTGTCTTCTGATTTAAACACAGAGAAGTGATTATAAAATTCGTTGGGATTACCAGTGGCCCATAGGTGTCAACTAGGCCTGGGCTGATGCTAAAGGCCATGTCTGGGTATGTGGCCCTACCACAGCCAGGGTCTGTGTAGAGGTCCATGGCTCCTGCTGTCACTGAAGACCATACAGATGCCTGGAGTCTGGGCCGTGGACACCTTAGGCAGTGTTGGTATCCGAGGGACATGCTGCCAGGGCCATATAGATTTGAGTGACCTGCACTGCCATCCTCCTATCCCCTGGTCACAGTGACAACCAGATCTGAGCTGCAACCTAGAGTCACATCTGGGTTCATGGTCCTACAACTGCCACATGGTCTGTACTAATATCCATGGCTCCTGGTACCATCATAGGCATTGTGGATGCCTGAGGTCTATGTGGTCACCTGGGACTATGTTGCATTCGGAGGGCCACATTGCAGCTGGGGCAATGCCAATCTCAGTGGCCTGAGCAGCCACACAGGGTCATGGTGATATCAGGCCTGGCATGCTGCCAAGGATCATGTCTAAGTCTATTGTCCTATGCCAGTATCTGTGTTGATATCCATGGCCCACATTGCCACAAGGATGCCTGGCTTCTGGGCCACCACCCGTCATCATGTTGGAATCCAAGGGATGTGCTGCTGCCAGGGCCATGCTGACACAAGTGGCCTGCACTGTCACCCCTGGCCATTGTGTCGTCCAGGTCCAAGGTGCTGCTGAGGACAATGTCTGGGTCTGTGGCCCTACCACAGTCAGAGTCTGTGTCTATGTCCATAACTCTGGCTATCACCAAAGGCAATGCAGATGCCCAGGGTATGGGCCAACACCTGAGATCATGTTGCTACCAGGGCCAAAGCTGTGGCAGGGGGTCATTATCTGGGTCTGTGGTCCTGCCACAGCTAGGATCTGTGTTGTGGTCGGTGGCTCCTGTTTGCATCAAAGGCCATGTGACTGCCCCGTGTCCAAGTCATCACCTGGGGCCATGTTGGAGTCCTGTGGACCATGCTCTGAGAGATCTGCATTGCCACTCAAGGTCATGGTGACATCTGGGCTGATGGCCATGGTCTGTGGTCCTGCCACAGCTGGGGTCTGTGTTGATGTCTACTGCCCATGTTACCACAAGGACTCATGAGAACCATGTGTTCAGGTGTGAGGGTGGTGCAGAGCGGCACCTGGGATAGCTTTCACCCTTAGCATGGGAGAACTGACTCTGCTCCTTGTCTGGGGATGTGGTACCAGCTGCCCAGTCAGACCAACTCAGGTACCACCTAGACACACAGCCAGAGCTCTGAGTTAGCACTCCCCAAAATCTATCCCATCTATGACCTGCTAAAGCTTGTGAAGGGACAGATCCTACAGAACCATAGCCACAGGATCTCTATGACTCAGGGAAACTGCAGGACACCCAAGAGGAGTTTCGATGAGGGTCCAGTATTGACGATGTACCAGAAGCCGGAGGCCTTGAAACTGAACAGCAACTCATTATACAACGAACATTTGCAAGTAAAACTGTTTGGACAAACAGATATACTGCAGGATACACAGCAGCTCTCGATGCCATTAAGATGAATGAAGAGGTGATAGAAAGGAAAGATGGAGTAGTAAAGTGCGTTTTTGTTTGTTTTTAATTAATACTCTTATTAGTATTTTTAATTTTTATCTTTATTATTTATTTTTCAGTTTTCAGGGAGGAGGTAGTACAAAGTAAAGGACAGACATAGAAAACCTGGGAAATGAATAGGATTGGGTGCATGATGTGAAATTCCCAAGAATCAATTTTTTTAAAGATCAATTAAAAAATTCTGTGGACTTAAAATGTATAACAATAATGACATTATTATTATTATTAATAATAATAATACAAAGCAGAGGGGTAACATAGGATTAATATAACTAAAGTGGTACAGGGTTTAAGCACTAAAATCTACAATAGACCAATGAAAGAAATTAAAGAGAATCTAAATAAATACTAATAGGATCAAGAATTAAAATATTTAATATGAAGATGGCAAACTGATGTTGAGATTCAAAACAGTCCTTACCAAAAACATAATCCACTCTTTTGATCCTAAAATACAAACAGAAATACATGGCGTTCCCAAGAGACCAACATAATCTTAATTAAACAAAACTGGAAAATTCACACTTGCCAGTTTCAAAATATACTACAAAATACAGCCGTCAAGAAAAAAATACTCCTATATTTAGACTTAAGAGATCAGTACAATACAATTCAGAATCCAGAAATTGGTATCTAATCTAATCTGACTTTTTTTTCTGTTGGTCTGATTGTCTTTGGTTTTGTTAAGCCAGGATCACATGTAATACAGGCTAGCAGCAAACTCCTTATATGGCTGAAGCTGGTCCTGAACTCTTCCTGCATCTACTTCCTAAGTAATGGGACTGTAGGCATGGACCACCATACTTAGCACTACAGTAAAACCGATCTCTGACAAAAGGAAGAAGTTAGCTCAACAGGGAAGAACAATCTCTAAACAAATGGTGCTTGAACAGTTGGATATGCGCTCAGATAAAAATTAACTCAAATGAAGCAGAAAATAAATGAGGAGCTAAACTATACAATCTCAAACATTGTACTAATCTTTGGGACTTTGACTTAGGCAATGATCTCTTAGATCCAACATGAAAAGCAAAAGCAACAAGAAAAAAAAAAAAAAAAAAAACAGACTTCCTAAGAATATAAATGTATTGTGTGTATTGTTAACCCAATTCCTATGAAACCTTAAAGACTTACTCACCTGGGTTTCTAACACCCAGAAATTTATGCCTAGATTCCAACAAGAAATCATGTAAAGAGGAAGCAAAACAAGTATCAATTCTGACTAAGATATGACAGATGTTGAAAATTCAAACTGGGAAGTCAAAACAGCTGATTTGCTAAGGATTATAAGGAGACCGTGGATTCAGCACTAGGCATCAAAAATAAAGAATGTCTCTTTTGAGGTATCAGTAGATAGAGTAGAAGCAAGGAAAGAATTGGTGTGACAACGGTCATAGAGCCTTCCCAAGCTGAAATGTCATGGGGAAAACTATTTCAAAAATAAATATAATTAGACACACATACAAAAGCTAGTACACAACATCTAAACAGCACAAGACCCAGGGTTGCCACAGGACACATGGCCCACATTGGAGGATGCAGCCTAAGGAGCAACGTCACTGCAATCTCCTTGATTGTGGCTAGAATCTCAAAATAATTTCAGAATGAGTCAGTATGAAGCCAAGCTGGGTTACTGAAAGATAAAGAGCAAGAGACTTTTCAGATTAAAGCGAGAGTTTGCCAGAGTTGCTTAAATAAACAATAGCTACTTATACGACTTGGTGGCTTTCAAACATTAATACTGCGATTGTAATTTGCAACCAGGTTCAAAGTTTAAGAAGAATGGCTCAAAACAAGAGTCCTGAGAAACAGGCCCACAAAAATACAGCAAACTACACAGGAAATTTGACGGAGACAGGTGTGTCTTTCCAGAAACTGTTGCTGAAATTCTGACATCTACTTGTGAAAAGCAAAGTACAGACACAGATTTGATAGCATGGTGGTTTGAAGGAGATATCCTCTATAGTCCTGGGTATTTGAGCTTGGCAATATTTGGGGGAGGCTTAGGAGGAAGAATGCCACTGGAAGAAGGCTTTGAGAGCTTAAAGACTACACCATTTCAGGTTTGCTCGCCCTGCTTCATGCTTGTGGTTTAAGATATAGCCTTCAGCTTCCTGCTTTTAACTGCTAGGGGATTTCTCCAGTACATTTTCGGTTTTGTTTGTTTCTTGAGATGGAGTCTTACTATGTAGCCCTAGGTAGGCCTGGAACTTACTACATAGGCTAGGCTGGTCTCAAACTCATGAAGATTCACCCACCTCTGCCTACCTAGTAATAGGAGTAAAGGATTGTGCCACCCCACCTGGCACTTTAGACAGACAGACAGAACATGCCAGCATGCTCAAGTGGATGTTAGAGTACAATTTGTGGGAGTTGGCTCTCCTTCTACCAAGTATAGTCTAAAGATTGAACTCACTCAGGTCGTCAGGCATGGCAGCATGCACTTTTAACCACTGAGCCATCTCACACATGCACAGTTCAATTCTTTACCGACTCATTTTTCCACACAGCCTGAGGCACTACTCCTAAATCATTTTAAATCATTTCAACCAACCACCAAATCATACATTAAAAACATGAAGATCAAGGGAAAATCATTTTTCCTGATTTTGGAAGGTTACTCTCACCTGAGTCCAGCATAAGCAAACAAATACTCAACATATTTGAGATAAACATGCCACCACCACACACAGTCCTCTAGCACCAATACCAACAAGGAAATAATCTTAAAACACAGTAATCAGGAATATAAACATTAACAAAATCTGTGAAGGAAAAGCACAGGATGAGATGAAGCTTAAGTCTAATCAATTCCAGGACATAGTCCACATTCCTAATTTTTTTTACTTTGTTTAATCATACCACTATTTAGTTTTCTAAGCCAGAGAGACCTGGGAGTAATCATCCTTACTTTCTCCTCAGCTACCTTTACTCACTACTCACTTCTTACTCAGATTTTGCAAGGCGTACTAACACTCCAATGCCAGCAAAGGAATGGATGTGCTAGCAAGGTGAGGGCAAGCAGGCAAAGAGCAAAAGCTTCCATCTTCTATGTCCTTTTATATATAGACTTCCAGCCGAAGGTATGGCCCTGATTAAAGATATGTCTTCCCACCTCAAAATCTGGATCAAAGGTGTCTTCAATCTCAAGAGCCCAGACTAAAAGTGAACTCACCTAGTTCACACCAAACAGAGAAGCTCTCACGGTTTCTGGATTGTAGTTCATTCCAGATATAGTCTAACTGACAACCAAGATGTACCACAGTATACACTGGTCAGCAACACACAGCACACACGTGTTTCACCTACAATGTCATGCAAGGACAGTTTGTGATGGTCCTACTACCAAAATCACATTTGGACAAATTTCTAAGAATGTTCTACAGTCACTGATACACACATAACTTGTTAGCAACTTCACGAATGCCCTGCTATACAGATTAAAGCCTCAGTATTGTGTTACAATTATTTTCATACTTTCTATAACTTCAAAGAAGACTACTAAAAACACAAGTCTACCCATATCACTGCCTTGCTTTTAAACGCAGTACCTGAGAGGTAACATCAAGACCTATCAGTGTTAGATACCCTTCCATGGTCTTCTCTAGGGAACAATTACTATGCTGGAGCTCCTCTGCAACAGCAGCACAGCAGTACAGATGCAGTGCATGCTGGGCACCAGGCAGCTGTCACCAACAGCATCAATGAGTCATAAGTTGCCACGAACCAGGACTCTAATAAATGTACCAAATGTATTATTTAAGTTAGTCCCATGAGGTCAGCAGTACTGTTTCCTTTTAGGACTGAGACTGAAATCATTTACTGAAAGTACAAAATCACAGAACAGTGTACAGCAGAGGCAAGATTTAAATGTCCACTCTGCTTCTCAACAAAGGAAACCCAGCTTATAAAACAGGAATTTACCTTTAAAATCACACACCATCTACAAAAGGATGCCCAAGAAGCTTGTCTACGGTGGGATGTAAAGGTGGATGAAGGACAGGGGAACCAGAACCAGACATTTGCCTGTTTCCTCTTCTGCAAACTTAGATGTTACAAAGTCTGCCCTGATCACCACTGTCTTCTAAAAGGTGGTCTGTACTTCATCAGTTTGTTCACCTGTATTATTACTATCTTATACTACATTTTATTATTTATTACACTGATTATTTATTATCCCTTTTCCTATAAATTTCTGGGCAGCAGGGACCCTATTTCAGCAATGTCTACATCCCTGTTTTTATCTTGTCAAGCCCTATTAGTAGGTAATCAACACATAAACCTCTTCTTCCCTTTTCATCCCTACTGCAATCTACTCCTTGGCCAAACTCTTTCTAGCTACCCTGCACACTGCCATTACACGTGGTATTCTTTCCCTAGTTCCTGTTGGTACTGCTGAGTATGGATATCCTCTAAAGATTCCGTATTACCTACAGTTTAGAATTGCCATCAGGGCTCTCTCATACTTCAGTCCATTTTTTTCTTCTGTCTGTTTCCATTGCAATCCCCTGATGTCCCAGTAGCACTTAGTACCGAACCATAATGCTTCTGCCAAAGACCATACAAATTTATACTCTACTTAAGACTACCTTAGTCATCTACCACCTTGTAGATGCTTTTCTCCTACAAAGCCTCTCAAATTCTTACTAATATTAAAGGGCTAACATATACTACTTCCTTGATACATGTGTTTCCCTGAGCAAGTTCCCCCATATATGATCTCAATCTCCATTCAATAAAGACTGTCTTAATTGAGTTTTTTTTTTTTTTTTTTTTTGCATAATGACTGCTCTCTGCCCTACCCCACTGTATTTTCTAAATACTAACATAGATATGTTTCTACTGCATGTCAGGAAGCCCATTAGTAAGTATAACAAAGACAACTGTGAATAAAATAATGCTGCTTTGGATTACCAGACTTCCAATTATATAATGTCTCCAACAAGCATCTGTTAAGTTGATAACAATGCTGTTTACTTACATTACTTTCTCTTTGTTCACACCTTCCTCTGTGAGCACTCATTTGTTGATAACAACCGAAACTAGGAGGTGCCTTTCTAGTTTTGTGTTTTAAATCAGTGTAAATGTGTGTGTCTAAGTGTGGGTTTGTGCACTTGAGTCAATGCCTGAGGAGGCCAGAAGAGGGTGCTGAAACCCATGGAACTGGAGTTACAAGGCAGTTGTAATGTGCCTGACATGGGTACTAGGATTAAAGTGGGGTCCTCTACAAGGGCAGTCCATGCTCTTAACTGCTGAGCCATCGCTCCAGCCCCAGCCCTTCTGATTTTATGATCCTCTCAAAGCTAGATAAGAAACTTTCTTTCCTTCTCTTCATAAAAAATACCTTATAAAGTTAATAAGTGTGAAAGGAACACTTTGAGAGTATATTATTACCAATAGGAAAATTGAGGAATAGAATACAGACTGAAGTACTTGCCAATTCTCCCAGAATCTCTGTCAAACTGTGGTATCAATATTTTGTTTGAAGAGTTAAAAATATCATATGCATAATAAATTATAACTAAAAGTTCTCTCACAGTTTGAATTAACTGTTTCTCTGCTACCTCTGTGTCTACTAGCATGCATAATTTAAAACTTGAATGAAATTCCCGAGCTGAAAGTACATTCAGGAAAAAAAATGATTTTTAAAAATTTCTTAACAGTCATTGATTATTATTAAAAACACAAAGTGAAAATATACCCTTTAACATGTCTCCTTAAAAAAAAAAGATCATGTACATAACACAATTTAATACTTTATTATGAAATCTGTTCAAATTTCATCTTTAATTAATAAAAAACTGACAGGTTACTGGTGTAATCTGTCCTTATAAATTATACTTATTTTCCTGAATATACATAAAATTATGCTTGGTTTAAATAAAAAAATTAACTCAGAAAATTACATTATTTCATGCAGTAAAACAAATTTCCTTCAAGCCCTATTATTCTCTAGGCAGAAAAAAAAAATGATGTCATGCGCCGCCTCTCCCTCAGCAGACCTACAAAGCATGCACAGGGCAGGGTCAACAAAGCATTCGCACATACACAGTACTTTACACTATACCCGCTTGTTCTTTCACTCTGTCCAGAGAGCCCATCACACTAAACTCCCGTCAGTGACAATTTTTCTAGAAAAGTAAGATCTTGGATTCAAGTAATTCCTAAACATGGTCTAAAGAAAATTCTATTTAAAGTGAAATGAGCAGATAGGCATACATCTCTCTAAGAACACTGGGGAGTGAGTAAGTGAACTAGTTTGTTCATCCATGCCATCAGCAACAAGGGGTCTGTTCTCCAATATATGTTGCAGCAGGACTGCATCTCAAATGCATTATGCTAAGTTGAAGATGCCACACTTAAAAGATTACTTAAGTAGAATGATTCTGTTTATATGCCACAAAATGTAAAATAGACACATACTATTTTGGGAAAGAGACAGTGACCCACACAAAAAGATACCCAGAAGCTAGAACTTAAAAACTGATTAGTTGAACTGGCAAATACAAAAAGGGGACAGGAAGCTAACTCAGGGGAAAAGGGTAAGGGCAAATAGAAAGAACTGAAAAACCTAAGTCCACGCATGAAGAAAGGGCCTTATAAATGAACAACAGGTAAGAATTAAGAATCAGAGGCGCCCGGCCAGCCTTCCAGGCTTGTGGAAGTACTAGCCTGCTGATCATTCACTACTTCCTGGGCTCTCCACAGCTCCCTTCTCTTCCCTCAAGACCAAGGGCGGCCCAGGACAGTGCATGGTCAGCTAAATCCCATCTCCATCCCAGCCTCTTGTGGAGGGTGAGGAGAAAGATGGCAGGATGACTGACTGCCAGCCTGTGTGGTGGACTATGGCACAGGACATACAAAACTGGGATATGCTGGAAATACAGAACCACAGTTTATCATCCTCTCATGTATTGCAATCAAAGAGTCTGCAAAAGTAAGTGATCACGCCCAGGGGAGGATAATGAAAGGTGTAGATGACCTAGACTTCTTCGTTGGTGATGAAGCAATGGAAAAACCCATGGAAGCAACGAAGAGGCCAATCCGCCATGGTATAGCTGAAGATTGGGACTGATGGAAAGGTTTATATGGAGCAAGTGATTTTTAAATATTTAAGGGCAGAGCCTGAGGACCATTACTTTCTTTTGACTGAACCTCCACTAAATACTCCAGAAATATATTGCTGAAATAATGTTTGAGTCCTTCAATGTTCCAGGCTTGTACATTGCTATGCAAGCTGTTCTTGCCTTAGCTGCACCCTGGACTTCAAGACAAGCAGGAGAGAGGATGCTGACAGGTACAATAATAGACAGCAGAGATGGAGTCCCTCATGTCATTCCTGTGGCTGAAGGGTGTGTCACCAGCAGCTGCACGAAACACATTCCAATTATAGGAACAGATATAACATACTTTATTCAGCAACTGCTTCGAGACCAAGAAGTATGAGTGTCCCCCCCAACACCGTCCCCCCAACAGTCCCTGGAAACTGCAAAAGCAGTGAAGGAATACTATAGTTATGTCTGCTGAGATTTAGTAAAAGAGTTTAACAAGTATGACACTGATGGGTCAAAGTGGATCAAACAGTACACCGGAGTCAACGCAATCTCAAAGAAAGTGTTCTCCATTGACGTTGGCTATGAGAGATTCCTGGGACCAGAGATCTTTTTCTATCCAGAGTTTGCTTAATCCAGATTTTACTCAGCCTATTTCAGAAGATATAGATGAAGTCATTCAGAACTGCCCCACTGATGTCAGGCATCCTCTCTATAAGAACATTGTCCTCTCTGGTGGGGCAACACCATGTTCAAGGACTTTGGGTGTCATTTGCAAAGAGATTTGAAAAGATCCATAGGTGCCAGGCTGAAGTTAAGCAAGAAGCTGAGCGGTGGTAGATTGAAGCCCAAACCTATTGATGTAAAAGTCATTACACATCACATGCAATGGTATGCAGTCTGGTTTGGAGAGTCAATGCTGGCTCCCATGCCCGAGTTCTACCAAGTATGCTACACCAAAAAGGATTATGAAGAAACTGGACCTAGCATTTGTCATCACATTCCACTATTTGGAGTTATGTCCTAAAGTTGACTTCTTTATTGGGGTTAGGGAGATAATCTTTCTGATGAACAGTTTTTGTCTGAATGGATGGTTCTGAGGCTTTAACCAAACATGGTCAATCATACAGAAATATTTAATGAATGTGTCAATATGCAGATGTATAAGAGAGCCAAGAGGACTGTTTTTCTTTAGGATGGATATTTCAATCTTACATGTATCAAAAAAGAAATGAATTTTAGTTCTTTCTGTGCCCTGATTTTTGTATATTATTGACTTACCCAATGTGCTAGGCTCTCTGGGTGTGTAGAGCTCTGTGATGCCTGACTGAGCACTGCTGAATGGGCAGTACAGGAGATGGTTTGAATTTTTCATACTTTGAGGAAAAAAAGTTAAAAAAAAAAAAAACTGTAGTATTGGAGGGAAAATGTGATCAAGGAAAAAATGAATTCAACTAGCAGCCTCATGGGACTTGCCCCAACACTCTGGGATCCAGTTATCTCGAGCAGCTCCACCCCTCCCTAACCCACCAAATGGTTCTCTCTGCAAACACTTTGGATCTAGGAAGCTAGTCTCCTGGGTTAGCCGATGTCTGACCTGCTTTCTGATTACTCACATTCTGTTTCTTGCTTTAAAAGAAAAGACAAGACTGTTGGACCAGTATTGCAATTCTGTAGAGTCATTTCTTATTAAAACAATAATGTGATTACCAAAATTGGCACATTTAAGGCCTAATACCATACTAATAAAGGCAAAAATTTCTCTTTATTACTTGTTTTAGGCTCTTTGATCTCTTTACAAGTTAACTAATATATCTATTTCCTTCAGATTCTACAGTAGCTCTTTAAAAAGCACAGCGGATGGATAGCAAGCTTTTTTTATATGTTCTGTACAAATAATTGTAAACTTTTAATATGTTGAGTGCTTTCAATTTCATAATTAGATATTTTCATTTGTATAACTCATTTGCAGTCTGAATTTTTTTTTTTAGTGCCAGTCCTTGACATATTGTCTTCTTTACAATTTAAAATATCTGGAACATGAAGGAAACCGATGACAATAAATTAAAATTGAATTACCCAAAAGGGGAAAGAAAAAAAAGAATTAACAATCATCCATTTGGAAAAACCAGACATCATTGCAGCAGTGAAAAACCATAAAAACAGTGAGAATAAGGACAAAGTAATTATGGCATGTGTTTATGTATGAAAATGTCACAGTGGTTTGTATACTTTACCAAAATAATTTTTAAAGACGTGGAAAAAATTCAAACCCTGACAACACAACAAAATGTGCCACTGAGGCAGATCAGGAGTAATGCAAATTACTCTGGTTACTTGCAAAAACTGTCTCACAATTCCTTATAAAGTTAAAAATATGTTTTAACTACAATTTGGCAATCTTGTTCCTGGTTATTTACCCACGTGAAATGAAAGCTTGCATTTACAGAAAACCTTATACATATGTATGTTGATAATGGTTATATCTATAATTGTGAAAACCTACCCTTCAACTGGGAAGTGGATTAGCATACTGGTTTGATTTTCCATACCCTAAGCAACAAAAAGGGCTGTTCTCCAAAATATGAAACAGCAAGGATAGATCTTGAATTCATTACGTGTTATACAGAGTAGATGCCGGCAGACTTACAAGGATACATGTTATGATTTCATCTATATGCCATTCTAGAAATGGCAAAGGATAAGCAGAAACTCCATCAGTGGTTGCCAGGCTGTAGATGGAAAAGGGTCATCGACCAAGAGACAGAGAGTCAGGGAACTATTCTACACACTAGTTATAGTGGTTATGACTAAACACGTCTGTAAAACTTCACAGAACTCTAAAGGACCAAATTTACTAAATGCAAACACATACAATCTTAAACATTAAAGGAAAATAAGGGTGAGGAATCCTGGCTACAAACAGGTAAAAATGAAAAACTACATAGGATCCAGTCACAGCATAAATGACTCCATCTGGTAAAAAAGTTTTATTTTAGCCTTAAAGCATATGTTCCAAATGTTCTTAAGGAAGAGACAGTCAAGTCAGGTCTAAGACACCATGAACACTTACAAACACGGAGCACCTGGAAGGCAATTACCAACCACTTGGAGAAGGAAGGAACTCCAGTGATTAAACTACCAATACCCATCCAACTAAGGGAGATGAGGGAGACAACAAGAAAAAGATAAAGATTGGAAACCCTCAGGTTTATACCAACAGTGAAAACACTAACCCAGCTAATTTTGAGAAAAGCACTTCAAACAGGCTAAACTCAATGGCTGTGAAAACATCTCGGTAGATGTATTTCACTGGAGATCAAAGGGAAATGAGACACAGCATTAGATTTAAGGCTCAGAGTACTTCTAGCAAAGAAAAGGTGGAGATCATTCACAGATGGAATACACAGAACGAAAGCTACCCCAAGAATCATGAGCAATGCTAGCCTTATGGAGCCGAGTTAGGCCAATGTGTCTCAGAAGCTTTCTCTTAGGAATCTCTGGTTTTATGTTTTGTTTGATCACAGTGGTAAAATAGACAGTTAAAAAGTTGTCACTGTAGCCCAAGCTTTCCCCTTCTATTTCAGTACTGCTGTCACTGAGTATATTCAGTAAAGTGAAAAGTAATGGATTGGACAATTCTGTTAATTAAACACAGGTAGATCAACAAGAGATACTCAAATATAGGTCAGATTACCTGAAGAGCCTATCTTGACAGCTGGATGAATGACCCTATCATTGCTTAAAGGACTCTTTAATGTCCCAATGAAGTATCAGAAAACAATATGACTTTAAAGAATCAGTCCTTAAACAGAAATATACACCAAAATTCCCCCGTGGACCTTTGTCAAAATGCCTACACCTTTACCAAAGCTCTATTACTAAAAATTCTAAATAAGAATCTTTTAGTTAAGGATTGTAAGAGTCCCACAACAGTGGTTCTGATGTACACATATATCACACACATCAACTCTAAGACTTAAGAGAAATAAACAAAAGCTGGTTCCACAATCAACCAGAGACTTTTTACTCTCAAGCTTCCATACCACATACTAAGCTCTGGGAAGCTTTCTAATCAAGAGCACACAGCATCCATTTTTCGAGTGTTACTAAAACTCTAAACCCATTCCCTTTACAATACCTGCAAGTCACTTACTGGCTTTGGTTAACCAAGTGTTAGATCTAGCCTCTTGGCAGAACTCAGGAAAATGAGTCACCCCATTGCTTAAACCTCAACTCACAGTTTTTCATAATGAAGCTGCCAGAAAGACTGTTAAAATCATGAACTCGAGCTTCAGTTCAATTAGGACTGAACTAGAACCAGAACCAATCTGCTGTACAGTTAGTCTGTTTTTCCAAAAGCAAGGTTTAAGATCACAACTTTTCAATCAAATTGTCATGCCCACCACAAAATTTACACTTACCCATCTCTCCCTTTGCTGACAATTTTTACTTCAAAATAATAAATCCCACAGGCTGCTGGTATTGGATGCGTGGCTCGAACAGATGCTGCATCTTTGGGGGTTTTACCATGACCTGCACGTGAAACAAGAAGGGAAGGGGCAAATGAGGTTTCCACGTGAAAATCTTAAAACAAGTCAAGAAAATAAGGCACCTGAATGAAACTTAATTTCAAGTAACTTGAAGAGGTAATGAAACATTTGTCATCACAATGAAACCAATATGCAAAACAGCTGAAGCTCCCCACCCCTTCCAAAGATCCCTTCACACTACGACTAGTTGAATTAAGAGTTCAGAGTTCTGAACACACTGTCTGGCAGTGGCCTTTTTTTTTTAAAAAAAAAAAACAGGGTTTCCCTGTGTAGCTTTGGAGCCTGTCCTGGAACTAGCTCTTGTAGACCAGGTTGGTCTCAAACTCACAGAGATCCACCTCCCTCAACCTCCCAAGTGCTGGGGCTAAAGGCATGTACCACCACCACCAACCAGCTTAACATTTTAGATTTATTTTAAAGATTTTTTCTTCCTTTATGTGTGTTTGCCCGAAACTATTATGTGTCCCACCTGTGTGCCTGCTGCCCAGAAGCTAGAAGGTGGTGTTGGATTCCCTGGAACTAGAGTTAGAGACTGTTGTGAAGTTGCAATGTGGGTTCTGGGAATCGAATCCAATTCATCTGTAAGAACTACTGAGTCATCTCTCCAGCCCCCAAATTACAGTATCTTAAGGTAGGGTATATTTTTAAATTACTCTGGATTGGAAGCACAGGAGAAAAGGATCTTAACTTTACCAGATCTAAATCTTCAATTAATTTGTAATAATCCTATATATTCTTCTGCAAAATTGACCACTTTTTAATTGGAGATACTTATATGATGGCATAATTTTAAATAAACTATATTAACAGGTAGATCTCTTAAAGAATTTATAACTCTGTTATTTCATATATTCTTATCCTCATTTCTGAAAAAAAAGCCCAACTCACACTTCTTCAGTCAGTACAGTCTATTGATGAGTACAACTCTGTAATTTGTTTCCTTTTTAAAGAAATGAAATAATAGCCAGGCGGTGGTGGCGCATGCCTTTATTCCCAGCACTTGGGAGGCAGAGGCAGGTGGATCTCTGAGTTTGAGGCCAGCCTGAACTGCACCGCTAGTTCCAGGACAACCAGGGCTACACAAAGAAACCCTGTCTCAAAAAAGGAAAACATACAAAAATGAAGTGAAATAACACAATGCTATGGTTAATATTATGGACCATGTGTTGAGTAATGGCTTGTATGATGTGTATGCATAAGAAAGCAAGTATGTATGTTCCATAACACTCTGGGGTCAGTTCTCTCCTTCCACTGTGGATCTAAGGACTGAACTAATTATCAGATTTGCACTTATTTCACCAGTCCACCAGGAAAATTTCTGATAAAGGCAAAGACTCAGTCCTAAGACCATAGAGAGCTAGGAAGTTAGCTAGGAAACAGAAGCAAAATGCAGCCTCCCCCTCTACAGCCCAACAGTTTTAACATATGTAGGCAACAGATTTATGCAGAGCTGAGCAGCAAGAAAAAAAAATAACTGCACAAACATGCAAAACAGTCACATGTACATGTGCTTATGGTGTGCATGTATGAGAGTATGTGTATCCATGTGGAGACC
The DNA here is from genome assembly GCF_943737965.1 of Phodopus roborovskii. Taxonomy (NCBI): domain Eukaryota; kingdom Metazoa; phylum Chordata; class Mammalia; order Rodentia; family Cricetidae; genus Phodopus; species Phodopus roborovskii. The sequence continues at coordinate 18,555,702 of NW_026126482.1, read as the reverse complement.
AGATAACACCAGGTATTGTCCCGAAGATGCCATCAACCTTGCTGAGAAAGACTCACTAGCCTAGAATTAAAGAGTAGGATATGCCAGGTGGCTAGGTGCCAATCTCTGCATCCCTGGAGCTGGGATTACAAATGCATGTCACCACCCACACAGCTCATTTTTGACAATGTGGGTCCTGATTGTGTTAGTGTGCACTTTACCAACTGGGCTATCTCCCCAACCCCAATACTCACAATAACTACTTAGTAAACAGACATTTACTAAATTGTGTTAACAGTGAAATAGTTTTTCAGTAAAATATAGTCAAACAGGGTACCCAATCATACAAAACCTATGTAAACTAAATGCACCTTTAAAAACTAGACAGTGATGATGGGAGATGCCATTATGTATATGTTTCTCATACTGGTTAATAATAAAGCACTGTTGGCCAATAGGAAAGGAAGATAGGAGGGACTAGGAGACAAGGAGGAAGAGGAAGTAGTAAGGAGGAGCCAAGATGGAGAGTCGGGAGAGAAATACATAGATCAGTAGAAATGGGTTAATAATTAAGGCAGAGCTAGCCGATAAGAAACAAGTAACCGGGCCAACAGCATTGTATCAAATACAGAGTCTCTGTGCATTATTTGGGGCTGGTGCGGCGGCGGGACAAGACCAGCAGCGGCAGGCGGAAAAACCGTACTTGTTACACAGTCATAGTTGGGTCCTTTCCCTGCCAGCTGTTGGCCAGGGCAGCTTATATGGCCTCTAAACAATACAGGTTACTTGCCATGGCTTTGGTTGCCCACCAGAACGAGATGGTTAAGACCCCATCGTCAAAGACAAGCTTTAGTTATAGTACACAAAGAAACCAAGGTGGAGCGGAACTAGAAATTTCCTGATAACTAGAGTTCATAGTGCCAAAAGGTGCTATGCAGGCTGCTGGGGGGAGAAGCCATCAACAGTCTTACTCAGCTGTGGAGAGTGTGTGCTATACTACTAACCTGCTAGGAAAATTATCCCTACTGGTGCAATAAATAGTAGAGGCATGACCAACCAACCATTCTGCTTGGATTCAGGGTCGGCTCACATCTAGTTCTATAAACCTGGCCAAAAGCCCATAGCTGAGGGCACAGGCTCTAGAGGGAAAGCTACTGCTATTGCTTTGGTAGAAGGATCATGATGTGACTATAAATTGGCTTCTAAACATTTATGTCTACGCCCATAGAGCTGCTGTCAGCTTTGGTCAAAGCAGCATCTTTCTACAGAGGGTGGTAGTTACTGGTCCAAATGTGGAGAATTACTGACTGTTGAATGTTCAACTCTAAGCTTGGTCTGTCAACACTGTCTCTTGTGAAGGATCCACAAGCAGTTCATGGTTATTAGGTGAGGGAATGGTGTAGCCATTGATAAGTTGTTCTTTTCCTATAAATAACCCATCAGCCAAATTCTGTAAGCAACTCTAATACAACTCGCTGAGTTAACACACACACAAACACACACATGCATGCACTTGAGGGGCATGGTGGTGATAAAAGGAGGGGTGAGTGGGAGTAGGACAGGAGAAAAGGAAACCCTGACTGGAATTCTAAATCAAGTATCTTACTGGGTTCTTAAAATAAACAGTAAATTTTGGCAGTGACCAAAGCTTATTTTAATTTATCAAAAATTTCATCCTAACAATGAATAAGATTTCTGGTAGTAGCCACAACTTCTAGGAGTAATCACAACATAGACTTAAGAAATAATATTTAACATATCTAGTACTATAGGAAAAGCACTGTTTTGAGTGAATTGTATTTAGTACCTCATTTAACATTCAAAACAGTTCAACAAAGGAAATACTATGTAGCCTCATTTCACAACTAAGGAAACAAAGTGAGATAAACCATGTCCATATTAGACATGCTGATTGAGAATTCCAAGCCAGGATATGTGCTCCAATTTAAATTCAAGAAGTCTGATCTAGCAAGAGTTCTGACCCCCACATGAAAGACTTAGGGACACCGAGAATTCTGGGAATTACTCCACATTTATCCTTATCTATTCTTCCTACATCAAGGCAGAAGAAAAAGAGAACTAATACTGGAAGGCACACAACTTCTCAGTGGCAGGTACTTTTGTATGCAATTTTCTCATTCAACATTTGTAACAGGCATTTTCTAGCATCATTTTTTTTTTAAATGAAAGTTTTACAAAGATGATATGATTTGTCCCAAATTGGCAGGCTCATGTTAAATCTATGCACATTAAAATCCCATACATGTTTTCATTATTCAGACTATCCATAAGTTCTTAACAATCTTTAATCTTTAAATAGCCTGTTTATTATGCTTTTCTAAAATAAAGTTCTGTAATTGTAAAAGTTAAAAGCATTTGTTTCATTATTAAATTTAAAAGTTACAGGGGTCTAGGGTGCAGCTCAGTAGAGAGCATTTGCCTAACATGCATAATGCTCCAGGTCAGTGGTTCTCAATTTTCCTAAACTGTGAATCTTTATTATAGTTCCTCATGTTGTGCTGACCCCCAATCATAAAATTATCTATTGCTTCTTTTATAACTGTATTTTGCTGCTGTTATGAATCACAATGTAAATATCTGATATGCAGAATATCTGATGTACAACCCCTGTGAAAGGAGTTGAAAACCACTGCCCTGGGCCAATCCCGTTTCACTAAAAACAAATAAAATATAGGAGATGTTGAGGTGTGTCTCAGCTTGTAGAGCACATGTCTAGCATGCTCAACACCCTAGGATCAATTCCCAGCACAGAAAATAAAGATATAAACAAACAAATAAATAAATATAATTTTGAAAAAAAAAAAAAAGGTACTACCCCTCTTAGGCAAGGCTGGTAATATCAGATACATAGGGCCTACCTCTAACTATGCTCATCAGATGTAAGATTATTATTTTAAAATCTGTAGTATTAAGAAGGTGGAGGGAACCAAGCCCACTAGTACAGGTTTGTCATGCCACACTGAAGCAGGATGGAAATCCAGTGTCTGCTTGGGCTAGAAAAATGAATTCCACACCAACCTGGACTATATGGTAAGATCCTATCTCAAAATAAAATGTAAAAGGAGGCTGGGGATACAGTAGCAGAGTGCTTGCCTAATGCATGCACGAAGGCCCGAAATTCAATCCCTACTGGGGGATGAGATTGAGATGGGAGCCACAAACATCCCTAATGTGGATTCGTGAATCTCACTTTAAAAGATTTATTTCAATCATTTTAAAAATGTTGAGGGAATGGGTATGTCATGTATGTGGGCACACACATGTCACAGGCACCTATGGAGAATCAAACCACAACTCTGTAGAGTCAATTCTAGTCCAATCTTCCCTTCCACTTTTACATAGGCTCCAGGAATCACACTCAGGTCTTTAGGCTTCATAACAAGTGCTTTTACCTACTGAGCCTTCGTGTTGATTCCCCAATTTTTTTAATTTTATTTTTTGGAGACAGGGTCTCCCCATGTAGCTCTGGCTATCAGTCCTGGATCTCACTATATAGATTCAAGCTCAGAGACCTGCCTGCCTCTGCCTCCCAAGTGCTAAGAGTAAAAGCATGTGTCACTACACCCTACTAAATTTAAGAGCTTAGCAATATGCAAAGACCCTGAGTAGAAGGGGCTAGGATTCTTAACAGAAGTATGTATATCCCTACAGTGCACCAAACCATCAGTGCAACAATGCATGGTCACAGGTTAGAGGTGCTAAGAAGGTTCCCTCTGAGTGCAGACTCAGGCACCTCACTTCCAACACACATGTACGTCAGTATGAGAAGTTAACAGTATGAGAATTAACATGAGAAAATGAGCCACAATCACACAGGACGTGACTTTTATCAACTGGAGTTCAGTATATAGTTTGCTTTGCCTTTACTTAGACCACATTAGTTTCCAAAGTTACTAAGGTCAACACTTTCCCCTCTCCTCTCCCTGAGGTTATTTCAAACATGTGTTATCCAGTTAAGACTATTTTATCAAGCTGGGTGTGGTGATAAGCAGCTGCAATCCCAGCACTTGGGAGGTAAAGACAGAGAATCAGGAGTTCAAAGCTGTTTTCAGCTACACATAGTGAGTTCACGGCCTGCTGGGGCTACTATATGAGACCCTATCACTGTGCTTCTCCACCTTCCTACTGCTGCAAGCCTTTAACACATTTCCGCTATGTTGTGGTGATCCCCAAGCATACAATTACTTTCACTGTTATTTCATTACTACAATTTTGCTACTGCTATGAATTGTAATGTAAGTATCTGATATGCAGGGTATCTGATTCAAGACCTATGTGAAAAAGTTGTTTGACTCCCAGGGGTGGAGACCCCCAGGTCTCTTCTGTCCTATCAGAAAGATCAGAAGAGAAGGTAGAAAGGACCTAGATTATCCTGTCAAGTTGACCCCAGTGGTGCTGGCCTATCACCCAGCTACTCGGGGTTCTGAAGGCTTGCAAAGTTAATAACTACTTGCCAGCATGAATTGAGACTCTACTTAAAAAAAATGAATCATATTCTGCATTCTACACTGGGACTTTTGCCTGTCTTACAAATGGTTTTTTAACTTAAGTTCATTGTAGTTCTTGGTATAGTTCTATGGTTTGCCTAAGACCATGTGTCCACAACTATAGTATACAGGATACTTTCACTGTCCTAAAAATAACCTCCATGCTTTATTTATTTGAACCCAATCCTTGGACACATCACTTTTTTACTGTCTCTACAGTTTTGCCCTTTAAGCAGGTTGCTTTCCCTTAGGAATATGTAGATCAAATTCAAACATGTGTCTACATGGCCTGATGGCTCATTTCATTAGTGATTGGTACTATCCCATGACATCAAACTTCTCACGTGTCTTGAGCCTGTCACCAATTACTTTAAGGTATCTTGGTTGCTACCAGTTTTTAAAGACCCTGGATAAATTTGTTGCAAACACTGAAAGGTAGGACAGGAGTCAATTTGGAGGGGATTAGTTCACAGGTAAGTTTCTGTACAGGTTCAAATGAGTTAGATAAATATTTGGGGATGCAACTGCTGGGAAGTATGGTGAAAATATATTTGGCTTTGTCAGAAACTGTCAAACCATTTCCAAAGTGACTGTATCATTTTGTATCCCCCCCCATTAACAATAATTTGAGTTTCTGTTATTAGGTCTCCTCACCAACAACTGGCATACTTTTCAGCTTTTTTTTTTTTTTTTTAAACAGGCTTTTCATTTCAGTTAAATAGGTGCCAAGCACTTACAACTTGAAGAAGAAAGTCCAAGGCTCAGGACCTAAGGCTGCAGAGTCCCTCACATGTAACACTGGTACAAAGGCCTTTGGGAACTGAAGTAGGCTTGTAGACCCCTGGGACTGTGACAGCTGCAGTGTACTGCCACACTGTATCAAAGCCCCACTCTCAGATGAGCACCCCAGCCCCAAGCTCCCAGAGTCCTGTCACTTTTAACACAGTTGTGTGGAAAACAGGGTTTTCTCAGCTATGCATTTGTGGACCTGAAGCAGACATACCTATTTTCTTCCTACACAACACACTCCTGAAGATTTCACTTCTAAACTTCATCTAATTCTCTCACTCTTTCCTTGGAGTTTTTCTCTTTCTTTCTCTGCTTCTAGGACAAGTTTACATGGGGATCTCTTAAAAGGCCTCAAATGCCTTTCCTTCATAAGCCTACCCTTCCACCACAGCAACCAGGAAAGCCACAGCCTACCTTCCCCAATACCACCTTAGCAGTCAGCCTCTGCTGAAAAGTCTAACGATGTGACAAACGATCACTGCCTCGAACTCATGATATCACCTGGCCTTTCCCAGGGCTACTAACAGTATGTTCAGAAACCTGGATCCAGTCAACCTGTTCCAATTATTCCACTAGGCTCACCCACATCTTCTTGACTCACATTAAGGTGTAAGTGCAGGAGTCTATTTTGTGACCATTAGATGTGGTAACAGTCAGCTCTCTGTTCTGCTATTCCAAAGTGACCTGTGTCCACACCAGTTTATGAATGTGCTACTACTGAAGGAACAGAAGGTTCTCTCCTCTCCAGGACCAACCAACCACCTGTGTTCTGCACTCCCCTCCCAGCCTTTGCCCCCTTGGCCCAAAAGCTAAATACCTTCAACCATTTTTCTCTTTAATTTCACCTAAAACTTAAGAGCACAATGTCCCCGAAAGTATACAGTTTTTCTAACAAAGTTCTGTGCCTCTATGTTATAAACCATCTTCAATATTGTATTAAGGCTGGTAATGAATAGAAGCTTTTTTAATTTTCAAAGTAATAAAAAAAAAGACCTTGCTGATAGCAATTTTATGTTTTAATTTTTTAAAAATTATTGGGACACCACACCATGAATTGAGATCATAGACTCATATTAATTTCACTTCAGTTTTTACCCACAAACTAAGACTGACTTACAAATGATACAACTGTTGCTAATAACACTTTCAGATTTTTAAGAAGTCCTGATTAGGTAAGATTTTCATCTATCCTGACATTAAAAACAGAAAGATCTTTTCCCCTTAACCTTCTATTGGTACTGCCTAACCTTTCTACCGTTCTCAAGCCTGCTCTATGTGTCATGCTCTCCCTGTTCGGATCCCTCCACTTACTCTTTCAATCTCTGGGTTTTGTTCCCCTCATGAAATCTGAACTGCTCTCCCTAAGGCTACAATGGTCTTATTGTAATAAATGCCCTATTCCACAGCACACTACATTATGCATGCACTAGGGGCCTCTTCCACCTTCCTCACCCTCCTGTGACACTACCCTCCTCCCCACTCAGGTTCCTTGAACCCGTTTCTTCTTGGGCCCCCACCTGGCTTTTAATGATGCAGTACAGTTCTGCCTCTGCCATGGCTCTTTCCCATTCCACATGATCCGACACTTTCAGTTTCAACTACCATCCATCCCTCTTCCCAAGCTTCTGGTGACTTCAAGGAATAAGCGCCTCACGGTGTCCCTAATGAAGACAGTAGGACTCAGACTATGCTGTTGCCACCACAGTTTGCATTTTATAACTATCCCCAATCCAAACTAACTCAACACAACTGCTATGGTTTCAAGTGGGAACTGACCCTCATGTGTTTGAAATTGTCCTCGGCTGTTAAGACTATCTGGGAAGGTTGTGGAACCTTTAGGAGGTGGCATCACTGAGCTGGAATCGAGTGGCTGGCTCTACTTTAGCCTAACTGCAGTCTATTTCCTGATCCACAGTGATGTAAACAAACAGCCTCCCAGTCCTGCTGCCATATGCACCCCACCACATCTTCTCCAATATGGAGCACCGCATACCCTCTCAAAAGAGTGAACGGAGTTAAGTCAATCCTCCCCCATGCTATTTCTGCCAGCCATTTTGTCACAGTGATGAGAAAAGTAACTGATCAACATGCCAGCACCCCAACTGAAGTCTACCAGTTCACACAGTAACAGGCCATGAAAAACTATCCAATAAACTGAGAATTAGCTAGGCAGACACCATAAGGCCTCGGGACTTCAAATGGGGAAGGAAAGATAAGCAGGTCATAGGGAGACCCAAAATCTGCAACTGTAGCTGTGTCTCAACTGCAGAATAGCTAGAGCCTTGTGGCTTTCCACTGCTGACATCACTTACAGACCCTTGATTCTGCTCCTCTTTAGGGCTCCCCCATTCCCCATCAGTATCTCCTGGTTTCCACTTCTGGGACCTGGCATGGTGGCACACACCTTCAATCCCAGCACTTGGGAAGCAGAGGCAGTCAGATCTCTGTGAGTTCGAGGACAGCCTGGTCTACAGAGCTAGTTCCAAGACAGACCCCAAAGCAATAGAGAAACCCTGTCTGGAAAAACCAAAAAGGAATCATAATGCAAATATATGATATGCAGGATCTCTGATAAAAAAAGATCCCTGTGAAAGGTTGTCTGACCCACCCCCACCCCCCAAAGTTGAGAACCACTGGTTTAGAGAGTCAGTCATGGTCAGCTTCTTTGGGAAGTTAAGCTCGTTGGTCAAGCTTAAAAGATGAGAGCAAGGGATTAGATCTTATTCTGTAGGAGCTGGAGAATCATTAGAAGATTTTAAATAGGAAGCATCTGGATCACATCTTTATTTTTACCAGACCTCACAATTGAATGAATGAGATCCAAGTGTGTAAGACCAAAAAAGAAAAAAGCCAATTCCTTTAGAAAACTGTTGCTTTAAAGACTAACTGGACCAGTGGAAGACAAGAGCTACATATATATGAGACTTTAAAGGTAATATGAGGTAAGAATAATGAGAGAAATCAAGGAGGGTTAGGTTTCTGGCTCTGTTGAGGTCTTAAAGTAAACCTTTAGTCAAACAGATTTGGAAGATGTTAGTTAGCACTGTATTACAGTATCTTTGGGGATAGGTGAAAAGGGGAACCTTTTGTTTGTGAGACAGGATCTTAACTATGTAGCCTTGGCCCTGTAACTTGACTTGTGACCAGGCTGGCTTTGAACTCAGAGATACATCTGCCTCTCAGCCTTCTGAATACTGGGATTAAAGGCTGTCTGTCAGGTTCCAGAAGTGGAAACCAGGAGATACTGATGGGGTGGGGCATAGGGGAAAGTCCTACAGATGAGCAGAATCAAGGGTCTGTAAGTGATCTCAGCAGTGAAAAGCCACAAGGCAAAATTACAGTTATGAAGTCGCAATGAAATAATTTTATGTTTGGTGGTCACCACAACTTGAGGACCTGCACTGAAGGTCTCAGCACTGGAAGTCTGGGAACCGCTGCAATCCTTTCCAGGTTAGTTAGATGCTCCTATCTTCCACGGCATCCTCTAACAGTTTCCCTACTACTCCACCTTATGTTCTTTGAGCTGTGTGAGGTCAGAGACAGTATTGTAATCATCTTTAAGCCCAGAAACCAGCACCCAGTAAACATGCAGAAAAGCTTAAGTGAAAGGATGAATGAGTGGAGTAAACATATACAAACTTACCAGAATTTTCTGCCCCATGGCAACTGCTTGATTATCACTGTTGCTATCCAGCATGGATTCTCTTTAATAATTTTAAAAAGCTCAGAGTCAGCTATCAGAGAGTGAATGATGAAGGATCAGAGAAGCAGAGCTGCCAGCCTCTAGAGTTCTTACCTCTACCAATGCTCAGATCAAGGAGGCAATCCTGTCCTCAGACTGCTTCAAACTGACAGCTACTCAGACTGCACTGAGCTCCTGTCTCAAATGGCCTTATATTCCTCTCTCTGCCCAGCCATATCGTCTCCACCTCACTAGTATTGGGATTAAAGGCATGGGATCCCAAGTGCTAGGAACACCTGTGTGTGAATTGTGTAGCACCAGGGTGGCCTTGAACTAACAGAGATCTATCTGTCAGCCTCTGTCTCCCAAGTGTCTGACCTCTACTGCTAACTACACTCTGATCTTCAGGCAAGCTTTATCTGTTATAGCATCAACAAAATATCACCACATTACTATCTAGGTTTTTCCGAGTGTAATAATTAAATCCAATAAAGACAAATTTGCAAAATATTAGCAAAGAGATCCCAGAGAAAACTCAGTTCACTTTGATTTTTTGTTCTAATACAAGATCTTACTTTGAAGGCCAGGCTGGCCTAGAACTTCCCCCTCTACCTCTCACACATTCTGTGGTTACAGGTATTTTACCACCATGCCCAATATAAATTCTTTGATTTTAAACATCTCTTAAATCGCAGAGAAAGATTGTCTCCCTTAATCACTTTTTAGTCTTATTTTATGATCTCTCGCTGAACCCGGAACTGTTTTCTGATTAACAAGTCCCCAAGATACACCTGTCCATATCCATCCCCCTCCTCCCTCAGGAGTATCAGGCACACATACTGACACACCCTGCTTTGCTTTCTCAGGAGCAGTGGTGATCTGAAGTCAGGTCCTCATGCTTGTATAGCAAGCACTTTACCCACTAAGCCAACTTCTCAGCACCCTATAATCCTTAACAGACCTTTGTCCTTGTAAGCAAACATTTGTTAAAATATTTGTTCAGACTTAAGGAATACAAGGTCAGTGAGATAGCTCCGTGAATAGGATACTGCTAAAAACCTAAATTTAATTTCCACAGGTCCCACAAGATGCAAAGAACCAACTTTGGAAGGTGTTCTCTGACCTTCACATATACATGACCACAACACACAACTGCACATAAGCCTGCATGCACACACACAAATAAAAGAATACAAAGAAAAAAATACAAAAATTGTAAGCAATTATATTTAGTAAGGGTTAAAAACTAGTAACTTCAGGGACCTGGTGAATTAATTCAAAAGAGCTTAATATTCTCCCAGGACCTGAGTTTGATTCCTAGCACCCACACTAGGTGGCTCACAACTGCTAGTAACTCCAGTCCCAGGAGATGCAATGTCCTCTTCTGGACACCAGGGCACAATCAGGCATCCTATCCCTCTACCCACATCCCTCCCACACACACACATAAAAACACTATCTACTTAGAGATTCTAAAGATGCTTCAATTAAAAGGTGCATTTCACTTTCCCATCATTCCCTCAGATTCCCAAGTTCTCTGGCATGTGTGCTAAGCATTTTAAGTCAGGAGTATCAAGGAGTCAAGTTTTCTGAAGCACTGTCTCATTTCAACTGCCTTTCTCCTTAATGACAAGTACCTTTGAGCACAACTGTTTTTTAGAAATGTGAAGTTATTCTCACACAAATGGAAATATGCAGTATTAAGACAAAGATCACAAAATTTGGAGTCAGGAAAAATAGTCTTTTTCTTCAAATTTTTAAAATTATTTTATGTGTAAAAGTGTTTTGCCTACATGCATGTGTGTATATGTATTCCCGATGCCCAAAAACTTAAAAAGAGGGCATCAGATTCCTTGGAACTGTAGTTATGGATGGTCATGAGCCACCATGTAGGTGCTAGAACTTGAGCAGGTCCTCTGCAAGCTCAACACATGCTCTTAACAGCTGAGCCATCTCTTCAGCCCCACAAAATTAATTTTTAATCCTGTCTGACTTGTGCCTGAGAAAATCCTAACCTTCAGGTGCCCCCACTTTCCAAATGTACATGTGTTTCTGTAAAGCATCCTAATAGTGATAGTGCACATGTACGTGTGCCCAGCATGTGCATGTGTCTATAATCTGTAACGGAAACATTTAGGCTAACCGAAACCAATGTCATATTCATTAAAAATAAAATAAAGTTACTATAATTAAATCTAAACCTATCACTTCAAAAATTAGTCAGTATCAACAATTTCTGAAATAAGAGGGGCATCCCTGCATGTTTCGGTAACAGATGTGTGACTGTTAAATAAAAACCCTCAAAAATATAAGGCTAAATCTAGGACCCACATGATAAATAGGACCTACTCCTACAAGTTGTCCTCTGAGCCCTTGCATGAGCCCTCCCCTCCCCCCACACACTATAAAAAGGAAAAACTTAACATACACTATTCTGCAATTCCATTCATTTTATCTAGGTATCTGTCATTGCTAACATGGGACCTTTAGATCACTAAAGAGACTGTTTCCACAATTGGCAATTCAAATTTAGAAAACATTTAAACACAGAATTTGTTCAGAGGAAAGGAAATCAAGCTCATCATTCTGGGAAATCAAGTATGATTAATCATTTAAAATTCTATAATAGAGAAAAATGTCAATCAAACAGTAATTTCTTGGGTTAAAAAAATCAGGACAGCAAAATGATACATAAAACATCTAATTCTTGTTTGTGACTTGTAAGTTTTATTATTCACTACCTACATTTCCTTTTTGCTACTGAGTCAAAGTTGCTCAGTAATTTGGTTTCCTCTCAAAAGACACACAGGAAAAATAGTTACAACAGAAAACCATACAGACTTTAAAATAACTAGACCAGATGACTGTTTGGAAAAGAGACACTGCCTTTGTAACATGGGGAAAGTGAGAAACAAAGAGATAAAAACAGGGCAAAAAGGATGACAACAACAAATCTGTTCTTCCAGTATTAAGAGTTTATGTTTATAAAACAGTGATGCTTCCAGAAAGTGAATCTCAGTGTTACACAACAGAAAGTAATAAAAAGGCCAACAGGAAAAAATAATTGCAACAACAGTATCATAATAGTCAAGCCCCAACCACATAAGCATACACTTGTCTCTGGCCCAGATGATTAATTTTACATATTAATGAAGTAAATACAACTAATCAAGGCACGTTACAATGTTAAACAGGCCATAATGGTGAGTCTTCAGCTACCATGGAAATTTCCTTATGGACTATGCAGCCCAACTCCCACATCACTCACAAGAAACGGAGGCCCTCTCTCTTAACATACCTAACATTATCAGTGACTGACTACCAGGGCTCAGAAGGCTACCATTCTTTGTTCACTCATACAGTCTCTGCTTTTATAAGCTTTTTAATTACCATAAACCACAATCTTAAAATGATAAAGTTTTTCAGATCTAACAAAAGCATTCTGGCAGCGAAAATAGAAGTAAACACTTCATAGCATAGCACCCACTGTTCACATAAATTCAAAAACAAAACTAAGTAATAATCTAAAAAGAATCAACAAAATGTCCTAAATATAGAGGGGGGAAAAAAACAAAACCAAAACCCCTTCAGTATTTTGAAATTTCCAGCCACTTAGAACAAGGGACATAACGTCTGAAATAGTAAGCACCTCTTTGGATCTATGGCAAGAGTAAAAAAGAATGTTCGACAAGGCCTATCTTTGTGTAGCCTCTTTACAGCCAAGTCATTTAGCAGATTTCTGTTGTCATACCCGTTTCCAATTAAATAATAGCTGATTTATCAAGATTCTTATCAAACCCCAGTTCTGAATTCTTTCAGAGTCTTATCACAAGGTTGTTTATATCCTCATCCATGCTTGTCACTAGGATCTGAAGACCCTTCCTTCAGAGCCAATCAAAAAGAACCTGCTTAGACTGTAAAAGCTCCTGCTTTAGATGTAAGGCCTGAAACAGACTGTGCTTCCAAAATGACACCATCGCTGCATTTTCTTTTTTACCCCCTCTGCACAAGTAAACTTGACGCATGCCATTAATGTGAGCTACTATTCAAAACCTCCTTACTGCCATTTATAATAATTTTCTATACAAGAGATCTGCTTAAAGCTTTGTTTTACCCTAGGAAAAGTGGGGATGGGAGGGAGCAGAAACCTAAGGTGGCTGGTTAGTTTGCTAACTGCAGGTGCAAAATATAAGGCAATTTTTTTCCAAATGCTAAACAACATGTTTTAAACCCTTGTTTTTCAACAAAACTTCACGTAACATCAACCCGGAAACACAGAGCATTTCCCATCCGGAGGGGCGGTTTCTGTTCCCCGAAGAAAACAGGGAATCCTGAGGTTCCCCGCTCGCCCTCCCGGCTGCTTTCAATAAGGTGCGATGACGGCCAACTTGGGCCCCTCGTCCTTTTGTCCCCCTAGACAATCTCTGGCCTAATTTGGGACAAATCCTCCACTGATCACGCCTCCCCCCCCCCCCGTGTATCTCTGCGCTCCCTTAATTAGAAACTGTACCTCGGAATCGTGCCTCACCCCCGCTGCGTAAGAGGAGACCGCCTGACCCTCCACCTGGAGAACAATGTAATCCAACTCCGGCCCTTGGATTTATCTCGGGGAAATCGGAAGGTGCGATGTGCCCGGTCATCCCGGATTCCCTCAAAGCGTCCAGATCCCGGCCTAGGAAGCCCAGCCCCTGGCCACCCGGGGACCCACTCTCACCTTCCCTCGCCCAGAGCCTCGCCCCGCACCGCCGGATCTCTCCGCGGGACCCCGCGCCCCGTACCTTTGTAGTGCACCCGCAGGTTGTTCTGCGAGAGGCCGATGTAGCTGAACTTGTCCTTCGGGCTCCAGGACCGGGGCAACGGCGTCTCCTGCTCGTCCACGGCCGGGTAGAGGCGCTTCAGCCGCCGCTGCAGCTCCTTCTCCTGCTCGTTGAGGGCCGAGTCGCCGTGAGGGAAGGGGGCCGCGGCGCTGCTGCCCGCCGCCAGGCCCGGGGCCGGGACGCCTGCGGCCGAGCCGGGGCCCGCGGCCAGGCCGGGTGGCGCGCTGGCGGGGGCGGCCGCCGAGGCGGGGGGCGGCGGCGCGGCGGTGGCCGGGGGCGGCGGCGGCGGCGGGTGGAGCAGCAGGGCGGCCGCCGCGGCCCCCAAGCCTCCGCCGGGCGAGCCGGCCGGAGAGGAGCCGGCGCCGGCGGCCGCGGGCAGGGCGACTCCGGAGCCCGGGGCCCCGGCGGCGGGCGGCGGCGGCGGCTGCTGTTGCGGCGGTGGTGGCGGCGGCTGCCCGGACATCCCGGCCGCGACTCAGCCTGCGGCACCTCCACTCGTCCCTGCTTCCTCCTGCGCTTCCCGGGGGCGCTGTCGCTGCGGCCGCCGGCACCAGGCGCCCAGAGTCCGCCCGCCCCGGAAGCAGGCGGCGGGCCGCGCGGCCCGGCGGAGCGCGGCGGTTGAGGCGACCGGCCGCGGGCGGGCGGGCAGGCAGACGAGCGCGAGGGAACGTTAGCCCGGAGCTGGCGGGCGCGCGGCCCTGGGCGACGCGGTGAGACGGCGAGGGGCGCGGGCGGGCGGGCGCGCGGCCCAGGGCGGCTCGATGGAGCGGGGAGGCTGCGAGAGGTGCGGGCGGCCGCGGCGGCCGCTGCTCTCGCGGCTGTTTCCCGGCGGGCGGGCGGCGCGAGACGCTGCGCGCGGGCGGCGCCAGGCGAAGGGGCGGGCCGCAGCGCGAGGGGCGGGCCGGGTGCGCGCGCGGACGGGCTCCTCGGCGGCCTAGGGCTCGCGGGCGCGGGCGCGGGCTCGGGCGGCTGCGGGGACCCTAGCTGCGCCCGCCGGCCGGCAGCCCGCACGCCTCGTCGGGTCGGCCCTCCTCAGCCGCGGGGAGCCCGCGTCGCGCCCAGGCCAGAGCAATCGAGCCCCGCTGGGCCGCCGGGAGCCGAGCCCCGGGTTCCTAAAGCCTTGACGCTAGCTGGTCAATAAAGGGCCCCTGGAAACCATTTCTGAAGGCGAAGTCTCCCGCTTAAAAGAGGGACTGTCCCACTAATTAATTAATTAGTGAGTTTATGAGGAGTCCGAGTGAACTTAATGGGTGTGTGTGTGGGGGGGAGCCACGTTAGGACTACCAATCAAGGCTGGCAGATCGTCAAAGGGCAGGGACGCGAACTGCGTGTGCATTTGGGAAGGGCTTCTGGAGACGTCAAAACATTTTATAAGACCGTTCTCATCACAGGCCTCTTTGTTAGGTGGCAGAGAATTATGCCCATTTTTTAACATGGAAATATTTACTGAGGTCAGCAGAGTCTTATTTTTAAGGGACTTCCTACTTTGCAATTCTCAGAAGAGTGCTTGCTTGGTCAACTCATTTGGCACAATTTGCCAAGTGTTGCTGTCCGGAGCCCGCATAGCATTACTATTCTGTTTTCGCCACTTCCCTTTGTTTAGCTTGCTCTTTCCTTAGCCGGCAAAAACCAGGATTCACACATGTAAGCTACATGATACACATTCTGATGCTGTGGTTGCTTCCCGAGATGATGGGGTGGTAATTATTGGGCCATATAAGCAAGGAGTGTTTGGCTGAATGGAGAACTAGTTATTTTGTTTCTGGAGAGCATGGATCAATGCTGATTTAATTGAAGACTCCCATAGCGCCTGGCCAAAACTAGTAGTCATTCCATCTAATTTCCATCTTAAATTACCCACACTAGGCACTCCATTGTTCTTTAATAGAAAATATCACAGAACTCTAACCTATGGTCTGAATTCTTCAAGTCACAGCGCTTTTACATGATGCCATTGAATTTAAAGCACACTAAAACTTTCATTTATATAAAAATAGCAATGAGTTCAATGAAAGTCACGCTCTTCTACATGTTGGTAGCCAAGATGGAACATATGGGCGCCAAGCTCGTCAAACTTTCTTGAAAGAGTCATCAAGATTTTACTCATGGAATGCACTACTTTTTTTTTTTTTTCCAGTTTGAACTTTTTATATATCCTAGGCACTGTTAATGGAATAGACTTCTCTAAAACAGTGTTGGAAGCTTTTCCTTGAAGGGACTGGTTGTCCTCCAGGCAACCTCAAAAATAATGAAATCTGAGAGGACACTAAAATGGCACTTCCTCACATCAAGAGAGTTGGAGAACATTGGCGACATCAGTTTGGTGTGTATTTGTGGGCACAAGGGTAACCATACTTTTGGGCTAACCAGGTTAAGGAGATAGATACCTCAGTTGGTAAAGTGCTTGCTATACAACACAAAGACCTGAGTTCAAGTCCCCAACACCTACATCAAAAGTGGGGTGTGGTGGCTCACACTTGTAATCACAGTGGAGAGGCAGAGACAAAAGAGACCTTGGGACTCAGTGAGCAGCAAATCTAGCCCACAGCCCGAACAAGAGGTCCTGTTCCTGAGGAAAAACCTGAAGCTAAAGTCTGATCTCTCTATATGCTTGGGAGCAAACACACATACACTCTAAATAAACAAGTGGATAATAAAAAGTAGAAGCCAAGTAACAAAGCCAAGTGTGGAAATGTTAATGGTAGATGAATGTATAGCGCAAAGGAAAGACAGCCCAACATGAACAGACTAGAAGAAATTATCCATATGCCACTTAGTGGGATTATGGTTACAGGAACACATACTGCATATCTGTGCAATTTCTCTTTCTAAACGCCTCCCTTTCTGGCAGAGGAATTGCCAAAAGAGAGACAAGCAATTAGATGAAGGCACCACTCACCACCTTTCAAACAGGCCCAGTTTCAGACACACTCCCTAGAGGCTGCTTGCATGAGCACAGGCTGAAGCAAAGGTTTTATGGCCTTTTTAAAACGTGGCTTACCCACATGGAAAAATTACTATGATGTACTAAATGAAAAGATGCTATCCAATAATTATAGCACTATCCAAATCATTACTAAAAGACATGAAAGAACATCATAAAAATGTTTCAATGATAGACAATTAAAATGTATAATTAAAAATAAATTATAACAAAACATTGTAATTGTACATAGACAACTGGTAAAAATCCATTAACCATGAACTTGATTGCTCTTCTTGGGCCTAGAGTTTTCCATCTTTATCATATATTACTACAATATTTTCTGTTCAGTCATGTCTGATGAGTTTCTCAGTAACAAATAACAAGAGACAAATCTGACTATCCTAAGCACACAGAGAACCTAATGGAGAAATCAGATGTTCCAAAAATTGACCAGAAATCTGGACAACCAGAGAGACAAAGATCAATAAAGGTAGGCCCAGGCCCTGACTGGACATGCCACTCTCGGCTCTCTGACTTGTGATCTCCGTATCACTCACCCACATTTCAAAGGTGGCAAGAACACATCTCATACCCATGCCAGTGACTACCAATAGACAGGCTGACATCTTAAGCCAAGTGTTATAGGGATGTTAACTCATTGATACCTGCAGCTCAGGATAGTCCTGCAATGGTTGTAGTCCTCAGAGTCTACCCTCCAGACAATATTCATTGAGTATCAGACATCTCCTTTTCTGACTATGGGCTGATATGGAGTAGTAGAGAACATACTGTTCTGGTGGGAAAAGGACCCTTGTTATAGAGGGTCTTCAATACCACAAAAGAGGTTAAGACACTGGCCAGCTTCATATACATTCATGATAATATCCTTCTGTGTACTGAAAATTGGCAAAATCTAGAATATGAGTTTAGGGTTTGTATTAGTTATCAGTTGCTGGATCCTCAAATTTAGTGGTTTAAAATTTATCATTGAACAATACCTGTGGAGCAAGTTTCTTCTGTCTTAGTTACTATTCTATTGCTGTGAAGAAAGACCATGACCAAGGCAACTCATATAAAAGAAAGCATTTAATTGGGGACTTGCTCACAATTTTAGAAAGTCGGTCCATGATCACCATGGCAGGAAACGTGACAGCATGCAGTCAGGCCTTGTGCTAAAGAAGAAGCTGAGAGCTTACAACTTGTTATGAAAGTTGCAGTCTCAGAGAGAGAGAGAGAGGGAGAGGGAGAGAGAGAGAGAGAGAGAGAGAGAGAGAGAGAGAGAGAGAGAGACTGGGCTTAGTATGAACTTTTGAAACATCAAAACCTAACCCCAGTGACACACCTCCTTCAATAAGGCCACACCTTCTAATCCTGTCAAACAGTTCCACTAACTGGGGAATGCATTCAAACATAGGAGCCTGTGGGAGCCATTCTCATTCAAGCCACCACACCTCCCCTGTGTCCTCTGCTTCAGACTCTGCTGGCTGGTTTAGTGGGTCAATTTGACATAAGCTAGAGTCATCAGAGAGGAAGCAGCCTCAGTTGAGGAAATGCCTGCATGAGATCCAGCTGTAAGGTGTTTTTCCTCAATTAGTGATCGGTGGGGGAGGGCCCAGCCCATGGTGGATGGTGAGGTCCCTGGGCTGGTGGTCCTGAGTTCTATAAGAAAGCAGGCTGGCTGGCTTCTACATCAGCTCCTTCCTCCAGGAACGGACATTGTTTGACTTCCTATCCTGACTTCCTTCAACAATGAACAGCAATATAGAAGTATAAGTCAAATAATCCCTTTTCTCCCCAACTTGCTTTTTAGTCATGGTGTTTTTTTTCCCAGCAATAGAAACCCTAACTAAGACAGATCCTATCTCAGGCATTCAAAGTGTTCCAGCTTGGCTGTGAGTCATCTTAAGACTTGACTGGGGAAGGAGCTGCTCTTAAGACCATATAGGTGGTTATTGGCAGGATTCGGTTCTCTGGGTGCTGTAAGGACCTCAGGTCATCACTAGCAGTAGCTTTCAGAGTTGGCCTCTTCTAAATGACAGCTGGTTTCACCAAAGTGTGCAAATCAAGAAGACAGTGACACCAGGACAAACTCATGGCGTTTTATAACCTAGCCACAGAGGTGACATGTCATCACTTTTTCTGTAATGTCTGGTAAAAGTAAGCCACTAAGCCAGTTCACATTCAAGCAGAGGGACTTTGAAACTGTCATTTGCAACAGAATGTGACATTTGTGACGAGTTCCCATGACTCTCAGAGACTGGACTTAATCCAAACTTACCACCAACAGATTCTAAACCCAAGATTAACAAGCCTCATCTGCAATGAGCTATGTACTTAATATGTTAGGTTCTGTGGGCCACAGTGTATCTACTCAACTCCACCATTGTGGATGAAATTGGTCACTAACAATATATAAACAAATGGATGTGGTTGTACATCAATAAAAACCCTGTTTTTTCTTTACAAAAATATACAACAAGCTGGACTCTACAGGGTATGGTTGGTGATACCTTCTCTAGATCATTACTGTACAACAAGATCAGGTCACTAGTGGACAACATCTGAATTGGGATGTTGTCTTGGACAGAACACAGAGGTGGTACTGGTACTGCTAGTGATTGCCACACACCAAAGGACGGTGTTGCTGACGTCCAGGGTCCGGGGCAAAAAGGGTCTGCTGAGTCACATGGGACAATGCAAATGTGCTATTTCATGTTTTTTAATGGATATAATTCAGTGTTCATGAAATAAAATCCATATGGAAAACCGGTTATTTTAGAGGAAACTGCTTGTTTCATTTTATCTGCTCTTGAAGATTTTGAACAAAAAAACTACAATTTTGGATGAAATAATCTGCACTAATAATGATTCAACAAGTGAATACAGTCTCAACCTCCTGATTTCCCCCTTATTTTTCTCTTCCAAACTCCTGTGGCTTTTCTCTTACTTGGCAAAACTTACACCCTCTCGTCCACATCGATGTCTGTGTCCCTCTTGTTCACTGCTGACAAACAGAATGCATTCAAAATGGAGCAGCCACAGAGAGCAGACAACAAGAACTCATCTCCTACCTAGTGCTGCTGGGTCAAAGGTCAAGTTCATGATGGAATTGTAAACAAGGACGGCTGACCCAGAAAGTCTTGAGCCCCAGGGAAAGGCACCTGCCATCCTTGGAGATGCCATAGTTAAGTGGATGCTCTCTTGCGCAGGCAGCCAAAGGCATATTTAGGAAGGACGACACAGGAAAGGGGACATAGGAGCCAAAAATAGACAGTGTAGGGAACAGAGGAGAAAATGATGGTGCTTTAGGGCCATGATAAATAGCTCTCCGAAGTGCCAGCTATCATGGGGCTGTAACCCACTGTGGGTTGGCCCCAAAAGTGGCCTGCTTGCTTTTCATCAACTACCCAGTGCCAGATGGATGAAATACATGTTGCATGGAACACACGGACAGGGGCCACTGGAAACTGAACCCAAGGCTTGGCGCTTGCTCTACCACTGAGCTACAATCCTAGACCCTAGAGCTAAAACACATTATTTTGGTTTCATTTTGCTCTGTGTTTCTCAGACATGATCTCCCTCTGTAGCCCAGATCCTGTCCCAAAATAGCATTTTTGAGATAATTTACCACCCTTGCCATTAAGAAGTGTGTAATTTGTGGGGAAGAACGTTACTTACACAATCGGCTTTTCAGAGTATGAAAAGTGATCTGATAAAGACAAAAGTGTCAGGCAAGCCAGGTGTAGAGGTGGCTGTCCATCACCCCAGTACTGGGAGACTGACACAAGAGGGTAGTGAGTTCAAAGCTAGTTTGGGCTACTTATTAACCTGTCTCAAACAAAACCAAAATGCCATCAGTGGCAGGCTAACGTCACAGTAGAAAGTATTCTCCAACCTAACCCATTATTTTGAGTAACATGAATTAATTCTTCAAGTTTTTTGTATGTTGTTTGCAGCAAGGAGATAACTCATTTTTTTCAAAAGCCAGGATACCTTCAGAGAAGGCACAAAATTAACTTGTGATTGAAGTACCACAATCTGAAGTGATTTAATGAAACCATTTCAGAAATAATTTCTTTCATTATGGCTCTATATGCTTGGTAAGGTTTTAACAATTTTGTTTGTTTCCTTTAAGCGCCTTCAAGGATTCCTGAGGAGAAACATGTGCAGCAATGTGTGAGGCTTTCAGAAACCTTAGCATTTCAAAGATGTCAGTAACATCTGTATCTTTAAAATGATAAGGCTCTTTCAAATACTTGAGCCATTTTTCTGCTTCAGGTACAGGTATGTAACTTAGAAATGAACATCAATTTTTTTAAAGACTGGTAGCTTTTGCTGTGGAGTTACTGATTACTAATAGTCCCTCAAATACACCCCTTGTCATTGTCCACAAGGAAACTAGCTATAGGTGGTGTGTGTGATAGATAAATTGTCCCACACCGGGGTCTCACTGAGCCCTGTGTCATCCCATAAAATCCAGCCAGCGTGATGGGTGTAGTCTGACACAAAGGCACACTGGCAGTGAGTGCTGAGTGGCTGGCTAGCTGATTCAACAATCAAGGGCAGGCTTCCATGCAGGGTACCATCCCTTTGTGCCTACCCATCGGATCCATCCTTAGTGCTTCCTAAAATTATGTCAAAGACTTTCTGAATCACTTCTAATGTTAGCATGACTGTAAGTGTTCAGTGTAGGTGCATGCATGTAATGCATGCAATACTGCCATGATTAGATCTTAGGGTTTTGTAGGGGTTTTCATTTTTTTTTTTTTTTGAGGGTGTTGTACTATATGGCTTTGTTTGGAACACCCTTTCTGTGTAGCCTAGCATGGATGGAAACTTGGAATCCTCCTGCCTGTACCTCTCCATGATTTACATGAGCACCAGCATTCCTGGTTATACTCTCTTTTTGTTTTTTTCTGTTCTGTGTTGATGTGATTTTGTGTGTGTGTGTGTGTGTGTGTGTGTGTGTGTGTGTGAGTATCTACATGTGCTTGCATATGAAAGTCTGCGGCGAGCTTGGTCACTCTGTATTGAGGCAGAGTTGCTCACTGAACATGGAGGGCACCTATTCCAGCAAGTCTAGATAAAGCATGGGAATTAAGATTCACTGGATTCAGGATAGGTTAAGCGAGGTTTATTCGAGGAGAGTTCACTTACACATGAAACAGATCACCACCATGGGTTCCCACTCCACGGATGCCACTCCACCGCCCACATACTCTCTGCAACCCGACCAGGAAGCAAGAGAGCGAGCTGGGGACTGGGACCCCAGACCTAGCCTTCCCCGGCTTGTCCACACCTGTGACCATGCCCTTTTGGGTGTGGTCAGTGCAACAGGAACAGGTGCATGGATATCTCACTGCAGGGCATCCCATATCTCTGCCCCCTGAGTGGTGGAATTACATGTGGCCACTAGGCCTGCCCAAATTTTATGTAGATTCAAGGGATCAAAACACTGGTCTCCATGCTTGGACCCCATGTGCTTTATCCACTGAGCCACCTTCCACCCTTCTCCCAAATTATATTCTTTCTGTGCCATCACACACACACACACACACACACACACACACACACACACACTTTGAAGTGTCCCCCCCAAAAGATGACCACATCCAATTCCTAGAAGCTGTGAAGGGTGGGCTTGGTGGATGCGCTTGTGCAGATATCGAAAGGGGACCATCCTGGATTGTCCTGTGAACTCTGCACCCCATAGCAGGTGTTACTATGAATAAGGCAGAAGGGATTCTGAGACAGAAAATAGAAGATACACATCTGTCACTGTTCTGTTGCCATGACAAGACGTCATGACCAGGGCAACTTCTAAAAGAAAGCATTTACTGGGGCTCACGGTTTGAGGGGATCAGAGTCCATGAGCATCATGGTGGGGAGCATGGCGGCAGGCAGGCACGGCCTTGGAGCAGTAGCTGAGAGCTCACATCTGACCCACAGTCAGAAAGCAGAGAGAGCTAACTGAGAATTAATGATGCTAGCTTTGGAAACCTCAAAACCCGCCCCCAGTGACACACCTACTCCAACGAGGCCATGCCACCTAACTTCCAAAAAACAATCCCACCAACTTCAGAATAAGCACACATATATATGAGCCCTCGGAGGCCGGTCTCTTTCAAGCTACCGCATATTCCAATGATTCTCAACCTTCCTAATGCTGTGATCCTTCAACACAGTTCCTCATGTGAGGATGACTCCCAGTCATAAAATGATTTAATGACTGTAATTTTGTTATTGCTGTGAATCATAATATCAATATCTGCTATGCGGGGTAGCTGACACAGCACCCCTGTGGAAGGGTTGTCCAACCCCCAAGCAGTCATGACCCACAGGTTGAGAGTTGCTGACATACACAAAGGAAAAGGTCATGGCAAGGTGGGTGGGACAGACCTGTGGCCATGGCCAATAGATGCTCCAGCCACCCAGCCCAGAGGAGGTAAAGAGTGATTCTCCCTATGGTGCTGGAGCAAGTACGTCTTTGACACCTTTATTGTGGATGCCCAGCCTTCTGAGTTATAGTAAAGTAAGCATGCATTGTAGTAATCTGTTAAGGGAAGCCAGTACACCTCATGTTGTGTAGGTTCAGGGTTGGGGGTGTAAGGTTGTGAGAACAGCAAGTACACTATGCATTGTGGAAGGTAAAGTGGAATGACAACCATATTTCCCCCCATCAAAACTGCAACGCCTTTCATTTAAATGTACTTTTCTGTAAGACACAGAGGCAAGTGTGCCACATAAATTATGCAACTTGATGAGGCAAGTCAAGGCTCTTTCTTGTCTTCATAATATTCTCTCATCCTCTCTCTCTCTCTCTCTGTGTGTGTGTGTGTGTGTGTGTGTGTGTGTGTGTGTGTGTGTGTGCGCTCTCCTCTTCTCCATATTTCAGTAAAGAGACAGGTTATAGAAGTATCTGGGCTAGTGGGAAAGTAATTTTCTGATTGAGATGTGAGCTGGGATGTCCTACTAGCAGAGGCCTAAAGGCCATAACATTATCTTTTCAGACACCAGTAGAAGGTCTCCGTGGCTTCTAGAGCGTGGGTTATTACCTTTGAATCATTCGATGCCTCACACCACATCTCCCCACTCAGAAACACAACCTCCTCCAGATACAGTCATGTGCTGCCAGGTGTTCCAAATCAGGTTTCTAGAACAACAGCGTCTGCCATGGAATGTCTGGTAGAAGTGGTTGGTTATGAGAGGGCTCCCAAATTCCATCTGAAGAAGGGAAAAGAAGCAGGGATAGTGAGGTGTGGGGAACAGTATAGCCAGGCACTGCCATACTCTCAGGAAGTCTGCCTTCAGCCTCCCCCCCCCCAGGGAGCTCATGAGCACACACACACACATCACACAACTGTCCCTCCTCCCTGAGTAAGAGCCCAAACCCTTATAACCTGTACTAATTACTCATTAGCTGCAAGCCATATCACTCCCTTGGGTGGCACAACATCCCTGAATGTGTGACTGAGGAACCATTGGCAACCAACACTCCCAGAAGCCTTCTGGTACTGCTCAGAGTGCCAAGGGCTTCAAAGGGCTAAGGGTTTCCTACTTTCCAACATGTGTTTAAAATTCTGTGACTAGGCCAGGTGGTGGTGGTGATCCTAGCACTCAAGAGGCAGAGGCAAGTGGATCTCTGTGGGCCCAGCCTGATCTACAAGAGCTAGTTCCAGGACAGCCTCCAAAGCCACAGAGAAACCCTGTCTGGAAAAAAAAAATCTGTGGCTAATTTCTAATATAATCTCAAAGAGTACATTTGCCTAAGACATATAGGAGAGAGAAGTATGAAGGAAAAAAGAGAGATACAAATATTACTGAACAGAGTTGCAATTTCATGAGTCTTCCAGCTCATATCAGGGATATGCATTCTGCAAATGTATTCACGTTTTCCTACAGTAAACAGCTTTTAAAATGCAAGTTTCAAAAGGAGGTTAAGCCCGTGACTTTGTGTGATGGCTAATCGTGGTTGTCACGGTGATACACCTGACAAGAGGAAATCTCAAGTGAGGAATTGCCATCCGGCTGGTTGTGGGCATGTATGAGGGGCATTTTCTTGATTTCTAATTGGTGTAGGGTGGCCCAGGCCACTGTGGGCCTTGGGTACATTCCTTGGGCCAGTGAGCCCGGCTCTGTGTAAGAAAGGCAGCTGAACCTGAGCTGAGGAGAGAGCCAGTACCCAGCATTGCTCTGTGGTTTCCATTTCAACTCCTGCCTTCAGGTCCCTGCTTTGACTTCCCTCAACGATGGACTGGGACACAGATGTCTACGCAGATAAATCCCTTTTCTCCCCCCCGACTGTTTTGGTCATCCTTTTTATTCAGAGGAACAAAAAAGCAAATGGGGACAGTTAAACTGTACCTGTACCCTTTGTCTTGACTCTGCTGTGTTTGGTTCTGAGGTCTACACCACTTGTTCAACTCCCTGTCGGCCTCATACAGGTTTGTCTGTGCCTCCGTGGCTTATCTCAGTCTGTACTGACTCAGTAGGCACAAGGCACATGTGCTTATTGTTTTTTTTAAAGTATGTTGCTTCTTGTTGCTGCAGTACAAACATGGGACTGTTTGTTTTCCTGGATGCAGCGCTCTCCTCTTTAATAACTGCCAAAGCTCTAACAATGTGGTGAAGGCATCCTCTCAAATAGGAATTGCAAATGCAAATACCCCAGACAACCCCTCGATGAGAGTGAACCGTGTCAGGTATAATAACAGATTGAAGGGCATGAAATCATAACTCGGAGTGCTTATAATACAGGGCAAACAAAACACCTGTGTGAAGCAGGGCTGGCCAATGGGTCATCAGTGGGTGGCCTCAAGGCTCTGAATTCCCAGAGCTGGACATGCCAATCAATTACTTCTGTTTGCCTGGGTCACCAAGGAGCCCAAAGCTGTCATTTCTTGTCTTGTAGGTAGGTACCTTGGGTAAAACAAACCACCAGATTCGCCAGGTATGCTGCTCCATCCTGAAGAACCAGAACCATGGATCTGGGGACACGCCCTGCCTCACCCAGGGAAGTCTGAGTCATAGGGGTAACTGACTAACAACAAAACACCTTGTAGGAGTAGCTTCTTAAAGCATAGCGCTTAAGCACTTTCTGGTACCGTGGACAAGCTTGTTCAGTATAGCTTGACTCCAGGAGTTTCTAACTCACACAATGGATTTTGTTTTTCATTCTGAGAATGAGTTTTCTCATGGTTTGATTATGAAGCAAGATTGCATAAGGCTTCATAACAAATGGTAGAGCGAATGTGAAGGAATTAGTTCCCTTTACATATACTGCTGGTGTGGAAATAATATGCCAGTTTCTCAAAGGCTTAAACATACTCTCATATGACTCAGTCTACTCCTAGGTATCTGCCCAAGAGAAAGCATATGCCCGCATATCATCTTGCACATATTCATAGCAAAATTTTCACAGTAGCCTCAAAAGGAGGCAACTGGAATGTCTATCCATGATGGGATGGATAAATCAAATATTGCATAGCCACACAATGGGATTTATACAGCAATGTAAAGGAATAAAGGAATAAACATTACAGCATGGATGAACTTTAAAAATACGATATTAAGGGAAGGGTTCTCATCATGAAAGATCACATGTTTTTTATATGTTTGAAATCTCTAGGTTAGGCAGTCTCTGGAGATACAAAGCATATTTGTGGTTGCCAGGAGCTGGAAGAGGAAGGAATGGGAACAAGTGGATGTGGGTTATTTTTGCAGTGGTGAAAGGCTCCAGATGCATTGTGTTAATGGTTGTATAACCTTTCGAATATACTAAAAATAATTGACTAGCCCACATCAAATGAGTAAATATGTGAATTGTATGCCAATCAATCAATCAACCAATCTTGTGGGATGGAGAGCGTAGCTCCATTGGTAGTGTTTGTTTAGTGTGCATGAAGCCCTGCGTTTGATTCCTAGTACTATATAAATCAGGCAGGGTAGGAAATTCCTGAGATCTCAGAACTTGTTACATGGATACAGGAGGATCACAAGTCAACGTGTCCCCAGCTACATAGCAGGCTTGAAGCCAATCTGACATGCATGAAACCCTGACTAAAGAAAGTTAAAATTAAAATTAATTGATTAATTTTATTCTTATTTATTTGTTTTTGGTTTTTTTGAGACAGAGTTTTTCTGTGTGACAGTCGTAGCTGTTCTTGAATTTCATTTGTAGACCAGACTGGCCTCGAACTCACAGAGGCCTGTCTCTGCCTCCCGAGGGCTAGGATTAAAGGCATGTACCACCATGCCCAGCTCAATTAAATGAAATTTTAAAAAGAAGGGGCTGGAAAGATGGCTTAGGGGTTTAGCACACTGGCTATTCTTTAAGAGAACCCCAGTTCAACTACCAGAACCTACATGGTGGTTTACAATTATGTATAACTCCAGTTTCAGGGGATCTGGTGCCCTTTTCTGGCATCCATGGGGCACTTGGCATACAAGGCATACATGTAGGCAAATCACCCATACTCACAAAGTAAAAACAAATTTTTACTTTTTAGAATGTTTTTTAAAAGATTACAAGGCTGGGAGGCATAGTACTTGCCTTACATGTGTGAGGCCCTGAGCTTGCTTTATGGTGGTTTGAATAATTAATGTCTCCCCCAAAGTCTTGGCCATCTGGACACTTGGTCCCCACTTGGTAGCTCTGTTTAGAAAGTTCAGGAGGAAGTATGTTTCTAGGAGTGGGCTTTGAGCTCTTAAGGCCTCACCCTATTGTCAGCTCATGTTGTGGTTCATGACTTAAGTTCTCAGCTTCCTGTCCTTGTTGCCATGCCTTCTGCTGGTGGCCATGCCTCTGCTTCTCTATCATGGACTCTTAACCCTCTGGAACTATAAGCTTAAACTGGAGCTGTAAGCCCAGATAAACTCTTTGTGCTGTAAGCACATGGTAAGGTCATGCTTTAGCCAACAACAGAAAAGTAACTGATAGAGGCTCTCCAAAAAAATTTACATGCATCATGAAAGCTTTGGTCGTGGCTACCAAACCCTGAATGTGGGTCTCACCTGCAGTGCTATCCTCACTTGGAACACAGAGTAAGTAATCACTAGATGTTTGCACAGTGGATTTGTGTAAAGCTAGGATAGTCCACAGATTGGAATTGAAAATTCTGGTCAACTCAATTTCCTGAAATTCTGGAGAGTGTCTGGAAAGCTGTGGGTTTTCTTTCCTATAGCAAAGAAACTATCATGAAGTCTGGCATATGGTATACTCTAAATAAATAGTTCCATCCTCTCTCCAAAAACAGTTCTAAAGGTTTGTAAATTTGTGCTTTTTAAAAAATGTAGATACAATCAACTTTTGATGGGTTGAAGCAGAGGTGGAATTTTTTTTTTTTTTAATGTCCTTGTTCAATAGAGGGCCACATAGCTAAGACAGTCTCTTCCTTGGGCTCTGATGCCTGTTCCTTGCCTGATCCCCAAAGATTCGTGTATTGGAAGCCTGGTCACAGTGTGGTGGTTTAGGAAGAGTTGGGATATTTAAGAGAAGGGGTCTTGTATACAATGAATAGATCATTGGGTTCATGCCCTCAGGAGGGATTAATGCAGTTATCATGGAATCACTTGAGGGTTCTAGTCCAAAGAGAAAAACTGATACCTCCACACTCTCTGGCTTCCTGTCTGAATTCTACTATACTGTCTACCATACTGGGAAATAGCCAGAAAGCTAGCCCAGGTTTTAACAGAAAAGCCCAGATGATGCAGTTGGACTTTCAGAACCACAAACTAAGTAAATGTCTTTCCTTAAAAATTTCCCAGCCTCAGGTATTCCCTTATAGCAAAATGGACTAGAATGCCTTTGTCATCTGGCTTGGGCTCTGACACTCACATTTCACACCTGTATGTGCAGATGCCTCCCGCCCTATAGAAACTGATCCCTCATGCCAGGCCTTGATTGACATGCAGGCCCCATCTAACTTTTATGGCTCTGACACACGGAAGCTCACTCTCTGGCCCTGCACCATAGATGTTTACCCTGTTCTGCCCCTTCTAATACCTTCCACCAAGACAATTCAGGAAGAAAGGGAAGGAACAGGAAGAAACGGAACACATTTCTCTTCAAAGCTTTCATATCTCTTCAGTAAGCACTGCAATTCCCTTCCCCTCTCTGAAAGATGAGTGAGAGTATAAAACATTCCCTCAACAGATGGTGTGAAGTGTGAGAGGCTAGTCTGTGAGTTTACAGCTTACTAGCTGGAGTGGAAAGGTAAAGTCTTATTTATGAAGCAACAGGAAGGGAGGAGCGTATCCACAGTCCTTGACACCTTCATGCCCTGATGAGGCTTTTCCACATTCAGTGTCAAATAGCCAATTTTCTCCCTTTTGTATTGGATTATTTCAGAGCTACACTTCAGCCTCCGAGATCCCTTCTTCTAGGGGAGTCTTTTACCCATCCCAGCCAGCTCCAGGCTCCTCCTTTACCCTTCAAATTCCTTTGCATCCTTCTTCAGCTCTTGATTCCACATTATTTGGCTTTGACCCCTAACTTTCTCATGTGTACATTTTTTTTCCTCCTGAGGTAGACAGACACTCCTTTAGGATATGTTTTCCAGTGACTTTCCAACATGTATTGAGTGACAGACATCAGCCACTCTCTAGAACAGGAATCGGGAATACTTATAGAAGCTTCTAGAGCTCACTGTGTTGAGGGTAAACATAACATGGAAATGTTTAATAACTGTACAAGTAAAGTCAAATTGGTAAGTATATCAACCATGATCTCTCTAAAACAACTTACCACAGATACATGTGTAATATATGAAACCCATTACAATGGAATGTATGCAAATTTAGAAGTAAAGTTTCACTTGGACCCCTGTTTTTCTGTCTCCTGTACATCATACGAACCCTAAAAATTAGAGACTTTCACTGAACATAGGTGCACAATTATATTTATAAGCCACAGAAAGATGCCAAGTATAATAGTGCATATCTTCAATCCCAGGACCTCAGAAATAGAGTGAAGCAGAAGTTCAAGGTTACCTTGTACTTCATTGCAAGTTCAAGCCCACCCTGAGCTACATTAGACCATATCTCAAACAACTAAACGGGTTGGGAAGATGGCTCAGTGGTTAAGAACATGCATCACTCTTGCAAATCACCCTAGTTTGGTTCCCAGCACACACACCAGGTTACTCACACTGCCAGTAACTCCAGCTCCAGGGATCTGATGGCTTCTGCTGGACTCCACATGCACTCACAATGCGCGCGCGTGTGCGCGCGCACACACACACACACACACACACACACACACACACACACTTAAAATAAACCTTTAAAAATAAATAAATCTGGAAGAGAAGCATCAAAGGTTTAGACAGTCTTCTGATTCAGAATTGGGAGTTTGACAGGGTCACACCTCTTGCTGCAATGATAGCTGACTACCAACTTCCTAGTGTAAGCCCTGTGGTAGCACAGTGATGCTTTTTAAGAACACTGCTCCTCACAGATCTTTGAGCTGGTTATTTAGTGTATGAAGCTGCATGTGCTTTGAATGTCAGAGCTATTCATAATAACACATCAGAGTGGGTCTAATAGCAAAATCTCTAAGTAACTATGTAGAGGTTGGATATTTATACAGGTTGTTTTTAGTTGTTCTTGCTGTTGCTGTCATTGTTTATTTACACAGGGACTCAGGTAGCCTTGCTGTGTAGATGAGGCTGCCCTGAACTCCTGCCCCTCTTAGCTCCCAATTGCTGGGATTACAGATGTGTACCACCCTTGCCTGACAGGCTAGATATTAAGAAGGGTGGAAGAATTATTATATACCTTGACCCAAATCATGAAAAAGCATCACGTGTGGAAAATTTTAACCTTTGAACCAGTGTATTTTCTTGGAGTCCTGTAGATAATTACCTCCCCCGATCCTTGATATTCACAATTGTGAATAAGATTGTAGCTGTAGGCGGCATGCTCTATTCAGGTTTCCCCTAATCACCCTGATCTGGCATCCCCCAGACAGATCCATATTGTACCATCACACAGCCACACCCACAGTACCTCCATCTCCTGCTGCCAGCATGACAATTGCAGTCCCACTCTGCGGTGCCCGGCTCCTTTAAGGGAGGGAAGCAGGGAGGAATGTACGCAGGCTGCCAGAACAGCATGTGAGCTGTGAACATGATCCCGAACTCTGCACGTGCAGCAGGTTGATGAGAGAAGCGCACAGTGCTCTTTCTTCCTGGCAAAAACAAGAGGAGACAAAAGATACCTCATACGGAGAGAGGGAGAGGGAGTTTTTAGATCTGATCATCATGCCCATTTTTAGAGGATTTCTCCCCCACCAAATGTAAAGGTGCTTGTTGGTTTTGCTTTTTTTAATAGATCATTTGAGTCCTATAAATAATTGGACACACTTGTGTACACACTCAGGCAGTTGTCTGATTAGTTGCCCGGGGAATATCCAAACCTCTTTATTCTCGTTTGTTCTTTGTGTTAGGGGCTTTGCTGAGATTCCTCCTTGGTTCTCTTGTTCCCTTGAAGTACTATAGGGAAGTACTTTAGTGCTGAACACAGGGCTAGACTCTAGGAAGAACCGTTTGTGGAAGTTCTCCTAGTCTATTGATTGCTTACCATCAGCCCACAAAATCCATACCAGCTGGGGATGAGGGTGGCTTCCTATTAGAAAGGAGGCTGGAGGGCTGGGGTTGTAGCCAGTGGTAAAGCACTTATTTGCTCACATGCATGTGTGTGTGAGGTCTTAGGTTCAGTCCCTACGGATGCAGAGAAAGAGACTGGATGACTACAGGCAACACCAATCAAACACATCTATGGCTGAAAGGTCCTTTATTTGCAAACTGAGTAAAAAATGGGAAGCTTTTTCTCAGAGGTGTGATAGTGTTGAGATTTTTTAAATGTTTATTTATTTATTGTGCATGTGTGGGTATGTGTCTGTATGTATGTACAGACATGCACATGCTGCAGTTGCATGTATGGAGGTCAGAGGCTCTCCTTCAATTATGCAGGTTCCAGGGACTGAATGCAAGCTGTTAGGATTGGTGGCAAGCACCTTTACCCACTGCAAAGCGTGTGTGTGTGTGTGTGTGTGTGTGTGTGGGGGGGTGTCCTGTTTGTAACCTCAGGTGCTCGGAACAAAAGGGAGTGTTCTTTTTCCTTGCTTGAATTGGTTAAAGTTTCTGAAGTGTGTCTGATCCAGACTCCCCAGGGATACATAGCTTTCTGTTTCTTCATGTTGTAGAGGAGGAAGCCAAAGGCACACAAGGACTGGGTGCCTTGTCCCAGGACTCAGATCTACAAAATATGGAGCTGAAATTTCCATCTTGGCTCCGGTGCCGGTGCCGGTGCCGGTGCCGGTGCTTCGGAACTCCCAACTACACACCTGGGTAAGTTTTATATTTCCAGATTCTCCCACTTTAACCCAGACCTTTAGAATAAGAAGCTTTAAGATTGCTAGGTGATTCCTGTACACAAAACTAACAAGGTCCAAGTCTACACTACTATATAGCCAGTGCCAGTTGTGTGATAATAGCACATTCATTCATACATAGAAAAGGTAACTTGGAAGTCTCTAGGGGTTTTTGTTTGTTTGTTTCCAAGACAGGGTCTCTCTGTGTAACAGCCCTAGCTGTCCTGAAATTCACTTTGTGGACCAGGCTGGCCTCCAACTCATAGATATCTGTCTGCCTCTCCTGAATGCTGGGATTGAAAGCAGCACCGCTCCCATGCTTCTAAATGAAAAGAAAAAAAAACAAAAACAAACAGTTAATTTCCAAAATTAGACCAAAGAAAATCTGTATTGATCTATTAATCTATTTATTTATTTATTTATTTATTTATTTATTTTTGTGATGTTTGGGATTGACCCTAAACCATCAGGCACACGCACTACGCAAGAATTAGGTTTACACCCTGTTTATCCTGAATTTGGATTCTGTCCGAAATTTGCCATGTTTTTCTCCTGTAGCTCCTGCTTAAAATGTTCCTGGGACAATAAAATCTTGGTGAGTTGAACTCCACCCTAAATTGTATTACATTCATTTGGAATATGATCAAGTCTTTGAGCAATTTAAGAAGAAACTGGTTAGCAAACAAGGTGCCAGGCTAGCCCATAGCCTTGAGTGGTAGTTTGAATAAGAATGGCTCCCATAGGCGCACAGGGAGTGGCATTAGGAGGTGTGGCCTTGTTGGAGGAAGTGTGTCACTGGGGGTGGGCTTTGAGGTTTCAGATGCTCAAGCCAGGCCCGATGCTGATTCTCTCTTGCTTTCTGCTGCCTGCCAATCTAGATGCAGAACTCTCGGCTACCTCTCTAGCACCATGTCTGCCTGCATGTCACCATGAAGGTAATGGACTAAACCTCTGAACTGTAAGCCAGCCCCAGTTAAATGCTTTCCTTTATAAACGAATTGTTGTGGTCATGGTGACTCTTTGCAGCACTAGAACTTTGACTGAGATAACTTGTAAAGGAACATACTTGACAACCTAAACAAAGGCAGCCCTTTTTCAATTTTAATGATTTTAAGACATGACTGTTCCGAAGTATAAGAGAGACATCAACATTTATTAAGAACATGACAGTGCCTCTTTAGAGTCAATCTGGAAGTACTTAACTAATTGAAATCTAGTTTAATGTGCTAGAATGAATTTCCTAGAAACAATTCTATAATTCATACAGTTTTTAAAGTATAAATTCTAGCTCCCTCCCAAAACACCCACCCTTGCAACTGAACAGAATTAATTAGGTTCTTTTTTTTTTTTAAAATCAAACTTTGGCTCCTACTATATAGTTATTAAAATGTTGACTTAACCCTTAACTAAGAAAGTCTCTCTGACTCCTTTCATGCCTTGTTCTGTATAATGGGTATGTTAGATATAGGCAGGATCAACATTTATGGCTGAAAGTCTTATACATCTAGAACTGGGGAGATGGCGCAGTAAGCAAAGCTCTTGCTGTGTAAGTATGATAGACTGAGTTTGAATTCCCAGAAGCCAAATAAAAAGCTAGACACGGTAGGGCAAGCATCTGTAATCTTTGGGCTTCTACCTGGAAGTTCACAAGCTGGCTAGCCTCAAACACAGTGAGGACCAACTCTGACCTCCAAACTTTGTGTTCTGTGGCACATGTGGCTGTCACGCCCACAAACATACCTCCCACACCCACACACTCACACCCAAACAAAAGAATCCTGTGCATTTGAGGACACCGTTCCCAACTGTTTGTCTGCAGGCTTCTCTTCTGTATGGAGACTTTCTTCCCTAATTAAATGAGTTGTACACAGGTCATTCGAGATCATGCCTGGCACAAAATAGGCACTATTGACATGTTTAATAACTTAATGGATAAGACACTGACTTGAGGGAGTACTGCCCTCACAAGAATATTACAATACATGCTAAGAGTTTAAGCCTAGCATGGTGGCATATACCTGTAGTCCCAGTATGTAGAAGGCTAAAACAGAAGGATTACAAATTCAAGGACAGCCCAGGCTCCACAGCAAGACTCTGTCTCCATACAAATAAGGGAAATGAACTTGAAAAGCATAATGGAAGTGTCCTTTCCTCCATCAGAATGAACTGATTTGGTAAACAGTGATTATACTCTCGTTTTTTTTACTTTTGGAAAGCTATATAAGAGAACTTACAATACATAGAGAGAAGTAATCTAACCTACTACTAGACACAGGAATGTAACTCCCTAGGAAGGCAGGGTAATGAGGCCAGGCTGCTCCTGCTCCTGCTCCCGCATCACCAGCTGTAAAGTTTCACCTCTACAGACCAACCTCTTTAGTGTTGGGGGACTGATGATGACAACATCCAGCTGTGGCAAGGGCAGAAGGAGGCAAGGCTCTCAAAGCTCATGCCTCATTGCTTACACCGCTGTAGTCTGCTCACATGCTGGCACATTGCCATTGTTTCGACACACAAAACACCACACTCTGCCATTTCCCCTTTCCCTTCCCTGTGTGCCTGCTTCCTTCTGGAGGACACTCACCCTGTCGCCATGGTGTCGGTGGTTATCACCTCCACGGACCTAATTCACTGTATTTATTCTAAATGCTTAGCTTGGTCTATTCTGAGACTCTCCTCCATGAGTCAAGGCTTAGAGGAAAGGCCAAGAGAGATGGAAGTCCAACCAAACTGCTTGTTTCGTGTTAGTCGGCATCCATACCTGTCTTGGGAGGAGGAGTAACACCAAGAGAATTGATTTCTCATGATGTGGCATAACAGTGCCATAACAGTGCCATAACACCATTGTCCTCAGGTACATTAAAAGCATGCATCCTGGAATCCTGGATGGGGTTTTTGTTTTATTTGTTTCCTGCTTCCTATTATCTCTGCATTACAGCTTTAAGGCCTAAGCATAATTGTTGTCATACTCAGTACTATTTTCTTTTCAGGTCACATCTACACACAGTTGCCTGTTTTTTGTTTGTTTTTTGTTTCCTTGTTTTCATGGAAGGAGTCTACCGACACACACCATGCTTGGTGAAGACAAAAAGGGTAAGGTCATGATGGACCCCTCATGGACTAACTACCCAAGACTGTCAAATACAGAACAGACAGGGTTATGGTTTGAATGTCAACTGTTCCCCATTGGCTCAGGTATTGATTGCTTGGTCCCCAGCTGGTAATGCTGTTTTAGGGGGTTGTTTAAAATTGGGGCCCTGTGGGCCCATGCGATAGTAAGTACATCTGGTGAAGGTGCTTGCTGCCAAGCCTGACCACCTGAGTTCGGTCCTCAGGTCTCACATGGTGGGAGGAGAGAACTGACTCCTTGAGTGTCCTCTGACCTCCAATAAGGTAGGTGTACCTACCCGTTCACCACCACACACACACACACTAAAATAAATACATGCAATTTTTAAAATTTGAAAAATAGGGCTGGAGAGATGGCTCAGTGGTTAAAAGTACTGGCTGTTCTTCCAGAGGACTGGGGTTCAAATTCCCAGCACTCACATGGCAGATCACAACTGTCTGTAACTCCACTTCCAGGGGACCTGACACCCTCACAGAGATATACACACAGGCAAAACACCAATGCACATAAATTTGAAAAAGAGAGACAGAAAAATTGAAAATTATAAAGGTTTTTTAATAATTGGAGTAGTGGGGCCAAGCTTGAAGTGGTGGGTTACAGAGGGAAATGGACCACTAGGCGTGTGTCCTAGAGGTGGCTGCATTGTCCTGGCTCCTCCCTCCCTCTCTCTGCTTTCTGTCACCAGGAGCTGAATAGACTCCTGCACTTGTTACTGTGGCCATGGTCCAGTGTCAAGAGCCAGGACCATAGAGTGAACTCTCTGAAACCATGAGCCAAAATAGGTTTTTCTTCTTGTATGTTGCTCTCTCACATATTGTGATCATAAGTACTTAAAAAAAAAAAAAAAATGTTCACACGGAAGGTGGCACATCTTATGGTTCAGGGAAAGGCTGGGGTATACCCCAAGAGTATTGTACTTCCCAGTTTTTTTGTTTGTTTTTTTGTTTGTTTGTTTGTTTGTTTTGAGACAGGGTTTCTCTGTGTAACTAGCCCTGGAGACCAGGATGACCTCGGAACTTACAAAGATCCTCCTGTCTCTGTTTCCCGAGTGCTGGGATTAAAGGTGTGCACCACCACTGCCTGGTGATTTTTATTTTGTTTTGTTTTGTCAACTTGATACAGCTAAGGTCATTTGGGAAGAGAGAACAGAACCTCAATCAGGAAAAAAAATGCCTCCATCAGACTAAACCATGAGCATGTCCATGGGACATTTTCTTGATGTGGAAGGGCCTAGCCCACTGTGGGCCATACCACCGCTAGGCAGGTAGTTTTGGGTGTATAAGAAAGCAGGCTGAGTAAGCCAGAATTCAGCAGTCCTCTGTGGTCACTGCTTCTGTTTCTGCCTGCATGTCCCTGCCCTGACCCCCCTTTATGACAAACTGTAAGCTGTAAGATGAAATAAACCCTTTCCTTCCCAATTGCAGTTGGTCATGGTGTATATTACAGCACTAGAAAGCTAATTAGAACAAGGTCACTCCCAGCATAGAACTTGGAACAAAATCAAATCCAGAAAATTTCAGGGTGGTCTGTATATATATATATATATACTTGTGCATATGTGTGTATGTGCATGTATGTTATATGTATACATATGTGTGTATTATGTGTGTTATATGTATATGTGTGTATGCACATATGTGTGCACATATTTATGTGAGTGTATGTGTGTGAAATGATTCTTTAATCGTCCCAGGGAGGAGTTTAAGGCCCATGACCTTTTCTACTCCTGAGAGACATGCCCACAATATTAAAAATGATGACAAAATCAAATAAGTGTCTACAAAATGGAATGTACCCTCAACTACAAGTTCAAGTGACATTTGTAAAGGTTGTCACATTCGAAAGCAACTTTTGAGAAACTTTTCCCCCATAACCTTAGGTATACACAATTTCTGTGGATTGAGCAATTGTAGATGGAGACAGGCACTCGTAGTCCATTTCCACCATGTTTAATTTGGAACACACACGTCTTGGTACATTTAATGAAATGTGAGGTTGGCATCCGAAGGCAGTGGAAAGGCCGAGTGGTGGTCCTAGAAAACCTCTTCTTTATCACTGTGTGAGTTCTTAGAACAATGAGTGATCCCGACAAGGGCCACAAACAGTTGCTTGAAAAGAGCTCTGAATGGAGAGTTAATGTCTAGAGGTAAAGTGTCCCTTACAGGCCCATGTGTTTGAACACTTGGTCCCCAGTTGATGGCACTGTGAAGAGGCTGTGAAATCTTTTGCTGGAGGGGGTGAATCTTGGGGATGGGGTACAGTTGAAACGCATAGTCTGGCCCCACTTCCTGTCCTGTAGCCGCTTTCTTGTCTACTGAGCGTGAATAGGCAGCATCCTTGTGATCCTGATGCCATGGAGTGTCCATGCCTTCCCCGTGGCATATTATAGACTGTATTCCCTTAATAAACCTCTCTCTCCTTAAGTTGCTTCTTCTGGTTGTAGCAGTGAACAAATAACAAACACAGAGAAATAAAATAAGTACCACAGAGAGATGAGTGGCTATGCTAGTTTACCAGGGCAGCCTGAACAAGACACTATGACTCCATGGCTTAAACAGCAGGAATATACTACCCTGCATATCTGGAGGCTGGAAAGTCAAGGTCAAGATGCTGGGTTGGGCAGTACTGCTGTTTCTCTGGGCACCAGTATGAATGTATTCCAAGTTCTCAGCCTCCAGTGATGGCCATCTATCCTTAACACTTCTCTGGGCATGAGTATGAATACGCTCCATGTTCCTAACCTCTGTTGATGGCCAGCCACCCTTAGCACCGCCTGTGGCAGCATAACTCCAGTCTCCCCCTGGAGTCCCTAGGCTGTGACTTAGTGTGTCCAGATCGGCTTACATAGCTTACAGGAGTCATGTAAGAGGCCACCTTACACTAGTGTGACCTCACCCTGACTCATCTATTTTTTGGATGATGGCCCTATGTCCAAGCCTGCTCCCATTCTCTAGTTCTTGGAGTTAGAACTTCAAAGTATGTTTTTTGTCTGTTTAGGGGACAGAGTCTTGATGTGTAGCCAAGGCTGGCTTTGAATGCACAACTCTCATGCCTCAGCCTCCCGAATGCTGGGATTACAGGTCGACCACTATTCTCAGTTCAGTATGAGCTTTAGTAGGAACACGGTTCAGCCCATAGTAGCAGCTAAGGAAGTGATGAGAGGAAAGTCAGGGCATCAAGCAAAGACCTCACAAGGAAGATGAGATAGGGACTGTTGGCGAACGGAAAGAGCAGAAAGCTGGGTAAGGTGGCACAGGCCCATAACCCTGTACCCAGGAGGCTAAAATAAGACAGCTGTGAGTTTGAGGCCAGCCTGGGCTGTAGAGTGACCAGCCTGGGCTCCATGGGGGGACCTTACGTTAAAGAAAGGAGATAAGGGAAGGGGAGGAGGTCAGGGAGAGGAGGTAACGGTGAGGTACGAGGTGAGGTGAGACTGCTGTGAGGACTAGGACAGACCACAGAGCATCTTGTAAACCAAATATGGCTTTAATGTAAAGGCCAGGTGTTTCCAGTGTGATATGTAAGTGTCAAAATGAAGCAACAAAGCAATCCTTTCATCTTGCTGCCCAATGCTTGCTAACACTCTCAAGCCTTTAGGAATCTGGAAGGTGTCTTGGGAAGAACTCAGCTCAGAGTTCTGAGGAAGCTTCTGGGTCCCTCGGCTCAGTCCTGGCATGACCCAGCTGGAGGGCTAGGGACTCCACTCACCATGCTACTGTCATGGCTTGCTTTGAAAGCAACTTTTTGGTTATTATGGAACCTTTGGTCATGATTCCTTGAATGATGTCACCTCCTCCTCATTCTTTCTTTTTACCCAGGGCCTCATGTACACACTCTATTATCAATGAACTACATCCACAGCCTCCTTAGACACACTCTTAAAAAACTGCTTAAACAAACTTGTTTGAAAGAGATTCTTGCTGTGTAGATCAAGCTTATAGTAGGAATAATAAAAACCTAGAGACAGATACTGGGGTTCAAACTGAAAGATCAGACAAGCAAAACAGCTAACCCAGTAGCTCTTACCTCTACCCAGGCTGAAGCAAACCTGCCCTCAATGTGGCTGGAGACTAATTGCCTGAACGGAGCTGGAGACAAAAATGCCCCAGACTGAATATCTGCTCCTATCTTATATACCTGAGATTAAAAGTGTGTGATTCCAACTTCTGAGATCACCTTTGGTGAGCTATTTCTCTTTTAGACTGGATCAATTTCGTGTAGCTTAGTATGGCCTTGAACTAACAGAGATACATCTGCTTGTCTTCTGAGTTCTGGAATTAAAGGTATGTGCCACCACTGCCTGATCTCTATGGCTTGTGGCTTGCTTTGTATCTGAACCCACAGGCAACCTTTAGGTCATAAATAATATATCATCACCCAAGCTGATCTCAGACTTGTGATCCTCCTATCTCAACCTCCCAAATGCTAGGATTGCAAAAATGTGGGTCTATTTTTTTTTTTTTTTTAGAGGTGTGGTAGCTGTGAACATAGCTCAGTTGGTACAGGACTTGTCTACATGCACAACCCTGGGTTCTGCTCCCAGTACCGCATAAGCCAGGCATACTGTGCATACCGATATTCCTAGCACTTAGGAGGTAGAAGCA
The DNA here is from genome assembly GCF_943737965.1 of Phodopus roborovskii. Classification (NCBI taxonomy): domain Eukaryota; kingdom Metazoa; phylum Chordata; class Mammalia; order Rodentia; family Cricetidae; genus Phodopus; species Phodopus roborovskii. The sequence goes on along the minus strand of NW_026126482.1, from coordinate 18,515,894 downwards.
GAAGGATCATAAGTTCAAGGCTAGCCTGGGCTACATAGCAAGTTCAAAGCCATCTGTCTCACACACACACACACACACACACACACACACAATAAAGCTTTGTGACAATAAAGGAAACAATCCAGCCCACATTATTACTTCCATGTGCATGTCCACGAGTACTGCATTTAGTCAATATGAAATGAATAGGAGCCAGAGCTCTCCTGCTGTGGTGGCTGTCCTCAGTTGGGCATCTTGTGGTACAAGGTGAGGCTAGTACTCTTTTCAGTCCAAAGAAGCCATCACTTATCATAGTATCTGGGTGACCCAGAACAAATATTGCATGGTAAATGCAGTCCTAGCAGTGTCCCTGCTATAAAAAGAAAGGTCAGCAGTGCAGGGCCAACCTTCTTTTTAAAAAGGCATGATCCAGAAGACACAAATTTAAAACTGGTCAGATTTGATTACATAAAAGAATATAGCCAGGTATGGAGGCACATGCCAGTAATCCCAACTCTTAGGAGGCTGAGGCAGGAGAATTGTGAGTGTGACTCTATCCGAAGTACCTTTGGAGGCCTTGTTTTAAAAGTCATAAAAAACGAAAGCCAGGTGTTGTGGCAGATGTTTTTAAACCCAGCACTCAGGAGGCAGAAACAGGTGAATCTCTGTTGAGTTCAAGCCCAGCCTGGTGTACACAGCAAGTTCCAAGACAGCTAGAGCTACATAATAGAGAGACCCTGTCTCAAAAACGCAAAACAAAAAAAAATCATATAGTGAGCATGTGTGCGCGTGCTCATGCGCATGCGCACGCGCATGCACGTGCACACACACACACACACACACACACACACACACACACACACACACACAGTTTATAGGGCTTGAGAGATGGCTCAGCAGTTAAGAGCACTGGTTGCTTGTCCAGAGAAGTTTGAATCCCAGCCCTCATATGGTGGCTTACAACCATATATAACTCCAGTTCCAGGAAATCCTACAACCCTCTTCTGGCTTCCATGGGCACCAGATACACACTTGATGTGTGTGTGTGTGTGTGTGTGTGCAAAACATTTACACACACACAAAATGCATACATTTAAAAATGATTTAAAGAAACTTGCTCATGGCAGCCTAGAACAAAATATTTAGGGCTGGACACGGTGAATGCCTATAATCTCAACACCTGGGAAGCAGAAATAAGTAGCACTAGAATTTCAAGGCCAGCCTTGACTGTTTAGTGAGTTTGAAGCCATCCTGTGCTACACAATACTCTCTCTCAAAAAACAAAAACAAAGTCTACATTATATATTTTAACTAAGATTTGATAACCTAAATACACACAAAGAGAAGAAAAAAATAAGGAAGAGGGAAAGATGCAAGCCAAATGAATAGCCATTGGTGTAGCAGCAAAATGAAAAGTCTCATTAGTGATTCAAAACTCATAAACACTGTAATGAGGAACTTTTGTTCCTATTCCATAGGAACAAGTGTGTGTGTGTGTGTGTGTGTGTGTGTGTGTGTGTGTGATATGATGTGCCTGTGTAAGTGTGCAGGTCAGGTCAGTTGGTCTTCCTCTATCACTCTCCACTCTATTCCTTTGAGGCAGAGTCTCTCCCTGAACATGGAACTCCATATATGGAGTTGCCTCTCTTCCTCCACATTGACTCAGGATCCAGAGATTGAACTCAGGTTGTCAGGATTGCACAACTGATATCTTTTCTTATTGAGCTGTCTCCACAGCCTAACAGATGCTTTTTATGAAGCATCTGTCCATACACTTGAACTTTTTTTTTCCTATTTTATAACTAATTGTCTTCTGGAAATGAAAAAATATGGGGGTATTTTTTAACTCCCTTCTAATGGGAAAACAGGACATAAAATACATAGCTCTTTAGGTGGGTGCTGAATGGTTGATGGAAGGTAGATGGAATGGTCCAGGAAGAACTCTCTAGGTGATAAGGGGGTCTGGTGACAAGAACAGAAAGAAACTCATAGTGAACATAGTCAGTGAACTAAGAACGGCTGTGACAATTTCAAAGGATTTAAAAGCAACACAGACGAGCACAGAAAGAGCATTTACGGAGGGGACCCCGTGATCTATAAAACCTGAAGCATTTACTATCTGATCTCTTACAGAAAACACTTGCTGAGCTCCAGAAGGGATGAACATAAAGAGAGGGCACTGAGCTAGGGACAGCTGAGAGATGAATGAGCCACTGATAAACAGGCCCACTCAGACATGAAATAAATTACAAGTCTATGAGACCAGAAGCGAAGAATTCTGAGTGTAGCCAAGATCTAGGTAAATTGAAGATGAAAGAGTGCTGCTTTAGAATCAGCAATTAGAAAGCAGGTCACTGTGACCTTTGGCAGAGAAATTTTAAAGGAGTGTTGATACTCAGTCACAAAGGGGGAAATAAAACAGTGAAGGAGGTAAAGTGGAGGCGAGGGAGGGGTCATAACAAAATTAGTGTTTTGTATAAGTTCATTGAAAACATTTCATGGTGCTCTTCAAGTCAAATAATTAGTATTTTGAACGTGAATAGTATTTATTTAGCACCCATCATAGGTCTTTTGGTCCAAGCTATGACTCTTTTCATTTCTTATCTGTCTCTCCGCTAGGACTTTGGGTGGGAGACAATCCATCCTCCAAGCTGCCAGGCTGTTAGCAAGGCAGCATGTGCTCCCCAGAGAAGAAGTGATGTCATCAGGCCACCCAGCTGTAACTGGTATTAGAAGCTGCTTCTGCTAAAAGCAGCGACTTTTCTCTTGGGCCCACAATGTAGCTAGGCAGGTCGACCTGGCATCTCCTCCCGCGTTCTTTGTATCTCCCTTACTTTGGGTCATCTTCTTACCTCTGCCCACAGGCATGTTAATCACTCAGAAGGCACCTCTCTAAAAGCTGGCATCACCTAACCCCTCAACACTGAAGATGCCGTGATGAGAATAACCAAGGCATCTTACTGATATCTTTTACACCTTCCTCTTCTAGACTCCCCCCACAAAAGGAGTCCAAAGGTCTCCAGGTGTCCCAAGCCCGTACTCACCTAGGATTCCAGAAACTGCAGAACTTCACAGACGCATCACTCCACAATGAGACTTCCCCTAGTTGTTTCCCCCAAGCAGAAAGGACTTCTATGGGGGTCTTGCAGAACCAGAACAGAGACGATGACCAACCAAACCACACTTGACCAGGACTGCCTAGTTATGCATACCCACAGTCATTGTCTCAATTTAGTCTTCTATTTAATCCTAAAGCTCACATCAGTATGCTAAAGATGGACTTGTGGGGGACCCCTCACCTCATCTGGACTTTCCAGTGTAGCCACATTGATTAACTCTCTTTCCTCTGCCTATGGACATGTTTGTTTGTTTGTTTGGCATATTATGATGGGTGGCTAAGCCTGGATGATCAGGCTGTTTTAAGAGCTCTCCCAAAATATTTCACATAACTATATGTTTCATTTCCAGACATTTTATTTAATTCTTTTTCAGCCTTCTATTTTTAATACTTTGTGTGTAGAGGGTTAAAATCTGTACAATGGAGGCATACGTCGCCTATAGAATGCCCCACTTAGAAAAATCATTAACATACACTTTGTGTAATCATCATCATAAACAAGATTTTGAGTATTTCTATCATCACAAAATATTCTCCCCCTTGTTCCTTTCTCGCTCTCTGGTCTTTGGTATCACTGCACTGAGCCCTTCCTACGATGTCATATACGTATGCCATAAGCAGCCAGTATTTATGAGTTCTTACGTGGACATGTTTCATCTCTCTTAGGAGTGGAATTGCTGGGTATTATGCTAATGTGACTTTATAAATGGCAGCCCAGCGGCTCTCCGAAGTGGCGTTCCACGTTGAACTTCTCTCAGCCACAGTGGCTTTTCTTCCTTGCTATAACCTGACGCTGTCAGACATACCATTTTAGTTGTTCTAGAAGCTATACAGTAGTATCCTATTGTAGTTAAAAGACCCTTTTATTTATGTTTATTATTACTAGCATTATAGGTGCTTTGTGTGTCTGGTGCCGTCGGAGGTCAGAAGAAGGCTTTGAATCTTCTGGGATTGTGAGCCCCCAGGTGGGTGCTAGGAATCAAACCTGGGTCCTCTGAAAGAGCAACACGTGCTCTTAACCTCTAGCCATTGCTCCAGCTCCCTGCTGTAGCTTTTATCTTTCTGTGAAGAACAGAAATGCTGGCCATTTTCATGTGCCTATTGGGCAATTTCCTATCTTTTATGGTAAAACACTTGTTCAAACCTTTTATCTGGATTTAAAAAATCTTGTCTTCTCGTTGTTGATCCTGAGTTATTTATATATTATAGATACAGGTCTTTTGAAAAGCTAAAGTTTGATGGAGTTGCTATGGTTTGGATGTAAAGTATCTCCCATGGGTTCATGGACTGGACACTTGATCCCCAACTGGCAGTGCTGTTTGGGGGTGATGAACCCTTTAGGGAGGGGAGTCTCTCTGGAGGAAGTGGGGGCAAGCTTGGAAGCCTTCTGGCCCAGCCTTGTTTCCTGTTCACACTCTGCTTCCTTAAAGTAGACACCCTGTTACCAGCCGCTTTCCTCTCCTGATGCCAACCCTCCCCACACCCCTCCCCATGCTGGATTGTATCTCTGGAACTGTAAGCTGAAATAAACCCTTTCTCCTTAATCTGTCTTTGTCAGGTCATTTTACCACAGTGACAGGAAAAGAAACCAAGGGTTTCATATATTAATTTCTAATTGTATTGTCCAACTTTGTTCTATTTTTAAAATTCTTGGTTTTCCCATGTCCTTTGAACTAATCCATGTGTTTTAAAATCATTTTTGAAGAATTTGCATACAAACCAGTGAGTTTCCTTGTGACATTTCCATACAGAGTTTAGAATGAGCTTGCCAGTTTCCTTTCAAAGTGCTGAAACATTGATGAGGCTCAAATAAATGCACAGGTCCTTCAATAAGTGACTGTCATTCAGTTTTCTGGCTGGTTTGCAGGACAGCTGTGTGTTCTGAGATAGTTTATTGGTGAGCTCATACTCCTTGGAATCTACTTCTGGTAATTTTTTGAGGTCTGAATTTTTAAAATGTACATTTCAGAGACTATCCCTACTCTAGGAGTAATATAAAACCCAGGTTTACTTTAAACAACAATAAAATTAAAATCTTTTTGTTGTTGCAGAATGGCATCCAACTCTCATTTGTCTCCTTCCTTCCTTCCTTCCTTCCTTCCTTTTTGTTTTTCTCAAAGTTAGGTGGAGAGGACTGATTTGTGTCACTTTGCATCCCTGTGAAATAAAGTTATAATAATGCATTATCTTCACATCACAATGGATCAGCTCAAGTCCAAGGAGGTACTTTAGAGGCAGAACACTGGTCTACACAAACAAGCAAAAACCTGGATTTAATTCCCAGACAAGGGGGAAAAAAACCCTTCCAATTGCTACAATGTTAGACTTTTCAGCGGAGAGGTCACTCCTTAAGAGCTGAGATGAAAATTCGGAGAGAATGACAGCAGTGGTTACTATTCTGTTACTGTGGTAGAGTACTGGAACAAACCGCAACAGAGAGAATGATATCCAGTGGTTACTTTTTTGTTACTATGGTAGAGAACCCTGACAAAAAGCAACTTAGAGGCGAAAAGGGCTTATTTTTGTTTACAGTCTTAGAGCAGAAACAGTCCTCCATGCTGAGGAAATCATGCTGCAGCAGCACAAACAAAACTCAGCATGAGAGGGGGTGACAGGTTATACAATCCCCAAAGGCCACCTCCAGTGACATACTCCTCCATGCAGGCTCCATCTCCTAAATGGTCCCAAACCTTCCCAACTGGGGACCAAGTAGTGTTCAAGCATGACAACCTTTGGGGGACACTTTATATTCAAACCACAGCCCAAAGCAACTAAGTTGTATTCCTTTACTGAAGACAACCAGCAACCGATTTATGCTAAATCATCTCTACTGAAAGTGAACCATGTAACTGTAAAAACAGAGAAATAGGTTCATGACATTCACCCTGGTGTGTGGAGGCGTATTTCTGTATGTCAGGGTTAGACAAGAAGCCTGTGAAGGTGTGGGGGAGGGGGGGGTCGGATGTTAGGTAGCAATTCACATTTTAGAGAAGGGTTGGAGGGAGGCACCAGGAGCAAGCAGAAAGGTTCCCACCTGCTGAAGTTTTCCCTCCTCAACCACACACAGGCTGCACTCTGATTTGAAACAGCCTGGTTCCATGCTGATGGAAAGAATGATTCCGGTACCTCCTAGTTCCTGAAAGCAGTACTTCTCAGGCTCTCCAATGCATATGCCTGGGCATCACAGTACTACACGGATTCTGGGTGGTGCATTAGATTCCACATTCCCAGATATCCTCCAAGAGGTCTCAATGCTACTGGCCCATGGCAATACTTTAAATGTTAAAGCCCTAAAAATATATCTACCCTAAGTGTATACTTGTCTGCCTATTAAACCCTTAGTACGTCTCCTCCTCTTTCTGTTTGATTTCTCCTTTTCTTGTTCTTCTTTCCTCCTCTTCCTATTCTTCCTTCATCTCCTCAGTGGTGTTTACAACCTATATTAGCCCTCCTTCTCCACTTCCTCCTTCTTCCCAGGGCCTTGTGCATAGTAAGAACACACTTGTCATAAGCTAAGCCCCAGCACTACTTCTTAAAGGAGAAATATCAATCATTAGCATGTCCCTGTGAATCTGTATATCAGATTATTGGTGTTTCAACAGCAATGGCTTACAAGCAAGGAAGTAGCGAATTTTTAACAAGGCAGTTCTTTATACAGCTGGTATATAGCTCATGGATACAGCCCTTGCCTATAATGTGCAAGGCCTTGGGTTCTGGTCCCCAGCACTGACCAATAAAAAAAAAAAAAAGGAAATATTTCTGTGGGGAGAGGGAACCAAAACACATTAGCTAAAACTCATTTTACATCAAAGAAGCATATACCTACAGAATCTAAAAATGAGTCATTATGTAACACTGAAGCACACTGCACTAGGCATATGATAGTTCCCTTCTATTTAGATCCCAACTGTGTGATCAAGAGACTTCAGGCTTCATGAAGAAAATACAGCTGAAAGTGAAAGAATTAAGTTTTTTTTTTTTATCACACACCAGCTTCCCTGCTAAGCTAAGCGTGTTTATGCCACACTGCACACTCTCATTTAAATTCCAAAAACAGACTCAAGGGAGGGACCATTGCATCCTTATTTTACATATGGGGACCCCCTGAGGCCTTCTGAGTGTCTGTCTATTTCTTGAAGTCACTCAGCTTGAAGGCTGCAATTCTTTTCTATTGCCAAACTAATTCTCCCCCACCCATTCATCCAACAGATATTCATCGAGTCCCTCTATGTTTAGGATGGAGCATGGGGAATCTGCTTAAGAATTTTCTCCCTGGATGAACAAGCACATGAACAATCTTCTAGGAACTCAATGACATGTCTGAAATGCTCTGCCCTACAAAGCACTGTAGATTAGTGATGTTTCTTGTTCTTGTGACAAAACACCTAGGGGAAAAAAAGCAACACAAGGAAGCAATGGTTTAATCTGGTTTATAGTTTGAAGAGATGCATTCCATTGTGATGGGAAAGGTATGGCAGCCGGAGCAGGAAGCTAGCTGGTCAGATTGCCTCTGCAGCCAGGAAGCACTCATGTGAACAGGAAATTGGATCAGGCTACAGAACTTCAACACCTGCCCAGAGTGACCCACTTCTGGTGAGGCTCCTCCATCTGAAGATTCTACCACCTTCTGAAACAGTGACACCAGCTGGGACCAAGTGCTCAAACGCATGCTCCTGTGGGAAACACTTCACAGTCAAACCTTGACATTGGGATAGATGCTCAACTGGACAGCAAGAGCCAAGGGAGAACAGCTAGAGCCTGCACTGTTTGGGCAGGCTGTTGCTTAGGGGAAGTGATTTAATCTAAGAGGAACCAGGAAGCCAAAGTCGGGGCAAGACCTAAGACCTGGGAAAACGCATCCACCAAGATCAAAGAACAAAGGAGAAACCACAGAAAGAGAAATACAGGGATAAGAAAATAGTGAGTCCTTTTATTTTATGGAGACTTGAGTGTCTAAGCTGTGAGGGATCAAGTGTACCACAGCAGTTTGCTTTCCTTGTAGGCTGACATTGACTGGTGGACTCATTCATTCATTCAACACTTACCTAACATCTACTGTCTTATCAGGCATTCTTCCAGGTTCTGAAGATGCAACAGTGAGCAAAACAGATTCCTGGCTCTCATGGAAAAGAGGCAGTCAGCCAATAGGCAAACGAGCATGTCAAAACATCAGAAGAGACCATGTCTGGAAAACAGGCAAAGCAAAAGAGACCATGTAACCTGTGTTGATATGCACAGCAGTTACTTTCCTCATTGCTGTTACAAAGATGTGGGGTAGAAAACAACTTAGAGGAGGGAGGGTTAATTTTGTTCTACAGTTCAGGAAGGCACAGTCTATCATGGCAGGGAAGGCCTGGCAGAGGGAGTGTGTGGCTGTTCACATATGGGAGGCAAATGGATGCTGGCTTTACCTGTTGGTCTTTTTTATTTAGTCTAGGACTCTAGTCAATGGAATGGTGCACTTCACATTCAGAGTGGGTTTTCCCTGGTCATTTAAATCCAGAGATGCCCTCATAGACTCACACAACAGTGTGTCATCTAGTTGATTATAAATGCAGTCATGTGATGATGAACCATCACAATTGGCTATTTTACATAGGGCACTCAAGATTGGTACCTCTGGTGACAGTTATTAGAGACCCAGAGGAAGGGAAGGAGGGGGCTTTGTCTGCACAGGTCCTGTCCACTCCACATAGACAAATTACAGACTTTAAATCACAGTGACCCTGGGAGGCACAGAACCTTATATTACTTTAGTCTTTCCAATCTACACCATTGGCATAGCTCATGGAATTGCTATATGCATGGCTTCCACGGTACCTTATTAAATAAGAAGCCTGCATGCTTTATTAGGCATATTGGTACCGTGTCAATTAGCTCACTCCACAGCGGGATTTAGATGAAATAGTGCTGCCCTGAGGGATGGAAAAAGCTTTCCTGACTAAGTGATATTTCAGGTAAAACCTTAAGGATGATAGAGGCCATCTAGGAAAGAGGGAAGGGCTGAGATAGCTTACTCATCTTGAGGATGTCACTCTCAAGGTGACATGGTCCAGCCTTAACTTTCTAAGCACCAGACTCTTATCATAAACCAAAATTGTTCCTCTATTCTCTGTGTGGGCATTTCGGGGTGTGCATGTCTTTTGTACCCATTCCCATGTTGTGGTTGGGTGTGTTCCACATACTGATAAATATTTTATTATGTGCTGATCTTTAAATGGCGTGTGTGTGCATGTTTACATGTGGATGCAGTATACATGGATGTATGTGAAGACCAAAGATCAGCATCTAGAGTCTTCCACAATCTCTCACCACTGTATGTACGATTTTTATTATTATTCCTATTGCTATTATTATTGTGTGTGCACACACATGTGCAGGGGCAGGCCTGAGTGTGCCATAGCCACAGCATGCATCAGAAGACAACTTTCTGGAGTCAGTTCTCTCCTTTCACAGTGGGTTTTAGGGATTGAGCTCAGATCGTCAGGCAAGTGCTTTTACTTTCAGAGCCATTTCACTATCCCTCCAACGGGTCTCTCTCTGGCCTGGAGTTCCTAGATTTGGCTAGGCTAGCTGGCTAATGAGCTCCTGGGATGTGTCCAGCTCTTCCCACCAGCACCAGGGTCCCAGGAGCATGCTGCTGCCCCTGGCTGTAACAGGTTTGGGGATCTGAACTCCAGTCCTCACAGTGGCACGGCAGGCACTTTACCAACACAGCCATCTCACCAGCCTCCTGGTCTTTTAGTTTCTTAAGGCCCTCCCCCAAACATAGAAAAAAATAGCCATTGTCCCTGATATGTGTTACCCTTAGGTCCTGAGGGTGACTGGCTTTGTGCCTTTCAATTCTTAGTCCCTGCCTCACTGCCAGGCTTGGCTGAGCATTTATTCAGCAACATCTGGAAAACAACTCTCCTGCTCCATGTTTTAGTTTTTGAAAATGCATGCCATTCTTTCATCTCACAGCTGTATTGTGATGGCCTCAAGTCTTTTTTTTTTTTTAACAAATCTCTGTGACAATTGGAAGAAAATATAATGTAAGTGCTTTTAGCCCTGTGCTAGGTGGCTAGAGAAACAGAAGTGTGATTGTAGGTATACCTTGGTTTGGAAAAATGGATACTTGAAAATTCTTATAGTCTAGCTGTATTTGGAGATCATCCGTGCTAAAAAAAAATCTCCACTGTTTCCTTTCAAATAATTTCTCCAGCATGGTTAAAATAAGCACATACTTTTCATAAAACTGGGTCCCTATCCAACTTGTCAACCTCTGTAGAAATCCATTTACTGGACAGAAGAAAGGCGTGTGTGCATTCCTATTCCCCTTCCTCTACTGGCCACACACTAAGGCATGCTGGTCTCCTCTCCCATGCCACTCACTCACGTCTACTCAGTTGTCAGTAGTCAGCTTTCTCCCACTGCAACAAGCACCTGAGATAAATCAGTCAGTTTACAAAGAGAAAAGCTTTACTTGGCTCCCAGTTTGGGTGGTTCCTTTTTATTTTTATTTTTTGGTGTGTGTGTGTGTGTGTGTGTGGTATGCATGCATACTCATATGTGCTTGTGTGTGCAGGCCCATGGCTACCTAATCCCTTCTTTTCCACCTCATCTTTTGAGACACGGTCTCTCACTAAACTTGGAGCTAACCTGTTCCATAAGGCTAGCAGGCTTTGTGAGTCACAGGGCTCTGCCTGTGTGTGCCTGATGTTGCTGGGATTACACGTGTGTACTGCCATACCTGGCTTTTTGTGTGTGTGCTGGGGATCCAAGCTCAGGTCTTCATGCTTGCATGACACTTTACAGCTGCTGGCCCTGGTCCCCAATTTTGGAGGGTCAGCTCACCCTGCATTCGCTCTGTTGCTTCTGGGCCTAAGTGAGGCAGTTCAGTGTGTTGGTATCGTGTAGCAAAATGTTTACCTCGGGACCAGAAGAGGGAAGAGAGGAAGAGGAAATGACTGGTGTGCCAGTGTCCTCTTAAAGGACACACCTAATGCCCAGAAGACCTCTCCTTAGGCTCTGTTCTTTAAGGGTTCCTCCTCCTTCCAAAAGTGTCATGTCCTGGGGACCAAGCTTTTAACACCTAGATTTCCTGAACTGTAGTACCACCCACAGATTTGGCTCAGCCCAGATTCTAGAGCCAGAACCAGGAACCCCTGGCTTGCCAGTATACTCTTGGTTCAAAACCTACTCTAACTAATTCCCCTTCTCTTTGCTCCTGCTTTCCACAAATCCCTTCAGAAGCCGACTATACTGATTTTTCTCCCCTTTATATATATCTGGACTCCATTTAAATCAGGTGACCATCTCCTAAGCTGCTTTTGTTAGGGACACCAACCAAATCTAGTGAACAACAGCTCAGTCCTCTCTAAGCTGCCCTCACAGGGACCCATTACTCTCTCTGTTCTCAACTCTTTTCTTCTTTTCATGACTGTGGTTTTTTTTTTTTTTTTTTTTTTGCGTGTGTGTGTGTGTGTGTGTGTGTGTGTGTGTGTAGCCCTGGTTGTCCTGGATGTAAACAAGGCTGGAACTCAGAGATCCACCTGCCTCTGCCTCCCGATTGCTAGGATTAAAAGTGTCCACCATGCCTGGCAGAATCCTTTTTTTGCTTGGCCTCTTGACCACCATTATCTGATGCTTCTCCTCCATGTCTGGATTACTCTTTGTTGTTTTCTTATTTCCCTACACCTACCCACTGGAATGTCCTGGAACTCAGTTCTCTTGGTTGCAGAGAAGGGCTTCCTGCAGCATCTCATCACAAGCCTGTCCCATGCCGCACCTGAACTAAATGACAGAGAGTGCACAGGCTTGGCTCCTTCCCCACTGAAATGCCTCTCAGCATTGACTGGGTCCTCAAACTCCCTTACACGGGTTTTGAAAGCATCCACTGTGCCATGTGACTCATCTTCTGTGCAGGCTTGCTCCTTCCTTTCTCTCTTGTAGCTCTGCCCCATGAGAACTTCCTAACAAACATCGTGTATTCTGAGTGCCACCTCAGACACTATTTTCTGAAGACCCAACTTATGAATGTACCTCTCTGCTATTCTTCAACTCTCCAAGCACTCCTTTGCCTCAGACCTTTAGCAAGGGCTCTCCCTTGACTTGTGGAACCCCATTTCCCTGTATCCATGAGCTGGGCCCTTTTCTCCCTGCAAGTCTCTACTCAAACATCCTGTGGCATTCCTTGATGGTCTTCCAGGGATTGGCAGCCATGGCCACCAACACCAGTACTACCATGTCCCTTAAGCATCTCAGGTTTCCTGTAGTTTTTATCCTCAGCAGACCCACATTTCCTTGTTTTTCTTCTCCTTGTACTCCAGCTTCCCAAGGGCACAGAGTTGGCTATTTTATTTCTTGCTATTTATAGAACACCTAGAGCAGAGCCTGTTGGGTATCTAGTCAGGACCGTGCTGGCTCTGCTCTGACTTGATTCCTGTCACTTGCTCACCTGCCTTATCCCTCTAGGGAAGGTCCCATCACGGGGTAGCTTTCTTTTCCAATTGTCACAGTACCTAACAGAAACATCATGGGGGAGCAAAGATTTGCTTGGGCTCATCGTCTTGGAGTGTTCAGTCGCTCAGCCCTGAGTTCTGGGAGAAAACATGGTGATAGGACCCTGTGGCAAAGCAGCTTCTTCATGAGGGCCTAGGAGGCAGAGAAAATAGATAGGTAGGGAGCCAGGAAGCAGAAAAAATTAGTAGAGGAAGAAGTCACTACAAGATATACCACAGGGACATGCATGCCTACTTCCTTTAAGAAGGCCTGCCTCCTACCTTTCAGCACCTCTTGATAATGTCACCAGATGACAAATCCATGAAGAGACTAACTCGTGCATTAGAGCACAGCCAGTCTGGCATCTTGCACAGCAGAGCTTCTGTGAGGACATAAGAAAGTGCCCAGCACACAGCTGGCAGAACTGACTCCAGACTACCGTGAGATCCTCTGGGACACCTGCCCTATGGTGTTAAACACAACATCCTCAGCAGGACACTCTTGAGACCAGGGAGCTCCAGGCTCAGGAGAAAGCATTTGCCCAAGGTGGTGGTGGCGGCAGCAGCTCATGCCTTTAATCCCAGCACTTGAGAGACAGAGGCAGGCGATCTCTGTGAGTTCAAGGCCAGCCAGGTCTACAGAAAGAGTTCCAGGAAGGCCAGGGCTGTTACACAGAGAAACCTTGTCTTGAAAAGCTAAAATAATAAATAAAATAAAGGAAACAAAGCATTTTCTGTGGACCTTTAGTACAACAGGGAGTTCCATGATAATTCCACACATACTTTATGTAGGAAAATGACATTGTCAGCCAAGTTTGCTAGGGCCATCTCACATCAAGGAAAACATGGTTTCACCTCCAAAGTGTAGCCATATTTCATCTTTTCAGTGCTAGGGATGGCATTCAGAGCCTCACTCATATTAGGCAAACACTCCACTACCGAGCGGTATCTGCAACCGCCAAAGGGACCCCTTTCCTTTCCTAAACTGCTAAAGAAACTGGAGCGAACAGGTGGACTCCTCTTTCCCACCTCACTTCCGCCAGATCTAATGGAAACATTTCACTAAATCTTGCCAAATTCACAGGAAGTTTCTCTAGTTCCCATCCCTTTGCTATTTAAAAGGAAGGGAGTTGTTGCTGGAGAGGTAGGGTGTGGTATATTCAACTGAGCGCTGAAAGCAAATTCAACACAAATAACCAATGCGGGCAGATTGCACAATTCTCAAGTTATTTTCGTGGCGGACTATGCTTTTCTTTTTCATTCCGTTTTTCCTGCCTCTCACGTTGGCTAATGATTTCCAATGACTAGAAACCTGTCGGGCATGATCCACTTTTCACACAATGGACACTTGCATGGCTGGGGGATATTGTGTCGATATTCTATTTTGATGGGTCCCTAACGGAGTAAATACAGAAAAGGAAGCACTGTTGGGAACTTTCTTTTGTAACTTGGCTTGGAAGTGGGTCATCAGCTCAGCAAAGTGAGCACAACATCACAAAATAAGGTCACAGCAACTTCTGGAGTCTTAGAGAAGCAAAACCATGTGTAGACACATTGTGAAAGTGTACTTAATATTCTGCGTGACTGGGTAGGAAGCTTCCTTGGCCAGCCCGGTGAGCTGTCTCATGTTGGTTTGGCAGGCAACCTCCGCAGAGCATGTGATGTATGCCTCAGCTCCATGCAATCCGCCCCTGCTCAATTCCCAACCAGCTGCATTTTTTTTCCTGCAGTGTTGCCAGAGAGAATGTGCCTAGAGTCATTGTTGATTACTCTTTAGTCCGCACTGTGGAGTAAACAGAATCGAGTCTGACAGACACAGCTTCTCACATATTCTTCCCAGTCTAATGGACAGGGGTGAGGCTGTGCCCCTGCTTCTGAGAAGCCAGATGGATTCCTTCTTGTCTTCCACCCAAGACAGTTCAGCTTTCTAATTTCTTCCTGGGAAGCTGAGGGTGGGGATCAGAAGGGATATTCGAGTCAAGTATTTTCCCAAAGAAGCCTGGACATCTAAACTCCACTGTAGAGTTCTTAAGTATTACGTGCTCTGTTTGAAAAAGATCGAGGTTAATCCACATGAAGAATTAGCCTCTCTTACTTCACGGGCCCCTCCCTAGTTGTCTTCCCCAGAGGACACTGTCCCTTCCTTGTCCTTTCTGTGTCTAGGCAGAGGAGAGAAGCTTTGGGCTTTGAACGGCATTTTTCTATGTTCAGCTCGAGTGGTTCATAAAATACCTTTTCCAAACGACTCTCCATGGCAACATAGCTCTGGAACACACACGGACAGACCTATACATGTCCACACGCCGTCGTTCTTTGAAGCACAAAATGGAGGGGAAATGATGCAACTGGGGAGTGAATAGAAGGCACGTTGCAGTCAACCGCAGTGGTTAGTGGCTTCTCAGATGGTTCCAGACAGCTTTTATACAGAAATAGCTCAGTGAGAGCAGCCCAGCCTACTCAGACTGCAGAACAGATCCCCGGGACCAGCCTTTGTGCAACTTTCCCCTGGAGCTCAAGTCTAAACACATCCCAGCTTGGCAGGGCTGTGCGCAGACACATTAGCACACAGACACAAACACCTCAGCTCCCCGGCTCGCCTCATTTTTTTTTTTCTCTTCAGAACCAGCAGTTTTCTTACAGTTTACACCTGTTTTCCCCAACCCCAACGCCACCCAGAAGTGGAAAGCCCTTCAAGTTTCAGTCATAAGGTTGAGTAAAAACCTTATTCTCACACTCTGAGGAGGAAAAGTAAATAGAGTGCTCTCTCTCTCTCTCTCTCTCTGTGTGTGTGTGTGTGTGTGTGTGTGCATTTGATAAAATTAAATTTAGAAAAATCCATTTTTGAAGCCATTTTGAAACTAAGCAATGAGTAGAACTGTTCTTAATTAGAATGTGTATCTGTCACCAGAATAGAGGTAGCTGGGTAGGAGTGACAGTCACTTCTTAAGTTGTGCTACAAATTCCCCAAAGCTAAAGCATGAGTGAGGGCATGTAGGCACTTTTCCCAACCACTGATGCTACAATAGACAAAGATGTGCTGTACTGGGGACTGAATCCATGGCTGTGTGTATTCTAGGCACACGCTCTGCTACCTTCCCTGACACAGAATAAGAAGCCCTATCTAAGTTGTCACAAAGGGGCTGGGGAAATATCTCAGCTGGTAAAGTGATGGCCACACAAGCATAAGGACCCAAGTCCAATCCCCAGGACCCACATTTGAGATGCCATGTGTGGTGGCATGTGCTGGGGGGAGGGAGATGGAACACTTGAATCCCTAAGGCTCAGTGGCCAGCTAGACTGTAGGAGACCCCGTCTCATAGAAGCAAGGTGGGTGCACCTAAGAGACAATAGTCAAGGACACTCTGACCTCCATATGCACAAGCACATAGGTACAAGTGCACAGGCAACTGCAGAAACCTAAGGGGAAAAAGTCCCTTATTGAAAGCTAAATTCTAAGCCGGGCATTGGTGAGTTCAAGGACAGTCTGGTCTATAAAGCAAGTTCCAGGACAGCCAGGGCTACACAGAGAAACCCTGGCTTGACACCCCCCGACACACACACATAAAAAGAAAGAAAGCTAAGTTTTAATATTGGAGCCATATGGAAACAACAGAAAGAGAATGTTTTCATCCTACAACAGACACCCTTACTCCTGATGAAAGAAATAGTTAATTCGCTATATGTTGGGGACCATCACCATCCTCATGAATACACCAGAAAGATTAATTTCCGAGAAAACATTGCCTTATCTTCTGGCTAGTGCCTGGAGATCCTTCATTTGTTGAGAAACATCTAAACTCTACAATAACAGATGAGAGAATTATATGCAAGTCTCTCTACGAAGTACAGCATCGGTAGTGTTCATTTCCACAGCACTTAGGTGAGAGCCAAGCCTGCCACCCTCACTAGGCAGGACATTTAGATGCCTTCCTTTAGTCTCCCGGTGGCTCCTCCCCACAGCCCCTTGCCTCTGTGTCATCTGTGCTCTAGTGAGTGCATTTCCTTCAGTAACCAGTAGGACAGGGCAGAAGTGATGTCATGTACTGTTTCTAAGGCTGGGTTAGGTGAAGCTCTGCTTCAGCCTCTTGGGGTACTTGCTCTGAAGAAAGTCAGGTGGCTTATTCAAAAGCAAAACAAAAACAGGGACAGGGACAAGGCTCAGTCAGCAAGTGCCTGGTGCACAAGTGTGAAGACCTGAGTTCAATCTGAGAAACCACACAGAAATCTGGATGCACACATCTCTAACCCCAGTGCTGGCAAGGCAGAGATGGGATTCACGGAGCTTGGTAGCCAGCCAATCTAGCCAATGAGAGAGCCTGTCTCAAAAACGAAAGTGGAAAGCAATGGAGGAAGATGCACAATGTTGATCCTTGGTATCTATGTGCAACCACATGCGTGCACACACATAAACACACACAGACACACATGCACACATGCAAACTCCTCTTGGGGTTGTCATATTGTAAGAAACTCAGTTTTTGTGGAGAAAGAGATGCTTGACCAACCCTTATCTATCACACATCAAAATATTTGAGTGAATATAGCATATTAGATGTCCAGTTTGGTAGTATGGATGGTTCTGGTCTCAACCAACAAATGCATCAGGCTCCAAGTGAAAACTGTCCAGCTGGGTCCAGCCAACCCCCAGAAACATCAGAAATAGTACAAAGTTGCAATTTTAAGCCACAGGACTTTGGGGTGCATTGTTGTACAGCAACAGGTTAATTTAACAATCTCTACATTTCCTCTGCAACGCTTTAAATCTCACAGTCCACTCTCCAACATCTGTTTCATCCCGTCTTTACTGTGATTGTGGAGAAATAAACCCAGATGACTAGTATTCCTGCTTAATCTATGTGTTCATTGTTTTTCAAGTGTGGTCCCATAGCATCAATGTCACCACAGAACTTGTTAGAAAAACACGTTCTCAGGCTTTCTCTGGACCAAATGACTCAGGCTGTGGAGCTGAGGTCTTCATTCATGTTTAAAAAGCCTTGTGTGTGTGTGGGGGGGGAGAGGGCAGAGAGATGTAGTTCAGTTAGTAGATACTTGCCTAGCATGCACAAAACCCTGGGTTCAGCTGGCAGTATACTGTAACCCAAGTACTCTGGAGGAGGAGGCAGGAGGCAGGAGGATCAGAAAACTCAGTCATTTTTTTTGGTGGGGGGGTTCAGGGGGGTGGGAGGAACTACAAGTGAGTTTGAGGCCAGCCAGGCTCTATGAGGCTCTGTCTGGAAACAGTCCTTTGGGGGGATTCTGGCACATGCTCAAACTTTAGACTGTTCTCTACTGGGCATGGTAATCTTGTCCCTTCTTACAGGTGATTGGTTTAGGAACCCAGGCCCAAGCCAATCAGCACATAGCATTCCTTGGTATTAGTGATTCCTTAGTGGCTGAAGGAATGCTTCTCTTTCCATTATGAAGGGAGCGAGCTGATACTGAGGGTGCAAAGCAGAGAATTGGGGAGAACACAGGTATTCAGTCAGCCCATCCCATCTTTGAATTTCCTATTTGTGAGTAAAAAAGAATCCTTGTTGGTCAATTTTTTGTTTTGAGTCAGCTGTTGAATTACTTGCAGCCACTAGTGCCCCTTCCGATACAATGGGCTTTGCACCCTGTATGTCACAGGGGGAGATTAAGACATTTGTACTAGACCATTAGAAAAAAGAATTGCTAGGCTCTGAACCCAGGGCTTTGCTGCCAAAGCCCATCACGAGGTTAGAGCTGGAAATGAGCGATGGGCTCTACTTTCTTAATGGGTTAGGGTACTGAGAAGCCATGAAGGCAGTGAACACCTGGCAGAAGAAGCGATATCATGGCTTTAAGAAAAGGTCCCCAGGGCCGGGAGGTGACACAGGACAAATGACAAATTCTCTCCAGAGCCTGTGCTGATACTTGTGTCCTTAAGTCAAATGATGTTCTTTCTCCCAAACAGATTGACATAATATGCTGTTTTGCAAGACCCACAGGAGAAGAGCATAAAGGCAGTGTTCCTTTGAGATACAGGCAGATTGGTCCAAGTGCATCTATAAACTGTAACCACCCACATGTACCATTCCAAAGGCAGTGCCTAAGCCAAAAGCACAGTCTAGGAGATTTCCATTAGTGCAGATAAAAGGCGAGAGCCACAGACCTCGCCTCCAGCACACACATAGCATGGCATACGTTCGGTGTCTTACAGCCCTGGGGGTCTCCAGCCATGTGCCTCTCAGAGGATGACCACAATCTGAGGGAGGCTTGTGCCGCCCATTCACTATCCTGTCGTCTGCACTGCGGGTTAGCTTTCACCCACCCACCATGTTCCTGCTCTCTCTGGCACCCTTCAGAGCTGTGGAGCTAATTTTAACCTGTAAGCTGAATCGCAGAGCAAAGAAGACCTAAGACTCAGGGTGGCTGTAACCAAAGGAAAGGAAGACCCAAGTGCTCAGAGAAATAAGGCAAGCCAGGTGCTAACCACTTTTCTCTCTGACCATTACCCAGAATTGAAAAATAAGGGCGGATCACCTTTATAATCTATCTTGTCATGGGACACAAACTATGGCAAACAGCAGGCATTTACTGAAAGGTGTGGAACGTTGTTTTGGAAGAGGCCTGTTTAAAAAAAAAAAAGTGTGCTAAGTTGTTTATAGGCTTGGGGCCATACATATACAAACTAATATAACCAACGGCGGGAGAACAGCATGTTATTTTGGGAGGAACACAGAGAAGAATGGCATGGATCAGGAAGCTTCTGAGAGTGACGGCAGTTCAGGGAAATACAAAGCTCCCCCATTTGCTAACTGCTGTTCTGCTTGTTTGTTTTTGATACAGAGGATGGCTACAGGACAGATGAAAGGGGCACTCACTGGGCAGGTGCTACCGGACAGATGAGAGGGACCCATCTTTACCCAGGGCACTGGGCAGGTGTTAAGCACTGTTTAAGCACTCTTCAAATCAGTTAATACTAACGATCAGCCCTCGCTGTAAGCACTCCTTCTGATGTTCATTTTCCTGTAAATAGCAAAGATGCTGGGGGATGGGCCATCTGACTCCCTAATTGGCAGCTGTTGGACTCTCCTTTGTTGCCCTGGCTGCCTTGAGCAAAAGGACTGTCAATCAAAAGCCAGCTGGACTACACTTAATGCCAACACTGGCTGTGTCAAACGCTCCTCAGGCACTTTGAAAGAACTATGGTCTGATTGCAGCTGGCTGTCCCTGCACCTGAAGGGGTAGCCTCAGCCAGAGTTGTTCAAACAGACAGCGCTGGATTGTTTGATATCAGAAGCCTCAGTGAACTCAGGTTACCTTGTAACCACTTCCAGCCTAAACCAGAGGGGGAGTGCCCTTGCTGTGACTAAAGCTGCCAAAAGGGACCAATTCTCTGATTGGTGCAAACACAAACCATCATTTGCATGTGGTTTGCCGTGATTGGTGCAAATTCCAGGCAATTTAGTAAGCCGCCTGGAAGACACACCTTCTCATACTGACATCCTGTGTTGTGTTAGGTCCAACAGAAGGCTTGAGTGATCTTCCTCGCCTTTTTAATAGTGTGGGCTGAGCTGACAGTGTGAAGAAAGAGGCAGGAGAGACAGTGATGCAATGGTGAGTGGCTACAAAGAAAGAAAAGTCAGTGCAGGACTGGGAGAGTTCTAGAGAGCTGTCAACCCTTCTGGGCCACAGATCTCTGACACCCCAAGCCAGGAGCTGTAACACTGGCCACTGTCAGCAGGAGGAACCCTGATACCTGCCATGTCAGTGCTGTTAAAGGCTGGGGGATCCTGACTTTGTAGGCCTACATAAGAACAGCAACACTTATAGAGCTAAGAATCCAGTTACCCAAGGCCTCCATAAGAGCTATGAACACTAAAGGGTGCTGCTTGCTGCTGGCAATCACACGGGATTACACTGGTTCTGTCATCACTGCTGAATACAAATGCTGTTGAGACCAGGCAGTTTCCCACCTACCCACAATTTGTCATTGTTTTTCTCTTCAACTCTAAATGACGTTGTCCTCAAGCTCCAAAATCAAATGAAACACACACACACACACACACACACACACACACTCCAAAACAAACCACCACCGACAAAGAACCAAAGCCCTCTTATGCTATTGATTGGTCACAGCTATGTAGCCAAGGCTGGCCTCCATTCACGGTTATCTTCCTGCCTCAGCCTCCTGAGATTATAGGCAGTTGAGTTTAACCTGTGTTGTTTTTCATGACAGTTATCTCTTCCCATCTGCTTGTCATCTGCAGAGTCCCCAAGTCTTGGTGCAGAGCATGTATTGCTTTGTGTTCCTAGATGGAAGAGTTTTCGGGCCCCAGCAGTGGGCAGGGCAAGACCACCAGATTGTTGCTTTCTTTTATAGGTTTACAGCCGAGGCAACAGAGAGGGCCAAAGAGCCTGTGGTGACACACACTGTCCTCCACTCTCTTTCGTGCTCTGAGTTTAGGGTTTGAGTTGTCACCACCCTCTTTTCCTGAGGTACCTGGGAACGGAATGCAACCAGGTTGAGTCTAAGGAGGCTTTCCTGGCTGGAGAGAACCCTGGGGCCCTTGGCTTGCTTACCTGGGTCAGTCCTGAATTTGAGGGATAAGCAGGGTCTCCCCTGAGGACTTTTTCCTGTGGGTAGTTTGGGCTCCCTAGGTGGCTAACCAGAACCTTCCTGCCCTGAATCTGGACTCTTTTGGTCCCTCACTGAGTTGCTCCAGGGAAGACCCCATGGGGATGCCCACTATGGAGAGATGGCTCTGTTTGATCCCCAGAACCCACTGTGTAAGTGTGCTCTGGGTTCAGCTGCCTCAGCAGTTGATTGAGGGTGATTGAGGAAGATGTCTGACCTCAACCTGGGGCCTGAATACCCATGTGTATACACATGTTCCTGTACATATTATGCACATGTAAATACATGCACATCACACACATATACATATGTCTTAGGGTTTCTAGGCTGTAAAGAAACACAATGACCATGGCACTCTTATAAAGAAAACATCTTTACCAGCTTTCTGTTTTTAATGGTTTCCTTAACTGCCCAAGTTTGGCTGTCCTTGAACTTGTTTTGTGAACAAGGCTGGCCTCAAATTCCTTGCCCAGCTTGCTCCTTTTCATTATAAATCCTTATAATCATAAACACTAGTAACCACACAACAGCCTATACTAGGCTGTTTTCAGATTTCTTCTGTCAAATGAATTACTCCAAAACTCTTCAATTTAGCCTCAGGCAGACTTTTAGGACAAGCACTTTTTAAAAAGCAGCCACATTCTTTACCAAAATACCACAAGAGTGATCTCTAGGCCTTGTTCTAAAATTCTTCTCTGAAACCTCTTGAGTCCATATAGTTTCCACACTCAGCAGCACTGTCTTCCACGCTCCTACCAGTATGGCCCATTAAGCAGCATTTAAAAGTATTCCACCGATTTTGTATATTCCTTCCAACAAAAGCAGAGGTCAGGCCTGTCACAATACCCCAGTCCCTGGTACCAACTTCTGTCTTAGTGTTTCTTTTGTTGTGGAGACACCATGATCCTGGAACTAGAGGTACAGATGATTGTAAACTATGTGTGGGTGCTGGGAATGGAACCTCAGTACCGCGAACAAATGCTCGTAACTGCTGAGCCATTTTTCCACCAATGTGGTCATCTGAAAGAAAATGGCCCCCAAAGGGAGTGGCGCTATTAGGATGGCTTTGTTGGAGTAGGTGTGCCCTTGTTGGAGTAAGTGTGCCACAGTTGTGTGGGCTTTGAGGTCTCCTTTGCTCAAGCTACACTGAGTGTGGGACACAGTTCACTTCCTGTTGCTTGAAGATCAAGATGTAGAACTCTCAACTCATGTCTGCCTGAGTGCTCCATGATGATAATGGACTAAACCTCTGAAACTGTAAGCCATCCAATTAAACATTTTCCTTTTCCAGGGGATCAGGTGCCCCCTTCCGCCCTCCAAGGGCACTAGGCATACATAGACTACATACACATACATGCAGGCAGAACATTCATACATGTAAACTAAAATAAAAACAAAAAGAAAGAAAAAAGAATATATTATTTTTATTTTTTGAGTCATGGTCTCACCATGCAGCCCTGGCTGGCCTAGAGCTTTCTGTATAGATGAAGCTGATCTCAGACTCATAGAGATCTGCCTGCCTCTGCCTGCCAAGTGTTAAGATTAAAGGTAAAGGATGTGCCACCATGCCTGGCATTATAGCACATTTTGACAGACAGAAATTTAAAAAAACAAACAAACTGAGGCCCTGTTTTGCTTGGGGAAAATGGAAGGCACATGATTTCCATAGACTCAATAGGAAGCTACCAGAAGGTAAGAATGAACAGAATCTAGAGGTGTGTGCTCTCAGACGCCTGGCTCAAGCTTCCCATGGAGCTTTGAAAAAACTACTGGAGGTTATTTATTCATTTGTGGCTACAGATGGTCCACTTGGATGGTTAAGAATGACATGTCACAATAAACAATGATATCACAGAAGAAGACAATTGAATAAAACAGCAGGCCTAAGCTTAGATGGATCTAAGGCCTAAACAGAAGGTTCCATGCTTGTATCAACACATTATACAAAGACCCCTAAATATAAAATTGACTACTGCCACCACCCTTGGGACATGAATGAGGAGTATTCCCCTGGGGTGATTTGTACTCTCCTACTACCTGTCGCAGTGTGGTCTGTACTCCAGCTGTTCAAATGAGGTTATTTTGGAGGCTACTGCATGGTTCTCAGTCTGTTTGTCTATCTTGGTACCGTGGATGGTTGCTCTAGAACCTTTGCAGGGAAACATGTTTATCTGGGCAGTTGTGCAAACATAATTACAGCCACCAGTGAATGATTCCGGCTCTTGCACACAGACCGCACAATGGTTTCTAGGCACACTTGGGGTTCTACTGTTTACACATTTTCATGTTCGGCTTCATTTGATTCTCCCCAAATGTGGTATCTGTCCTCTGGCAGTAGCATGTTTGGGGAGTCACCACTTCTAAGCAAGTTGCTTGGGGCAAGGGGGTTTCTTCAGTTTTCTGTGCCTCATGCCCTCACCTAGAAAGTAGAGATAGTTCCAGTAGGTTCTTCAGCAGGGTGTGATGGATGAGGTTAACCGTGGACTTGGGAGCTGTGCCTGGAGCACAGTGCCTCCAAGCTCTCCATATTCCCAGCATCATCATCATCATCATCATTATTTCAGAAATTTGAGAATGGTGGCATTGATGTCCCAAGGACACATTGACACCCCAGTCTCTGATAACCCTGGGAGGTGGGGCTTTGTAAAGTCATCAGGTCTTGAGGGTGGACGCCTCCCTATGACATTAGTGCCTTGGTAAGAGACTGAGTTTTCTTTCTGTGTCTCTGTGTCTCTCCGAAAGAGCCCGGGAGAGGGATGGCGGGCAGATGTGCACATCTTTACACAGATGACAACTGAGGTAAGGAAACTGCTCCCTGGTCCCTCTAAGCAGAAGAGAACCCTACCCAACCCTCCCACTTTCCAGTTCTCAGGTTAAAACAATACATCAGATGAGGCTAAATAACTGTATGAAGTTTTGATATATACCCAAACGTGTTTGTGAAGCTTCCCCCTCCCTCTTCAAGCATCTAAGTTAATTCAGAATTATGTAAGATTCTATAAAACTGGTTATGTGACTTGGAAAGTCGCTTCAAGAAGTGGGGCTGGACAGATAGCTCAGGAGTTTAGAGCATCCACTTCTTTTGCAGGGGCCCTGGGTTTGTGTCTTAGCGCCCACAGGGTGGCTCACAATTGTCTGTAACTCTAGCTCTGGGAAACCCGCACCCTCTTCTGGCCCCACTGGAACTGCATACACACCTTGCACATACATACAGGCAAAACTGAACAAAACACATAAAATAAAACAAATCTTTTAAAAATGAACTAAGAGCTAGTAAAAACCCAGTTGAAGGGCTAGACAGATGGCTCAGAAGTTAAGAGCACAGGCTACTTTTTCAGAGGTTCCGAGTTCAATTCCCAGCAACCATGAGGGCTCACAATCATCTATAATGAGATGTGGTGCCCTCTTCTGGCATGCAGGAATACATGCAGGCAGAACACTGCATAATAAATAAATAAATCTTAAAAAAAACCAAAAAACAAACAAACAAACAAAAAACCCTTGATTGAAATCACTCCTATTCTGTTGGTATTAAAAGGGACATTCTCAAGTGTTTGTGAGCACTAAGGGATGGATGGCAACTTAGTGTTGATTGTGAGCTTTCTTCTGTGTGTGGCCTGTTTTAGTTGAGTAACATTGTAACCAACACTGTTGCATGCCAAACTAACAACCATTTCCAGCCTTGTCAGGCTTGTCCAATTCCCTATGAGAAAGGCTGAACATGATAAATATCAGGTTTTGCCTGTTCATCTTAATCCTTGTCTATGACATTTATGGATATGAGAAGCCCCTCCCCCCACTTAAAATGCTGTCATATCGAGGACATGGTATCTGGAGTTGTGGCAACCCTCTTGTGATCGAAAATCTTCAGCTTGAAGCTAAAAGCTAACACAAAAGGAAATAAGACTGGGAAGAGGAAAAGAGTCCCTGTGACAAGTGTTTTCATGAGAAGATGCAACATACGTATCTATCTACTTATTCCAGATAGGGAGCCCATGACAGACCAAAGTACAGGTAGCTCCAAAGTCCAACTTGGTGAAACAATGTCTTACAGGAATATGGGTGACTTCCAGTTGCAAAAGAGACTCAAAGAAAGCTGCATCACTAAGTTCACCCCAGCATGGGTGACAGCTCACAAAGATGGGCTGCAGCACATTGCACAGCCTGCTCAATGCAAAGTGCCCTTGCCAGATGGTCTAAAGAGCTGCCAGGAGCTGGTTTCCGCCTCTTCTGAAGCAGCTGGTCAGGTCTAAGAGTCTTTGCAGCTTGGCTCATCAGAGAGTGACTCTCTGCTATCTTTCTTGTTTATTCTTGGGGGAGGGAGGGGCCTAGTGAATCTGGTCAGTTTGGGGAACTTCCTGATGCTGTTTTGTTTACCTTCTGTCTTAAGGACTTTCCTACAGAATGGAATGTTTCAATGTGGAGGAAACTGCTACAACAGTCCCCCTTCTTGACTGCTCCACTGGCCTGAGGGTCACTGATTACCGCATTAAAAAAAGTCATTATATGTATGTATGTGTATGTATGTATGTATGTATGTATGTATGTATGTAAGCATATAGTGTGTGTGGGGGGCAACTAAACACATATACTGATAGAAATGTTTCACACAAACCTCTTAAGTGCTTTCCCATGTTATCTTTTGGACTTCATCTTTCCCCACTGAGGCATCCATGGTGACGCCTGAGATTCGAGAGACAGTGTTATTCTCTCTCCAGGAGATCTACCATATCCTAAAAAAATAGGCACTGCAACAAATAATGTGCTAGGCAAAGGCTTCAGGGCAGGCAAGATAGCTCAGTGGGTAAAGGTGACTGCTGCCAAGCCCAACAACTGGAGTTCTATCCCAGAGACCCACACGGTGGAAGGAGAGACCTGACTCCCTGTCCTCCGAAGTCCCCTTGGGTCACAGAATACACAAACAGCAAAGAGAAGGGAAAACCCTGACACTCACGCTGGGAGGGAGGTGCCACCAGGCAGGCAGCTGTGTCTTCTCCTGGAAGTGTGGGCACTATGGAGCCTGAGGTGGCTGAGGACACTAGCAGCAGAAATGATGCCCTAGGCAGAGCCTGCTGCCAACCACAGCTTCCTGGGCTTTGATATTAAGCTGACCTGGAATTACTGAATGACCAACAACTGATCAGGATCTAATGACACACCTGAGTGCACTGAGGAAATAAAATGTTTAAAGTGAAGAGTAAGGGTCTGATTAACACTTACCAGGAAACGCCTCATGCTTAAAAACACCAGCCTAAAAATAGTTACCTATGGGGCTGGCAAGACAGCTAGCTCACTCGGTAGAGGGCTTGCTGCACAAGCAGGAGGACCAAGTGCAGATTCCTAGCAAGCACATCAAAAAGCCAGGCGCGGTGGGGCTGTCTACGAAACCAGCTTTAGAGTAGTGGAGATGGCAGGATCCCTGGGGCTCTCTGGCCAGACAGTAGTGGGATTTGCTGAGGCCCGGGTTCAGTAAGAGACCTTGTTCTATTAAAAACCAACAAAAAAACAAAAAAAAAAAAAAAAAAAAAAAAAAAAGCGGTACAGTGCTATCAAGGAGGAGGCCTGATGTTGACCGCTGCTCCTACATGTACACACTGCACGGATACACACACACACACACAGTGACCAATGTCGATGCTGGTGGCAGCTTGTGGCTCCGTGGCAATGGCCGTCTGTGGAAACTGCAGGTCTAAGGCAAACACATGTCTGGTAGTATAGCTAACAGGTTAGATGGAAATCTGTTTCCAGAAAATGCTTTCCTTTTAAACACTTAGAAAAATCAAAGTGCCTAGACAAAGGCTTCGGTTTGCTGATGACGTGAACAGGGTTAAGACGAGGAGATGCAGGATGAAAATATAAAACGATGCATCCTGATATTGAGCTGAATCTCTGAACCACTCAGGGCCTCAACCTGCCTCCTCCATCTGCTGTTCGTCTTTGAGGAGCCATGGCTGCTTTTCTTGTCTTCTTTTGTTTGAAACAGGTTCTTACTCTGTAACCCCAGCTAGCCTCAATCTCTTAGCAGGCTTCCTACCTCAGGTTCTTAAGTGCTGGGAGGGACTGCAGGTGTGACTCACTAGGTTGTTCTCTAGCAAATACCTCAAGGGGGAAAAACAAACCAATTAAAACAGTACAAAACAAAAATAAACAAAAACGGCTACATCTAGTTTCTTTGACTGTCTTTGGTGAAAGATTTCTGGTTGGAAAAAGAGTCTTGCTCAACAAGGACTTTCTGGCTATCTTGACATTCTATTTCCCTACCTTTCCAAGACTTCCTTTAAATGCTTCCGGGGCAGCCATTCTTGACTCAAGGTCAGTCTGGAGAGTCCCACGCAGAAGAGCATGTCTAAGGTGAAGAATCTGCTCACTGTCCTCCCAGCTCCAATGCTAGCTTCTATGTGGCTTTTTCAGAGGGGTGGGCGATCTCTGCTCACGTGATCTCTGGCCACGTGACTGCCCACAGCAGCAGGTCTGAGACTGTGTCCCTTGGGGGACAAGGTGAGGTACAGAGGAGCTAACTCCGCTGGCACCACATTGCTTTCCCCAGCTGGTAACTTCACCCTGTGCGTTAACTGCGCCATCTCTCCGCATACAGGGGTTTAAAAACATTTTGCACGCAGATGCTGAAATTCTTTCAAATAAAAATTTATTTTGCAAATCAGACACTTACTTTCAAATATAGTTCCTCTGTAAATCCCATTTTTTGGGTATTACATTTAGTTATAATTCACTGGAGGCACCTGAATGGTATCATTTCACAATGTGTAGAATTAATAGTTTAAAGGCAGCTGTCCCAGATAAAGGTATATTCTATTTTCCATAATTCAATCTGATCCAGAAAAGCATATTAGCCATGCAAGCATAAATCTTTTATCTTAGATAATAAAATATATTCACTCCATACAATAATAAAATATAACTCAGTATTTGCTGAAGTAATTAAAGGGTTACAAAATGATTCGGGTTATCATCCAAAGGAATGTTAAGTACAAATCTGTAAAAAGATTATTTTCTAAATACATTTCCAACAAGGTTGGACATCTGCAAATATCTTACATACATAAAGAATAAATTACTCTTGGTTAACACATTTTTGCCTTAGGGCCATTAAAAACTGTAACAATTTTGATCACCTTAAAATCCTAAATTTTTTAGGGTAGGCTCTGCCAGCTCTGGCACACAGCATAAATGGCTGGGAAGGGAAATGCTCAAAGCAGTGACAAGGTTAATTAGCTGGCAGAAAGGCTTGGGAAGGGGGGGACAAGGAAGATCAGAGGGAAGATGCCACCAAGACACTGACAGGCCAGCCCAGGTGCAAGCTCTCTGCAGCTTGGGATCCTGGTGCTTACTTAGGGCCTTCTGAGAGACCCCCCAAGCTTTCCAATTTGTCAGGCCTTTCCTCTCGAATGTGATTTTTTTTTTTTAAAACTGAGGAGTGTGGCATACTTGAAGAGAAATGTTACCAGATATTAAGCAAGAAAAGCAGTACAGAGACCAAAGCAAATGTCTCCAGTAAAGAGCCTCAAGAGCCCCAAAGGGGTTTTGCATATGAATGCAGGAAAGCAGTGAAATTGGACTTAAGGCTCTTAAAAAAAAAAAAAAGCCAGACAGAGCCAGACATGCTGACTAATGCCTGTAATCTCTGCACTTGGGAGGCTGAGGCAAGATGATAGAACATTCAAGGCCTGTGGTTTGGTCCCTAGCAAGTACCACGGGGGTGAGGGGGTGGGGGGTGGGGAGAGGGGACAGAAAACAGTACCCAGCAGGAAGGCTGAGGAACACTCTAAGAAAGATGAGAGGTGGAGTAAGCCTCTGCCCACAGACTCCTCTAACCCAGGTGGCTACTGTTAAATGTCTCCACGGGCCCAACCCAAGGCTGTCACCTGGAAACCTGCCAGACATTTCCTGAGGGCTCCAAAGCTTCACGGAGGAAGGTGCTGGTCACAGCACCCACGCACTGTACGTCCAAGGCAGTGATGGAAGGACGTGTATTTATAGCTCAATGCTTTTCAGCTTTATTAGGAAATAAAGGGAACAGCCCTGAACTCTCCTAAACTTCAGCTATGCATCACAACCACATCCTCAATGACAGCAGGTTCTAAGGCCAGGTGAGATTGTAAGGTGCTACAAGGAAGGCTAGAGCAAAATCACGGACGGCACAGCCTGCTGAGGCCAGAAGTGCTGTGGACCACTCTAAGCAGATGTAAGGATGTGTCCTAAAGAATACTTGATCAGGGTATGAGGGACCGTTTAGATGGAACGGCATTCATGGAGGCCTGCGGTGTGTAAGGGACTGCTGGCTGGGCAGTCTTTGGGGACTCTTTTTTAAAAGGGCGAGAGAATACATCAGCAAAGTTGACTAGGTGGTTAATACTTTTTTTTTTTTTTTTTGTCTACTTGAAAAGGATAATGCACCCCGGTACTGTTCCAATACAAAAGCACTTGATTCCCATATTATGTGGGGCTCAGAATCTTTTTACACAAATGTTTTCTAACGAGGCAAGAACTTAATGATTTCTAAAACTTGGAAATTACATCCAAGGAACAAGAGGTAGCTTTTATTTTTAGCGCTGTGGTTGGAACAGTGACAAGGAGTGATTTATTCCGCAAGTCTGATGGTGCAGTCTCTTGGGGTTTCTGCACTGTACCAGCCTGTGCATTTGTGTCGTGTGGGGAAAGCCAGGAAGGGTCCCTGGGTCTCACTGCTTCCCAAATGCTCACTCTCATCCATGTGCCAACGACTTAAGAGGAGAACAGAGCTTCCCCAGGAAAACCCCGCTGCACCCGGGATCAGCTTGTTTTAAACAGAGGAAAGGTGGCTGGGAGGGTGTCTTCGGTCACAAAGGGATCAATGAATGCCAATGCCAAGCATGGTGGCTCTCTCACTGGGCAAGTGACAACCTGAGCTGCTCACAGGCACAGGCACACTCATTCTAAAAGCTGTGTACACGATAGCTATCGCACAGGAGGAACACACAGAGTGCCGTTTTCTAAACAACAGGTGGACGACCAGACGGCAGTTCACCCAAGCCACAAACTGAAGCGGGGTTTCAGTCTAAGAATTCTAAGTTTTCTAAGGAGGTAATGCCACGAGAGTAGTGTTAAACTCCCACAGCATGAGAGAAAGAAAGAACCGGGGGGGGGGGGGGGGAAGGGAGTCAGCATTCTAAAGGGGAAAGAGGGTGGGCATGGTGGCGCCGACGTGGGACTCTGAGTTCAAAGCCAGCCTGGGCTGAATAAGCATGACCTTGTCTCAGAACCAGAAACACGGTTGTGAGCAGCGGCAATAAAAGAACTTGTGCTAGAATTACAGAGCTTCATTAGGTACCAAGACTCCCAGGTGCAAGGCACATTAACAACAACAGCAGCAGCAATGTTACTAAGACAATGAAAACCCAAAGACAAAGGCCCCTAAGGTGCACCAGCACAGCATCATTAACACTGCAGCTGCTATGCAGAAAGCAGGGCTGTGTGGGGAGCGGCTGCTCATGAGGCAGAGCAGAGCTGGTATTCTGGGTTGACTTCCAATGACTCTTCAGATTTAAAGCTACTCTGTCTTCAAAATGAGTTCCCAAGCTCTCCACATTACAAACTACGGGCAAAGCTGTAGAGGATTCTACTAGTACTTATTTTTGTCGTATATTGCAGGTTAGACCAAGTCCATTGGTTTGCTTGAACAGAGTCTTGAAATCGTGGTCCACACTGCTTGGTCCAAAAGCCAACTAAGGAGAGGAGCTCTGAAGAATAATTACAGAAATCCCGACTTCTTCACCTTGGTTATGGATCCACAGTTTGCACAGAAATAAATAATATTCATGAAGTCAAATTAGGATTAAAATGTGAAACAAGGAAAGAAAAAAAGGATTGGTGGGGTAGGTGGGACAGCAATCTGGTACTCTTAAGGCAAAACAATGGAAATTTCTTTAAATAGACACTTTATTATATCCACAGGCGGTAAAATCCCAGAGCTACCGTTAGGCACGTAAACACAGACCCTGCAAGACAAACAACCAAGAGTGCTGTTAGCCCCCTAAATCACTTTCAGGATTTCCTTTTGTACTATGTCAGGTACCAGGTGTCAGGACTGAGTGAGTAGGGATGCCAGGCTACAGGTACTTCTTCCCTCTCCTTGTGCCAGTCAAGACCTGGATACAGTGTACCAAAGGGTGGCAATCCATGAAACACTGTTTGTTAAAAGAACTCCAAAAACACATCTCCACCCGGCAGCCAGCATCTTTACCAGGTACAAACTTGTCCAGGACTCAGCAAAACCTTCCAATCCAAGTTAGAATCCCAACAACTGTAGGATCAAAGTACATGCATGTGCGCTATGCACGTCCACATGAGGAGCAAAATTTCACTGTTAAATATCGCTGTAACTTTAAAACGCTTGATTATTCTGAAACATTAAGACTGACTTGAAATAGTGATCTTTAAAACTATTTATTTTTTTAATTGTATGCAGATGAGTGCTTGCCTGCATGTATGTTTGTGCAACATACACATGCCTCCTAGTGTTCATGTAGCCCAGAAGAAGGCATGAGATTCCCCTGGAACTGAAGTTACAGGCCGTTGTGAACTGCCATGTGGGTGCTGAGAATTGAACCCAGGTTCTTTGCACAAGCAAACAGTGATGTTAAACACCGAGAGGTCTCTTCAACCCCCTAGCAATGTTGTTTTTTTTTTTTAATGCAAAAATATTCCTTCTTTGGCTTAAAAATTACAAAAGCAAAAGTAACTTTTTAACTAGACTGTCCTGTGGCTGAAGAGATGGCTCAGTGAGAGCAACCGGAGTCTGAATCTCTAGAATCCATATAAAAAAGCTGTGCATGCAACAACCCCAACTTCCCCCACCCACCCACACCTTCTCTCCCTCTCTGTGTTCAGCTTAGCTCCAGGTTCAGAGATCCTGCCTCAAGGGAACAAGGTAGAGGGTGACAGAGTAGGGAAGCCATGTCATCCTCTGGTCTCTTCAGGTACACACATGGGTACTCCTCTCCAAGTGTTACCGATGGAGCAAGATGGCCACAAATCAAAGGCCTTTCCTTCTACTTATGGGCTACTCCCTGTGCTGAACTTCACCGAAACCCCCAAACCATAGAGAAATGATGGGAGATGTCATTCTGTATATGTTTCTCATACTGGTTAATAATAAAGCACTGTTGGCCAATAGGAAAGGAAGATAGGAGGGACTAGGAGACAAGGAGGAAATAGGAAGTAGGAGCCAAGATGGAGAGTCTGAAGAAAGCAGTATGCCGCCGGCTCCCCGGTAAGAAAAATACATAGATCAACAAAAATGGGTTAATAATTAAAGGCAGAGCTAGCCAATAAGAAACAAGTAACCGGGCCAACAGTATTGTATCAAATACAGAGTCTCTGTGTATTATTTGGGACTGGCGGCGTGGCAGCAGGACAATACCAGGCGGCGGGCAGAAAAACCTGTATGCCTTACAGAGAAAGGTTAGCATTCTGTCAAATTTAAGGACTCATCAATTATAAAGTACAGAAGTATCTTTATTACTAAGGAAAAAAAATGCCAATTACAAGAGGCTTGTGTTGGAAACTGCAGGATGTACTGCCACAAAAACGATGTTAAAGCAGGAGGAGGCGGCATCAGCCAGTGCTCCCTGCCCGACTATTCTATGAACCACATTGAACACATTGTTTTCAGCAAAGCATCTCACCTGCTAAGTATTTGATCGTGTCAAGCTTGTGCGCCTCCAGCATGGTCTTGAGGCCAGCCACCTCAGTTTCTATCTTCCTGTCTGTCTGGGTCAGGGCTCTGTCTTGCTGGGCGTGCTTTGAAAGCAAAGAGGTTGAGAACATTAGGGTCTGTGCGTGCTGATCTGTTCCCTGGTGCTCTGACCCAGAGCTCTTTCTCAGCAGCGTGCAGTCCCGGATCGAGAGCTCAGTCTTGACTCTGCTATCCACAGGCCATACTGCACTGTCCAGGGCCCTTAACATCTCCTGTCTCAGTTTCATTCTGTTTGGAAAAAGGGATTAAAAACAGAACAAACCAACAACTCACCATTGGTCTTGCCTCCAGAAGAGCTATTCAGAGAATCAAAGATAATAATCTATATGGCAAAGTTTTTGAGAGCCAGACAGCTTTACGTGCTGTGGCGTTATGACACTGGCCTGCTCTTGATGGTAGCAATGTCTAGTCCCTATTAACCCCTGCAGGCAACAGTGGACACAAAAGTTCTGCTGAGAGACGAACATGGCCTTAGATCTGACATCACAGGGCTCATTCAGTGCTATTTCTAGCCCCATCTTTTCAGGCTGTTGTCTCTCCCAGGTCAAACACCAAGTGTTTTATTAACACAAGGCTCAGCTACCAGGGGCTGATTAATGTCCTCCAAACACAGGACAACTCCAGACTACACATTTAACCCTCAGTGGGCAATGATTCTGGTTGTCATGCTAAAGCATAAAAACAGCGGGAATGTTCTACTAAAAATCCAAGGACAAGAAGTTTCTTTTTTCCTTTTTGTTTTTTTCAGGACAGGGTTTCTCTGTGTAGTTCCGCCTATCCTGGAACGTGCCCTATAGACCAGGCTGGTTTCAAACTCACAGACATCAGCCTGCCAATAGTTTCTTACCAACACCAATGCAGGTAAATAATAAGGAAATGAAGTCATTCTAGATAAAGATCCTTGTATCCCATGGAAGGTCCTGCAGCACAACACAATATGGGTATCTCCCTATCCTATAAGTTATGTTCATGCTATGTATATATGTAACATATACAGAAACACACACACACACACACACACACACAGAGCAATTAATTCATGCCTTAAATTAGAGTGTCTTATATTTTGTCATTTGTCGGTCACCGAGTAGACACTGAGAGAGCAGGTCTCTGAAGCTGGGGGGAGGGGTAGAGAACTAGGATTTAAGAGACAGTTTTGGGCCAGATGTTGGTGGCACATGCCTTTAAGTCCCAGTACTCAGGAGGCAGAGGCAGGAGGATCTCTGTGAGTTCGAGGTCAGCCTGGTCTACAGAGCTAGTTCCAGGACAGCCTCCAAAATTATGCAGAGAAACACTGCCTTGAAAAACCAAAAGAGAGAGAGAAGGAGAGAGTTTTGGGGGCCGGAGAGATGGGTCAGGTGTGGAGGTGTGTGCCTGTAATTCCAGGGCTGAGAGGTGGACAGGTGGATCCTGGAGCTCATTGGCCAGTTGGTCTAGCTAGTTGCTGAGCTCCAGGTTCAGTGAGAGACCCTGTCTCAAAATAGAAGTGGGGGGGGGGGATAGCTATTCAGGCAGATACTTGATACTGACCTTTGACCCCTACAGGTATATGCATAGTTGTACACCTCTCCCAAGGAAAAAAAAGTTTCAATTTTGAAGAATAAATGACACTGGAGATGGAGAACTGGCTCAGTAGTTGAGAGTACTTGCTGTTCTTCCAAAGGATTGGAGTGTGGTTCCCAGTACCCATGTTGGACAGCTTACAACTTCCTGTAACTCCAGGGACCTAATGACCTCTTCTGGCTTCCACAGGCACTTGCATACACACACACACACAGCAAATCTTCAAAACATTGTATTGAATTAGTTATGCACACAAGATTGTTATAATGGCGATTCTTACATACGCTTTACCACAATGAAAGAGAGTCCCACACTAAATGGACACATCCTCCTGTTAACAGGTCAGACAGTGGCTAACCCCCAAAGTCACGCACGGGGAGAAGCAAAGATGAATTGAATGGCCGCAAAGGCAGCCTCAGTCCTTACCAGGGACACCATTTCTGTCCTCAGTTGCAGCATCTTCTTCTCATTCAATGAATACTGAAA
Organism: Phodopus roborovskii; assembly: GCF_943737965.1. NCBI lineage: Eukaryota > Metazoa > Chordata > Mammalia > Rodentia > Cricetidae > Phodopus > Phodopus roborovskii. The sequence continues at coordinate 18,480,906 of NW_026126482.1, read as the reverse complement.
CAAACATGCAGCACAGGTTAGCGTCTAGTCCGCCATCTTTCCGGTGAGTTAAACGGTCCGTTCTCACTGCCTCCCAGAGCATCTAACAGAACATGTAACCCTGCATCTCTGCAGTCTACTGCTCTTTGGAGTTGAGCCTTCTCATTTACACCACTGGTTGTGCTGGCTGCTTTAAGATCAACTCAAAACGAGCCAGAGTCCTTTGGGACTGAGAAAACAGCCCACCAGACTGACCTTGGGGCAACTTCTTGATTTGATGTGGGTGGGCCTCCCTCGCTCTGCCGATGGTCTAGAAACTCAAAGCAGGCTGAACAAGCCATGGGGAACAGGCCAGTGAGTAGCACTCCTCCATGGCTTCCAGGTCTCTGCCCTGACTTGCCTGGATGATGAATTACAAGCTACAGTCTGAAATAAACCCTTCCCTCCCCAAGTTGTTCTTAGAGTCAGTGTTTCCCACAGCAACAGAAAGGAAACCAAGACACTTGATGTATGGCCCCTTTCCACCTCTCTGCTCTTTCACGTTATCTCTTAGCTGTGATATCCCTGGGTCTTGCCCACTATTAGAACAGCTTTTGGATCTGTAAGGGCTAGTAAAGGGGAGGGGACACCAGTTTAATTTAGAAACGATGGTCCCTTAACTACAAATGTGACAGAATTACTGATACGATAGGAGTAATAGGAACAACATAACATTAGGAAAAGACAGTTGAAGAAATATGATTCTGTAACAAGATATGCTACTGTTATAAAGCACAACATAAATACAAGAGACACAGCAAAGCATCACAAACTGTCTTAACAACAATGACCTGAAGAGCTCTGTTGTGGGTAAACAGCAGCCCAGTGTTTCTCAAAGCCTCTGGCTATTAATGGTGGTAAAAAGATTTAGTACAGCTCTGTTTACAACATAATAAAAATCAGACATGTTTCCATAATAATGAACATTAGTATTTAATTGAGCAAATGGCAACCTGTAGTTTAAATGAACATTTACGACTTAACACTGTTAACAGGAAAAATGATAGTGGCCTAAAGTCCCTAGAAAATTTCTAGCCATAAAATGTTGTCTTCAAACTACTGGAGCAACAGAATGTAGTAATTCAGTGGTCAGAAGTAAAAATTCATCCCCAGACTCTGGAATCCTTAAGTAACCAGCCTAGTGACTCAGGACCCTAACTGTTACATAAGCTGGTTCAGATCCATGCCATTCACCACATCACCACCAGAGGGCAGAGTGGAGCTGGATGTTCTGTACACCTTTAAGCTTAGTAGTAATAACAAATCCACAGGCAAAAGAAAGGCTTACATCCAGACATTGTCACCATTATTAAAATGACATTTCTGTGGCCCTAGCTCCTGGAACTCCAGAACTGCAGTATTCTATGCTGCTATGGTAATTGGCGGTAAATATCACCATAGCTAATTTTTGTTGGCTGAGTTGGGTATCAAACTCAGGGTTTCACACAAGCTAAAGAAGTGTTTGGCCAGTGAGACATAACCCCAGCCCAAATTCAATTTGAAATTAATATTTTAATTTACCAAGAAGAAAGTCAAACCCTCATTTGCATTAATGCACTGTCTCATATTTACTGGGTACCATGCAGTTCTGCCAGAGCCGACTTCCTCATTCAGCAAATCCTATACATTCAGAGGTTTTCATCCATATTCAGGCCCTGCAGCTCCCAATCTCTGAGATGTATTTCTTTCCGGCTTGGTTTTACATAAGCACGCTATTACCTTCCTAAACTAAATGAATTGCAGCAAAACCTAGCCGAAGAGGTCACAGAAGGTTTCCATATGCTGGCCGCTGGATCTTCATGACTGAAAGGGATCCTAGGATTTTAAAAACAGCCAATGGGCTCAGCATTTATTTTGTATAACAAAGCTCAACTTAACCTCTGAAGTCCAAGAGCAGTTCTAGATACAGTTACACACTGGTCTGAGCTGCAGTATTAGCTTCATGTGTCACCGTGACATACTCTGACAGAAGACACACTGAGAAGTGATGAGCATGAAGGGCTATGTGGGCTCTAACGCCCGGGGTCCATTTCTGACTGAGTGCAAACATGCTCCACATGCCCTGGTTTTCTTATGCCACAAGTCAGAAAGTTGCCTTCTTACATTACTTAAGCTAACAAGGGTCTGAGCAAAAAGATGGGAGGATTTAGACAGGTTAAATAGTCAACAGAGAAAGGCAGGTACTGTAGCCCAGGAGGACCGTGGGGTGGGGTTCAGTGGCTCAGTGGTGGGAATTGTAGCCCAGGAGGAACGTGGTGAGGGTAGGGGGTACCCGTGGCTCGGTGGCATCACACTAGAAAGTAGCACCACCCAGAGTCTGAGTCCCAGAACTGCTAAAATGAGAAATAAGAATCTGCCAGAGCAACCCGACAATACATCCACTGAAACCCACAGCTACTCTAGTATCTAAGAGACAATGCAGAAATACATCACCAATTCAGTGTAGAATTTAATGTAATAATAATACTACCTAAGTCAGAAAATCAGGAACTCTTGGAAAGTTAGGGACCATGGGGATTAAACCAGTATTAAATAGATTAAGATTAAGATAGACTAACATCTATGTAACATAATCTAGTGCCTTTGAAATAAAAGACTCAAATTCAATTTGAACAACTTTTTAATTTAAATGTTACTTTTGAAACCAAATTTAAGTCTGATCAGTCTGATCTAAAATGTAATTAAAATTTAAAATGAAGTTATGATCTCTGATAAATGGATGAGTGTCTAAAATTTGTATCTTGCATGAAAGATTAAGAGTTCAACAAGCATTCCATTCTAAAGAGACATAAATTAATAATTTACTTTTAATGAAGGAACATACCAATTCTTTTACTCTGCTCTTCTCTAGATTGAAGTTTAATTTGGTATCTGTCCGGACTTTGAGGACTTCATCCTGGTCAGAGGGCAGGGGGACAAAGAGAATGAAGAAGCCAGTGTAGGTAATCTGAACCTCCTGAGGGCTTAAACTGGGCACTGCCCACTGTCTATCCCAAGGGAGCCAGCCCAGGGACATGCCAGAGGCCTTGGGGACAGAGACTCAGGATCAACTGTCTCTTAAGCCAGCTCTGTGTCTGGCCCTCCCAGTTATCTGCACAGATAATGCGCTCTGAACTGAACATCAGCCTGGTGGGGTTCAGCTGTTCTAACCTCAAGACTCTCACGACCTCCCTATTGGAATCTGTGAATAAAATTCTTTAGGCTGTTTTCAAAAGCAAAGATGGAGCCGGGCGGTGGTGGCGCACATCTTTAGTCCCAGCACTCAGGAGGCAGAGGCAGGCAGATCTCTGAGAGTTCCAGACCAGCCTGGTCTACAAGAGCTAGTTCCAGGATAGCCTCCAAAGCTATCTTTGGAGCCTGTCAAAAAACAAACCAACCAACCAACCGAACAACAACAAAAAAAGATGGACCAGAGGACAAATATTCAACTCTGGCTACATAAAGCTTTCTCACTAAGACTCAGCAAAATTTTTTCTAACTCCACTGTTATCTCCTACTTTACAAAGTCACCAGCTGGGTGAGCAAGCATCTAAACCCACATGGAATCCTACAAAGTCACCCTCTCATAGAAGGGCCCCAGGGACCCACATAGCTGTTTTAGAACAGTTTTGATTTACAATGATTTAACCAGGCCTGGGGGCAGAGGCTATCAACCCAGCACTCAGGAGACAGAAGGAGATCCCAAGCTGGAGTTACACAGGCTGAGACCTATCTCAAGAGAGAGAAATATATCCTCCTACAACACCGTTTCCTTGACGAATGTGGCCATAGGCAAGGGTAACTGATACAACACCTGATGTGTGCTTTGAAATATATTACACAAATTCTAGAGTTGTGTTCTCCAGCACACACAATGTATGTGTGAGATCTTATCTATAAATGAACGTATATGATTACATACATGCCTGAGGACAGGAAAGAACTTACCATCACTTGCTGTTTTAACTGGTGTAGTTCAAGTTTTATTTTCTAAAAGCAGAGTAAAGAGAAAAAAGTCAAGGACATGTGACAGAGGGAAAACATCACAGCAAACATTCAGGTACAGGTTCACCAACCCCCCACCCCCCCACCCCCAAGTTTACCACACACCACTAAACTCAGACCTACCTGAGCTGGCTGCGGGGTGCAGCCTCCAATCTCAGCACTGAGACACTGGGCCACAAGGACTGTGCAATGGACTTGAGACCAGCCTAGGCTATTTCCTGAGTAGAACACTAGCCCGGGCTACATAAGATTCTTTCAAAAAACCAAAAACCCAAACAACTAAACAAACAAATGCCCCATTTATAGTCATCCTATGATGGCAGTGACTGGGAAACAGCCTGACTCCCTGTGGATCACATCAAGTGAGGAGCAACCCTGGCACACGTTTGTCTGAAGGGACCCTGTTTTCTTTGTAATTCCTCCTTGGCTTTTTCTTTCAAACAATTCTGCCCTCTACAAGCTGTGTTCAAAGCCAACCTTGTGAGTTCCTCAGGCAACAAATGACTCCTTTACAGGACTTCAGTGAGACTGAAGCCGAAAGCAAGGTGCAAAAAACCTTCCCTAAGCCATACACCACACTTTAAAGGGGCAGAAATGGGCTGGTGGGACGGCTCAGTGGGTAGAGTACTCGTCTTGCAAGCCTGTCAGCCTGAATTCTACCCCCAAATCCCACGGAAAGGTGGTAGAAAACCAGCCCCACAAGCAAGCATGCTGTGGATTCATATATGCATACGCACACGCATTCATTACACATATATGTAATAAAAAATTGGGGACCGGACAGATGGTTTAGTGGTTAAGAGCACTTATTGCTCTTATAGAGGACTCACGTTTGGTTCCCAGCACCCACACAGCTGCTTACAACCACCTGAGACTCCAATTCTAGATGATCTGACACTTTCTTCTGGCCTCCATGGGCAGTGCATGCAAGTAGCCCACAGACATTAACATAAAAAAGCTTAAAAAGAAATAATATTTATCTACGTATTTATTTTTGGTAGGGAAGGAGCATTTTGTAGAACTATCTATTCCTAACCCTGCAGACTGGGGAAAAAAAAATCCTATGTCCACTATACTAGGATGATGTGCACAGTAATATAATGCCATAGACAATGACAACTAAAGGCTCAGTCATTGCAAGGCACACTGCATGCATCCGTCAAACAGAAGTCTAGAATGGGCAAAACCAGTGGAAGATTAACCAGCCAGGGTTGTTTTCCTCTCGAGAGGAGGGGCTGGAAGGGGCCTGGGCAGGGTCACCAGGGCTAGCAATGTTCACATCTTGATGTACTCAGCTATGCAAACCCTGGCCCATTGCTGTGAGTAATTTTCCTGTGCCCTTCTGGGTGTGTGCAGCTCAATGTCTTAACAGAGAATGTTAGAGAGGCTGCACAGTTTTACCTCATTTTCTGCTCTGAGGGCTGAAAACTCACTCTTCTCCAAGATGACCATATCTTTTTTCACGTTAGCAATCTGAGACATTATTTGCTGAAGAGTGATTTCCTAGGAAAAGACAAACAAACATGGACTCTAGTCAGGCCCCTAAACTCACTTCTCACCTCCGCCTGCTGAGATGGCTAAAAGGAAGCTACAAGAGTGGGGGTAAAGAGGGACTGGCAAGGGCGCCCTCTGCTCCAAAGTGAGAGGATAAGGAGAGAGAATAAGAAGGACACTCATCATCCACAGCAAACGCAAGTGAGTCACAGCTTAGAGGGAGAGAGGCCGCACTCACAAACACGATGCTGTCACCTACAGTTCTGGCCACATCTCCCGTCACTAACGTGAGCGTGCCTGAATAGTCATGTTGACACAATGAACATCCGAGCACAAGCCTGTAATAACTAACTAAATGTCTGTGCTGACATATTCTTGTTATGATCTTTGCCTCTGAACTATGGTTACAATTACCACACACTTCTCCGTGGAGCAGTATCCAAAAAGCTGCTGGAGTATTTATGACGAGTAATATTCTCCTTTCAGACTGCCAGTGTGCCCACCCACCCTGCCCACGTTACCTGCTGCACTTTGGTGACCATATCGTTGTAGACGATGTTCATGTTGGTCTCTGTGATCTTGACCAATGCAGACACAATGATTTCTGCTTGTTGAGTGGTAAACCCTGGACAAACACACAGAAACAACCGGACTCAGAAGAAAAGGCAGACAAAGATGCGGGAAAACACGTGTTTCCTCAATTCTGAAGGAAGAGGAAAGAAAGAATGGTGTGGCGGGAGAGTGAGACAGGCCTACAGGCTGTGACAGACACATCTGCCACCCTGGCCAGAAGGAAACTCCTGAGTGGCCATCTCTAACGCCATCCTCAGGTTCCAAATCAAGAAAAACAGAACAGTTCTGTTTATCAAAACACTTTATATGCCATCCTTCTTTTCTTTTAAATTCTAGGCTGGAAGATGTTTTTGGTGGGAAAGGCCTGCTGTTCCATTCAATGAGAAAAGCTGAACAAACTATTACACAGTGTCTGACCATCTTCCCAAAGACCACTATGTACATTACTGCATTTAATATGCAAAAGGATCTTTGGGGGTCTTCAGTCTGTGGTACAGATGGGCGGGTACACAGCAGCTGAGGAGGCGGGGCTTCTCAGAATCCGGGTATCTGTCTGCCCAATAGAGGTTGCTAAGCCCACCTAACACAAATGTATATACCTGGATAAATAAACTCGGTGATGTAAACACAGACATGTTTATTTCAAAGGCATACTCTATGTTAATTCAAAACCTGGTTTTGAGAATATACGTGCCTTATAATAGAGAATTGTAGGCAGCATATTTCTCTGAATATTAATTATAAGATCATATACTGTGTCCCAGGTGTACTTTCAGTGACCAGCACTTGTATCAAGGCAACCTTTTCGGTTGGTGTATGTGTGAGATGTATAAATGCTTATGTGGAATCAGGGGGGATAGCTGAGGGTCTTCCTCAGTCACTCAACACCTTATTTTTGTTGAGGTGTGGTCTCTCACTGGACCTGGAGCTTGCTGACTCAGGGATATGGGCCGGCTAGCAAGCTCTGTAGCTCATTTGTCTCCCCTCCCAGTGTTGGAATTACAGGCGCATCATGATGACTGGAGGGTTATGTGGGTACTAGGGAACTAAAGTCATGTGAAGAGAACTTGTTGCTCTTCTGAAGGATCTAAGTTTGGTACCCGGCCCCCTTTACAGGCAGCTTACAACTATCTGTAACTCCAGCTCCAGGAGATCTGAAGCTTCTGGCTTCTGAAGGTACCCTCCCCACATACGTAAATAAAAATAAAACAAATCTTAAAAATTTAAAAAAGGGGGCTGGAGAGACGGCCTAGCGGTTAAGAGCACTGCCTGTTCTTCCACAGAACCTGGGTTCAATTCCCAATACCCACATGGCAACTCACAACTGCCTGTAACTCCAGTTCCAGGGGATCTGACACCCTGACACAGACAGACAGATAGACAGACACACACACACACACACACACACACACGCAAAATACCAATGCACACGAATATAAATAAATTATTTTAACAATTAAAAAAGAAAAGGAAACAAATTAAAAAAAAAAATCCCAAACAGGACAGATGATATGGCTCCCAGCTTAAAGGTACTTGGTGTCAACACTGATGACATGAATTCTATTACCAGAACCCTCACCTCCCTTCACCACGCTCCTCTCGGACTACACACAGTAAATGTATGTAAAAAAATTAAAAAGCCAACCCCCCAAAAACACCCAAAGTACAAAACAAGAACAAAAAACCATCAATAAATTCCAAAATGCGCTGTCCGAATTGTATTGATAAAGTAAAAAGGCTTCCTTAATCAAGGTAGGGTGTGGGGGGAGCAGTTCGACGCACAGGTTCGTACCCAGCAGGAACTAAGCAGTTCCCCAGACCTGCAGGAACTGTGCATGGTGGCACCATCTGTAATCCCAAGGAGGCGGGGTGTCACAAATTCAAGGTCACCCTCAGCTACACAGTAAGTTTGAGGCCAGCCTGGGATATATAAATACTTAAGTGTCTCTCTCAAAAAAAGTCCCCAAGCCAAGGGGAAAAAAAAAAAAGTGAACTTAAAAAACAGGCTCTCTGTCCTAGTTGGCTTCAGCTGTCAATTTCACACACCTGGGAAGAAGAAACAAACTTAACCTAAGAACTGCTTCCACGCCCCATGGGCATGTCTGTTGGGGATATTTTTGAACTGCTAATTGTTCTGAGATGGCCAAGGCAACCGTGGGCAGTGCCATCCCTGGACAAGTGGGCCTGGGCTATTTAAGAAAGCATGCTGAGCAGGCTATGGAGTAAGTCAGTAAGCACAACTCCTGCAGGATGCTCAGGTCACACTTCCCTCAATCATGGCCCTAACTTGTAAGCCAAACACCCTTCCCCCCCCCCCCCCCAACCTGTTTGGTGCTCACAACAGCAACAAAAAGCAAATGAGAACACCAACCAAAAACTTTCTGAAGGCTGAGAAGTCGAAAGAGAAACACCGGAAAGGTAAGGAAGCAAAGCAGAGAAGAGCTGCATTGATCCAATGCGCAGCCAAAGACTGGGGAGCGGAGGGGCGGGGCGGGGTGGGGCGGGGCTTACCATTTGTTTCAAGTAAACACACTAAAGCATGGGTGTCAAAGTAGAGCTTTCGACTCACGGAAGAGGGCAAGCTGCCCTTTCTATGTTCCAGCTGCCGGGAGTCAGCAGACAGGCTTAGGTCTAGAAGGGAAGAGAAAGGAAGCCACTATCAGTCTGAGCAGGAAACAAAAGCCACTCAATGCCACTCACTTTTACAGTACCAGAATCCACACATAATGATGGAACCAACCCATTTCATGCATAAAGTTCAGTTGTTTCTTGTATATTTAAGAGTTGTGCACTCATCTCTGCGGTCAACTTTCTCCATCCTGAGTAGAAACTGTATCTTTCAGCCAGTACCCCATCTTGTCCCTACTGTCTGAAACAGTGTTTCATTCTGCAGAGAGCAAACTGCAGCGCCCTAACTAGCCTCAGACGCACAGTGAAACTTCTGCCTCATCAGTCTCCCACGTCCTGGGATTTCAGGCTTGAGCCACCACACTCAACCTTCTTCCCCACTCTCCACCACTGCTTTAGACAACCAGAAATCTGTTTTCCATCTTATTGTCTGCCTACTCCGTAGAGTTCATATGCATGGAGTCATGCAATGTGGTCTTGGCATTATGGTCAGTGGTCATCCACGCTGCAGAGTGTGCTGGGTGCACCGGCACTTTATTTCTGTGTTGCTGAATAGCATGCCACTGCCCTGCAATCCCACAGTTTGCAGTTCATGGCTCTCAAGAATGACCCTGTGGACACTGTTTTAGTTCTCTTGAGTGTGTCGCTGGGAGCAGAACTGCAGGGTCATATGGTAACTGTTTACGAAATTGCCAGATTTTTTTTCCCAAGTGGCATCGCCAATTTTCTTGTTTACTTGCAGCCAAAGGGGCTCCCAATTTGTTCACATCCTCACTGCTACTTGCTGTGATGTTTGTTTTATAAATTATAACCACCCTCATGGGTACAAATAGTATCTTGTGGCTTTTCTCTTTTATCTAACAATGTTGGCCATATTCTCACATGCTTACTGGAAATCTGAGTATCTTTGGAGGAATGTCTAAGCCCATTGTCTACTTAAAAAAAAAAAAAAAAAAAAAAAAAAAAAAAGAAAGTATTTATAGCCAGGTGTGGAAGCACACACCTTTAATCCCAGCACTTTCGAGGCCTAAGCAGGGGGATTTCTGTAAGTTTGAAGCCTGGTATACACACAGAGTTCTAAGACAGCCAGACAACATGGAGACCCTGTCATAATCAAACAACTCAGCTGTAAGCCACCCCATGTGGATGCTGGGCATTAAACTCACATTCTTTAGAACAGCAAGTACTCCTTCCTTCCTTCCTTTCTTTAAGTTAGAGTTTCTTTGTATAAGTCTGACTATCCTAAAACTTGCTTTGTAGACCAGGCTGGCCTTGAATGTACAGAAATCCACTTGCCTCTGCCTTCCTCGTGACAAAGTAGATTTTGTTGTCATGATTGTTAGGCTATTATGAATTTTAGAATAAGTATTTTTTGTTTGTTTTGCAAAGAGGTCCTGAGATTTTCTGTGACTCAATTAGGGGGTACTGTCATCTTAGGAATATAGTTATTCAGATCAATAAACACAAGACATCTTTCCATTGATTTAGGTCTTTGCTCTAATCATGTTCTACAGTTTTCTGAGTGCCTGTGCTTTGTGAACTTTCACAAGCTTATTGGTAAGGGTTAATTAAGGTCTTTCAGAATGTCCCTGGAATGAACCCGTTTCACTTTTACTTCCAGAGTGTGTACTTCAGTGTGTAAATATATGCCTGACTCGGCACTTATTGGTGCCGATTGGACTTTTCCTAGCAGTTCAGGGCATCCCTAGCATTTCCACGACCAAGGCCACGTCATCTGGGAGGGAGTGCTTTACTTCTGCTTTCCAGTCTGGATGCCTATTGTTTCATTTTCTTATCTAACTGGTCTGGCTAGAACTTCCCGAAGGGGGAGGAAAATCCAGACTTCCTCATTGAATCTAAGCTGGTTTTGAAGATTATTTTTTAATCACTTAAATCCCTACTCCACAGACAGCTTACCTCCCTTTCCTGCCATTTTTGGACTCACTAAGTAGCCCAGGTTAACTCTGAACTCAAGATCCTCCTGTTTCTGCCTTCTAAGTTCTGAGATCACAGATCCAACCCATCCTGTAAACTTTGATTTCAAAGTCTTCATCTAATGCAGAGAGCAAAGCACATTGTGGTATTCCCCTGGCTTATTGTGTTTCATCAACCACTACAAGTTTTGTTTTTAAATTAGAGTAACATTTGCGGGTGGGGAGACAGGGTCTACGTAGCTCTGGTTCTTCTGGAACTCTCTATGTAGACCAGGCTGGTCTTGAACTCAGAGATCCTCCTGCCTCTGCCACCTGGCACCACCAATTCTTGTGTGTGTGTGTGTGTGTGTGTGTGTGTGTGTGTGTACAGGACTGTGCCCCTACTAAGTGCCTGGAGGTCAGATGATGCTGTCTGATGCCCTGTTGGCACTCTGTGCCTTACTTCCTGAGACAAGGTTTCTCAGTGAACCTGGAGCTAGATGAGCAGTGAACAAATGATTGATCCTCATGGCTCCCCCTTCACAGCAAGGTTACGATACAGGTAGCCTTGCCTGGCATTTACATAGATGCTGAGCCATCTAATTTTGTCAAGAAAAGGTGTTTAAACCCAATAATTTCTTATTAAAAAGGGCAAGTAAAAATAAAGAACTTTTGTTCAAGTTATAGACCTTTAGGTTCATGGAAATTTCACTACATGTTTGCCTTTACTCTTCTAACTTGGGCACGGTGCAGCTGCAGTGCAACCAGCTATTGTGGAGAGTAGAGAGGATCCGTTACGAACTTAGGGATGAAAGGGTTTCTTTCGCAGGCCTCCCTGATGACCAGAAAAACACTTAAGCGGGTGGACCACTAGTTTCAAACCTTCAAGGTAGTGTGGGTAAGACCCCACAGGTCTGATGTTTCTCTGTGGCCTTCAGCAGCCATCCTGGACTACCGGTCACCGTCACGTGGGAAGAAGTAGCTGTGCTCCTGGTGAGTATCCAGCTGAGAACAACAGCTGCAACAATGTGTCAGCAATGTTTGCTGCACCACAAAGATAAAATGTAAGGGCCCGTGCATCTGATGGTAAAAATGGGCCCTTAGTGCTTCAAGGAGGATGTTACCTTTCCCAGCTGTTATGTTTTTAGCACAAACTGTGTCTATTTCCTCCACACAGACAAAGAACAGGCTTTGTTGCTGGCTCCTGTACCGGTGTTGCTCACTCCTTTACCGGAGTTCTCAAGCCAGCACAGGAAGCCTCGGTACAGCATTTAATACTGTATTTCCACAACTGCATCATCCAGTAGTCCACATGGCCTAGAAGCAGCCAGATTCATTGTTTTCATTTTTAGCACCCATCAGAGCACCTTCTAGACAGCAAGCCAGGAATAATTTTATGCTTTGTAATGAAACTATAATAACATCTAGGGTCTAGACTATGACACTAGGTTGTCTACATGTTCATGTGAGAGAACTCACATCACCCTGAGCCTTTTCCATCACCATTCATCTCTAGTTCAGGACTAGAGGCAGCTCTATAAGGTAACAGCAAGAACATCTGGGGCTGAGGATGAGGCTTAGTTGGTCAAATGCTTGCTCAGTGTATATAAGGGCCTGGAATCAGTGCTCAACACCAAATGTGATGATGTACACGTGAAATCCTAGCATTCAGGAAAAGGCAGGAAGTTCAGGAGTTTGAGGTCATCCCTGGCTACATTGGGAGTTTGAGGACAGCCTGGGCTGTATTACGAGACCTGTTCTGCCTCACCCCTAGCTCCTAAAAGGTCTGTCTAACGTAAAGCAGACCTATCTCTAAAAACAGTGTTTTATGAATGAAAGTGCTGCTCCAGGAGTCCTCCTAGCCCATCTCACTCATCGTAGACCTCTGCTGGAACATTCATAGACGGAGGTGCTTGAAAACATGAGTGTAGAGCGTATAACAGGGTCATTCTAGTCCCCAATTCCTTGTGTCCAATAAGAAGGCAACTCTTGTGATTTACAAATCAACACCATATCCACACAGCAGAACAAAAGCAATCACAACAGGGACTGAAGAGAAAGCTAAACAATTATGGACATTGGTTGCTCTTTCAGAGGATTCCCATCTATTCCCCGCACCTGAATGGTAGCTAGTTCACATGTGTGAACATGTATTTGCATTCATATGCCTGCCTGCCTGTAGAAGCCTGAAGTTGATATCTAGCATCTTTCTTGATTAATCTCTGTCTTATTCAGCCAAGCAGGGTCTCTCAATTGAACCCAGAACTCATGTGATGGGGGATGTCCTTTTGTATGCTGTGAATATATGTTTCTCCTGTCGGTTAATGAATAAAGCAGTTATGGCCAATGGACAGGCAGGATATAATATAGCCAGGCAAGAAGTATAGGAGGGGCTAACAGACTAGGAGAATGCTGGGAAAAGGAAGACAGGGAGTGGGTTGCAAGGGAGATACCATGTAGCTACTGAGGAAGAATGGCCTGGGCATCACCAGTAAGCCAAGACCATATAGAGAAACACAGATTAATAATAGTAATAGCTTAATAATTAAGAGAGCTAGCCAATAAGAAGCCTTAAGTCCAGGACAGTTTATAATTAATATAAGCCTCTGTGTGTTTATTTGGGACTATACAGCTATGGGATGGATGGGACAGAAACTTTAGTCTATACTTGTGGATATGGCTAAAGATTGCCCCAACAGCACCTTCTGACTGCTGTAATGACAGGCAGATCATTATGCAAGTACTTATGTGGGTTCTGGGGATCTGAACTCTGGTCCTCCTTGCTTGAGTATTTTATCCCCTGAGCCAAGTCCCCAGACACTCACTTCTCCATGCTAGAGCTAGTAGTGATTTGTATACTTACATTTTTTTCTTTTTCTCAAAACAACTGGAACTAGAAATAGCAAGCTTATTTCAAGAAAGCTGTCTTCTAAAAAGTAGGGAAAAGGGCTGGCCACTTCTCAGTTGGCATTCCACTCCTGCTGAGGGAAGGGAATGCCGCCATGTTCTCTGTCAAATGACAGCAGTGTGGATATAGCAGTTCCGAATTCTCAGGGACCACAGCAGGAAGCCAGTAAGTTGAGGTGTATTAGAATGTAACACATAATTCTCTTTTCTGGAGATTTTCATCATAGCAGAAGGATGTTAAAACCCGTATTTACAAAATAAGTCCAAAGTTAACCTTGAACAGATGAGAAGCCAACTGCAAATGTTTAAGGTACAACAACCTGAAATGGATCTATCTAATGTGGACTTCTCTCCAGCACAAAGGCATCTCTCCAGCACTCAGGAGGCAGAGACAGGTGGATCTCTGTGAGTTCGAGGCCACCCTGGTCTACAGAGCTAGTTCCAGGACAAGCTTTAAGGCAATACAGAGAAACCCTGTCTTGAAAAAACAAAACAAAACAAAAAACATCTATCCTTATGTCTCACTGAAGAATGACACTAAAATGGTACCTTCTTGCTAATGCAGTAAGAAAGGACCTCTTCCTTTGCTCCAAAATCGTAAATTTTAAAAAAGCAAACAAACTGGAAGGCCACCGCTTGTTAAAAGTGCAGCAAGCAGTATAATTGGTAGTCTAGACTTTAATCCCAGCACTTGGGAGGTGCAGGAGATCACTGAATGTTCCAGGCCAGCCAGGGCTACCAAGTTCTGACCCCGTCTCAAAACAAAACAAATCAAAATAGCACATAGCAAGGCAAGGCACAGAAATAAGAAGCCAGACCCACCTCCAACTCATAATTTCTATTAAGACTGATACAAAGCTCACTGCTCACTCGCCTATCTGCATGTAAAGCATCATTCATTCATTTTTCAAAACTATTTGTCAGTTTCTTCCCTAGCCACAGCTATTCTTAAATTTTAGATGCCGGCAATACTCATTGAACAATACAGAAAACCAAAGCATGGGTGTGGATGGCTACTAATGGACAGAAACACGTTACCCAAGTTGTAATTATGCCACGTTTTCTGATTAGCCAGCACGATAAGATTTTATCTGGTATTTACTTGAAGCAAAATCCAGCTATAGTTTACTTGCAAAATCTTACGCACTTCAGTGATGTAACTCCCCTTCTTCAAGAACTCAGACTTCTGTCACCTAATTTAAATGCACAAACGGAGGTCTCTATTTTTCTCTATAGTATCTGTTAAATTAGTACATTGAAGTACCTATGCATATACAAAACACACATACACTCTGCATATCTTGCGCGAAGTAGGTTCCAGAAAGAAAATATTTTGTTAAACTAATTACCCCCAAGAGCTAGTAAAGTGCCAGGTACAGAATGGGCGACCGCGGGCCATGAATGAATCAATACAGTTTGGAATCAAATCAAAGCGTAGTGCCATCGCTTCATTCCGGGATCTGCGCCCTTCGGACCTGCACGCTTGGGCACCCACATCCAGCACTTTCCCCACGTCTCCCTGGCTCCAACAGGTGATCCGGGGCAGACCCGAGCATGAGTGTCAGCGGGTGACCGGCCACGCGAGCTCTGCGCTCCGAACCTTCGCCCGGGCGTGGACAGAGCCCCGCCACCTAGGTGACCCGTGCTCCCGCTTGCCTCACCTCTTCGGCTGCTCGCCAAGGCGGCCACACGCCCGGCGCCCAGCGCCAGACGGCCCTGCGCGTTCCTGCGGGCGCAGAGCGCGGCCGCGGGGACGGCGTGCCCCGGGCGCGTGCGCTCAGCCAGCGTCCTACGCGGGGCGGTGGCGGCCAGGCGCGGGGAGGGCACGAGCAGGAGGAGCAGCAGTGGGGACGCGCGGGCGGCCCGTCCGCGAGGTCTCAGCCAGCTTCGTCCGCCGGGCAGCGGGGAGACGCCGGAGCGCGCCGACACTCCGCAGCGGGAGGGCAGGAGCCGCTGACGGCCCGGCGTGTGCTTCGATCGCTCGCCCGCCACGGAGCTGCTGTCCATCCCCGAGCGGGTCACAGGCCCGGGCGCGCAGGCATGTCGCTCCCGCGCGGCCCCGACCACAAGTCGCCGCGGGAGCGAGCGTGGGGCCGGGGCGCAGACCTGCCCCTTCCTGCCGGAGGGCGGCGGGCGCGGTAGTCCGCCGTTGCCACGCCCCATCCCATAGCCAAGAACCTCGTTTAGCCCCTCCCTGACCACGCCCCTCTCCAGCCCCATATAACTACTCCCCTCGTGTGGCTGTCCTAGCCATGCCCCATGCCGGGTCTGGTCCGTAGTCACACCCTCTCCGGGGCCGGCCTTTACGTTACCACGCCCCTCGTCCTTTTACTGAGGCCTGAGGTGACCTAGTCTCTGGCACAGGGGTTAAGAGGTATCTTAGCCAATTTTCGCTGCAGGAAGTCATGGTTGTTTATCGTGGAGATACTCAGAAAATTACGTTGTGCTTTCTGCTGCAACCATGTACATTTTCATTGCGCCGTTGTCTCTAAGAAATATTAATGACTCCTTTGTCCTTTGCAGAGCTGTAAAGTCTTTGGCCACTGACTGGTTTAGAGTTCATTAACTACCCGGGTCTCAAATTCCCTAGTGTAGCGTTTTAAGGAATTACTCACAGGGCATAGGGAACTATGCTTGCAGAGTCAACACACAGCTAAACTTTCAGTTTTGCTTTGTGAGACAAAGTCTCACTATGTAGCCTTGGCTTTGCTTCCAGAGTGATGGGATTAAAGGTATACATCACCACATAAGGCTTTATTTTTTGTTTTAGATTAGAGCGCACACGTTAGAAGGTCCTACTGTGTAAACATAAAACCTGGAGTATGAATATTAAATTAGACTACTGGGACGAGAAAGAGACACTTGAAACAGGTGTTTAGTTCAGAACTTTCTGAAAGACTGTCGCACTTTACAGCTACTGGTCCTTTGCGTAAAATTGAAAAAGTTTGTTGAATGAATGAGTAAAACACACAAGGCACCATGCTAGGAGAGAGAGAAAATGCATTGTTGTTGATTGGGAAAAAAAAAAAAAAAGAAAAAAGAAACAGAAAAGGGAGTACAAGACTGCTCCTAGGTGTGGTGGAGGAGGGGCAGAGACTTCTGGGAGAGTCCAGACTGAACAAGACCTTGAGCCTGGCCCAGTGGGGAGAAGGGGGAGGAGAGAGGGGAATGTCAGGAGTGTAAAGGGTGGAGGAAAAAGGGGCAGGTACCCAGAATGGCTGGCTTATATAGGAAAGGACATCTGGAGGAAGGGCAGCCCAGGCCCTGGGATGGAGAGTTCTGGAAGCAGGTAGGTGTGTCAGCCAGAAGGACCCAGTAGCAGGTAAGCACTGAGGGATTCTGGGAGAACCTGGCTGCCAGGCCCACTTTGATATGTTAAATAGGCATTTTAGTGTGCTTGTCTCAAGTATGAGACCTAAGGGTTGTTTTCTTGGAGTGATTAGTAATTAGCTGGTGTGGTTTTTGTTGTTGTTTATTTTGCTTTTGCTGTTTTAGTTAAAGGCTGTCACTGGTACACATGCTGATGCAGAATGTGTTTAGTCCGATGCTGGACAGTATAGTGTGTTAAAAAGATGGGAAGATGTGCAAGTAACTACAAAATGCAAATAATTAAGAGTGAGGTACAAGCCAGACACTCAAAAAGCTAGAATATCAATTTGTAGAATGACAGGCAATGGAAGGTAGGAGTATTTTGCTCAACACTCACCTCTGAAACTGTAATCTAAGGAAATAACCCCAAAACATTTAAAAAACCTGTCAGTTTAGACTTAAGAACTTTTATTTTTATAGGTCAAAACTATTGAACATTTGGTAATTTCATATAGGTTAATTTAATTCACGAGCAAAGGAAAGGTTAGATGCAATGGTGCAGTCCTGAAGTCCCAGAATTCCAGAGGGAGAGGCAGGGGCATCAGGAGCTCATGCTCATTCTTGGCTGCACAGCAAATTCAAGACTAGTGTAGAATACACATGATAGGTGTGTGTGTGTGTGTGTGTGTGTGTGTGTGTGTGTGTGTGTGTGTAGAGGGAGAGATAATGTGTCATGATTTGTGATTGAAAAGGTGGGCAAACAAATGTACAATGTTAGAGACATGTTACATAAAAGTGGCACAAACACATTTTTAAAATTGAGCCTTTGAAGTTGAAATACAATTTTCAAACATTAAAGTCCACACAGATTTTATATGCTCAACAATTGTATTTAACAATTGCATATACCACCCAAATAAGACCTAGGCATTTTCATTTCTCTGGAACAGTCCTTTCCTGTTTCCCAAATCACCCAGCAACCCAGGGAGAAGCCCCCAGGGCTCTGATTTCAACCACTGCAGACTAGTTTCACTGGTTCTTGGACTGGAGTGGAACCCTGCAACAAGCGTGGCCTAGTGTCTAACTCCTCCCACTTCCTGTCTGACATCAGTGTAGTATCTGTGAAAGTCATCTATGCTCACTCAGTAGCTACTCTCATCATTAAATACTACTCATTGTATGACTAATAATGACCAAGTATCCACCCTACTACTGACTGTCATTTGGTCTGTTTCCAGTTTGGGGTTACTATGAGTAAATCGCTGTGTGGGCATGTCTTAAACTGTCTTATGAAAATATCTAAAACTCAAATTGCTTAATCATATGGTGATTGTAATTGGACCTTATAGATACCGATGAAGTGTTCTTTCGCAGGGAACCACATTCTTTTTCTCTCTTGCCATAGGATAGGATTTTCAGTTGTTTTACAACCTCGACATGCTTGCATGTTTTTCGCCCCTTTTTGGAAAGTGTAATAACACTGACTGGTGGAGTTTTCAGTGTTTATGGATGTATTGCAGGGCAATTACAAAATAAAGGGATGAACAGGGAGATCAGAGATGGTCAGCATGGATTAAAGCATTTTTTAAAAAATCCTCAAAAATGAAAGAAATAATTAAAAATAAACTGATTAATTCAATTAAAATAGGCTAATGCAAATTTAAAAATGACCACAAAAAAGTAAAGAAAAATGAACTATGAATTAACAATATGTTGTCTTCAAGAAACTTGTGTGAATTATAATGTATCTGGGTTAAAAATAAAGACCGAGCCTGGTGGTGGTGGTGGTCTATGCCTTTAAACCCAGCACTCAGGAAGGAGGCAGAGGCAGATGAATTTCTGTGAGTTCGAGGCCAGCCTGGTCCATAAAACTACACAGAGAAATTCTGTCTTACGGAGGGAAAAAAAAAAAAAAGTGGAAGAAAGGGAGATGTATTTTGCCCTCTTCCTGGACAAATACAGTTACATGCTGACAGAGAGTACATAAGAGCTCTGGGTTTTCTCTGGCTAAAATGTATCACAATGTTAAAAACAGTGAATATGACAATGAGGGACAGAATAAGTTGGTGGAGGCGTGGGGGTAGTAAAGGCTTATTTGTGTCTATTCCATAAATTAATTTTCTTTCCTTTATTTTAGCAAAATGACTATGTTATGAAAAATTTCACACAATTTGTTATCTTTGACTAGAGAATCCTTAAAAGACTATGGCATAAAAAGTAGAGCAAAATGTTGGGTGTAGTGTCACACACCTTTAATCCCAGCACATGGGAGGCAGAGACGGATCTCTGTGAGTTTGAGGCCAGCCTGGTGTATGGAGTGAGTTCCAGGACAGCCAGGGTTGTTATACAGAGAAATCTTGTCTTGTGTGTGGCGGGAGATGAACAAAATTTGAAATATCTATGTGGTGATATCTTGTAAAAATAAAGCATGTCTGAAGATCAGAGGGTGGAGCTTGCCTCTAGCTAACCATAGAGGTCTGGAGGAGATCGGGACAGAGAGACAAGAAGTGAGATGGCTGGGCAGAGAACGGAATATAGGTGGGAGGAAACAGGAACTCGCCCTCTTTTCTGCTGGGAAGCCAGTGAGGTAGAGGTGGCTTTGCTTTGCTCCTCTCTGATCTCTCAGCATTTGCCCCTATATCTGACTCCAGGCTTTTGTTATTAAGACCGATTAGAACTCGTGCTACATATGTACATCAAAAACATCAAGTAAATGCAGAAAACGCTTACATCTACATTACTTTAATGAATTACATATGTTTCTATTAAAAATCTGAAAACTTTTATTGAAAGACCAAATTATTGCAATGATCAAAATGATTCCAAGTCGATATTTCTATTTAATATTTCAAAAATGTTGTGCAACCATTGTGAATATTTTTATACTGAAATGCTATTTGTAGTTTTGGCATTCAGTGTCCACTGTCTATCTGGTCACTAAGGTAAAGAATTATGATTTACACGTGCAATGTCTCACTAAACACTGTGAGATGTGGCAGAGATGTCATATATCACACCTGTAAATAAAACTCTAATGTTTTGTATCTTCTAGAGCAACCAGTTAGACATAAAGATAAGTGAGAAAATGGATACTTGGATGTCCAGGAATCAACACTTTATTAGGCAAGAATCTATTGCTTTGTCTAATGGTCTGTTGATTGACCTTTCTTTGCTTGCTACCTTCCTTCCTTTCTTTTATCACTGATATGCTTGGGAACAGATAATGCATCAGGAGCATTTGTTTATAAAATTTCATTATATATTTTTTATTATCATCATTATTAAGCTTTTTATTTTGCTATCTTTATTATTTTTACTATTTAATTATTTATTATTATTATTTAGTATGCATGGCTGTTTTGCCTTCATGTATGTCTGTGTACCACACAAATGCCTGGTACCTGTGGAAGGCATCAGATCCCTGGGAACTGGAGTTACAATTGTTTGTGAGCCACCATGTGTGTCCTAGGAACTGAATTTGAGTCTTCTGCAGTAGCTCTTAACCTCTGAGCCATCTCTACAACACAGTTACTCTACCCTTGAAACCCTTACAGACACATCCAAAGGTGTAGTTCTTTAGTCATTGGTTCTCAACATGTGGGTCACGATCCACTGTGTGTGTTTAACGACCATTGCACAGGGGTCGAATATCAGCTATTATGCATATCATATATTTACATTATGATTCATTACAGTATGGACTGACAGCAACGAAACATTCTTTTTTCTCTTTTGTTTTTTTGAGACAGGATCTCTGTGTAACTCTGACTGTCCAGGAACTCACCCTATAGACCAGGATAGCCTCGAACTCAGAGATCCACCTGCCTCTGTCTTCCGAGTGCTGGGATTAAAGGCACGCACCACCACCTCCCAGCTACCAGGGGAGCTACCACAACATGAGGACCTGTATTAAAGGGTCCCGACATTAGGAAGACTGAGAACCACTGTCCTAGGTGATTCTAAATCCAGCCTAGTTGACAAAGGAAATTAAGCCATACAGTACACCTGCGGTTTCTATCCCGAATAATTTTCCAGGTGCAGTTGCTTGACTTCTTCAGTGTTGAACCTGGTGAGTCAGAAGGCCAACATGACAGCATTTTGGAAAAACAAGAGTTAATCCACAAACCGCTGGAAACTGCAGTTTTCATCTGGAGACATGTTCATTTCTGCCGCTGGCCACTCAATGTGGATTTCTGAGATGCTTCTCAGTTCCTTTTCTTTCTCCAGACCATCACTTACACGGGGTATTTCGGTCACCAGATGCTTTTAAAGTGTGCGACCATAATTATAGGGAAACAAAAGAAGGTGGGAGTCATTCCTCACTCTCCTGCAATTCTCGAACTCTCCACTAGGCAGAGCTTTTCCCACACTCTCCATGATGCCAAGTCCCCAGTTTTCTGTGAGCTGCCCCCAAGTTCCTTCTCACATCACCAGCTCATAATCCCAAACTTTCTCCAGAATTCATTTTGCTTAAACATTTTCCGTGTTTCCCCGATTAAGCTAGTTTGGACTTAAAAGGCAAACATGTGATGCTTCCAGAGGGGCATGCCTGCTCAGGTTTCCGCAAGAGGGAAAGATAAACTTGTTGAAGATTGAGAACACCACTTCATATCTGGTTTTGCCTGTTCTGTTTGCGGGCAGGTGCAGGAAGCCTCTTTAGTAAGCCGAGTCCTGTTGTGTTTCCAGTTCTCGGGTAACAGGAAGGCTTTGGCTTGTGGGAAACGCCTACCTTCCAAAAGTTAAGATGAAATGGCCGGCCGGTGTTATTTGCAGAACACACAGTGGTTGAGAGCACACAGCACCCGCACCGCCCCACCCCCGTGTCTTTCCCACACTGCTCCCTTCTGCTGTTGAACTTTGTCAGAGTAACGCCAGCTACATCTGAGAGGAGACTGACAGTGAGGCTATGAACCGTCGCTCCTGCAACATATACTCAATGAATAAAGCTCCCTCGGTCATTTATGCTGCATAGGAATTCAAAGAGCATGAGGAGAGAACTATATCTTTACAGGGTAATACAGCCTTCAGAAATGCCTTTGTGCACATATGTGTTTGTGCGGGGTGCACATATGTGTTGGTAACGTGCATGTGTGTGAGTGTGAAACTATTAGCCTTTTGTTTGCGACAGGGCGTCTTGTTGACCTGCAACTTCACCAAGTAGGCTAGACTCTTGGTCAGCGAGCTCCCGGGATCCACCTGCTTACCTCTTACCTCTCACCGTTGATAGGGTTATATACCACTGTACCTAGCATTTTACATGAGCTCTGGAGTTCGAACTTAGGTCCTCATGTTTGCAAGGCAAGAGTATTACTGACAACTGTCTTCCCAGCTCCTAGGATTTTCTTTTAGGAACTTCAGTTGAAATAACAGTGAACTTGAGCTGTGCTAGCTTAAGCAAGCGGGGATTTATTTACTCTTTCAAAGCATGGTTGGACATTGCCAATCCAAGCCCAATTCAGTGCTCGACAATGTTCTGAAAAGACTCTAGTTCCCGTTCTCATCTGTTTTGCTTAGTGTACACTTTGGGAAAAAATTATTTTTAATGTGTGTGCGTGCGTGCGCTAGCATGTCGGTGTCTGAAGAAGCCAGATGTGTTGGATTGCCCTAGAGCTGGAGTTACAGACAGTTGTGAGCCACCTGACGTGTGTACTGGGAACAGAACTTAGGTTCTCTGGGGGAAAAGCAAGCCCACTCTATGGCTGACCCATCTCTGTAGCTTTTCAACTTCAGGCTGTAGAATTCATGGTCACCGGATAGCTGCTGTACCACCAAGTCTCACAGCCACATTCCAGACTGGGAGAGAAGAGAAGGTCAAAATGGCCAGAAGCTTTCTGCAACTAAGGATTTGCTTTTCCTTTCGGGGAAGATGGCCTCCCCAGGGCCTTCTGCTTGCATCTCAACAGCTAGAAATGTCACATGGTCGCTGTTGGATGCAGAGAGAGCTGAAAGCAAGGCAATTAGTTTTTTGTTTCAGAAGACTCCGAGGGAAAAGAAGGGGGCACAGATATTGACAAACGCTTACGTTTTGTCACGAAGAGTGAGGACAATTCAGGGTGCAGACAAGGTTAGCTTTACAGGAGGGTTGCCTCCCTTTCCTGTTCCAGGAGCCCTGGTGAGCCAGAGCTCTGGGTCTAGAATCATGAATGGGTGGGAAAGGGAAAGTCAGTCTGCCCCTTACTGCTGCTGTTTTGTTTGTTTGTTTTTGAGGCCAAGTCTAGCTATATAAACCAGGCTGATCTCAAAGCTGTAAGCCTCCAGTCTCAGCTCCCCAAGTGCTGGGATTTCAGGCATATACCATCCTCGTCAAGGAACACTTACTGAGTGAGCCTGGAACAGTGACTCAAGTTACTAATTGCAGCTCTCACTCCAGAGGCAGAGGAAGGTGGATTTCTAGGAGTTCAAGGGCGGCCTGCTCCACATAGTGAGTTCCAGGACAGCCAGGACAAAGTGAAATCCTATTCCAAAACCAAAACGAGACAACACAGTACAACTTCCTTACTGAATGACTGTTAAGCAGATGAGAACTCACAGCTGGATAGTGGTGATGCAGCAGTCTCTGTGTTCAAAGGTGGAGGAACATGTGCTTGTCACACGGTGTATATGTCATTTGCTGAAGCTTTGTCTTAGATACTTTTCCAATTGCTGTGACCAAATACCCAAGGAGAAGGGACTAGAATGGTTGGTTTTGGCTCACAGCTAGAGGGGAGGCATGAGACCACATCTTTACAAACAATTCTGAAGAGCAAGGTCAGCATTGAAGAAAGTGAGGTGGGTTTGGGTTTGGCTCTCAAAGAACATTTGCACACCATGTGTATTGGAGGCATCCTAGAGTCACAAAGCCAGCATTGCAGTCTGGAGTGCTAGGGACAGAGTTCAGTGGTTAGACCATTTGCTTACCCACTGTGAGGTCCCGGGTTCAATGTCCAGTACCACAGAAGTGCTATCTAGACAGGAGGTGCTGGTGTTTCATCTGCACATATGGAACACAGCAGATCTTCTGCTGCCAGCCCTATGCGGGCACCATATTGGATGCATATGGCTCAGTCTTAGTGGACTCTTCAGCTCCCTGTATCCCTGGCTAACACCTGAGTTGGAGGAGAGTCTGAGCAGAATGGCCAGGCCAATGCTGCTCACATTCAAGAGAATAAATGTAAATTGCTTTAGACTGCCAGGTTGTTTGTTGAGAGTTACACAATTAGAAATAACACACACACACACACACACAAGTATATAAAGCTTTTTCGAAAGATAAGCTTCTTGTATCTATTTCAGTGCTTGTTTTCTTCTTTGTTATTGAGGTCAACATCTTGTTTCATAGCCCAGGCTGGTTTCACATGGATGATCCCCTGCCTCTGCCTCTGGAGTGCTGTGATTGCTGCCACACCCAGTTTTCAATATGTCACTTCCATAGAAATGACCTTTGATTTATATCACCTTGATTTGAGATAGCAAATGGTAAACAGGTTTTACATAATTTTTAATCCCGAGAAGCTTTATTTTTTAGTGCAGAGGAATAATTAAATAGATGGGCATCTCATCAGAATTCATCACACTTTGAATATCGAAAAGAGTAACAAGCTGATGAATTTTAACTCCTGCTGACATTTTGTACTTATTATCCTTTCATAAATAAATGATTGCTGTAACACAACTAGTCCGTCATTGCTTAGTCACTTCTGATTAATTTCCATATGTTAGTTATGTCTGTGAATTATTCATGGTAAATAATGATTATTCCACTCTGACTTGGCCAGAAACAATGCCCTTCTTGTTAAGTGAATGAGAACACAGAGCCTCAGACCCACTCTGTGAAATTATTTTCACTCTAGCTCTTCTAGGGCTCCTAAGAACTTCTATGTCCCACCTTTTTCTGAGAGCATATGTAAACCCAGCCCCTGCCTTAAGCTGACTAAGCGTGGCTCTCAGGGTTGCTGTGGGTGGCTGATGGGACCTGAGAACCCAATATGAGCTGGGTTTCCTGGGGGTCAAACTTGAGTTAATACCTGGATCTGGTGCTGACCGGCCTGTCACCTTCAGAAATTTATTCAGGGTTACTTTATGCCCTGACACTTTTGAAAATTAGAATGATTAATAAGTTCTCATGATAAATTAATTATCCCAGTGGTCAAACACTGTGCTGGCTAGTCTTTGATCAACTTGACACCAGCAGCGAGAGTTATTTGGAAAGAGAGAACCTCAATTGAGAAAAATCCCCCACCATATTGGCCTGTGGGTAAACCTGTGAGGCGTTTTCTTGATTGATGTGTGTGTGTGTGTGTGTGTGTG
Organism: Phodopus roborovskii; assembly: GCF_943737965.1. NCBI lineage: Eukaryota > Metazoa > Chordata > Mammalia > Rodentia > Cricetidae > Phodopus > Phodopus roborovskii. Next base: position 18,455,794 of record NW_026126482.1, on the reverse strand, counting down.
TGTGTGTGTGTGTGTGTAGGGGGACATTTTCTAGTTCACTGTAGGCAGTACCATCCCTGGACTGGTGATCCTGGGGTATAAGAAACAAACAACCCCCTCCCCCCACACAAGACAACAACAACAAGAAAACAGGCTGAGCAAGCAATGAGCAAGCCAGAAAGCAGTATTCCTCCATGGATTCTGCCTCAGTTCTGTTTCTAAGTTCCTGCCCTGAACCTTTTCAATAACGAAACATGATGGGGAAATGTAAGATGAAATAAACTCTTCTCTAAGTTGCTTTTGGGCATGGTGTTTTGTTGCAGCAACAGAAAAGTAACTAAAACACATACTGACATTTTGGCTTCCCAAAGCTTCCATTCAACTCGTCGTTGTCCTTTTTGACACAGGGCTCATGCAGGTGAGGACAGCCTTGCACTCTTGGCCCCCACATCCCAAACTCTGGGATTGCAGGTGTACACTTTTCCTCCTTGTCTTACTGCTGTTGCTTTAAAAATGCTTTGCTCAGTGGTGGTAAGAGCACTGACCGTTCTTCCAGAGGATCCTGGTTCAATTCCCAGTACCCCCATGACAGCTCACAACTGTCTGTAACTCCAGTTCCAGGGGACCTGACACCTAAAAGTCAGATTTTTAAAAAGAGATGCAAGATTTGGGGCCAATGAGATAACTTGGTGTTTGAAGACCCTTGATATCCAACCTGATGACCTGAGTTCAAATCCTGGGACCTGATGATAGAAGGAGAGAACTGACTTCTACATGTAATTGTCTGACTTCCACATGTATGTTGTGGGGGCACACACACACACACATGCACACACTTACACACACACCACATATGCTAATAAAAATTAATAATAAATGCAGAGGCTTACGATTATGAAGGTAGGTTGAAGAGTTGAAGAGGTCATGGTGAATAAAAGAGTAAAAACCATCTCAAAATCCTTGCTGCTCTGTTGGGTGGACCTTGAGGTGTGTAATGACTTGGGCATAAGACAGCTGTGTCAAAGTAAAGCACAGGGCTGACTGCAGTGATGTTATTACAGAGGTTATTGTTAAGCAAATGGTTTTACGGGACTACTGAGTGAAAGTCAGGCAAACTGGGTCCACCATGAACATGAGCCAGTGTAAAGAGTAAGGTTTTTCCTCCCGCCACTGGTCTTGTCCCGCCGCCGCGCCTGCCCCAATTAACACACAGAGACTCTGTATTTGATATAATGCTGTTAGCCAGGTATTAGTTTCTTATCGGCTAGCTCTGTCTTAAGTATCAACCCATTTCTGTTAATTTACGTATTTCCACGTGCTTTCATCTTACCAGGGAATGGGGCAGGCGTCTCGTCTCCCCAGTCTCTCCATCTTGACTCTCTTTACTACTTCCTCTTTCCTTCTTGTCTCCCAGTCCCTCCTATCTTCCTTTCCTATTGGCCAACAGTGCTTTATTCATTAACCAGTATGAGAAACATATATACAAGATGATATCTCCCATCAAGCCAGGACGCTTCAGGTGACTGATCCAGGCAGTGGGCAGACTTACAGGGTAGAATAGACTTTTAGTTTTTACAATACTTTCCCCTGGAATATGTGCAATGGTATGCATGTGGACAGAGTAGGCATGGGAGGTGAAATAATTCTTACCAGTCCCACCATTCCCTGAGAAGTCCCGAACAGGATGCTTTGTGTTGTTTTTCATTAAATTCAATAGGTGCCCCTTAAGCCACTGCTGTCCCAACCAGCGATTGCAACTCAGCAGCTACCAGTAGTGGTCTGGCTACACTGGCTGTAGCCAGGAGGGAATTGCCCCTTCCAGTACCGGCTCTATCACTGTTGCTAAAGGAAAATTGACCTAGATCTCGATCCCTCTATAGAACTAAGGATTCAAAGTTTGAGGTGAAATTCTGCTTCCTCAGAGAGGCTGAATAGCAAGTAGCTAATCTTCTCTCCTATCTCACATCTCCTGAAAAACCTGGTGTCCTTCTGCTCAGTCCCCACTTAAGAACCCTAGTTACACGTTTCCTCCCTATCACTTCCTGTCAACTAGCTGCTGACTCAACCTTCTGACCCCAGGTTAATTTTATTTAGTCAACCAAATGTAACATATCTTTGCATCATTAAACAAATATTCCACAGCATAAATGAGTGCAACACATCTTAAATTAATATTCCACAACAGCTTTGGGTCAGAAAATGACTTCCTAAAAGTGAATACATCTAAAGGGCTCCAATTGCCTAAGGAGCTGGTTAACAGTGTGAAGGGCTAGGATGTCCTCCTGATCCTTGGGTGTCTCTGTGACAGACTCTACAAAGAAACAGTTTTCTGAGGTTGTCTGGGGGTTTGTTTCTGAAGTTTACTATTTTTTCCCTTTTTCAGTTAGTGTGTGTCTTGGGGGGGTGTCATTTGCATGTGTATGGGCATGAATATGTGATTACACATTTATGTATGCGGGTGCATAAATGTGGATACCTAATGTGGATTTTGGAATCATCTTCCATTGTTCTACCATATTCATTGAGGCAAAGTATGTCCGTGAAAGCTAGAGCTCACAGATGTGGGTTAATCTATTTGCTCAGCTAGCTCGGCAGGTCTCCTATCCGTACCTTCCAAGCCTGGGTTCTGTGCATTGCCAGAGGAGAAGGCTGGGCCCAGGACTGAAATGGGTCCTTTGTACCTGATGGGACTGAGTTAGCTCAGCCTCCTGACATTCACACCCTTGTGGTGCTCTACCGACTGTGAAAACTGTTTATTGATTGGGTTATGAAGAACACCTTTATCATCTGCTTTCATACTCTCAAATCCTACAAAAATGCCAAGGACCTAAGAGCGCTGTGGTGACATCACTGAGAACTATTTTCCCTTTGATTTTGGATCTGGCATTGACTTGACAAATCCATTCCATGCAAAGGAGTTCAGTACACTAAATGCTGGAAGATGACTCACCACAAGGGGCATGTGCTGTCCTCCCTTCTTAGCAGCCTGGTGTCTATTGCCATATGGTATCTCAACAGATTGAGCTACCATTGAATATTAATGAGACCTCAACTACAGACTAGACCACAACGCTGAGCCCCACTCTACTGGGAAGACCCTGTTTTTCCAGGCAAGTGAATCTGTGACATTTATAATTACATGACTGTTTAGAAAATCAGTTATATGTTCTAATTTGAGCTTCCTATTTTAAAATTCATTTTTCTTTATCCTTGAGAGTTCTATACATGGATACAATGAAATATGTTCTTACACACCCTCCATCCCTCCCTCCCCACCTGCTATCTCCCCAACATGGACCCATTCCCAACTTCATGTCCTTTTTCCTTTTTAATTTTTGATGAGCCAGTAAGTACAGTTAGTACCCAGGTGTGTATGTGTGTAGAACTATTCACTGGAGAATAGGAAATCTACCAGTGGTCACACATTAAAACAAACTAACCAGAATGCTTTTCTCTCTGCCAACACCTATCAACTCCTCAGCAAAGAATGGGGAAAGGGTCTTTGGGATACGCATTTAAGGGAATGCAGCAAACTGTAGTGAATCTCAGGCGCAAGTAGGAATATTGGGGTGGAAAGACTTAAGCAGGAGTGGACATGGGATCAAGAAGGAAATGGAAGCTGGCAGGGCTAACTTGGGTCTATTGAGAGCTGCCTGTCATTTTGGCTCAAAAAAAAAGATTATGAAGTCGTGAAAGTGACATGTGTCCCTTCCCCTTCCCCTCCCCTCTCTCTGTAGCTGTTACTCCAGGGATGGAGTTCACTGTGGCCTCCATGAAACCCTTGTGGATGTCCGTCATGTAGGTGTAATTCTGAGGTGTGAGTTAAGTTGCTTGGGATGTTCTTTTCCCCTGAGTCCCCCCCCCCCCCCCCCCGACTTCAGCATTGTGCTTGTCCATGGTTACTTCTCTTTGCCCTAAGGTGCTACCTGGTGCACACAGGGTGTGTTTTCTCACTTTGCACTGGATTCTGGACTGATTCCAATTGTGTTGCAAAGACATCCAGTTCTGCATACTGGCCTTAGGTCTTGATCCTTCTACATTTGTATTTTCTGACCATCCATATGATTACAGGAAGTTAACAAAACACAAGCCCTAAAAGGAAACCAACCCAACATCAGGAAGTTTTGTGTCCTAACTAGAAATGAAGTGGCCTTCATTTTCCTCATTGAACGTCTTTTCTGGTCCATTTTTTCTTTTTTAGTTTAATTTTTATTTTAAACCACAGGCACACATGTATGTCTATGTGTAGGCATGTGCATATTAGGGCTAGAACAGAGTGCCAGGTTCCCCAGAGCAGGACTTACAGGCAGTCATGAGCCACCAAATGTGTAACTGCAGAAACAGTAAAGAATTTCTGTATCCATGTCCCTCCATTCCTTCCAGACCTCCTGACTTCTTTCCTTCCTTCTTCCTTGCCTTCCTTCCTCTCTTCATTTCTACTTTCATTTATGTTCTAGAACAGTCCTCCCTGTCAGGATCTCTATCAGCCTTGTACCAAGGACTTCCTATGTGAAGCGAACCAGCCAACAAACTGGAAAGAAGGTTGCCATTAGCCATCGCTGCTTGCTCTCAAATCCCCCTGAACATCAAAGATAAGATTGCTATGGTGTCATTGGTTTCCACTTTCTAAGTTTCTTCAGCTATTAAACTTCAGAAAACTCCATGAAGTCTACTCATCTAAAGTACCCAAGAATGGCAGATTACTATTTGAAATATGACTAGCATATGTAGAAGAAGAGACATTGGTGAAGCTGGCACAAAATGAAGCCTGAAAATACCTGTCCACATGTCAGGAAATGTTATCTACTAAGTCATAAAATGAGTAAAATATACCAGAAATATTACTAATACAGGACAAGAAAAGCAGGTCTCAATGTTGACACCATTCAGGTAATTTTTCATAAGATACTTAAGAAAGTCCTGAGTCAATACGGGAACAACAGGTATTAATAATAATAGTTCAGTAAACACAGATATCCATCAAAATCTGATGTGTACTTCAAGCTGTAAAATTATTGAAAATCATATAAAAATACATTTTCCTATTATCTCTGAATCTGTATTTATCTGTATTTTAAGGCATTTTCAAAAATTAAATTTATTCTCCAGGAGAGCAAAGGAGGAGTCAAAGTCATGTAAGTTCTATCTCACCAAAAATTCCCCCGGAAGCCTGGTGTTGGTGGTGCACACCTTTAGCCAGCACTCAGAAGGCAGAGGCGGGCAGATGTCTGTGAGTTCGAGACCGGCCTGGTCTACAGAGTAAGTTCCAGGTCAGGTTCCAAAACAATACAGAGAACCACTGTCTCAAAAAACCAAAAACCAAAACCAAAATCAAAAACAAAAAACCCCTGAAACTCTGATTAAAAACTACATATTTTGGGGCTGCACCCCATATCATGTGCACCTAAGATTTAGGTTCCAGGAACCACTTCTTTTAAAATTTTTATTTAATTTTATGTGTATGGCTGTTTTACTTGCATGCATGTCTACTTACTATATGCATGTTCAGTGCCTTTGGAGGCCTGAAGAGGGTATCAGATCCCATGAAACTGGCATTATGGGATGGTTGTGAACTATTATGTGGGTGCTGGAATTGAACCTGGGTCCTCTGGAAGTATAATTAGTGCTCTTCACTACTGAACTATCTCTCCAACCTCAGAGACCATTTCTTAGAATACCCTTGGTACCACTTGGCTGTATTGTTTTAATGATTGTGTTTTACAAAAATGGCCAGTCACTGCAATATTAAAATTTATATTTCATCTACTTCATGATGATCTGCTTAAGACCTAATATCATATTCTCCATGACCAATTCAGAGTGGCCCAGCGCAGCTGGTGTGGCAGAACATACTGGACTCATACTCCTACTTCCCATCTTGCTATGAATCATCCACTCCTCTCACACTGGGTTCAGAACAGGAACTCTGTTCTCTCCTTGTTTACTGCGTGTGTGTGTGTGTATGTGTGTGTGTGTGTGTGTGTGTGTGTGTGTGCTTGTGCTCTTATACAAACATTTCTGGGAATGGAGTATAGGGCCTTGAGTATGTTACGTAAGCACTGTACCACTGAGCTACCTTCCCCCAGCCCACCACTGCTGTTTTGAGGTAAGCGTAGGGTATCTGAAGGGATAAAGATGATTATGTAGGGAGATAGACATGGCTCCAAGGAGATGACCTCTGCAACACCATTGATTGCCTGACCCTGTTTTCTGAGTCCTTCAGTATAGGACAGAGCTGACAGCAAGCCTAAAGAACTAACTGCCCTTGGAAAGACCTGATGCTTAGAGCAGATGTCAGGAAGGTATTAATCACTGGCTGGGAATGGCTGTATCTTCCTAAGCTATTCACATAGCAACGCACTTCATGCCTACAGAGTTTGAATGTGAAATGTATACAACAGGCTTGTGTCAGGACACCTGGGCCCCAGATGTTGGTGCTGTTTTGGGAACTTGCGGAACTTTTTGGACATGCTGCCTAGATGACTAACAGGTTCTTTGGGATGAAGTCTGAGGGTTATAGGTAGACTCCACTTGCAGTCCAAATTCTGTTTCCTGAAAGTTCCTAGAACAAAGCCAGCAGCCTTACACTCTGACTATCATATCATGTCTTCCCTACAGGATGGATGATATAGTCTTTGAACCATGAGCCACATGAAATTTTGTCACAATGACAAGAGAGTAACAAGTGATACTGCAAGAGGGTTCTGATAAACTGCACAGTGCAGTTCTAGGCCTTTGGAATGGGTTTCCAGGAGGAATATGGAGGCCCTAGAATACAGTCGACAATGTTTTGAGGGAATGACTCTCTGAAGTCATTCACTCTGTGGCATGTCACCAAAACAGTGTGGAAAAAAAATATACTTCCCAATTCCGAATCTTTTGTATTATGAAGATGTTCTATGTCTTCCCGCTTGTAGAAGACAGGCAAGCATTTCAGAATTTCTCCAGTGCTGCCTTCATATTTGTCTATGCAAGTTGACTTAACATTTCTCTAGGATTTCATTCTTGTATACAGGTTCTTACTCTAAGCAAACACATTTAGTGGGTTTATTTTGAAGTTACAAAGAAATTCCTGAGCCGATATTTTTGAATGACTATATCTGTGTGGCTAATTGGAATCTAAGCATTGTTGTTTGAACTTTTTTGGAGTCAACAGCAGGATACAAATCCAGTAAGTGCACAACCAGCATGTATTTTTGTGTGTGTGTGAGATCAGGGGAGCTGTCTATAGAAGGCGGAGGCAGAGAGACATGAATGTTGGCGCTCAGCTAGCTTTTCTTGTCTTCTTTTATTTAGTCCATGACTCCAACCCAACAGAATGGCTTCACTCACTTTCAGGGTGGGACTTCCCTTCTCAGTTACAATTTTTGGACATTTAATTGACATTTCCACAGACATTTCCAAAGATGTGTTTCCTAAGTAATTCTAAATCCAGTCAAGTGGACAATAGAAATCAACCATCGGTGAGTGCATGTAAATTAAGGGTGGATATCCTTTTATCCACCAAAAAAAAAAAAAAAAAAAAAAGCCCACTAGAGTTTCGAGTTGCTAGGCTAATGGCAAAGTTGTTTTTGTGAGTAGTATTTGTGGAGAACCCTTCTTTCCTTACGTTGCATTTGTTGGGTTCTCCGTCACAGCATCAAGAGAAGTAGCTCATACAAACAACCAATACTGAAAGAGAGCTGTTCCTGTGGAGAATCCCACCATGTGGCTCTTGGGTCTTTGGAATTAGTTTGCAGGAGGAGTGTGGAGGTCCTAGAAGACCATGAGCAATGGTTTGAGGGTGTGAATTTGTGATTATGGCAAAACAATGGTTGCCACAGCTGGGCACAGTAATATACTCCTGTAATCACAGTGTTTGGGGGGCAGAGGTAGGAAAATTAGGGGTTTAAGGCCTGGATATGGGAGACTTTGTCCTAAAACATAGAAGATGAAGACGAGGAAGAGGAAAAGAAGGGAGGAGGAGGAAGAAGAGGAGGTGGACATTTTTAATGCCTTTCACAGGGTCAGTACTGATACTTTTCCCCCCTTTTTAAAATTTGACTCACATAGCTCAGGCAGAAGGGTTATACACACTCAGTACTCAGGGAGGAGTTTTGATACAGCAATAGACAGTCTTAGCTTTTGAGTTTCAAGACAGGTTTTTGTTATCTCTTAGGTGAGGTGAGGCTGACAGAGAAGGAGGTACTTACTGTTGACAAGGTGAGTTCGGGGCTGGAGGAAAGGCTCAGTGATTAAGACCATTTTCTGTTTGTGCTGCCTAGCTTTCATCAACTTTAAAGAAACTAGAGTCATTTATGGGGAGTGAACCTCAACTGAGGACACTCCTGGATCAGGCTGACATGTAGTCATGTCTATGAGGTATTTTTTTTAACTGCTTGTGGATGTTCGAAGGCCCAGCCCACTGTGGGCAGTACAATCCCTAGGCAAGTGGACCTGGTTTGTATAAGGAAGCAGACTGAGCAAGCCAGTAAGTAGTACTCCTCCATGGTCTCTGCTTCAATTCCTGCCTTGGCTTCCCTCGATAACGGACTGTAGCCTGTAAGCTGAAACAAGCCCCTTCCTTCTCAAGTTGTTTTTGGCCATTGTGATGATTACAGTGACAAAAAACAATTAAAACACTGGCTTTGCAGAAGACCCAGGTTTGGTTGACAGCACCTACATCAGATAGTCAAAACTGTCTGTAACTCTAGTTCCAGAAGATCCAGTGGCCTCTTCTGGTCTTTGTGGGTACTGCATGTACATGGTGAACATAAGTTCATGTAGGTACACACACATAAATAAAAAAAAGAAAAAAGCAAAGAAAAGATTTGTGTTAAATCTTCCCAGACCCTGGAGGAAGGAGCAGCCATATGGGATTAGGGGAGTGCAGAGGGCATGAAATAAAATCAGGGAAGGAGTAGTGAGGTGGACCTGGCAGTTTTGGGATTAGCTGGTTTGAAGGTGTTTGGCATGCTCTAGAGGCTTAGGTCTTTCCTATCATCTGCTGGGACCCAGGGGTGATTAGTGCAGTGGGGAATTGGTCTTGAGCGGGACAGAGAACCTTGGAGTGGGTGGGTTCTGGGTGGATTGGTTTGTATACGATAAGTGTGCTCTCAAGTGTGCTAGTCTTTAGTTAGCTTTCATACATTTTATAAACATTTATTTGTATGTGTGTCTTTGTATACATGTGTATGGTGGTCAGAGGCAATTCGAGCATGTTTTTTTTTTTTCCTCTTCTTCCTGTGGGTTGTAGGGGTGGTACTCAGGTTGTCAGGGTTGGGAGTATGTGCCCTCACTGGCTGGATCATCTCTCTAGCCTATTAATGAACTTTCTGTCTCAGTGACAGGACACCCGAGATAAACAATGTCAGAAAAGGAGGGATTCATTTTGGCTCCAAAAGTTCTCGAGGTTTCACTTTGTTGCTATTCTGCCCCCTTCCTATAGGGCTGTGCGGTGTGCTAACAAGTTCATGGTAGCGGCTTGTGCCTGAGTTGAGGTGTTCACCTCATGGTGGGAGATTATTCCTGAAGAGGTATTAAACTCAGGGTAGGCAGCCGCAAGTAATGGAGCTGTGGGCAAAGCCTGTCCTCAAGGGCGCATGTTCAGTGGCATACTTCCTGTAGTTAGATCTCTCCTGAGGTTTCCATCACCTCCCAGTGACCTGTTAAACTGTGTTTCCACCGGTCGGACCAGAGCCTTCACTATCCAGTCACTACCCAAAGGTCTCACCTTTGAACTCATCTGCACAGGGTACCATGCCTGAAACACAAAAACCTTGGTCGCCACATTAAATTCAAGAGCGACACTTGCTATCTACTGGAGTTTGTTACCTCTAGTTCGTCCATCTTTCCAGGGTCAACATGGTCCTAAAGGTCAAATTAGAGCCACAGAAAAGAAAAATGCAAAACAAATGCAACTTCAGGTTTCTATTACAGAAACATTCAGGAGGGCAGTGAACTCTCACGATGTCTTCTGGCATCAATAACCACTCTAAACCAGCCTCTTTAGCCTTTACTACCACCCACCTTCCCCACTGATGTGTAATTTGAAAGAAGTCCCAAGTGTCTTATCTTCCTGCCCAGAATTATTTCACAATCTTCTAACAGAACCGTTCAAAAGGGGCTAGAAACTGGGTGTGGTGGTGCACACCTTTAATCCCATCATTCAGGAGGCAGAGGCTGGCAGACCTCTGCTAGTTCAAGGGCAGCATGGTCTACATAGCAAGTTCCAGACCAGCTGAGGTTATACATCCTGAGATCCCGTCTCAAAACAAACAAACAAACAAACAAACAAACAAACAAAGCAAACCCGAAGGGAGGTCACATTGGGATGGCTCAGTTAAGGAGAGTGTCTTCCATACAAACATAGGGACCCAAGTTTGATCTCCAGCTACTTTGGTTTGCTTTCTTAGCATTCGTGACCCTCCTAGACCTGGAATCTGTTGCTGCTAAGATACGGTATGGTTATAGCTGCAACCAACAGTGATTTGAACACAGGAAAATTTGTTAAGTATTACAATAAAAGTGTTATATCTATTTTCACATATAGCACTGTTATGAAAAGCATATTTAAAAATGAAAGCTTTTGACGAATTAGTTGTGTTCAGTCAATAGATTTTATTTTTAAGTTATAAAGCAAAAATACGGAGTCTTGATTAGCATATTATATAAGGAGGTGAGAAATTTTATTTGCCTGGAAATTCACTTTTAAGAGTAGAATAAGGCCTCATTTATTATATGATTCCTCAACGGTTGCAGTATTGTACTTCTTAGTTATGGAAACTACTTTCATTAATATAGCCATTTTGTTTTTCCTGTATTGAGTTGGAAAAATTATCATTTATTTGGAGATGGTTTCCTCTTGTCTGAAACTGGTTTTCCCCTCTGAGTATGTTTCATTCTTTCTGTTACTCATTGCGTAGTTGTATTTAGTGGCTTTAAGTGGTTTTTTTTTTTTTTTTTTTTTTTTTTTTTTTAATGGAGTTCACTTTGCTTACACCACTTCTTCTATTGATCAGCATGTATCTGTCATGGACCATAGATATTAATGTGTTTCCTATTGGGTAATATCCTTCTATTTAAAAGACCATAGAACATTTGAAATATTTACTGTGCATTGAGAATATATACTCCATGTGTATGTGGAATAGTGCCATTACCAATTACTTGATTCTAGTGAAGTTGAAGAACACATTTTCTGTAGGATTTAGCTTTGTGTGATAATCGGTTTCCATTTCCGTGTCCAAACATCTGACAGAGCCAACTGAGAGAAGGAAGGATTTACTTTGCTTTAAGGTTTCAGAGGGCCCCATCCTTGATTGTTGGGCTCCTGTGCTGCTCCTGGACAGAACACCATAGTGGCAGGGACATGTGAAAGAGACTCTTCTTCACCTTGTCACTAGATGGGAAGGGACAGGGCAGACATAACATTCGTAGGCATGTCCCCAGTGCCCTGAAACTATGCCCTACTCTGTGACCTTTCCAGAACCTCTCAATGGGACCAAGCAGCCTCTAAGGATGCTGCATATTCAAGTCATCACATCTTGTCCTAATAAAGTGGCAACCATGGTAGTTGTTTATTAAAATAAATGGCTGCAAATGGCTACTGTTGACCCAGAAATTAGTAAGTGCAGCTATGGTTTGTATCTGAGCTGTCCTTCATTGGCATATGGTTTTTAACATTTAGTCTTCAGTGGTGGATCTGCTTTGGGTGTATGTGGGCCCTTTAGGAATTGGGGCATACGTTGGAGAAATCAGGTGACTGAGGAATGGACTGTGATGATGTATCTTCACTGTGTTTCTACTAGATTCTCCCCCTCCACTTCTTGGTTCTTTGAGATGTAGGCAAACTGCAACTTGTTTCCATCATGCTTTTTCAGCAACAAGAGACTTTACCTTCTCAAACTGTGAGCCAAAATAGACACCTTTCCCCCTAAGTTTCGCTTTCAAAAATGACAGAAAAAGATGTACTTATGTTCATTTTATGTACACGAGTGTTTTACTTGTTTGTGTATGCATGTACCACGTGTATGCCTAGTGCCTGTGGATGTCAGAACAGGGCACTGGATCTCCCTGAACTGGAGTTATAGATGGTTGTGAGCCACCATGTGGGTGCTGGCAGCTGAACCCCAGTTCTCTGGAGGAGCAACAAGTTCTCTTGTCAGGCATTCAGTCACAGTAGTGGGAAAAGTACCTGATACAGTCCCAGAGAGAGGTGGCTCCTTCAACAAACTTCAGGAGTGTGTGGTGTCTGTGGGGAGAGAAGGACGGACATTAGTTCTTCTTCCAGATAGGAAATGTGACTGTAGCCAGCATCGGCATTCCAGAGCTGGTATGCTCTCACTGCTGTCATGGCAGCGAAGCTCTGTCCTGTCCCCCAAAAGCAGCATCAGTGCCACAGACCCGCCCCCATGAAACTGGAGAAGATAATTGTATCTCAAAACTTTCTCTTCTTAAAGATGCCGAGTTTACACACATAGAAATACCCATCCATAACGAGTGTTCTGAACTGAAAGGCTGTAGGTCTAAGTTCTTGAGTTAGATTGGCTACCCAGCCTCAGGTGTGATTCTATCATGAATCTGTGAGCAGGTGAAATACCCTCTCCTCTGTCCCTTTCCCATCTAAGAATGGGAGTGACCGCAGTGCCAAGGCAAAGCTCAGACCATTCAACAATGCCATCATCAGCATTGTCGTTGTATGAAGGTGCTCCTCTAATTAGAAAATTAACGGTGTGTGTGTGTGTGTGTGTGTGTGTGTGAGAGAGAGAGAGAGAGAGAGAGAGAGAGAGAGAGAGAGAGAGAGAGAGACATAGCCCGTAAGCTCTCTCCTTCTGCCACATGAGTTCTTGTGGTTGAATTCAGGTCATCAGGCTTGTTGGCAAGCACCCTCACCACTGAGCCATCTCACCAGCTGTCAAAAATGGTCTATCACGTGGTAGAGCTGAATGAACTGGCTCTGGAGTTAGAACCAAGTGGCCAGTTCAGGTTTGCTACTACCATTGGGGGATTCCTTGACTCACATTGCGTCAGCTTCCAAGCCTCATCTATAAACAGAGTGGGATGATTTCTAAATGTGCTTTCAACACGTATTCTAGTTGTCTCCTTTTATGACATCTGCCCAGTAGAGTTGCTTTAAAGGCCTGTCTTAGATTTTGGAAAGTGCTAGGAAGGTTGAATCTTGCTTGCCTCTACTCAGTATGTTTGTATGAATCCAGTGGTTGTCAAGTTTTTCTGGAGGCAAGTCTGTCCTTTCTTTTTCTTTTTCTTTTTCTTTTTCTCTCTTTTTTTAATTTTTTTAAAACATTTTTAAGCAGATGTTCACAAAAAGACTGAATCCTCAGAACCTTCCCACTAGGGAAAGGATATCCTGGCTGGGAGGATGCATTCTTTTCTGAGTTGTGTCATGTCATCCTCTGGGCCCTCTGCTGGAAAAGTAGAATCAAGTCTCAAACAATGTGTCTGCTAGCATTGTAGACACAGAGTGGACTGTCGCTCACCTCTGTGCGTGGGGAGTACTGTGCACCAGCTTCAGGATGCCCAGTCCTGAATGTGATTTTCAGGGCCTTTTAAATGATGCAGTTCAGATTGTGATTAAGAAACTAATTAAAAAATTGGTATCTGATACCGAAACCAAACCAGAACTGTGTTGTTTCCTAAGATTTTGGTTTTTTATTATTTTCTTCCCCCAACACAGTATTCTGGATGCCTCTATAATTTTGCTCAGATGACTCCAACAGCTGGAAAAAAACTGTTGCTGCTAAAGATGCACAACATACACATTATTGTGCTCTCCCCCCCACACACTTGAGTTTTTGAAGGTTTAGATGAACTGTCCTCTGTGTTGAGTTGGCATCACAGAAATTATCAGATATATTGGTCTAGAACTGTCAAAACTTAACACCTCCCCATTTATGCAGAGGTGACAGATTGTCTTAACTGTGTGAGGTCTCAGCTATGTGAGTCTTGATCACATAAACCAAGAACATAGTGTCTAAATATGAAAAGGAAGAGTTGACTTAGCACTACAGACCCACACCCCACATACTCTAGGGGAGTGGACCTCAACCTTCCTAATGCGATAATTATATGCTATAATAACCCTTACTATAATTCCTCATATCATGGTGACTACCAACCATAAAAAAACAAAAAATTGCTACTTTATAACCATAATTTTGTTATTGTTAAGAATTGTAAAGTAAATATTTGATATGTGACCCCTGTGAAAGACCCTAAAGGGGTCTTGACCCACAGGTTGAGAACCACTGCTCTAGATGTGAGACTGGAGGAAGCTTGTTGACTCTAAAAGTTGATGTTTCTGAATTTCAATGCTGTGCTTGCTTGCACACAATTGACAAAGACTCTCAGAGCCTCATTCCTTCACTGCTGTGGAAAAAAATCTGCTCTGATCAGCAGTACAAACAGATCCCTTCTAATGGGATTGAAAAAGAACTGAAATATTTAAGGATTTATATATTTACAAATGTATTTACATATAAAGTGTATGATATGATTTCTTGGTATATTTGTCTTGACATAACTATGTATCTGTATCATTCTGTGTCCTTGGGGAACTGGCTCCAGGAACTTCCCCAAGAAATGTTTATCTGCGACATTCAAGTTTCTTGTACAAAGTGGCATTGTATTTATATATCGCCATATAAATTCTCCTGTAGGCTTTAAATCATGTCTAGATTGCTTATGTACCCAATATAGTGTAATTGTTATGCAAGAAATTGTGACGTTGCATTGTTTTAAAATCTAGATCCTCTAGCCTCATCTTCCTGAGTGAGATCACAGATGTTCAATACCACACCTGTCTGGCATTTCATTTTTTTAGAAAAACTTTTAAAACGTTTACTTATGCATATGTAAGGAAGATAGGGAGTGAGGGATCTGGGGCAAAAGAGGGAATGTGTGAGGATGGAAACCCTTCAATGTGGGAGTCAGAGTCTTTTCTCCTGCCACCATTGTAGATTGTAAAGATTAAACTCACAGTGTCAGGCCCGGCAGTAGACTCTTTACCCGATGAGCAGTTTCATCTGCCCTAGAAATATTTTCAATCTGTGGTTGGTTGAATTACAGATGTGGAGGCCTGAGGATACAGAACCCATTGACACAGGGGTCAATTGTACCTGATAGATTGGTTACTATAGTCAAGCAAATCAGTGCCATTCATTATGTAATCATTTTAGATAGATAGGTGCTCTCTCTTTGTATCTCTCCCTTCCCCCCTCTGTATGTATGTATGTATGTATGTATGTATGTATGTATGTATGTAACACTTAGAATGTACTGTTTCAGCAAACTGTTGGATGTATTGTTTATCCACTCATCATTTGATGGGCACTTGAGTACATTTACCTGTTGGCTATTGTGAATAGAATGTCATGAACAAGGATGGACAGACACCTGCTTTCAGCGTTTGAGAGTATATACTCAGAAATGGAATTGCTAGGCCGCACAACAATTTCACTTTCAAAAAAGCTGTATTTATTTTCATTTTGTGTATATGGCTGTTTTGCTTGAATTCATGTCTGTGCACTATGCTTTTGAAGTGTCCACAGAGGCCAGAAGAGGGCGTCAGAACCCCCCCCACCTACCTCACCCCCAAACTGGAGCTACAGTAGGTTATGAGCCACACCATCTGGGTGCTGGGAATCAGACCTGGGGTCTCTGGAAGAGCAGCCAGTGCTCTTAAATGCCGAGCCATCTCTTCAGCTTCAATAATTTCAATTTTAGTACTTTGAGGAACTGAGACTATTTTCCACAGTGATTACTCTCACCCATAATGGCCAAGGACCCCTGTGTCCCCATACACTTTCAATACTTACTTATTATTACTATTATTTTTCAAACTCATCCTCCTAATGTGTTTGGAACACCCCTTCTCTTTTGACCAACTTATTTTTTTTAATTTGCTCATTTTATATGTGAATGCATGTGCAAACACGAGGGTACACGTATGCATGCGTGTGGAGGTCAGAGTCAGTGTTGCTTGACTTCCTGTTCTTTCTCCACTGGGATGTTGAGATGGGGTCTCATTTAATCCCAAAGCTCTCCCATTTGCCTGGCTTAGCTAGCCGGCTTTGCAGTGCTTTTTCTCTGTTAATTGGTACAAAGAGCAGAGGACTATGTAATTACATGGGATCCATTGCTGCAGTCTCTGGGTAAAGGAAGCCAGTAGCTCTTGGCAGTGATTATGGGAATGGGGCACAAGATATATTGAGCTAGAAAATGCTTTGCCACACAGAAGTTAATTGGGATCACAGAAAATGGCTCATGACAGCCATTTATTGTACTTTAATAGACTTGGGCAGGGTAACAGAGAAACAAAAGCTCTGCAGCTATGGGGCTGTGTGAAGTATGAAGAGATGCTGCACGCGGTCATTTTGTTTGTTTCCGAGTACCTGTAAGAAGTAGAAAGTGGTGCGCACTCGGGAGGAATGTAGGGTGTGGTGTTCGGAGACAGTCACAGTTGATGCAAGCCCACCTACGGCTCTCATTAATGCGTGCCATGATGTTTGTGGCACTGGGAGAAAATGCTCCAACCTGGTGATGGGAGTGAGCTCTTGAGGCTCAGTCATCTTTGGCACCACTGGCTCTAGAATTCTTTATCCCCTTTGCTTCTATGAGGATGATTCAAGGAGCTTTAGTTATTATGTGTTCATTTATTTATGCAGGCTTTCATGTGCCAAGTTGGTGGTCTTCAGTGTGAGATGTGGTCTTAGCTGAGGATGACCTTGAACTTTTTAATTTGTATGCCTATGTAGGCCAGAGGTCACTTTCTTTCTTCCTTTCTTCCTTCCTCCCTCCTTTCCTTCCTTCCTTCCTTCCTCTCTTCCTTTCTTCCTCCCTCCCTCCCTTCCTTCCTCCCTTCCTTTCTTCCTTTCTTGTTGGTTAGGCTGTGGCCAGAGAGTCCCAGGGAGTCTTCTGCTTCTGCTTCTCAGGCACTGGGATTACAAACGCTCACCATCACACAAGTCCTCATGCTTATGAGCTATCTCCTCAGACTAGTGACTTTGAGTTTCTGATTCTCTTGCCTCTATCTCCACCCTGGGTTACAGGCCACCAAGACTTGTTTTTGTAGTACTGGAGCTTGAACATAAGACTTCCTGAAAGCAAGCTAAAATACTGTCTTGACAACTGAGCTATAACCTCAGGCCCTGACATTTTCTTCCTAAGGACAAGGGAGTGTCTACCTGTCCCTCCTGCCCTATGCAAGGAATTAATGGTCACACCCATCCCGAAATCATGAACCTTCAAAAGTATTTCCCAGATTGGGGAGAACCTGGGCTGGGCAGACTGTCTGGGTACCGTGAAGCATGATGGGCACCTATGTCAAGGGATTTCTGAAAGGCACACGGTGAGTAGAGGGCAAGGAAGAGCGTTTCTCTCTGTTTCCACGAGTTAGGACCTCTGCCAGAAATGTGGAATGCCAGCTGCCTAGGCAGGAGAACAGCCTAAGCCAGGCTGTCGCTGGGCAGGGAACGCCAATCCTCCTGTCACAGTGCAGAACAGAAAGCTGCCGCTAGAGGTCGCCAGAACTGCAGCCTAAAGGGAAGAAAGGTGCATAAGAGGGGTGAGGAATGTATGTACAATGTTGCTTGCTGACAGACATCTGCTGGACAGTGACTGTAGCCAAAGAGACTCCCTCTGGACACACTTTCTTGTCCGGGTGAAACCACAATGCACTCAACCGAACTGAAACGACCAAAAGAGACTGAAACACTTAATTACTAGCTTTTCAGTTTTCTTCTGTTTCACTCTGCCAAAAAGGGATTGTGGGCATGGTTCCACAAAACAGTCATCACCAGTTGCCAAGAGGAGGAAGCTGCCTCACATTGAGTTGATAAGCCTGGGCCCTAAATAAGAGCTCGTTGAGGGAGCATCTCCAGACAACCATCATGTACTCCCTCGACACACAGAGGTGTTAACCATGCTGTAGGCACAAACCACTGCTGTTCGAATGAGTACCTGGACTCCAAGCAGGACTGAGCTGGGGATCGCTGTGCTGTAGGAGATTAATACCTACAGAAGAAGGCATTATCAGATATACAGAGGGTCATTTCATAGCTGTTAACATTACAGGAAAGAAATAATATAAACACCAACAGAGCCTTGATATGCACCCAAGGAAAATGAGAGAGGCATTAAGAAAGAAGACAAATCTACCCTCATAAGGAAATATTTTGAATGCACTTTTATTGATCATCGACAAAGTATTATAAAGCAAGAGCCATGGAAGATTTCCACAGTCCCACACACACTTGCAGTGTACCAATCTGTAGGGAGCCGTCCCTGCATTCTCCATTACAAGATGGCGCCTGCATCCGGCTGGCGTTGAGAGTAAACAAGTCAGTGTGCAGGTGCAGGGTGATTTTCCCTCCCTTGGCCTCTGCCTCTCCCGTGGCGTCATATGGGCCGATGGGCTGCAGCCAATCAGGAGGTGACACGTCCGAGATGAAGGTTGTAAACCTATATAAGGGTTGGGTTTTGGATGTTTGGGGTCTCCGCTCTGTAAGCTTATGCTCTCCCTCTCAAGATGCATTAAAGCTTTACTGCAGAAGGATCCTGAGTGTGCCACATTGTTCTTGCTGGCGAGACGGTAGCACAGGACACCAATCCAGTGTGTTATAAAACTCTGTATCCAGGGCTAGAAAGATGACTCAGTGGTCAAAATTGCTTGCTGCTCTTTCAGAGGACTGAGTTTGGGCCTTAGCAACCAAAGCAGGCAACTCACCACAAGGTTTGATTGGAGAGCTCTAAACCATCCCAACAAATGTCAAAGGCCATATTCTAGCTATAGAGTAATGGAAGTAAATGTCAACAGGAAAAAGGTAGAATTTTCCTGTTTACATAGTAGAAAGCATGTGGCTAAATACTTGGTAGCTTTAAATCAGAAATCCTGCAAGGCGCTGAGGCACATGCCTTTAAACCCAGCAGTCAGGAGGCAGAAGCAGGTGGATCTCTGTCAGTTCAGGGACAGCCTGGTCTACAGGGCAATTTCCAGGACAATCAGGGCTACTTACAGAGATACTGTTTGCAAGGTGTGTGTGTGTGTGTGTGTGTGTGTGTGTGTGTGTGTGTATGCGTAATAATAGAAATTAAAACCACTATAAATAGAATAACTATGAACCATCAAGATTTAAAAACTGCAACCCAAGAATACTTGTGAGAATTTTTAGTCTTAAAAAGGAAAGTTAAAATATGAGGAAGGAAATACAGAGTGGTGTGGTTTGCATGAGAATGGTCCCCATAGGCTCATGTATTTGAATGTCTAGTTCCTAGTAGATGGACTGTTTAGGGAAGGATTAGGAGGTGTGGCCTTGTTGATGGGCTTTGAGATTTCCAAAGCCCATGGCAGGCTCAGTGTCTCTATGTCTCTTTGCTTGCAATTTGTGGATCAGGATGTAAAGCTCTCCAATATGTCTCCATACCTGTGCTTCCTGCCATTATGCCAATGGACTAGCCCTCTGATGAGGGTGGTAACTGGCCATCTAGAGTTGGTTTCCCAGCCCACCTGCTTTCTAGAAGACCAGTGTTGTGGGACAAGCTATTCCAGCACTAGGGAGACTGAGGCAGAAGGAGAGCCACAATTTGAGTTCATCCTGGGACAGTGAGAGAGACCTTATCTTTAAAAGCCAAAATGAAACCACAGAGAGTTCTGATAAATGCAAGTTGATTATTTTTTTATCAGTATACTCTCACTAAAGGGATTTCTAAAAGTCACACTGCAAGGATACAAAGAAATAGGCTCAGAAGATGCCAAGATAAGATGTGGTGAATGGAACAGAAGCCCCCTCATTTGTGAGGCATGTGTGCTGAGACCCCTGTAGGAGCCTGAAGCCACAGTGCACCTGCCTTTATATATACTATGTGTGTGTCTCCTGTACATACATACTGATGGCAAAGTTTAGCTTATAAATGAGGAATAACATTGGTATATATATTAACTTTTCTTAGTCAGTTGGAACTTGCTCTTTTTCTGCTTAGAGGAATCACTAGGAGGCTTCTCTTTACCACATCCAAGTTCCCAGCATCTGTACTCTAGTGTTTCCAACAGCTGCTTTGAATTCCTTCATGCTGAATGATGTGTGTGTGTGTGTGTGTGTGTGTAGAAACATGAGAGATCGAGTCCTACGTGTACGTGTGTGAGTGTATGTATAAACATGTAGGGTATATGA
Organism: Phodopus roborovskii; assembly: GCF_943737965.1. Taxonomy (NCBI): domain Eukaryota; kingdom Metazoa; phylum Chordata; class Mammalia; order Rodentia; family Cricetidae; genus Phodopus; species Phodopus roborovskii. Next base: position 18,435,647 of record NW_026126482.1, on the reverse strand, counting down.
ATATTTGTGAGCATGTGGGTGTGTGTGCACATGTGTGAGAATGTATTTGAGTGTCTGTGAACACATGGGTTATATATGCATTAATATATGTTTGAGTGTGAAGGATGCATGAGAGTATGGTGTGTGTGTGTGTGTGTGTGTGTGTGTGTCCTGGTGCTCCCCCACCCCCAGATCTTAATGTGTATATCACTGTAGAGCCTATTCCTGCTTAGTCCCTGTCCCTCTGCAGCCTCTGGTACCCATTGGCCCAGGCTCTGCACTCACAGGACCCTGATGCTCCACACCTGCCGCTCCCACACCTTTACCACCCTCAGTGGGGGCCCAACTTCATTTTCAAGATGCTGCTAAGATCCCTCACAGTCCAAGTCAGCAGCCATCTAGTCAGTCTACTGTAATCACGGCTCTTATAAAGCACCGCATTCCACTGAACAGCATGTGCAACAAAATCCTGCTCTTCTATGCTTTATAGAGAGCCTGATAGAAGTGTTTTCTTCTACTCTAACTTCAAATTTTCCTGCTTAATTCAAGAAGCTTGCCTCCTTTAGAAGCCTCTTCTGATCTTCACAGGCCCCTTCCGACACCCCATCCTTACTAGAGTTTGAGTGTGCTCGACTTTTGGAAGTGATCTTTAACTAGTTGTAGAAGTTTCTAGTGCTTTCCTTCTCTTAATTGCTCTTTGGGTTTTCTCCAACATGGTAGCGTTTCTCTCCAACTAAAAGGTGCCAAAAACATGGCCACATTTCTTTCCCCAGCTCAGAGCTAAGCCAATTTATTTCATAATCGAGCCAGTCCTTCACTGAGTACAGCTGGTTTTGCTGTGAAGGAAAAAAAGAGTCAAATCTCAGAGTCCAGGAAGGCTGATTTATAAGGGATACAGTGTTTTTATTTTATTTTATTTTATTTTTTATTTGAGACTCACAGTCTCATCCAGAAAACTGTTGCTGTCAAACTTTAGTCGGATGGAGGTCTTACAGAGAAAGTACAAGGCTAGGATTGCTTCCTGCTAAAGTAGAACCTTTCTGGAGTGGGATCTCATCATGCCTTTGTGATTCTAACCTGTCTGAAATGATTCCCTTTGTGCGCTTATCATCAATGGTTGCTTGCATCCATTTGAGGTACACTTCCTGAATGCTCAAGCCTTGGATAATGCCTGAGAGATACCTGGTGCTCAGAAGTTTATGAATGAAGTACAGCAGGCACACCACTCATGATCTTGTTTCTTTTGGGTCAAAGTCTCTTGTAACCCAGGTTAGTCTTGAACTTGGCATGTAGCAGAGACTAGCTTTAAATGTCTGATTATCCCTTCTCCGTTTCCCAAGTATTACAATTACAGACATGTACTGCCATCATGCTTGACTCTTGGTCTTTAACTTCATCTCCATAGCAACCTAGTAGGGTAGATGTTATTTTCCTCCATTTTTTTTTTATAAGAAGAAACTGAGGACAAGAGCAATAATCTTCTGCCCCAGGCACTGTATTGATGGCTCCTTGTATTGGACTTTGAGTCTGGGTCTGCTGGACTACAGAGCCCAAGTTTCTTCTAGAGTCTTAACTCAAGAATTAGGAGTGCTGTGCCCAGAAAACTGAAGTGTGGATGACATTACCCCATCCTCTTGGTGACTCCACAGGATACAGATGACAGGCAAATTTTAGAAGTGATGATAGCTGAGAGGGTGGTGGTTATTCTGGGAGTCACCCCCTTCTCTGGGAATGGCACCTCTGGACGCTCAAATGAGCCTTCTCCTTGCAGTGTCATCTTGGGCCAGCTCATCAATTTATACGTCACATTGCTAGGGTTATGGGGATGGAGCTCGTGTACTTCTTAGAGGCCACCCTCCTTTCTCAGGTAACTTACAGAAACAGCCATGCTTCATCACAGGCTCCGTGTGCAATCCATCTGCCATCAACACAGCTCTGCAGCTAGCCAATGTGCTGGGAAACAGATGCTGTTTCATCCCTGTGGTTTAGACTCCAGGCTCCCTGTAGCTCTTAGTGAACCATCTGAGGCTCTTGACATCCTAGTCTCTTCTCTGGTCATGGTTCCTTCTCACCCAACATTTTAGTTTTTGGCTTCTTGTGCCATTTATTGTTGCTTCCTCACCTGATTTCATTTACTCCCAGATCATCCATCTCCTTGATTAACCTGATCAATTTTTCACTTGGAAGGGAAGCCTTTTCTGATCACCTTGAGCTAACATCCAATCATCTTTATGCTGTTCCTGTTGTGGTTACTTTAGCTCATCTATTATCGTTCGAGAGGGTGTGTTCTCCTCTGTGCTACTAGTTCTGTTATTGTGAATAATGCATCCTCTCTCTCTCTCTCTCTCTCTCTCTCTCTCTCTCTCTCTCTCTCTCTCTCTGCTTGCTGCTGATATGAAGGCTTGAACAATGATGGAATTTCAGACAGGAGCAACTGACCTGTTTGGACTGACAAAGGACGTCTCTCTACATTGTATCCATTTGCTGGGGCTTCTGTAACAAAATGCCAGCCACTGTGTGGCTTAAAAAGCAGAAATATATCCTCTCACAGCTACATGGTTAGAAGTTTGGAGTCAGAGCTGTAGAGATGGCTCAACAGTTAAGCACACTGGCTGCTCTTCCAGCAGACATGGGTTAGATTCCCAGCACCCACAGGAAGGCACAGAGCAGTGTCTCCACCCATGGGGGTGGTGGGACCTTGTAGCTGTCACACTTAATTTTGAGTGGTCAGGAAGAAGAAAACCAGGGCTGACCAGAATCAAATCCAGCATTTAAGTTATGTCCTAGTGACCTACACCTGCTAACCAGGCTACTTGTCCCAAAGGCTCTACAACCTCCTCAAATTGTGCCAGCATCTGGGAACCGAGTGTTCCAGCACACGAGGCTGTGAGGACAGTTGACATCCAAACTATAGCACTCTGTGACTTCCTGTTAAGATTCAGATTATACCAGCCCCATTTTAAGCCCAATTGTGTATTTAAAGGTCCTATCTTCAAATATAGTCACATACTGAGGTACTTTGTGTCAGGTTCCATCTTGGTTGCTTTTCTATTGCTGTGATAAAATACCATAGCCAAGGCAACTTATAAAAGAGAGTGTTTAATTTGTCTTACCGTTTCAGAGTGTTGGAGTCCATGAAGGTGGGGCAAAGGAACAGTTGAGAGCTCATATCTCGATCCACAGCATCGGGGTAGAGAAAGGTAACTAGGGCCAGCCCTAGTCTTCTGAAACCTCAAAGCCTTCTCCAGAGCCTTCTTCAAGAAGGCTCCGCCCACCCAGTGCTTCCCAAACAGTTCTGCCAACTGCGGAACAAGTACTCAAGTGTGTGAACCTATGGAGGCCACTGGGATTCAAACCACCACAGGACCGAATCCTGTCCAGTCTCTCAGCTCCCTTGCATAGCCTTGCTGGCTCAGCACTCCCTGAGGGGGAGCTCAGGTCTCTGCTAGGACTGCATAGGGAAAGAGCCCTCTTTTTCTCAGTCTCCACCTCCCTCATTTTCTTTCATTTGCAAACAATCCACCTTCGCTTCACCCTTACAATCTGTTTTGAAAGAGCTTGTCTGTGACCCTCAAAGGACAGGAAACACAGGTGGCTTATTGCATCTATCCATACCGAAAATTCTGGACTTTCTTAAGGGATTTAAAACTAAATGCGACTGAAGAAGTTACTCTCTGGGGAACAGCATGACTCATGAAGGAAAGATGTGATGACATTCTAGCCAGAAAGGTGATATTTATATAATCCTTTGTAGTTGAAAAACCTCACAGAAAGGACTATCAGATGACATTCAGCCACTGTGACCCATTTTCTACACCTGTTTTCTCGTTCCTTGAGTTCCTTTTTGGAGTCTTTACATTGCTAAAAATATCTGGAACCTATTTTAACTCCAGGACTTCCTTTCCAGCAGGTACCTATTTTGTTAACTTTTCTAACTACCAAATGGAGTCCCTCTGCTTGCCACACAGTACACGGACATATTGGGTTAGGCGTATGTTTGATATCTCATTTTACCTGACAGCTTTTTCAAGTCAAGGGGGATTATGCTTGACTGGTACGTGCTTGATTGTAGAGTGTCTCAGTGCACTTAGATAGTAGATTAGTTATGGTTTCCCTAAGAGGAGGTGAAGAATACAGCCGTCAATAGATCTGAAAATGAGTTATCATCCTTACCCTGTTTCTAGGTGGACTATGGATCGAGGGTCGTTTGGGTAGCCATGACATAGACATTCTAGCACTCACAGAAGGTTCCATCTCCTCTGGCATCTTCCCTACTCTGCTTTCCCTCTAGGTGTTTTTTTTTTTTTTTTTTTTTTTTTTTTTTTTAACGTATAGAGGCCACCAGCTGTTCTGTGATGAGGCATTGGCTAATCATAGCTGGCCATGTGTGCATTGTGCCAGGAATTTGAAGAGCCTTCCAGCCATTTAACTTGTATATCCAAGTTTGGAATGATAGACTGTGCCAAATATGACTTTAGCCAAGGTATATTTACTGAAGTAAAATCACATGAAAACCAGGAATTACCAGGGCTCAAGTATTCTGAAACACGGCCTGGAAACCAGGTGTTCTGAAAGCACAAATGCACATTTGTGCACAGCACATATTTTATTAAAGCCCATATGGGTTTATTAACCCAAGTATTCGTCAATTAATATCTGTCGAGTTTGTTTCTGGCCCTGAACTGGATCTCGAATTTGATTCTGGGATCAAAGATGGAGAACACAATGTTTGCATCTTCTAGGGTAGGAGTTGTCGAACTTTGTTTGTTACTTCTCTTGTGATTGTGCCCAGATACCTGACAAAATGGAGGGGGGATTAATTCTGGACCGTGGTTTAAGGAATTCAGTCCATTATGTCAGGAAGGCATGCCGGTGGATGGCAGTAGAAATGAATGGCAGCTGCTCGCGTCTTGGCAGACCCAGGAAGCAGAAAGAGTGAGAGGGGCTGAAAACCGGTGGGTGAAATATTTTGCCATTATTAAAATTCGTGTTTTAAATAAGTAGTTCACCACATAATAGTAATGATACAATGACTAGTTGTTTACAGTATAATCCCAATTCCCCTTAATGCATGCATGCAAACACACACACACACACACACACACACACACACACACACACACACACCTCCTACTGTGTAACATACACAAACCACATGCAATACACACTAAAGTCAAACATACAACAGTGTTAATAGTGGTCTTGCCTGGGTAACGGATGATAGATGACTGCTGTAAAGTACTTTGTTTTATTTCCTCAGTTTTCCTGTGACCAGTATGTATTATGTTTATAAGCAAGGTTCTGGGCTTTCTCCTCATTAGCACAAATGACGAGCTTCTGATTTAATGAGAGAGTGCCTTGAGGCAATGGGGCTTGGAGTTATAGAGGAAGAAACTGCATGTCCTGCTTTGGGTTCTGCATGCATGTGTGTAGGTGTGCATACCTATACACTCATGTGCATGCACCATATACACTCACCGCACACCACCACCACCCACACAAAATAAAAATAACAAAAAGAAATACAACCCACCTTATAAACTGCAGAAGTAGCACATAGTCATTGTAAACACGGTTTAATAGAGAGATGCATTCACTTAGAAGCAAAATTTTTTTCCAGAATAATTACTGCTTATAGTTTGCTGTATCAATTTCCAGAGTTTTCAGTGTGGATGGGCTGATATTTATTGTGCGTGGAGGCTGGTACAATGCTATGGTTATTACAGGATGAAAAACATGCACGGCATTGTGCACATTTCTGTTCTACATTGACTGCTTTGTCTGTGACACCTTGTCACTCTGGGACATGTAGACCTGCTTTATTCAAGCTAATAGCTGCATGGGATGAACATAACACAATGGCATTATCTTTTTTCCTTTGACTGGCATTTGGGTTACTTTCAAGCTTTTCTCCTGCCTCAAACAATGATGCCATAAGAGTTCTTGTATATGTGGCTTTTATGTTTATTAAGCATTTACTGCTGTGAAATGTGACTTGGGAAATAACTGTTGGCTACACGACTCTGTTGCAGAGTGCTGAAATGTACAATATTTAAACAGCATCTAAAAATTTAAATTACAAAGTTACAAACAAATAATTTCTATTAGAACCAGGTTAAAGTCCCAGGGACTTTTTATAGGAATGAATCCTCTTACTCCAGATGGGGTACAAAGCTCCTTAAATTGAAATTCATTGCATGGGGCTCTGATGCGCCTTAACAGATGGATGACAATCTTACTTGGGTGGTTATGTAATTCAGCGATTATCATGGAGCCCTTCAGATGCGTTAGGCAGAAGGTGGACAGAGGAAGGCTCTGTGGGAAAGGCAGGCGACAAGGCTATGACTTCTCATGGCACTCACTCCTTTTTTATTTGTTTGCTAGGGTTAATAAAACTAAATCTGTGATATCAGCCATGCAGCATTGTCTAACTTTGGGATCTTGGAAATCCACAGAATTTCTTCTTAAATGACCTTGGCAGTGAGGTTAGGAGAGGTCATTCCACCCCCAAAAGCCTAATTTTTACAAAGGTGCTAGACTATGCTAGAGTACAGGATACTGTATTCATCCAATAGCTATTTGTTGAGTGATGTATGTCAAGAATTTAAGCATTAGGGACCTGGGTATAAATAAAATAGATGAGAATCTCTTCTTGTATTTATCTAAAGTGTTTTGTTCTTCAGCTGAAAGTAATCAACTGGTCGACCTGAACCGAGTCACACCTCATCAAAGTCTCACCTCTGCGAACTGTCTTTCTGGTAATGTGGGCTGAAATGAACGTATAACCAAATCAAAGATTCTCATCAGAGCTTATCCACTCAATTGGATGTTATTTCTCCTGCCTCCTGCCTCAAGTTAGTATCAGTTTCAATACACACTGAAACCCACTGTCCCTCTCTGTCCTACATCCTACCTGACTCCCTCCCTTCCTCCCTGTCTCCTTTCTCTCCAACCTGCTGGCACAATGAGGAGCAAGCATCCAGAACAGAAATGATCACATAGTGGGTATAAAATGAATTATATTGACTAAGTTGCTACAAATATTTGTTATTACGTTTCAGACTTCGGTTGCAGGACCAGTCAATCCCTGTTGGCTAATGATGGAACATTATGCAACGGGGGGGGGGGGTCACATCAATGGTCTTATCCAGCGTTGGCCTCTGCATGCCCCAATAATGACCCAGAAGGCAAGATGAGCTCACTCCTGCAATAGTGGCAAGGCCGTTTACAGGGGCAACCAACGGCTTTCTTGATGGGATTTGAGGCCTGCTCCACAGGAGGGAATTCTTGAAGGATACTGTAAACATGGTTAAGAACAAATACAACAAACAGACAAACAGAAACATGGCTAGGGAAATCATAGGTCCTTGGGGGGGGGCTATTGATGTTATTTTTCTAAATGATCATATTGTCAAGTTGCCTCCTAAACAGGCACACTTTTATCCTTAATTGCACTTGCGCAGAGAAGCTCTTATTTCAGAGGATGGTGGTTGATGTAAAGACACATTTCTGTTCAAAGTGCTTAGCTGTAGATGGAATATCTGTATCACTATGTGAGAACCAGAGGGTGGGGAACTGAGCTAAGAAATGCTGCCGCTTTGGACCCGATGTGGCTGTGGCACAAATGAGCTCACAGCAGCAATGGTTACCCACACAAAACCTGTAAAGATCAAGCCAGTTAAGAAGTCCAGTATGGAGTGGGAAGGGGCTCCACAAGCTTCACCAGTAGGCAAGGAGCTATTGGTGGTTGAGGGCTGCTTAGGGAAGAAGAGTCGCTTTTCTTTAGGAGTGTGGTAGGTTCTGTGTGCCCCAGTGGGTTACTCATGTCCATACACATATGGCAGCACTAGCCACACTCAGTAGATAAGCTGAGAGAGAGAGGTGTGGTGGGGGACTGTAGGTGGAATAAGGGGGAGTAATAAGAGGTGGGTATGATCAAGATACATTGTATATATGTGTGAAAATTTCAAAGGATAAACAAAATTAAAATCGAAAAGAAGTGTTATTTCTAACTTCTCAGATTTTATATCTAAGAGACAGGCATGCCAGCTGGATATATGATGGATACTTTATGAATCATGTCTCCAAATGAAGGGTTGCCACTCCTTTTTTTTTTTGTATTTACCTATTCTGGACTCTTCCCTATTTGATTTTTTTTAAAGACAGGGTCTTATTATGCAGGTCTGAATGGCTTAGAACTCACTCTATAGGCCAGGCTGGCCTGGAACTCATAGAGATATGAATGTTTCTGCCTCCTGAGTGCTAGTATTAAAGGCTTGTACCACCACATCCATCAAGGGCTTTTCTTTTTAAATTTAAATTCTTTTTATCCATCCATCCACTTACTAATTTATTCATTTATACATGTAGGCAACTACATGGCCCAGGCTGTCCTTGAACTTGCCACATTCCTTTGACCTCAGTCTTTCAAGTGTTGAGATTAGGCATGCATCCAGTTCGCTTTTAAATACACATATACAGAAGGAGATTTTCTCAGTCTAGCTCAGTCCCACTGGTTGGGTTCTCTCTCCAACTACCAGGTCTCCCAGGCATTTAATGAAATGACCACTCTGAGACTTAGTATCAGTTAAAACTGTTTAGCCAATGGCTTAGGCGTCTTATTGGCTGGCTCTCTCTTAATTATTAACTCATTTCTGCATATCTCCACATAGCCTTGTCTTGCATGAGAATGCTCTAGGCATCCTACTTCCCTGGTGGCTCCTGGTATCTCTCCGTTGTCTTCCTTTTCCCTGCTCCTTTGTTCAGAATTCCAGCCTAGCTGAATTCTGCCTGTCTGTTGGCTGAAACAGCTTTATTCATCAACCAATGAAAGGGACGCATATTTGCAGCATACAGAAGGACATCCCACATCATGGAATGATATATTATTTATGATTTATTAAAGCTTGAGTGAGGATTCAGAAGGCAAAGTCAGCCTCAAGCCATAGAAATAATGCAGTGGTGATACACACCTTTAATCCCAGTGGTCAGAAGCTAGGATGTGGTGGTACACACCTTCAACCCTAGGACTCAGGATTAAGAGGTAAACTGAGCTCTGTGAGTCCAAGGTCATCCAGATTTACACAAGATTTAAACAGTCTAAAATAGTTTACACCTTTAATCCCTGCACTAGAGGGATATAAAGGACGAGAGCAAGTAGTCAGTGGGAGGCTTTCATTTTCTAGCCACACTGAAGATAGATAGGCACATTCATTCTCCAGCCACGCTGGGGAGAGACAGCAGCCTGAGGCTTGGTGAGGAGCTCATGTGCGGATTAGCCCTTTCAGCCTGAGGTGACAGCTAGTGACTAGCTACTTTGTTTTACTGATATTCACCTTGAAGTTTGAAACCCAGTATCAGTCTCTGGGTCTTTCATTTATTCATGTTTCAACATCACACATAAAACTGGTGATAAGTACACATTTTTGAGTGTGTGTGCGTGCACATTGATGAGTCAGGGAATGAATTTGTATCCTTTCAAAAGTGTGTTTGGAGGCAGATCCCGTGAATGTTTTATACTTGTTTGCAAAGCTGGTATAAATATTGCAGGATACAATTGAGCTTTTCTCATTAGCATCCATTCTCCTGCCTCTGTGAGTGGAAGTTTCTAGCTGAGGAAAAAGAGTGCCATCAAATAATTGTGCAGCTTCTAATTCCATGGCAACTGTGACAGATGGACTCTTTCTTGCCATAATAGATTTGGGTGAGTCTCATTTTAGTCACGACAATTACAAATTTTGTTATTAAAATGTCTATTAACCTAACTTATTTCTTTTCTTAAAAACCTGCCCTCCGATAAAGAAGGCTGTGCTAGACAACTTCAAACTTACCTTTGTCAATTGAATGCCACAGTCTGAATTACTATTCATGAACGAGTTGATGTTATTTGTTATATCATTACCAGATATCCCAAGTCATCCCCTTTTCTGTATGTTGGGATAACAGTGAACAAACCCAAGCTTGTTTGGTATTTTCCTTAGAATTTCATCATAGTGAGCTATGGTGTGACATCAAATTTCTCCTTAGGTCACTTTTAATATTCTACCCATAGATGGCAGCAAATGACTACTCTGCTGAGCCACCAGCCTTCTGGACAATCACCTGCAGGTCACACATTCAAATTACTTTGGAAGCCCTTCCCCACCCCACCCCCTTTAGGGTTAAAACCTGGCATCTATCTCCAGCGACCCTTCAAGATAGTTTGGGGGCACCGATGTGAGGTTTAGGGTTAGATAGAAGGCAAAAAGTTTGCATAATTCAGCATTCCTGGTCCTGCCCATTACTGACCCATCACCACATCTGCTCCATCACTGACCTATCACCACATCTGCTCCATCACTGACCCATCACTGTGTCTGCTCCACCACTGTATCTGCTCCATCACTAACCCATCACTGTATCTGCTCCATCACTGACCTATCACCGTGACTGCTCCATCACTGTATCTGCTCCATCACTGACCCATCACTGTATCAGCTCCATCACTGTATCTGCTCCGTACAAGGTAGTCTTGATGGTTGTCAGAGTGGTGTGAAAGCTTTTTCCAGGAGGGAATTGTCTCCTGAGGTTGGCTCCCAGGCTTCAGCCTTTCCTTTCCTCCAGCAGAGGATTCTTTCAGAAATTTTGGTTCTTTTAGAATTAACTAATTACTTAATTTATTATGTGTGGGTGTTTTGCCTGCAGTGTCTGTGCACTATGAGCATGCCTGGTGCCCACAGAGGTCAGAAGAAAGTATTGGATCTCTTGGGACTGGAGCCTACAGGTGGTTGTGAACTGTTGTGTGGGTGCTGGGAATCAAACCCAGGTATTTTAGAAGATTCATCTCTCCAGCCTGATATTTTAGTTCTTAAGTGATGGGTGAAGCACTCCTATATATGTTTCTCTTATTGGTTGATGAATACAACACTGTGTGGCTAGTGGCCAGGCAGAAAGGATAGGCGGGGCTACCAGAGGAGGAGAATTCTGGGAAGTGTAGGCAGACAGGAGTTGTCATGTAGAGCCCGAGAACAGAGGACGTGGAAGGCATTCTCCGGTAAGTCAAGACCACGTGGAAATACATAGATGAATAGAAATGGGTTAATAATTAAGACAGAGCTAGCCAATAATAAGCCCTAGCCACCGGCCAACAGTTTCATAATTAATACAAGTCTTTGTGTGTTTATTTGGGGTGAAATGGCTGCGGGAAGCTCTGCAACACTTAAGGATCTTTTGATCTGATTGTCTGGTAGCACAAGCATCTCTCTCTGATCTTACCAGGGGTCATTACAGTAAGACTTCAATCTGGCTTAGTGCACTATGTATTTTACAAAAGAAGCAGAGAATCAAAGTCCACAGAGACTTTACAGTAGGAGGCTAAATAAACAAAAAAGGCTGTTATTTAGTTAGCAGAATCTGTGAAGACCCAAATTAGGATAATTAAGTTCTATGATGGCTCATCTTGATTGATTGAAGACAACTCTCTCTCTCTCTCTCTCTCTCTCTCTCTCTCTCTCTCTCTCTCTGCAAGTGGATTCTCCAAGTGGGGGAGTTCTTCCTTGAGCCTGGGAAGTACTGCCCCATACTCTGGGGGCCCAGATGGAATCAAAGGGAGAGGAAAACTGGTCCTGTCTCTTGTCCCCTATAGTGGGAATGGCTTTGCTCTGCCATGGCTTCCCCATCAGGAGGGGTTGAACCTTCTGAAGCACTAAGCCAGAATAAGCAGCTCTGCTCCTTAAACTGTTTGTTTTGGTATTTGCCAAAGGGCTGGAAACTGATTAAGATAGTACCTCTGGAAGATACTGGAATAAGTGTTCCTAGCTTTTCACAGAAATGAGAGATGCCTAGATAGGCAGGGAATGGGAGCAGAAGTCTGTTTGACTTGAAGATGCAATGTCTTACTCTTGCAGCCTGCCTTGACTGGCATAACATTAACAACGTGGCTTCTGTGCTCACATTGCAAAGGTCAAGTGATAGTGTGCTGGGTCCTTAGACACTTGTGGCAGCCTAGGAGCTGAATTCCTTCTTCTCTAAATGTTCCTTGTGGCTTAAGGTCTCCCAAAGCATCAGCAGTTGATGTTTCATGAGAACCCGCAGCTTACCTATGGTGATACACACAGTGGTGCTTAAAACTCTTGGTATCAGAGAAATGTAAATCCCACCTATTGTGATAGCTAACATTTGTTGTCAGATAGCAGCAAATGCTGGCAAGGTAGGATACTGAGACCCTCATACATTGCTAGTGGGAATGAAAGCTGATGTTGCCACTTGGGAAAGCAGCCTGCTGGCCCAGAGTTATCACAGGATCCTGAAATCCCACTTCTAGATTTACACCCAAGGGAAATGAAGATATATAGCCACACATAAATCTGTAAACTGATGGTTATTGGGAGCATTGTTTATAACAGCCCAAATGTGGAAAACAATGTGAGCATCCATTAGTTCAGCAACAGAGTCTGGGGATGTGACTTGGTGTGTAAGAGCATTTACTTTGCAAGGAGGAAGACCTTAGTTCAAATCCCCAGAACCCATGTAAAAAAGCTGTGTGTGGCTTTGAATGTACCCCTAACCCCAGCATAGATTGGAGTGGATACAGGAGAATCTCTGGGCTTGCTGGCTGCCAGCCTAGCTCCAGGCTCAGTGAGAGACCCTGCCTCAGGGGAACAGGGCAAAGAGTAATAGAGCAGGATGTCTGTGTGAGTATGGGTGTGTGCATTTAACACAGGAATGAGCATATACTACTATATACACGAAGAAAAAAAATATCCATCAATAAAAAGAAGGAAGTATTGACTCATGTTACAGCATAGATGATCTTTGGAAACACATTAATGGGGAAAGTATATTACAATAATATGAATAGGCTTACATAAAATATATAGAGTGGGCAAATCTATAGGGTAAGAAAGTAGATTATTGGTCGCCCCGGGAGTGAGAGACAGGAGGATATTAGCGTAAGGATATGGGGTTTCATCTCGATGTGGTAAAAGTTAAGTTCTCAAATGCATAGTGACAATGGTTTCCTAGCTCTACAAATGTTGTAAACCACTGAATTATAACATTTAGAGCGGATGACTCCAACAGTATATAAATTACAGCTTCAAAGTCTTGTTTCACAAAGAATCCATGGTCTGCTGTGGCTACCTCCATTATGTAGACTTTGTTTTGCCAGGTACTGCTCTAAACACATATGCCAGAGCATATGCTGACTCTTCCCATCTTCATAATGCTCTCACCAGGTAAGCATTTTAATCTTTTCTGTTTTATAGATGGGGAGGCCAAACCATGGGGGAAAGATGAGGGATTTTACTCAAGGTTACTTAGCTTGGGAAAGGCTTCAGACTCTCTGGAGTAGAACTAGGAAAGTTCCAGAATTTGGGCTGGCTGTTAACCACAGGCTGTACTGCCTGGAGGAGAGGAGATGGTTATGTGTGGTGACCCAGCTAAGCCTTCCCTGATTTTGTGTCTGGGAAAAGAAGGTACACTTGGGGTGGGACTGACTTGGAGTCAAGACTACCACCCTGGTGTAGACCTCTCTCCAACATACCACACTGCCTGGATGTTAAGGGGATACCTGGGGACACTCAGAGCCATCCACATACATTCAAGAGGATTTTTTTTTGTCCTTGTAATTCATTATTATTATTAATTTTTAATCTCAGGGGATAAATTAGGTAAAAATGTATAGTTGGTGATAGGTGAGTATGTATTCAAAACAGGGAAATCAAGTAGCAGACTACAAAATCAGTTGGAGATTTGGGAATTTGTAGAGGAGACATGAAATGATATGTAAGCATATTTATGAATTATTGCCTGCTTCATTCTTCATTTTGTATTAGCATAAGATGTCAAGGGAACTAAATGGGCAGGAAGAGCTTCCCTTAAGACAGAATGGTTCTTTTATTAGGAGGCACTACAGATATAGCTCAGTAGTTACTTGCAGGCATGAGGAACTGGGCTCAGGTCTCCACACCTATGTAAACCTTTAGGTGCTGTGATGCTTAGCTGTCATCCCAGCACAGAGGAGACAGGAGGATCCCTGGGGCTTCCTGGCCAGCCATTCTAGCCCATCAGTGAGCTCCAGGTCCAGTGAAAAACCTGTTAAAAGTAGGAAAGAAAGAGGGGGGGGAAGAGAGACAGACAGAGAGAGAGAGAGAGAGAGAGAGAGAGAGAGAGAGAGAGAGAGAGAGAGAGATAGTGAAGCAATTGAGGAAGACCCCTGTGGCCATATGAAGATGGCAATATGTTTAAAAAATTCATGGCAGGCAATGTATGAATGCAAGGCATGGGGGTCAAATAAATCCACGAAACATCAGATACTAAACTTGGCATGAGAAAGAGCAATAGCAGCCAGGTAGGAGGCAAGGGGTCACTTATGTCAGGTGGAGACTGTCCTCTTGTCTGTCCTTCAGATTCAGCCTGTCTTCATCAGCCCTTCTCATAGTAACAAGGACTGTGCTAAGAGCGGGTTGTTATTCTGAGATTAGAGTTGGGTTAGTTCACACAGAAAACCCTTTATTCGCTCTTTCATTGCGGCGTCATCTTCAAGAACCAGTGTGAACTAGCTGGAAAGGTGTATAGTTCTCAGCAAGTCCAAGAGGCTCTCTACCCCAGTCCTTTCCAATTCTTATTCAAGGAACCTCATTCCTTCTAGAAAAACACATTTCATTGCACCTCGCTCTGCTGTTTGCATTCAGGCATGGGAAGACACAGGAATTGGTTGTTTCTGACTTGATGTATTTAGAAGGGGGCTACTTCCAGGGCACTGAGAGCATAGAGTCACCCCTAGCCTTTGGGGGTGCTCTGAGCAGTTGAGGCTCCTGACTCTGGACCTTTTGGTTTATAAAATAAACATCAGTGGGGCTGTATTTGGTCTGTTCCTACTTTCCTTGTGGTTACCACCAAACTACCTCACATGGGTATTTCAATATCATTTACTTCCTCAAGCATGAAAATGGCCAATACGTCTATCTGGGGTGTGGGTTTTGAGTGTGTTCTCAGGTCCCCTGAGGCTGGGCTGGCTTTTTGCTCTTTGCCATTCCAATCTGCATTTACTCTGGTTGGACTAGGGGCCGATGAAACAAATGTGTCTCCAGTTCTGGGTAGTTCAGGGCTATGCAGCAAGGCAAATGTCCAAGGAAGAAAGGAAGAAAGAAAGAAAAAAAGGGAGAAACAAAAACAAAACAAAAACCAAACAAACAAAAAACCAAACTCTCCAACAGAAGATGTGCTCATGAGTAATTAGAGGTCTGGGAAAGCAAGCTCAAATTGCAACAGTGAAGCCTGGCTTTTGTGCCAGGAAGGGCTGCCTTCAGAGTAACTGGGCAAGTAAATTTCCAGGCTACATTTGACACACTGGCACCTCTTTGATTTGTCTTCACCCCACACCCCACACAACCAAATACATTCCCCATTCAGTCTAGAAAGTTAAAACAAGCCTTTGAGGTGTGTGCATGCACTCTCATTTGACAACTAGATATAAGATCCGCACTTGGGGCTGGGTGGGATTCTGGGAAAAGATATCAGACTTCGTGTACCAGAGATACCCATTATTGATATGCACGTGGCTTGCTCTGGCACAGATTGTAATGTTGGGACCCTTACAAGAGAGGCACAAAACTATGTGTCATGGGAGACACCAGACCAAAGGATGAGTTTGGGTGTTGAAGTAAGCTTTCAAGGGTGGGTAGTATCTGAGCTTGGGAGGCTGGAGACAAAGGACCCTTCACCTTGGGAGAATCCGGTGCCTTGCTTTAGTCTAGACATGAAGACAATAGGTGGGACAGTGAGGAATCATGTCAGTACCAGGCTTAAAGAGTGAGAGCTGGCTGAGATTGCTCTTCCCAGCTTTGGAAGTACTAAGGGCCCGGGGCAGGGTACAGAGGGTTTGGAACT
Organism: Phodopus roborovskii; assembly: GCF_943737965.1. Taxonomy (NCBI): domain Eukaryota; kingdom Metazoa; phylum Chordata; class Mammalia; order Rodentia; family Cricetidae; genus Phodopus; species Phodopus roborovskii. Next base: position 18,419,798 of record NW_026126482.1, on the reverse strand, counting down.
GCAACTCTGCACAGATGAACAAATGGAGTGACTAGGTGAGAGGGTATTGTGACATCCATCTCATATTGAACAACATTCTTATGAAGTGTGTTAGTCAGCTTCCTACTGCTATGACGAACACTTAAGAGAAGTTAGTTTATAGCTGAAACCACTCACCTCATGGCTGTGGTGTGGGAAAAAAGATGAAGAGAGGAGGCTGGGGTTTCCCATCCCCTTCAAGTGTAAGCTGTCAATCATCAGTAGACCTGTTACTAAACCCTGCCTCTTAAAGGCCCCATACCTTGAAATTATTCCAAGCTGGGGGCCAGACTTTAACCCATCTGGGTATTTGGGGGGAACATTCCATGTCCAAGTTATAGCACTGGGGAAAGAGACATGGACATAGGTAAAAGAACAGACCCGAAACCTAAATGTAAGGGACTGAGTTGGTAGAAAGTAGCAAATGGCAGGGATAATGAGAGAAACAAAGCTCCCTCATCTGCAAGAGCTAAAGGAACTGTTGCCTTGACTGCCTTCCATATTAAGTGAGTTGCTTGAAGTCCCTTGTGACTCCAAGTTCCCCATGGGCTGACACAGCAGGCAGCTTTGGAGAATTCCTGGCAGACAATGGCGTGAGTCTTGGCAATGCTGGATATTATCCATGGGAACCTGGACCAGAACCAACAGCCTTTTAACTTCCAAGATGCTTCATTATTAATAACATGCAGCTTTGATATTGCTAGGCTCTGTCCAGCATGACCTCATAAAGACTGTCAAAGGACATGAATGAAAGGGTGTGTGAGTGGGTATGGCCACCTCAGGGACCGAGTCCCTGATCCTCCCCTGCAAGGATGAGGGACCTTGGAGGTCAGCTTGGGTATGACAAAGTTAGTAGTGAGAGCTTCTGGGGGAAGTGTGAACCAGAAGGAAGAAAGGTTGGTTGACCAAGAGAAAACCTTTTTTCTAGGGCTAAATTTTGCTCTCCTGACTGTTAATCTTGCTCAAGAAAGTGTTTTGTTTTCTCGTGGAGGTCTGGCTTTTGCTAGGGTCTCGGTGTGGTTTCCTGCCATTGTAAACACCCTGGCCCTGTGGAACTCAGTCTGCAGACTCTGCCTCTCAGTGCTTTCCAGGTGTCACTCCCTCTATCTGCAGTGACCTCCCTACCATGATTCCCTCAGGACCAAAGTGAATATTCCCTTCTGGATGCTTCTCTGGGGCTCAAGCATGATCTGGCGACTAGCACAGAGTACTGAGTGTCTGGGTGTCCCTGGCTGGTACCTTGACCTTCTGCAGACCACCTTCCCCCGGGACTTGGGCCAGACCCTACTCATGTCTGAATTTCTGCTCTAGCCCAAGGTTGCATATGGAGGGGAGATGCACTTACTTTGTGAAGGAGTAACATATTTTAATAAGCTGGAGTTATAAGGTGGCAGGCCAGCCAAGGGTAACTCTTCTTTTTCAGAATCTGTTCCCACACTGACAAACTCATGGCTCTTAGTAGGGGTGGGCACAGTGGCCCATTCCTTGACCTAATCTGCTGGCTTAGATTCCTGTGTGTCTTCTGGTGTTCCCCTTTCATTGGCAAGGGAACAAGATCACTCAAAGGAGGTGAAAAGACAGAAAACGTTGTCAGGACATTACTTTCTAGGAGCCAAGGAAAGAATGAATGAAAAGTGCAGTCTTTGCTCTAACGGGGGACATCTTTGCTTATTTCTTCCCTAGGGCCCACTAGGTGTTGTTTCAGAGTTGAAGGGGTTAGTATGAGGGACGCTGGGTGAGTCCTTGTGCTCCAGCAGCTCATACTCAGAGGGGCTGGGGACAAGGACAATATATAGGTGAGCAAGTGATGATTGAAAGATGTTGAGTGTTCCCGAAACAACGGAGGGGTCATGTGATCACCAGAAATTGGGTGCTATTGTCTCTTTGAGAAAGTTACATTAGGACATTATGGGGAAGAACTGAGAGGCACAGGGAAGCCAGTCTTGGGAGCCCTGACAGACAAAATCATACCAGGTTAGGCACAGACAGTGGGAGACTGAGAAAGGATTGTATTCCATGGGCTCCGAGGACCGATGGCAAGATTACACGGTCCCTGTAGGACTTACACAGGCTGTAGAGCTATTGAGTTAGTTTTTGCAGCTGCTTATCTTCACTGCTTAAGGATCAGTATAGCAGGTAGTCAGCTGTGTGCCAGGACACTGCCGCTCTATCTACCTCTACGATCTGAGTTAAGCCTCTTCTCACAGGAACGATGGTCCGGTCCGATGGGCTCTCTTCTCATTTAACATAGTATCCTTGAAATAGGTCAGAGCCTGGATTGGTTCTTGGTACTTCCCCCCACCCCACACACACACCGTGTCCTGGAAAAAGCCACTCACTAAGAACCTTCTGCTCTGTGCAGAGTGTTTCTTTAATAGTCTCATTTCTCTTCATCTCCACCTCCCACCCCCAACTCACCACCGTTTCTCACTTGATCTAAGGGATTAATTTCATGGGTTATCCCAGTTTTAAACAACCACTACGAACTCACTCTGCATCAATAGGTCTTCTAAAACTTACCCGTCTCTGTTCTGGTGTGAACGTGTCCTTCAATGTTCTCTATTTCTGAATAAAACAGTGTTCAGACATGGGACCTATGTAAGTGATTAGGCCACAACTGTTCTACTCTCAGGAATGGATCAATGTCACTGCTGTGGGAAGTGGGCTCCCAGTAGAGAGGTGCATTTATCCCTGTTTAGTTTGGGAAGATGAATAAGAACAAAACAAAAGCAAAAACCTCACAAGACATGGGCCCTTAACCTTGGATTCCAGAAGCATAAGAAGTGAATCTGTTTGTTCTCAGTAAACCACCTAGCCTTAGCCATTCTGTTATAGTAGAACAAAAGAAACTAAGATATGGCAGAAGGATGTTTCTACCTTTAGTTTGGAATTGTAAAGTGAGATTTTACTGATAACATTGGTTTCATTTGAAGAACATTCTCTTAACTGTCCGTTGGCCCTTCGTAAAGGTTGATCTGAGTGGCTAACTTGGCTGGATTTAGACCCACGTAGGAGACAAACCTTTGTATGTGCCTGTGAGGGTGTTATAGAGAATGCCAACTAAAGAGGGGAGGCCACTCTGGATGTGGGTGACACTGTCCCATGGGTAAGGAACCAAACAAAACAGAGAAAGCAAATAGAACTCTGTTTGCTCCCTGCTGTGTAACGTGGCTCAATGTGACTAGCCACTCGATACTCCCGCTGCCGTCCCTTCCCTACCAATACAGATAGCACCTTCAAATTGTCAGTCAAAATAAATACTCCCTTTCTCTGCTTTTCTTGGGTATTTTGTCAGTTACAAGAAAAGCAACATGCTCATGTTGGCTGGAGCAGTGCTTTGTTTGATGGCACTAACCCTGACTGGAGACTGTCTTACTCCATGCAACAGAGTTTGTTGCAGATCTGACACGCTGGGCTGCAGTTAACAGGTATATGGCTGGGCACTTCTTTCGACCTGTGCCCATGTAGCAAAGCAAGGTACATTTTCACCTGGATGGCAAACACTGGCATGTGTCCCTTTCCTCTGACGCTATGTGTGCTTTGTGCATGAAGAACCTGTCTGGTCGCAACACCCTCGGCTTGCCTTTGATGGTCTAGTACGTTCAGATGGTGTATCCTGTTCAGAAGAGCTAGTCACCAAGAAGGCCTTTGAAAGGCTTTTACTATTTGTAATGATGCATATAACACACGATTCCCTTTGATTCCTGCTCTAGCCTCTTACCCCAATGGTATTATGACATTAGGGCCTCATGGGGTCTCTCTGATCAATATGTTTTATGAAAGTGTTACTGGCCTCAACACCCTCATTTAATATATGATGAAATAATAAATTCTTTCTAAATGCTAATTTGTGTCTGTGTGAGGATCAGTAAGTAAATGACTTAAATAGATAATATTGGAAGTACTTTACATTCTGACTCGTCCTTGCCAGAGGATGAGGTAAGCTGTGACTGAGTGAATGCTGGACACTGTATTAGTTACTTTTCTGTTGCTGTGACAAATGCCTGAGGCAACTTAAAGAAAGAGAGACTTATTTGTCCATGGTTTCAGAGATTTTAACCCATGGTGGCTCTGCCCCCTGAGCTGGAACAGAGCATCATGGCAGAAAAGATGCAGTGTAGGGAAACTTCTTACCTTCCTTACGGACAGGAAGTAGAGATCAGGGAGCAGAAGAAGGTGTAACCTTCAAAGACCTCCCCACCTGTTTCATGAGTGACATAAGTCCTCTGGTTAGGCTCTTCCTCTACTAGCTCCCTAAACAGCCACCACCTGAGGACTAAGGATTGGTGGCCTCTGGAGGGGTGTTTGCTATTCAATCTCTGAGAAGTTCAGAGAGGTCCCCAGAGTGATGTGGGCTTCAATTACCATTGAAGAGAAGGAAACAAAGTATTCTTTAATCAGCATTTTCCAGCCATACCACCTGAAGTTGACAAGTTCCCAACAAAATTTATGTGAATCAGATTAAAGTAATCAAAAATTTACCTTAATGTGATCTGATCAATATCAAACTAATAATTTGGCCGAGGAATATTTGGCTGAATATTGTCATGGGGAGCTCTTGGCAGAGAATTACAAAGTATTTAATTTTTAACTTTCTGTTTCCATGTGGTTCTCCTCATTGGCAAGTAATATGTCTGTATTTCTATATTTTTAAGTGGACTGCATAATAAACACAAGGGGCTAGTGAAGGATGAATAAGACCATCTTTCTCAGTCTGGTTTACTTTTTGTTTTTGTGATAGGGTTTCTCTGTGCAGCCTGGCTGTCCTGGAACTCACTCTGTACACCAGGTGGTCTCGAACTCAGACATCCACCTGCCTCTGCCTCCTCCGAGTGTTGGGATTAAAGGTGTGCACCACCACCTCTTGGCCCTTACCTGGTTTACTTTTTTAACTCCCCAGAGTTATGAGGGCTATGTTCCTCCAGTTAACAGCAACTTTTCTCATACTGTTCTTTAATAAGCCAGACAGCTCAGATTTAGCAGAAGAGATATATCAAAGCATATCACACCTTTGTAGAGTGGGTTGCAGAAAGAGGCAGGATTTTCAGCTGTATAAGTAATTTTTGCGATGCTGTTGAGAATTGATGAAAAGGCTGGATGTCCCTTTAAGTTCTCTCTCTCTTGTTGGATTGCTAGCCAGTTCTGTTCATTCATTCACTAGCTCTGTATTGGGCACTTGCCTGTGCACATGCATGCAGAGGTCAGAGGTTAATTTTGGGCATTTTCTCCATCGCTCTCTACCTTATTTTATTTTATTTATTTATTTTGAGACAGGTTCTCTCAATGAACCTGTAGTTTACCATTGCAGTGCCGGTGCATACCCTGGACCCACCCGTCTCTGAGCCCTCTTCTGGCCCAGCCCTGGCATGTGTTGCCACCCCAGCTTTGACATGGGTGCTGGAGATCTGAACTCAGGCCCACATGCTTGTTCAGTAAGCACTTTACCCACTGAGCCGTCTGTCTCGCCTCTCTAAATTCTTTATTCTGAAAGTGGCAAGGGTACACCAGAGTCTTTTGGAAGCCAATGTACCATTCAGAGAACCAAGTCAGGTAAAATTCTTGTTCTGGGGCTCTAGGTTTTCTTTATTTTCCTTAGACGATCAGTAAGATGAAGGTGTTGAGAATGATAACGGGTTCCTTCTTTGCATCATTTGAAACAAATTTTATTTGAATTGCTCTTTGGGACTTGTGGTCATATATTGCTTTAATAAATTATAAGTAATATTCTGAGGATTCAGAAAGCAAAGTCAGCTTCAAGCTATACAGAGGCAGTGGTGATACACACCTTTAATCCCAGCAGCCAGAGGCTAGGAGGTGGTGGTGCACACCTTTAATCCTGGGACTCAGGATTAAGAAGTAGACCGATCTCTGTGAGTCTAAGGCCACCCAGATCTACACGAGATTGATCTAGTCCTAAAGAGAAACAGCTCACACAAAGATGTCTCAGCACCTGGAATCACATGCCTTTAATCCCAGCGCTAGAGGGGTATAAAGGATAGGAGCAGGGTCTTCAGGAGTCAGTATCAGACATTAGTTCTCCAGCCACTTTGAGGATAGGAAGACATTGAAGTTTGCTTCTACTTGCCAGGATATGAGAATGAATATTTGCCTTTTTTTATTTTTTGAGTATATTCCTTCAATACCTTATGGCAGCTAGAAAGGAATTTCTGAATTCTGAACTTCAAGCCTTTTAACCATTCTTAAATACTGTCCTCCCCTTCTCCTGCCTCTCAGATGAATTTTAAAAGTTCCAGAAGAAAGCAAACTTGAAGCCATAAAAAATATTTTAAGCTAAAAACAAGTGTTTTTAAATGTGTTTTGAATGTGCTCACATCACCTTATTAAACAGTGTCAGGACATGGCTGGAAGGCAGGGGTCCAAAGAGCTGTTGCTTAGTTGAGGCTGTGGGGAGGGAGCATTGCAGCTCCTGTGTTTTTCTCTGCCTCGTCCAGAACTTAGATCTTAATGGACTACATTTGGACTCAAGCTTTCAAATAATTGAAAGTTTTTTTTTTTTTTTTTTTTTTAAAAAAGGACAGTTGTTTCTAGTTTTTTAAAAAATTCAATTTAAAAAATTCAACATAAATCGGTGTACAGAGATGTGCACATGCATGCATGCGTGTGCTTATGTGTGTGCCTCTCTGTGTGTACAGGTGTCGCAAACATACGTAAGAAGGCTAGAGGACAGATTGTGGGAGTCTGTTCTGCTATGTGGGTCCCAGGGATCTGACTCATACCATCAGACTTTGCCAGCTGAGCCTTCTTGCAGGCCTTTCCTTTAGCTTTTGGTTATGTCAGGAAGTAAAACTGAACACATGCTCTTTTCCCTTTTGTCAAATCTGTTGTGAGAAGTGGTTTAGAGTCTGGCAAGTCTTCTGTGTGGGCTCTGTGACCTTGGACATGCTGTACAATAAGTGTGAGTTATCATTTGGAGGGCAAAATATAAATTATAGAGTAGGAAAAGTTTTATAAAAATGCTTCAGGAGGGAGGGGTCATTTACTTTGCACGTTGGAATTTTTATTACAATACACTGTGAACCACTTGAGGGTGTTTGCTGTGTTTTGTTAAACCTGGAAAGGTTCATATATACCAAGCTGGAATTACAATGAATGCTTTTCTGGGATTTGAAAATTCGGTTTATTTTGCTCCTCAGAATGAATCAAAATACCTGTTTTATTATTGGCAACTTTATACCTGATTCAGGGGAGAAAGAGTTAAAATGGGATGTCTTGGTTTAGTTCTATTCAGAGCATCTAGAGCAGTACTTCTCAACCTGTGGGTCTCCACACCTTTGTCAACTCTCCAGCGCCAAAAATATTTACATTATGATACATAAGAGTAACAAAATTACAGTTACAAAGTAGCCACAGAATAACTTTACGGTTGAGGGTCATTATACATGAGAAACTGTATTAAAGCTTCACAGCGTTAGGAAGGCAGAGAACTGCTGAGCTAGATAGAGGAAAGGGTTGTCACATGGATGCTAGCCTGAACTGAAGGTTGGTGAATTTATCAAGTGCTGTAACAAAGAGTAACAATAAGAACACAGAAACAGAAATTATTCAGCCTTGGGGATTATACCCAGGGCCCTGATTTAGCAACCCACTGGACCTCCGTACAAGCCCTTCTTCACAGGTGACAAACTCCTGTTGAACAATCAGACATTAGTGTCTTGGCTGAAATATTTCTAAAATCTATATGCATGAGCAAAATCTCATGCTAGCTTTCTAGTAAAGAGAAATCATTTGCTAAAAAACTATCCTTTAAACATTGAGGAGTATTAATGAGGTAATTTTATTTATTTGAATTTTTAAATTTTCTGGTAGCACATCTTACTCTGTGTGGAACCCAGGCTGGCCTCAAATTTGTGGCAGATTTCTTACTTGGCCTCCCAAGGTGTCTTTCTTTATGTACAGATTAAGACGACTAGCAGGACGTTGGTGGCACACAGCTTTAATCCCACCATCCCGGAGGTAGAGGCAGGCAGATCTCTTCTGAGTTCTAGGCCGGCCTGGTTTACAGAGTGAGTTCCAGCACAGGCTCCAAAGCAATACAGAGAAACCCTGTCTCAAAAACAACAACAACAATGAAGACTAGCTGACTTTGAATCTCTCAATTATATTTTGCCATAAGCATCAGTTTTTAAGTGGTGTGCAATATGGCATATCAATAAAATTTAACCATGCCTAGTAATTGTGTTTGAAAGCAGAAACAGGTGTTGTAATTTCAATAATATATTTTATTTAGTCCAATATATCTAAGATATTATTTCAACATGTAACCCATATTAACATTATTAAGACATTGTGCTGAAAAAAAAAATCTTACTAAGTCTTGAAGACTTGGCCCTTTTCACTTTCTTAGCATGTCAGTTTGGTTTAGCTAGTGGCTAACTCACGTGTGGCTAGTAGCTGCCATATTGGGCTATTTAACTTCAGAGGATCATTTTAGGAAAGCAAATTTGTTAATTAATCTCATTTTAAAAAAATCACAAGAAAATGAAAGGCCAGTTGCATGGGCTATATTAGTCTAAAGGAACAGAACTGATAGAATGAATATACACATATTAAAATATAATCTGTATATTAAAAGATTTATTAGAGTGGATTACAGGATGTGGTCTGTGTAGTCCAATAATGGCTGTCTCACACTGGAGAGGATGAGACTCATGTAGTTGTTCAGTCCATGAGGCTGGATGTCTCAGCAGTTCCAGTGTGATGCTGAAGGCCTGGAGGATTCCTGGAGAGCTGCTGCTCTTTAGTCTCTATTAGCAGTAGGTTCTAGATGAACCTGACTGAGAATGAGGGCAAGCAGGCAAAAGGCAAAATTCCCTTCTTCCATGCCCATTTGTCTCAGCATTACCGGAAGGTACTGTCCACACCGAGGGTGGGGCTTCCTGCTTTAGACAATCAAATCAAGAGAACCCTTCCCAGGAGTTTTCCTGCTGCTTGTATTTCAGTTGATTCCAGATACAGTCAACTTGACAACCAACATTAGACATCATGGTCATAGAGACACATCATGTAATTTTAAAGATTTATTTTTATGTGTGTGTATGTATGTGTTAGAAATGCTGTGTGTGTGTGTGTGTGTGTGTGTGTGTGTGTGTGTGTGTGTGTGTGTGTGTGTGTGTGTGTGCCCATGGATGCCAGAAGAGTATCAGATCCTCCGGAGTTGGAGCTGCAGATGGTTGTGAACCACCAGTTGTGGGTTGTGGGGACTGAACTCAGGTCCTCAGGAAGTGCTCTGTACTGCTCTTCTGTCTCTCCCGAAGCCCACACAATACTTTTAACATCCTATTACAGTCCCTTCATTCAGGTTAGATTAAAACTACCCCTTTAACATGTGTGATCCACCCGGCGGGAAACAGGGCACAGTAGGAATAGTAATTTCCTCACAACTATTTCATTCTGCCCAAGAGATAGCATGGAGGCAGAGCTTAGGATAAAGCTAAGTCTCCCAGATCAATGTGAATGGCTAGACCAAAGGTTCTTAAACTGTGTGATGTGATCCTGTAACTGCAGGCAAGGGTCACAGTAAAAGGGTTTGGAATGCTAATGACCAAAAATTAATTCAAAATGAAGTGATGAATGAATCCAAGATGCTGCCCATCTTGTATCCCAGATGTCACTGAAGCCTTGGTTCTAAACATGCAACACATGCACTTTGTGCTGTACATGCCACCATGCACACAGCACCAACAAACACTACTCATATTTTGTTTTTTATTTTATCTGTTTATTTATTTGAAACAGGTTTTCTCTGTGTAGCTTTGGAACCTGTTCTGGAACTCACTTTGTAGACCAGTCTAGCCTTGAATTCACAGAGGCCTGCCTGAGTGCTGGGATTAAAGGCATGCACCACCACCATCAGGCTACTGCCCAGCGTGGATTCAAAACAATTGCAGGCTATGAACAGCGTTTTCTGCTCAACTACAAACACAAAGACTTCAGATATTTTACTGATGTCATTCCTTAACATGTGAATGGAATAATAGCATATCTTTAGGTTATATATTGTTAGAATGTTTGATTTTAAAATTGGTCTTCGAGATTTGAATTGATTAAAAAACATCATGCAGTGAATTTTGGCTTGAGAGTAGGACAGAATGAATTTCCAAGAATTTCTGAAATGGCTTTAAACATTCTTCTGACATTTAGTATTATGCATTTATGTGACATGGCAGTCTGAGTACTAATGATTATAAAAACAAATCAGCCAACTCCAAGCAACACTAAAGATGTTCCATGTCCTGCAGCATTCAGCCACGATTTAATTCTTTATGAAAAATAAATAAGCATACACATCTTGTTAGTAAACAGATTTGCTTTCCTCTCCTGTAAGAGGTGAAAATACATATATTAAAAATTATGTTTGAAAGTTAGTTGTCATTTATAATTAATAAGTGACTGATTTGTATACCTACCCTATATGGCTCATGCTGTATTGATATAAAAGGGATCACCAGTAGAAAAGGAGGCCCAGGCTAGAAGACTCTCACATATTAAGGCAAAAGCAGTTTCCTCAGGAATTCTCTAAGTAGGGAAGCAATGCAGATTTTCCTAAGTGCCCGATATTTGAAAGTGGGATTGGCCACTTAATGACCCTACTTTCTTCTGTATTTAGTCTCCAATCAATATAATGATGTATAAGTCCATGAATATTGAACTTCCAATCAAGGCAATATATTGGTCCATGAATGTTTTTGATATTTATAACTGTATAAAATAGTCTCTGTTTTTACTTTTTTTTTTTTTTTTTTTTTTTTTTTGACAAATGCTCATTTAGGAAAACCACCGCCAAGAATCTAAACAGTGCTGCATTGTATGTGGTTGCAACCGTCCTTTCAATTCCTACTCTAGTTGTTAAGTACCTACTCCTGTCCCTTTCCCAGCTCTTGTACCCTCCCTGTCTCCTTCCCTTTCTTTGTTTCATCTCTTTTGCTTGTCTTTCTTAGCTCATTTCGTGCCACCATAACAAAATATCCAAGGCTGGGTATTTTATTTGGCCCCAAAGTTTTGTCAAGCATGGTACTAGCTCCCGCTCTGGCAAGAGCGCCTTCGAGAGAGATCTCATGGTATGGAGAGTGAAATCAAGTGAAGCAAAATCTAATCCATCCTGCAGGGTCTGCCTTATTCCGGGAGTATCGGTCCCTCTGTGAAGGGTAGTGGTGACCTATTCACCTCTCAGTTATACTTCACCCATCAAAGGTCCTGAAATCGCAGTGCTGTTACTTTGTAGACCAAGTTTCTCCTATGAGGTCTTTGTGGAGGTGTGTGTGTGTGGGAACCCTACCTAAACCGTAGCACTGTCTGTCCTAGGTAGTTATCAAACATTTTGTACAGTCTGGGTTTACCCTAGGCAAACACTTTTTTTTTTTAAATGATGGGGAAAAAAGACAGCGATATAATCTCACCTAAACCATGGTGCTGGGGTGCAGGTGTCCATAGCATCCTTCTTGTAACAGGAAACTGAGTATGTATTTATTGTTACATTTTATTATTTCTAATGGTTGTATAGTATTATACAGTGCAACTGTACCACATTTATTTAACCAGATCACTGTTGGTTGGTATACAATTTACTTCAATTATTTATTTTTGGGTAGAAAAGTGCTGGATGTACAACCTTGCGTAGCACTCATTACTTATTCATGGATTTCTGTGTGACATTTCACAGATTCAGATAGCTGGAAGGAACGTTCAAGCATTTTGAGTTTGGATACATGTCTCCAAATGACTTAATGGCTTGTCAGAAAGATTTCTCTCCCTTGACTTCATCTGGAAGCACCAATCTTCTCATCAAAAAGGAGCAGGCAACCTTCCTTAGGAATGAAATGTTTTCATTTTATTACATAAAATGGATCTTCCATTTTCATTAGTTAATACATGTGGCCTTGATTGGTAATACATTTGTTTTGGTGTGTCCTTGTCAGATAGCTACCAAGCCCAGAGAACAACAATTCTCCAGAGGGTTAACATGGGATTGACACTTCTTTGGGGATTTACAAATACCGGGAAGTAAATGCCCTGCTCACTGAGGTCCAAGGGAAGACACTGTAGAATTTGGATTTAATCACTGAACTTTCAAGAAAACATAGTATGGAGGGATGACTCACCCAGGGGACCTGCCCTCCAGGTGACCCCATGGCCTGCTAGTACTTTTCCCTCCTTCTCTAAAAATTTCCTGTCGAGGATGCCTAGACTGTGCCAAGGAATCCTAGTTCCTTCCCTAAGTGTCACGGTCTGCAGTATATAGCCTGTCTGTGGCATAGTCACTTGATATTCATGGTAGATGCTCAGCAGTCCCTAAGCAGTGTGGCAGCATCTCAACTTCACACTGCAGCCTGTGTGTGAAAGTTGTGGTTTAGCATCCCGTGTGTATAATCAGAAGTAAAGGCCCCCTTTCCCTTCCTAGGGGAGCCCCTGGCATGCCAGGTGTCTGGCTTGGTGGCGGGAGACCAGAAGTGCAGCATAATCAAAGCTTGCTGCTGGTGGCAATGGCAGAGGAGAAGGAGGAGGAGGAAGGGTGTTGTGTTCTGTTGCAGCTTAGTACCTGTAAGGAGTACAGTTTTTCGCCCGCCGCCACTCTTGTCCCGCCGCGCCTGCCCCAATTAACACACTGCGACTCTGTATTAGATATAATTTTGTTGGCCCGGTATTAGTTTCTTATCGGCTAGCTCTGTCTTAAGTATTAACCCATTTCTGCTGATCTATGTATTTCTCTTACCGGGGAGCCGGGTGGCATACTGCTTTCTCAGGCTCTCCATCTTGACTCTTTCTACTTCCTATTTCCTCCTTGTCTCCTAGTCCCTCCTATCTTCCTTTCCTATTGGCCAACAGTGCTTTATTCAGTAACCAGTATGAGAAACATTTACAGAATGACATCTCCCATCATCTCCTCTTTTCTGTTTAAATAAAAAGAAGGGTTTTAACCTTAACATAGCAAAATATATCACATTTCAGTTATCAAATAAGAATCACAGTTAACACTATTTAGTCCATTAACATTTAGCAAGATATGAAGAAAATATTCCATCATCTATTTTATCTTTGTGAGTCTAAAGTCCTATATGTAACTTATCTTTAAGCTTAACTAAGGAAAACTATATCCATAACTATCTGTCTTCAACTCCTTCAAAGACCACAGAAGGATAGTATATAAACTCTAGAAATGACAGAGACATCTTGCCTTTTCAGTCACCTGAAGTTCTTCTGTAATCTTCCATCTTCAGTCCATAGGCCATAGTGTGTCTGGCAGACTCTTCAGCAAAGCAGGAAACTTTAAACTGTCTTCTTGTATTGGCAGTTTGTCAGTCACTTTTCTCTGTGTCCTGCAGACTGTCTGGCAGACTCTTCCATGAAGCAGGAACTCTGTAGCAATGTCCATCTTGAATCAGCAGTCACTTTTCTGTGGGTCCTGCATGTCCAGTTTATATAGCACAAAGTCAAACAATCCAGACAAGAACAGTATCTTGTCCAAGACTAGTGTCTTGCCATATTGGAAGTAAACTCCATAACGCGTTTCTTCAAGGTCCATCTTCCTTTGTGATGCAGGTGGTGTTGCCAGGAGCATTTATGTCTCACTGTCAAGAAAAACCCTAAAGGATTTTAAATGCCATATTCTGTAGGTCTTTGAAAGGTTTGAAGAATGCCTATCTATCTCAAATACATCTCTGTGTATCTTGAAAAACCTAACTAACTTAACTCTAAGCTTTGACAATCATAGGTAATTATCTATAATCTGTACTAAATTATACATTACATTTCTAAATTATTTATATAAACACAATATCTAAACAAGAGGAGAAATACACATATCACAAAATTGACCTTAAATTGTATCAATAAATGAAAATCCATTTTCCAAAACAAAGTATTCATATCTATACCATAATCCCCTTTTTACCTTTAAAACAATATTGGTTGTGATCATTAACCATTTATAACCAATCCCATTTAAATGAAAACAAACATTTATAAACAAAATTTGGGAATTTGGGTGTCGTTCTTTCTAAACTACTTCCTGCTGGTAAAGGGCACTGTCATGGGGGAATCCTAAGAAGACACAGAAATCCTGGTTATAGTCTGCGAGGCTGCTTTGTCCAAGCTGTTTTGAATGTTGGATCACCAGGAACGCTGTTTCAGGGGGTCTGGCTTGATCAAACCACGTTAGTCTGGAAGGAATCCACAGCTTTTTATTTTCTGTGGAAACAAAAGTAGAAATCCTTTTCCCAAGTAACTTGTCCTTAGACTTAAATTTTTGAGTCAAAGCATTTTTAAAATATATAAATTGAATTTAATTCAGCAGCATTTGTTTTAACAGTTGTTTCCTCAGCAGTCAAACAATACAAAGACAATATAATACCATACAGTAACCAGATTCTCTCTGAGCTTTTCATCTTTACGTGGCTTTATTATTACTCTGTTTATTTTACTTTTTATTTTTTGAGACAGGGTTTCTCTGTGTAACTTTTATCTGTCCTGGAATTCATTCTGCATACCAGGTTTACTTTGCAAATCACCGAGATCTGCTTGCCTCTGTCTCCTGAGTGCTGGGATTAAAGGCATGTGTCACCACACCCAGCTCCTCCCTGTATTTTTCAAACCATTTTATTTCTGGACAAGGAGGCCAATTCCAATACTGGCCTTTCTCGGCGTCCGCCCTTTATAACTGGAAATCTAACAACCCCTCCTTCTCCAAGGACCCTGTAGCTCTCTCTAACCTAATTGAATCCATCCTAATAACCCATCAACCTACTTGGGATGATTGCCAACAGCTTTCATAGGTCCTCCTCACTTTGGAAGAAAAACAATGCGTCTTCCTGGAAGCCCAGAAGAACATCTTGGGGGATGACGGGAGGCCCACTCAGTTGCCTAATGAAATTGAGGAGGCTTTTCCCCTAAATCATCCCGATTGGGACTTTAACACCACTGCAGGTAGGGGACACCTATGTCTTTATCGCCAGTTACTCATAGTGGGCCTCCTTGGTGCAGGATGCCGCCCCACAAATTTGGCTCAGGTAAGACAGATAACCCAGGGATCGGAGGAAACTCCGACTGCATTTTTGGAAAGGCTAAAGGAAGCCTACCATATGTATACAACCTTTGATCTTGATAGTAACGAACAAAGGAGCAATGTTTCCATGGCCTTCATATGGCAGTTGGCAGTTGGCTCTGGATATCAGGACTAAACTGCAAAGACTAGATAATTTACAAGATTATAGCCTGCAGGATCTCAATAAAGGAAGCAGAAAAAAATCTTTAATGAGAGAGAGACACCTGAAGAGAAAGAAGAAAGACTTAGAAAGTTGCAGGAGGAAAGAGAGGACAAATTAAAGAAGGAGCTAGAGGAGAGAGAGAAAGAAAGATCATAGGAACCAGAGAAAGTTAAGTAAAATTCTGGCCACTGTAGCCCAGAGTAGTCATAATCCAGGGAATCGAGAGAGAAAGGGAGATGGAAGGAAACCCCGGGTAGATCAAGACCACTGTGCCTACTGCAAAGAAAAAGGCCATTGGGACAAAGATTGCCCTAAGAGACCTAGAAATCAGAGGCGCGGGGACAGACCCCAGAGACCAACTCAGCTTCTAGCCCTAGATGAAGACTAGGATGGTCAGGGACAGGAGCCCCCCCCCAGCCCAGGCTAACCTTAAGAGTGGGGGGGGCAACCAGTCACCTTTCTGGTAAACACTGGAGCCCAACATTCGGTTCTCACCAAAACGGATGGGCCACTGAGTACCAAAACAGCTTGGGTACAAGCGGCCACAGGAAAACAATACCGATGGACCACGGAGAGAAAAGTTCACTTCGCATCAGGTAGTCTCACATTCCTTTTTGCATGTACCGGACTGTCCATATCCATTACTGGGCCGAGATCTACTGACCAAATTAAAAGCCCAAATCCATTTTGAAGGATCAGGAGCCAAAGTCTCCAACCCACAAGGGGCTCCACTTCAAATACTGACTTTGCAATTGGAGAACGAATATAGACTTTTTGAAAAGCCTCCTGAGCAACAGGAAGGAATGGACGTATGGCTAAAACAATATCCCCTGGCCTGGGCAGAAACAGGGGGCATGGGGCTGGCCATACAATAGCCACCCCAAATAATACCCCTGAAGGCAACCGCCACCCCATCTCTATTAAACAGGATCCTATGTCTAATGAAGCATATCAAGGAGCCAAGACCCACATTAAGAGACTATTAGACCAGGGGATCTTGGTCCCCTGCCGATCCCCATGGAATACTCTACTTCTGCCTATAAAGAAACCAGGAACCGGGGATTACAGGCCAGTCCAAGATCTTAGGGAAGTCAATAAGCGAGTGGAGGACATTCACCTCACGGTGCCAAATCCCTATAACCTACTAAGCACTCTGCCTCCTACTCATCCCTGGTACACTGTTCTGGACCTAAAGGATGCTTTCTTTTGCCTGAGGCTGAGCCTTCAGAGTCGGTCTCTATTTGCCTTTGAATGGAAGGATCTAGAACTGGGCATTTCAGGGCAATTGAGTTGGACACGCCTACCCCAGGGGTTCAAGAATAGCCCCACTCTCTTTGATGAGGCCCTTCACCAAGACCTGGCAGATTTCTGGATCAGGCATCCATCTCTGATCCTACTGCACTACGTGGACGGTCTCCTCCTTGCGGCCACCACTGAACAGGACTGTAAAACAGGTATCGGGGCCCTACTATGAACACTGGGGAACCTAGGGTACCGAGCCTCTTCCAAAAAGGCCCAAATATGCAGACAGGAAGTCACCTATTTAGGATACAAGCTAATGGACGGGCAAAGATGGTTGACACCTGCCCGCAAAGAGACCATATCTCGCATACCCATCCCCAAAAACCAATGTCAGCTTAGGGAGTTTTTGGAGACTGCGGGCTTCTGTAAACTCTGGATTCCAGGGTTTGCAGAGATAGTGCCCCCCCTTTACCCGCTAACCAAGCAAGACACCCCTTTTGACTGGACTGAGGAACAACAGCAGGCTTTTGATACTATCAAGCAGGCCCTGCTGTCCTCGCCAGCCCTGGACTTGCCAAACGTCACCAAGCCTTTTGAACTTGTTGATGAAAAACCGGGCTATGCAAAAGGAGTCTTAACCCAAAGATTGGGACCCTGGAGACGGCCCATTGCCTACTTGTCCAAGAAATTAGACCCAGTTGCATCAGGATGGCCCCCATGTCTCCGAATGGTGGAGGCGATTGCAGTCCGAATCAAGGACACCACCAAATTGACTCTGGGACAGCCAATGATCATACTGGCGCCACACACAGTTGAGTCCCTCATCTGCCAACCACCAGATAGATGGCTATCTAACGCCCGCCCATCTAACTCAATATCAATCCTCTGCTCCTGGATGTAGACAGGGTCCAGTTTGGGCCAATAGTAATCCTGAATCCAGCCACCTTGTTACCACTGCTGGAGAGACCAGCATCCCACTACTGTCAGCAAATCCTTGCAGAAATGCATGGAACACGGCCTGATCTAACCCATCAGCCCTTGAAGGATGCGGACCACACCTGGTTCACAGATGGCAGCAGCTACTTACTAAATGGTGAGAGATTGGCAGGAGCTGCAGTGATGGTTGCCACAAAGGTCACATGGGCCACTGCACTCCCTGGAGGTACCTCTGCTCAGCGAGCCGAACTCGTTGCTCTGACTCAGGCTCTCCAGATGGCAGCAGATAAGAGGCTTAACGTATACACTGATAGCCGATATGCCTTTGCCACCGCCCATGTCCACAGGGAAATTTATCAGAGAAGGGGCCTTTTGATATCAGAAGGCAAAGAAATTAAAAATAAAAATGAGATCTTGACATTGTTAAAGGCCCTGTTCCTTCCCAAGAAACTGAGCATAATGCATTGCCCTGGACATCAAAAGGGGGAAAGCCTGGAGGCAAAAGGAAATTGCTTGGCTGATGAAGCAGCCAAACAAGCAGCCTTGGGCCCCCAACTATTGACTATAACCATATTGACTGAAAAGGAGATAGCTAAGGCCCCAGATGAAACGCATTTGGACATTGTTCAGAAACTGGGTGCAGATTATGACCCCAATTGACAGTCCTGGGTCTACCAAGGAAAGATTATGCTGCCTACAAAAATGGCAAGAATATTGATAGACCACATCCATAAACTGACTCATCCGAGCACCAAAAAGATGAAAACTTTGCTAGAAATTGGAACTTACCTTCCCAATCAGAATTTATTACTGGAACAAGTAACACCAACTATCTGGCTTGTGCCCACATCAACCAAGGAAAAACCAAACTGGATCCTGGGATCCGGCTTCGCGGCCATAGGCCTGATGTCCATTGGGAAATAGACTTTACTGAAGTTAAACCTGGCATATATGGTTATAAATATTTACTAGTTTTCATAGATACCTTTTCAGGATAGATGGAAGCGTTTCCTACCAAACATGAGACTGCAAAGATGGTCACCAAGAAGCTCTATGAGGAAATCTTTCCCAGATATGGGATGCCACAGGTAATAGGATCAGACAATGGGCCTGCCTTCCTCTCCCAGGTAAGTCAATTGGTGGCCAGGTTACTGGGGATCAATTGGAAACTACATTGTGCATATAGACCCCAGATTTCAGGACAGGTAGAAAGAATGAAGAGGACAATTAAGGAGGCTTTATCCAAATTAACGCTTGAAACTGGCTCTAAAGATTGGGTACAGCTCCTACCTCTGGCCCTCTATCGGGCCAAACACTCCAGGCCCTCATGGCCTAACTCCCTTTGAAATTCTTATGGCAGTGCACTGCCAGCTGTATCATTCTTTGATATTTCTGACTTTGCAAACACCCCCTCCATGCAGGCACACCTCCGGGCCTTACAGATAGTCCAGGAAGAGGTCTGGAAACCTTTGGTGGCTGCATATTGGGAGGAGCAGAGGACCCCTTATCAACCCCGCTCTTTCCAGATTGGCGATTCTGTCTGGGTTCGGAGGCATCAGACTAAGAACTTGAAGCCCCACTGGAAGGGCCCCTACACTGTGCTCCTGACAACTCCCACTGCCCTGAAAGTAGACAGGATTGCTGCCTGGATCCATGCGTCCCACATGAAGGCCGCAAAACCAGAACATCAGACCCAGGACCAGGCTGCCCCACCTGAACCAACATGGAAAGGTCAACATTCTCAAAACCCCCTAAAGATAAGACTTTTACATTCCTAATGCT
Organism: Phodopus roborovskii; assembly: GCF_943737965.1. Lineage (NCBI taxonomy): Eukaryota > Metazoa > Chordata > Mammalia > Rodentia > Cricetidae > Phodopus > Phodopus roborovskii. Next base: position 18,400,599 of record NW_026126482.1, on the reverse strand, counting down.
AGCAAGCATGCTTTTGTACATAGGTTTGTACATAGGTTTGGATCTCCCCATGCCCCCCGGCATTTGACCTGGCAAATGATTTCCCAAACAGGTGAGGTTGTCTGGTCAACCTCTGGCCTCTATCTACCTGGCACCTGATGGCCTAGTCTCACCCCTGATTTTTGCCAACTGGCTGCTGGATTGGACACTTGGGACATCCACACTTATGGTACAGACTCCCTTAAAAAGGACATGCCTAGAACAGGAGATGGATGGATAGGTTGTAGCAATCCCAAGACCTGATGTTTTCTAGCCCAATCAGACTTCTATGTCTGTCCTCAGCTGAGTCAATCCAAGGGGTCAGGATGTGGGGGACATCAGGAATACTTTTGCAAAAAATGGGGATGTGAAACCACCGGGAATGCCTATTGGAAGCCCAGCTCGTCTTGGGACCTAATAACAGTGCACCGAAATTACATTCACCATCCCCTCCCCCTTGGGCAGGGAAAACTGCCACCCTCCCGTCAATGGGGGGGGGCTTGGATCATTGTCTCCCTTTAAAAATTGACTTCACCATTCATGGAAAAAAGGACTATGCAGTTTGTATACAGGGCAAGACTTGGGGGCTGAGATGGTACCTGCCAGAGCTGGACAAAGGAGTTGTCTTTAAAATTCGCTTGGAAATTAGGGACACTGCCCCGCAAGCCATAGGGCTGAACTTTGCTTGCAGACCAAAAATTTCCCTCCAGGCCACAGCTAGCTCCCCCTAATATCACCCATTTATTCCCAATCCCATGTACTGGGGATAGACTATTAAATCTGATTAAAGGGGCTTACATGGCCCTCAATGCTACGCACCCTGACAAAGCCAAAGATTGTTGGCTCTGTCTCCTTCCGAGACCCCCCCCATTATGAAGGTATAGCTATTAATGGAAACTTTTCAAGCCATACCAGTCCCCTCCAACAATGCTTAAATCTTCCTAGCCATAGTTTAACCCTCCCTGAGATCACGGGCCAGGGGCTTTGCTTGGGCACAGTGCCCAAAAAGCCATCAGAATCCAGACCCAATGGGTTTTACCAGGCACCTAATATCTTTCAGCTCCCAATGGGACCTACTGGGCATGCAGCACTGGGCTGACTCCTTGCATTTCAGCACAAATCCTGAATAAGGCTTCTGATTATTGTGTTCTGGTTGAATTATACCCTCGTACAACCTATCATACTTCAGAAACTGTTTATGAATTCTTTGAAAACAAGCATAGATATAAGAGAGAGCCTGTCAGCATCACCCTGGCCCTTCTTCTAGGGGCTGGAATAACAGCAGGAATAGGCACAGAGCAGCAGCCTTGAGTCAGGTCAAGCCAATATGAGTCTCTTCATACTGCTATGACTGCAGACCTAAAGGCAATAGAAAGATCCATTAGAGATCTCAAAGACTCCCTAGTCTCCTTATCTGAGGTAGTTCTCCAGAACAGGAGGGGACTCGATCTTCTGTTTTTAAAGGAAGGGGGCATATGCGCCACCCTCAAAGAGGAATGCTGTTTTTACATGGACAAAACAGGAGTTGTGACCCAGACCCTAGACAAACTACGGGATCGGTTGGCAAAGAGACAAAAAGAATTTGAAGCCCAACGAGGATGGTTTGAGAGGCTTTTTAATCGTTCCCCTTGGTTCACTAGCCTGATATCCACCATCATGGGACCGCTAATTATATTCCTTTTAATTCTCACCGTGGGTCCCTGCATTTTGAATAGTACAGTTCAAGAAAGAGCGCTTGTCAGTAATTCAAGCCTTAGTTTTGACCCAACAATATCAGAGATAAAACAATTAGAAGTTGAACAACCATGAGTAAAGGGTTTTATTCAGTTAATAGAAAAATGGAGGAATGAAAGACCCCCACTATGCATATTGCCTGTTTGATCTGCTCTTGCCAACTTGCCAAGGTCAAGTTATGGGAAAGTACAAGAGGGAACCAGATGTTCTCATCTGACGCCAACCACAGGATATCTGTGGTCTGCAGCTTGAGCAAGGTCAGCAGGACGATATCTGGGAACATCCTATCGAGACCACCAGAATGTTGAGATAGTCATAACTGAATTCCTTGTGCCCAACTCGAATAAACAACTCTGTCCTTGGTTGACCACAATTGCCTTCTTTGAATGAACTAATGAAATCCCTGTAACTATGCATCTGCTTCTATAAGACCGCTTTTTGCTGCCCAAACCCTATACAATTCCCTGAAATTCTGGCCTGGGCACGCTCAGTCTCCAGAAAGACTGAAGCGTCCACAGGTACCTATGTGAGCAATAAACAGCCTCTTGAGCTTGCATCCAGTGGTCTGGTCTCATCTCTTGGGGCAAAGGCCTCTCCTTGAGAGACTCTGAACTCATAAGGTCTTTCACACTAAGATCTGACTCTGGGCTTAGGGCTGTCTGGATCCTCCCAGTCTTTGGCAAGGGACTCTGAGACTTGGGAGTGACTATGGTGGCCATGGCCCGGGGTGGGGGGTGGGGTCCTTGTTTTGGCTGGCACAGCCTAACTGCTGAGAAAAGCGTGGGTTCCCTGGCCTGGCAGAGTGGAGTCCCGGACCCTGGTGCTTGGGGGTTCAGGCTCCTGGCCCGCCCCGGCCTTGGCGGTTGCCATGGTGACGTAGGGTCGGCTGTTTGCCGTGGAGACAAAGCGGCCCTCCCGCCCGCAGCTCCCGAGCTCCTCCTCCGCCGCGCCTCCCTCAATCACCGCCGCTGCCACCGGAGCGGCTCATGGTCCTCCCATCGATCCCCCGTCCGTCCTCCAGCTGTCCCCACCGCCGCTAGCCGGTAAGTAAGGCGCGCACCAGTCTGCTGCCCGGGAGGGGTCCTCGGAGCTCCCAAGCGCAGGGTCCATCCGGCGCGGGGGTGCACCGGCCGTCCTGCTGGGCCACCCTAATGCCACCCACCTCCACGGCCTCCGGGAACCCCGCGCGCCCAGCACCCGCAGCAAACTTCGGGCCGCGCGACTGGCGGCCGGACAGAGCCCTCGACACCGCCTATTCTGTCCCAACCAAGTTGAGGGACGGGCAGAGCCATAACCACCTGCCGGGGTATCTCTCTTCTCTTTTCTCCCACCTCTCTCCATCGCCTTTGATGATTTTAGAAGGAAAAGAAAGAACCAAAATTGCCCCAGGACTTTCGTGTTTTATGGTTATTTCCTTACAGAGTAGGGTAGATGTAGGAGGAACAAATAGAAGATGTTTTAAAAAAATTATTAATTTACAACAAATCTCCGAAAAGTCAACTCATTCTTACGCTTGTGGTCCACGCATTTAGAAGTGGTTTCTGAAGTTCCTTTGGGTTTTGGACCTGGACCTGGAACTGTATGGTGGGGAATAATACCCAGGCTCCTCATCCAGCCTTTCCAGGCTATTAGCTGGACCAATACCTCGTCCAGGAGATACTTGGCACTGACATCGTTGCTATTGTTTTTGGAAGACATTGTGTTCACGCTTTAGGCAAGTGGAAAATGCCGTGCGATTTATTTATTTATTTATTTATTTTTTTCCTCCAAGGGAGGCATTCAAAGCACCCTCGGAGGCAGGTATCCAGGCAGCGTTTACATTTGTGTTTACCAGTGTAGTGGCAAGGACTGAGATGCAATTGCCAAGGGCATTAGAGTACTGGATAGGGAACTGCTCAAGTTGTGGGTACCACTCCTTTTCAATGGCCCCAAGCCAGCAGATCATTTCATGATAGTTTGTTGCAGACACAAAGATAAAATTTAAAATGTGATAGTGAAGACTTAGGGAAGTACCAGACATGATAGGTACTATTGTGAGAGATAGAAAACATCCGTTTTGCAGGATTACAGTTGACCTGTTGGGAGAAACACACGTGTGCTGATGTCATTTATTGGGGACAGATGCTATGTTGAGAACTTGAAAATTATACATCTGATTAAGTTATATAGTGTAACTTAGAAAAAGCATGTATAAGTAGGTTGGCTAGGGAACATTTTATGGGATGAAAGGAACTGTATTTTTGTTGTTGTTAGCTGATTTTATAGTTAAGGAGCCTGTGATATTGACCATTTTGAGTTGTGGTTAAGTTGATTGGAATTCTGGATATTGTAACCATAGGAAGTGTCAGTCCACAATGATTATCTCTTATTCCTTCTCCCTCTTTGGGATCCCAACACCTGTTAGCTTGCTGATTACTGGGTTCCTGAGCCTGTTCTTGTGTGCCAGCAATTTTGAGTAATTCCACTTCATTCTAACACTGTATTGAGACTAAAGACTTGTTTTTAAACTGAGTTTTACCTGCAGAGTGGCTCGCAGATGCTCTACTAAATACTCTTCGATGAGGTAATGAAATACTAGCCTGATTACAATGAAGTAGAACGGGTTTGAGAAGATAAGCAGGGGAGAAAAATCAGCATTTTCTCCTTTCACCCTGAAAGGCAATCAGGCTATCAAAAACGAAGGCACATTATATAGTCACACAGTGTAGTCGCACAGTTTGTACTAAAAATACAATTTGAGTTCTTTCTAAGGTACTGGGAGTGCGGCTTTATTTAGCTCTTTGTCAGCAACCCTAACATTCGAGTACAAGGACTCTGTACATGTAGCTATATGAAACCCACTCTGGGAATTCTAGCCTGGAGAGTTGGGGCTCACGTTAGTGCTGAAGCATAGAACTGCTTGTTGTCAGTACAGCAAGATAAGGGCTCCTGTTTGCCCTTCCATGCCAGCTCACACAGGCATAAGATTCAATAGTTTGGCACCTTCAAATAAAGCCAGAAAATAGAAATAAACAGCCATGGATGGAACACACTGCTGAACTGTATTGGTTCACTTAAAAGAGCCCTGGTCCCACGTTTACATATGTCACTGGCATTCTGGAGTGTGTGTATCACCAAGAGCTGAAAGAAAGCCACACTGGAACGGCCATCCTACTGCAGTAGGAAAAGCAAACAGTACCTTAGGGTCTTGACTCAGATCAGCCACCTGGGGGAATCAAGCATGCCCTCAGGTGTGAAGGGCCAGTGTGACTCTCCACGGTTCCCAGGGTATTAGCACATTCTGGTTTAACAGTCTGCATTTTTACAAAGTAAAACTGGCCTTAATGTTTGGTCCCAGTTGTAAGACACAGTCTTGTAATTGGTGATACGATTGCTCCACCTGATGAATCTTGTCCTTTAAGTTTATCAAATGTATCCAAAGATAGATACCAAAGCAAGCCAAGGAATTTTAACTTCCAAGTGATGTTGTCTTTGTGCAGGTGAAAGTCAGTTGTCTGCAACCATAAAGCCTTCCTGGCAGCCTAAAGTCACCGAGCTGTTTCTGGGTCATCATTCTCTTGCAATTTCTGGTTGTGCATGGTTACTGCTTGGCAATTCAGCGTCTAGTGCAATGTGTTGTAGCATTTATAAAATCACATTGCTGAAGGCTCATAGGTTTTTAACGACTTTATTACCCTAACACTTAGGCTTAGATATGTGGTTGGAGAGGAGGCAACCCTGAGACCTCGAGGCCAAATGCTCTAAATGTAAGACATCATTTTCTGACCCACTCTGTGCCATAGGTATTGATCATAATCACCATGCTGAGAACAGGTGGGGAGATGCTGTCCATGGTGGCAGGAAGGGGTGTTTAGTGGCACAGACTATTAGTAATGATTGATGGAGGCAGAAAAACTATTGTGGATATATTCCAGTTTTGTGCTCTGAGTTAAGTAAGGATACGATAATTTAAACCTGTTTTGCAAACTCTAAGTGCTGGGTGGAAAATGTATATGTTTATATTTATGAGATGGAAATATAGTTCAAAGGAAATGACTGAGTTCTCTTACCTTCTAGCTACATGTAGCAGTCTCATAGTATAGATTCAGACATAGTTAACAAATGTGGACCAAGTGTTTCCTTCTTACAGATGAAGCTATCGAGACTCTTTTGTTGAAGATGGATATGTGTTATACATGCTCCGATTATTTCTTTGATTTTTATGTCTTTCACTCACCATATATGCAACCTCAATTTACTTCTGTGGTTTACTTTGCAGTCTTTATTTCTCTCAGGGGAAAAGTTACCGCATAAAACAAATGTTTGTTTATACCCTTAGAACTACTTTTTAAAATTTGGTCTTGGTAATTTGTAGTTCAACCAGAAAAATATTAGAAGCTCAAAAACCCTACATTGCATGCCCTATTCTTCAATTTGACTGTTTGCAATGGTGCCTCGGTGGGTAGGAACATTTGGGCTTTGATCACGCACATCGAACTGTCTTATGCTAGATTCCTGCTTCTTCCCTTAAAATCAGTCAAAAGTGGAACACCAAACTGGGAGCTGAGGGTCCAATGAGTGACACCAAGGGCCCTGGGGCTCAGTGTTCGAGAACAGGGAGGAAAGACTCTGGGGCTCTAAACATCTTGTTAATACTTTGCATTCCCTGACAATTAACTAAGGTCATTTACCTAGGGTTTCCGAGATGGCACTCTCACATCAGGGGTGCTTGTCCTAGGGACTGAGACCCATGTTCCTCCTCTGACTAAAATGGGTGTCTCTGGAATTAAGCTTATGTGAGCTTTTGAGCATTGCAAAGCTCTCATGAAGGGCTGAGAAGAGTTTTCTTTATAGAGTCCATGGACTCCAGTTGGCCAAGTATTGGAATTAGATACTCAAGACAGCGGATCTATAAACTACGTGCCTGCCTCAAGTGCTGGGAGTATTTGAATGGGCTTTGTTCTGAGTATTGAGCACTCATCAGCCGTCTTCCCTGCTTGCTAACTGTAGTCATTCAAGCCAAACATGGCCTGTTTACACAGTTTGATCACAAAGTGGTGTGTCAGGTTTAGTTCTATTGAAGAATAGATACTTACTCAAGCTTTTGAATTATAAATCGATGGGAAAGGGTTTCTCTGTGATCTTATCTGGCATTTTCTCTGGTTATATATTGATTTTTAAAGCCCCCTGTTTGAATTCAGTCATTTGGATTTTCTTCCGTTTTTTTTTTTTTTTTTTAATCAGTTGGTCAGTTAATCAATCAATCAGCCAGTCAATTAAAATCAGCCAGTGTGCTTGGCATTACACTGAGCACATTACAAATATAAAATCATTATTTTCTACACATGAACCTTAGGAGGCAGGTACTGACCATTGTCCTTATTTTATGAGTGATAATACTGATGGGTTTCTCTGTTATATTAATTTAAAAGTGCACAAGAATCTACCAGATTTTTTGCTATGTTAAGAAATGTACCAAGCTTTACTTTCTGTTCACCAATATATATTAACTATAGAAATAACTGTGTTGATTATTACACTTGGACATTTCTTTCTTATTTTTTTCTCATCTCTTTCATAAGGAGAAACAAAACCTGAAGTCCCAGAACAAGATATATTTCTTTATTGTATGTCATGACATGTGCCAGCATTACATTATTTTCATTTTGGGGATGATGAATGGAGACAGGGTCTCACTCTGTAGCCTAGAACAAGTGGCCAGGCTGGACTGACTCAGCCTCTTGAGTGTTGAGATTATAGGTGTGAGCTAACATTTTCTTATAGTTAATTATTTAAAAATTAGTTTACTTGTTTTTTGTTTGTTTGTTTGTTTTGTTTCTTGTTTTTAGGAACAGGATCTCTATGATGTAGCTCTGGCCATCCTGGAAGTAACTATAGACCAAGTTGACTTCAAATTCACAGAGATCTGCCTGCTTCTGCCTTCAAGTGCTGGGATGGAAGGTCTCATTCTGTATTGTAGGGCAGGCTAGTCAAAGTTGGCCTCAAATTAGTGTTCCTCTTGCCTTGGTGCTGGGATTACAAGCAGTGTTACCATGCTTGGCTCTATTAGTATTCTCCGCACAGAATCTAGAATACATTGATTAATTAAAAGGAACTTCTGAAGGGGTTTGATGTTTCATTTATTATGTGAATTCATATGCTGCAAGAGCATGTATTTTCCCTGGTGTTGGCATTTCTGGATTCATGTAAATTTGTCACAGAAATGTCTGTCATTCTCACTGTGGTATGAGGGGCATTACTCTGAGTTACCTGTTCTTTCCTGGGCTATCTCTGACATGTCCTAAAGACATTCTCTTTCTTTTGACACAATTCTCTGACTACCCATCTCCTTCCAGAACTTTACAGGTTGTGTTAAAACAAACAAACAGACAAACAAACAAAAAACACTGTCAGGACAAGCATGGATGGTGAACGCCTTTAATCCCAGTACTTAGGGGTCAGAGGCAGGCAGATCTCTATGTAAGTTTGAGGCCAGCTTGGTCTACAAAGTGAGTTTCATGAGAGCCAGGGCTGTTACACAGAGAAGCCTGTCATAGGATATTATATCAACTATGCAAAGATGTGTTACATTTGTTTATGTTGTGGAATATTCCTTCAATTAGGCAAAGATGTGTTACATTTACTTATGTTACATTTGTTTATGAAAAGTTGTGTTGCTTCATCTGTCTAAGGCACCTGATTGGTCTAATAAAAAATTCAAGATCCAATAGCTAGGCAGTAAAGGGATAGGCAGGGCTGTTGAACAGAGAGAGTAAATAGTAGGAGGAATCTAGGCTTGGGAGATGAGAGAAGGCGAGAACAAGGGAGAAAGACAGGGAAACAGAGAGGGCCAGCCAGTCAGGCAGCCACCAGCCAGCCAGACACAGAGTAGAACATACAGAATGAAAGAAAGGTAAAAGGCCCCGAGGCAAAACATAGATGAAGAGAAACGGGTTATGGTAAGTTCTAAGCTAGCAAGAAACAAGCCGAAGATGAGACTGAACATTCATAAGTAATGTCTCCATCTCATTATTTAGGAGTTGGTTGGTGGCCCAAAAGAAAGCCTGATACAGAAACCCTCCTGTGAGCTCCCTCTCCCCCAAAGTACACTGTCAATAGAACTAGGCCTTACTTATTCCCAGCATTGAGTGTAAGGTGGGTAGAAGCCTGCTTCTCTTCATTAGGTACTTCAAAGACTTCATGTCATGTAAAACTATGACGTTTGGATTTAGTTCCAAAATCTGTTTTTAAGGTTTGAAAGCATTGGCTCAGGTTCTTTACAGTATTATTTCAGCTTTCTGGATTTTGAAATGTGTCATGAGGGCATTATAATATTTGAAGTTTTAGTTACTTGAATTATATCATTAGAAATCAAATATTACAATTCCATTTTCAACTTATTTGGGTTTGAGGTCAATGTCTTACAAGATCGTGTGTAAGACAGAAAGCAGTAGCTAGCTTAATTTTATGGCATCGGTTATAATTAAGCCTTTGATTATTGTAGTCAAAGAGAACAGAAGATGGATCTACATTTTACACTTGTCTTTTGAGCGTTCTTCATGTTTTATCCACTGTGTCCCATCACTCCCCCACCCCATAGCACATAGTCTCTTCTCAGTAGAAGAATGATGGAGGGCTCTAAATCCAGGGCCTTTTTTCTTTAAGCTGCATGAAAAGTAGGGTTAAATAAGAGACATCCATAAAAGCAGCAACTATTCACAATTTTGTGGGTTCCTTTACAGTAAATACTACCTTAGTTTTTATTTATTGAGCACTTACCTGGTGCTGGGAACTCTACTAAGTATACTATGTAAGCTCTCTCTCCTGATCTCCACAGTAATCCTTGTCTTCTTAACTAGAAAGGGCTCACAGTTTATCCAACAGTACATGGAGTTAGTAAACAGCAAAACATGATGTGTGTGGCTAACTCTCCATTTGAAGCTATGATGGCTCTGCTAATTATCAATAGCCCAAGAGTGTCTTCCTGCGTGCGGCAGGGAGAGTGCAATGAAGTTATTTATGCTCTGGAAAGAGCTGGCACTCAGGGCAGCCCAGTGGCACACTGGGAATGGCAGGCATGTTCATTTTGGATTAGACAGTCCTCAGGAGGTAGGCAAGGGAAGGGTGTCATGGTTGCGATGGCTACAGATGACAGGTGGGGTTTGAGGAATAGAAGGTGGGGGAGGAGTTATGCTTTTAGAACTAAAGGCAAAATTAAGTAGACTCAAACATCCTCTGAGTTTGTTTTACTTTATACTGGGTCCCAGATTGGGAATTAATTTGGAAAGGGCTATATGGAATAGCCCAGGATGAGGAGGGAGAGAGAGAGAGAGAGAGAGAGAGAGAGAGAGAATGAGAGAGAATGAGAGAGAGACAGAGAAGAAAACTGGGGGTGGAGCTATGGATGGCTCAGTGGATAAGAGCACTGGCTGCTCTTGCAGAGGTTTGGTTTCCAGCATCTACATGATAGCTCGTGACTGTAACTCCAGTTCCAGGGGACCTGATGATTTCTTCTGGCTTCCACAAGCACCAGGTATGCATAACACACACACACACACACACACACACACACACACACACACACACACTCACACACACACACTCACTCACACACACACACACATGCACGCGCACGTGAGCGAAATAAATCTAAAAAAATTAAAAAAGAAAATAAATGAAAACTACTCCATAACTCTCGGGTATTCCAGGCTGGGATCTTCTGAAGGATGCTTAGAGTGCTGTGCTCCATGCTGTACTCAGGGTGTTCCTTGTTTTAGGATGTTGAAGTTAATGGTTGAAGCTAGAAGTCTTAAAATGATTTCTGTCTGGGTCATTCCAGTACACAATGGGGTTTTCCTGGAATTCCTCATGGTAACTTTATAATTACAGAGAAAAAGGAACCAGAAACTTGAGTACACTGCTTATTAAAACTTTTTTTTTTCTTGCTCAAGAGCAATTGGAGAAGATGGTTTGGATTGGAACCCTGGCTGTGCCATCTTGTGGCCTCATGACCTTGGGGTAGCTCTTTCATGGTCTGTCATTCCTTATTGCAAAGGTCCAATGCTCTTGTCCTCCCTACAACTTCTTATGTTGACATTCTGACTCCTGAGGTGATGATGGCATTGGAGGGTGGGGCCTTGGGGGAGCTTATTTAGCATAAATCTCATGAATACAATTGTTTCTCATTCTCAGAGAGTTTGTTACTCTTTTCCCCATCTGAGGATCAGTGGAAAGGTAATGTCTATGAACCAGCAAGAGGGTTCTTACCAGATGTTCAAGCGCCAATGCCATGATCTTGGGCTTCCAACTTCCAGGACAGTGACAAGAAAATTTTTCTTGCTTGTATATAAACCAGGCAGTTTTATAGAAATTTGTTATAGCAATCTAAATGTACTCAGATAACTAACTTGCAAAATGGGGGAGATGGGAGAGAAGACCGTTACCATGTGTTATTTAGTTGCAAGGATGAATTGAATTCATATTTGGAAAGTACCTAGTTATTACTTATTACAGGTGAGTTTTATGCACAGAAAGGAAACTTACTATGCAACCCATCACAGGTAAACAAGAGAAGCAGTTTTCTTTAGACCTGTAAGGTCGGCTTATGTATCTTATTCTGCTTATGTGTCTGGTAAATGTAAACAAATCACATTCACTTTCTCTCACTTCTCTTTGGTTCCGGTTGAGTAGATTGAATTATTCAATTCTTCAGCTTCATTTCAAACCTTAACTATTTTGCATTTATATATAAATTTAATATACCCAAATTTTTATTTTAAGACATTAGATAATTGTTGGGCAAATTTCTGACTCTAGTAAGTAGAATCTTTCCAAACACTAGCTCATGGTTCTTTGAATATTCTATCACTTACAAAATTAATATTGTCTAGACTTAATCAAAAACTCTAAGCATTTCAATCTAAATAAGTCACATGTCTAAAATCTGTCACACATTCTAAATTAGAACGACAAGGCTAAGCTGTCAGTTTGTCAGATAATTTTAAACATTAAAAATATGACAATCATTCACGGACTGTACCAAAATATTAATAGAAACCCATTTCTTTTTTTAAATAAAAGTCTTATTTATTGATTTTTATTTCATACGTATGAGTGTTTTGCCCACATGCATGTCTATGCACCACATATATGGCTAGTGTCTGAGTGTGTCAGAAGAGGAATTGGATGTCCTGGAACTGAAGTTGTAGATGGCTGTGAGCTGCTGTGTGGGTGCTGGGACTTGAGCCCAGGACCTCTGCAAGAACAACAAATACTCTTAACCACTGAGCCATCTCTCCAGTCCTGGGGCTGGTTTCTATCGGTGTCTGTCTAATTCTAAACTGTCTCTAGATTGCAAAGTTGCTGCTCACTTAGAAGAAAGTGAATAGAAGGTGCCATTCCAGGTAAGCTGTAGTTGTTATACCATGCCATGCTGAAGCTGCTTCGTGACCTCTCTCCCCTGCTCGTTGATCACAGATATAAAGGTTGAATGTTGCACCTGGATTGCATCCATCATGGATAATTCTTCTTGTGGCATTGATGGATGGCTTGTCTTTTATAGTCACTGTAGCAACAGGTAACTGAGAGCCATTCTTTCAGATCACATTGATTTTTTAAATACTTGGGACGTCACTGTCCAATACATAATTTCAAGTTTCCTATAGCCATATTTTAAAAAGTAATTTTCATAATAGGTATTAAAGCCAGTGTACCCAAAGATTTATCATAATTTCAACATGTAGTCAATATAAAAGTGATTAATGAGACAACGGCTGCTGTTCTTTTTCAGTTTTAAAATCTGGTGCATAGTTTACATTTCTAGAACATCTGGATTTGTATTTCAGGAGTGAAAATTAAATGTACTCCTTCTCAAACAGTAAAGTTATATTTATAGAGAAGACACTTTACATGGCTCTAGTAAATTGAAACAGAAAAAAACCCCCAAATTTTGTTTCCTTAAGTGTACATACCTCCTGCCAAGAGCTCGGTAGCCCAGTTAGTGTCGGCCATGTTGAGTGGTGTAGCCCCAGATGTGGTGCTCACATTTACTCCTCACAATTCTCCTCCAGGACCAGGATATGGCACTGCTATTTCAGGTATCTTTTGCCCAGCTGAGTCTTCACTTCTCTAGTTAACGGTTCTATAATAGTTTTTGGGACATTTGATCAGCTACATGGGTATTTTAAAGTCATCTCATTAGATCCAAGTATTTCACACTTTTGCTCATTTTTCCTAAGAGATCTCTCTAACCTTTTTGGCTTGTTTCTAGTAGCTGTGTGGGTTCCAGAGGAGGCACAGTATAGTACATTTATGCTATCCACGTCTCATCATATGGAACTTGGTGGATTTGTAAAGAACTAAATACAGTCTCTGTATGAGGTCGAATACAGTGAGTGGGCCATTCTGCCCCATTTTCCCAGTCTGATCATAGCTGGCTGTCCTAGAAAACATCTTGTGTCTTTACTCTCCTCTTCCTTGGGTCACATTCTCCTTCCTCATCCTCTGTAGATGGTCTTACCCATAGAGCCCTTCACGGCCTCTGAGTAGTCATCTGGCAATGCACCTTGGACTCTCTGACTCTGAATCATGACCATCAGTTTCAAATTCCAACATTATGACCTGTGACACTGCCATCTTAAGCCTTTCCTGACCCTTGCATTTTTTTCCTTCAGCATCTACCATTTCTCTGCTCTCATGTATAACAATACTTGATGAAGAGTTGTTAGACACTGCCCCCTCCTCCTTTTCTCCCTCTACCCTTGAACCTATTCCAGTTAGGCATGTATATCCCCTATCCTGCTGGAAGTAATACTGAATAGCCTCTTTCTCGACACTTCCACGATCCATTCCTAATCTCATTTCAGTCTGCCCGCCAGTAACATCTGACAATTGGTTGATTTTTTTCATGAAAGACGTTCTTCAGTTGGTGTACACCCTGGCTATTGCTTAGCAATGCTGTGGTACCAGCATCTTCAAGCTCAGTAGTCTGCATTGAAACCTTGGCTCATTGGCATAGGCCAACTGTATTTCAGCTGAGGAAGGTGAGCTTTGTGGGTGGCTTTGCTCCAGGCTGTGACTCATCTGGCATTGATTCTGAGCTACGGATTGTGTTAGATCTGCTCCTCATGTGTTGGCTCTAGGACTCAAGCTGAAGGCACTGCAGGGATCCTGGGAATGTCCTTGCCATGGCCACTTATAGGAGTAAAAGAGTAAAAGCCAAACCCTGTATGCTCATTGGAGGCTCCTTCTTTCATCCTGTCCACTAGCATTCCTATTAGCCACAGAAATTCATACAACCAGGCCTAAGATGGAAGCACCTTCCATCCACCACAGGGCAAGGAAAGAGAGTGAATATTGGCTGAACAACAATCCGGGGCCACTCAGTGACCTCTGGTGCTCCCCTTTGCAGCATCCTTTGTAGATTTCTTCAGATCTTGAAAACACCTGAGTTATTTCTGATCTTTAGATCCTTTCCTTTCTGGTCTTACCCCAAGTTTCAGAGACTCCCTCTTTGCCTCATGACTTTACTATGCTGACAAATCTCCGATTTGTGTGACTAACTGAAAACTCTGCCCTTCACCCCTCACCCTTGTGTCTACTGTTGGCATTTCCAGTGCACCACATAGGAAGCGCAGTGCTGATTCTCTTAAATGGTGCACAGTCAACCCCCTTTCTCTTTGGTTTGGTAAGTGGTCACTTGTTTAGACTGTGACTTTGCAGCTGACCTGGACCTTCTTGGACACTGGAGACACTACAAATCACATATTGGTAAATAGGTATTTTCAGGGACATTTCATAATCAAAGTGATAACATATTAACTAGAACCATTGTCAGTCACTGAATCGGTTCACATTGTTAAGGTCTCTTGCGATAACGGATGGGCAGAAGGTTACTCAGCTTATCCACAGTGAATACAATTAAAAGCAGCCTGAGGTTGCTGACTTGGCCATCAAGTGTGGCTCATTTTCACCTCACCCACCACTACCACTCAGCTGCCATCTAATGCCAGTTCCTTTTTATTTTACTGCAGGAGTCTTCTAATTGGTCTCCTAGTTCTACCTGTGATACCCACAGTCTGTTTTTCAGTACAATTTCTTTGAATTTGAAATTTGGTATCATAACTTCCTTTCTCAGAAGATTTCAAGACCAAAAGAAAGCGCAGACGGAGACGGGACAGGGAAATAGTTTTTCATGCAGTGAATGGATAGTGAATGGGTTGGAGGGGTAGCGGGGGGCCTTGTTCAGACAATTACAGTGGTCCAAGTTAGGGATGCTGCTTTTGTTACCATTAAAGTTTTGTATTTATGTGATTCTTTAAAAATTGAGAATATCTTTGCTGGACCATGAGCTCCAAGAAGGCAGAGGCAAGGTCTGTTTTTGCTCATGGTTCTTGATGTGTAACACAGGCTGGCACCGAAAGGCATTTGGTTACCTGGCACTTGGATGGCTCGCTGAGCGTCATGAGAAACAATAGTGAAGAAGTTACAGTCTGTGTCTGTGCATTTAGCTATCCATTCCGAGTTTACCTAATGTCACAAATAGAAGGCAGATGTATGTAGCATGGCCAAGGAAGTGATGACAGCGGAGAGGAAGCACTTGGTTTTCTTGGTGGTACTGGGGAATGTATGGGGGGGGAGGGAGGCTTACACATAGTAGGTGAGCATTTTACTTCCAAGCTGTGTCCCAGCCAACAAAAACTTTTCTTGTTCTTTTAGTTAACTATTCTTTTCTGTGGCATATGTGTGTTTACATGTGTACGTAGGTACACACTTGTGGTTACCAGAGATCAACACCAATGGTCCTCCTCAATCCCTTTCCACTGTATTTTCGAGAGGATTTCTTCTGAACCTGGAGCTCACCAGTTTGGAAAAGCTGGCTTGTGAGAGAGCTACAGACACCTTCTCTTCGGTTCCTCAGCACTGGGATTACAGACACACACCCATGGGGCCTGGCTTGTTACATGGGTGCTGGGGATTCAAACTCAGGTCCTCAAGCTTGTGTGGCAAACTCTTTACTGGTGGAGCTATCTCTCTGTCTGGCAAAGCATTCCTCAAAGTCAAATAATCAAGGCCTTTCTTTGGATATTTCGATGAATGTTTCCCACTCTTCGTAATAGTGACAGCAGATCGGGGGCAAGGCACATATCAGTAGGAGGAAGACACTTTCAGGGGAACCTACCAGAGTGTCGAGGCATCAGGAAGGATACGTATTAATTAGAACTACGTGAAGCCACTAAAAGTTGACATTGTTATGATCTCTCACTCATGATAATGCATGGGTGGGAAAGTTACTCAGCATATCCTACTGAATACAAATAAAAGATGATTTAACAAGTTTAATTAAAAAAGAAGGTAAGTTTTTTGAATCATTTGAGATAAATCTTACTAATGTAATGGGAGGTTAGGAATGGACCACACTATCAATGGACACCACTGGGGTAAGAACCGGCAACATGACAAATTCAATATTTTCTTTGTCTTCACAAATAGAAGATCATGAAACCTCCAGCCACTTTTTTTTTTAATTCCCACAGTGGGCCATAATTAGGAGATGCTTAAAATGTTTTAGAGGTCAGAATTGGATTGAGATTCCATTATTTATTGGTCTGCAGTAAAATTTGCTGGTTTGATCATGAACTCTGGGTCATGGCCAATTTTCTGCCAGATAAAGTGACTTCAGAAAAGAGAAAATGTACTCATCTCATGTGAAAATCTCACACTGTAGAGCTGAGGGGAACTCTTAAGTAGGCGTGGTTAGAGATTCTTCTAACTTTATTCATTCTATTTATTCACGTGTGCAGTTGTGTCAGGCACCGATGACCCACAGATGAACAAATCAGACACAGCCCCACCATCCTGAGCTAAGGGGTAGTAGAGGTGGTACTCAAATGGCTGCGCCTTGCCCTAGGGTGGCTTTATGGGGTATATGATGGTTGTGGGAGTCAGGGGGAGAGGCATTTTAAAGACTTGAGAATGATTGGCATCTTTGCTGAGTAGGGGATAGCCCAGGGGAGAAGAGGTGTGGGAAAGTAGGCAGCAGAGGCAGAGAGGGAATTGCTGTGTCAGTCTAGAGAATGTGCTGGAGGAGTAGAGTTAGGAGGGGGTAAGACAGTGGAAACTGATGCAGCTGGTGAGAGGCAAAGGTTTGACTGGGAAGACCTTGAGATATTTGAAACAGGAGATTAAAAACTCAGAGTTGAGTTAAAAAAAATCTCTTCATGAAAGTCTTGACATTCTACCCCTTTTTGTGTCACACCCATTGTACTGAGACATAGCATGGCTTTTGTTTTTAGGCCAAATTTTACTATCAAAGATTAATATACATGCGGAGAAGTGTATTTCCACACAATGCACTCCTATGTTACTATTCTCCACACCCAAAATACCAAACATCTATATCCCCTCAATATACTTCCTTTGCCTTTTCCAGTAATTACCTGCTCCTAAAATGTTACCAATAGCCAGGACTGGAGAGGTGACCTGTCAGTTTAGAGCACTTGCTACTTTTGTAACCAAACCTGGGTTTGGTTCCCTGCACCCACAGGGTGGCTCACAACCACCTGTAACTCCAGTTCTAAGGCATTGGATTTCCTCTTCTGGCCTCCTTGGACATTGGGCACACACGTGGTGTGCATGCGTGCATGCAGACAAAAAGCTCATACACATAAAAATAAAAATCTTAAAAAAGATTGCCAATAGCACTGATTCCAGAACTATAGAATAGTCTTACTCATTTTAGAGCTTTATACAAATAGAATCATCTCAGTATAGAATTTCATATTTGCATATCACCATTTTCAGAATCTATGATGCACATTTGATAGTTCTAGCTTTTCATTATAAATAATAAATAATGATATTACAAATATATATTTCACACACACACACACAAAATGAGTCAGGATCCCATTATGGGGATCAGAATGGTCTTGAACTCATTATCCTTTTGTCTCAGCATATGAAGTTCTGAGCTTAAAGGCATGCAGCTCTATATGTGGCCTGTGAACATTCCTATGCTCAGATAAGAAGCGTGTTATGGGTTGAGCATCTGCTAGTAGTGGAAGGGTCATGAGTTCCATGCAGGTAGGATTTAGTTTTGGTGCTGAATGGTGGACCACAGTGGTTGCACCACCTGCAGGCCCAGCCTTGCATGGAAACTCTTCTTACCCACATTTGGGATTGCTGTTCACAGTGGAGAGCGAAGAGGGGAGTATTTCATTGAGGCTTCTCAATAAGTGATGTTGAATACTTTCTCATGCATTTGGTCAGCCATTTGGATAACCCCTTCTATGGAATGCTAGTTAACATTTGGTTGTTCATGAAAAAGTTTTTTTCCAATTAACTTTTGTTTTGAACAAGTTTTATGAAATTCTATATATTTTCTAGTTGGAAATCCTTTGGAAATATGTGTGTTACAAATGTTTTCTCCTATACACTGTCTTTTTAATTTTATAGTTATTTTGAAATGCAGAAGTATTTAGTTTTTGAGTTCCAATTAGGGCCAGTGTTTCCTGTATCGAGAACTTTTTGACTGTCTCAAGCTTTTGAAGATATTCTCCTGGGTTATCAACAAGTTTCATGTTTGACTTTTTCACACATCTCTAACCATGTAGAATTGATTTTTGTGTGTATAGTGTGAAGTTATAAGCTAGGGTGATGGTAGTATTTACGTATATAAATACCTGTTGATTTAGGGTTACTATTGAAAACATCATCCTTTCCCATCGAACGGAGAAAGCTTTCTTTTCGTAGCTCCAGTGGGTGCTCAAGAGTTTGTTTCTGTCCTCTACAGTCTGTCTTTGGGCTCTTCTCCTAATAAAGCTGGTCATGATTTGTAAGGCTAAGTACTCATTTTATTTTTCTTTTTGGCCTTCTTTTAACCTATTTCTTCTTTTTTCTTTTTTTGGTTTACCGAGACAAGGTTTTTTTTTTTTTTGTGTAGCCTTGCAGCCTGTCCTAGCACTATGTAGACCAGGCTGGCCTCGAACTCACAGAGATCTGCCTGCCTCTGCCTCCTTCCCAAGTGCTGGGATTAAAGAGGCATGCTACTACTATCTGGCTCTTTTAACCTATTTCTAATGCCTGGCATTTACATATACATTTTAGAATCACTGCATTGGTTTGCACACCCACCACACATACACACACCACACACACACACACACACACCACACACACCACACACACAAACACCATACATACATATACTCACACACACACTCTCTCACACACACACATACACACATGCACACACCACATACACACACAAACACCACACACACATGCACACACACAAACACCACACACACATATACTAACACATACACTTTCTCTCTCACACATACATACACACACATACACACACACTCACACACTCTCTCACACATACACACACACACACACACACACTCACACATACACCCCAAAGGAAGTTTCAATTGGGATTGATCTGAGCATGTACTCTGGGAGAGTTGATGACTTTGCATTATTGTGTCCTCTCCCATTGACTCCAGTATAGCTCTAATTAGATTTCTCTTGTAGCATTCCTGCACATTTCTCAGTATATTGATTTTTTTCTGAATCACACCTGTAAAAGCTTTGCTTTCTAATTATTCTGCTTGCTTGTGTAAACATAGTAGACTTTGTTGATTTGCCTTTACTCTGGGGATTCTGTTATTGCGATGCTCAGTTTTGCTAGTTCCAGAAGCATTTGCATTCTTTGCTGTTGTGTTGTCTTGCACAGTGCATCGAGAGTTTTACTTTTATCCAATTCTTACACACAATTTTTTTTGTTCTTGTTGCCTCCTTATACTAGTTAGAGCCTCAGCTACAATTTTAACTGGAAATTATCTTTATCACAGTTCGTGTTTATCTTATACTCAATTTCATCATTTGTATATAAGTATTATTTTTATTTGATTTGAATATTTTTGTTTGTAATTTGATCAATATTCTAATAGTGACAGGTGCTGAGGTTTAGCAGATGCTTTCCAGAGTGTATGGCAATGGTCACACATTTGTTTCTCTTTTGGTTTCTCCATGTGGTAGCCATAACGGAAGCTAAGACTGGAATTGGAACAGTTTTCTACTTTGTCATCAGTCCAACCGGTGTGCTATCGTTCATGTGTTTTGTTTGATTTAGTTGCCAGCATCTTGTCTGGGATTTTTGTGTCTGTGTTGGGGGTGGGATTGGCCCTTTATGCCCCCTTCCCACAACTTGTTTAGATATTAAGGATGTGTGGTTTTTATACAAGTGCCTGGGATGTATGCTTTCTTTTGGTCCAGTTCTCTGGGAGAGATTGGTCTTAGTTCTGCCTGAATTGTGTCAAATAAATCCATATGGAAGCCACCTGTTCTAGAGCTTTCTTGGTAAGAAATTTAAATCAGAGACAAATTGTATCTAGATGGATATTTTGTGTTCTTAATTGTGTTGTCAGTTTCTCTTTTTAAGGGATTTTGCCACTTGATTGAAATCTCCAAATTTCTGCATATAAGCTGATAATAAAACCATCTTAAATTTAGCAGAGGATAAGCGTGGTGTCCCTTTCAGCCCTGGCATTGGCAATTTCTGCCTTTTTTGCCTTTGTTCAGTCTAGCATGGGAGTCAATCAAATATATTATTGTTCTCAGTGAGCCTGTTTTGATCTTTTCTCCTTCTCCCCCCCCCTTGCTACTGTGTGCCTCCCTCTCCCTCCTCCCCGATTTGTTAATTGCTATGTCTGGTTCGTTATTTTCTCTAGCTTTGCAAGCATGTTGTATTCCTGGCCATTGCTCTCTTTTCTTTTCCCATCCATGCATTCAGAGTTCTGTACTTTCCTTTGGGGCCTGGATCTGGAAGCATCCTTTGCCTGTTCGTGTTGTGTCTTTAGTTTTCCTGTTTTGTATGTTTTAAAATGCCCATTCCACTTTTGGCCTAGAGGTTATTTGCTCATGTACTGCTTATTTGTCAGTGTTTCTTGAAATCTGTGATAATGAATGTGTCTCTTTCCCTTTCTTTCATTCCATTGGTTTTCATACATAGTTCGGTCTATTATTAGATATATACATATATGCAGTAGTTTCTCGTGTGCTGGACTCTTGTTATGAAATGCCTGTCTTTAGTTCTTCTAATGGTTCTTGACTCAAAAGCCTCAGTGTCTGATCAGTGCACTCCTGCCTTCTTTTGCCCAGTGTTTGCACGGGGTGACCTTTTCTATACTTTGAGAGCTTAGGCTATTGCTTCTTTTATAAGCAGCACATAGTCTTTGTGTTTGTTTGCCTTTTCCGACGGTCCTCAGAGCACCCGATGGTCCATTTGTGTTGACAGCAACCAATAGCATGCTTGGGTTTTAGCTTTCATCTTGTTGTTCTCTAAACATCCCACGATCCTTTGTTCCTCTTTTCTCCTTGCGTTTTTGATTAATCATGTGTCATTCAGGTTGTTTCTATGTTTACTTATTAGCGATCCATCTTGTTAATTTATAATTCCACCTGTTCTGCAGGGGGCTGATCACAGCATCCATTCTTCTCTGTGTGTCCCTCTAGATCAGCGTTCTAACCCCACCTCTGATGCTGCAGTGTTCCTACAGTACTTCAGTCCTACAGCCCTCCTGACTTTCTTCTACTTCCTTTCTGTCACTTACGTCAACACAGATGCCTGAACTCACAGGGTACGTCATTGTCGCAGCCAGAATGTGTTTCCAGTTGTAACGTCTTTTTATTCCTGTGTGTGTGTGTGTGTGTGTGTGTGTGTGTGTGTGCTTCTCCTGGGGTTATCCTCTCACCAGCAGAAGAACTCATTTGTATAATATTTGTAACTTTACATTTTGGAAATTTCTTTATATTGTCTTCATTTTTGAATCATGTTTTCACTGCATAGAGGACTGTGGGCTGCCAATTTCTTTCACTGTTTTGAAGATGTAACTTCATCATCCTCAGTCGTGGGTCATCTTTTCTTCTCCTTCTCCTCCATTCCTCCTCCTCTTCTTTTTGATTGAGAAGTCGGCTGTCAGTTTATTGCTGGTCTGCTGAAGGTGTATGCCTTTTCCCTCTGTGCACACGTTTCTCTTGATTTTGGCTTGCAGTGTTCTGTTGGAATGTTCTGAGGCACACTCCCCTCCTATCTCCTGCTTGCGGAATCACAGAAGGCTTCTTGGGTCAGCTGTGGACTGTTCTTGGCAATCATCTCACCCGGCAGCACTTTGTCAAGTTCTGTCTCCCTCCTCTCCTTCTGGACATGTGAATGCCCATCTGCCAGACCTTTCTACTTTGTCTTACTTGGCACAAACTCTCTGCTGTGTTTTCCATTGTTATCTTCCTCTTTGCCTTTGGTGTGGAGACTTTCCCATGGTCTCTCTCAGAATGCTTTTATCTTCTGTTCAGTTTCTTATTCATTACAGTTTATGAGGGTGTGGCTTCTATAACATAGGGCATATCCTTTGTAAGTGTGCAACAAATTCAGTAAATTAGTTCAATTTATAGAGTTCTGCACCCTTATCACTATCTAGTGTGAGGACATTTCTGTAGATTCCTGGAATGCTTTTGCATGATTCCATAATCTCTGTTTCCACCCCTCACCTTAGACTACCATGCTAAGGATTGAACCTCAGTCTTCATGAACGCTAACTGCTTCGATTGACTTAGAGCTGACTTTTCTATTGCTATGACATGTAGTGAATTATGCAATATGTGATCTTTTGCCTGTAGCTTCTTTCACTTAGGTTAGTGATTTTGATACTTATAGACACTGTAATTAGATTATTTTATTCTTATTTTGCTGTATCTGATTGTATGGATGTACCATAGTCTGTTCATCCATTCATCAGTTAGTGAAAATTGTTCCTAGTTATTGGACACTTTTAAGAACACCTCCATTAGAATTTATGTAATCATTGTATAAATACGAATTTTAAATGGGGGGTGAGGGGTAATTCCTACAAATAAAGCTGCTGGGTCATATGTTGGAAGTATACCTTTTAAAAACTCATTAAATTATGCTGAGTTTATATTCCTGTTGGCAGAGTATGAAGGTTATATTTTCTTTACAGCTTTGTCAACAACTAGTGACCACAGCTATTCTAGTGGGTATGTAGGTTTCTTTGCAGATGTATTCACTAATTTTTACATGTGTGTAGGGTATATGTTTATGTGCGTTTGCAGGTCATGGTGCCAATGTAGGCATGCAGAGACCAGGACAGCATGGCCTACCCCACCCATTTTCTGACTTGAATGCTTGAGATAGGGCTTCTCTTTAACCTGGAGCCAGACTGGTAGCCAGCAAGCCGTGGGGACTCTTCCATCCCCCCCACAGCCCCACAGCCCAGGGGTTACAGGTGTGTGAGACCACACATCTTTTTATGTGGGTCCTGGGGATTTGAATTCAGACATTTATGCATTCACAGAAAGAATTCTTACTCACTAAGACATCTTTGAGCCCTTGATATATATTTAATATTTAATTTGTGTAAGAGCTAGTGACGCTGTTTGTGTTCTTTATTATTAATTAAATTTATTTGCTTATTTTACATCATGACCATAGATTCCCCTCCCTCCTCTCTTCCTAATCACTACCTCACCTCCCCTGTGTTCCTACCCTCAAATCCACTCCTGTTTCTGTTCAGAAAATGGCAGAGCTTCTGTGGGTGTCAACAAAGCATGGCAAATCAAGTTGAGGTAGGACTAAGCTCTTCCCCTCATAATAAGGCTTGGTCAGGCAACCCAGCATGAGAGATAGGTTCCCCAAAGCCTGCCAAACAAGGGTCAGGCCCCACTCCCACTGCCAGCAGTCCCACAAGAAGACCAAGCCGTGTCACTGCCACACGTATGTTGAGCGCCTAGGTCAGTCCTATTCAGGCTCCTTAGCTGTTGTTCCAGTGTCTGTGAGCTCTATAAGCCCAGATTAGTATCTTTATGGGTTCTCTGTGATGACCTCCCTGGCTCATATGACTCTTCCTTCCTCTCTTCAGTAGAATTCCCAGAGCTTGGCCCTGTGCTTAGCTGTGGACATCTGCATCTGCTACCATCAGTTATTGGATGAAGGCTCTTTGATGACAATTATGGTAATTACCAATCTGATTACAGGCCTGGTCAGGCTACCTATCCAAGGTACCTACCTATCCAAGGCTGGGGTCATCCTTGTAGATCGACCCTGAAATGCTGACCCCATTAAGATATCTCTTTCATTACTCTATCCCTCTCTCCCACCCCCAACCCAATCCCTCATGTTCCCATCTCCACAATGGGCTGAGAAAGATATCAGGGAAACATCACCCTTTACAATAGCCACAAATAATATAAAATATTTTGGGGGTAACTAACCTAGCAAGTGAAAGCTTACATGACAAGAACTTTCAGATTTTGAGGAAAGAAATTAGAGAAGATATCAGAAGATGGAAAGATCTCCCATGCTCATGGATCAGTAGGATTAATATAGTAGAAATGGCCATCTTACCAAAAGCAATCTGAAGAATCGATGCAATCCCCATCAAAATTCTAATACCGTTCTTTACAGACCTCAAAAGAATAATACTCACCTTCATATGGAAAAACAAAACAAAACAAAACAAAAACCCAGGATAGTTAAAATAATCTTGTACAATAGAGAACTTCCAGAGGGATCACTATCCCTGATTTTAAGCTTAACTATAGAACTAAAGTAATAAGAACTATAGTAGTAAAAGCAGCATAGTATTGGCATAAAAGCAATCAATGGAATTGAATTGAAGACCCCGACATAAATCTACACACCTATGAACACATAGTTTTTGACAATGAGGCAAAATTATACAATGGAAAAAAGAGAGCATTTTCAACTGGCATAATTGAATGTTAGCATGCAGAGGAATGCAAATAGATTCATGTCTATCCCTATGCACAAAACTCAAGTCCAAGTAAATCAGAGACCTCAGCATAAATTCAGTTACACTGAATCTGATAGAAGAGAAAGTGATAAGTAGCCTGGATTGTATTGGCACAGGTGACAACTTCCTGAATATAACACCAGTAGCACAGGCACTAAAATGGACAATTAATAACGGGACCTCATGAAACTGAAAAGCTTCTGTTGCTCATGTTTCTAATGTATGTTTTAGCCACTAGCAGGTTTTGTTTGGGGAAATTTCTATTTAAGTATTTTGCACATTTTTATTTTACCTTTCTATTACATTGGTGTGCATGCATGTGTGTGCGTGTGTATGCGTGTGTGCATGTGTGTGTGATGGTATATGATTGGAAGTCAAAGGACAAATTGTAAAAGTGGGATCTCTTCTTCCACCATGTAGGCTCCAAGGATCAAACTCAGGTTGTCAGGCTTGGAAGCAAGGACCTTTACCCATTGTGCCATCTTGTTGGCTGATATTGACTGTCTTTTTAAAATTTATGTCCTCTGGATACAAGGTCTTTGCTAGATGTAAGACTTGCAGTTATTTTCCTGAACTTCTGGCAAGTCTTTACTGTCTACTTAGAAGTTTTAAATTAAGTTTTAATTATTAATGTGTTTGGTTTTATACTTAAGAATTTAATGCATTTGAAGTAACATTTCCTATATTCCCTTCCACAAGTTTTACAACTGTTACTGTAAATTTATATTTGGTGTTTGTTTGGTCTATTTAGTGTTATAACAAGTAGGTTACATATTGATATTAATTTGAATATATTCACGAAATAGTTTTCTTCTAGTATTTCTCAAAATGAGTATAATTTTGACATTAAATAGTCAGTGCTGTCATCAAAAGTTAACTGACAGTTAAGTATACGGTGGTACATATATGTAATCATTTCTGGGCTCTTAATTCAGATCTATCTATTTTCATCATCACCATTACCTATTAATATTTGTGTATATAATCTGTCATCGACCCATCCATTCTTATAATATTCTTTACCCTGCATTATACCATTACTTTATAGTAAAATTTAAAATTGGTTAGTATAAATTGTCCAAATAAGTTTTTCCCCAAAATTCTTTGGTTATTCTAAATGGGTATATATACGAATTTACTAATTTTTAACAAAAATTCCCTACTGAGATTTTGATAGTGATTGTGTTGACCCCATGGATAGGTTATGGAGAATGGACTTTTTCACAGTGTTCCTTGACTTTTCCAGCCTTGAATTCGGAATGTCTTTCCATGATTTAGATCTCAATATTTCCATCAATATTAATTTGTTACTCATTGTTTTTATGCTGTCATGGATGACATTGTTAATTTTTATAGGTTATCTGTTGCTGGTATATGGCACATTGAATAACTGAAGAGGTTGTTGTTAATATTCAGAAATGAACTTGACTCTTGTATTTGTTTCTTTGCCTTGAACCCTGCCAAATTCTCTTACTGTTTCTGGGAGTTGTGAACAACTTGTCAGTTTACAGAAGTCCACAGTCTGAGGATCAAGGAAGTTTCACTTTTTCTTTTCAAATCTGGATACTTCCTTCCCCATCACTTGCTCCTTTTTGCTGTTCCCTCCTTCCCTCCCTCCCTCCCTCCCTCCCTCCCTCCCTCCCTCCCTCCCTCCCTCCCTCCTTCCATGTCTCCCTCTCTCTCCCCCCCTCTTTCTTTCCCTGTCATCTCTTTTTGTTGCATTTGCCATACTTCACTCCACAATGTTGACTTAGAAGCGACATGAGGTCATCTGTACAAGATCTTGTTCATTGGCAAAAAACAGACATCCTCGCTTTGCTCGTGACCTTGAAGGGGAAGCATTGAGTCTGGGGTCA
Source organism: Phodopus roborovskii (assembly GCF_943737965.1). Taxonomy (NCBI): domain Eukaryota; kingdom Metazoa; phylum Chordata; class Mammalia; order Rodentia; family Cricetidae; genus Phodopus; species Phodopus roborovskii. The sequence goes on along the minus strand of NW_026126482.1, from coordinate 18,374,174 downwards.
TCATATACAAAACTTTATTGGGGTTCACTTTTTCCTGATGCTCACTGTCAGCACGGGGGTGACCATAGATCTAGTTTGAGAGCTTTGAAGTTAAGGTGAGTGTGGGTTTTGCTGCCTGTGCGTGTATTGAATACACGTCCTGTCCCTTCTACCAGTTTATCACATCAACCGAGTTTTCAGTTTTAAACCATCACTGCTTTCCAGAGCTAGATCTCACTGTCCCATCTGGAAAGGATGCTCTACTTTTCCCAGGGTGCTAAATTTTGCCTTTAATCTATTCAGAAAAGACTTTTGTGTCCGTGTTTAGGAAGGGTGTTCTGTAGTTCTCCTTTGATATCTCCATGTGGCTTTGCAAGAGCAGTTTCCTTTGTACTCTGAAATCACCTTGTAAGAATGGGTCCCATTGGTAGATCCCCCCCCCCCCCCAGAGAAGCCATGTGAGCATGGGGATTGTTTTGAAGAAGATTTTTATTTATTGGCTCATCTTCTCATCTTTTTTTCTTTCCAGAGTTCTATTCAGAAAAAAAGGACATTTTTCTTTTCAATTTGTGAGTTTTTAGGAAACTCTATTTTAGCCACCTAATTTCTATAAATAGTGTTGTTCAAACTTTGTGTATTTGATAATCTTTTTGTCCTCTGTCCTTTTATTCTCTTGATCAGTTTAAATGAGAGTTTGTTGGTTTTTCTTTAAAACTTGCAGTTTTGTGGTTTTTCTCCACTTTCTGCTTTCTATTTGTTGACACCCTTCTCTGGTACTTATTAGTTCCTTCCTGTGGATTTCTGTGGGCACATCTGTTCTTTGTCCCCTCAATGCTGATGCTGGGGTTGCTGACTCAGGCTGCCCTTTTCTTATTAGGCATGTAGTAATAAAATGGAATTTGGGCGTCATTTCCTTATACCTTAAATGTATGATATTTTCATCCAGTTAAAATGTATTTAAAATCTCATTTTTTATTAATCCTTTGATTCTTGGGGCTTAAATAAAGTATGTTGATAAATGTCCAAACATTTGGTATCTGTCCAGATTTCTTTTGATATGGGTCTTTAATGTGATTCTATTATGATAAGGAATATGTTTTGTATAATTTTATTTTTTTTTTTTTTGAGACAGGATCTCTTATGTAGCCCTGGAACTTTCTGTGTAGACCAGACTGGCCTAGAACTCACAGAAATCTACTTGTCTTTGCCTTCCAAGTGCTGTGATTAAAGGCTTGCACCATGAAGCTTAGCTATTTTATATTAGCTTAAACTTAAGTTCCTTTAGACTTTTGTGTTTCAGCATGTGTTTTAGCGCTAACAATGTTTCATGTACCTACAATCATTATGTAGGGCTTTTCTAATGTGAGGTCAACTTGGTTGACAGTTTAAGTAGCTCTTGATTTTTTTTTTTTTTTTTTTTTTTTTTTGCTGAAGCATCCTGTCAGTAATTGAGAATGGGGTATTAAAATCTCTGCCATTGTTGTGTATCTCTTTTTACCACATTTGTCAGATATTGCTTTCTGAGTTTTAGGGTTCTGTTATTAGTTGCATATGTGTTTGTGATTATTGTGTCTTCTTTATGTGCTTATGGGTTTATTGTTACAAGAAGTTCTTTTTTCCTTAAGTAATATTTTTCTACACCATGTTTTATTCTGACAGCAGTGTAGACATTTCAGCTCCCTACATTCACTGTTTGCCTGGTATGCCATTTTCCTGTTAGAATTAAGATGGGCCTCTGGTAGATTTGGTTTAGTTCAGTGTTGCTCCTTTTTCCAATTGGACAATTCCTATCTTTTGAGTGGAATGCCTAGTTCATTCACATTTAATATAATCACTGATAGAATTTTATGCCTGCCATTTCTGTTCTATATATTTCTTGTTTATTTTGTAGTGTTCTTTCCTTCCTTCCTACTTTTCTGTTTTCTAAAGATTTTAGAGACCATCTTAGTAGTCTATTTTGTTTCTTTGTTATTTTCTTAGTATTTGCTGTAGGGGTTATAATATGTGTTTTAATTCTTAGAAATGTGCTTCAAACTAATCAGTATTCATTATTCCTCTGTAATAACTTTCTCTTGCTCAAGATTTTTCTTTGTTTTTTAGTAGTTTAGGTCTTATGTGTCTTTGTGTGAATCTCTGTGTTTATCTTAATTTGAGTCCTTTTAACTTTATGATCCATAAATTAATTTTCACAGATGTTTTGGAGATTTATTAGATAATATGTTTTAAAAGGTTTTTTCATAATCTTTTCTCTCCCTTCAGCTCTCAATCTAGTTATTTTTTTCTTCTTTTTATTTTTTTTCTATACTTCAGTTTGGATATATATATATATATATATATATATATATATATATATATATATATATATATATGAGATAGATGTTCTCTATGCATTCCTGGATGTCTTAGAACTCTGTGTAGTCCAGGCTGGCCTTAACCTCACAAAGATCTTCCTGCTTCTCCTCCCAAGTGCTTGGATTAAAGGTGTGTACCTCTATGCCCACCATTGGATGGTATTTCTTTATATTAATACCATTAAGTATTTTGCTGCCCCAAATGTCCTATTGAGTACCTCTGTTGAGTTTTTTGTTTCAATTATTACTATTTTTTTTTCAAATCCTGGATTTTGCTTTAGTTCTTTTAAAATAGTTGATCTTTATCAAGATCTTTCTATTAGTTGAGCCATTGCTGACATGCATTTGTTTCAACTTTTAAAAAAAGTTCAGTAAATCTGTGTTAATACCTGTATGGCATTTCACTAAATCCGACATCTGGAGAAATTCATAGTTTTGTTGTTTGTTTTTTCAAAACCACATTTCTCTCCAATTTCTCTCGCTATCTTGGAACTCGCTCGCTCTGTAGACCAGGGTGGCCTCAAACTCTCTGCCTCTCAAGTACTGGGATTAAAGGCATGTGTTCCAGGTCTTTGCTTTTGGGCCACCAACCAGCTCCCAAATCATGATACAAAGACTTACTAGTTTTGAATGCTCAGCCTATCTTAGGCTCATTTCTTGAAAGCTCTTGTGATTAACTGGTTTCTCTCCACCTCTGTTTTGCCACAGGGCTTTTTATCTTCTTTCTTTTTGTGTGTCTTACTTTCCTGTCGTCTCTATGTCTGGCTGGCTGGTGGTTGCCTGACTTTGGCCCTGGATGTCTCCCTCATTCTCTCTTCTTCTCATTCTACTTGATGCTAGACATCTCCTATTTATCCTCCCTGCCCACTGGCCCTGCCTATCTTTTCTCTGATTAACTATTGACCATTCAGCCCTGTATTAGACCAATCAGGTGCCTTCAGCAGGCAAGGTGAAAGGATTGTAACAAACTTTCATAATTAAATAAATGCAGCATAAATAACTGTAGCACACCTTTACACAGTTAATGTAATATGTCACAGCATAAACAAATACAACAAGATCTTTACATAGTTAAATTAATATTCCAGAACAGATGTGTGCCACCTTGCACAGCTGAAACTCGTAGTTGTTATTGACTACTTTTTTCACCGAGTATGGGTCTACTTCTCTGTTTCTTTTTATCTATCTTTTCTTATTATTGGTGAGTAAGAAGGCTGGTAATTTTTAGTGATATTCTGTTCAGCTGGTAAGAAAAACAGAATGGTAAGATTCACAGGTAAATGTATGGCATTGGAAACAATCATTCTGAGTGAGATCACCCAGATCCCAAAAGATAAATGTTGCATATTTTCTTTTGTTTATAGGTGTAAGCTTTGAATCTTAAGATATGTGTTTGAAATACAGAAATCAGGAAATTAGTAAGGGGCCATAAGGAAAGAGATTTAAGGAAAGGAAGTTAAAAAACAACATGGTATAAAATCATATGGAAACCTACTACAGAAGCATATATAGATGTATATGTATGTATGTATGCATATGATATATGTATATATGCTTCTTCATATGTATATGTACTATATATATATCAGGGCAACAGTGCCCTTACTAGACACCTCAGGCTAACTAATAAATCTATTGCCAGGAATGGGTTACCTCTTTTGGAGTTGTTGCCCAGTGAGGTCCCATTAGAACCCCAAGCATCACAGATAATTTCTAATGGTCTTGGTTATCTCTTAGAATATGATAACAAGATTGTTGTTGAAGGTATCACTTGCTTGAGTCATAGAATAGGGAGAAGGCAAGCTGTAACTGAACTGGATGCTTCATCCTTACTGGCCATTTTTCATGATGCCAGCAGGTGCTATGCATGCTACCAGTATTACCCAATTATTAGCCCTAAGACCTACAGTAACTACTGGCTTGGCAAGACACAGCTATTGATGCAATAGTGGCATGAATATCATGGGAGCAAGCAACTACTTTCTGATTGGCTTAAGGCCTATTCCATGAGATTATGGGGGCTGAGAGCCTGTGGCTGGATAAGTCATAAGCTCTATGGGAGACTGATACTGCTATTATTCCGATAAATGGACATGGTATTAAACCAATTCCTCATGACTTATCATTATACCCATATATGAGTGCATTTCTTAGCCATCATCAGAGAAGCCTGGTTTTTGCAGTAAGTGGTGATGGAGACACAGAGACCCATAGTTGGTCAAGGCATGGAGAATAAGAGACAGTGAAGTGCTCACCCTAAATGGAACATATATATTTTAACAACTCTTGTTATGATTTAGCTCCCATGAGAAAATTTTAAAAATCACATTTAAATTTATTGATGGTTTTCTGGAGTGGGAATGCATACACACAAGCCATAATAAGCACTAGGAAGTTGAAAGACAACTTGCAGAAGTTGATTCTCTCCTTCTATTGTGTGGGTCCCAGGGATTGAACTTGGGTCTCAGGCTTGGAAGCAAGCACCTTTATTCATCGAGCCATGTCCCCAGCTCTGTCCTACATTTTGAAATCTATTTTCTTAAAATGATCAGCTGTTGATGTCTCTGCTTAGTTATTTTTGTCATTAATATAAATATATATATATTTGAAGCCAGGCTGCCTATGGATCTTCCCTGAGTGCTGAGAGGATATATTCAAATATCTCAAGTCATTGATTCTCCATCTCTCTATGAATGTGAGCTGGGGAGTTTCTTTCAATAAGCACATGTATGCATTCTCTATGCATACACTCAGGCTGCATTTGCCTTCATGTATGAGTGGTTTGGACCCACTCTGGTCTCTACTTCACATATACCCACTGTCTAGTGAACTGTGGCTTCCTAAGGATGTTGCAAGCATCCTCTGACAGCTCAACATCTAGAATACCCTATTTAATGTCCAGTTAGTCTGTCACTTGCTCAAGTAGGATTGCAATATTGGGGTAGAGGAGAGGTTATCTCTTTCCAGAAGGCTGTGGCTAACACCATCATTTCTCTGACCCTTCGTATCAAAAGAACGTCTTTGTGGGTGACATGGAGACTGCTGGTTCTGATGATGTTACACTGTGGTTGAATGCCACGTTGAAGGCAGGGGGCGGGCATGGCTTCATGGATGGGGCCCCAGGCAGAGTTGCTGATGACTTGGGTTAATCTTACCTAAAGCTCACTAAGTTCACTGGTAAGTGCTGCTTACTCAGTGTGCTTGAGGTGAACTTCCCAGCGTGCTGAAATAATCACCCTTTCTTTTGTACTACTGAGGAGTGAACCCAGGACCTCCCACATGCTATAAGAACAAACATTGCCTCCAGCGAGCCACATCTTCAGCCAGCTGTCCTTGACAGGCCTGTCTAGCTTTATAATAGCTTTGTGTGGTCAGAGGGTATACAGCTGCCTTACTCTATTGTGCCAAGGCCAATCTGTCTCAGTTATTATGTTTTGAGTGCTACAATTTTCAGTCAATTCTTTCTCTTTTCTTTTTAAAAACAGACTATTTCTCTGCTGATATTCTTCACCTGCCACCTCTTCTCTTGAACATGACAAAGTTCTTTCAGGGTCCATGTCTATGGTTAGTCTCTGGGTCATGTTCTCTTAGTTGTCAGCTTCCTACTCAGTTTGGTCATTTGGTCATTTGGTTTTGTTCTCTCCTCCCCCCTCTCCTTCCCTCCATCTCTCTCTCCCCCTCTTCTTTCTTCCTTTGGAGACAGTGTCTTGTGTGGGACCCCATGTGATCCCAGCTGACATCAGACCTGTGACTCTCTTGCTTTAGCTTCCCAGCTGCTGGGATTACACGTGTGCATCACCATGCCTGGACAATTTGGGGCATTAGTTTGTTTGGAGATAGAGTTTCTCTATTATGTAGCTTTGAGTGTCTTGGAACTCACTATGCAGACCAGGCTAGCTACTTGTGTGTTTTGGAGAGTACATCTGAGAACTGTACAGGGCTGTGGATGTCACCTGTCTTCAGAGGATGTTGAATTTCCTTCCAAATGATGACATAATGGTCATTTTGAAATAGGAATTAATTAATTTTTGAAGGAATATTTTATTTTGGCTTTCTTTTATTTGTGGGCAGTAGCCTTTCTGAGATTCCAACTGAAACTCCAAAATATTTTAGGGCCTTTTCCCTTGCTGAACTCCATCGTTTCTCTCCCTGTCTCTGTAGCTCTTCTGGGAGCTTCACTTAAGTGTTTTAACCTCATACATGCTACATTTTCTGGTTCTTTAGCCTGCTTTATGTTGCCTTTTAGGACTCTGAGGAGGAATCACCATGGATCAGATTGGTCCTGTTTCTCCACCTAAGCAAAGGCTGGAGCCTTTTTGTTGTTGTTGTTGTTGCTGTTTTACAACACAGGGTTTCTTTGTGTAACAGTTCTGGCTGCCCTGTAGACCAGACTGGCCTCGAACTCACTGAGATCCTCCTGCTTCTGCCTTCCAAGTGCTGGGATTAAAGACACATGCCATCATCATCCAGCAGGCTGGAGCCTTTTTATTGCTGGAGTGAGCAAAGAAGGGTGCTCAGGGAGGTGCTTTTGGTCAGGTGATTGGGCTAATTGTTGCTTATTTGAAGGAGAAACAAACTTCTCCTACCTTTGGGCAAAGGTAATTTTGCAAACTAGAGTAAGCTGCCACTGAAGCTGGGCTCTTGCTCACTGAGAAAGAGATCTGGGACACTGGAGAGACTTTGCTGTAGGTGTGTGAGCTGCATGGAGGTGGGTTATGAGGTGTTGCTGTGTAGTAGAAAACATATAGTTCAGCGTGAGTGCACCAGAACTCAATTCTTCACAAACAATAGGCAAGCACTCTACTATGGAGCTGTGTCTCCAGGCTAAAAAAGGGTAAGGAAAGATTTTATAATTACATGTTAAAAAACAAAACCCAGTGTTATAGAAGGCAAGGTTAGTGACCTACCAGTAGGTGTGAGCTGTACCGCAGTGAATTGTTTTGACAGCGCTGGCTCTCTCAGGCAGGCATTTTAAGGGGATGAGGACATAGCTTTGAAATGATAAAAAATGATGCCGGTGTTTGCATAAGTCTAAGTGTATGTGATGAAACAGCTTATGTTAAAGTTGCAGCTCATTGAGACTGAGTGAAAAGATAGGCTCTTGGGGGCCTCTTTAGAGTTTAGTTAAGGAACAGAACATTTGTTAATAACACAGGGCAGCAATGGGTAATTTTGGGATGAAAATCCAGGCTAAGTACAGAAATGGAGTGGCCATGAGGCATACTGCAAAAAATTTAATGTCTAGAACCAGCCACGATGCATCTATTGTTTTGGTTCTTTTCTCCCCACAAACCTGTGGGGTTAGTACTGTCTACATGTTCCCAGCAAGGGACAGAGGCTCCAGTGTTTCATGTAACGTGGTCAGAGTCATAGTGTGAGTGCCTGGTGGGAGTGGAACCCAAAGTCAGATCTTCTGAATTTCAAATCACCATTTTTTACTCTTTAGCATGAATTTCAATGCTGTCACATAGTGATTTGTTTTCCTTAGACGTAATTTCTATTGATGATAGTTAACACTGATAAGCTGTTTACTGTGCCAGAGTCTAAGAGGGAAATTGTCAGGGGCTTAACAAGCACTGAGCAGTAAGACTGTGAAGGAGGTACCAATGCACCATGGTCTTCCTTAGGCTCACCATGCTCTCACTGATGCTTGAGCTCACAGAACCCCGCCATCGGGAGTGTGGAAGCCTGTAGCTATCAAGTACAAAGTCCCAATTTCTCAGATAAGAAGCTGTGGCCCAGAAAGGTGAACCGATTTACCCCAACCCAAAGCCTATTCATTAGAGAGAGCGGAGCTCGGTTTAGACAGAATTACTGTGGCCCAGTTTGGGCCCTCAGAGTAGTGCATAGCTTATTTATCTGGGCTGAACTGCCACAGTGTTGACTGGGTGTTTTTTCCAAGAATGCTGTCATGATTGGAATCACCCTTGGTGGCTGGAGGTAACTCACTGGTGCTCCCAATGGTCCGGACAGGTGTTCAGAAGAGCCCTCCCCACCACATCAAGCCCTCTGTCAGAGTCCACCAGAACACTGCATGCCCCTCAGACTATGTTAGACAAAAGCACTACATACAATCACCAGGAAAGAACCAACAGGAAAAAAACATACATGAATCCCATGTGTGTTCATGTGTGTATACATGTATGTGTGCAGAGGTCAAAGGTCAGTATCATGTGTCTTCTTCAATCACTCTCCACCTTTTTTTTTTTTTTTTTTTTTTTTGAGACAGTGTCTCTCACTAAACCCAGAGCTCACCCACTAGTCTAGGCCAGGTGGCCATTGAGTCCCTTCTGTCTCTACTTCTCCGTCCTGGGATTACAGGGTCTAGGTCCAGTTTCTCATGTGGGTTCGGAAGATGAGCTCAAGTCCTCATCTTTGCACAGCAAGCACTTGACAGAGCCACCTCCTCAGCCCCAAACAAATGAGCCTTTTCAAGAATTCTGCTGAAAAGCAGCCACTCGTCGTATGCTAGGGACCCCGAAGACCGAAGCCTAGCCCTGTAGTTACTGATGTAAAACCTATTGGTTGATGTTGTTTCTGGTGGTAGACAGCAAGCTGCAGCCACTTTCTTCCCCTTGTTATTCTTTTCCTCTTTATGGCTATGCCTGGGTGTCATTGTGATGGCCTTTTCTGCTGGTTTGGTGTCCCTTTCATCCAGGTAACACTGGTGGATGCGGCTGTATGGAGATAATGTGTGATTCCTCTTTCATGCAGCCATACAGAGCAAGCTCCCAGGTCTGTGGAAGCTCACGGGTACATAGCTGTGGGCACTCAAACACGTGTGTGTCTGTGTGAGGCTGGAGCTTCACAGCAGTCATGGGTCCAGTGCGGAACCAAACGAGGCAGAGTCCATATTTCACTGTCGGGCACAAGCAACAGGAAGCCTCCAGTTTTAAAATGGGTCAATCAGGACCTCTCAGAGAAAGGGAGATTTCTCCTTAGGAGAGAAAGTAGAAAACCAGGAGAGATTAACCACACTGTCACCAGCTGTTAAGGGATGTGATGAACAGAGGAGGTGTCCATCCTGCAGCCCCTTCCGGTCCTCTGGCTTCCAGGTTCTGCAAACATTGCCCATCAGGAGCTCTAATAATGAGTCACACCCCTCCCCCTTCCCCAACCCCCCCTTCTCTCATACCCTTCCTCCTCTTCTGTTCTCCTTTCTTGAAAGTTAAGACCATTGCTATCACCTAACTTAGGGCTCACGTTGTAGAAAGTATTGTATGAACATTTTGCTCATGGCCCAATATGAATGTACACGGTGAATGGGCAGAGGAAGGGGCAGGGATAAAGACAGCATCCATGAATACAAGTGTTGGAGAGTAGGCAGAAAGCCTTGCTGATGGCTTTTATTTTTATCCTTTTATGATGAATAATTTTAAACATATTCAAAACTGGAGAAAATAGTATAATGAATCCCTTTATCCTAATCACAGAGTCTCAACAATGATCAACATATGGCCAATCTTGCTTCATTTATCTGCCCCCCTCCCTGTTGGATTTTTTGAAACAAAGACCAGATGTCATATTATTTCATCTGTAATCCTGTAGTATGTTCCCTTAAAAGGAAGAGAAGGCATGGTTTAAGAAAACTCACACTATCCCCACCCTGGAAAACAACAGAATTCCTCACCTAACTGAATGGATGGCCATTATTCCCATTTCCTTTATTGTCTTGTAACCCTTTCCCTCACCTGGTGGGCTAGAGTCAGAATCCAAACAAGGGCTACATATATAGTGGCTTCTCTCTCAGAGGTTTCAATCAATCCCTCTGGTCTCCATTTCTTGTTTCCCTGGTCCATTCTGTTTGATTTGAGTAAATCAGGTCCTTTGTCCTGTGAAGTTCATTGCATTCTGAATTTTAACTCTCTGTTCTCCCATGGCATAATTTAATCTGCTCTCCTACCCCTCATCTTGTCCTTCACCTAGGAATTACGAATGGGGGTGTGATAGATTTTCAGTGTCTTGGCTAAGAGACTTCAGAGTTGGCATTAGTCACCTGTGCCAGGAGGCAGGTGACACCTTTTCTTTTTCTCTTTGTCCTGGGGGACCCGCCATTTAGCACAAGTGTCATCAGCCAGATTTGTATATGGCCCACATCTGCTTTGTGCCTAGGGTCTTAGCAACCAGATAATTGTTACCAAGATCAGTTACTGGGAAACTTCTAGAAAATTCAAATAGTCAAAGTTTTGGTTTTGAGGGTCATATAGTGTCTGCCACTGGAAGGTGAAATAGCCTCAGGCATCTGGTGGAGGGAAGGGTTGGGTGGGTTTACAAACAGAAGTTCAGAAGTAGGTCCCAGGCTTTTGTACCGACTCTCCTAATCAAGCATTTTAGGAAAGTTTGCATGATATTATAGTCCTGCTTATTTTTTATGTATTTGTGTTGGGGGAGGGGGAAGTGTGCATGCACATACACCACTGTTTAGAGGCCAGGATGTGTGTGTGTATGTGATTGTGTGTGTGTGTGTGTGTGTGTGTGTGTGTGGTACCCATGCCTGTGCAGAAGTCAGAGCTTTGGAACTATCAGTTGTCTCCTACCATTCCCTACCTGTTTAGAGGCAGGGTCTCTTCACTGAACCTGTAGCTCACTGATTTGGCTGGACTGGCTGGCCAGTGAGCCCCCAGAATACTCCTGTGCACATCATCCCAGAGCTGGGCTGACAGGCATGTGCTGCCATGCCTGTTTTTTCCTGTGGGTTCTAGTGATTTAACTCAGACCCTCATTCTCCTGGGGTAGGCATGTTGCCAGTGGAGCCCTCACATCACTCTCTTTGTTTGTTTATTGATTGAAGTTGGTACTCTGCAAGGAAGAATCATTAGTAACCAGGTTACCTTAAGGACACTGGAAAGCAAACCATAAAGGAGAAGGAAATGGATTCTTGAGTCTTTCACCTTGCTTCTCTCTTCTCAGAATGAGCTGCATTCTGGGAGGGGATCTTCCAGGGGGATGGGCTGGCTTTAAGTTTCATCCTGACACTATAGTGTTAGCATATAGCTGACGCCTCAGTCTTCCAAGGCAATGCATACGCCCTGGCAGGATGATTTCCACACTGCGGTTGCACTGTTTGTATACGATAAATCAGCAGCCTTTGTCTGCGGCCCTAAAATCAATGGTGCTACAGTTTTGGTTTCATTAGGTAATAAGAATGTGTTTTGCAAATAAAGGAAATTGATTTTTCTTGCAGTTTTATCCAGTTTTAAAATGCTGTTAAAATGTGTGTGTCACTATTACACAACATTGGCACTTAAAATTTCATGATGCTGTGTTGTTTAGTTGGCTTGCTGTCTGCCATTTGCCTTAATGACCTTTGGTTTTACGTAGGTGCCAAGTGGGGAAGATTGCTGTTTCCAAGAGCTCAAGTCTAATGTGATCATTCTTATGAAAATGCTGTCTCCTGATTTATCATCCACAGTTCCCTTAACTCAGCAGGGTGTTCTAGTGCCCTCCCAGTTTCTCTTCTTGGTTATTGTGTCTACTCGGCTTTATCATGGATACTTTCTCTCTGCCCTGCCAAAGTTCTAAACCCTCTGCAAACTGCCTTCTCAGATGTCTGTGTTTCCCTGTGGCCACCAATGTTAGTGGCTACCTGCCATTCTCAAGCCTTCCGGGCTCCCTGTCTTTCCTGGGGTTGAGCTAGGACTTTCTTTCCCCATGTAGCTTGCTTTTACTTTTCTCTTTGCTTGCCCATCCTGCCAGCTCCCCACCCTGCACCCTCAGCGCATCTCACTTCAAACTTCCCTAACACCCAGCAGCCCCACATTCCCGATTTCACTTATCCCCCAGTGCTGAGGGCTTCTGGATTCCAGTCTGATGTTTTCATTTCTGTGTATTGCCGAGAACAAAATGTGTTTGATTTTGTACATCTGAGAATAAAAGACACAAGAAGAGACCGTGTTTCAAGCTTCTATCTAAGCATATTCATGTCACTCTTGTAATCCTGGTTGCTAGTTAATCAATAACAAAAATTTTGAATATGGGTTTAAAGGTTTCAAAAATGATGTCTCCCTCCATTTAAAAAAAATCATCTTCTGTGCTGCCTTTAATTTGTCCTAATAGTTGCTGGCCATCTTTTTCATTAGATTATAGTCATACACTGTGGAAAAATGGCATCTTGAGGCCAGCCGTATGGCTCAATAGGAAAAGGTATTTGCTGTCAATCCTGTTGAACTGAGTTTGATCCTGGAACCCACATGGTAGAATAAAAGAACCGACACGTGCAAGTTGTCCTCTGACTTCCACACTTGCTGTATGGTGTGTGCACACCTTCCTGCCACCTCATAAAATAAACAACATGATATCTTGGTCAACAGCAGCCATATCACTTAAGATGCTAATGGAATTAGAAACTCATCCTGATGTCCTAACAAAGCATCACTCGTGTCTGTGGTCATGCTGGTGTTCACAAACTCGCCCTGCTGTCAGATAGCCTGGGGTGGTGACATACAGGAGTTGGTGGCAGCAGAGTTGAGAGCTTGAGGCCAGCCTGGACTATGTGGTAAGACTCTATCTCAAAATAACAAAACAGGTACTTCCCTGTAAAGCAATAGCAAGTCATCCTTGTTAATAATAAACGACTTCATTACTGGCTCCATAAAAATTTTATACTAAACTCTTAATCATTTTAATGTATGTTTCTGCCAGGTATAAAATTTTAGTCTCTCATGTGGCCAGTGTCCCTTGATGGCTTGAAGAGGCCACACAAGTGAGTGACTGGACCATCTAGCTGAGTGAAGGTGCACTCTAGGATAATCACATGATGACAAAACTGGGTAAAGACAGTTTGCAGAAAGCACCTGTTGTTAGGTCACTACTGGTCCTGGTCACACTTCATGAGCATTCTCTCTCCACCTGCGGTACCTCAGTTCATCTTTTGGTTGTGAGCCGAGGCTTTATGCCTGAGCCATCGATCCAGCTCACCACAAAGCTGTGTAATTTTCACTTGTTTCAGTGAGTATTTTTCCTGATTAATCCTGGCTGTCAGAGGATGCCAACAGCAGAACTGTTTACTCTCAACTATAAAAATGGGAAGGATTATTTTTTTTAACTTAAAAGCTTAGCTCAACCCGTTGTTTATTTCTAGGGCTGATTAGAGATAAGCAGGTTTTTTGTTTTTGTCCCCCCTCCCCCTTTCTGGTCTTGCCTTTTGGGAAGAGATCATCCAATATGTCAGTCACACAGCAAAATTGCTTAACCTTAATAAAGCATCTTTTCTTCAGCTTTTTTAAAAAATACAGGTATCATTTTTGTCCCATTAAAAAAAATCACAGTGTTTGCTGTACCCTCATCTTCACAGTTGAATGAATGTGTGTCAGTCGATATGGCCACATTGTGTGGCTCTCCTGCAAAGTGACACGTTCATTGGGATCGACTCTAAAAGGCCAATTGAGAAATACATCTGAGGCAAATGAATTCAATACAATTTAATGTTGTGTATTTCATTTTCTTCCTGTCATCTTAGGGTAGACATATATTAAATGTGCTGTAATTTAGAACTTTTTTTTCTCTTTTCAGAATGTTTTTGCTCACTGTTAATTGAAGCACTGCATTAATTAGATTGTCACATTTTGCTGAGTCAGAGTATAGTTGGACTCAATAGTATAAATCTGCTCCATTTCCTGGGGGAGTGGACCCATCTTTATTAGTGCTGTGAAGAGAGCAAATGTTCTCTAGAATTATGGGAACTGAGAAAAACAATATATGGTGTTCTGTATTTACATAATTTCCGCCCCACACTTTGCCCTCTCCAACTCCTCCTGTATCCCTGCACTCCCTTTCTATTTTGTGACCTCTTTAATTATTATTATTGCATAGATGTATGTATATACCCATACAGATACGTAAATGCAATCTGCTGACTCTATTTAGTGTTGCTTATGTATATATGCATATACATGTATATATATACACACACACACACACACACACGTGTGTGTGTGTGTGTGTGTGTGTAGATATGACAATTGAGGATTAGACAGCCCACCAAGGGGCTTGTCCCTGGAGAAGCCTGATTCTTCCTCTCTTAGCAGCCATTAATTGCCTGTTAGCCCTTCTTCTAGGGGTGGGTCAGGGCTTTTTCATGTCCACATTGCTCTTTTTAAAAATATTGTCTATAACAGCTGGGGATGACATTCCTGTCACTCACTGAAGCACTTTGAGGGACAATCTGTGGCTTTTTAGCCATAGCTTCAGGAATGGAGTTGTGTGCTTCGTTTGACTAATACGCCAGTGACCTCTGTGTTCCAAAAGAAGGGCGCTTCTGGCTTGGAGGAGGAGCTAAGCTGTGAGGTGCATCGGTGCATCGCTTTCATTCAGTGATGAGGCCTCACAACAGTTAACCCAACTGTGTTTAAAGTTGTAGGACTGCTGCAGAGGACCATTGCTATGCCTCAGCTTCCCACCACTGTAATGGAACTCCCCGGGTCACTGGCATAAAGAGAGGAGACTCATAGCGGCTCACAGTGCTTAAAGTTCTAGCCATAGATTGCTGGTCTTAGCATTCAGGCGTCAGTGAGGCAAACGTCGTGGTGGGAACTTGTGGTGGTGTTGACCCACTCGGATCCCAAGCTGGGAAGGAAGGAAGGAAAGGAACACGCCCCCAGGGACCTAAGGGCCTCTTTCTGGGTTCTACTTCCTGAGAGCACCTTCTAACAGTGCTGCTGTGAAGATGGAGTGAGGAGCAGGTGGGCCTCTGCGGGAGGCGCTCAGTGTTGCACAATAGCAGCTAATTCCCTTAGATGTTTCTTCCTCCCTCCCTTCCTCCCTCTCTCTCAGTCTTTCTTTCATTCATTCTTTCTCTTAATAAGGTTGGAGAGTTTTCAAATCTTGCCCAGGGAGAATAGTGGAGGAAGCACTTAGTAAGAAAGATGTTAATAACTAGACAGGAATCAGTCAATTTTAATTGTGTAATTTTTTTCAGGCTGTGTTTCTACTAACGTGTGTGTGTGTGTGTGTGTGTGTGTGTGTGTGTGAGTCTTTGTATCTCTGTGTGTCTCTGTGTGTACCTGTGTGTTTCTTTGTGTGTGTGTGTGTGTGTGTGTGTGTGTGTGTGTGTCTATGTGTAGTTCTGGAGATTCAATCCTGAGCTTCATGCATATAAGGGAACTGCTTTGGGCTATGCTCCAGGGCAACCTTCTTAAACGATATTTTGCTTGCTTTTTCAAATAAAGAATAATGTACCAAGTAAGCAAGCCAAACTCTTAAGAGGACTTGATTATTATCCATTTTGTCTGATATAGGCATTATACACAAAACAATTGTGACATCTGTCTCTGTCTTAGTTAGTTTTTTTGTTGCTGTGATGAAATGCCATGGCAACTTACAAAAAAAACCAAACCATTTAATTTGGGGCTCATGATTCCAAAGCATTAGAGTCCATTGTTATAATAAAGCTCAAGGGGAACCTTAGCAGATTCCATGGCAAGCCAGGGTGACCAAGTCAGAGGGACAAACATGCCAGGCAGACAGAGCTTACGTGAGAAGTTTTATTAGAAAGGGGAGTGGGGGAAGGAAAGAGAAAAGAGACAGAGAGACACAGAGACACAGAGACACAGAGAGGATAGTAGAGAAGGGGATAGGAAAAGTCCTGTCTGTCCCAGGGGAATGGTAGGAAGAGAGAAAAAAGAGAGTGAAGAGAGAGCAGAAAGAGAGCATAAGTTGAGGGAGATCTTTTTTTAAAAGGGGTCCTTTGCACCTGGGCTGACCAGGGTACTGCCTGAGTGCATTCTGCCAGGTGACCAGGGCAGACCAGCATAACACCTGAATCCTTACATCCATGATGTCATGGTGGTGGCAGGCAAGCAGGTATGGAACTGGAGAAGTAGCTGAGAGAGTAAATACTTATCTGAAAATAGGAGGCAGAAAGAGAGAGAACTAACTGGGCTTGGCTTGGGCTTTGGAAACATCAAAGCCTTCCCCAGTGACACACCTTTTCCAACAAGGCCACACCCCCTAATCCTTCCCAAGCAGTTCCACCTATTGGGAAACAAGGATTCAAACATATGAGCCCATGGAGGCCTTTCTCCTTCAAACCACCGTGTCTCAATTCAACAAGTTGTAGAACAGTACGCAGAATGGTATGTCATGCTTTACTTACAAGTGGACTCTTCTGTTCATAGACAGAAACCCCACTCCCTTCTAATGCTGAGTTCAGTGTATATTCTTTCTACCATCATTTACAATGTTGAAGTGCTTTTAAAATGTCATTGAACAGATTCTAAGTTTCTAGTATTTGTGTATATCTTTTGCATATGTGGACGCATGTGTGCCTGTACCTGTGTGTGCACACACCTGCACCAAGAGTTGACACTGACTATCCTCTTTGATCTCTCTCTTCTTTTTTTTAGATATTTTACATTCCAATACCAGTTTCCCCTCCTTCCTCTCTTCCCACTACCCCACTCCCCGCAACCTCCCATCTGCTTCTCAGAGAGGGCAAGGCCTCCCCTAGGAAGTCTACTAAGTCTGTCCCATCATCTTGTTGAGGCAGGACCAAGCACCAAGCTTCATATAGAATGGGTGCCTCTAAGTCAGTTTGTGCATTAGAGTTAGATCTTGGACCCACTGCCAGCGGCCTCATCTATTGTCCCAGCCGCACCATTGCCACCTATATTAAGGGAGTCTCGTTTGATCACATGCAGGTTCCCCATTGGTCAGGCTGCACTCAGTGATCTCTCACTAGCTCAGGTCAGCTGATTCTGTGGGTTTCCCCATTATGGTCTTGACACCTTTGTTCATATTATGACTTCTCCCTCACTTTGATTGTATTCCAGGAGCTTGGCACAATGGTTAGTTGTGGATTTATGCACCTGCTTCCATCAGTTTCTGGAAGAGGGTTCTAGCTTCTCTGGGGTTGTGGATTGTAGGCTGGGTATCTTTTACTTTATGGCATCCACTTAGGAGTGAGTACATACTATATTTGTCTTTCTGGGTGTGGGTTGCCTTACTCAGGGTGGTTTTTTTTTTCTAGTTCTGTCCATTTGCCTGTGAATTTTAGGATGTTATTGTTTCTTACCTCTAAGTAGTATTCTGTTGTGTAAATGTACCACATTTCTTTTAATCCATTCTTTGGTTGAGGGGCATCTAGGTTTTTTCCAAGTTCTGGGTATTATGAATAATATTGTTTTGAACATAGTTGCTCAAATGTCCTTGTGGTATGAGTGTGCCTCCTTTGGGTATATGCCCAAAAGTGATATTGCAGGGTCTTGAGGTAGATTGATTCCCAAATTTCTGAGAAATCACCATACTTCCTTCCACAGAGGCTGTACAAGTTTGCACTCCCGCCAGCAATGGAGGAGTGTTCGCCTTGCTCCATATCCTCTCCAGCATAAGCTGTCATTGCTGATGTTGATGATAGCCATGTTGACCAGTGTAAGATGCTATCTCAGAGTTGTTTTGATTTGCATTTTTCTGATGACTAAGAATATTGCAAATTCCCTTAAGTGTCTTTCTGCCATTTGAAATTGTTCTGTTGAGAATTCTCTGTTTAGATCTGTACCCCATTTTTAAATTAGGTTATTTGGTAGTTGGATGTCTAGTTTCTTGAGTTCTTTGTATATTTTGGAGATCAGCCCTCTGTCAGATGTGGGGTTGGTGAAGATATTTTCCCATTCCACAGGAAGCTGTTTTTTCTTGTTGACAGTGTTCTTTGCTTTACAGAAGCTTCTCAGTTTCAGGCCCCATTTACTCATTGTTGCTCTCATTGTCTGTACTACTGGTGTCCTATTTAGGAAGCAGTCTCCTGTGCTTATGCATTCAAGCATATTTCCCACTTTCTCTTCTATGGATCTCTCTCTTGTTTATATTTTGAGACTGGGTCGTTCTGATTGGACTCACTAGCCAGCTCACCCTGCAGAGTATCTCAAATCCAGCAGCACAGATTTTTGATTACTTGGCACTTCCTGATGAGTAGATGATGTTTCTCTATCATATTAAATTGTCTTGGTCTTGGGTGAGTATTGAAGTTAAAGTTTTAATCTTTGAGAGTGGCTTTCTGGATTGCTCCATATGTTGCTAGGCAACCATTGGGTTGTTATGGCATTGCAGGTTAAATTCTTTTAGAGGCAGCAGCTGCTGATCCTTCGGGAATTAGTGCTTAGCATCTGTTGAGTCTGTGCATTTAGGATTTTCCAAGTGTTGCTATTAGAAGAATTGTTCTCAAAGTGGAAACCAATAGCAAGCATCTTAACTCTGAAGTGATCACCTGTATAGAGTTAAATACCGCTAAAGTTTTTTTTTTTTAAAGGAGAACTCTGATAACTAGGTCTGTTATCAAAAGCGGATGAGCAGGTATTGATAAGTCACAGTCAGAAGACTCAAGCCCTACCCAGAAGTCAACATCCGACTGCATTTTCTTGGTGGTAGGTCACAAATCTGTGGCTTAAATTTAATTTGAGAGTCAAGTGCCATACACAGTAAGATTAGGAGCATAGGACTTTTATGAAGGAGAGAGATGGCATCAAAGAAAAGTCATCTCTGTATGATATATTAATAGCTTAGATTAAAAACCAATACTCTCTGCCACTCTATATACAAAGGGATAGAGTTATTAGTTGAAGAACGTAGGATGTCATGAAAACTGATGATCAAGAAATGAAAATGTGTGAAGAGTGATGCTACATTTGGTACAGAGAGAAATTGGAGAGGATCAAGCCTTCAGTGCTATCTCCAGCAGCCGCAGATAATGAACACAGCACTTGCATCCATTTGAAATATATTGTCTCATCATCTGCCTACAGTGATGATATTTATTCTCTGTGACAGGAGGAGTTTCCAGGAAATGAGGGTGAAACCTGGTAGTGGTTTCACACAGGGAAACATATAATCTATCCCACTAATGCCTAATTCAAATGGTTGATGGTCTTTGTGAGGATGACTCAGGCTACATGAAACCTGTATTTGCAATGTTTTGAAGAAACAGAATTCACCTCACTACCCATCACTTAATTCACTTGGACAGTGGATAATACAAATAACACAGAATCAAGCCCTGGAATAGTAACAGTGTGATCATATATATCTCTATCTCATGTGCTCCCTCCTGTGCTTGAACTCCTGCCATCTGGGGAAGTCTTACCTCCGGTGGGTATTCTTATCAGTACCTTGGGAACTACACTTACCCTTGGTACCATGGAGCTCACGGGCATTGTTGTAATAAGAACAATACGGCCTTAGATCTAGAAGAATACATAGAAACTATATTTTGAGCCATCATTTCTAACAAGAATCACAGTGGCTGCAACACAGGGCACTTCAGAGTTTAGAGTCAGGTATCCATTCTTAAGGGAAGGGATAGACCTTGATTGGATAGGAACTGACTTTGAATTAGTTTGGAAATAATTTTGCACATTGTGTCTATCTGTTGTCAGAAAACACATAACTTTGAAAGTAGAACTGTTTAGAGCAATCAGAATGCCCTTTGCTCATGAGTCTGTGGGTCTGAATGCTTCACGGAGGTGGTGGTGGGGAGGCTCATGTAGGTCTTTCCTGGGGGCATCAGTTCAAATGAGGTTGTTGGCTCAGTGGGGCAAATCAGTGCTGGATGGTCTGTGCTGGTCTTGTCTCTCTTCACTGGTCTTGCTATTGGATTTTGTTTGGGCTTCCATGGTTTCTGACCTTCAGGAATCTGACCAGGGTCTCTCCATGATGGCTTCAAGGCTGCAAGAGAGCTAGAGCAGAAGTCAGGGCACCTTGAAGTTGGGCTTCTGAATTCCCACAGGGCCCCTCACTTTCAAGCTGATGGTCGGAGTTAGGCCCATGCCTGCCGATTAAAGGGTGAAGAAACAGGTTCCTCCACCTGTTGATGGCCTAAAACAAAAACCATACTGTAGGGGGTATTGCCGCAGCACCGGGGAGAACCGCTGTGTAGAGTTTCCAGGCTAGGGGTCAGGGTAAATAATATTCAGGCAAAATGACTTGTCTACTGTGAATTCTTTCACCATATGGCATAGAAGAGTTACATCATGGGAATCTAGGAAAGAAGCTCCGAGTAGGAAAGACTCTAAACAGTCTAAAGCTACACGTGTGGATGTGTATGTATGTGCGTGTGTATCTGTGTGTGCATTTAAGAGAGAGAGAGCAAGAGGGTGAGAGAGAGAGCAAGTGAAAGCGTGTGTGTGTGTGTGTGTGTGTGTGTGTGTGTGTTTTCCTGTGTGTGGGGAGGAAGGAACCCTGAGCTTAACACAAGTGACTTTCCACCTTGCTATTTGATTCATGGTCTCAAGGAGCATGAACCTGGAGTTCACCGGTTCAGCTTGGATGAGCTTGCCAGCGAATCCCCGAGTCCTCCTGTCTCTGCTCCTCTGGCACTGAGATCACAGGCGTGGTTTGTGCACCTGACTCTAAGTAGGTGCTGACCAGTCCTCCTGCTGTGTGCTGTCTCCCAGCTCCCAAAGAGTCCACGTTCTAAAAATGTTAGAATCTTTTTAAAACAGAATGGCTTTTAAATTTAAGTGCCATATAATACTATAAATACTTGAATTACAATGTAAAACTTGAAAAAGTATTTAAGAAAGATAGCCAAGTGAAAAGTAAAAAGACTCTTATTCTCGGACATCAAATAGTTTGTCATCAAAGAAGAAAAATGAAAGTGCAGAACATTTAGAAAATGTGAATTTTAAAGCTAACTTATGAGTGAGGGATAAAATCAATTTATTGCACACATTTATGTCACAGAAAGCATGGTTGTTCTGTACAAATTCAGCTTTCATTGCAACTTCCCTTGTGGATCAATATTTGTGAAAAATATTCCCAGAAATTATAGTTGGCAGCTGTCTAGCCTGCCCTCATATGTCTGCCTCGCCTTACCCAAGCCTGTCTTGGAGTGAAAGCTCCAAATTCGGGTGCAGCCTCAAGCCCTGTGAGAGCTGAAGGTGAAGAGTGTGACACAGATAATGGCTTCCTTTCTGGGCTGGGCTGGCATTAAGATGGAGCCTGAAGGCATCATAGGGGAAAATCACCCTTCTCTCTCTCTCTCTCTCTCTCTCTCTCTCTCTCTCTCTGTGTGTGTGTGTGTGTGTGTGTGTGTATATACGCTCTGCAAAAGACCAAGGTGCCACAACAGCTCGGTTGAATCCTCACTGTCTCCAAGGCTTTGGAGAAGGAAGGCTCTTTCCTATTACTGACTGCACCCCAAGGCTTGTACCAGTGTCCCCGTGGTCCCCGGGGTGGAAACCACTTCTCACAACCCACTCCTGTGGGTGCAGTCCTGCAGACAGGTGGGTCCTTCAGTAGCAGATCAGCACCCCAGTCACGTAACAAGAGAGAATGGCCTCTCTGAAGCCAAAGGGGAGGCGGCCTGCAAGAACAGCTGGAATTGTGCTTCACAACACAGAGCAGCAGCTGGAGACAGAGGAGAACAGTGAGCACTCAGGAGGAGATTTAAACACAGCGCAGAAAGACCCTTGGGAGAGGAGACACGTGACTTTCCCCATCAGACAATTGTCTGATGGGAGTTGCAGGATGAGATGATGTTCTTGAGAGAACTGATAGCTTAAAGGGGTGGGATTCGGGAGAGGTCAGTCTAGGAGCTAGAACATATGTGTGTAATGGGAGAGCCACAGGAAGAGATCAGATGAATACAAAAAACATATTCTCAAAGCTGACTCAAGGCAACGCTGTGTTTGTTGGAGCTCTCGAGTGCCCAAAGAGCAGACTCCTAGCAGCTTCCTGTCAGTCAGAGAGAAGATGACCCTCTGTGAGGAAGTGCTGGCTAGCTGCAGGTGTCTCACTGCTGGCACCAGAGATGAGCTGGGGGAGTAACAGTAGGACCAGGAGAGAAGCAGCAGCAGCAGAATGTACAGGCAGCCAGCCATTTCCCTCCGCAATTAAACTTCATTATGTAAGAATGTAAGGGTCCCATTATCATTCTATGACAAAAATGCTCCTGAGGAGAGTACAAAGAAATGGTCTGCTCGCCGCAACCATAGCCTGCCCGGTGAGGGAGATCATGTTTACCATAACCATAGCCCTCATGGTGAGGGGAAATCATGCTCGCCGTAGCCATAGCCCTCCTGGTGATACTTGAACTCAGATCACTGGATTCAGAGTCCAAAGTGATAACCATCTCACCATGGGGCCATATCTCGGCTAATTTTTAAAATGTATTATTTGAAACTTTAAACATGAACACTCCACTTACATCAGTGCCATTTCTCTCTTTCCATTCAACTTCTTCCATGCCCCCTTGTCTCCCAAACTCACGACTTCTCTTTTAAAAATTATTATCGCATATAGGCACACATATATATGTGTACACATAAATAAATGAATAAACGTAAACCACTTTATTTGTTTATTTTTATTTTGTGACTACTCAACTTAGTTAAAAAGCAAATCCCAAGATGGGCCTGGCAGTGTACTAACTGCTCCTTGGGAAGCTGGGGCAGAAGGACTGTGAGTGTAATTCTTGTCTGGCTACAGGGTGAGTTGAAAGCCAGCTTGAGTAACTCAGTGAAATCCTGTGTCAAAATAAAATGTTTTAAAAAGTGGGTCAGGGAAGTGGCTTAGTAGTAGAACATTTGTCCAGCATGTACAGACTTTACATGCAACACACACACACACACACACACACACACACACACACACACGCACGCACAGACACACACACACACGCACAGACACACACACACGCACATGCATACATACATTCGCATACACAGGCATACTTACACATGCAACATGTACATAAGCACACATTCACACACTCAAACACTCACATACATACGCATTCACCCCCCTACACACTCACACACATAGGCACATACTCACACAGGCATACACACATACACTCATGAGGCTCATATGTATGTATATACACATCCATACACATAGGTACACACTCAGGCACACACTCACACACACAGACACACATAACACATACATATATACACACATTCACATACACACAGGCACGCGATACACAGACGCACACACACACACACACACACACACACACACACACACTGTACTGCTTTTAGGAAGCTCTTAAATAAAGTGATCAAAGTTGAAAATGTCAGACTAGATAGAGATCCTAGGAAACCGCAGTCAGTGGAATGAACAATGTCAGGGTTAGCCAAGGGGGTGCTTGAGGTAAAGTCACCAACGGGTTAAGGATTGATATTCTTTAGGCTAAAGAGGAGTTTGTGAAGAAGGCAAGTAGAGCTTTTATATAAAGTAACGTGCCATGAAATCTATAAAACAAAACTGTTGAGATACAAATATAATCTTGCCAGGCATTTTAGTAAACCCTGTTCGCTCGTCTCCTCCACAATCACAGATCTACCTTGAGGATAATAAGCAATAGGTACAAAGTTATGTTTAATAGCTATGTTAGTTTCTGGAAGTGTCAGACAAGTTGAGCACAACCTTGGCTACAAAGAACAATAAATTTAAAGAAAAAGAGGTCTTTGGAGTTCTCTTCTCTGATCATAATCCATTAATAGAAATAAATAAAAGGTGATAAAATGTTTTTATAAATAATTTATAAACTTATAAATGAAAAGATGGAAATGACCTTTGTATCAAAGGATAAGTCAAAAGTCACATGAGCCAAGCATGGTGATGCACACCTTTAATTCCAGCATTGCGGAGACAATGGTGGGTGGACTCCGTGAGCTGGAGGTTAGCCTGGTCCACATAGTGAGTTCCAGGCCAGCCAAAGGCTACATAGTGAGACCCCAATTACAAGCAACAACAGTAAGAAGGTCAAGTGTCAAGCTATCTAAAAGTCCACAGAAACTTCTAGAGAATAAAAGTTGCAGGCCGTGGGAAATCACCTCCTTGACACACTGTCATTTAAATGAAGGCAGAGCATGTTTTGTTTTTGGCCTTTAATTATGAAATGAGGAAAAAGAATGACAGAACACACTAAGGCAAATCAGAGGCAACAATCAAGAGAAAGGCTGAAATGAAGGAAGCAAAGCCATGGAGGTAAATACATTTAAGGATGCTCCTTGATAAGCACAGTGAAGTTGGCATGAGAGTCTGTGTGTGTGATTAGAAACGTAACAAAGAGTAAGCAAGTGTAAATGAGGAAAGGGACATATTTGGGGACACAGTGATAATCTAGAGAAGACAAAGGAGAAAATTTGCTCAACTCATAAAGAATTTGAATTGGTCCTATGCTGGTTTCCCAGCTATCAGACTGGAGTCCATGAGCTCTCCCTTGTTCATGCCAACAGTTTCTATGGGTTTCCCCAGCCTGGTCTTGACCCCTTTGCTCATCACTCCTCCCTGTCTGCAACTGGATTCCAAGAGTTTGGCTCAGTGTTTATCTGTGGGTGTCTGCTTCTGCTTCCATCAGCTATTAGATGAAGATTCTAGGATGGCATATAAGGAAGTCATCAATCTCATTGTCAGGGGAGGGCATTTAAGATAGTCTCTCCACTATTGCTTAGATTGTTAGTTGGGGTCATCCTTGTAGATCTCTGGACATTTCCCTAGTGCAAGATTTCTACCTTCTTCTATACCTATTATTCTTAGGTTTGGCCTTTTCACAGTGTCCCATATTTCCTGGATATTTTGTGTTAGGGATTTCTTGGACGTAAGATTTTCTTTCCCTGAATGTGGGAGCACTGGGCAGTCTGTGGGGCCTCTTGTAGTGGATCAGTATTTATCCCTAGTATACGAAAGGACTTTGGGAGCCCATTCCACATAGAAGGATACTCTTTCAGCCTAGACTCATGGGGAAGGGCCTAGGCCTTGTTCCAAATCATATGTCAGACTTTGAAGACTCCCCATGGAAGGTCTCACCCTCTCTGGAGAGCATAAAGGGGATGGGATGGGGGTGTGTGGGGGGGAATAGGGGAGGACAGGAGGGTTCAGGAACTGGAATTGACATGTAAAACAAGCTTGCTTTAAATTTAAATATATATATATATATATATATGAATTTGAGAACCCAGATGGAGTGGACCTTTATTTGTCAGATATACATGTGACCCAAGAAGAAATGGGAAATTTGATTTAGATAGTAACCCTCAGCCAGGGGGGAATGCGATTAAAGAGCCAGTTTTGGAAACAGCAACAACAGGCTATGAACAGCAGCAGAGTTTTATGTAACTTTTAAAGAACACATTTTACTATTGTTCACACTAGTTCAGAAGCCTCAGAGCTCTTGGTTCATTTATAGAACAAACACACATTTGATCCCCAAACTCCACACAGGACAGAAAAAAAAAAAAACTTGAGACTTTTGAATATAGATGAAAAAGCCTTTCTGTAAGTGTTGGCTCATAACCAGAGTCCATTGACGGGTGTTGCCACAGCACACTTCCTGTCACTGATGCCCATTATGCAGTCACATAGAATAAGAAGTCATTTGGAAATTTGCAAACTTCATAAACAAGAAGGAAGGCATTATATACTCTTGATTTAAAACTGCCTAAGCTTAATATAGCCCCTCAAGGGCCATATGATCCATAGCAAATTTTGAATTGTAGCACGGTTGTTGTCTCCTCAGAAATGCTGTGACAGCTTCCTGCTGTTATAGCTCGGAGGGATGTGCTCAGAAATTCAAATCCATTTCCATACTTTCCAAGCACAGCATATTTCAAGACAGATCTACTACCCCAAATATCACACATATTACAGCTAATGGGATGATCTGGAGATTTCCCACACGGCTGCTCTTTTCACTGATGCACACTATGGACGACACATTGTGCATATGAATAAACCTCTGCCCTGTGTACGAGGCTAGTGCCGGTGATGTCACTGCCCTAGCATTGGGCCTGCAGGTTGCACTGTGCCTTCTGCCTACCACAGACAGAATTTACATGACACACAGTAGGTGGGATGGCAAATGAGAGTATTTCCTGATAGTCACCCATGTTCATGGGGTATGTGTGTAATTGTATGTGTTTCCCATGTTTGCTTCGCTCTCTTAGGCACTGGATGTGTTTGTAGGTTATTTTACTTTGTGTAGATGTGTATGCACAAGATTGGCATTGAAACAAAAATTGCAACCAAATAGTCAAACACTAAGGACATTTGCAAATCGGATAAAGAAGTAAAAACCATCTGCTTCACTTACAAACACTCCTGAAAAATGTGTCCTTAATATTTCTCCTTCAGACTCTGTGCTTGGGAAGCTGGGCATGATGGGGCATGACCCCGATTCCAAGATTAGTTAGCGTGAGTCACGAACTTACTGAGTTCAGTGTCAGTTTGGGCAAGCAAGCAATCAAACAAAACAAGTTAGCAACAACAAGAAGATTCTCAGGTCTGTTTGTGAACACTGTAGGAGGTACTGTTTTCTATACTGTGAACAAGTGTCATGTTACAAAGAGGCCAAAATTTGGTGCTTATTTCAGAGATAATCTGCCCTAGCTGCCCTAGACACTGTTGTAGAGCACTGATGTGTACTTTACATGCATTAGGACTTAATTCCTTCTTATAGTGTTTGTGACTGAAGCCTGAGCATGACACCTTTCTGTTCCAGGACTGGAAAGGTGAAATAGGAAGGGACTTAATCTGTTAGGTCTACTGCTTCCTGATCCTTGGAGCTCAGGAAATGCCATGAAGCAGTTCTCAGAACACCTTTTCAGTGAACTGTTTGCTCTAGTATAATCTCTGGTTTTTTTTCTCTGCAGATTCTTCAGGTGGCCTTTTAAAATATGCATCAGAGACAGAGGGTGCTACACGGGAGCTGAAAATGTTCAAAAGACGTCTGGGTTCTCTCCCCACTTTTCCAGTTTTTCCAACCTCCTTGCCTGACTTGGATGATGTGATGTTCAGGGGAATTCCTTAACCCAAGTCACTCCTCAGTCAGGCACATCTACAAAAGATTGCATCCGTAGTTTAAGATGGCCAGCCAGCCACCGGAAGAGCCTGTGGAGACTCAGGTCTCAGATGAGCTAGAGTGCAAGATCTGTTACAATCGGTACAACCTGAAACAGAGGAAGCCCAAGGTTCTGGAGTGTTGTCACAGGGTTTGTGCCAAATGCCTCTATAAGATCATAGACTTTGGGGACTCCCCCCAAGGTGTCATCGTCTGTCCTTTCTGCAGGTTCGAGACATGCCTGCCAGATGATGAAGTCAGTAGCCTGCCTGATGACAATAACATCCTTGTAAACTTGACTTGTGGAAGCAAAGGAAAGAAATGTCTGCCTGAAAATCCCACGGAGCTGCTGCTTACCCCTAAGCGGCTGGCGTCCCTCGTCAGTCCTTCCCACACATCCTCCAATTGCTTGGTTATCACCATCATGGAGGTGCAGAGGGAGAGTTCCCCGTCTCTCAGCTCTACCCCTGTTGTAGAATTCTACAGGCCTGCAAGTTTCGACTCTGTCACCACAGTGTCCCACAATTGGACAGTGTGGAACTGCACCTCCCTACTCTTTCAGACATCCATCCGGGTGTTAGTGTGGCTTCTAGGCTTGCTATACTTCAGCTCCTTGCCCTTAGGGATCTATTTACTGGTGTCTAAGAAAGTCACCCTTGGGGTAGTCTTTGTTAGCCTCGTCCCTTCTAGCCTTGTCATCCTTATGGTGTATGGTTTTTGCCAGTGTGTTTGTCATGAATTTCTGGACTGTATGGCACTTCCTTCTTAATCAATATGCAAAATAGGCAATTTGGCACATATGGCTATGTTCAAATGATGTACGTATGATTTGCTTTCTTTTGTATTCTCTATGGCTAGTGTCTACAGCCTCAACGAATCCCTTGGCCATATGTCTGCGGTCCATTTTCTGTCCAGATGTTGGCTTGATGGGTTTTCCTGGATTCTGAAAATTTTTTTTTACAAAGTTCATTTCTACATGGGGGTTAGCCAAGAAAGCAAGGCTGTGTGCACAGCTGTTAGGGAGCTCTGCAGTTGTGAGATGCTCATGAGCAAAGGTGTGGGCCCAGTGAATACTTGCAGACAAGGACCAGGCAAGGTGTGTTATACTGTGGCAGGGTCTTTGTAAATAGATCGGGGATAAATGGAGTCCTCCTTCAAGTTAGAGATATCTCATGATGGTGGGTAGATGTCAGAGGCAGGTTGCTCCAAAACACATGGGCGTGCCCCCCCATTTTCTTAGCGCTGGAGCCCCTAATCATTTTCAGGTGCTTTCTCTCTTAAGGTACAGCTTCTCTGAGGTCTGCTGCCTACCCTCAGCTCCGTTTCTCTTTTGTGCGGTGCTCCCTGACCCAGGGTCCTGCAATCTCATCCCCTTGGGTGGTTCCTGCAGGATTCCTGGTTGGGCATGTTGCTAGAGAAGATGGACAACTTTGAGAAGTTTGCATGGAAGTAGACTTTATGCCTGGGCATGGCCATTTATCCTTAGTGCAGGCCTTGCCCTTCATGGGTGTTTTCCTCCCAGTCTTCCCAGACAAGATCTGGGCAGTTTTGGCATGTGGAACTATTCACTGGAGTAATTTCTTATGGCATTTTGGGTTTGCTTGATTTCTAACCACATTCTTCAATCAGCCCATCCCCTATCCTGAACGAAGTTCCACTTAAATTAGTTGTCAGTGTATGAAGGTTTCATTTTCTTCCCCTTGCTTTAGAAATTTGCTTAGGGCTGATTTTGCTGACTCCTGCAACACTCTGGGGGAGCCTGTGATGGTGAAAACCCAGCAACAGGCTGCCTGCGGCCCTAGTCCTAGGCACTGAGAACCCAAGTGTTCTGTTGAGTGGTACCAGACTGCCGCGATTCGGGTTTATGTCCTATGGAAGTCCTGGCAAAGGAAAGGGTGAAGCCATGCCAAGCTGATGCCCTGCTTGGAGGGAGGGAACAAGGGAGTGAAGCAGAGGCGGCCAGGGGCAGCTCACTTGTGGCTGTTCAGTTAGTTTGGGGATAGATTCAAGTCCTTCAAGGTATTTTCTGTAAAAGCATAAGCCACGTGGCCTGAGTATGGACCCCTCTTCATGAAACAGGGTGGGAGCATTGAATGTATATATTTATGGGGGTAAGTTGTTTAGCAGGTTTTAGGGGAATAGAATGTTCACAGAAACTAGGCAAAAAGAGGGGAGTAAGCTTCTTAGTCTGAGACTCGTTACTGATACTTAACAATAAAATACCCATAATGCTTAGTGAAGGGCTTTACCAAGACTCCGTTAACATGTTTGTGGTGAAATATTTGTTGTGTGAAATAATTACAGGGGGTCAGTGGGTAGTTCCAAGCTCCATATTAAGGAAAAATGGATACTTACCTAGAATAGGAGTTTTAGTTGCATAACTACTGACTTTGAGAACATGTATGCCCAAGGTACATGTGATGAGAAAGTATATGTGGGATGTGGTCCAATAAAATTTAACCCCCAACTTAGAGCTAAATACATTTATGATTCCAGAAACCCTAGTTTTAGGTAGTATTGTGGAAGCAGTTTCCAGAATCCCATTTGTACTTTGAGTAAATACAATATTTAAGAGGTTTTGTGGTTTGGATTTATATATTTATAAGGTTTCTTTTTCAAAGATGCTCATATTGTGTGAACTGTAATGTTGAGTGAGTTGGTGAGTTACCGCAGGAAGAGATTTGCAGAAGGCTCTGGACCAACTCTGTGTTTTGCTACTTTGTGTGATGTGTGCAGTGCTGAAGCTGTGTCTGTATGTGTTGTGGCAACATTTTTCTTAATACCAGTGTGTTGATTTGGTTTTAAAGATTTTTAAGTGTATGACAATAACAACACAAATTAACACAACTCTCCATGCTGTTGAATGGAAAGGGCAACCCTTTACTGTTATATTCCCTTATGCTAATGTTTTCTTGTCTATTAAATTTTATTATTTCTAAATGAGCTGTTTGGTTTCTCTGATTTATGGGTGAGATGCCATTATCACTTCAGAGCACCACAAATGTCAACTTCATTAAGCCAGTGCCTTTACCATACACATGGAGATTTTAGAATCTCCCCACAAAGCAAACGTCACTTACCATCCTACAAATGCATTCATATTTTATTTCAAGTGGAGAAGAAACATTGGGGATGATGAAATAAGAATATTATCTTCCTAAGTAAAATTTCTTATTTTGTTTGACTCTCCTGACTGCTCAACAAAATAGAATCCAGTGAAATAAAATAATTCCTTGCTTTGCACAGCCTGGTCAAACTAGAAAAAAATACTGTCTACTAATCATGACCATTGTTGAGTCATTTGAGAGTATGCAGCAGTGCAGTGTACGTAATAATCAGTGAATTAGCACCACATGTCAATCAAGAACAATGATTCAATTCACTTGGGAAATCTTTACTGTTAGCCAGGCCCTTGCAATTACCCTGTGAACTCAGGCTTAGCTGGTAAGGACCAGGAAGCAATGAACAGGGTTTTGTGCATTGTAGAAACCACGATGAAATTTCTCAGCGTGTCAGCCTGACAGATGCGAAGCTGGAGGAAGCCTGAAGTTGCTAGACAAGCAGATGGAACCCAGAGAGGAGCTCAGAGGAAGGGGCAGCAAGGTACCCTGGGAGAGTGCAAAGGGAGCAGGAGGGGGTGTGTTCTTCCTTTACTCTCCTTGTTGACACAGTCTCAAAGCTTGCCTTGATTTCTTGGAATACTTCAGCCACACTACACAGATTACTCCAGAACTTTCCTCAAAACCAGCAGTGACAGCCTTGGTTTCAGGTAAAAATGCCATTTGTTCTTGCAGCTTGCATTTTATTTGTTTTCCATATCTTTACCCTTTTCTTACATATTTATTTATTTTTTTATTTCAATAGCCATTGTGAGTATTTACTTCTGTAGGCTTAGTATTGTGTTTTTTTCTTGTAAAGTTTACTTTTGTCTAAGACATGTTTCCTTTTTAATAAGATTTTATGTGTGTGGGTGTTTTGCCTGCATGTATGTCTGGTGCATGAGGTCTGAAGACGGTATTGGAGGTCCTGGGACTGCAGTTATACATAGTTTTTGCAAAATCAAAAGTGTTCTTAACTGTGGCACCTAAAAGGTGCTGATTTTAAATGTGGAAACTAAAGTTGAAATATGAGTAAGTTCCAAATGAGTCTCAGACACAGTCACGAGTGAACCAGTTTCTTATATTATTTAAATTCATGGTATAATCCATAAGTAAACTCAGTGTGGATATTTATGGTAAGAATTAAACTACAGCCTCAATACTGTAAATGTAAGTTGGGATATGAGATAATTTGCTCTTCAAAATGATTGGGCCTTGATTTAATTAAAATAGTCAATGGAACAAAAAGATTACTTGGCCAGCATTTTAATTAATCAGATGTTTATTGACTGTACCATTTATATTGGGATGGTTGGGGTTTCAGGAGGAAGAATGTCCTGGACAAGCAGGTTGCCTCTGTCACCTTGTGTTGCCCACAAATTGTAAAGAAAGTTGTGTTGTACATTTCTATCCACACCCTTCAAGGAAGAGATCTGGCCCGAACACCCAACTTTGCAAAGCAGCTGGGGCTGAGGCATTGGAGAGGGGTCCAGACAGAGCAAAAGGAACACCAAGACTGTGACTCTGAGTGATCAGGAAAGTTGCCAGAGGAAGGATTCTGGAATGTTGAGGGGGAAGGATGGAAGCCACAGAACATGTAGCCGTTAGACCCAAGAGGAAGAAGGTGGAATGGGAATGGAGGAATCATTGCTGGTTCACTTCTCACTCAGCGTCAGCATCTAGACTAGCTGTGTTTGTTTTCCTTCTTAGGTAAATGTATGATATATAATTCTCAACACTTCCCCTCCTAGTTCTTCCCAATACAACTCATTGTGGTTGAACCAATTGAAACTGATCTTTTTGTCGTTAGACATATTCTAGTCCAAGGCAAGTCGTCAATTCTGACAGCTGCCTTCATGTTAATTCCATCTGGAGAGTTTGGAATATGTTAAAATTCCATATTAAACTCCATATTAAAACTCTTGTCTCCTCACAACATTTTAAATAAATTTTATTTATTTCAGCAACATGTTAGCCTGAGATGTTGTTTTGAATGCCGAGAAAACACTATTAGTCAATAAACGGACATCTACTTTTGGTATGTGTTAAACTCAAACTTCCCACGCTCTTTTAATACACCTCCATTCTCTGATTTAATGTAATTTATGGAAGAACCACATGCACCCATTATCAGCCTCCTGCACACACATAACATCCGTGTGTATCTGCACACATCATCCACACACACATACATACACACCTACATCCTTATGTAATTTAGGAAACAGTTGTGAAAGAGAACCATGTTAGTCTCCCAGAAGCTTTTACTTATCCAGGTAAGTAATACTAAAAAATTACTTTTTTTTTTTTTTTAACTACCTTTCTCACTGCTCATGGAGTAATGACTACTTGTCTCAGAGACAACTCCTACCTATTTAACTGTTTTCAACACCATTGAGCAATGGATGTTGTCCTAGCCAAACGATGGACTCATTTATTGACATTGCTTCTGTTCGATGTGCTTTTCCCGGATATCCCACCTGGAACTAACTGTATAGCTAATGATTAAATTTATGGCCGTACAGTTTTTTTTTGGCTACATCTTCAAATTATACAGTTATTTCCAGTCTCCTGTGATTTGACAGGCTGAAGACCACAAGTTAAAACAGGGCAAACAACAACCTGATTTTTGGGCCTTTCTGCTGTCAGAGGAGGGTGGTGTGAAGAAGTTATCCCTGGAGACCAAAGAATACTAAATTCTGGCCTTGGAATGAGGAGGAAAATGCCACTAAATACCTCCCCTGTCCTCTATCCACAGGTTCATGTTCCAGATAAGAACCTTACCAGATTTTTTGATTTGGAACGTAAAAGTCCATTATTTTGATTCATATTCTACCTATTACCTGGATAATATACATATTTCCCCTGACTTTTTGACATGATACTTATGCCTTTCATGGCTCATTGGGAAGATATAGACAATTATGGTTTATGGTTTTTCCAAGCAGGACCTTATTTTGGTAATTACTCCAGAGATGTGTTGTGAAATGTGTTCAAGCGGTTGGTCCGTGAAGGGAAGGTGTCTTGGCTGTGAGTGGAAAATTAGCCAGTGTCATCTTCTCAGAGACTTCACTGAGTGTGCAGTGTCTGAAAGACAGACCCTTGGATGAATCCGTTCAGTGTTTTTCAAACTTAGCTACCTCAGAGCCCTTTCCTAAGACATCTGCTAGTATTTAGTGGGACTAGTTTGATGGAAGACATTTTGTGAAATCCACCTTAGAGAATGGGTAAACGAACAAACGGAAAACACAGCTACAATATAGAGTCTGACTGTGGGTATCAAGTCACCGACCCAGAGCATGAATTTAATAGACAGCCAAAATCAAGGAGATGGTTATGTGGTGGGCCCAAATAGAATGCAGCATATGATGTGCAAAGTGGGGAGGGAAAAGGCTGCTGAGAGCATGCACAGGAACACGTGATTGAAATCTCCACTCGTTTCTGACTTATTTGGCAGACCCTGTCCAGGGTTTACAGTGTTATCCCGAACATTTGCAACCAGCATCAGCCTGCTGAGTCACTACTCACAGAAGGAAGTCTCAGGTGGAGTAATTGCATGCTAGCTAACTTGCTTTGCCTATAAAACTTCCACTGTGGGTTTTCAGAGTGAACCTGGTATCCCAGCTTCGGGGAAACGTGTGTCAGATGTGAAATTCTGATCATAGTGTTAGTGCTAGAAATACTGAACAATTCAAGTGTGACTACTTCACTTAACATAGGAGAAACCCACCCACGGAAATGATCAAGGAGTTACAGGAACAGGTCCTGTGTAGTGGGGGACTCTGAGGTCCAAGTTCTCTTTTGGGCCTTCGTGCCTTATACTCCCTTACTTCTTAGCCAATATTTGTCAGCTTATGGTAGTGCGTGATCACATGGATAACAAAATATCAAGCTGGATAGATGTTATTTACTTCCCTACAAAGTGTGTGTCTAGTTATGTGAATGTATAATTACTTGGAATAATTATCTAAATAGTTTGTTCTGGAGAAGTCAAAGCAAGGCATTTAAGTCCTGAAAGCTCCATTTTAAATTTTGATCCCCCCTCCTTCCCTTAGTTTTGAAAACTGAATTTCTGTGACATTTTTTCACACACCTTCACAATTTTAGTCACTATTGATACTCTGTTATGGAAGATTAAGATTTAATGTTTTGTTTTCTAAACACACGCATGCACACACACACACACACACACACACACACACACACACACACACTTCTGCCTATTACAAAGCCCCACTACATCAAAGTTGGTGAAAAACCACTTGGCCTGTAGCTTCTCCTGACCATGCGCTGTCCCTGGCTGTGGTTAGGGTTTGTTCTCAGTGTATCTTCTTTGATATTACATAACTGTTTGCTTTCTCTGTAATTAGCTGCCCTGTTCTATAATTTCCTTACATTTCTTTGTTTCTCTAACTAAACCCCAGTACCCCACAATTAAAATTTCACCCTTTCCAGCCAAATGTGGCAATGATATAATAATAAGCAAGTTTGTCCCCTGAAGCCAGCTTTCCTCATCTCCCACAGTATTCACCTAAACCATGTTAGTCACTCCATATAGCCGCTATCAGGGGAGCTCTGATCCTTTTCTTGAGTCCTCGCCATCCTTTTCTTTATCGTGTGTGTGTGTGTGTGTGTGTGTGTGTGCGTGTGTGTGCGTGTGTGCATGTTTGTGTATGAAGACACACTTATGGCCTGAGGTTGACATCATGTCTTCCTCCATCTCTCCACTTTGTTTATTCCATCATTTTATTTCATTATTTTGAGATTTTATGTGTTTCGGTGTTTTGTTGGCATGCATATCCACATGATGCATATGTACAATGCCTGAGGAGGTATAAAGGTATAAAATCCCCTGGGACCAGAATTAGATGGTTGTAAACTGCCATGAGGATACTGGGAGTTGAACCTAGGTCCTTGAGAGGAGGAACTAGTGCTCTTAACTGCTGAGCCATCTTTCTAGACCTCTATTTCTTATTTCTCTTCCTGCCTTCCTTCTTCCTTCTTTCCCTCCCCCTCCCTCTGTCCCTCTCTCTCCCTCCATTTCTTCTTTTCTCCTTTCTTTTTTTTTTCACAAAGCACATTCTCTAACAGTCTGATGGGTATTTTCAAAAGGTACAAATGCTAAGCCTTTACAATTTGAAAATACCTTTCTTCTTCACCAGTCCAGAGTGTATTGCTGTCCTCCGAATTCCTCTCTCCTTCCCCTCCCCTCCCTCTCTTTCTTCTCCCCTCTCCTTTTCTTCTCTCCTCCTCCTCTCTTCCTTTCATGAATGCTTATCATTTTGGGTCTCGGTGAGAACACTGATTTCTGATCTTTCCTGCCTTCCGTAACCCCCTGCTCTGTCTATTTCCTGAGTTCATTGGTGGTTTTTTGAGGGGGGGAGGAGCGCTGTCTTTCATAGAGGACTATCTCCTGAGTCTCTACTTTTCAAGTCTTTTCCGTTTAGGGGGAGCTAAACAAACCCCTGCTGGTGCATGTGTGGGATTCCTGTTTTATGGCAGAGGCTCAATCTCATTCTAAATATCTTTTACATTGGTGAGTTTCCCCTTAGATGCTAAACCTGAGTACCAGTGTTTCACAGTCCCAGAGGAGGAGGAGAAGGGGGGTGTCTGATGCTCTTTCCTCTATACAGATTACCATTTAATACCCGGCTACAGCAGGGCTCCTGGCCTCCCCATCAGGTGCACCTAGCATCTCTGAGGACAGACCTTCTCGAAGCTTTAGCAAGGGAGGGCTGGGGAAGAACAGTTGTCTGGCTGTATGCAGTAGAACTGAGTATTTTAGAGGCTTGTGTCCTTTGTGACATTGTCCACCCCAGATTCACAGGTGTCTGGTATATCTGACTGTCCAGCTTTGCAAGATTCTGAATGAATATACTGCTGGTTTTTGGCAGCCCTTCCCCTCTGTAGTGTTTTGAATAAGAATGATCCCCATAGGTGCATATATTTGAATGCTTAGTCACCAGGGGGTGGAACTGTTTGAAAGGATTAGAAGGATCAGTAGGTGTGACCTTGGAGGACGTTTGCCACTGGGGGTGGGCTTTGATGTTTTAAAAGCCTATGGCAAGCCCGGTGTCTCTCTTTGCCTGCTGCCTGCTGATCCGGATGTAGCCCTCAGCTATTGCCATCATGCTCCCACCATGATGATAACGGACGATAAGCCTCTGAAACTGCCATCAAGCCCCCAGTTAAGTGTTTTCTTTGCTAAGAGTTGCCATGGTCATGGTGTCTCTTCTCAGCACTAGGACAGTGCTTAAATACCCTGCTTCATGCCACTCCTACCCCCAGGAGCAACTTTGGTTAAAGCAAATGCTTACTGTTTTTCTCAGCTGGAGTGATTCCCGTGAGCTTCTGTGGGCTCCAGACATTTTAGAACCTTGCACAGAATGTAGCAGTGTATACACACAGCACAGTAGGAGTGCGGCACCTCAATGCTTAATGTATGCAAGGGTACTATCGATTTCACCTGAAGCATGGATGTTTTCAGCTGGAGTTCAGGGTTGGAAGAAAGCCATTTCCAGTAGCAAATCCACTAAAGAGAAAGAATCTTTAATAATGACTGGTAATATCAGTGTGAGAAATGTTCAGGGGAACCCAGTCATTTTTTTTTGTTTGTTTTAAATTCATTTTAAGAGTTTCTACATTTAATAGAGAAATGGTTTCTGACTTAGAAGTTATCTAAAGTAAAATCTGACTAGCAATGAGCAGAAGGTGTTTTTTGCTTCAAGTGTGATAAAGTGCCATGGCCTCTAGGGTATAACTTCTTTAGCCAACGTGAGACATAGTACTTAAAGTGATTAATGATACCGTAATCTGACAATCTCAGATCATCAAAGCCAGTGTTTTTCTTTTAAAAGGTTTATTGTGGCCAAGTTATTCATCAAAATCTATTTTGCAAGATGCTAGCATTATTCTAATTGGAGATTCAGAAATAATTAAACATCTGCCAAGCACCATTTGTTTTTAATTATGCAGGTAGACATGAGACTGCTGTCTGTACAAGTGTCTGCCACTGGTAAATCAGGTAATTAGCATAGCATCAGGTTGCAGAATAATGGCGTGCTGTATACATTGAGCAGTGAGGAGCAATTGATCAATGTTTACTTCCTATATTTCCAAGTTACACTGTGCTTGTGCCCTGTTCCCCTCCTGCCACATCGGTTTCTGAAGGCCCTGGCATACTAAGATTTACTGAGCGCTTACTATGTTCCAGATTCTCCATTAATGGCCTTAAATGCAGTGTCTCAGTTGCTGTGGTGATCCTAGTTTCCATATATGGTTAGTGAAATTCAGATTGCTCACAAGTGAGAAAGAAGTAATTTCTTTTCCCATGCCAGCTATATGTACCCCCTTTAACTCTCTCTCTCTCTCTCTCTCTCTGTGTGTGTGTGTGTGTGTGTGTGTGTGTACATACTTGTGTGTACCTGTCTACACCATATCATTTACTTTTCTCTGAACAGGGGGTATTTGCCGCCCATTTCTTCCCACTCTCTGTTGTTTCTGAATTTTATATTGATTGTGTTAATATAGCTTCAGAAACCCCAGCACACAATCTCGCTTTTTTTTTTTTTTTATCGCTCACTGGCTCCATGTTTTTTAAACTCTGGTTTTTGAATTCCTGGTTTGTTTTGCTATGTGAGACTTTGGGATAAGCTTACTAATGGTGTCTTACAAAAAGCATTAAGTAAATATTTTTAAAAGGTATTAAAAATATTTTTAAAAGCTTTTGATTTTTAGAAAAATCCAGGAGGTATTAGACATCTGTTGTGTATCTCAATTGCCATTTCTCTCCCTATAAATATCTAGCATATCACTTAATATGTTATACTTATTATAATTACTGGACAAATAGTGATAATATTGTTCTTAAAACCCATAGTTTTACTTTCCTTGGTTTGGTTATTACTTCCCTTTTTTGTTCAAAAACAGCTAAGAGTTTTACATGACCTTCAGCTTTTCTGTCTGATTAAGTACCTGTTGATTGTGACAATTTCTTGAACTTCTCATGTGTCTGATGACCTTGATGGCTTTGAGGAGACAGCTTAGGTATCTTATGAAGCATGTCCCAGTTAGGAGTTGTTTGGAGGTTTTCTTGTGATTAGAGTGCTGTTTCTAAGACATCATGTCACGATGCATCATCTCCTAACTGGGGTTGCCTTGATCTCTTGGCTGTTGTAGTGATTGCCAAGGCCTTCCTTTCTAAAGTGATTTGTTCTCTCCCTTTGCATTTTCTGCTCTTTGGAAGGAAGCCACTGTGAAGAAGTGTTTCCTTGAGACTAGAATATCTACACCAATTGTTTAGGATATTTTTGTATAGAAGATTTGTTTCTTTTCCTTTACTTATCTATAGATTCAATATATGTATGGACTCATGGATATGTATCTTATATTTTTGGATGTCAACCAGTAGTACTTAACTTGTTACTCAAAAATGATGTTACCTTTGGCCACTGAGAATTTGTTTAGTTGGCTTACATTTTCTTTTGATACATCCTAATTGCTATACATATTTTTTTTCATTTATTTTTGAGGCACCTTTTCTTTTAACAGTGTGTTTTTCAGAGCAGAGGTTCTAAAAGTCTAACATCAATTAAAACTTTGTTGGTTATTATTGTGTGTGTATATGTTCATACAGATTGTCTTCCTTAGGCTGGTCTGTCAGTGTGGTGAATTGCATTGATTGACTTTCAAATGTTGATCTTCTCTTCAGTACATAGAGTGAATCCCACGTGACCGGGTGTATGCCTTCCACATTGTTGGCTTGCTTTGTGGATACACTGCTGTGGCTCTTTGCAACTCTGTTCATGAGCAGTAGACACGTGCAGTTTTCTTTCTTGCAATGTCTCTGGTTTGGGTATGGGACAATGCTGGCCTCTGGGAATGATTTAGGGAATGGTCTCTGCTTCTACTTTTGGGAAGAGATGGAAAACATTGGTGTAATTTCTCTTTTAAATGTTTGATTGATTTCTTTGAATGTTTGATTGATAGGAAATATATTTTCCATTCAAAATACCTCCCCCAATAAGTATTTGGAAGATATCTAACCAAAGAAGTGACAAACTTTGCCTTAGTCACTGTTTTATTGCTGTGAAGAGACATCATGACCAAGGTAACTCTATAAAAGAAGGCATTTAACTGGAGGATGGTTTACAGTTTCACAGGTTTAGTTTGTGATCATCATGGTGGGGAGCATGGTAGTACATAGACAGACATGGTGCTGGAGAGGTAGCAGAGAGTTCTACCTTGATCCATGGCCAGTGGGGGGTGGGGTAGACCCTGGGCTTGGCACAGGATTTTGAAACCTAAAAGCCAAACCCTAATGACATACTTCTTCCAATAAGGACACACCTACTCAACAAGGCCACACTTTCTAATCCTTCCCAAATGTGCATCAACTGAGGACTAAACATGCAAATCTATGAGCCGATGGGGGCCATTCTCATTCAAGCTACTATAGACCTTCACAATGAAAATTTCAAGATACTGAGAAGGGAAATCACAGAAGATACTAGACAATGGCAAAATATTCCATGTTCCCATGTAGGTAGAATTTATATTGAGAAAAATGTCTCTACTACCAAATAAATATACAGAATCAATGAAACACCTACCAAAATTCCCATGTCATGTTTCACACGTTTATAAAAAGTAATGCAAGAATTATGTGGAATCACAAGAGACCATTAACAGCCAAAGCAATTAAAACCCTGCTGGGGGTATTACAAATCTGGAATAAAATTATACTATAGTGATAAAGACAGCTGGTACTGGTGTAAAAATAGATGAATAGACCAGTGGAATAGAAGACCCAGAAATTAAATGACAAAGCTCTACTCACTTAATTTTTGACAAAGGAGGAAAAACCATGGTTTGAAAAAAAGGTAGTCTATTGACCAAATGGTGCTGGCCAAACTGCATTTCTACCTTCAGAAGATATTAGTTTCATATCTTTCACTTCATACAAAAATCAATTCAAAATGGATCAAATATCTTATTTGAAACCTGAAACATGGAAACTTTGAGAATAAAGTACAGGGGTTACTCTTCAAGATACTGGGATTGGCAAGAGTTTGTTAAAATAGAACATCAACAGCACAGGAAATAAGACCAGGTATCAGCACATGGGACTCTGTAATAATCAAGTTTATGCTCAGCAAAGGAAACAGTAGAGTTAACAGATAGCCCACAGCATGGGAGAAAATCTTCACCAGCTATACTTCAGGTAAGGGGCCAATATCCAGAATTTTCAAAGAATTGCACACTTTAAATTACCAGAGGAACAAAACTGCCAGTCAACTAATGGGCAGACAAACTGAATAGACAACTTTCAAAACAGAAATGCAAATAGCCAATAACTATTTTAAAAAGTGTTCAATAGGGCCAGAGTGCATAAAATATATTTGATGCTGAAAGTGTAAAGTGTAGTGGGAAGTGCTACAGCTTTCATTCCGAATGCTTGTGATGGGAGATGTCATTCTGTAAATATGTTTCTCATATTGGTTAATGAATAAAACACTGTTGGCCAATAGGAAAGCAAGATAGGTGGGACTAGGAGAGAATGACGATTCGGGGAGAGGTAGGAGGACATTCAACATGTAGGACAAAGAGAACAGAGGTCCCAACCTCTTTCCAGTAAGATAAGACCATGTGGAAATACTTAGATATAGAAATGGGTTCATATTTAAGACAGAGCTAGCCAGTAAGTAATGCTAGAAACAGGCCAACAGCTTAATATCTAATACAGTGTCTCTGTGTGTTATTTGGGGCTGGCGCAGCTGTGAGAACAGGCTGGTGGGAAAACATGCTTGTAACATGCTTGTTGAAACTGTTATAGAAGTTGATTGAGTTATGTGGACTATGGGTCTAACTAATCCAGTATGTGATGTTTTTTATTTATTTGCAAGATTTAAAAAAAAATAGTATTTTAAAAGAACTTTTCATTGAATTAACTGGAAAAATACCAGATCCTGGTGCTTTGTTTTGTTGGAGGGCTATTCATTATTGTTTCAATTTTTCTGAAAATAGTATTAGCTTATCCGAGTCTCTGCATGTGAATTTTGGCAATGCTGTTGAAACCTGGACATTATGCACTTCATAAAAAGTTCTTAGATAAACAAGCCTTTAGTGTGAGGATATAACACTGGCTGATGAATTAATAACTAAAAATAATTGTTCACACTTACTTTGTGTGTATAGGTGTGTGCATGTGCCTTATGCATAGTGCATGTGTGGTGGTTAAAGGACATCCTTTAGGAGCCAGTTCTTTCCTTCCTCTGTGAGCTTCCAGGGTGTCAAAACCAAACCAGGCCCTCGGGCTCGACGGCAAACACAGTTATCTTCTGAGCCTTCTTCTCTCCACATGGTATTAAGAACTACAAAATACAAGCCTTCAAGGTGTTCCTATCAGCACTAAGATTAAATTTGAGCTCTTTAGCCTCATAATAATAAGAGGCTTTACCTAACTTCTCCACTTTCTCACCAGTTAATAAAGATGCTGTCATTTACTGAGCATCTCCCATTTAGGGACATGACAGTAACACCACAGGGTAGATTTGAGCATTTTGCTTTAGAGATGTGAGGTATGAGCAGAGGAGTGGGATAATGGACTGATAATTGCATAGATAGTGGACAGCCCAGGTTAGATCCCCTGACTTCATTCACCAAACCTCAGTGTATATTCCTGTCCTCAAACCCTCTACTCCATTCCACTTATATTTCTCTGTTTCTCAGCCCCCAGGCATGTGAAAATCTCCTGCAATACTCCTTGGGATGGAGGGCTCACCGCATCCGTGACAGAATAGACATGATAAGTAATCTAACTAGTAAGTTCAAGGTTGTTTCACATAACAGAACACTCAGGAGTGAGTGATCACAGGGTTGACAGAAGGGCTCTACGGTATCCCCAGGGGTGGTTCATCTCTGTGCTCTGCTAGGTTCTTCTATTATGTTCACTGGGAAGTAGAGTCAGTTTTAAGAATTGTGTCCTTTTAGGACAAGAATCTATGCAAAGGAAAGGTGTGGGGACAGAGGCAAGCACTCATTTCCTGGAATTTGGTTTCCAGATCCATCAGTTGCAAGATAGCAGGATTGCTGTGGACACGGCTTATTTTCTGAAGGTACTGCACTTTCCAAACAGAAGCAGTCAAGGGTTGGAGAAATGAGATATTGGTCTTTCAATGCTAAGGTAAAGTAGTGCTCCCTGCCCTGACTGCCTTCTCACCATACCACCGCCAAGGTCTTGCTACACCTAGAATTCTTGCACATATTGCCTCTACATGTGACTCCCTAGCCTTAGGTCACCAACTATCCTGTATTCAGATTTATTTTTCAAGCTTGTGCTGTTTCTTCAAGACTCTATTGCCAAGTGTCTTGCAAAAAGAGGCCGTATCTGTTGCTTTTCTCTAACATCCG
Source organism: Phodopus roborovskii (assembly GCF_943737965.1). Lineage (NCBI taxonomy): Eukaryota > Metazoa > Chordata > Mammalia > Rodentia > Cricetidae > Phodopus > Phodopus roborovskii. Next base: position 18,331,560 of record NW_026126482.1, on the reverse strand, counting down.
GTGTGTTGTGGGCTCATGCTAATCATTTGCTTTCAGTGCCCATGCCATCCAGTGGGCTCCACTATTCTAGTGTGCTCCCTCTTGGATGTCTAGACATTTTGTCCCATTCCTCTCTCTTACAATATGAAGAAAATTAGAAGAATTAATATGCATAGATGATACATAAAACAAGTTATAGGAGACTTGAAAAATGGAGATCAAGAGGACCCTAACTCATCAGCAAAATAGTTTAGGAGATCATGGCCTTGTAATGTGTCATGTTTCCTTCTTCAGTGAACACTATAAAATACTTTCTACTTATCATTTCAGTGACCATATCAGACACCGAGTTAAACAGATATGGTCACAATCTAACAGACCGAGTCATTGCAGCAGAGTCATGTTTTGGGTGTGAACATGGCATTGGAACTTCCCAGCACTGCAAGCAGGCATGTCACCAGGATGAGCTAAGAGGGTTGGAGGACTATGAGCTGTTTCAGATCATAGTCAGAGACATGAAGAGAAAAGAGAAGGGGGGGGGCATGGATGGAGCCAGAAGAGGCAAACTTCTGGCTTTACTAGATCATCCATCTCTAGCTCTCAGACTTTGTTCATGTCTAACACAGTCATAAGGTAAATAATTAACTCTTATGTCTAGAAAACACAGTTTTCTCCATTAGACCCTAGAAGAAAAATTATTTACAAGTCAGATATCATAGTGGGTAATGCCTACCAATCAGACTTTTATAATTCTATTGGCCATGCAACAAAAGAGGTGTTGTTATTTGTGCTTCTGAAGAGAAAATGGTTGGAGTAATTGCTCACAGCAACAAAACAGTGTGGACTTGAAATTCTTTTCCATAGCTGGCAGAGTATAAAACTGAATTCCTTCCCCCAGTTCTCCTAGGTCAGTGGTTTTTACCCTGATTGTACATTGGATTTTATGGGAGCTTTAAACACTGGGCCAGATCAAGCCACATCCATAGCCAACTTAATCAGAATATCCAGGATAGGGATCCAGGGGAACCAATGACACAGCTTTATTAGTCAGGGTTCTCGAGAGAAACAATCCCCCATAGAATAATCCAGTGTGTGTATACAAAATATATTTGTATACAAGGGTATTGGCTGTTTGTAGGCTGGAAATCCAGTGAACCAGGTAGCTGACCGGTGTGGGATGAGGTAGATGCTTGACCAATGCCTGGCAGTACTGTAGGTCTGAAGCTTCCCTGGAGAGTCTCTGGTGTTGAGCCCCTATTCAAAGGCCATAAAGGGGCTTTTACCGCTACAGACAATGGCAGGAGCAACAGGTACTCACTGAAAAGGGCTTGCATGCCCAGAACCTCTGGCCTCTACCATCTCTAATTTCCAGCCATCTGGGCCCCAGCTCATTGGCTGTTGCTATCTACATTCAGGGCTGGCTGATGTCATTCTGTAAGTATGTTTCTCTTATTGGTTAATTAATAAAGCCCTGTTGGCCAATAGGAAATCAAGGTAGGTGGGACTAGGAGAGGTGGGACATTCTTGGAAATGTAATGGAGTCTCGATGTGGTCTCGGGAAGAGAGGACACGAGTCTGGCATTCTCAGTAAGATAAGACCATGTAGAAATACATATATTAGTGATTCTGGGTTAATATTTAAGACAGAGCTATCCAATAAGAAGCTCTAGCCATTGGCCAACAGCTCTGTGTTATTTTGGAGCTGATGCAGCTGTGGGACCAGGCTGGAGGGAAAGTGCTCATAACAGCTGGCTTTCTTCACCAATCACACATCAGTCTTTCCTGACAATGGCCTCTGGATATGCTCAGAAGTGTGTTTCACCCCTCTTGAACATCTTTTAACCTCCTCAAATCCACAACTGAGAACAACCATCCCCGCAGCCCCAGCCTGAGAACCAGTGTCCTATGAAACTGCCTTTAATGAGGCATGAACGTGTTTGGATGGAGATCTTTTTATTCATTTTAAAATTATTAATGGAGGTGGAGCAGCGTGGCCAGTCACACACTGATCTCAGGCCATCTTGCTATTGGCCTTGGGGATTCATAAACAAAAAAATTCTCAATGCAAAAATAGAGAGAATAGCATGGCGAACCTACCTTCAAGCCATACACAACCTTGGTCCAACCGCAAGTTATGCCGTGTGAGTTTTCTTTAGTAAAGAACTTTGTACTCCTGATATGCTCTTTCTCTAGGGACAACACATCTAATCTTTCTTTCTACATGCCATTCTCATTAATGTGCATGTTCTACTGAAGTGCCCATGTGTCTAACTTTGGATAAGTGGTATGTTGTACACTTGCTGTGAATTTTATTGTTGTTGTTTCCTGATGTTTGAGATTTATCTATGTTGACACCAGGGGCTGCTTAGTATTCCATAGTACATGTTGCCAATGGGCATTTAAACTACTCCTGATGGCTTGGCATTAAAGACAAGAACACTCCCAACTGCAGGCCACCTTATGCACTCTAGAGGTTCCTTTGGGAAATACACTGTAAAGAAAAATTATTTTGGAGTTGAGAAGTTTATGTGTTGTGAACCTTCACTCAGTTTGGTCAAATTGCTCTACAGATGTCGGTAGTATTTCATACTTGTTCTATAACACCCTCTATATGTGTGTGCTGTAGCACCATATATATATATATATATGTATGTATGCATATATATATGATGTAACACCCTCTATTACATATATATTATAACTCCCTCTATATGTATGTGCTGTAACACCTTCTAGTATATACATGCTATAACACCCTCTATATGTATGTGCTGTAACACCCTCTGGTTTGCACTGTCTCTGCTTATTCTTCAGAATATGTTATGTGAACTCTAGACTTGGAACCTTCAGGTGTGGCTTGTTGCTTCAGTTTGTGGTGTTTATTGGGAAGCATTTTTGTTCTGGTGCAGTCAAGTGCATTGATCTTTCCCTTTATGCTTTACAGTCTTAAAAACTTTAAAAAGAAGTCCTGCTGGCCTCTGAGGTCATAATGCTATTTGCTGGTTCCTTCTGGGGCTGGAGAGATGGATCAGTAAGTAAAGGCACTTTCTGCTAAATCTGATGACCTGAGTTTGGTTCCCGGGACCTACATGGCTGAAAGGGTAAACAATTCCTGTAAGTTGTCCTCAAGTTCCCACATGGAGATCTTTAGTCCTGGGGTTTGTATGGGGATTTATTCGTTTAGTAGGGGATGACAGCTTATACTGGTGAAACACACTACCCCAAATCTCAGTGTCTGTATATCCATCATGAGTTCTTAGGGATTTCTGTATTCCAAGGGCCCCAGGTGAATGGAGACATTTAGACAGAGGCATCAGCTACAACCATACCATCCTGGATGAGCCCATCTCATCTAATCCTGGAAGCAAGGCAGGATTGAGTTGGAGAGCACTTACATAAGAGACAGGCATGTTGGCATGCCTGTGTGGAAGGAGTCATGTGGTCTGTTCACAGGTGAGGCATGTTTATCCTTCATATTCCTTTAGTGTCCAAAGCAAGCCACTTCTAAGTTCAGATGGGACTACTCCTAAATTCAGACGGTACAGAGAGGCATAATCCCAACAGTGGATGCACAGTAGATGACATGTGGGACCCTCGGTGAATATGGTAAGAGAACTGGTCACTTTGAAGCCTGAAACAGCATCATTTTGGCTGTTTTCAATGCTCCCTGCCCTCAATGAAGTCTTAACATTAGTGTGAGTTTCTTTAATTTAATTTACATTAAGAAAACATCAAGGCATATCAAGAAGGAGGACTGGAAACATCCCATAATAGTAGTGCTGGGGGGAAAAGACAAGATCTAAGCCTGGTGAATTCCCCTGGAGATTGGATGTTGGCCATGCTACTGGGTAGAGACAGAATTCTCCACTCGCCCCCAGAGTCAGGCATTCTGCAAATGAGGCCTGTTTGCCATCTCTTTGGAAAGCATTGACTTCTGATCATGAGTCAGTTAGCACCCAAGCACCTCCTGGCAGCTGGCTCTTTCTGATTAGCCAGCTCCATCACCCCTTCCCTGAGGCAATGGTCAGTGTCTACACAATTGCTTACTGAGTCAACCTCTGGGGGAAATGGCAGCCTTCGAGTTATTCCCTTCTGAGACATGGCTGCTCGGAGGGGAAAAGGAACCTAATAGAACATAACAAAGATGTCTGGATCCCCTGCTGACACAGATGGGATTTTGCCATTTCCAGTGTTCCTATGTGACTCACAGATCCATCTCCTTTTTGTCACCGGAAAGGAAGCAGCTGGGCTTCTGGCTCAGGCACTGAGCTTGCTGTGACTCAGGGGCCAGCCTGTTAGCATCACTTTGTTCATGGTGGGCCCTGTGCTGGACAGAAATGTCTGTTCTGTCCAGGAGGGTGTGATGCATGTGCTTGCTTCTGAGTGCATTGGCAGGGCAAGAATTCATAGGCCATTTATTTCCACTTGAGTAGCTGCTACTTTTAATGGCCTCTGGGTAAATGATGAGATATTGGTCAGTGGCTAAACTACAGAGGCCCATTGACTTTCATATACACCATTTCCTTATCAAATGTAGAATAGAAAGTTACAGGGGAAATGATGACCTGTAACATTAGCCTGTCTTGTTAGCATTTATATCACCAAAGCATGACAAAGTAATTGAAATAAGAACCATGAGCTCCCATCACTGGAAGTGCCCTGTGGAGGCTGGCTGTTATGGTTCTGTTGTAGTTTGTCCTCACCAAAACATACATTAAAATTCAGTTGTCTGTGTCCCATGTGAGGAGATGATGTCATTGGGAGGGAGAAATGTATCTGGTATGAGCCTGGGCTGGTTTTGTCGGAAATGAATTCGTTCTCTTAAGAGCAGGTTGGTATAAGCAGGTGAGCTTCCTTGTCCCTCACCTTCTCCATGCACTTGCTGGCCACTCTTGCAGGTACTCCCATTGTGTGATGCTCACCCACATACTACACTACGGTATGAGACCTTCCACTCATGTGACTCCCTCACTGTGAGCTTCCCTGTCTGCAGACCCACAGGGTAAATTAAGACCTCCTTTCTTTAGAAACTACCCAGTGTTTGGGTGTTTGGTTATAACAATAGAAAACAATAGAAAGCTGGTCATAGTGACCGTCTTGTTCATAATGGAGGAGAGCTATGGGGCATAGGAAGTTGGATGTAATAGCTTCTAGAGTCCTTTCTGTGTTGGCTTCCTGTGGTTGCTGACAGTACATTTGTTTTCTCCCATGTGCAGAGACTTGAGAACAAGATGTGGGAAGGACCTAACTCCCTTAGAAGGCTCTGGAAGCATCTTTACCAGGCCCCTCTCCTGGCTTCTGGAAGTACTCTTCTGGGGAAGTATTGCTCTAGTCAGGCTTTACACAGCTGTGTTCTGGTGCCTCAGACTCCATGACCAAGCCTTTCTTCTTCTAACAGTGAACTGTTGAATTCGCGCTCACATTATCCCATTCCTCATCCTAGCTATTACCCCTGGAGCAATCCTTTTCACAATAAGGTGTGCTCGGAGGCTGTAAGAATTAGAGCGTCAATATACAGATTTTTAGGGGACACAAAGGAACGCACAGTGCCTTCCAACATTGTCATTCAGTTGATCAAGGAAATAAAAAAATTTAATTAATGTTAACATCCATCCACATGTTTTTACTTATTGCTCATGTAGCTCTGGTATCTCACATTCTCTGGGCTTAAAACAAGTAAACACATATTTTATCTGTGAATCCCTTCCAGAAGTTCCAGAAGTTCTTCTACTAACCCCCTTCTGTTGTCTCCCTCTTTTTTGTTTGTTTGTTTGTTTGTTTGTTTTTTGAGACAGGGATTCTCTGTAGCTTTGGAGCCTGTCCTGGAACTTGCTCTGTAGACCAGACTGGCCCTGAACTCACAGAGATCGCCTGCTTCTGCCTCCCGAGTGCTAAGTTCACCACCAGCATCCGGCCATTATCTCCCTCTTTTTAAAGACTTATTTATTTATCTTTTCTTTTCTTTATGTGTATGTGTGTGAGCCTCTATATGTGTGCCTCATGTACCCAAGAGCCCGGACAAGATCCCTGGATTCTTTCTAGAGTTACAAATGATTTGAGTTGTGAGCCACCATGTGGGTACTGAGAAGCAAACGGGGGCTATTTGTCAGAGCAGTAAGCACCCCTAACTGCTGAGCCATTTCTCCAGCACCCCCTTTTAGATACTTTCAAGTCAGTTTTATTTTACTTTTTAAGATTTATTTTTATTTATGTTTGCGTGCTTGGTGTGTGTGTGTGTGTGTGTGTGTGTGTGTGTGTGTGTGTGTGTGTGTGTGTTACTAGGCAAAAGTGTGTGCAGTTGCCTTCAGAAGACAGAAGGAGGGCATGGATCTCCTGGAACGGGATTTACAGGTGATTGTGAGCCACATGGCATGGGTGCTGGGAGCCAAATGCAGGTCCTCTGCAAACACTTTTAACCATCAGCCATCTCTTCTACCTCTCCCTACGCATCTCTTCCTTTACTACCACAGAGGACTAACTATCTCTAGGCTTTGCTTTACTTCTAGTGAGAGATTCTTTGCCTTGATTTGTTTATAACAGAAGTATAATCTGATCTCTAGACCAGCAGTTAATTTGATTGTCTCATTAATCTCTCCGCTCTCTCTCTGCATCTGCCAGCTGGCAGCACTGCCTCCTACCTGCCTCCCCCGACTCTAAAGGGTGAATGCTTTCCCATCTATCCTAGATTTTGCTCTCCAAGCCATCACTGTGCCCCTGGATGGTCCCTTCAGATTTAAAAGAGACCCAGGCAAAGCTCAGCAAGCTAGAACATTGCTTTGCAATCCCTACTTCATCAGAGTGCAATGAAACTTGGAAACAAAAGCATCTATCTCAGGGAGACAAAGACAAAACAACTAATTAGGAACAGATCTTCTCTGTGGGGTTCCTCTGAAAATCATGGGGAATTTAAAAAATAATGTTACAAGGAAAACAACTGGGGAATGAATTTATATGCTCGGCACTGTTCTACAATAAAAAATAAAAATAAAAGGAAAAAAAAAAAAAAAAAAACCCTCACAGAAAAAAGGCCAGAATGACCTAGAGACACTGGTTACAGTGATTGGTTGTTACTGAATAATTGAAGGTGATTTTATTTTTTCCTTTGTATCAGCTGCTATTTTTCCACGTGTCTTTCAAGTAGCCTGCATTTCTTTTGTCCCTGAGGCATTTGTATGAAGGCACAGCATGTGAGTTCCTGTTCTCAGCATCTGTGGATCTCATCTCTCACAGCCTCCGTTCTTCAGAAGTTGAAGATGTTACTCAGTATCAGTGAAATAGCTGTGGAAGGAAGATTTGAGCTGCCGAGTTTTGTATGAGAAATGACGTAGAAGGGCCATTTCCCTCATTTCCTCCTCCAATTGCACTTCTAACTCATACCACAATGCCGCTATGTAGGTCATAATGAAGTTATGCTCAGAGGCCTAAGTTTTGATGAAAATAGGAGGTTAGACTGATGGCCAGGAAGCCGGTGATGTAAGCCAATTATATGGGCTGCTTTATTCCAAATTACCTTGATAAAAGAATTGTATGAAATGGGCTTCCGGACACTTCGTGTTGGAGGAATGCGGGCAGAGGAGATGCGAGACTGGAGCCAGACTGGTCCAATGACTCCACTTACACAGATCTGTGTGGAACTAAAGTCAGGTCAGAGAACCTTTTCTAAAGTCCTATTCCAGTATGAAAGCAAAAGTGAAGGCATCTCTTCAACCTCTCCTGAATTGTCATGGCAACAGGCAGAATGATGGCCAATCACTGACAGCTTTAAGAAAGACACCATCCACCATAGATTTGGACCTAATGAGACATATTCTCCCAGCATCTACTGTCTTGCTTCTCTAGAGACACACAGATACTTCTCCATTAAGATAAAAGTTGAGGGGTGGGAAATGGCTCAGCTGTCAAGAGAGATGTTGCTCTTGCAGAGGACCCAGGTTTGGTTTCCAGTATCAACATGGGAGCTTACAACTCTGTAACTCCAACTCCAAGGGACTGGATACCCTCTTCTGACTTGCACAGACTCCTACGTGCAAACATGGTACACATGCTTATGAAGTCACACACACATAAGCACAAATTTGAAAGTATTCATTAAAAATGATAACATTTAAAGTAGTTGAACATGGTGACTGAGAACTGGTTTGTTTGTTTGTTTGTTTTTGTTGTTATTTGTTTTGTTTTTCAGACAGAGCCTCATTGTATGACTCTGGCTTGCTGGGAACTCCCTATGTAGAGCACACTGGCCTGGAAATCACAGAAATCCCCCATCCTCTGCCTCCCCCGAGTGCTTGAACTAAAGACATATGGAAACATACTTGGCCCTTCATGAAGATATGTAATAAGCTTTTATTGAATTTTCAAGAAATTAAAATTTAGTGTTTCCAGTATAATCTTAAGATTTGTTATTATTAGCTGTAGTTCACAAGTTGATTGCTTTTAAATTATAATAGACAATCATAAATTTTTATGAAGGTTAAGTTATGTAAAAAATAAGTTCTGGGGTGTAGCTCAGTGTTATACACTTGCATGAAGCCCTAAAAATCAAAACAAAACAAAACAAACAACAAACAAACAAACAAAAATACCTCAAAAAAACCTAACCCAAATCAAACTACAGCTAAACCCTGAAAAGAATCTAATTCATAATTTATTCACATTTTATAAAACAATGTAGATGTAATATAAAATATAAATGCAAAAATGGAGAGACACCATTGTTCACTGCCATAAGTTTTCTCAGCAAAACCTTCTAGTCTTGTCCCCAGTGGCTACCCTGTTGTCATCTAATCTGGACACAAATACCAGTCCCTTCCATCAAAAGGATTGCCTTATGGCATAAGCAGAGGATTCAGATCGCTTGCAGGAATGAGCATAAGCAAGGCTGGTGACATAAGCCCACAACCTGGGGAACAGATGCCTGCAAGCTGCCTTTTGACTTCCACATGTATGATGTATAACATGAGTCACCCCCTGATACACACACAACAAATACCTCCACATACGTGATGTATCACATGATTCGCGCCCCATACACATTCAACACATACCTCCACATGTGTGATGTTGCATGTGCATCACACCCCCAGACACACACACACACACACACACACACAGAGAGAGAGAAAGAGAGAGAGACTAAAGAGATAGACAGATAGATAGATGTAAAAACATAGAGAATTGTAGCCATCTTGCAGTGAACTTGTAATGGTGGCCATACCCCTCTGGGCATGGCTCAGGCAGACAAGTGGAAAGAGGGAAGCTTGGGGCCATGGCTTTCCTTTGCCTGGTCTTTCTGGTGGGTCAGCTGATCTGGTAGGAAGGGCACACAAGCAAACTCCCATCGTTCTTTGTATTTTTCTGTATAACTGTTCCCTCCAAAATCACCCATTTACCATTTATTTTGGGCCTAGTGAAATAATTACAAACTCGCCTTAAGAGAATGGCTATAGCAAAGAACTTGGAGCTTTTAGTGGTGCATCCTCCAGGGCACAATGAGAGAATGACTTCCGAATTTCCCTAAGTGATGATGGACAGCAGCCATTTGCCTTGCTCTGCCCTAAGGTCTGAACACTCCCTGCATGCAGCAGCGAAGGCTTTCCACCCTCTGCTGGGGGAAAGTACTTCAGCAGATGCCCGTTCTCCTGTATCACTCCAGGGCAGACTCATCTGTGGGATTTCCAGGCTCCTCGACCACAGACCATCACTGGATTTGCTCTGTCCAGATAAGGAGTGGATCCCACCTCCCTTCTACTGGGAATGAGTGACAGCCCAGATCAAAGGCAGTGTCTACACCTTAGATTTGGGACTCTCTATCTGTCTGAAGCTCTGTGTTTAGTTGAGAATTTATTCACTGATATCCTTTTCTTTCTTGAATGAGAAATTATCTTTTTTCTGTCTTCAGCCTGATCTGAAAATTTGTGACTGGAGTGAAAGTCTGCCCTGCTTTTGTTTGAGTTTAAGAAGAGGGGCCTCCTCTGTCTGATCCCCCTCCTGGCCCCTCCCCTGGAGCTCACCACTGTTTGCTCATCCCATTGGCTGTGTCTACTGTCAACTTGACTCCAGTAGTTCCACAGCCACATCTGCCTTGGGTGTGTGTGTGTGTGTGTGTGTGTGTGTGTGTGTGTGTGTGTGTGTTTCACAGTGGAGATAAATACCTGAAATCAAGTGCAAGACTCACACAGTAACAGTTCTGTGAAAATTCATTTTTGCTAGTATGTAGGTACATATGTGTGTATGTGTGTACATATGTGTCCATGTGCATACAGACAGTCTGACATCAAACTCTGTGCAGCTCTTGTGATCCCAGTGCCTCTGCCTCCGGGGTGCTGAGCCTGTAGGCGTGGACTGCCACACCTGGTTTACATGGTGCTAGGGATGGAACCAAGAGCTTCCAGGATGCCAGTCAAGTACTCTGTACATGAAGCTACAGCCTCGGCTTGGTTATCTGTTAATGCTGATTTGTGGTCCCAGTTTCTGCATCTAAATCCTACCTGGAAGACAAAACAGGTGTGACAGGTGTGGCAGGGGCCTTGGGAAGGTGCTTCTGGGCAGTGATGAGGCTTTGTAGTTTTTATACTTTAGGCCCCTCTCTCTCTCCTCCCCCTTCCTGTTTCCTTTCTTTTCTCTCTCTGCAGCTTCCTTTCTCCCCAGAAGAAAGGCTCTGGAGACTTCACAGCTCCCTTAACTGGGAGGGAAAGAGTTTCGTGGATATAGTCATGCTTACACGCTCGTTTGAATTTCCCCAACAAAAGTTTTCTTTCCCCCAGGGCCCTGGCAAGACTACCTTTTGCCAAGTCTGTCCTATTATTGGTTCATGCTTCCGTGGTGGCCATGGAAGGGGTCTTGTCAGGATGGCAGCCTTCATCTTGTCATGGAAAACAGTAAATCATCACCTCTGCTTCCTACTGTTAAATGAGAGAATTTGACAATCTCCTCCAGTCATTCTGAGATCCGGTTGCAACTCTGTGATCGCTTACATGTCTTCACGAGTTAGAAATCAACATCTCTCCCTGTGTTTTGCTCACCCAGAAGAGCATACCCTGTGTCACAGACCTCGATGGGATAGCTAGTCGCCTGTTTTCTATCACATGGGGACTTCAAGACTGAGTTAAACTGGATCTCTGAGTAGGAGTAGATAGGGTAGAGGGGAATTAGAGGCCTAAGGGCTTCTCTGCCTCTGCCTTTTACTACTCCTGTGTCCAGGGGAAGCCACTGTCCTCTGACTCTGCAAATGAATCATGAAAGTCTCTTTCTGTACAGGTGTTTGCTCTATGCTCTTGGCTTTAACTTAATGGCAACTTTTTCTTCCTAGACATTAACACAGTTTACCTGTCCCAAATCTCCTAAAGTCTAAACATTTTATTTTAGGTCACTGAGATTTTTAGGGGTTATTTGTTTTAGCAGCTAGAGGTTACCTTGTGTAATATGATAACCTTTAAGGTTCTATTCAGTATCGAGGTACTTAGATTGTAAATCCTGAGGGAGAGGACTCAGTTTTGATGGTTTGAGACTTCCTCAATATGGACAATAGATTCTTTTAGGGTTTCTTTCCCCTTTGTTTTTCAGCAGGGTCTTAGAAGTTCATTTTGTATTCATTCATGTTGTGTGTATGTGTATGCATTCCATGTATGTCCCTACATCCTGTCTCTATGTGTTGGAGGGTATGCTGTTGGTTTATTGTCACCTTGACACAAGCTAGAGTTGTCAGGGAAGAGAAACCTCAGCTGAGAAGATGCCTCCATCAGATTACCTGGAGGCAAGCTTGTAGTGCATTTTCTTAATTAATGGTTGAATTGGGAGAGCCCAGCTCACTGTGCATGGTACCACCCCAGAGCAGGTGGTCCTGGGTTCTATAAGAAAGCAGGATAAAGAAGCCACCGGGAGCAAGCCAGTAACTAGCACTCCCACATGGCCTTTGCATCCGTTCCTGCCTCCAGGTTCCTGCCTTGAGTTCCTGCCCTGACTTCCTTTCCTGGTGGATTATCAGCTATAAGGTAAAAATAAACCCTTTCCCCCCAAAGCTGTTTTTGGTCGTGATGTCTATTTCCCTCAATAGAAATTTACTAAGAGAACTGGCCCACTTGAACATAGGGATGAGATGGTCCACGAAATGGCATCCGCAAGACAGAACCAGAAGAGCTGGTGATGTAATTCAGTGGTGGTCCATAGGTCTTAGAATTAAGGGATGCAATGATGTAAGGCAGTCCTGGTGGCAATCCAACCAGTATGCTTCCCACCATGGAGTCTGAAAGTCTCAGAACCAAAGACAGAAGGAACCTGGAGGCAGGAGCCTAGGCAGAGGCCATGGAGGAGTGCTACTTACTGGCCTGCTTTCTTATAGAACCCGGGACCACCAGCCCTGAATGTAGAAGTCCCAGCATAAAAAGAAGGTGAATTTTCCACACACCCCTTTTGTTCTGTCCAGAGCCTCACAAAGAACTGGCCAACCCTGCAGGGGAAGGTGACATTCCATTCACCTACTAGAGATAATGTTCAACAGGTATCTGGGTATCTTAGCACAGTCAAGGTGACTGTGCCGATTGCAAATAGCAGGGTTTGGGACTGTGCTCAGACATGGGCCTAAGGGAAGGCTGAGCACATGAAGCAAAGCCTGACTGAGCAGCAAGAATGAGCTGGCTCAGGAAATGTTGGTCAGAGGTGGAGCTGAATGGAATAGAATGAGGAGCTCAATCAGGGATGGTAGCATTTGTCATTAAAGAGTTACCAGCTAGCCCCTTTCCTCAACAGTGTCACCATGTTTATGTGCTTTTCGTTGTGGTGGCAAAAATATCTGACATAAGTAACTTAAAAAGAGGCAAGGTCTGTCTTGACTTACAGGTTTTAGATTTTCCAGTCCATGGAACCATGGAAGAGGGATGAGCTTGAAAGACCCCAGCAGACACCAAGAGTTTGGAGGCTGTAAGGGGGAAGGCCCTTGCCCCCAAGAGAGGAGACCAGACCACTGGATGCAAGTGCAAGAGGTTATTTATTGTTTACACAGGTACTTGTGGATGCTTCAGTCTTTCGGGAGACTGAGTGAGCGTGCGTGGTTAAAGTATATGCAGTTTATATAGGGTTGGTGTGGCAAGAAGCAGGCTTACAGAAGCAGAAGCATGGTTACAAGGATTTCATTGTTTCATCTAAATGTAGCAGTTGTAGTTAACCAAGGACAGTTGGTTATTTGGGTTGGGCACAAAGAATACAAAGAATTCAGTTATGACTATCTCAGCATCCTGGATACCATCCTGCTGAACTTGCTTTGGTCCAAGCTGCAGACCACAGATACCTGGTTGGCGTCGGATGAGAGCAGCACCTGGTTCCCTCCTGTATTTTTTTCATAACTGACCTTGGCAAATTAGCAAGAGCAGCTCAAACAGGCAATATGCATAGTGGGGGTCTTTCTAGCTGTCCTTTTGCTGTTTGGGTGTATGGTTCGAACACTGGGTGGAAGGAATGCTTACCTTGTGGTGGCTGGAAAATGAAGCTAGACCAGACTCACTCGATCCCTTCCATCAACACGTTAATGATGGGAAGCCTCCCATTAGACCCTTCTTGAAGGCTCTACCACCTCCCAGGAGTGGATGCTGGAGCCCAGCCCTAAGCTAAAGCACACAGGCCTTTGGGGTACTCAAGGTCCCACACTATAGCAACTCCTAAAGCCAACTTCTGTTGCCCTTTGTCTCTACTCAGCCACAGAAGCCAAGTAATCAAGCCTTAAAGAGGCTTGCATTCCTCTGGCCTTTCCGAGCTGGTCCCAAAGACACAGCACAATAGTTAAGTGATTAATACAAGCAGAGAGCTCTGAACTTTGAAGTAGGACTTAATGAAATTTGTTTTTAATGGTAACTCATTACTGATAAACCAAGGGAATTAACTTTAATTAGCATAAACCTCTTTCTGAAGAATTGGGTGTTAGTTTCAGAATAAATTTGAATTGGATATCTCTCAAAGGGGAAAACATTTTAAAATGCATCTTTACAAAAATTCCTGGCTTTGTGCATAAGCCCTTGATAAATAACTATCATCGTTGCCATTGTCGCCTTCCCTGTCCTTGTCATCTTCATTAGAACTAAATGAAGGCCAGATTAGGCTCAAGAGGCTCTGTGTGTGTGTGTGTGTGTGTGTGTGTGTGTGTGTGTGTGTGTTGTGTTGTGCTGCTGGGGATCAAGCCCAAGGCATCTTGCTTGCTAGGCAAACAGTATCAGTCAGTTACAAGACCAGCCCTGATTCTTCCTTTTTGCTGTGTGTAACAGGCTGTAGTAACCAGTGAGTCTGCTCAGGCTCCTCTCTGTTGGTGATGCATCAGAGTGAGGGAATGAGTAAGCAAGGGAGGGAGTGGGGAGGAGAGAGAGAATCACAAAGCCTTTATGAGATAACTATTTTATCACATTTATCAATTACTCTTGATTGATCACATTTATCAATTACCTTGTCTGTGATTACTTTGTAAGAAATCCTAATAAATGCACATCAATATTGATATGCTTTAAATTAAAAATTTGCATCATTTGAATACACTTACTTACTGTTAGCCTTTTAATGAAGCACTCTAAAGAATTAGATCCCTTTAATGAGCCCTGAGAGGGACACAAGTTCTCATCTATGGTGTGGAGAATGTGAGTTTTTCTCTAGTCTTTTACTCAGCTCTTTGGTGTTGCATAAGCTGTTCACAAATACCAGTTGCTGTTGACATCCAAACCAACAAATATATTTAGCACAATTCACCAGAGGCTGGAAAGTAAAGCTTTTAATTAGCCTTCAGGGGATTTTCTAAGATCATGGGTTGAAAAAGAAGTTAGAAGTAGGGCGTTCCCCAGCAAAAGTAACTGTGCCTTTTCCCATGACTTTTGCATGTGACCACAGAGCAAGGGTAACCTGTGACCCACAGACATGGGTGTGTGTGTGTGTGTGTGTGTGTGTGTGTGTGAATGCATGTTGAATAGCCTGATAGTACCTATCCTGTTGAAACAACTGTGGGTCATCGATAAATCAGTAACAAGGGTAAGTCAATCATGTTATAGTGGATGGCCATACACACCTTGGAGTATATGGGCATTACAAATTGGACTTAAAAAAAAAGAAAGAAAGAAAATGAAAAGTCAGGGGCCTGCAGAATTGCTCCAGTGATTAAAGACAGTTGTTGCTCTTAGA
This sequence comes from Phodopus roborovskii, assembly GCF_943737965.1. Classification (NCBI taxonomy): domain Eukaryota; kingdom Metazoa; phylum Chordata; class Mammalia; order Rodentia; family Cricetidae; genus Phodopus; species Phodopus roborovskii. The sequence goes on along the minus strand of NW_026126482.1, from coordinate 18,316,434 downwards.
GGATTCGGTTCAAATCCCAGTACTCCCATGGCACTTCCCAACCATGTGTAACTCCAGTCTCAAGGGATGCGACATCTTTTTCTAACCTCCATGGGCACCAGGCACTCATGCATGTGGTGCACTGACATACATGTAGGCATGAAATAGTAAATCAAGTGAATGATTTTTCTTAAAGCCTCAAAGTTGGAGGGTTAGAGGGTGAGTCTCAGGGAAGGTGAAGGATGAGTTGAAGTGAATATGATAAAAAATGTTGCGTGAAATTCTCTAAGAATTAATAAAAGTATATCTTAAAAATGTAAAGCTCACACAACAAAGATACAGGACTGTACATCTCTCCCTTTGGTCTGCTCTTTATCCAGGGAACCGGGCTTTCCTCCTGGGCCCATTTCCCAGCATGCAAGAAGCCTTGTTTTTGCAGAGCCCCTTGCTCCCTAGCTTCCCGCCCCAGAGCCAAGCTTACCTACTGGGACTCTCAGCCACTGCTCTTACTTAGCTTGACACCACACGTTATGAATTAGGAGTGGAAATAATTTTATGGTTGGAGGTCACCACAACATGAGCTGTGTTAAAGGGCTGCAGCATTAGGAAGGTTGAGAACCACTGCTGTAGGAAAGGAAACTTTGATTCTAACTGCTATCTGTCTAGACTGGCCTTGAACTCCCTGGGAATGACTCCTGCCTGTGCTTGTGTCCAGGATCTTTCGTTGCTTATGTCTAGACAGACAGCATAACTGTAGTTTTGCCACTGATATTAATTGTAATGTAAATGTCTGTGTTTTCTGATGGTCTTAGGAGACCCCTGTGAGACGGGTGTTTGACCCCCAAAGGGGTTGTGATCCACAGGATGAGAACCGCCGAGTAATGTGTCTTCACAAGACAGAGACAGGACCTGGAGCAAGCTGTTCCCAGGCTCTCCTCTTTGGCAGTAATCCATCCATGAAGTCTTTGCCCTGTGATCCAAACGGCCCTCATTAGGCTCCATCTACAAACACTTGCAGGGAGTCATCTTTGCCCTATAAGGTTTTGGGGGGACTTTAACATGTTCAAACTACTGTGGCCCCTTAGTGTGTTCTCTCAATGCTTCCCAGGCCCATTCTCACATATTAGCACCATGTGGGTTGGTCTTCCAAGGCTGGAGATCTTCAGGGCCTGAGGCACCCACCTGGAGCCTGGAGGGGAGGGGTAGGAAGCCAGGAAGGCAAGGTAGATTAAGTAGATCTGTCTCTACTTCTTGTTGTCTCCTCCTCCTCTTCCGCCTCCTCTTCTTCCTCATCCTTTCCACTCTTTCTTTGTCTGATCTTTTCCCTTCCTCGTTTTACCCTCCTAGCACTCTTCAGATTATTAGCTAGAACAGGAGTGGTACCTCTCATAGCCAAGCTCTCTTCTAGCTTAGAGGCCTCTCTGCAGTCTTCAGCACACACATCCTTATCCCTACCCCATCCCAGCCCTGTACCACATCACAGCTCCTCTGCTTGACTGTGTCCATCAGTGTCCAGTCCAGGGACAGCAACCTGGATGTCAGCAAGTAAATGTAAATATTTATTATCTGTTGCAAGAGGGAAAGGGTAAAGATGTCAAGAAAATTTGAAGGCTGCCCAAAGGCTTATGGGAGATCTCAGGAGAACTCAAAAGTAGGGCCCTCTCCAAGTCTGGCCTTGGCAGTGTGGGTGAAGCTCACTAGGTGGTAGGTAAGCCATTTGGATTATTTATCACTGTGGTTTGAGTATTTGCATCCTCTTAAATACTTGGTGTTGAAACAGCCACAGGGACTTTAAGAGGCCATTTACCCTGAGGTTGACACTCTCCTGGACAGGAGTAGCATCTGTATAAAACACTTTGGACATTAAAGCTCACCCTGTATCTTTCCTGTATGAAGATGCAGATGGATCTGTTCCCTTTGCAGAAAGCAGCAAGGGCATACCTAATGTTTGGTGTTCAAGCTCTTACCAGAACAGAGATACACCCTGAATTATTCACTAAATCACTGGCATTAGGTATTTCATCAAAGCAGCCAGAATTGACTACAACACTCATGGTTGCTAGGCAGGGAGGAAACCCTTGTCCAGGACAGAAACCAAGTCTGGTAAGGGAAGTGCATAAAGGGAGATGGGGGTCTCAGGGGCCTACTCTGCAGCAAGGCAGTGCAAAAAGTAAGGTGCATATAGAGCAACAAGGGTGGCCTCAAGTCAGGGCTGGGCATGAGCAAAATGACTGTATTTTCCAGTCGCACAGATGGGGGAAGCCACTGGGAGCCACAGAGCTCAAGGTGAGATAGGACAGCGGCCAAGCGGAGCCTGGAAGAGCAGTCCTTTCCTCACACACAAGGCACAGCTCTACTGACAACAGGCTTCAGATGCCACGAAGAAGGCCTGAGGCTCTCCTGTCACAGTGCGAGTAAGGAAGCTCTGGAGAAGAGTCGGTACACAACTAGCAGGACACTGGCTCTTTCTTGCCTATCTGTTTCTCAGTGTCTCTTTTTAAGTTTTTGTTTATTTGCATCTGTGTCTGCGTGCTGTTGTTGGACCTCCTGGAACAGGAGTTACAGACAGCTGTGAGCTGCCAGGTGGGTGCTGGGAATGTAACCCAGGTCCTCTGCAAGAGCAGCCAGAAGTCCCAACCAACCACTGAGCCACCTCTCTCCACCACCACCACCTGGCTTCCTCCCTGATTGTCTCTTAAACTGTGTCTCAGCACGTGTGCTCTGGTCGTCTCCCTGGGCTTACTCATAGTGACTCAGTGGAAGGTATTCCTTCCTTCTTGATCAAATGCTGTCGATTCTACAGGCCTGGTACAAGGTCCTGGCACACAGCCATGAGCCACTTCCTAATTAATGTTCTGTTCCAGCCCAGTCAGCGATATGACATGACATCGGATTTTTGTGCCTTCATGGTTGTCTTTCTGATTCAGCTCTTCCAGGATGAGAACTACTCCTCTATGTTTCCAGCAGCCCCTGAATAATATCTTGTCTTCACAGATTGTCCTAATCGATGATGAGTTGTGATTGATTGGTGGCTTGGAGGTCCGAGGTGAGGGAGATAGTAGGGGGAATGTTAAGAAGTCTCTGGAAAAACAATCAGGTGGTTGCTTCATGTTCCTCCAAGACCCTCTGTGAGTGAGCACTCACTGAGATCAAGAGGCTCCTTAGCATAGCAGACTCCCCGGCCCCCTCCTGGTCCCTAGTGTCCTAATGTCACCAGGGTGGCACCCATTATAGCACGGAACTCTCTCCTGTAACTCTGGGTCCTGGGTAAAGGAGATATAAAGACACCAGGGATAAATGGAAATGAAGTTGCCCTCTCTGGGCCTGGTTGGGAAAGAATATCTTTCCATGGTTCCTTTTAAAAATAGACTTGCTCTCATAATAGTCATTTCTCAGGATGAAATACTAGAGATCGTAAAAAAGGGGAGAAAGAAAATGACTTGAGTGCTTGAAAAGAGCAGTTTATTGGATCAATGCCTCTTTGTTTTATTACTACATGTTTCCCCAAATAGCCTATAAGCGACACTTCAGTCACAGTGATCTCAGGCTCATTAGCTAGACTGGGACATATCAAAAGCTTTGGCCCAGGCTATGCATTGCTGTTGTTTATCAGTCAAGGCTCTTGTCCCTCTGTGCTGACATTGTTTGACAGCCCCTTTTAAGTTAGTGGTTTTCCTTTTTATCAGGGCATGGTGCTTCCTGATGTGTCCCCCCAGCACCACTGACTGTGTTGATTGTTCTGATGTTTAATACTTTTGGTTTCCTGTTATTCTGGAATGCTCCATGTTGAACTACATATTCCAAGAAACCATAGTCCTATTTCCTGGTTCATCAACAAATAATCCTCAATGCATTTTTCTATGATAGAGGAGGCATGGGGAAGCTTAGGGGGCCCTGGTACAAATTGTTACAAGCATTTTATAGCCAGCCTGGTCCCTCAGCCCCAAATAACACACAGAGACATTGTATTAATTATGAAACTGTTAGCCTGTTACTGGTGTTTCTTATCGACTAGCTCTGTCTTAACAATTAACCCATAATTGCCAATATATGTATTTCTACATGGTCTTATCTTAGCAAGAATGCCAGATGTGAGTCCTCTCTTCCCAGGATCACATTGAGACTCTACTATATTTCCCAGAATCCTCTACCTCTCCTAGTCCTGCTTATTTTGCCTTCCTATTTGCCAACAGGGCTTTATTCATTAACCAATAAGAGAAACATGTTTACAGAATGACATCTCCCATCATCTCCTCTTTTCTGTCTAAAATAAAAAGAAGGGTTTTAACTTTAACATAGTAAAATACATAACAAAACAGTTATCAAATAAGACATATAGTTAACAATATTTAGTCTGTTAACATTTAGCAAGATTTCAAGAAAATATTCCATCATCTATCCTATCTTTGTGAGTCTAAAGTCCTATATGTAACTTACCTTTAATCATAACTAAGGAAAACTAACCATAACTATCTGTCTTCAACTCCCTCAAAGATCACAGAAGGATAATATATAAACTATAGAAATGACAGAACATCTTGTTACCTGGTCAGTCACCTGAAGTTCTTCTGTAATGTTCCATCTTCAGCCTATAGGCCATGTAGTATCTAGCAGACTCTTCAGCAAAGCAGGAAACTTTAAACTGTTCACCTTTATTGGAAATTTGTCAGTCACTTTTCTCTGTGTCCTGCAGAATGTCTGATAGACTCTTGTATGAAGCAAGAACCCTGTAGCAATGTCCATCTTGTATCAGCAGTCACTTTCCTGTGGGTCCTGCATGTTCAGTTTATACAGCATAAAGTCAAACAGTCCAGACAAGAGCAGTTTCTTGCCCAAATGGCTAGTCTTGCCATATTGGGAGTAAACTCCATAACAAGTTTCTTGGATGTTCATCTTCCTTTGTGATGCAGGTGGTGTTGCCAGGAGCAGTTGTGCCTCACTGTCAAGAAAAACCCTAAAGCATTTTAAATGCCATATTCTGTAGGTCTTTGAAAGATTTGAAAAATGCCTATCCAATTGAAATATATCTCTGTGTATCTAGAAAACCTAAACAACCTAACTATCACAGGTAACTGTATACAATCTGTACTTAATTATACATTACATTTTTAAATGAGCTATTTGAACATAATACCTAAACAAGAGGAGAAATATACATATCACAAAATTGACCTTAAATTTGTATCAATAAATGAAAATCCATTCTAAAACAAAGCATTCATTTCTATACCATAATCCCCTACTTACATTTAAAAAGAGGTTGTGATCATTAACCATTTATAGCCAACCTCATTTTGATGAAAACAAACATTTATAGACAATATTTGGGAATTTGGGTGTTGTTCTTTCCAAACTGCTTCCTGCTGGTTGGGGATGCTGTAATACCTTGAGGATCCTAAAATGCAGAAATCCTGACTGTAGTGGTTTGCAAAGCTGCCTTGTCCCAGCTGTTTTGAATGTTGAATCACCTGGGACACTGTTTCAGGGGGTCTTGTTTGATCAAATCATGTTAGTCTGTAAGGAATCCAATCCACATCTTTTCATTTTCTGTGGAAACAAAAATGGGAATTCTGTTCCCCAGTAACCTGTCCTTAGACTTAAATTCTGAAGTCAAAGCATTTTAAAACTATGTATGTTGGATTAATTTAGCAACATTGATAATCAAATGTATTTTAGTAGCTGTAGCTCTTTCCTAGGCAAACAAGCAATTTAAAGACAGCATTATAGTATCCAGGATCCAGACTCTATGTGTATTTTCCATTTTTACATGGCTTTTTTTAATTACTCTATTTCTTTTCCTTTTAGTTTTTTTTTTTCCTGAGACATTGTTTCTCTGTGAACTTTTGTCTGTCCTAAAATTCACTCTGTACAGAAGGTTCGCTTTGAAATCATCACAGAGATTCACTTGCCTCTGCCTCCTGAGTGCTGGGATTAAAGGTGTGGACCACCACTGCCCGGTCACTTTTTTTTTTTTTTTTAACCAAATATCCTTTTTATTTTCTCCCCTCAGCTCCTGTATATTTTTAAACACACTGTAAAAACCCTTTTAGGTTTTACTTCATCTGAATCTGTCTTTACTGTATATCTGTATCTTTTTTCTAGCCATAAGTCTTGTATCTGCTAAACAGTATTGCTAAAATTAGTTGTTGTCAGGGCCTCTTAAAAGAGCCCTGTGGTGTTTTCTGCTTATGCCGAGTCAGGAGACCTCCCTTAAAGGAACCGTGTGAGTCTCTGCTTGTCTCTAGCAAAACAGAGCCTACCAGAGAAAAATGCTGCTACCAAGAAGCCTTGCTTGTCTCTGTTATTTTGTTTCTAAAATCCTTTCTTAAGCTTTTGTCAAGTTTTAAGTGGAAGTTCTTAGCTCCCATGTTGCAGGAGCCATTTTGTTAAGAGCAGTTTTCCCCACCAGCCTGGTCCCACAGCTGCTGGAGCCAGAAATAACATACAGAGATGCCTGAGATATAAAGATGTTAGCCAGTTCTTAGTGGCTCTTATTTACTAGCTCTGTCTTAAATATTAACCCATTATCACTAATATATGTCTTATCTTACCGAGAACACCACACTCTCATCCTCTCTTCCCAAGATCACATCCAGACTTTACTATGTGTCCCAGAATCCTCCACCTCTCCTATTCCCACCTATCTTGCCTTCCTATTTGCCAACAGTGCTTTATTCATTAACCACTGAGATAAATACATTCACAGAATGACATCTCCCATCAACAAATCCCTTTCATCAGGTTCCACCCCTAAATGTGGTAGGCAAGTTGCAGATCAGGGCAGCCACCTTCCTGAGTAGAGGGTCTGTTTCAGTGCCAACATGGTGGCTGATTTCAGTTCTTGACTGGCTACTGGACAATTTGTCATGTGACCTTTTTATAGGCTACTGAGCTCCCCCATAATGACATTTAAAATCAGAGAAGGGAAGAGTGGAACCCTAAATAAAGATTTAAGTCTTGGTTGACCATTTTAGTCTCAAATTTTCCATATCCCCTGGTGGCTTGGGCCCACTCTGGTTCACTGTAGGCAGCAGCTGCATGAGGGGGCAGGGTCTTTGGGCAGCTCTGCAGCTGCTTCTTTAAGACAATAAAGACTAGACTTGTTCCTTATAATGCACAGACAACAGAACCTACAGCTTAGAGAAGTCACAGAGGAGAGGAGGCATTTTCCCAAAAGGAAAAGTAGATGTACACCAAAAGTGAGTATTAAAATGAAATATGATACATAACCCACCCTGGAGTGGGGTGGGGGGAACTGACTTCTAGTAAATGAAACACTGTGGCTAATTTCTGTCTGTGGGATCATCATTTGTCTCTTATCTACTGTGGAATGATGTCCCTGCTCAATATTCTTATTTGAGCAAAATTTGTCACAAACAATTCAACTGTAGATTTATAGTTAGGTTTTGGAGATCTCGGGAGGAAACCAACATCTGACTGTTTGTCTTCTGTAAGTCAAGTCTGACTGCCACTTAGAGTCGCTCCAAACTTCTTCCTCCTTTGATATTCCTTGCAAATTTTGAATTTACAGCGGGAGGAGAGGATGAGCTATGTCCTGATGTTATTCTTCTGGGAAGGAATGTAAGGGCAAAATTACCAAAGGTCTATAAATAAGAAACAGTCCAACCACAGACCCTGTCCCAAGACAAACGACTGCTTCAAAGTATCTAGCTTTTGTTTTCAGAGATAGTCTCATTCTGTAGTCTAGCCAACTGTGTACTACAAGCTGGCTTTGAACTTGTAGCAATTCTCCTGTCTCAGCCTCGTAGGTGGCAAGATTATATGCCCTGCTTAAAAGTAGGAGAGCTAGCTTAGCAGTTAAGAGCCCTGGCTGCTCTTCCAGAAAACCTGTTTTCAGTGCCTGGCACCCACCCGCATGGTGGCTCACAGCAGTGCCAGGGAATCTGGTGCCCTAGTCTGGCCTCTGTGGGCACTAGGAATGTCCATTGTGCAGGCAAAACATTAAATAGATAGATAATTTTTTTTTTGGCTGTATGCATTTGAAAGGCTTTTCTAGTGAGGTCTCCAACATCTGTGTGACTAAGTAAATGTTTTTCTCATTAGGGATTAATAGCACACATGGGAAAGGGGATCTTCAGTATTTGGTTGAAGTACTGCCAGCTGCTGAACCCCACTGCTCCGAGGAATGAGAAGCCACTCTTTGTTTCTGCTGAATGGAGACTTCCAGGTATCACATCCCAACTCCTGAGACACTTGCTTGAAGACTGAGCCCCTGTGAAGCTTTCTCCCTGAGCCCCTGAAAGCCCTGGGAGCCGCCCAGCATTTGAGCGACCTAGGAGCCAGTCTCAGCAATAGTCTTGCTGAGGTTTAATCACCCAAACAGTGGAATTCCCACAACTGATGAAAACTGGACAACAACAAATGCTGAGTGTGAGGCCTTATGTACCTTAACTCTGAAGGTACATCTGATTTGGGGCTACTCAGTAAAGGTGAGGCCAAGATTTGCCATTCTTTGGGTAGATGGTCCCAGGCATAGTGGAGTCCAGGCTCATAGGCCTATGCCCTTGACTTTGCAACTGACTTTAAAAAGCAACTTGGTATTAGAACATGCCATTCTTCCACACTGGTTTTGATCCTGAAACTTCCCACCTGTTAATTTTCTGTGGCTGTAGCAGAATGCCTGAGACTGGTATTGAACTCCTAGCTCTTCTGTCCCAAATGCTGGGATTATAGATGTACACCACCGTACTCAGCTTCCTTAAAAATTATTTATTTATTATTATTATTATTATTATTATTCAGGTGCGCGCGTGTGTGTGTGTGTGTGTGTGTGTCCTTGTCCGTGTCCATGTTGAGAGTTGGGAGATCAGCCCCTGGCTTTACCTGCAGTTTCTCCTAAGGAAGCCAAATACCTAGAAATTCTTTGTGATCTTTCCCTGGAAGGTTTTGCTTCAGCAAAATTTCATAATGCTGCTGCAGGCAGACAATTTATCCCTTTTTTTTTTTGTTTTGTTTTTTTTTTTTTTTTTTTTTTTTTTTTTTTTTTTCCTTTTTGCTAAAGGAAGGAGGGTACTAACTGTGGGATGGAGTCTAGAGGGACTCAGCAGAGTATGTCTCTGCTTAATAAGGCTTTTGTTCTTTTCTTTTTTAAAAAAGAAATCAGCTAGGTTTTTCTTTCGTCTTTTATTTTTTAAATTGAAAAATCATTTTGTCTCTCTCTCTTTTTCTTTTGCCTTCTGTACAGATTTCAATGGAATAATATTTCCAGGATACTCAGTCCTCCGTCCTTCTCTCTCCCAAAGCTCTCTTTCAATCCTATCAAACCCTCTGCAGCCTGGCCTTCACAAACCAGCAAGGAACAGGATGGATGGGGTCCAATGCCCATCTGCCATTTCATGGCTTGGGGTTGTACACAGTGCAGGCTTTGTTCTATACCCCCAAACACTGCTGTTGGGTGTTTTATAGACAGTTTCATGCCAAGAGCCAAGTGTTTCTTATCTCTCTCTAGCAAACAAAACTAGAGTGTCATCAATGGAGGGGCTGGAGGGCCTGGAGGGGCTGGGATCATGGGAAGGGTCAAACTGATAGGAACTGGCAATCCAGAAAACAGTGAGCCCAGCCCCAAGCTCCAGGAAGTCTCAGTCTGCAGGGGTAGACTTCCAGCAGGATGCCACACAGAACGTGTCAGAGTGAGGCTTAGAGGGGACAGGGACTGTTGAGTATCTTGATGGGGATCCTTGTATAGCCTGGACACTAAAAGCCAAGGGCAGTTCCTTGTAAATGTTGGGTGTTGGAGCTCTAGATCCACACTGACATTTGAGACTTACTCAGGAAAACAAAACAAAACAAAAGACTATGGCCATTGGGAAAGGCATGAGAACTCCATAGTAGCCTGTGACCACTTTGTGTGGCTTCTTTTTGAAGCTGATTTTTGGAGAGTCCTAGTTTGTCTTGCCCTGGAGACTACCAAAGATGACACAGGGGTAGTGTGGAGGCCAAAGCTGCTTGAAGAATCACACACCATCCAGGACCTCCAGAAAAGGAATCCCTGATAGCCTAGCTCTGGGACCGCTGCTCAGTCTGGATTGGAATACAACCCTGAATGAAGTCTCTCCATGCTGGGCACTAATTGGATGGTGTTCACCACCTGCCCTGGAAGCCAGGACTAGATCATAGCCATTGATTAGGACTTTGCTTCCTTTGCCTGATTTCTAAGTGACAGCAGTAAGTGCTACTCAGCCCCAACCATGATTTGCCAAAGGAGGACGTGCAGAACCGGCTTCACTCACCTACTCAGGGCTCTTAATTTATTGTTACATCAGTGAGCTCACCCCTCATGACTGGCACATTAGCAACCTCACTTTAATAACTTTAATGGTAAAGGAGGAAGTGACAGCCCAGCCTGAATCACCATGTCATTTGTAACTTTCCAAGTGTGGACAGCCACCCGCTATTTACCCCTGCATTGCCTGTGGTGTTCAGCCTGGCATTGCCACCAGCAGCCCCTAACCTCACCCCAACCTGCCTTCATGTAGCTTATAGCAGAGGAAATCAAAGCTCTTTCCAGAACATTCTCTGCAGCTTTCTCTTCATTCTCTAATTGAAAAACTGTGTGTGTGTGTGTGTGTGTGTGTGTGTGTGTGTGTGTGTAGATGACTTGTAGGGATCAGTTCTCTCCTTCCACCATGTGGGTCTTGGGGATTGAACTGAGGTCATCAGGCTTGGCAGCAGGACTGAGCAGTCTCTTTGACTCCCACTCTGGTCTTACTTGAGGTGTTCTCTTCACTGCGCTGTTTGATCTCTACCTACAAAAATCCCATTGTTCTTTAAGAAGCAGAGCAGACACTCTTGTCTCAAGGAAGCCTTCAGGGACTGGTGTCAGACATGATTCTGGGAGAGCCATGAGTTGCTCAGCCCTTGTCTTCTTGTTCGTCCCTGACCAAGTTAAATACATTTATCTTTGTGTGGGTCTCAACTTTGTGGACCAATGTTTGTTCAACTCTGAGAGTCTACAGTGTTCTAAGCACTGAAAGATTCTGCTCATAGAACAATGGATGAGAGACTGAATACAGTTTGAGCAAACTGGTAAATATGTAACTAGAGTGAAATGTGAGAAACTCAAGAACAGGATTCTGGGAGTGGGTGCAGGTGGACATGTCCCAGGAACTGAAGTTACAAGTATTTCCAGGGGATGGTCGGAAGAACTGTGTAGGGCTATTACAGGACAGCAAGCAAGCTTTCAAACATTACTGATCCTGGATATAAATGGACTTGTGGGCCAGGATACTTTGTAGACAATGGGAAACCATGAGCCATTAGTGTGTAATAGTCTTGGGTTCTGCACTTATTAAAGTTTCCATTGCCGTGACACTTTCTAGCCCTGGCATAACAACAGGTGTTAATGTGTTCAGGATAACAAATATTCCATTCTCCACCAGAGAATTTCATATATGCATAAAATATGCTTTGATTAAATCAATCCCCATTCCCTTCTGCCCAGTTTCTTCCCCCACATCTTTCCCTTCCAACTTTATGTCCTTACAGAGAAACACACACACACACACTCACACACTCACACACACACTCACACACACACACACACACACACACACACACACACACACACACTGCAAAACCTTGAGTCTTCTTAGTACTGTGGCATCCATACCCATAATCCTCAGGTTCTCCTCTCTTCCTTGGCTTTGATGAGCTTCTGTTACTCAACCACCCACAGAAGTGCCCATCCATTACCCTTGCATGTGTTCTGGAAGCCATGCAGAAGCTGAGTTTGTGGACAGTGCTTCCAGGCAGAGAGGTGGGCTTTACTTATTACATTAGTTACCTTTCTCAACACTGTGATAGAATGTCTGCCTGCTACAAACAACGAAAGGAGAGACATCTTATTTAATTCGGTGAAATGTTTCAGAGAGTTCAGTTCATCATGGCAGGGAGAGTTTGGCCTAGCGATGTCAGTCCGTGTGGTAAACAGGAAACTGATAGGGAAAACAGAAAGGGGCTAAGGCAAGATATACCATCTAAAGACGTGGCCCAGTGCCTACCTCTTCACCTAGGCCCCATCTTTCAATGGAGCCATCTATTACACAACAGTTGTTATATTATGGATTCATCAAGTGATCAATCCACTGAGATCAGAGCCCTCAGATTCCAACCGAATCATCTCTGGGATACTGACACACCCAGAGTGTGCTTTTATCAAGATTAGCCATCACCTTAGCCCTGCAATGAACTATACTGATGCACGGGTGATCTGCTAAATCTTGTCTACTTACTGATAGGCACTGAGGAATGAGTGGCTTCTCCACGGAGTGAGGTAGCAGAGCAGGGTATGGTTATGAACTTTAGGTGCTAAAGTTGTCCCATTGGGTGAAGGCCTGGCACACCAGGAAAACAAGCAAGGCCAAGTAGTAGCCTACACCCATGGAGTAGATCTAACTGGAAGGGCAGGGCACGCTTACAATCAAGATGATGTTGACACTCAGTTCTCACCTGAATTGCCACCCCCAGCTATTGCTGGCAGCAAGGGGATACCCAGAGGTATTGACATTTGCTGGAACTAAGAGGCACACACAGGCCCAGGATCCCCCCCCCCCCCCGGGAGGTATGGCTCCCTTCCACACCACACTGGATGCTTTGGCTAAGGATCCTGAAGTTGGAGCAGGCCAGGCTTGGATTGTGGCGGGTACTTGAAGGAGATGGGGCTGGAGACACGAAGGCAAGCGAAGTGAGGCAGGGCCAACCATTGTCCTGGTATCGTGTAGACTTTCTTAAATTAGCCGTGAGGAGAGGAAATGGGAAAGAGGAGCCAAAAAGTCAGCAGCCAGACTTTTCCATACCATCTGTGATGGGAAACAGGGAGCTGCCAAGAAAATCCATGTGCTAGAGTTAATTGGTAGAACTTGAAAGTGGGAGCAATAAAGCATCCTGCTAAAACAAGGGGCTCCCCTCCCCTCCTCTTCCCTCCCCTCCCCTCTCCTCCCCTCTCCTCTCCTCCCCTCTCCTCTCCTCCCCTCTCCTCTCCCTCCTCTCCTCCCCTCTCCTCTCCCTCCTCTCCTCCCCTCTCCTCTACCTGCTCTCATTTCCTCTTCTCCCTTCCTCCCCTCCCCTCCTCTTCCCTCCCCTCCCCTCCTCTTCCTTCCCCTCCCCTCTCCTCCCTTCAGCCCTTCTCCTCCCCTCTCCTCTCCCTCCTCTCATTTCCTCTTCTCCCTTCTTCCCTTTCTCCCCTCATCTTCTCTTCTCCTCTCCTCCCCTCTCTTCTTCCCTCTCCTCTCCCTCCCCCTCCCTTCCCTTCTCCCTTCTCCTCTCCCTCCTCTCCTCCCCTCTCCTCTCCCTCCTCTCATTTCCTCTTCTCCCTTCCTCCCTTCCTCCCCTCATCTTCTCTTCTCCTCTCCTCCCCTCCCTCCCCTCTCCTCCCCTCTCTTCTTCCCTCTCCTCTCCCTCCTCTCCCTCCCCTCCCTTCCCTTCTCCCCTCTCCTCTCTCTTCCTCTTCCCTCCCTCTCCTATTCCCTTTTCATCTGTCTTCCTTTTCCCTCTTCCCATCCCCTCATCTTCCCTTTCCCCTCCCCCATCTACATTGCTCTGTGTAACTCAGAGCACTGATGCTACAGAGACAGTGTCTGTCAGTGAGTGAGCCACGATCAACTGGAGACATTGGTAATATAATGGAAGGAGTCCCCAACCTCGGAGGCGTTTGATTTTTTTAAAGTCTTGCTACAAATCACATTCCTAGTTTGTTTATTTTGGTTCATTTTAATATTTTCATACATTTTAGTGGTTCTTTTCCAGTAGGAATTGATTGTTTCTTACATGTTACAGCAAAACATGAGAGTCATTTTAATTATAATTTTGCATAATTTTTGCTATATGGCTCAAATATTTCTTACAGAGCTGTAATACACTGAAAATTTTTTTCTTTCATATATTTCATTTTATGTATATATCTTCTGTCTTCTTTTATTTTTGAGATTACAATATATTTGTACCATTTCTCCCCTTCCGCTCCTCCCTCCAAACCCTACAATATACTCCTCCTCACTCTCTTTCAAATGGCCTCTTTTCATTAATTGTTATTACATGCATATATGTATATACATATATATTCTTCAATTCAGCCTGCTCTGTGTGTGTAACGGTTCTCAAATGTATATTTTCAGCACTATCTTTTGTGTAACCAGCCAGTGTGCTCTTCCCTGGGGAGGTCTATTTACCCTCCCCTCAGAATTCCTTGGTTGTCTGTGGTTCCCTGTGAATGGTTGAGGACTGGTGGACTTTCCCCTGTCCATTTTGGCATGTATATTGGTGTCGTCCAAGCTCAGCTCTTGTTTAGGATATCATGATGGTGAGACTTTATGGGTGTAGCTTCTGACATTACTAGGAGCCTTCCTAATTAGTAACACCCATTTAAGGAGCATCCATCATTTAAAGAAACCATGTTTTAATTTCTTATTTCCCACTTGTTACTTGTGTTGAGCAGGGCTCTGCTATGCGACTTATACCAATTTATATCAAGCAGAAGCACCCAGCAGATGGAGTGAACATTACACCCTCAGGAGAATTTAGGTGACGCCTGGTTTTCAACTGAGAAAAATGCGTCAGAGGCCTCAGAGGATGTACTTCTCCGGGGAGAATTGTTTCTATCATATTCTAAGCTGCCGAGGGACCTGGGTCCCTTAGGGGTTGACTGCCTGAGCAAGACCAGTAACCAGTGTTTTCAAAGTCATCATCTGGTTAGGCTTCCTCCCTACTTCCTTTTCCTGCTTCCTCTCCACTGCCTTCCCCTGCTTCCTCCCCACTCCCTCCTCTTCTGACTATCCCTTTCTATTTTATTTTCTCTCCATCTGTTATGTATCAGATGCTCTCATAGACCTTGGAACTCCTCCACCCCCTACTCCTTTGTCACCTATGGCCCATGAGCACCAGAAGGGACTATTTTCCTTTTTAAAATGCCTCTATAGTGTGTCTGCCTCTCTGAGAATGGGGGAGGTGTCTCCACACAGTACAAAATAACTCTCTAATAGGGTTTTGGTTATGAGATTCATAAATCCCAGACCACCTCCTGGAATAGAATGGTTTATAACTTCAAGGTTCTAAATATGTTACATAATTAAAATGTTTTCAGTGTTCTCACTGAGGGTAGATTTGTAAACTCAGATGAATATCTCTCAGAGAGCTTTTCTGTTTGTTTTTCTTTTTGTGGAAACTTCAGCATATACCTGCCTGGACCTGAAATTGGACAGACATGGTTCTTTGGACAGCTGTGTTCTCCCCCATCTGTGACACAAGGCAGGCCTAAGAAGAAGTTCAGCCAGTAACAATGTGCAGAAATCTTATCCATAGGCTCCAGAGCAGCCTGGTCCTGGCTTCTTTCAGGATTAATGAGTGGGCCATACTGTAACAATGAGCCTGATGGCAGATAAGGTGGTTTCAGTAACAACAGCAGTGGGGAGTCCCAGGGACACAGGGAAAGCTTGGGTCACTGACTTTAGTGTACTGTTGATCACATGACAATTGGAGGGTAGACGAGAAGAAGGATTTTGGTTATGAGATTCATAAATCTGACAATTCATACAGTACTTCCTCGGCTTTCTACGTGTCTCTTGAATATATTCTTGCCTGTGTGATGCTCATGTGTGTGCATATGTGTGCAGGTACATGCATACACGTGTGTGGAGGCTAGAGGTTGGTCTCAGGTTCCTTGAATGCACTTCTAGTTTTTGTGGGGGATGCAGGATCTCTTATTTGCTCTGAACTTTTAGTCTTGAGAGCCAGTGAACTTCAGGGATCTGACTGTTTCCACCTCCCTAGTGCTGAGGCTACAAGATTATGCCCCCACACCACCCCTGGCCCCAGTAATGTGGATTCTTGGGACTGAACTCAGTCTTCCTCATGCTTACAAGGCAAGTGATTTACCAACTACATCCCAAGCCCCTGGTTCAGATTCTTGGCTAAAGAAAATATGATGTAGCTGGGCAGTGGTGGCACATACCTTTAGTCTAAGCAATTGGATCTCTGTGAGTTCGAGGTCAGCCTGGTCAACAGAGTGAGTTCCAGAAAAAAAAAAAAAAGCTACACAGATACACAGAGAAACCCTGTCTCTAGTTCGAAAAAACAAACATGATGGAAGATGCGATTATGTATATATGTTTCTCATACTGGTTAATGAATAAAACACTGTTGGACAATAGGAAAGGAAGATAGGCGAGACTAGGAGACAAGGAGGAAAGAGGAAGTAGTAAGGAGGAGTCAAGATGGAGAGTCTGGAGAAAGCAGAATGCTGGCCGGCTCCCCGGTAAGAGAAGACCACGTGAAAATACATATAGATCAGCAGAAATGGGTTAATACTTAAGACAGAGCTAGCCAATAAGAAACTAGTACCAGGCCAATAGCATTATATCAAATACAGACTCTCGGTATGTTATTTGGGGCTGGCGCGGCGGTGGGACCAGACCAGCGGAGGGAAGAAAAACTTTATTCCTTACACAAACAAAAAAAGATGTCAGCTCAACCCCAGCCTGAATTTAGCAAGATGGCTAGGCTCTTTGAGGTCAGGTCAGCATCACACTCTGGGATGGGGAGTGGGGTAGCTGAACCAGAATTTGAACAGGTATATTCCCTGGCTTTCTGCTTCCCAGGATACCCTATTCCTAATAGTCTGCACTGCAGATAATGCTCAGTTTTAGAGTTCTTTTTATGTTTATACTTCCTAACTTGAAACACCCTTCCATGGCAGGGTTTCCACAAATATTTGTTGACAACCAGCCTGATGTCTAATATCCTGCCTTTCATTTATCCAAGGCTGATGTGAGACACCGCATGACCTTAGCTTTGAAACTTGGGGTCCTGAAAGCAGAGTGTCAGATTCATCAAGTGACATGGGCCACACCTTCCCAAGTCCAAACCCCTGAGCATCCATTTGTTTCTTATTTTCTAAAAAGTCTGGGAAGAACACACAGGTGAAGACTTTGAAGGACAAGAAACTCATGTCCAAGAGCAAAAGCTTCCCATTGGTAGAAACTGTCCCTTGATATACAAAGTCACATTAGTGTGAAAAGACATACTGCAGTTAAGTTCACTGGTTTTAGAACCATCAGAATCTGGGTTTGGGTCCTTGAATGTATCTGTCACTGACTGTGTGACATCGAGAAGGCTGTCACACTCATATAATTTTCTGGACAAGTGCAGGAAGGGGTTTTACACTTTCCATTTAAAATGAAGAAAAGCAAAGGCTGAGGCTGTGGGTCCACAAAAGAGCAAAAGGCCCTGATCTTGATTCTCAGAACCCCAAAAGAATAAACTGTGCTTGGCACAAACAAAATAAAGGAGGGACTAGCAAGATTTCTCAGTGGGTCAAGACACCTTCTGACTGACAACATGAGCTTGGCCCTGGGGACCTACACAGAGGAAGCTGAAAACCAACTCCCCTAGGTTGCCCTCTGACGTCCACATGTATGTTGTGGCATATGCATGCCCCCCCACAATAAATAATTAAAATGCAATTTAAAAATAAACAGATAAAAGAAGGTCAGATTTATAGAAATTATGGGAGTGAGATGCTTAGCATAGTTGAGTCTTCAAGTCTGGGTAGTAGTTTGCCTTTGGTATACAGCAGAGACCCCTTAATACTGTGAAAGGAAATGGCCCCCAAAGGGAGTGGTACTACTAGATAATCCTTTTTGGAGCAGGTGTGGTCTTGTTGAAGGAAGTGTGTCACTGTGGAGGACGGCTTTGAGGTCTCATATATGCTCAAGTCATGCCCAGTGAGATAGTTCACTTCCTGTTGTCTACAAAATGTAGAACTCTCAGCTCCTTCTCCAGCACCATGTCTGCCTGTGTATTACCGTGCTTCCCACCATAGATGATAATGGACTGAACCTCTGAAGCTGTAAGCCACCCGAAGTAAATGTTTTCCTTTGTAAGAGTTGCTATGGTCATGGTATCTCTTCACAGCAATAGAAACCCTAACTAAGACGCCATCCATGCAAGGGAATCCAAGCACCATAGGAGTTCACTGATTCTCAGCGGTACCATTGATGAAAAGAAGGCTCAGCATTTATGTAGCCTTTCCAAATGTCTACAGTAGTTTCGATTGCTCTCTAGAGAGTGGTGCTCACTCAAGGAGCTGTTCCAGGGGACCCAGGTCTTGAGTTCCTTACAATTTCTTTTCCTGTTTTAAGAAGGGCTGGCTGTCTCTTTGCAAACATCGATACTTCTGTTGCACACTATCAAGCAGGGGCACAGAGTTGCTACAAAGCCTTGGCAGAGCACCAGCTCTCTCCTCTTCATCTACAGTCTGCAGCTGACCTTGGCAAAAAACACAGAGAGGGCAGATGTGCGATGCAACCAGGTCATCTCGTATGGAATGGGAGGGACCGGTTTCCGGCTTCTAAGAGAGAACTTCCCCATGAAGCTCGGTTTGGTTCTCCTGACTCTGGACAATTCATCATGCCATTGCTTAATGCTTTGCTGTCTGGGTGAACTGAATGGTACCCTCCCTGCAAAGATGAACCCACAATGAATCCGTGAGTGTAATTTACGTGGATAAAGAGTTAGAGTTCTTTTATATCTAAGTTAAGAATACCATGATGGCATAATTCTGAATTATTTCAGTTATCCCTAAACCCAGCGATCAGTTCTTATAGGAGGCAGAAGAGAAGGTGTAGACACATGGAGGAGAAGGCTGTGTGGACAGGGAGGTTGAGATTACAGTGATGCAGCCAAGTGCAAGGATGCCCAGAGCCACCAGTGCTGGAAGAACCCAAAAGAGCCTGTCCTGGAGCCTTTGGGGACTGTGACCCTGCTGACAACTGTGACTTGGGAGTTCTGTTCTCTAGAGCTCTCAAACACAGACACACATACAGACACCCAGACACACACCACACATGAATACACACTATACCCACAGACACTATATCCACAGACACACAGGCATACACTCCACATGTAGACACAGACAGACCCACACTCCACATGTAGACACACAGGCACACAAAGGAGTCTGTTAATAAACATGGTAACACAGGAAAAAACTATAGGAAAGAGAAATACTGCAGTGCTCATGTACACCAAGAAGCCACTTGTCCCCTCCTTGAGAGAGAAACCACTAGAACTAATGTGTTTCTACAGCTTTTTCTCTGTCTCTCTAATGGGCTCGAGAGTGGCTGGTGGCTTTGTTTGGTTGCTTGGAGCACTCCTCCATTTGTATTCTCTCCACATGCCTCTCCCTGTCACAGAGGGACTTGCGGAGTAGAGCTTGACATTTTCCAGTTCTTGAGTCTCTTCCCAGAATCAACAACCCTCACCAGGAAGAGTCAACAAATCCCCAAGACCCCAGAACAGAATTCCTCTGCCTGCCTGGCTGTGGCTTCCCCTTCCTGCCCCTGAAGACTCCAGTATTGACAAAAGAGTGGTCCCAGAGCAGAATGGTAAATACAGCCATCCTTTCATACCCACGGTTTCTGCATCCTCAGACTCAACCAGCCACAGATTAAAAATAGTTCAAAACAATTCATCTGAGCTGAATATATACAGGCCTTTTCCTTGTTATCAGT
Organism: Phodopus roborovskii; assembly: GCF_943737965.1. NCBI lineage: Eukaryota > Metazoa > Chordata > Mammalia > Rodentia > Cricetidae > Phodopus > Phodopus roborovskii. The sequence continues at coordinate 18,296,929 of NW_026126482.1, read as the reverse complement.
CATAAACCAGGCAGTGTAACAACTGTTCACGTGGCATTTATGTTGTGTTAGCCACTATAGTAATCTAGAGATAAAATAAAGTATATGAAAAGCTGGGTGTGGTAGAGAATGCCCGTAACTCTGGCAATTGAGTGGCCAAGTAGGAGGAATGCTGTGATCAGCCTGTACCATATAGAAAGGTTCTGTCTCAAAATCAAATAAATGAGAACGCTCCTCTGCAAAACCAAACAGACCAACAACAACAATAAAAACTAAGTCTCCAGGAGGGAGTATACAGATTCCCAGCGAATCCTGTGGCTTATTATATAGAGACTTAGAATTTTTGTATCTTTGGGGTTCTGCAATCAATCAGTTGCTTGTAGGCATGCAGCATGTCTGTATTGCTTCAGCTCTAGCGACTTTAGGAAAGCCAAGTCCAGCTCAGCCTGTCCCTTTCCTTCACTACTACAATCCTTAAGAATGGCAAGATGTGGGTTAGGGAACAGTTTGGTATTTGCTTGCTGGCTGCTTTTTAATCTTTTACGGCTTGCTTGAGACCCACGTGACCATGGATAGGTTTGTACATATGGGGAAAGCTGCTGCAGTGTTCTGACATGACTTATGTGTTGCATGAGCTGGGCATGGTGCGGGGAAGCTCAGAGAAAGATGCTTCCTTCCCATCACTCCGTTTTTTTACTCCACCTTCCTACCTCTGTCCACTCCCATGGGTTTCCTAGTCCATTTTAGGTCTTCATAAGCAGTCTCATTTAGGTTTATGACATCAAGCTAATATCAAGGCCCTGTTACTTGTTTCCTCTGAAAGCTATAGACAAGGTCAGGCATCTGTCTCTGAGTATGAGTATGTCTTCCAGAACTGCAGGAGTGACCTCATTCTTGAAGAAGCTTCTAGAAGGTCCTCTTGCCTAGTTTTAGGCATGTCCTCTTTTTCCTGATGGAAGAGGGAACACAACCCTCCAAACTACAAGAAATTCCCACTTGGACCTTTACCTCTAATTATTTTGTGCTCTGTGTGCATCCCCTGCAGACAGTACCAGCCATGAGTCACACACATGGTTCGGGCTCTTCTACAAATGGGAAGGCTCTTTCCATAGAGTGTGTGGCTGCATTGGTTTGTGGAATGTTCCTTTACTGTGTGAATATATGTCACTGTCATTGGGTTAATAAAGAAGCTGATTGGCACCAGGTGGTGGTGGCATATGCCTTTAATCCTAGCACTCAGGAAGCAGAGGCAGATAGAGTTCAAGGACAGCCTGGTCTACAAAGTGAGTTCCAGGACAGCCAGGCTTGTTATGAAGAGAAACCCTGTCTTGAAAACCAAGCAAGCAAAAGATGGCAGGGTAAGGTTAGGTGGGAGAACCAGACTGAGGACACTGGGAAGAGCAGAGGAGTCAGAGTGGCCAGCCAGACATGGGGAGGAAAGAGGTGGTGCAAGATGAAAGAGAGGTAACACCACATGGCAGGTTGTAGGTTAATTAAATGGGTTAATTTAAGTTGTAAGAGTCAGCTAGTGACAAGCCTGAGCTAGTGGCTGAGCATTACATTAATAACTCTCTGTGTTAGTTACTTGGGAGTGGCATTCAGGACAGGAAAACTCTATCTGCACTGGTTGAAGAGGTCTCAACCACTGAGGATGTCTTGGGAGTGTTCAAGCTCTCCATCCCTTACCTATTTCTTCTTCTATAGCTTCCTTAAACACATACTCCCCGGTATCCACATGATCTTCAGCATGGCATGACAAGTTTGATAACTGAGCTCCAGGCCTAGGGCTTTCTCGAACCATGTAAAGTCTCCCAAGATGGTATCAATATCGTCTTCATCCACTCTGCTTGCTGCCGACTCTTTGGGAGAGAGAGCTTAGATAGATCAGATCTGTGGCAAGAGGAATAAACCTCAGACTCTCTGGCAGGCCCAATAGATCTGGATACCAGTATCTTTCTACCAGTGATGGGGACCAGTGTGCTCCTCCAGTGAAGATGTTGGGAGCACTCTGGGGAGCTCTATTCTAGCAACATCAGTACCCACATGCCCACACTGCCATCAGGTCCATGTGAGGTAAGGCTTACTCCTCCTGCTAACACTATTTTGACTCCAGTCCTTCATGTCCTGGGTTTGGGTTCACCTTTCTTTTCAGAGACAAAAGAATCTGGAAAAGTCAGCTGAAAGGAGGAATGGTTTGTGTTGGCTCACAGTTTCAGATGTTTTAATCTGTAGTTGCTTGGCTTCGATGCTGTGAGCTTGGGATGGGCCAGACCATCGTGACAGAGGCAGTAAATCAGAGGTGCTCACCCCAGATTGACTTTGGAGGGAGGGCTGGGATCAAGATATAACCTTCAGAGGCACGCATGCCTCTGGAGAACTAGTCCCCCCAGCCAAGCCTTGCCTCCTAATAGTACATTTGTTTTTTAATTCATCCATCAGTGAGTTAATACATTGGGGGAAGTTAGAGCTTGCTTTGTCCAATCATCTCTCACAAGCCCCTCAGTTAGGCATCAATCCTTTAATGCATGAACCTTTGGAAGACATTTTGATCCAACTCATAAGGGGTCAGGGTATTTAATTGGTCAGATTCTCACTGGGCAGTTCCTTTCTGTGTTCCAGCAGAGGAGCATTGCGTTATCTCACTTAAGATGGAAGTCATGTGGGAAGGAGAATGAGAAGGGGCACGAGTTTGAAGCACAGGGAGGTGTTCGAGACTCTCTTGACTGGATAAGAGAATGAATGTTCCTCTGGGAACCATTGGTTGCATTTGAGCGGAGTGTAGTATGCAGATGGGACTCTGGGTGGGGGGAGTGGTAGTGAGAGGCGGAGATTAAAGGACCAAGCCAATAACCAACTGTATCCAGATCTATTGGGCCTGCCAGAGAGTCTGAGGTTTATTCTTAAGGCAATGGGAATGATGACAAGATTTAAGGCAGGCAATTAACAGCCGCAGCTCAATGTTTTAGAACAAGGGCTCTGATTGTCTCCCAGAGCAAAAATATAATGGGTCCAAACAAGCTCAAAGCAGGGAGATCAGGTAGGAGGCTATGGCTCAAGTCCAGGGAGGAACGATGAGCTTGGACTGAGGAAATGACAAGAGTGGGAGGCGGGGGGGGGGGGGGTGAGGCAGGAGATGAGTCAGCCTGGGGGCTCTGTGAACACAGAAGGTAGGAGAGAGAGGAATCTGTCTTGAACTATGGGTTGCTTGGCCTAGAAAGCACAAGAGGGCATAGTCCTCCACTCTGTCAGTGAAGGGTCTGGATTTCCCTGTCCCTGGATAGGCACAACCCCTCCCTGGCCCTGGCTTCTCAAGGGGACAGCATGTTTGTAAGATAGTTCCCAAGATGGGCCGTCCCTTCTTTCTTAGACAATCCAGTGGATACCCAACTCCAGAGCCTGAACATCACAGCATTGTAGGCTGACTCTGTTCCATGTATAAAACAGTTTTTATAAGCTGTGGCTTTCATGCCTTTTGGAACAAAGAAAAATGTAGATGTTTTCACCTTGGGTTGCCCTTATTAGACCTGCTAATTTGGGATATTGAACCCAACAAATGTCTAATTGTATTGGACCAACATGGGTCTTGCTTAGTTTTTTTTTTTTTTTTTTTTTCTTCTTCTTCTTCTTTGTTCTCTTTGCTTGTTTAGAACACTCAAAGTTTAATGATTTAGCAGACCAAAGAAAATACCACCCATGACAGAGCAGGCTAAATAGCAACTGTATCCTTTTCTGGCACGATGGGAAAGTGTGTTTCCCAAATAACGCTATAATTAGGCTGAGGCCATGTGACTGGGTTTGGCCAATGTTACATGGCTAGAAAAGGTGTCAAGTGTCTCTGGGCCTGGCATAAAGCACTGCACTCATTCTCTCTCTCTCTCTCTCTCTCTCTCTCTCTCTCTCTCTCTCTCTCTCCCTCTCTCTCTCTCCCTCTCTTGTTCTGTGTAACACTGAAGGATGCCTGTGAAAGATGGTGGCAATCCAAGATGGAAACTGTTTAGATTCCTGAGTCACCTCTTGGAAGAGAGCCACTAATCTGCTTTGGCTGAGACTTGAGCAAGTAGTAAACTTAAAGTGTGTCAGGCCAGTGAAACAGAGGGTTATTTATATAGGGCTTGTTATCCCAGCTAAGGCGCTTGGTCAGCAGTAAAGCAAGGCTTCTCTCTGGGATCAGTCAAACCTCTATGCTATTGGCTGTCTACTTTGGTGCTCACTGGCTGGAGACTAGCATTGTCATGAGAAGACAGTCAGCATACCAAGCACAACAGTCTGTGACAAAGCATATCGGTCTCTTGTCACAGATTTGAAAACAGACTACAGATCTATGAATGGGCATATGTATATGTATATGCACATACTTTTATGGATAAGCCTGGAAGCATTTGCTATAAATACATCCTTTGGGGGAAATTCATATTTTTTTTAAACCATAGTCAAAAAAAAAAAAAAAAAAAAAAAAAAAAAAAAGAAAAGAAAAGAAAAGAAAAGAAAAGAAAGTAGATCTGAGTGTGGTGGCTCATGCACTTGTAAGATTGACACAGGTCATAGATAGGCTAGTGGGGGCCACACAATGAGATGCTGTCTCAAGAGAAAAACTAGAAGAAAGGAAAAGAGGAAAGACAAGAGTGAGGGAAAGAGGGAGGAGGGGAGAGAGCAGGAGAGGGGGGAATACGCAGAGAGAGAAAGGTCAAGTAAAGACAGAATTCTTCATGCTTCCAAACAGGGTTTTTTTTTTTTTTTTTTTTTATTGAATTAAAGTATGATGACGACGCCCCATGGAGTGTGTCCTCAAGCTTCCCCCACTCCCATCTCAATGCTTGTCTTTGAGGAGAGCATCTTTTGTTATACCTCAGGCGTTCATTGCCATCTCCAAGGGGACAGCTGGGTACATTCCCTCTCCAGATCAAGGACCAGTATGTAGGCGGTGGGCACTCAAACCTCGGGATGCCTTTGCGCTGAGAGTAAACTCTGGAGAAAGCCAGATCCTGTGTCTGAAAACCAGAGCTGAGGGGTAGGAGGCTCATGGTGTTCTCTCCGGAGGCTTTCATTCCACGGAGGAGCAGAATAAAGGGAGGAAAAGCGATGTCTAGGATGAGCCACCACAGCCGCAGAAAGAAAAATTTAATCAGGAGAGTGAGTCTCTTAAAAATGTCACTCAAATATCCAAACACACTGTGACAGTTATGACCTACACTTCATCAGCAGCTGAGACAGGCGAGATGGAGCTGAGCGACATGAAGAGGGGGATGGTGACTGAGTGGGCTGGGAGAGAAACAAGAGGAGGGAGACATGTTGACAGAAGTGTCCCCCCTCCCCACTACCACAGCACATAAACCTATAAAGCTATAGCTGACGTTATTTATGCTTTGTTGTTAGCTGTGTGTGGGGTATGGACACTCATCCGCATGGGCAGCTGTGTGAGAGGCCCCAGTAGCTCAGAGCAGCCCCAGCCTCCATTGGGCCTAGAACTCAGTTTAAGTTTCACTTTCAGTTTTAGAGCAGGAAGAGGAGTCCCAGCCAATCAGATTCGGGATGACCTCATCCCCCGCCAATTAGATCCAGGAGGGCCTACCTTCACTCCGCCCCTCCTCCTGGTTGCCTATAAAAGGAGAGTGCTGGTCTGGTTGGGTCCAGCCATTTTGTTGTTCTACTTGCATGCTGGAATAAACAAGGCTCTTGCTGATTGCATATGTGAGTGGCTGTCTTTGTTTTGCGGGATAGTTCAAGGAGCCTAACATGTGGAGGCCCGGAGTTCATGTTGGATTGTCTTGCTCGAATGCTTCTCCACCTTCTTTTCAGGGAAAGGTCTCTTTCTGAACCTGAAGCTAGACTGGCTGTCCAGCGAACACAGGATCTTAGTGTCCATGTGTCTGCCCGCGATCCCACCCCTAGCTGGTATACGTGTGTGCTACTGTGCCCAGCTTTTACATGGGTTCTAGAGCCAGATTCAGGGCCCCATACTCACCCACTGAACCATTTCTCCAGCCCTGTAACGCCCCTTTCAACCTGAGGGGGGAAAATGCTATTTGAAACTCCTAAAATATTTCACTTTCTATCTCAGTAGAAACCAGGGCTTCTAGGACACTCTCTTTTCTTGCTTTCTAATGGAAATTTCAGGCTAACCACACTCAGCCACTCATTTCTGCCTCATCCTGTTGTCTGTAATGAGTTGTGGAATGCCTTCTGACTGTAAGGCCATGCTTTCTTTGGTGGGCTTAAACTTTTCATGCTTCCATGATACATTTGTTTACTGTTCCGGACACCTTTCCACACATCTGCTCTCTACATCAGATAAAATTTAGTTAGGGCCAGACCAAGTTAGCTGGGACTCTTAAGTTTTTCTTTTCCCTCCCTCCCTCCCCTCCCTCCTTCTCTCCCCTTCCTCCCTTTTATTTTATGGAGCATCTTTCTGCACATCTTTCTGCAGATCTTGGCAGAGGAATTAGAAGCACTGGGTTCTAGTTCATAACCATTTGGATAATCTTGACCCTTGACCTTTTCGACTTTGGATGGAACAGCCAAGTGATTATCTGGTTCATGTCTGTAGGTTCTCTGTCCCTAACTGATTCTTGGGTATCCTTTGTAGGTAACCTTTGCCTCTCTTCACTTTTTCTTCTCAGCACTGATCCCTCTGCTGTTTATTTTGACCTCCTCCAGCAGAGGATGGGGTAGGAACAAAGATAGCTGAGCACTGTGCTGACTCAGATGAGCTTGGGTAGAATGTGTGTGGAAGGAAGTCAGGCACACCTAAGTTTACATTTGCATTCATTGTAATGAAATGCCCAAGGCTGGTAACTGTATATATGAAAAAGATGTGGTTTATTTAATTACTTACAGTTGTGAACGTCCAAGGACCAACATCTTGTGATGGATGGCCTTCTTGGGACAAAGTCCCAAGGTCGCACAGATATTACTTAGTGAGAAGCAGGAAACATGCACACCTGTGTCTTTTAGTCTCGCTTTTTCTAAAAAGCCCCCAGAATTTAATCATGGGGCCTCCACATGGTGAGTTTAATCACAGCCACCCCAAACTGATCTCTATACATTGCATTAAGTTGATACCTTCTTAATTCTTTAAAATGGGGGTTAAATTTGAACTCATGAACCTGGGGGACACACTCTAGCCCTTTGCAAATCATAGCATATGGTTGATGGCTCTAAGCCCCACTGTCCTTAGGTTATTGGGGGGACTCAAATTCTAAAATCAGTTCTAGTAAAAGTATTTGAAAAATCAGGTACATCTGATTGTATCTTTATGTAATCATGCTTTCAACACAGATGTGGGAAACTGGATCAGGAGCCATCCACACAGCCAGAGAAACCTAAGTGGAGTTCCAACAGTATCAGTTGCAGAGTACTCTGTATACTGTGCATTACGTGGGAATAATGTATACTTGACATACTTGTGCATCTGAAAAGTTTGAATACGCAAAGGTCCATACACACATGCATAAAACGTATTACATACTATATACAGAGTTGAATTCTTGAGTTGATTCCTCAGGAAAATTAATCTTGTAGATATATTTCCTCCATTATCTCTTTTAAAACAGTATATGTAAATTTTCACCTTGATGCATTAAGGGTGCAGAGTCAGGCTGAAATAGGAAGGCAAAAGATTAAAAAAAAAAAGTTCACTCCACAGCTGGCCGTGTGTCATCTGGGGGACTTGTCCTCTGCAAAGACTGTCCCTCTGGTGCTTGGTGTGTGAACCCATGGACCATAATTCACGGTGTTCATCACCACCAACGGCTCTGTCTTCAGCCGTGGACCCCTGTAGCGTGTGGTCATTAATCTCATATGTTCTCCCACTCCGAGGGTGGTGTCTCTTTCCACTGACCGTTGAGAGGTTCGTCCTGTGTCCTCCTTTAAACAGCTTGTGTAGAAAACCAATTACTGAGCATGGCTGGGCTCGCAGGCAGGAGTGGTCAACGTGGGAGCCTTGATTCTATCATCTTCCCCTATGTTAAACATCAGCGAGGGCTCTGCCAACAGAAGCAGTTAGGACTCCTCATCTGAAGGGGTGTTTCTGATTAGCGTTCTTCCTCGGGGCTGGTGAGGAATTGAGCGGCCTCCTGAAATACAAAGATAAGGAGCTGGGGACCTCAGGCCAACTGCCAGTAGTGGCTGAGACTCCCATTCCAGAAGGCCCCGTGGCTGCGGGAGACCTCCCTGGAGGTGACCCTCATAATGGGCAGGTCTCTTTTCTATGGAGAAAGAAAGAATTGTATCCACACACGCAGAACAGAGAAGAGCAGTAGACTTATCTAGTGAAGGCGGGTGTTTGGGGGAGAAAACCACTCTTGACAAAGGGAAACGTGGGCTTTACAAAATCCAACAACACACCTTAGGCAGGATAAACTCCATCTCAGTGGCTGTGGGGCTGTTTGGTTAAAAACAGTTCTAGCTTGGTGTAATTATTGAACAGTAGCAAGCACACACCTTCCAGTGAATGTTTACAATGCTGTCTATCATATCTGAAAGTTCTTTGTAGGATTAAATGCTAACGGTGACAGGACTGCAGAGAAAAAGGTCACACACACTCCCCGAGGCTTAATCTCTATCAGAATGTTCCACTTCGGAATTTTATCTGCCCAGATGTCATCCACCAGGCGCCCTCCCTATGAACTTCTGTGAGCCCCTATACTAATGCAGTCAGCCCATCACTAATCTTGATGCCTGACTGCATTTAAAATTCATGCTTGCCTCTAACCCTATACCCACAGCAGCAACTGATTCTCTAATTTCCATCCTTTCTTTTTAAGACATTATATTTTTAGTTTTTATGAATATTTACGCGTAGAGGGGTGGCGCTGTGTGCATGCATGGGTCATGTGTGATATCAGAGGACAGCTGGTGGGAGTCTGTTCTCTTCTTCCTCTACTTGGGATTGAACTTACCTCATCAGGCTTGGCAGCAAGTGCCATTACCCACTAAGCCATCTCACCGTCTTTCCATCCTGTCCTCTTTTGACTTTGATGGGGAATGCTCTCTGGTAATGAAGGTGGAATGATAATTTTTGGCTGTGGCCTGACTGTACCTTCCTGTCACCGTTCTTTTTTCCTTTTGATGTAGATTCATGCCAGAGTTGATTCTTTCCCTTGAAATGGACAAGAGGCCCTAACTAATGAGGCAATTATTATTAACAGAACATTTGTGACTTAAAGAGTTCAATAGTTTTCTGGAAGAGTCCATTAATGCTCATGAGAACACATTTATGGTTGGTCTACGAGCTGCCCCTGAATGGTAACCTTGCTGTATGGTTAGTCCCTATGCATATTTAAAAATTATTATTGATTCCCATAAAGGCAATAGGACACATTCGTAGCTTGTGTGCTTAGAAGTCTCGATGCTTTAATTATGATGGGGTTTTCCTCCGAGCTGGGGCACGGAGGCAAGGAAAGAGTTTCCTCCTGACCTTTGAGCTGTGAGGAGCTGCAGAGAAAGTTGCTTATCCACCAGGATCTGAGTCACATCAGGGACACTGAACCAGGCTCAATCCCCAGCTTGGTTTTCTGTGAGGTTTGCCTTCTCTTTAGGGAAACACGGAGACCCCAAGAGGCTGATAGCTGAGATGGCATTAATGACAGGATTGTGACCAAACAGTGCAGTGGCATCTTTGTGGATAGAAAGGATGGCTCCTTCAAGTCCCTCTCAGAGAGAAGAATTGTTTCTGCTCTTGTTGGACTGTTCATCCATTTGCAACAAGTGAAGGGGGTAATGGGTGTGAAAGTGTTGAAGTGCAGAGTCCACCCAAACCTGTAGGTTCCATGTTACTGCCATAAGAGGAATGGCTGCTTTCCTTAACAAGGCCTGAACAACAGCACAGTTACGTTTGTTGGCTGGGAAAGTGGAAAGGGCTTTGTGTGCATCCTGGAGAATAGACTCTGTACTGCTTAATCAATGAATCTCTTTAAAGGAATGAGGGCTAGCCAGCCAGTGAGGGTGACTCTAACTACCCAGAGGGGTGCCACAGAGATTCCCACAGAGATCTTCCTGGCATCGTCCTGAGGGACCCTACTTTTAGAACTGGAGAATTCCTTGGGGACAGAAGAGGATCCTGCTACCATGGGTCTCTAAAGTGTGTATAGGTCAGAGAATACTGTGGGGGCAAGGCCAGTTTTCTGTCTAATAAATACATGCTCCTAACTGACAACATGCCTGTGTATCATAGGGGCCTTTGCTATTTTCCTGACCAGTTGGAGAAATAGCAAGTCAAACATAAATCATAAACAGGTGATTTATGTTCTGATAGAAAAAGGATAAAGAAATGCCTGCTGTTATACAGAGAGCCAGTGTCTTTTGTGATGCTTGGTTCAGTAACAGGTGTGCAATGTGAACAAACAGAGGCTTCTAAGGAAAACAAAATAAAGCAAAAAAGCCAGTCAAGTGGCATGGCTCACATCAGGCGGAGGCAGGAGGAATGGCACAAGCTGGAAGCCAGGCTGGGCCACATTGAGAGTTTGAGGCTAGCCCATGTATGTGTTAGTATTTGTCATGACCCTTCATAGGACCCATGTCTAAAAACTCAGTGACTAGTATTCTCTGATGTTAGGATTTTGTCACCCATTTGATACTGACACAAGCCCAAGTTAGTCATTTCAACTGGTTTGAGTTACTTCTATGCTCTTGTAAACTAACTTTGTCAAGCATTGTAGTCAGTAATTCAGAGTGTCTATAGCAAAGCTAGTGTGAATGTCTTGTTCATATCATTTCTGAAACTGGAAATGAAAGCCAATGAAGCCAGAGGGCTTGCTCAGGTTGTCCCCCCCCTCCCTTGTGTGTAGAGGGGCATGTGTGGAGACAAGAAATTCCTCAGTCATCTGAGTCTCCACTAGCCTGGAACTCACCATGTAGGCTAAGCTGGCTGGCAAGTCCCAGGGATCTTCTTGTCTCTGCCCCCTAAAGTTGGGATTGCAAGCATATATTGTCATACCCAGCTTTTTTTTTTTCTTCCAAGACATGATTTACTGTGTAGCTCTGGCTGCCCTGGAACTCACTATGTAGACCAGGCTGACCTTGTCCACAGAGATCCACCTGCTTCTGCCTCTCCAGCACATCCAGCTGTTTAATGCCAGTTCTAAAGGTCTAACTCGGGTCATCAAGATTGCATGACAAGTGTTTTGCTTGTTGAGCTCTCTTCCCAGGCCCAATTATTTTCTTGATGTCACTGTCTGACATTAAAATGAGTATGAGTACCCACATTGTAAATTAGGGTGTGGAGAGGGGAGATTAAATAATGTAATTTGCAGATACTAGAACATAGCACAGGGTGCTAAGTAGAAATCACAGGTGGACAGTGTTTTGAGCTAAACTCCTTCCCTAGGCCCCCACATACCAGATTATAAATTAAAATGAAGTCACTCCTGCCCAAGTTCCTCATCATCAAGTTGAAACTAAGCTGTTTATCTGACCTCTCAAGAATCCAGAACAAACGAGAGATAAGAGCCAAATGCCCAAACAGGTCAGTTTCACCCTGAATGCTGATGAAGTTTCCTTGGTTTTAATTTTAATCCGTACACAAAGAAGTGGCCTGAAGTAACCCTATTGTCCAGTCTCTCTGCTGATGTCCTGTCCCCACCTTACAAAAGAGTGACTTTGAAACAATCCGCTTTTTTTCTTGTTCTTTGTCTGTTAAGCCAACCTCTTCTCAAGCTATTGAACCACCCAGAGCCAATTGAGATGCTTGAATTCCCGCATCGTTGTTGTTCTGGGACAATATTAAGCACTCAAATACTTGAAATTATTGTTGGTGTGTTTATAAGATATATATGTGTGTGTACATACATATATACATATTTCCCTTTGCTGCTGTTTTTGTTCAACATCTGCAGTCTAGAGAAGGCTGGTATAAACTCTGGGGGACAGTTGGTGGTGACAACTATTGCAGGGTTCACCCGATCTGCCTCAGGAAAAGGGCAGGCCAGTTAAGATGCCCACCAAATGTCCACTCACCTTCCTAGCAGAAAGAACCAGGTTCTAAGATCCTACCACGTGAGTTTGACACACAGGAAGCATGCATGTGTGCAGTCCTGTTTGCTCTTCTGCCCTCCCAATTTGACCAAAGCCTTGTCCATCAAAGCAGAGGCAATAACGAGTCTATTCTATATTTCACAGTAGTCTAATCCCTGGGTTGGTCACAGTCCAGACCCAGGTGTTAAGACTTTGGCCCGTGGAGCAGACACTTGCTTGGGAGATCCAGTGGGACCCTAAGGAGTCAGGAGGCTTCAGTTCTGTCCCTGGAAGCAGATACTGGTGTTCTCACCATCTACATCCTCTCTTTCTCTCCCTGACATGTGCTTCCTCTGCATCCCGTCTCACTGCTAGCCCAAGGACAACCAGGTCGACCTTCATAGATTAGACTCTGAACCCCTGCTCCAGGACAAACCTTCCCTCATTGTGAGCTGCTTTTCCCGGAGTGTGTGTGATAGTAACAGAAAAATGACTAACATAGGGTCAGTGCTGGGTGGAGATTGGAGGTGGCAAAAAAAAATTACCCATTTCCCCCCGCCCTTGAAGAACCGGCTTTTTCAACTACTTTATGATGGACCCAGTCTCTCACAAAAAAAAAAAAAAAAAAAAAAAAAAAAAAAACCCAAGACTTCATGTGTCAAGTCAATTGTTTCAGCAAGATGGTCAGCCAGGCAAACACTCAATGTGAACTCACTGCAAGCTGTGAGAAGCAACTAGATTCTGATTTCTGTAGGGAAATGATTTTATTCAGCCTCATAGATAAGTCCTGATAATTTTCATTGTTGTTTCAATTGCCTTCTATTAAGCTTAACTAACTCCTAAGTCTCAACACTGAATTCTATTTTCACATAGCATTCTTCCAGGCTTCTTATGACACAATGTCAACTTAGTAATAAAAAGCTACTTAGAAGTATTTTATTGGAGACACGAGTGGCCTTCATCTGACAATTGCTGGGCTGTTTCTTTCCCTCCTGGCTTGGCTGAGGTGATTCAGCCTAAACTCTGCATGTCAGAAATATGTCTTCTCTCTTCTGCCCTCTAGTGGTCGGAACACAGACCGTTTTTTCCAACAGCATTTCCCTGAAGAGTGGAAAACAAGATAATGACCCACATTCATAAATAATCAGTGAGTCCAGGCCATGAAACCTGCTGATCTGAGTTCAATCCCAAGAACTCACAAAGTGGAAGAAGAGAACTAACTAGCAAGTGTGTTCCCTGACTTCCATAGCCTGCACTGTCAAACATATACACATATACACTAAATAAATATAATGAAAAGGAGGCCTGGAAAGTCAAACACTCCTTCAAAACAAACATGTATGTAATAAAATTTTCTAGAGTGAAGTTTACCTAAGCTAATAGACCCAGGTGAGCATTATGCACTCACTGATTATTTATGAATACTTAAAAACAAAACTAGGGTCTCGCTTATATAGTCCTGGACAGCATGGAATACACTATATAGACCAAAATTACCTTGAACAAATGGCTGTCCTCCTGCCTCTGCCTCCTCAGTGCTGAGATAGCAGGCATGTACTCACACATCAAGCAAGATAAGTTCTCTTTATTCCTTACCTCCAAAGCCCATGCCATTCCTCTTTTTAACACTTACTGGTTTGCCTTTGTCTGTAATCCCGACTAGAAGGCATTATAGTTTAAATCATGAGTGTCCCCCAAAGGCCCGTGTGTCCAAGGCTTGCTCAGCAGCCTACGGTGCTGCTTGAGAAGGTGGGGCTCTTAGGAGACAGGGCCCAGAAGTTAGGAAGGGAGGTAGTCAGGCTATCAAAGTTGAAAATGTAATGCTGACAGCAGGTCAGATTCATGAGGTCCTGGACATTTGTTCCCTGCAGTGCGGGGAACAGAAGAATGACTCATACATAGTAGGTGATGGATGAATATCATCTGAATGATGTTTGCATACCAAACCTAACTAAAAGTTGGGTACTGTCACACAAGATTAGAAAACATGGTCTAGCCTTTGAGAGATGAATGGTCTAGAATAATTGGGTTACATGACTGCCACTGTAGAAGGAGTTGTAGACACTTGAGTTTCATAATTGGGATGAGCCTATACCCGGCATTCATACTTATCTTCAGTTTTTGAGGAGGTATCTATGGAAGGAAGACTGTATCTGCCAGTGGTAGAGGAATACACAAAGAAGTTATGTCTCATCCCTAGGTTACTGGTACTCAAATGCTATGCCTGTCATTAATTTACAATAGGCACAGTTGTTTTTGTTCTTTTGTTTTTAAGTGGGTGAAGGAAGAAAGGCTCAAGCTTGAGTCCCAGGATGCTGAAGAGAAACAAACATGGATAGGATACATGGTACATTTTGCCTCTGGCTTGGTAGCCTGAATTCACAAGAGAGACTAGGTCAGGAGGTGACATAGTATTTTATCTGTAAAGCCTACAGGTGACATTTCAAGTCTCAGGTGATGTGTGAAAGAAGAGTTCTTTCCCCCCCCCCCACCCCCGCTCCACTACACACCAGATAGCCCAGGAAAACAGCTGGAAAGAGGCAGGGCCCTCTGCCTTAATTGTGTTTTATAGATGGAGGTTTCTGTTCTGCCTGGTCCTTCAGTCAATTAGCCCAAAATAAACACACAAAGACTTGTATTAATTTATAAACTGTTTGGCTGATGGCTTAGGCTTCTTATTGGCTAACTTTGTCTTAATTTCTAATAATCTATGTATTGCCATAAGGCTGTGGCTTATCTGTGATCTGGCATGCTACTCCTTCAGCAGCATGGCATCTCTCTGTGGCCTCTTTCTGCCTCCCTTTCCCCAGCCTTCTCCTGGTCTGGTAGCTTCATTTATACTCTGCCTGGCTATTGGCCAATCAGCGTTTTATTCATCAACCAATAAGAGAAACATATATACAGAAGGACATCCCCCATCAATGTTGATATTAATTTGAGTGTTTCTTATTAAATACCAACACATGTTGAGGGGAGAGAGAGGACTCTGTTCTCTCTGGTCCTACTTGCAATCATGATAGCTGGGAGGGGGGATGGGGTGGAGAATGGAAGCAGAGGATGCGGGTTTCCTCATCATGCCACCAGAACTCAGGTTTGGACCAAGAAGCTTGTGGGATAGAGAAACTGGTTTAAAACTCAGAGGCAGGGCTTGAGTTGATTCTCCCAGGAGCCTTCAAATGCAGAGGTGTGACAGACAGTGACATGCCATACTAATCTGTGTGCTGGTGTCATTGAACCACAGGTGAAAGAAACACCAATCTAAAGTGCTTCTCTGTAGGAAGTATTGGGAAGCAATGCCTTGGGAACTCAGGCTCTGCCTTTGACTCAGTCCACCTATGTTCCACTGTGGACCAGGATTTCAGGCATCCCCCATCATCTGAGGGATCCCAGCCTGACTTTTCTACTGTGAAGTACTTTGCTTGCATATCAGCCTAGGAGAACTTGATTATCTGTAAAGATTAGATGTCCTGTCCCCTATCAGTTCTGTTTCCTGGCTTTGGAAGGGGAAACAGAATTAAGGAAGTGATGGGGGATGTTCTCTTGTATATGTGTTTCTCTTATTGGTTGAGGAATAAAACACTGATTGGTGAGCAGCCAGGCAGGAAGCATAGGCAGGGCTACCAGAGGAGGAGAACTCTGAGGAGTGGAGGCGGAGAGAGGCCACAGGGAGGAGATGCCATGTAGAGACCGGGAAGATAGGATGTGCCAGGTGTTCTCTGGTAAGATAAGGCCAGGTAGGAATACATATATTAGTAGTTATGGGTCAATAATTAAGACAGAGCTAGCCAATAAGAAGTCCTAGCTATCGGCCAACAGTTTATAATTTAGTATATGTCTCTGTGTGCTTTTGGGGGGGGGTGCAAATCAGCTGCGGGACGAGGCTGGAAAGAAACTCCAGCTACAAGGAAGTGGATGAGAACACTGATCACTGGCTGCCTTCCCCGACAAGACTACACAAACAATAAATGACAGAAGTGAAGGGACTTCATTATGCTAAAGCCAAACGCAGCTCTTTCCCTACACGGTCAGCAGGGGGTTGGTGGTGCCATCCGATTAAAGAGACATCCTCAGGTTTGCCCAGGTTCTGTCCTTCCTGCTGTCCAGCACCTGCTCTGGGGAACCTGGGGCCTTTGAAGCTGTGTGCTCAGGATTTTGCAGATCCAAGCTGTAGATCGTGCTAATTGCTCTCACCTTAGGGTCATCTACCTTTCATCCAATGTGTGGAGGAATCAGAGAGCCATGTCAACATGTAAGCCAAATGCCAGCTCTCGCAGTTTGCCAAGAATCTGAAGCCCTGTGAAGGTTAATTACTGCTCTATCTCTGTGGTCTCCCCGTTGGGCAGACATCTCTGCTGCTCTAGAAAGTTAATATAGATATTACACAAAGGCCACCTCTCCTCTGGTTAGAGTCCCTGCCAAGAATGTCTTCTACATATAGAGAACACTTCAGTGGGAGGGAACATGGGAAGCTGCCAGCAGGAGATTGGGGAGAGGCAGGCCGTGACACTGTGCCTGGAGGAAACAGCACATGACCTCAGGGCCGGGCCACTTGAAACATTACTGTGGCCCTCCTGCCTGGAGACACAGACAGAGCTGAAAAGTGTGTCTGGTTGTGGCATGTGGTTGGTGATAGGGACTTTATTTTAGACGAGCAGCGTGGGATTTGGACCACTGAAGGCTGACCAATATTCACGATGGTATAGATGACGTATTTGGACCTAGGTAATTGGACAGCCTATCTTCCTCTTCCCTTCCCTCCTTTTTTCCCTCCCCCCCTTTTTTTTTTTGACCTGTACAATGCTGTACCTCAGAGCTGGTTCATTGATCATCCAGAAACATAGCCACATTCTTTATTTGCCTGAGTTTTAAGGATGGTGGCTCAGCTGGCCTGGTCTTGCTGTTCTGGTACACATAGTTGATGGTCAATTAAATGATCACATGCCCCTTTGTGTTCTCTGAGCATGCATCCTGTCACAGTCACCAGCCACTGAATTTTGAGGCAACGATGCTGAGACACCTAGGCCAGAGGTCCTGAAGCTCAGCTGAGTGAGCCATCTCCTTTGAAATAATGGAGGGCACCATGGCTAGGGCCTGCTTGTGCCGTCCTGGGAGTATAGATGGGTCATGTCTGTAGAGATGCTCTGGGTAGAAACAGAAATTGAAAGAGGAGTGAGAAGACGATTCCCAAACAATATATTTTTTCAGTGGATGTAATGAATAAAATGATGGTTTTTAAGAACCTTGATTTTTGCAAAACAACATATGCATTCAAAGATTTGGTCCTCACAGCATCGCTGAAATGTAGAAACTGTATTTATTGTCATGTACTGTGTTTAGCATGCATTAAACACATATTTTGTACTGGCACTGCTTTGCAACTGAGAACAGTCAATAAACCAGGTTCTGCTGTGTGCACCTTGCTTTCTAGTAGCAGGTCAGCTATCCTTCCAAGGTGGATTCATGATTTTTCTCATTGCTGTGACCAAGACACAACTTGATTGGGGAAAGTTTTGTTTTGGTTTACACTGCAGAGGCACATCCATCATGGTGTAGAAGGCATGGTACCAGGGGATGCTTCTTTAAAACTCTGTGCGTCAGGCAGCAGAGGAATGGGCCTGCTGGTGCTCAGTTGGCCACTTCCTGTTTCCCTATGTGTTCAGTCTGGGATTCCAGCCAAAGGGATTGTGCTGCCCACATTCAAGGCTTTCCCTGGAGTACTCTATAGAAATACCCTCACCCTCACCCTGCAAGGCATGCTTCACCAATGCCTTGGGCATTTCTTTGTCTAATCATACTGGCATTGGAAACTAAATATCACACTTGATATGACCATGGAACTTGTTAGTGAGCTAGCATGGCATCGTGTGTGAAATCAGCTTTCCCACCCTGAAACTACACCACCAACAGACAGAGAACACATCATTTTGGTTCTTTCTCGGTGTTCCTCAGTTAGCTCAGCCACTTCTGTTGGCAAAAATGCTAACACCATCACGTGTATGAGTTACTTTCTCCATGCTGTGATCAAATACTTGACAAAAAGCAACTTAAGGGAGACAGGGCTCATTTGGCTCGTCATTTGGGGGGTACTGTCCACCAGGGTGATGAAGGTATGGCAGCAGGAACGTGAGGCCTCTGGTCACCTGCACCCACACTCGGGAAGCACAGAGTGGACAGGAAGTGGGACCAGATGATTAAAAAACTCAAGGTTCATTCTAGTGACTGATTTCCTCCAGTGAGGTTCTGTCTTCTAAAGGTTCCAACCTCAGAAACAGCACCACCAGCTGGACCAGAGTGTTCCAACCCTGCAGCTTCTGGAGGGTGTTTTGTGCTCAAGTACAAGTGTTGTCACTAGATGTGTAGGAATCTGAAACTTTGGCAATGGAAAGAAATGGGAGTTGAAGAGGCCATTCTGGACACAGAGGAACATTTCCTCTTAAACCCAGCTACTTTAGAAGACTTCACAAAGACAGGCTTACGCTACCCCACTGTGACCTTTGGGAACCTTTTCTAACTACAGCCATTGTCCATTGTTGTGAAAACCTACAGATTTTTTTTTTTTTCAGAATACATCATTTTTATTTTTTTGGTTTGAACTGTAGATTCAACTGCCATAATTGGCTAGCTTTTCTTTCACTGGGGCCCATGGAAAGTGAAACAGTGATAAATAACAACCACCAGCCAGGAAAAACATCTACACACATATGCATGCACATAAATTATCAGTTTTACCTACATAAATAATGTGTAGCTTAACAAATAATTACAGAGTACTGACCATAGCCCGTTAATGCTAATGCTATAGGACCAACTAACAGCCACTTCTAGCAAGGGTTTGCTGATTTCTGCTGATTTGACTTGACAAAAGGAGACTATATGCAAACTTTTGATTCTTTCCATCTCAGTAACATTGCCCAGAACATTAACAATCACATGGGGTATTTGTAAGTATTTTCATTTTGGTTGAACTGATATTTGTGGGCATTTCATTCACTTCCCCACAGAGAAATTTTGTCACCCAATCAGATAGTGGCTTTTTGTCTTGAGAGAATACTTCTCAGTATTTGGTACAATTCATAAGTTGGCAGCCACAGATACTTTTAAGTTTTATGCTATACTTTATAAATTTTCCTGACATTCTGTTCATTTTCTCCATCATGTTAAGTCTAGACAAAAATACTAGAAAAAATTGGATCCATATTTGTAATTTTGCCAACCTCTGTGTGTAAATCTTCCTGCCAGGACTGACCTCATACTACCCCTGGGGCATCAGAGGGAACACGAGACAGGAATAGATGTGTGGTAGCATGCTGCGTTATGGTGCTTCCGTGATACAAGAGCAATGGGAGCAATGGGCCCTAAGGGCATAGAGAGTATTGAAATGCCAGAAAGCAAATAAGAGAGATATTTGATGATGTCTTTGTTTTTAGTATAACTTAGTAATAATTTGATAGCTTTTAATACTTTTAGTATTTCTAATACAACCGAATTTTAAAATTTAATAGAAAATGTAATAATCAGCCTTCATGAGCTGTTACAGACAGCTTCAACACACCCTCCCCATTTATCACCCCACTTCGGTGGGAAAAATAACACTTCTTTGTGTACGCAAGTCTGTGCTATAAAGCATCAAGAATTGCTCAGTACATGCATGTGGAGTGAATGAGGACATGTGAAGGCTGGATGCTCAATACATGCATGCCGAGTGAGTGAAGGCGTGTGGAGACCCATCTATCGCTCTCACTAATGTGTGTTTTTGTTTTCTTACATTGTTATGCATAGTGTCATTACTCCTTTATCTTTTCTGCTGTGTGATTTCCTCCCGTCTTCTAATGGCACAGCTTGAATTATCATGGTACAGACTCACAATTGATCATGCCTCTTTTAAGTTAGAAGAAGAAGCCACAACAATGCTAATTAAAAATTTGAATTGAGTGGGTGAGGTGATAGGAAGGATTTGGGGGAGAGTGGGGGAGCTGGGAGAAGGGAAACCATGATCAGACTATATAGTATGAAGAAAATATATTTCTTGTAAAAATTAAAATTATAAAAAAATTTGTAAGTAGTTTGAGCACTTTACAAGATATGTTTTGGTCATATTAAGCTCCTCCCCTAACTCCTCCCAGATCCACTCCCTCTTCCCTAACCCAGCCAACTTTGTGTCCTCATCTAAGAATATATAGGCAGCAGAAAGCCGACTTAATGAATGTAACATGCTAATTTGGCACTTCGGGATGCAGAGGCAGGTGGATCTTGGCAAGTTTGAGATCAGCCTGGTCCACAGAGCAAGTTCCAGGACAACCAGGGCTAAACAGAGAAACCCTGTCTCAAAGTACCAACCAGTCAAATAAAAATACCTTTGAGATGGCCATCTGCTAACTAGCTAGCAGTGAGCTGGACTTCAGGGGATTTATCTCACCAGAGGTTTGTTTCCATCATGAGGCATTCACCTTTGTTCTTGCACAGAGCAGTGGAGAAGCCACACTCTTGTTTAAGATCTTTCCAAGATCTTATCTTCATGGGTGCTGTCCGTGGGCTCAGGAAGACAACTGCAGGGGATGAACTTCTAGCTGCACAGATGAAGGGAACCATGGGCCAGCTGAGTAGAGGCCCACTCAGGAGGCTGATCCTGTCAATCACCCATTTCTCACTCACTCTAAGAAGTCAGTCCTCAGTTCCCTCCTTGAAACCTGAGCAGGGAAACTTGTTAAACATGTCAGAAGCATCACTGACTTTCTTATAGAAAGAAGGCACAATTATCATGGAAAACAAATGCTGGGGAAAAAATTAAAACGTCTGTAATTTGCTCTCCGAGACATTTACCAAGTTCTCAGCAGTGTTCTCTAGTGCATAAATTGTAGGCTCTTTCTTTTTCTTAAATTTATATATAGAAAAAGGTGTCCTTTTAATGGGCTTCATTACCTTGACGAAAACTAGAATTACACTGTTTGTCTTCTTGCCTGCTTTGCAAATGCAATACAGCTCCAATGGTGACCAATCAGTGGTACAAGCCATTCCACAAAGACCTGTGCTGTCCTCAGAATAAGAGACACTGAGCCTTGAAATCTTGTTGCTGGATTTTTAGGGATTTTTCTCCCATGAGCATATATATGCATATGTGTGGCATCCTTTGGATTATAATCTTTAGTTAGAAGTTAAAATGTTGCTAATTAGTGCATGTTCCTGTAGTCTGTTCTTTAGCCTACATGATGCTGAGTAGTTACGTATTTTCAGCATGCATTTGGGTCACCTGTGCTAGAAATGCTGGAGAGGATTGTGAGCACCGAGTCCCCTCCTGCATCGTCAGTCAGAAAAGCAGCCTGTTGGTATCCAGCCAGGTGCAGCAGCCATAGTTGGATTCCTCTACCTGGACAACTGTTCACCCGGATGTTCCAGTTACTTCCTTCTGTTGCTGAACAGTTCCAAGAGCTGCTAAGCCGTGGCTCTGAGCCCAGCTGCTCCCAAGCATAAGAAATAAAAGGAGGTCTGAGGTGCTGGTGCATGGAGTTCCTCACTGACATAAGAGAGCAGATGGACAGAGCCATTCACACTGGAAGAGGGTGTCTCTGCACCTCTAACCATCCCATCCCATGACGGGGGATGACCTTCTGTATATATGTTTCTCTTGTTGGCTGATGAATAAAACACTGTTTGGCTGATAGAGGCAGGAAGATAGGCGGGGCTTGGAGATGAGGAGAATTCTGGGAAAGGTAGGCAGAGAGTGAGATGATGTGTAGCTGTCAAAAGGAGCAACAGATCAGAGCCTCCTCTGGTAAGCCAAGACCACGTGGAAATACATAGATTTATAGAAATGAGTTAATAGTTAAGATAGAGCTAGCCAATAAGAGGCCCTAGCCATTGGCCAACAGTTTAATAATTAATATAGCATCTGTGTGTTTATTGGGGGTTGAGGTGGCTGCTGGACCAGGCTGGTGGGAAAGAAGATACCAGCAGTTCCAGGGTAATCACATTCCACATCCACCATAGACTCTAGCTCTCTCTCACACACACACACACACACACACACACACACACACACACACAGGGCCAACTTCCTTCTGGAAAATCCTCCTCTGGTCCTACCAGCCCTGCTACAGTGAAATACTAGATGGAAAATGCTGCCTCCTCCACAGCTCTTGGAAGCCGATTTCTTTCCCCTAAAGGCCCTGGTTCCCTGTCCTCCTTGTTTCCATACTCTGTTGCCTGTGTCTAGCCCATGGCTTGGCTTAGACGCTCCTTATTTCTCACCTGCATTGTGACAGTGGTCTCCTGTGAAAACAAGACATGCCTCAACCTCCTCCTTCCGGTCACCATCCTCCTAAGCATCCATCTGCAGCCTTGCATCTCGAAGCGTGGTCCCCAGATCAGTTGCATTAGCACTTGCAGGGAGCTTGTCAGAAATGGAAATTCATAGGCTCCATGTTCACTAGCAGTCAGGGTCTTGCCTGAAGATGGAAAGGCTCATTAGTTTGAATAAAGAAAATTGAATATGACAAATGGGTGACTGGAGAAATAAATTGTAACCAGTCATGCAATGGAAAGCTATTCAGGCAACAACGTGAATGGCTCACAAAACCATTACGCTGAAAAGTATAGACAGGTCTCAAACAACTAGCTACATGCAGTACAGTATGGTGTCCTGGAGGGGACGAAACCATAGGGATGGATTTCATTGGCTATTGGGTGGTGAGGAGGAGGATTTTTCTGACAAAAGCATACCCCCAGAGAATTCTGAGTGAGCTGAAGGTGCCCTGTGTCTTCCTCATTTGGGCCTGTATACTTGTTTATACATATGCTAAGGTCTACACACCCAGAAGGCCAAGTAGAACACACACACACACACACACACACACACACACACATACACACACACACACACACCAAGGCATAAAACATTGGCTGGACAGTAGACCTGTAAGTTCACATTGATACAAGCATGCACAGGGGAATGACAAGCTGGAACACCACTGCTGTGGCTGAAGTGCTAAATGCCCCATCCCGCCACAGCCTCATGCTGTCCGAAGTCCCTAATGGCACTGTTGTGGGATGTTGTAGAATCTTCTGGAAGCAGAGTCCTGCTGAAAGGAGCAGGTCACCGGGGACAGGCTGTGAGGTTTTATAGTTGAGCCCCACTTCCTGTCCTTTCCTGCTTCCTGATTGGATGCAATGTGACCTTATGCTCCCATGGCCATGCTTTCCCCGCATGATGGATACAGCATAACCTCGAACAGTAAACTGTCATGAACCCTTCCTCCCTTGAGCTGTTTCTTGTCAGGTGTTTGGTCACCATAGCAGGAAATGTAACTAATACATCTGCATTGATGGAGTTATCACTCCTAACATCATCTGTAATGTCCAAAGTGGAATCACGTTCCATCTGCTGAGATGCCGAGAGATCACAGATGGCCAGTTTCACAGGTCAGCACAGTTACATACCCTAAGGGTCCAGAGCTTGCTCTGTTGCCACATTCCTGAAGTTCTTGGTCATTTTAAAAACACAACATCTACATGAAAATGTACATCTTCTTTTGCATCCATTCTTGCCTGTGACTTGAGCGGTCTTGGGTACCACATGACAACTGTGACACTCATCTAAGTTTTACACACTGAATTTGAGGATGGAACATCAGACCAATTTAATGGCTGGACATTCTAAAATGTTAACTGGCTATACTATTTCCTTTCTTAAATTTTACGTATATGGGTGTTTTGCTTGCATGTATATCTGAGCACCACCTGAGGCAGACCCCACAAAGGCTAAGAGAACACGAAATCTCCTGGATTGTGAGCCGCCATGTAGGTGCTGGGAATTGAACTCAGGGCTTCTGGAAGAGTAGCCAATGCTCTTAAGCATTGAGCCATTTCTCCAGCCCCATGTGACAGTACTTTTTAGTAGTGGAGGTCATGAGTGTGATCAAGGGACCCAGAAGCTGTTTTGAAGGGGGCTTAAGACACAGGACCAGTAACAAGGTAAATGGTTTGGCTGCAAAAGACATCAATATGACAGTCAGCGAACCTTGAATGGGTTCCAGGGCTTAGAGGGCAGTAATAGGTCTGTGTTGATTGTTAACTTTTCCCATCCTGATAGGTACATACTGGTTTTATAGGAGAATGTTCTTATTTTTACATCTTTCAGTCTTAAATGTTTAGGAGTGATGGGGCCCTTATATTGGCAGCTTCCTACCAAATAGTTCAGTAAAAAAAGGTTGTTGTGCTTTATTTTTAATTTAAATTAGAAACAAGTTTGTTTTAATGTCAATCCCAGTTCCCTTTCCCTCCCATCCTCCCCTGCCCCCCACCCACCCCCATCCCATCTCCTTTCTGCTCCCCAGGGAGGGTGAGGCCTTCCATGGGGATCATCAAAGTCTGTCATATCATTTGGAGCAGGGCCTAGGCCCTCCCCCATGTGTCTAGGCTGAGGGAGTATCTCTATGTGGAGTGAACTCCCATAGTCCATTCGGATACTGAGATAAATACTGATCCATTATCAGAGGCCCCATAGACTGCCCAGGACCATGTTCATGGGGTCTGGGTGGGTCCTATGCTGGATTCCCAGCTATCAGACTGGGGTCCATGAGCTCCTCCTTGGGCTATTGTGCTTTTTATAAAACAAATTTTCATTAACTTCCAGATTGTTTTCAACAAGAAAGAGAAGTGGAGGGGAGGGGGAAAGTGGGGCGGGAGAGAGAGAGTGATGGGGAGGGAGAGGATGGTGGGGAGAGAAGGTGGTGGAGGTAACGGATGATGCAGAGCAGGGCTACAACTTATGCGTTTTATGAGGACAGAGCCAGCTCCTGTGGGGAACAGATTACAGGGAGGGAGCAAGGAGGCTGAGGGTCCATGCAATGTCTCTCTCTGATGGATAACTGGGCTGCAGTTGGAAGGTCAGTCAGCCCACAAGTACAGAGTGCTGGCAGAGCTCAGCCCAGGCGGCAGGAATGCCATCTGACTGTACCGGGATTCCATGCTGGTTGCCTTTGGAGGCCTGCCAAGGCGTGTCCAGCATTGAGGATGTTTGCCAAAGGGCACTTCACTTCTGATCATGATGTGCTAGGAAGGTTGAAAAGCCAGATGCTCGCATTTTAAGTCTAATTTTTTCATTATTTGGCACAAGTGTTAAAGTGCCATTTTAAATTAACTATTGTAGACTCAAAGACAAGTTTAGAGAGAAATATTGTAGCCATCAGACCATGCCTTGTCACCAGGGACTTCTTGGCAGCTATGAGCACTTGCTCTGGGCAGACTTGGGATCTTCCAGATCCCAAGAAAAGGCATGTCAAACTTGCATTGTCCCCCATGTGCTAAGCTCTTCTGTGTTGATCATGCAGGATATCATTGACCAGGAAGCTTAGAGACAGAAGGTATTTCTTTCCGTTAGGCATGCTGGGAAGTCTTAAGGTCTGGGGCTCACATCTGAAGACTCTCACTTTGTGTCATTCCATGGTGAAAGATGGAAGGGAGAAAGAGATGGGGAGGGAGAGGGATAGGAAGACAGTGAGATTAAAGCCTCACCCTCAGGCCTTTTTATTGTGTGCCTCCCACCCCCTCTCACACACATGTACCAGAGGTTGACATCAGGTCTCGTGGTGTAAAATGAGTGGCTCCAAAGGCTCATATATTCTGGTGCTTCATCCTTAGGGAGTAGTGCTACTTAGGAGGTGCTGGCTTGTTGGAGGAACTGGGGGTGGCTTTGCAATTTCAAAAGCCAGTTCCGTTGTCTCTCTTCCTACCACTTGTGGATCTGGATGTGGATCTCAGCTATCTCTCCAGCACCAAGCAGTTTGCAAGCATGCTGCCATAGTCCCTGCCACGGCAACGATGAACTGTAAGCCAGCTCCAGTTAAATGTTTTCCTCTGCAAGAGTTGCCATGGTCCTGGTGTCTCTTCCCAGCAATATAACACTGACTAAGACAGGTGTCTTCTCTACTATACATCTTTGGAGACAAGGAAAGTCTGTCATACAATCTAGAGTCATTGGTTTGTTAGACTGGCTGGCCAGAAAGCCCCAGGGGACCTTTTGCCTCCGCGTCTGCCTCTGGGATGACAAGTGGGCTCAGCTTTCTTACAGTGCTCTAGAGATCTGAACTCAGGTCCCCCTGTGTATACAAGTACATCACCAACTGAGCTATCATCCCAACTTTGAAGACGTTTTATAACAGGTACCTAGGTATTCATGAAGAAAGGAGCTTTGTAATGGAAACATCTCCATTAGCCCTCACCCAACATCATGTGGGTGGGAGGCATATTCAATCATTCAAACCGTGGTACCACTTAACTAAGAAATCCATGCATTAACTTCAAAAGTTAGGGCCCAATGGGACTTGGGTGAGGAACTAATACAGTCCCCGTGTTTCTAGACTCACCAGAG
This sequence comes from Phodopus roborovskii, assembly GCF_943737965.1. Taxonomy (NCBI): domain Eukaryota; kingdom Metazoa; phylum Chordata; class Mammalia; order Rodentia; family Cricetidae; genus Phodopus; species Phodopus roborovskii. The sequence goes on along the minus strand of NW_026126482.1, from coordinate 18,270,636 downwards.
GAGTAACTAGTCTGTAATACTCCAAAATTATCCTCATCGGTTCCAGGACAGCCAGGGCTACGCAGAGAAATCCTGAAAAGCAAACAAAAACTAGGAGGAGAAAAACAAAACAAATGACAACCAGCCGAAAACCTGAAAGAAAAGCCAAGTCCCAGCGGATGTAGATTTGGGCATTGTGTTCACTGACTATTCCCCCTCCTCTTTGGTTCACCCACAGATCTTAGGGGCATAACTAATAGACAAGTGAATGTCCTATTAGCATTTGGCTAATGTTGCTGGGTTATTCGTCTGTGTGGCAAGCATTCCCATACACACGGTATTATATATGTAAAACACACAGTTTTAGAATCCAAGAACAGACTTACATTTGAAGAACAACACTTACAAATGATCTTTCCTTTGATAAATATGCACCTATTTTAAAGCCCCCTTTTTCTTGTAGTTCCAGGAACCGAACCTAAGGCCTCTCACGCAAGTGCTCTACCACTGAGCTATAGCCCCTGGCCTAAAGTGTGTTTCCAATGTGAGCCTAAACCCCTGCGATGGTTAACCACCATTTACAATGCAGGAAACTGGTATCATGACTGGGGTTATTTGCTGTAGTAGAAGGCAAAGCCAGTGACCTTGGCAGTGGAGTTCTCATTAGATCTGAGTGATTTCCAGGTTAGCATGCAGACCAACGCATGGCCAAACAAAGCTCTCACTGCTAATTTTGTCAGCTTGATGATTTCTGAACTGTGCCTTGTTCTAGCTCACAGTGCTTGTTATTTTCAGAATAGGGAGGGATAGTTTCAAATTTTGTTTGGAGATATTTCTGCCATTTAAAGGTTTTCCTTTACTTTCACAATTTTGGGAACGAAGGTATGGGGTTTGACCTAATGGACTCCCCCACCCCCACCAAATGATTCCTCAAAGTATCGTCTTGTGTTATGTGACTTAAAAAAAAATGTAACAAAAATATTTAAGCCTGAAACTGGTGATATTGACATGAATTTGACCTTTCAAATAATTTACAAGTGATATTGGACATCGCTCTGCCCAAAATATAGTCTCTAAAATTCTTATATTGAAACTTAGTCACCAATGAGCTGGCATTAAGGGATGGGGCCATTAAGAGGCAATTGTTCTGAGGACTTCCCACAACAATAGATTAATGCTCATATGAAAAATGCTTGAAGGCTAGGGATGGCGGCCTATGCTTACAGCCCAGGTAAGGGTGAGGTGGGCAGTGGGTTGGATAGCAAGACCCTGCCCCCACCAAAGTGTCTTAAGGAATAGCCTAGAGCTATTTCCCCCTTTGCTTTTGATGTTTGCCTGGGGATCCGCCGCCAGCAGCACATGGCTCCAAGGGAATCCTCAGAGTTGGTGTACTGTGACTCTTATCTGTGGGAGAGCGGGAAAAGACGCCCACACAGTCTCTTGATGGTTTCCTTCGGACATTTTTTTTCATTCTTTTTTGTATTGTCTCTCTTAATGTTTTCCTCCTAATTCTCTCATACTTGTTTTCCTTCTCCTTCTTCTGTATTCTCTCTCTCTCTCTCTCTCTCTCTCTCTCTCTCTCTCTCTCTCTCTCCTCCAACAAAACCTTTCCAACAATATAGAAATTACAACGTGGTTACATTCTGTTTTTTAAGTGAATGCTTATTATGAATACAAGAAACAGCATGTTTTCCATATCCCTTACATGATTAAACATTTTACATATTGCAGGTGAAAGGCAAATTATCCCCAAGAACCCACAGACATTATATCTAAGTAACTTGTTAACTTGTTGTAGATGAACAGTGTAGGCAAGCAAGTTATGCTCAGTCAGGTCGTTTACTTGCAGGTACGAAGAAAGAACCAATCACTTTATTGCTTACCTTGAAAAGTAATCTTATAAGGAATCTTAAAGGAATTACAAACCTTAACTTTTATACATGAAAAACAATCAGCTCTACTTTAAAATTTTAGGGTGCAAACCCACTCATCAATAGTTTTTTATATCGGGAGATCAAGGGCAGAAATGGTTACAAAGAATTAATCACCACCTTTGGTTATCAACCAATCCTAGAAAGAAAGGCATGGCAGATAGTAATCCTTGGGCTCCTTTGTTCTTGTTACCTGACCTCAGCGAGTTCCTCATTCACCTATGTGCCTTTCTAGAACTTTAGATTGTCTTCTTGGGGTTTTTTTTTTTTTTTTTTTTTTTCTGCAAAGCTGTTTAACAAAAACATCTTAGTCTGACTTTAAGTTATTTTCAAAGCTTTGTTTCTGCTATGATGCACTTGAAATCTGTGAACGCATCTCCCAACATTAAGATTAGAAGAATTTAAACTAGCTGGGCTACTGGGACTCGATTGTTTTTCTTAATCATTAACCTGAGCCACAGTCTATAGGCTCCTCACTAGAAACTCAAGTGTTCTAGCTGTGTGGCAACTTCTTTTTTATTTTTAATTATTAAAGCTCTGTTTAAACTAACACCATTACTGTCAATTAGAAGTACAGCTTAGGAAGAAATCATCCTCGTAATAATCCATAGGTGAAAATGCCCGGTACAAGGATGTTCCCATGAGATAAATGCAATGTATTACTGGCTGTGGGGAATCTCCCCACACACATTCACACCGAGCCAGACAGCAGAGAAAGACGGCAGCAGCAAACATGTGAGGGCACAGCAGAAGCCAAAGACGTTCTGAGTCTGTGGTCTTGGGCCTGGCCTATCTGAGATTCACTCATCAGGGCCACCTGCTGCTCCTCTGACAAGGTCACCAACACCTCTTCCACCTCATCCTGTCTGTTTTTACTCCTGCCCTGCAGTGAGGAGTAAGATCAACACGCAGTCGCAGAAGCAGAATGAGAATTCCGAGCAGGGCTTCCGCGAGGAGTGAATCTGTTGTTTTGTAGCATGTGCCATCTCTACTCATGGCACAACTTTCCTAAAAGAAAGGCCATTGTGACTGTGTTTGGCTATGCCGTCACATAGCATGTCACATGTGTGGCCTCTAGTTCTGGTGAAAAAGGAATGACTTCCCTCAAACAAAGCTGAGTTATACTTTCACCACAAGGGAACTGTTCTTAAGGTTCTGTCAGCCTCAAGACATATACCAGTTGGTTTAGACTGTAGATCCAGAGCTGTGTGGTGCATTCCTGCCACCTAGAGGTGGTGTATTGAAACACAGATGGCAGATCAAGCCATACACCAAACACCAAAGCTAATACAAACTAACAACCCTACCTGAGGCAAGCTGTGTTGGTCTGAGCAGTTTAGATTGGTATTAAATAATGCATTTCAAATCTGTATTTCTTTCTTTTGGATGCTCAGGTCTCCCAATTATGAAAGTGGAATGTCAGCAAGTATTATTACAACGAAAAAGTTCAAAATTGGCAGCTCTCAAAGTGAGGAGAAAGAGAGCCAGAGTAGAAATGCCTTGGAAACAAGCCTTTATAATCATGCTTAACCATGTGACAGTTGAGGGAACGGAAGATCAAGGCAGTGACAGATGTTCAAGTTCAAACCAGTAGTGAGTGCTGCTGGTGAACATAGGGTTCGTTTCTTCTTTGCCTGACAAGGGCAACTTGGCTCAAAGTCCATCATGGCAGGCAAGGCATGGCAAGCAGAGAGGGAGGCGGCTGGCCACATTGCCTGTGAAATCAGGAAGTGGAGAGTGATGACTGCTGATGCTCAGCTTTCCTCCTTATTGCCTCTGAGACCCTGGTTCTTGGGACGGCACAGCCCATACGCACAGCGCATCTTCTCACCTCACCTAACACTATGCAGAATTTCCCTCACAAACAGTTCAGGGGATTTGTTTACCATCAATATTAACCATCAACTTTTCTGACTTTCAACCTGGAGGAGGGTCCTGGGAAGGGTAAATCATTGTGATCGTCCATGCAAGAGTCACTGCTGGTAAGACCTGGGACATTAAAAAAAAATCCGTTTGATATATACATTATAACACCACACACACACACACACACACACACACACACACACACACACACACACACCTACCTCACTGCCCTAAAATCACTCTGGAAACCTGAAGTGGGTCCTCCATTTTTTGTCTCTCTAACTTTAAGCCATTGCCCCAGGATTAGAGCTGGAGGATTTGGAGCTAAGTTCCCAGGAATAGTGCTGGCTCTGCTCTCATTCACGCACATTCTCTTCTCCCAACAGCACAAGACTTGGTCAGATAACGACTGAAACCAGAGGGACAAATCCATAACAGGGATAAGCAGAGACACTGACCTACAAGGGATGAGTCACTTGGACGTACAGACCAACTCCAGCCTCACGGAGAACTGCTTTTCACCCCGGGAGATGGGAGGGAACTAATCTCATGAAGTAGAAATGTAACCAGGACAGAGGAAGGAGCCATCCTTGGAGTCATCATTGTGTCTTTGACCCTGTAGGGGAAGCCTACAGATTTGTTCCTAGAACAATAATTTCAAATGCATAAAAGATACAGGATTTTAAAAGAAAGCAATCACATGCAAGTAAAGTTAGCAAATGCTTTAAAAACATACCATATAGAAAAGACATCACAACCACAGCAACTCCTATAAAGGAAAAACATTCAGTTGGGGGGGGCAGCTTACATACAGTTCGGAGGTTTTGTTTGTTATCATTACGGCAGGGAGCATGGCGGCGGGCAGGCAGACACAGTGCTGGCTGCATCTTGGTCAGAAGGCAACAGGAAATGGTCTCTCATAGAGCCCTATCTTGAGCATAGGAAACCTTCAAGCCCATCTCCTCAGTGACACACTTCCTCCAGCAAGCCACACCTCCTGATAGTGCCACTCCCTATGAGCTTATGGGGGGCCAATTACATCCAAACTACTATGTGTATTTAGTCCTGGCTGAAAAACAAAATCCACAGACTTGGTGGTGAGTAGAGCAAGAATTTCTCACAGTTCTGGAGGCTGATGTCTAAGGTCAAGTGCCGGCAGATTCCTATCTTGTGGAGCACCCCTTCCTGTGGAAAGCCCCCTTCCTGCCTCTGAGGGCTGCCTTCCACCCACCCCCACCCTCACTTGACAAACAAAGGGCACCTGGGAGTTTCTTCCTAACTTCCAGCACTCTTGTCTCTCTCCACCACGGAGGGACACTCTCTTGATTTTATCTAAGCCCGATCCCCTCTCAAAAGGATCTGGAGTTAGCATTTCAACAGAGGAGTCTGGAGTGGTGACAGGGTGGTGACAAATTTCAGTCAATGACAATGTGTTCTAGTTTCTGGATGTCCTTTCCGTGGACCTCGGTTTAATGAATCTCTGTCTTGGGTACTCTCAGAAAAGTCACTAGTTTATAGTCACTGAACTAAATCTTTTAGGTAAGTGGTTGAAGAATCCCATAGAACGTTTCAGGGAAACAGCCCTGCAAGCCACCCATAGTCTCAGATCGGTTTTTCTCCAGCCTCCTCTTGAGTTTGGAGTGGGAGAGAAGGGTTAGCTATGGACCTGCCCTGAGCTCTGAGTCCCTTTCTCATTCTGTGCCCTTGTGTGAAAGGGCAAAGACAAGCATTATATGGACAAACCAGCTCCTTAGCCAGAAGCTGCTGGCCCGTCCCACATAGAACTCGACTTGGCTTTCTTTGAGCCCAATGATCTGTGTATTGTAGGAAAGCAATGGATTTCTCCTATCCAAAGCCAGATGAATCTTTTCACAGGCAGAATAAAAACTAAAAGGAAAGGGAGGGAGGGTGATGTAGTTGGAGGGTTGTCAAGTCTTATTAGAAATATCTTAGTCATTGGGGAACACATACTCTTGAACATTTCCAGCGTCTAAGCTGAGGGATGAGGGTTCAAACCACCTCTTCACTTTGTTAAGGAAACCTAGTCAGCAATTTTGGAGGGAATATTTGAATGCTGCTCCTTTGGGCCTGCATGCAATCACGACATCCAGGAGCTCTTTTAATTATATAGTCTAATCATAAAATCAAATGTCCCTGGTTGCTTTGTTTAGATGCTTCCCTGCCTCTTAGTTAATAGTATTATTGGCATGTATTCAACATGTAAGAATCTGGGCTCATGGAAGCTCACTCATACACATAGGTTTCGGGTCCTATGGGAACCACGTCTAGGAGCTTTTATGAAGAAGTCTGTCATGCTGATGGACACTGGGGTGAGAGCCAACAGGAGGAGGGCAGCCTCCTTCTGCTGCAAGCCAGCTCAGAAAGCGGTCTCACTTACTTCTACCCTCTAAAGCCAGGCCCAGCTGTAATGAAGTGGGGCTGTAAGGCAAGACTCACTGTAATTGGTAGGTGGCGATGGGAGGAGGAGCACCCATTTCTTTTATTTTCTGTGTGTAGTGTTTGCCAGCAGGTATATTGTGAGTGCACCATGTGCACAGAGTACCCATGGAAGCCAGAAGACGGCACTAGATTTCTCGGAACTGGTGCTACAGGCAGTTACGGGCCATCATGTGGGGACTGGGCCCTGAACTCTAGTCCCCTGAAAGAACAAGTGTTCTTAACTGCTGAGCCATCTCTACAGACCCTCATTTAGAATTTCTTCTAAATATTTTAAATTCTTTTCTTGTATTGAAAATAGATTCTTTTCTTGTATATCCTGATTACAGTTTCCCCTCCCTCTACTCCTCCCTTCCCTCCCCTCCAGATCCACTTCCTTTCTGTCTTTCATAGAAAAGAACAGGCTTCTAGGATTTAACAACCAAATGTAATAAATAAAACATTGTAAGCTGGAGCAAATACTATCGTATTGAAGTTGGACACAACAACCCAACACCCAACAGGAGGGAAAGGGTCCCAAGAGTAGGCATAAAAGTCTAGAGACCCACTCCTTCACACACTCGGGAGTCCCATAAAAATACTGGTCTAATAGCTATAATATAGACACAGAGGACCTGGTATGGAGCCACGTGGGCCTTGTACTTCCTGCTTTAGTCTCTGGGAGCGCATGCGTACCTTGCTCGGTTGATTTGAGGGCTGTGTTCTCCTGGTGTCCTCCTTACCCTTACACTCTCTCTTCCTCCTCTTCCTTGGGTTCCCTGAGCTCTGAGGACAGAGTTCCAATTTAGGTCTGCTTGTGGGTTTCTGCATCTGTTCCCATGTGCTGCCAGAGGAAACCTCTGTCGATGACTGCATAAGGCATTGACCTATGAGTATAGCAGAACATCATTAGGAATCATGTTATTGGCTTTTTGTTTGTTTGTTTTTGGACCAGTAGGGTTTTTTCTTCCTTCCTTCCTTCCTTCCTTCCTTCCTTCCTTCCTTTTTTTTTTTTTTTTTTTTTTTTGACTCAAGCAATGCCAAGAGTGTATTTCTTCTAGTAGAGTGGGCCATAGGTCAAATCAGACATTGGTTGGCTGCTTCCACAAGTTCTGTGTTATTATTGCTGTAGCATATTATGTAGGCAGGACAGACTGTAGGTCAAAGGTTTTGTGACTGGGCTAGTGTCCATGTTTCTGTATCAGTAGCCTGCAGAGTACTTTCCCACATCAAAGAGACTAGAACATAGGGGTGAGGGCTCCAGCTTGACTTCTCATGTTCAATGAGTCGTGTGAGTGCTGTCCCTGACAATGGGGCACCACTGTGAGTTTGAGGACAGCAAACTTTTGCCTTAGGAATAGCCTGGGTTGTTTGGGGATTTCCATGGGACCCATTCAGCCAAGGACTCCACTGAATGCAACCCAGTCCCAACACTGGAAGCTTTGCCTGCCTACAAGAGATGGCCAGTTGAGACTCCCTACCCCATTATTAGGAGCCCTCCGTTAAGATCACCTTCATAGATTCCAGGAAGTTTCCACTGCACTCGATTTCTGCACCATCCTCCAAATGATCCCCAATTCCAGCTGTCTCTCCATGCACTCTCTCCTTCTACCTCATCACCTGCAACCTGATTTCCCCACTCCTGTTCCCACCTGCCCACAAGATCTACTCTATATCCCCCTCCCAGGGAGATCCCTACATTCCTTCCCTAAACCCCTTCTCTTTACCTGACTTCTCTGGGTCTACTGATTGTAGCTTGGTTATCATTGACTTAATGGCTAATAACCTCTTTAAAAAAAATATACCATATTTGTCTTTCTGGGTCTGGGTTGCCTCACTCAGGATGATTTTTTTCCTAGTTCCACCCATTTGCTTGAAGGTTTTATGATGTCATTTTTAAGAGCTAAGTAATATTCCATTATGCAAATATACTGCATTTTATCCATTTTTCAGCTGAGGGACATCTAGGTTGTTTCCAGCTTCTGGATATTATGAAGAAAGCACAATGAATATGGTTGAACAAGTGTCCTTGTGGTAGGATGGAGCATCCTTTGGGTATATGCCCAAGAGTGGTATAGCTGGGTCTTGAGTAAGACTGATCCCCAACTTTCTGAGGCGCCACCACACTGATTCCCAAAGTGGCTGTGGAAGTTTGTGCTTCCAGCAGCGATGGAGGGGTGTAGAATAGAAAGTGTTTGGGTGAAATGTTCTGTAAATATCTATTAGGTCCATTTGGTTTATAACATCTGTTAGCTCCAGCATTTCTCTGTTTAGTTTTTGTCTGGATGACATGTCCATTGGTGAGAGTGGGGTATTGAAGTTTCCACTATGAGTGTGAGGGCCAGTGCATGATTTAATCTGTAGTAGTGTTTGTCCTTGTGTTTGGGGCATAGATGCTAAGAATTGAGATATAACCTTGGTGGATACTTTTTCCTTTGGTGACAATGTAGTGTCCTTTCCTATCTCTTTTGACTAATTTTGGCTTGAAGTCTATCATGTTAGATATTAAAATGGCTACACCAGTTTGCTTCATAAGTCCATTTGCTTGGACTATCTTTTTCCAACCCTTTATCCTGAGGTAATGTGTATCCGTAATGCTGAGGTGTGTTTCTTGCATGCAGCAGAACAAATGGACCCTGGTTTTTGTATCTATTTTGTTGGTCTGTATCTTTTTATTGGGGAATTGAATCCATTGATATTGAGATATATCAGTCATCAATGATTGTTGATTCCTGTTCTTTTGTTGTTGTTGTTGGTGGTGGTGGTGGTGTGTTTGTTTCCCTTGCTTTGATTTTGCTGATGTGAGATTATTTCTTGTGTTTTGTGTCAGTAATTAACCTCTTTAAGGTTGGAATTTTTCTCTATCACCTTCTGTAAGGATAGATTTGTAGATAAATACTGTTTAAATTCAACTTTATCAGGGAGTATCTTAATTCCCCCCCCCATGGTAATTGAAAGTTTTGCTGGGTATAGTAGTCTGGGCTGGTATGTGGTCTCTTAAAGCCTGCAGCACAACTGTCCAGTTCCTTCTGGCTTTTAAAGTCTCCATTTAGAAGTCAAGTTTTATTCTAATAGTCTGCCTTTATGTGTTACTTATTCTTTTTCCCTTGTATCTTTTAATATTCTTTCTTTGTTCTGTATGTTTAGTGTTTTGATGATTATGCAAATATTATTGTGATAGTTACATAGAAATGTCTTTTCTAGTCCAGTCTATTTGATGTTCTATGTGTTCTTGTGCCTTAATAGACATCTTCTTTAGGTTGGGAAAATTTTCTTCTATGATTTTTCTGGAAATATTTTCTGTTCCTTTGACTTGAGTTTCTTACTTCCTTCTATTCCTATTATATTTAGTTTTGTTTTTTTTTCATATTGTCCCAGATTTCTGGATGCTTTGTGTCAGGAGTATTTTTAGATTTAACATTTTCTTTGACTGATGTATTCATTTCTTCTATCATATCTTCAGTGTCTGAGAGTCTGTCTTCTATCTCTTGTATTCTGTTGGAGAAGCTTGCCACTATAAGCTTCTTTTTGATTTGCTAAATTTTTCATTTCCAGAATCTCAGGTTTTTTTTTTTTTGAGTCAATTTCCAGTTTCATGTCTTAAATAGTGTTTTTTGTTTGTTTGTTTTGTTTTTTGTTTTGTTTTTCTTCCTTACACTGTTTGTGTTTTCCTGGATGTTTTTAAAGGGACTTATTAATTTCCTCTTTAAGGACCCTATTATATTCACAAAAGCTGTTTTATGGTCTTTTTCTTGTGCTTCAGCTATGATGGAATATTAGGGCCTGCTGTGCTAGGATTGTGTTTTTATACTAGTGTCTCAGCATCTGGGTTTGGGATGATTATAGGTCTAGGTGCTGATGTTTGGATTTGTTTTTGTAGTCTGGGTATTTTGTTCCTTGGTTTCTGTTTCCTCTCTGGATTTTCAGAGTATGATGGCTGTGCATTGCCTATTTCCCAGTCCTGTTCAGCTGGTGTGTTCACAGGGAATGCTGCTGGTGTTGGAGACTGGGATAGTGGGATGAGTTGGGGGAAAGGAGGCTGGAGGAGAAGGTCTTTGTGATCCATTGGGGATGGGGCCCAAGAGAAGAGGGAAACCACAGCAGATTTCCTGCTACAGAGCTGGGGCTGAGAATGAGGGGATTGGACCTCAGGAGAAGGAGAAGTGTGGTCTGCCTTCAGCCTACTTGTTGCTCTGGGAGAAGTGACCCCAGGACTAGCAGGGGTGCATGCTGGAGTTCAGGTCTGGGACAAAGCAATGAGATGGGGAAGGGAGATTGGGAAGGGATGCTCTGTGGTACCCACAGGAGATGTGGGCAGGGGTGAGGGAAGGCTGTAGCTGGTGTTTTGTTGCAGCACTAAGGATAAGACTGGGGAAATTGTGTCTAGAGGAACAGAGGAAGGGGGGGGTATTTTGTTTTCTGGCAGGGCGCGACCTATCAAAATACTTAAACTTTTTAACATTTATTTTATATAAATTTGTATGGGTGTTTTGTTCACATGTAAGTCTGTACACCACACATATGCATGGTGTCCAGAAGAGGGAGTCAGATCCCTAGGAATTGGGATAATCTCTACTTTTATGAGCTACCATGTAGGGTTGACTTGAACCTGGGACCTTTGGAAGAGTAGCCAGTGTTCTTAACCACTGAGACATTTCTCCAGCCTCATTTGGAATTTTTAAAAAGTGGCTTACCCCAATGGTTCTTTATGAGAAGAGTTCTCAATATAATTTGGATACACCTGTTCATTTCCCTCTGTTACATAGAAAAGCTAAAATGCTGTTTCTAAAACACATAGCCACATCAGATTCAGACATCAGACATGTGCTAACTGAGGTTCATGCTCATATATTAATACAAGCCGTTGGATTCCCATGGGGAGTGGGCCTGTGGCTTGATGAACAGACCTCTGCATTTTATTAGAATATTTATTTTTTTAAGTTGGTAGATGCCAAGATAAATATGGATGGAATAAATAACTCAGAGGGGAGGGTGTGTAATCTATACCTCAAGCATTTCAGTTTGGCAAGCTTACTCTCAGTTTCCATACATGCATAAATATTGTCATGCAAACATGAACACATTGTGCCTTCACTGTCATTTGTATTCTTTTAACGTATTATTCCATGCCCTTTCTTGCTAATTTGAAGTATTTCCTTCATTTCTGAATTAAGGATTAGATGAGTGGGGTGTGGGATGTTTAAATGAGCACACATTGCCAGAGGGTTTTGGAAACTGGCACTGTCACGGAAGGACACTCAGTGTGTATGTGCTTACTGCACGTCCTCATGAGGGGTGTGTGCAAAGTCACCTCACGAGGACCTGTGGTAAGAAGACTGCTGCTAGCTTAGCAGGTACATGATGTTCTATTAAAATTTACATCTGAAAACAGATGACACAGCACATTTTCCCTACTCTCTGTTTGAGGTTTGTATTTTTATGTGGGGAGGGGGTGATAAATCTGTCCAGATGTCCCCTAACTTATCTAAGCAGTGTTTCTTGTGTTCATGAGGTCCTCCATGGGAATGTCCTTCTTGTTGTGACCAAATACCAGATGGAAGCTATTTAAAGGAGGAAGGGCTAACTTGGGGGTCCTGGTGTTATATGTGTGTATGTACGTGTGGTGTGTGTGTGTGTGTGTGTGTGTGTGTGTGTGTGTGTGTGTGTGTGTGTGTGTGTGAATTCTATCATGATGGAGAAGACATGGGGCTGTGTCACCAGGAATGTTCAAATGTAGATTCTCACATGATGCTGGTCAGAGATGACTCCAGCCCCGCATGTCCTCCTCTGGCCAGCTAGGCCCTCGTGTCAAAGATTTCACAACCTCCCAAAATAGTAGCACCAGCTGGTACTCACTGTCAGATACGTGAGCCTATGGGGACACATTCAAACCATAGCAAACATTCATGGAAAAGCTGGTGACATCTAAGTATTGTGAGTTCAGTTGATAGTAACACAGCTTTGATTTTAATTTCTCTCTCTCTCTCTCTCTCTCTCTCTCTCTCTCTCTCTCTCTCTCTCTCTCTCTCTCAGAAACGTCATACAAGTAATCTTGGGGGAAGCCAGCAGTGAAGGGTGTACCAGATGTCTCTACATTTCTTTGCAACTCTCCTGCAACTCTGAAATTATTTTTAAATGGGTTTATTTATTTAGTTCTGGGCTAGAATACACCCTGCATAGAATCAGCAGTAGTAACTTGCTCACTCTCTTGCACTCTGTCTCTAACAACACACACACACACACACACACACACACACACACACACACACACTGTGGTGAAAATTAAATGTCTTTTTTAAAATTGGCATTCCCCCCATGATTGTTTTTGGTGGGAAGCCTGGAGGTAAATCTGAACTGATGGATGCTTGACTGCCATGGCAAAATCTCTTCTCATGGACTTTGGCAAACAGGTCTGATTTCTCTACTCTGTGCCTCAGATCTTGAGTTTGGACTTAGAACATTGAGACTTCTGACTTTTGATCAGTGGGAAGGGGAGTGATGGATAAAAACTAGTAGGCACCTAGCCTGGAATGGAAGTCATTCCCCTGTCCCCAGGATAGCTTCCAACCTGCCATCTGGCTAAGGCAGGCATTCCCAGCTCTGTCACCTGAGCCCTACCCAGGGGTTCCACCATCTGTGACTCAGAGCCCTTGCTTGTCTTGGCTGAGTTTCAGCCTTGGACCTGAGCTCAGATGCCAAGGTCCTAGACTGGGAGAGAACCAAGTCAAGCAGAGGAGCCGCTTTCCTTGAGTATATTCAACGAAAGTATTTCAGGTTAGCATGTTGTCACTGGTTTTGATTGCACCGTCACAAAGTGACCCAAGAAGAAGCAGGAGAAATAGGAGGCATTGAGAGAAAGCAGAAAGGAAGGCTTGTCTACCCCATTCAACATCTTTCATTTCTGTAAATAGAACTGGTTGCTGGGGGAAGAAGAGTGGAGTGTAACTGTGATTGGCTGTGAGGTTTCTTTTGGGTGTGATGTAGATGCTTTGGAGTTAAATAATGGTGTTAGTAGCAAAACTCTGAATGTACCAGAATAAATCTTCAAACCGAATTGTTTTCAAGGGTAGACTTGCCAGGCATGGGTTCTGTTGAGAGAAAGCACGCACATGGGAGGCAGAGAAGAGCTTCCTTTTCAAGTGTTTTTCTCAACCCTGCACAAACTGAAAGAATATGCCCGGCTGGACTCTTTCTCTCTGGCTAGAAGTGGACTGCGTTCATCCTCATTTCTAGTCTTATTGAGCCTGAATTATGACCGCTCCCCCATTAATTCTGCAGCTAGCCCAAAAGTCAATTACCAAGTGGGTGGCCCAAGAGAAGCTATTTAACACCTTATTCTTCTCTTCCCTCAGCTATACAACAAAGATGCTCATCAGCCTAGACTACGGAGAGGGCTGGGCACTTGATGCAGTTTCCAGCATGGGTTAAAGGCTAAGAAGATGGTAGTGACCATTCTCATCATCATTCACTCAACACCATAGTGTGTTGTCTGTGGGTCTGTGTCATTGTTGGTACAAGTACATGAACATAGGATCTGGTTCCTCCTCCTAAACTGTTTCTGTAACAACAGCAAATGCACAGTCAGGACTGATGAGACAGTTTAGCCTCTAAAGCCTAAGAAAGCCTGTGGATGTGAGGTTGATACACGGGACCCGCATGGTAGAATGAAAGAACAGAGTCCTGCGAGTTTTCCTCTTGCCTCCCTAGACATATGATGGCAAGAGCACTTTCACACACACATTTACACATACAAAATTTTTAAAAAATCTAACAAATTTCAAAAAACACACACCACTGGGTATAGTAATTCATACTTGCAATCCTAAGAAAACTACAGCTTCCTTGCTTTGGCGGGGTGTGCAGTAGGGTGCAGAGGGGTAGAAGGGCATTTTTGAGATCTTTTCTACTGTGATGACTGACATAGCAGGTGTCCAGATAAGCTAATGGCCATCATCTGGGTCTTCTCTGGGATGCTGGTGCACAAACAATGCTGATTTCAACAGGGAGGTGTCTCCTTGGCTTCTTTGCAAACTCTCTCAAACTGTCTTGAATGTGCTTGAAAGTAGAGGCCAAGGAAGAACAATGGGGCCAGACATCTGATAAAGGAAAAAGTGTAGACAAGCTAACTTTAACAGAGGTTAGTCAAACAGAGACACATAGTTCTTGAACCTGGGAAACTCCATACAGAAATAGTCTGGCCATGTGATATATCAGGACATGGTTTGGCAGTCTTCAGCCTGGGCTGAGCTGAGACCCTAGAGCTTGTACAAGAGCACCCTTTCAAGTTGGGTTGCAGATTTACGTATCAAATTAGGTTATAGTTCACTGAATGCTTGTTCTGATATGTGTTAAGGCCAAATAATTGAATTTGACATTATTTCACAGAGAGAACCAGGACTTAAGGTCTTAGACTAAGACAGTCTTGTATTCCAAGCACTTGACAACCAACCAAGTCTGCAATCAAGAACTCCAAGAAAGATCAGCTAGCTTAGTGAGGTGTTTTTTGCTTTTTTTGTTTGTTTGTTTTTTGTCTGTCTGTTTTGTTTTTGTTTTGTTATGTAGCTCTGGCTGGTCTGAAATCCAGGCTGTCTTGGAACTCACAGAGATCTACCTGCCTTTGCCTCCTGACTACTGGGATTAAAGGTGTGCACCACCACACCCAGCCACTGACCATCCTTGATGTTGTTCTCCAGGGTTTGTCCCTATGGGAGAGGTGATGGGGATGCTGGGTCAAGGTCTAACCACACAGCCCTGGATCATATTCCCTTCTCCATGGTACTTTCCCTATCTGTCTTCCTTCCTTAAATAAATTCACAAGTCTACTTAAACAGTTGAATCAATCAAGATGGAGCCAGGAACATGCTCAAGGCCAGATTGCCCCACCCCCTGGTGGGGGAGGTCTCATTTCATTGGTCAGAGACCAGTCTGGACATCTGCCTTTAAATTCTCTTTCCCCTAAGTGTCTTACATGCAGATGTGTTTGAGAACATTCAGACTAAAGGAAATGCAATGGGAAAAGAAACGCCAAGTGCACACACATATCTATAAACATATGTACACACTGGATTTAATTTCTTGATATGTGCCTTTTCAATTAAAAGAAAACCCACCATTTAATGACTTATCTCTTACTGTGTAAAAGGTTATGTGGAGAACATCTCAAAAGAAAATATCTTCAGAGTCCTGGGATGTTCCAGTTAAAACAATGGCTGGAGGAAAAGTCAAGGTCTAATTTATAAATGAGCTCTGTGCTCCATTCCCACCACAGTTCCTATGCTGCACTTTAAATCATATAATGGATTGCTGCCAATGGCATTGGGCATTCCTATGGGGATCCTCCTTGGATTGTTGGCTGACTCTAGATTAAGGACCAAGTGTGATGTAAATTATTCAGAGATACAAATTGCTGGCTGTCAGAAAAGTAGCTCTCTGGCTAGTGTCCTTATTTTGTATCATAAAACCATAGTTGAGTATGTAACATAGGCACAACTCCCTGGACATATGGATTATACAATAAGAATTATGTAAATTTTTGTTTTGGGGACAGGGCCTCCATATAGTCCTATGTGGCCTGGAAATCACTATTAGGCTAGGCTGGCCCCACTTCATGAATCCTGTTCTCTCTGCCTCCCAAATTAAAGGCATGCATCACCACACTGCACAAGAGGCACCTCAGTTTCCATTACCTAAGTGCAGCATGAAAACATACACCTCTACTGGGTCATAGTTCAACCTAAAGCTAAATGACATGAACTATGATACTTATACCAAAAGGTGATGATGATATCGATGCTGCTGCTGTTTGTGATGAATGTGTTCATAAGTAACAATGATAACTGTCACAATTTAAGTAACCACTGTCTGCCAAACTCTGTCCTTGGCACTAACCAAATTTCATCTAATTTTCTTCTCACGAGAGTCCTTTGTGGAGGGAATTAACTCACCCCTTCTTTGAGGTCACACTGCTCAGATGCTAGGGCAGAGTCCAGCCCTGCCTCTCCCTGCATCTCCTTCCCATAGATCACAGTGTGTTGATTGCACACTCCAGTGCCAATCAATGGGTTGCAATTGCTGCTAACATTCTCAGAGTTCAGAAGGTTACCCACACGACACATTGGAAAGCCCAGAAAGCTTTAGGAAGATGCCCAAAGGCATTTGATCTTGAGGTTTCTTTGCTTATGAAAAACCTCTGACATTGATGAGGTGGTCCATCTTCCTATTGACTTGGAGCTGCTGTGATGAAAAACATTTTCATGTTTGATGCTGAAGGTTGCTAATAATGGCAGCTGCTTTAATTTCAGTTTTCTATATAGGGTCATCTCTAGGCTATATTAAGCAGGAAGGGAAGGTTTCATGGTAACACACAAAATAGGTAAGGAAGAGGGAACACACACACAACTCTATGCTTCGATTGCATATGGTAGGGAACAGCAACAGTAAAAATGGCTTCTTGCCAGGAAGAGAGGGACAGGTAGAGGAGGTATGAGTTTTCATTTTGTTGCTTTGATTTTGAACCCATGGAAATCCTTTGTATGATTACAAAATGAAAGTAAATCACAACAGAGATAAGTCTTTGAATATAGAAAAGTTTATCTTGTTCCTTGGGGACTGAAAAGAAATAGAAAGCAAAGTATAATAAATTAACTTGTTATGAGTGTGTAGATAGGCCAGACTTGTGGAAAGGGACTTTTTCATGGGCCTCAGAGCACCGTAATACACATACTTATCCCTAGAGGCTGCAACTTAAGGGGTCAAGCAACCATAAACAAATTTAAAATTGTATTTATTAATATTTGTTAGTCTTTTGATTATAGATAACATGGCTATAACCCATCTGAAATGCACAAGTTCATATGTGTGAAGATAGGTAATTATGCCAGTTATTGGGAAGCAAGTTTGTTTGCTTAAAAAAGATGCAAACACAAAACTTAACAACTTGTAGGAAACCTGTGACACTAAATTTAAGTTGACAGCATCTGAACACAATGAACTCATTTTTATTACCATCCATTGAAAATTCCTCAAATGATAAAGCAACAAGCATGCCCAGCCATTTGGCTCTAAATTACAATTTCCATAAGCATTCCATAACGTGATGTTGCCTACTCTGATGCAGCCACTGATGGTGCCTAGAAGAGAAACAGCTTAGTTTCTGAGACACCATACTGTTCAAGCATACATAGGCTGTTTTATGTCTTTGGCCACGTCATTGTAACTCTGAGTATCAGTTTTCTTATTGATTATTGTTTCAGGGTGGATTCTTTTCTGTGACAGAATTTGGCTGGCAGGATCTTGTGTAGGGGGCTATAACTGCTGTGGCTTCATGAGTGTGATAGTTACTTCAGGCCCAGCAGACAGTATTTCACAGTACTTCTCTTAATCCTCTGGCTCTTCCAAGCACTTTACCTCCTCTTCTGTGATGTTCTGAGCCTTGGTTGGAGGAGGGGGAATTGATACACATGACCCATTTAAGGCAGAACATTCAGTCTTATTCTCAACACACTGACCAGTTATGCATCTCTGCATTGATGGCTGCCATCGCAGAAAGGAACTTCTCTGACCAAGGTTGACAGCAGTCTGGCTCTATGGGTATAAACAGAAACAGGGAAATTTTACAGCATGGCCTATTAGGAGTAGTTTCCTGCCAGCCTGGTACCAGAGCCACATCAGTCCCCAAATAACACAGAGACCCTATTACTTATAATGCTGTTGGCAAATGGTTAGAGCTTCTTATTGGATAGATCTGTCTTAAATATTAAGCCATTTATATCAATCTAAGTATTTCCACGTGGTCTTATCTTACTGGAGAGAGGGTCCAGACCTCTTTTCTCACGTTTCTACATCTTGACTCCTCCCTACTACATCTCCCGGAATCCTCCTTGTCTCCTAGTCCCACTTATCTTGCTTTCCTATTGGCCAACAGGGCTTTATTCTGTAACCAATAAGAGAAACATATTTACAGAATGACTTCTCCCATCAATGACCATTTAGCAAAATAATAATAACAGGTTTTGCTCTAGGGCCTATGACTTCCCCAACATGGGCTTTCGTTTGTTTGTTTGTTTTGGCCAGGATGATAGGTACCAGGCATGCAATTCCCTCCTGTGAAGCAGGCCTCAGATCCAACCATCAAGCACCAATAACAGCTGTACCATTATTGTGCCAGTGGTAGATTTTGCCTGGCAGACTGGTGCCACAGCATGCAAGATCCAGAGCTTGGTAAGATCACTGATTTCTTTTCTCCCCTAGAAAGGGGAGCTTGGATTCTAAGCTGTCTTGGTTTCAGACAACTTTTCTATCCTGAACTGTGCATCCTCTTAATTTTCTCTTAGCTGGTGGAGTGTGTGTGTTAGATATGTTGAGGAATAAGGAAACTGAGATGCTGATATGTAACTCAAGGATTAAGAAATCCAAAGTCTCCATTTTACTGGGAAATGAACAAATTTTTATCCACCCTTAGGTAGGAGAAATTGGATGGATGCACATACTGTGTTTACTCTTTGATCATGAATAATACAGGTAATTTATGCTCCCCATTAAATACCGGGCTTAGAATTGAGGATTTGATAGAATTAGGTTTGTACCATAATGAATTTTGAATCCATTTCTGAGTAACTGAGTAGACACTTTGCCTCTAGAGTAAAGGTGAAATTAAGGCCCCTTACGGTTGATATGATTCCTGTTTGGTGCACTTACATGGAATACTTGAAATACAAACCTAAGGAAGAAGCAAGTGGTCCCTTGAAGCTTGCGTTTTATGAATCACAGATGTCAATGCTGATGCTCATAGCCACTTCAGGACTAATTTTCTGTAGGTTCCCTGAGCAATTTATTGGACAAGTCTAGAGATTTGCAAAATGGATTTTATTCTAGTCATGCTTTGGTTCTTAATCCCCCTTTATGCCCAACATGTCACATTTCAATTTGATATTTCAAAACCTTTAAATAAATCATGAGAGCTTAATGGAAGTCAAAATCAAATCAAATAAGCGTGCTAACTACTCAGTTGCTAAGTTTGACTTTAGTCATTACAGGGTTAGGAAAAATCATGGAGCAATTTATAACTAACTGGTCTGCTCAGTGAGAGATGCCTATTATCAGGCAAACCCTCCCAGGCATACTTAACCCATCTCAAATGACACATGGAGAAAACATCTGCTCTGTAATAAGTAGCTACATGAAAACAATTCAGAGTGTAAACCTGGATCGATATAAAATGCACATCTTATTGCATCTTGAATGTGTATGTGGGAGGCTCTGGTAAGAGTTCACTACCAACTTCAAAGCTCAAGGGAGATAAGCTCTGAAATACGGAAGCAGCACTACTTCCTGCAGAGAACTAGAGCAAAGTGCTGGACAGTAGGAGAAAACTTATTTCCCTAATGTCACCCTCTTCAGAATATTCAAGGCTCACAAACATCTGTAGTACTTTATAATTCCTCCCTGGCTCCTTGTGTTGCTGGCTGTGCTACAATTTTATCTTGCTCTGCCATGGCCATACAAAAGTTGCTATAACTTGTCCTTTATTTTCTTTCTTTGTGTGTGTGTGTGTGTGTGTGTGTGTGTGTGTGTGTGTGTGTGTACATATAAGCAGATGTGCAAGTCTATGTGTTGGAAGTCTAAGGTTAACATCGCACATCTTTCTCAATTGTTCTCTACCAGCTCTGGTGCTATACCTAGTGCTTCCCAATTTGGCTAGGCTGACCTGCTAGTGAGCCACAGGGAAACTCCATCTCCTCAGTCCAAATGTTACAGCAAACACATTTACACCCAGCTTTTCTACATGGATTGTGGAGCTCAAACCCAGATCCTTACCCTTGCATGGCAAGCACTTAACTGACTTAGCATCTCCCCAGACCTATCTTTTCTTCCCGTTCTCTCATCCTTATTTCATCTGCTTGCCTTTGCCTTTATTTTGAGATGCTAAAGACACATTTGATGGAGTAATTGGACAGATTTTTGTTGCAATAACAAACAATTCCACAGTTGATGGCATCTGAGAGTGAACATCATCCTGTAGGTTAGCTGTGACTCAGTTGCATTCTGCCTGAACTTTGGAGGGCACACCAGACTCCCAATACTTTGGATAGATTCATCACCTCATGTGATTTTCATAGACCTGGTTGGAGGAGCCATTGTCATTTTGGGCATCTGTCATTGAGGATAGCAGGATACAGAACTGTCTCATCTTGGCTTGGTGTGATTCCATGTGGCTACATCCCATTGGTCAAGGTGCATCATATGGCCAAGTCTAAAGCCAAGGGGGTTGGGAAGTCTATTTTGATGGGAATGTCATTCTGTAAATATGTTTCTCTTATTGGTTACAGAATAAATCCCTGTTTGCCAATAGGAAAGCAAGATAGGTGGGACTAGGAGACAAGGAGGATTTGGGGAGAGGAAGGGGAGAGTCAACATGTAGGACCAAGAGAGCAGAGGTCGGACCTTCTCTCTGGTAAGCCAAGACCATGTGGAAACACTTAGATTGATATAAATGGCTTAATATTTAAGACAGAGCTAGCAAATAAGAAATGCTAGTAACAGGTCAATAGCTTTATATCTAAACAGCATCTCTGTGTGTTATTTGGGGCTGATGCAGCTACAGGACCAGGCTGGTGGGAAAACTGTTCATAAGACTATTTGGGGTTATGGATGAATACTGGGGTTATATTTGGGGTTGTAACATGAAGACTGACTGGAGGATAGTAGAATCTAAGTGGGAAGAAATTGAAAACAGGGATGTCTAGGTTGTTTTCAGAAAGAAAAAAATAAAATAATTATCTGATTTTTAATATGCTAGGAATGACCTGCCTTATTTCACCCTTCAACTTTAGAGCCTTCACTTCTCTGGAGAAGGCAGAAATGTAAGGAATGACTAGACACCACAGTCAAAGTGGGAATGTATTAACTGCCATATCATAGGTACTCACACAATTGAGTCACTGGTACTCATTTTGGCTTTTTGGAAAAAAAAAAAAGTTTGCAAAAAAAAAAAATATATAACTATAGTTAATTGGAATTTCGGTTTCTGGCTGCTGCTTTCACTTCACAAGACTGTAAAAGCCAAACCCGTGTCCCTGGAGTGCTGTGGCGGTGGAATGGTATGGTGGGATGCTGGGCTCCTGTGTGTCTTGTCCCTCCCAATTCCCGCTGCCAAGGTGGATGTCACCACCGCATCATCCTAAGGAGGTACCTTGGGTCTTCTCAGCCACTTTGCCTTTCTTGTAGCTGGTAATTTTCTTTCAGATACTGCCTATCAAGTTCTGTTGTTTTGTTTCCCGCCATGCTTAAGTCCAGGGACTTTGTTTGAGTCAGGTGGGCTTTGACGGTTTCATACATGCTCATGAATCTTCAAATCTATTTGAGTTTCTCCTTTCATTTTACTTCCATAGGCTTGGGTCAGTGTGGGGAGGGAGGGACAGGAGGCAGTGGTCTCTTTGGAAGCACACTGCGATGATGCACACTGCAATGACAACTGTCTTGATTCTTCATAGCCTGTTTTCTCTCAGCTGAGGTGACTTGGCTTTTCTAGAATCCTTCCAAGTGTACCGTATATGGAAGCTTTGTGGTCTAATCACTTTACCTTTATTAAAGGTAGAGAATTTCATTTTGAGGTGGATGAAATCACATTCCACACTTGACAACGATGAGAAACGGAGAAAGGAGGATGTTATCATACACAGGAACCACTCTTCCTCACTCAGTAAACTGGGTCTGCCAAAAACAAACTTGAAGCAAAAAGAATGGAAAGAGGGCAATGCATCAGTCCTTCGGCCTGCAATATAACAAAATTATCACCCACTGTGTATCTTATAAGCCTTTATTTTACACTGTTCTGTAGGGAGATAGTTCTGTGGCACTGACCACGCCCATTGGGGGGTGGAGCCATGGGCGGAGTGACCTGTGGAAGGAGGTCAGAGGGGGCGAGGAAAGGCACTCTCTTTCTGGCGTGACTCGGACAGGAGAGGATCGGGTTGAATTTCCTGGTGTTCATCTATCTAGGTTGTAAGTTATTTCTCCCTAAATAAACATCTATTCGGCCTATTTGTTTATCCTGATCCTTATTTACCACGATACTGTTCTAGAGGCTGAGACAACTAAGACTAGAGCACCGTGAGATTTACTCTTCAGTGAGGGCCACTTCCTACTTCCAAGTTTGCTCTTTTACTGTGTCCTCACAGGGAGTAGATGTCAAGAGACCTACCTAGGCCCCTACCATAAATGGACACTAATGCCATCCCCATGGGCTCCACCCAAGGCTCTACCAAGGCTCAAAGAAGCATCAGTATAACAATTAGGGGGTGGGGGCAGAGGCACCAATTTGTAATAGGGACCTTTTGGTCTCTCACTAGCAGTATAAACGAAAGTTGGGTGGAACCAAACCGCACTGGATTTCTAACTCAGGATTTCCTGGTAGATAGTAGAGAGCCGGCCTTGGTTGTTGGAGCAAGGCACTGACTGGGGATTTCCAGCTCTTATTTATTGTCTATAGACCAACACTCAGGAGGAAAGATTCAGATGAAGGACATTCATCCCCTTCTCTTGGTCTTAGATCCACAGGGTCAGCTCTCCACAGCTGTGACAAAATGCTTGAAATAATCAACTTAGAAGGAGGAAACATTTGTTTTGGGTCAGAGTCTCTTAGATTTCAGTTCCTGGTCCCCCTCATTACTCTGCGCCTGAAGGAACACAAGTGCATCCCGCCATCATGTGTGGAGTTCTGTTTGCCTCCGAGTTTTTGGGCATTATGGCAGGAGGCCGAAGACAGGCACATGCGTGCCCTCAGTGGCTTAATTTCCTTCCAGTAGCTCCACCCCTTCCTGTGTTGTTTTGACTATTTGACATGCTGGAAAGGAAGTCCAGGGCATGTTAGGCAAGTGCTCCACCACGGAGTTATCCCATAAACTCCTTAACGATTTCACCATCTCCATCAGTGCCATAAGCTGACAGCCAAACCTTTAGTGTATGGGCCTCCGGGGGCGCATTCTAGAACCAACCTGGCAATCCAAGGTTTCTCTGACTCTCAGAGTTGGAGTGTGTGAAGTTCAGTCTGTGTGTATTATGAGAACATGCTCAAACGTAACAAACCCTGTTGTTCTGAAAGGACTTGCGAAGTGCAGACCTTTGCCTTTCTTTTCATCCTGCCTTGGACCACACTTCTTCCAACCCAGATCTTCTGCCTCACTGTGGCTCATTGTTGAGCACAGCAAAATCAAGTCTTATGGCCTATAGCGTAAGCCATGCGCGCGCGCACACACACACACACACCTGTACGCGTGTGACTGACTGGGTAAGGCATCTCACTCTGTCAGCCTTACTGTTTTCCCTCTCACTTGTCAAGCACTGCGGTGTGTGAGCCAATCGTATTCATTTGAGGCATTGAGGACAGAGTAAGGATGCTTTTTGTCTAATTCTCACTGTTTCCCGCTTTCCACACAGGGCGATAAGATGGCTGTTAGGATCTTTGTTGACCCTGACTGTCCCCTAGCTCCTCTCAACCTCATAACATGGGAATAACACAGATACCAGCTGAAGACGAAGAGAAAGCCCACACTACACATATGGCATTGGCTCATTCGTAAGAAAATATATACACAGAAAACTTCTGGAAGAAAATGTGCAGAGGTGTTTGTGTCTGTTATCTTGGGATCTGAGATTTCAGGGAAGCTTTTGTTTCCTTTTCATGTCACTCAGCTTGCTATTTCTTCTTTTTTTCACTGAACTTGGCTTCCAAATGACCTTTACTGTTCCCCAAGTTACATTCATTCTCAGAAAACAAAGAATTGCTACTCCTTTAGCAATATTTTGCAAATACGTGTAGGTGCGTTAAGAGTTTTAAGTTGGATGTGATTCCGTATATCTGTAATATCGGTACTTGGGAAGCTGGGACAGAAGGGTGGCCCCCAAGTTCACAGCTATCCTGGGATATGCATCGCAAGTACCAGGCCAGCTGTGGCTACAGAGAAAGGTATTTTTAGAAATGATTTACTTTTATTGGTTTTAACTAAGTGCATACATGTGTATCCATGGATGGGTAAGTGCACATGAGTGTTGATGCCTGTGGAGGTCAGAGGCATCAGATATGCCTGGAGCTGGAGTCATAGGCTATTATGAGAGACCCAACCAAGGTGCTGGAGTCTCATCTTTTGCAACAGCAGTAAGTGCTCTTAACCACAGATACATCTCTCCAGCCCCCTAGAAAGATCTTGTGTTGAAAACCAAAACCAAAACAAATGCACAAAAAATAGCTTATCTATTGTACCAGCAGCTCCGCGGAATAAATGCGCCTTGTTGGGTAACAGTTGCATTCTGGTGCATAGATCCCAGTAACTCAGAAAATTAAGTGGGAGGTTTGATGTTTTGTCCATACATAGAGGCAAGGCTGGCTTAGCCTATTGTTCTTTTCCTTTTTAAACTCCCAGGTCAGTGTACCATGTGGATGTAGTAATTTAACCAGCCATCTGGAAAGTTCCCGTATATGAAAAGTGTGTCTTTAAAAAAAGTCAAACCATAGTTCATTGAGTACTTTAATATAAAACAGCTTTTCAGCTTACAAAAATAAAAAGAGGAACTGCATTGCATTTGAAACCAGACTGGGTGGAAAAAGCAATGATATTCTGAAGAATTTTCTTCAGGTGTAAATATAGCCTAGGAAAATCAAAGGTAACTGGCAGTCATACCAAGGTATGTTTTATTAATAAAAAATAAAGGGCACAAAGCTATCAAACTGGGAGTGAACTTGTGTGTACACAGGCTTTTTCTCATAGGCCTTTCAAATGGATGCACTGTCTATAACTTACCTATCATATTGATATAATTAGTATAGAGGAAGAAAAATAATGGCTTTTCAAGACAGGGTTTCTCTGTGTAACAGTCCTGGCTGTCTTAGAACTCACTCTGTAGACCAGAGTAGCCTCGGACTCATTGAGATGTGCATGCCTCTGCCTCCTGAGTGCTGAGATTAAAGGCCTGTGCCACCACCACCCAGCAATTTATTTTTATGGTTACTATCTAATGGAATTGATAGTTTAACATTATCTTAATAAAAGAAGACATAAAGAATATGAAATTAAATATAACAAATATTACATGATAGGTGACAATCAGTAAAATTTTCCTTTGGTGTGTGTGAGAGAGTGAAGGCTACACATGCCATTGCATACATGTGGTGAGGGAGGGCAACCTCAGGTGGTGATGCCCACAGAGATGTCCATGGCAATGTTCACATCCATGTTCATCTCACAAACATCTATGGTTTTTCCTGTCCTCCTCATCTCCTAGCCCTGCCTATCTTGCTTCCCTATTGGCCAACAGTGTTTTTTTCTTCAACCAATCAGAGAAATATATGTACAGAAGACTTCTCCCATCATCTGTCTCTACCTATCTCTCTGCAGGGAGATGCGGGAATTACAGAGGTGTATGATGCCCCATTAGGTTTTACCTGGCTTCTGGGGATCCAATCCCAGGCCACCAGGTTTATAAGGCAAATGTCTTACCCACTGAGCCGTCTATCTCCTCAGCCCCTGAAATTTGCCTTCCTTGTGGGTAGTCCTCAAACATTTACTGCATCTTTTGCATACAGTGAGCATTTGCTTGTGGGGTGCAGTGACAGTGTATCCACCTAAGTGCTGCAGGATGGGTTCTGACAAAGACAGTGAAGCAATATTTGTAATTCTTGCTCTTTCTTGCTCGTTGCATGGTCCTTGCTCTCAATGGCTTTAATTTTTCTTGGTAAGGTTTTGAATATGCTAGCATTTAATAGGTCAAGCTGAACTCTAGAAGGCACCATATTAAATATGAACAGGTACTAAAATACAGAACACAGCAAAGAAGGGTTTGGGTGGTCCAGTTGTAAAGGTCCTGAGGTAAGGAAGGAAGTTTTCCTGCAAGGACCTTAAGGAGTATAAGATCTGCTATTAATCTGACTACTGCCTGGATTGGGCTGTATTTTTGGCACTAGTCATCTATTCCTCCAATAATGTTGTATAACCAAAACCTCCTCAACCCCAGTGGGTTACATCACAAACATTTGTTTTTCTTATTTATATGTCTGAGGATTGGCTGGAATTCAGCTGCTCTTGGCTCAGTTCCTCTGGGCATGGCTCCCGGCTCCAAGTCTACTTTGGGCTTGTTTCATAGATTTCCTCCAGGAATTGGCACCACAGGGGGCATGTCTTCTTGCCGGTGATGGCAGAAATACAAGAGGTTAAGTCTCACCATGGAAGCACATTTAAAACTTCGGTTACATTACTCTCTCGTGTGCCTTCCAAAGTGGGTAGTGTGGGCAAGCCAGACATCCGTGGGATGAAGGGAAACATGGACTCCCTGAGAGCTATTGCAAAGCCCGGTAGTGAGAGCCATGGGTGCATCATTTTGAAGCAAGGAGATGGACAGAACAGGAAGGAACAGGTGACCACAGTTATGTGATTGGCATTGAGGGTGGTAGAAAGGGTCTGTGGATGTAGTTTAGTTGATGGGGCACTTTCCTAGCATGTACAAAGTGCTGAGTTTGCTCCCCAGCATCAAATAAACCGGATGTGGCAGTACACACTTGCAATCCTAGCATTGGCAAGGTAGGCAAGAAGGGAAAGAGGGTTATGTATATGATAATAATTAATGGTAATGATAATACAGTGGGAAAATTACAAGCAGTATAGTTCAGAAATACCCCCAGTACATGGACCAAGGTGGGAGAATGTAGGTATGGCTAGATGTAGCTGTTTTGTTTTTTGTTTTGTTTTTGTTTTGGCTGCAGCTAAATGATTAACATTCATGTAATGTTCTCTAACAGTTAGAAAGTTCCAGAGGACTAGCACTATTTGGCCTGTATGAAGGCAATGCTGATAGACTAGTGTTTAGTGAGATTTTGCACTGGATAAAATTTTCATTGGAAGGCAGAGCCTTGACCAACACTAGGTAAGGAGGGGGTGCACCGGTCTCTGGGCCGGTAGTGAGCGAGACCTGAAAGGACAGAGCAGGTTCCCAACCCTCTGAGGTGCCTGGTCAAGAGGAACACCCTAAGAATTTCTCACTTCTATGTTTCTATGATGTCAGGGCAACTTCCTTCCCCAAAACCCCCACATAGCCAAGTATCACAGGGCTGCACGTGGCCAACTGTGCCAGCCTTGGAAAGTCCTTTTGGTCCCGCTGACAGGTGGTTGGTGAGTGGAGGGAGGCTGGAACTCTGCCTGAGTTGGGGTTGTCGTCACTAAGACCAGCCATGGGAGCCTGATCCACAACACCTGGCAGCATGCCTGGGCTGCAGAGTGCTATGTCAGGGAGCATCAGGGAGCACCAGGTACCTCGTGTGTAGTGTTACAGGCCTTTAATCATGACACAGTGGTAGGCAGAGCTCCAGGTGTCTGAGGCCAGCCTGGTCTACTCAGTGAGTTTCAGGCCAGCCAGCACTTGGTACATTGTGAGACCCCCGTCTCCAAAACAAACAAACAAACAAACAAACACGTTATCACACAGACAGCAGCATCTTCAGAAGTTACCTGGGTGGGATCATGCATCACCCAAACCCAGTGTCTTCTCCATACAGCAAGAAAAATACTTACTGTGCAAATAGACTGAGTAAGAAAACATACAAAGCAGGTGTGGCAGTACAACCCTGCAATCCCAGCACTTGGGAGGCTGAGGCAGTAAACTCGTGTGTTAGAAGCCAACTTTGGCTATATAGACCTTGTCTCTAAGGAACTACCCACCACCAGCCCCAAGGTTGTGAGCTGTCTCTACTACTCATCTGTCTTGCTGGGCATGGGAGGGGAAGAGGTGCCCCTCCCCTATCGACAGCTGAAGCAGGTAGGAGAGCTGGCCCTGTCCCTTATCAGCTACAGAACTTTGGAGAGCAGACCCTGCCCCTCACCTGGGCCACACAGAAGAAGGGCCCTGAAGATGCAGGTGTGCGAGTGTGTGGGGGTGTGGTGAGTATGGGGGTGTGGCATATGTGGGCGTGGGGGTATGGGGTGTGGAGTGTGTGGGCGTGGGGGTATGGGAGTGTGGGGATGTGGAGGTATGGGGTGTGGAGTGTGGGGGTGTCGGGTGTAGGGTGTCAGTCCTGTGGATCCAGGGCTTCTGGACCTCTAAGACACAGGGCAGCAATGGGATGCCCAGGAAGAGTCCCAGTGAGGGCCCAGTGTCGATGGTGCAGCAGAGAACAGGGGCCTTGACCCAGACCAGAGATTCTTTTCAATAAATGCCCGCATGTGAAAATATACGGATAAAGGGGTTTCCCTTCTTCCTCTACCCTTTTTCTCTTAAGTTTTATTTTGTGTTATTTTGGGGTGGGCAGGGAGATGGCTGGGTTCAGGAGGCATGATGCAGAACATACAAAGAATAAATGAACAAATAGATAAGTGAAAGGAACTGAATGCAATGAGAAGTATCAGATTGTATTTTCCTTCCACTAACACTCAGACTTCACTCTTTGGCCAATGGCATTCTTCTTCAGATTTATTTTTCTTTCTATGTTCTATTTTATAATAATAAAGTAACTCAAAAAGAACAAAACAAAACTACTCACCCACCAAACTATCACTACCACCAATATCCAGCAGGAATCGTTCAGTAAGTGATAACTTGAAGAAAACAAATACTATATATGTGTGTGTGTGTGTGTGTGTATGTATGTATGTATGTATGTATTCTAGCATATTTACTCGTGTGTGTGTGTGTGTGTGTGTGTGTGTGTGTGTGTTGTATGCAGGTGCATATGTGTGCAGGTCATGTACATAGTACACAGGTATGTGGAGACCATGTCTTAACCTTGGTGCTATTTTTCTTAGTCGTCATCTACCTTATTTTTTGAGAAAAGGTCCCTCACTGGGATGAGAGCTTTCTGGAAGTACAAGTATAGCCCACTATACCATTTTATACATTTTATTTTAAAACATGGGTTCTGGGGACCAAATCCAGTCCCTTATGCTTGTGTAACAAGCACTGTACTGACTGGGTTGTCACCTCAGCTCTGTGGTTTTTTGTGTGTTTGTTTGTTTTTCCTTTTAAAACTTCACTTTCATAGTGTACAAACACTGCTAACCTGGGGCCTGATGTAAAAGACAAAAATTCATTGGACGCTCCCAGCTGAGGAAGTCTGGTTACAGAATCCTTACAAAAATGTTTCATAGTGGGCATGTCCACCTCCCTGCCCAAGGTGGCATCTGAGTCCACAGGTATTTCTGCCTCCACCATCATGCCCAGCTCCCACCAGTGACCCTCCACAGCCCCATCTGGCCAGAGGCTTGCTCCAAGGAGAAGGCAGAGTTTAGTCATAGCTTGGATCCCACAGTGTTCAGCATAATGGGCTGGAAGCTGTGTATCCTCAATACACGAATGCTTGTGCAATAAATGAATGCATCTAAAGTCAATCTATGTTCTCGGTGTATATCCACTATCCACATCGGCTCAGGCATGCCACTCACTGACTTCCCAGTCACAGGCAAAGAGTGAATGTAAGGAGTCTGACTGTTAGTTATGGCACAGGAGGTGATGTGCTTTATAAGACCTGTACATTGGCTGAGTGTGGAAACAAGGGCTTGGTGTGGGATGGGCTGTGTAATGAGTGACACTGAATGATGCAGGTGTGTGTATGCCTCTGTGTGTGTGTGTGTGTATGTGTGTATGTGTGCACATGTGCATTCATGTGTGCACGTGTGTCTGTGCATGTGTGTGATTTACTTGTGTTTGATAGCCATTATGCTAGATTTACCAAGAACTTGTATTTCCTCTGTTCAAGGGAACTTCCCCATAATATTTTAAGACAAAAACCTGGCCCCTTGTGGGTTCTACATGGAAATTCACCAAGACGTCACCGGCCTTTGTAAAGGTCTGAGTCTTTTCCTGCCTTGAAATAGCCAGTCTGGGCAGGACCTGGAAGCCGAGTCTTGACCCTGAACTTGCACTTAAGCCACCAGGGTCAGTAGTTCTCCTACAGTCCCCAGCGGGCGGACTTTTGTCTCTGCAAAAGTCTCTTTTTCTCCTTTAGCTCCTGCCACCCACATGCTTTATGCTTATGGAAAAGGCCACCTTCGGTTTTCATTTCCGTCCACAGAATGCTTTTCTGGTCCTGGTGCGTGTTTCCTCTTTCTAATCCATGAGCTCATGTAGAATTTCTATTTACAGATGTGTCAATAGACCTAAAGGCTCCAGAGAGCCATCTGCCCTGAGTGAGGCTGAAGCCAGCATGGGAAGGGGAAGCCATAACCACCCTGGTAAGAGTGAAGTCATTCTCAGGTGGCCATGCTGGTACACTCCTTTAATACTAGCATTTGGAAATTGGGGCCAGGCAGATCTCCGTGAGTTCATAGCAGGCCTAGTTTACATAGTGAATTCCAGATCATCCAGAGGCTACACAGTGAGATCCTGCCCGCCCCCACCACCAGAATAAATAAACAAAACCCAACCAATGCCATTTCCTTGTTCCACTGTGGCCACATTGAATAAATCCCCTCCATCTGCTTTTCACTTTCGTATCTCTGTAATTGGCATACTAGGGAGAGGTGGCTGAGCCTACCTTGCTTTGACCCTAACAGTGTCAGTAGTAGGGACAGGTGTGACAGGACATTCACAAGCCACCTGCTTTGGAAGACACAGGATGCACAATTAGGACATGGTACATGTGAGATGCCATGGGCCACAGGGACCCATGGCTAGGTTTCAACT
Source organism: Phodopus roborovskii (assembly GCF_943737965.1). Lineage (NCBI taxonomy): Eukaryota > Metazoa > Chordata > Mammalia > Rodentia > Cricetidae > Phodopus > Phodopus roborovskii. The sequence continues at coordinate 18,239,764 of NW_026126482.1, read as the reverse complement.
GTGCTGCTGGGGACAGACCATGGGAAGCTACAAGGCATATTAGCCAACTGCACTTGGGCAAAGCAGGGGGGTTCACAGGAGGCAAGTGTGCTCCAATTTCCTTTTGAAACGGGAGTCTGGATCTCTATGTGTGCCATTCCAATGGTGGATGCTACCTAAAAAAAAAAAAAAAAAAAAAAAAAACCCTGAGGTATCAGTTAGAACAGTCCAGGCCAATGGTCTGCTCTGATTGGGGGACCCTGGCTCACAGAGGCCTTTCCAGGAGTCACTGCCTGGGAGTCAGGACTATGCTGATGTTTGGGACTCTTTGGGTCTTGCTCCTGTCAACTAAAAGCAGAGCTCATACCTCGAAAGAAAAGAGGTTATTCAAGAGCTGAATGTGAGTGACATTGGCCTGGGAAACATGGATTCAATTTACCCCAAACCAATCCTATGTTCCAAGGTGGTGCAGCTTCATGAGTTTATTACAGTAACAGACAAAGAAAAGGCACTTTTCAAGCTCAACGGAGGGTTACAGCAATGGGGGAGTCTCTGCTATCGGCTTCAGATGCTGTCTGATGACAATCTTTTGCCAAATTCTTATTTTTAGATTTATTTATTTTTCGTGTATGAGCCATCTTGCCTACCTGCATGTATGGACACCATGTGTGTGCCTGGTGCTTGCAGAGGTCTGTAAAGGCCTTCAAGCCCAGGGATCTGAACTTATTGGATCATTGTGAGGCACCACGAGGGTCCTCTGGAAGAATCGCTGGTATTCTTAAGTCCACTGAGCTGGATTTCCATCCCCTAACAACATTCTTAACCTTTGTGTTGTTGGTAGAAGGTAGAGGTCTGTTTGTACAATCCTAAAAGGATTCACAAGGATGCTAAGTCATACACAGAAGTGATCAATGAATGGCTATTTAAGGGACCAAAACAGCCCAAGATAATTTTGTTATGGACTTGCAACATTCCAACTCACCACAAACACCAAAGTTCTAACCAGCCTTGTAGGATGTTTAACATGGGTGTGGCTTTTATAAAAAGATGGTCATTTCATTTCATGTTTCCCAGGTCTTATGTTTTCCCAGCCAGCATCCCTGTGCTGATGTCTGGTGTTAAGGTTTGAATCGGCAATGTCCCCCACCAGTTAACATTTGAACATGCATTCCAAGCTGGTGGTCCTGTTTGGAAAAGGCTGTGCCATGGGTAGAAGGTGGGGCATGGCTGGCAGCTGTAGGTCACTAAGGGCAGGCCTTTCAAGGCATAGCTCAGCCCCAGCTCTCCCTGCTTCCTGGTCTAGCCTGCTGCATACTACTGCATCCAAGGAGCCAGTCCACCATGTGGTCTAATTCCGTGAAAGGCAGAAGCCTCTCTGACACCAGATGAATGGCACTTGACTCCTATGAGGCTTTGGTTCTGAGCTGAGTCTGACATCACCAGGGGCATTGTAGACAGGAAGGGATAAAACTTTGGGAAAATAAGACAGTTCTCAAAGACACGAAGAATCCTGAGAGTGGGAATAATGACTGGATTCATGATTGTGCCCAGTGTGTGGTGACAGGTGTCCTTCACAGAGCATGAAGTCCTTGTTAAGAAATGGAGATTATGACTGGGCACAGTGATGTGTGTCTATAACTCCAGAGATATAAAGGAGTGTGACAGGAGGGTTGGAACTTCAAAGCCAGCCTGAGCCGCAAAGAGAGACCCTGTCTCAGAAAGTAATTTAGTTATTAGTTAAAGATTGTAGTCTTCTGGCTAATGAGGAGAACAGGGAACAGGGAAGTCCTCCTTGGTTCCAAATTAAGTCCCAAGAGACCATCCTGTGAAGGATGAGCAGGATGTCCCACCAGCTTTTACTCTTAGGACTGGCTTCCAAGATGGACACACAGGCCTATGGGGAAAGGATTGGAGTTGGTGGCAGAGGTGAGACAGGAAGCATTTACCACCCAGGTTCCTCTGATGGAGAGAGATGATGCTTGGGGTTCACTGGCTCTGAATCCCCATCACAAGAGATGCCCAGGTGTCCTAGCAACACACAAATATAGACACACTCACCACAAGCCACACATCCATTCATACTCACTACCTTCTGGGTTGGTCCTAACGTGCAAAACACTGGTCATGTAATTTGTCTCCATTCAGACACAGGCAGTAGCTGGGGGATTGCTTGATAAACATGAGGTCCCAAATGGGCTACTGAGGGTGACAAATAAGAACTCTTAAAACCAGCTCAGGAGCCTCAGAAGGCAAGTCTGGCCACAGGTAAGACCCAGAGAATGCCAGTGGGCAGAGGTCTGGCCCTGCTAGGCCAGTCTGGTCCTACTTGAGCATGATGGAGTTTCCTGGAGGGCTCCTCCCAGAGAAGGACCTTGCTTTTCTCCACAGCACAACTGCTATAATTTGTGCCCAGAGTGTCCCCCAATAGTCCATGTGTTGGCTTAGTCTTCAGCCACCAGAGATGGGTGCCAGTGATAAGTCTTCAGACCTTTGGGTACATGCCCTTGTTGGAAATTGAAGGAAAATGTAGGACCTGTTGTATTGCTCCTACTAGCTGCCCATGAAGTACACCACTGCTTTTTCATGCCATGTGTTGCTGTGATGCTGTGCTACTCCAAAGAATGGGGCTCAACAGGTCATGAATTAAATCCTCTAAGACTATGAGCCCAAATAACCCTTGTCTCTTTACAAGTTGATTGTTTGGGGTATTTGCTGCAGTTAAGGAAAACTGTCTAACACACTTCACTGACTGTTCCATGCAAATCTTAGATGCCTGCATAGCTTCAGGGGTAGGTCATTAGTCTCCCAATCCCCCTTCACCTACTTCCTGGCTGACCCAGTCTGACTTGTAAAACTGACAGTGCTTGGGACACTGTGCCCTTGGCTGTACTCCCAGATTGTCTTTTTCCTAGGTGGCTGACCACAGATAAACTTTTTAGACTTGGGTCCCCACCTAATCCCACTTTGGGGGAAGTAGACAGCTGACTGCTCTATGATATTTAGCTCTTCAGGGACAGTTTCTTTCAGCAGGACAGCAGAAAGGCAGTCTTTAACTTAGTGACAGTGTTTATCTTCTCCACAGGTTTCGGCTCATGAGTGAGTGGCTGTGGACAAAGTTGAATGCTGTCCTGTCATTTGGTTGATTTCCACGTGTGTTACTTAAAAAGCATCTGTAGAAGTCCTTTAGAAGTTTCGTAGGGTGCTGATGAGACACCTCAGTCGGTAAAGCTCTTGCCTTAGACACATGGTGATTTGAGTTAGGACCCGAGAGCTTCTGTTAAAAAAAAAAAACCAAGTGTGGTGGTGTGATCTTGTAATCCCAGTGCTGGTGAGGTGGGGAGGCAGAGTCAGGTGGATCCCTGAAGCTCACTGGCTAGCTAGTCTAACCTGCTCACCAAAGATCCAAGCCAACCGAGATCCTGTGTCAAACAAATGTGAACCAACAGTACCTGAGGAATGAAACCTGAAGTTGTCCTATGGATCTATACACACCTGTACCTGAGAACTCCCCCCCCCCATGAATACATGTAAACACATGCACACCAGAAGAAATAGTGTAAATAATTAAGGAAGCTGAATGAGAGGCTCTCTGTAGGTGTGATACAGGGAATCAATTGCACCAAGAGATAAGAATGAAACCAGTGTGGATTGACTTCATCAACCTGAGTCACACTTCAAGGCATCTAATACCAGGCAGTTTATTTGCAGTATTTAAACCCAGTATAATTTGGGGGGAGAAGTTTTCTGGTGTGATGCAATCCCTGGTGCACAAGGAAGTATAATTACATTGAAGCTCAACTCAGGGTACAGGCCATTTCTTCCAAGAAGACGGGTCCTGGAGGTACACTACTTGTACCTGGCCTAGTCTTGGTAATCTTGATAAGATAGAGGTCATTTAAGCCATTAGCCTTCTCCAGTCTTGGTTGTGGGAGCTTGCAGGAGCCTCTGGCTATATGGGCCATTTAGACTACTAGCCACCTCTGGTTGTAGGAGCTTGTCCAACAGATAACATAGATCACCAGGTCGTTAATCTCCAATTCTCAGCCTTCTGGGTGGATAACATATTTTCCATCTTTCCCATTGGAAAGGCAGTCTTGTGTGCTTAACATTCCTGGTTTCTCTGGAGCTCTGTGGGTGCAAGGACCTTCATACTATGCTTCCAACCGTTGAAGGACATGGATCTTTCTGTTAGTGTAGCAACCAAGTGAGGTCCCACCAGAGAACTCACTTACCAACACTAATTACTCTTATCTAATGTGCTCTCCCAGGGCAGGCACATCTGGGCATTAATGCCTTTGCACTTGAAAGTGGACAGTGTAACACATCCCACTGGGAGCATCCTAAGGATCAAATGGTGTGATGTGTATGCCTGCTGAGCCTCAGAAGATGCTGGTTTCTCTCCTCTTTCTGAATTTAGAAGACTGTGCTGTCCATGGCACTACTGGTGCCATTCCTGAAAAGAAAGTCTTACAACTTTAAATACTGTTGTATACAAGACAACCTTGCTGCTGATGGAATTAGTGACAAATCCTCTCTCCTCATGATCCCTCCCAGCAACTGGTGCCCTCAGAGATGCTTCCTGGGAAGGCCTTCCTTAGCTTTTTCCTGCATCACACACACACACACACGCACACACGCACACACACACACGCACGCACGCACGCACGCGCGCACACACACACACACACACGCACACGCGGCATCTTCAGGGCTACACAAAGCAAGAAACAGAGGGAACAGAAGCAACACCTGGCACTGAGCAAACCCTATCACCTCATAAGAATTCTTACACGCGTAGAGAAGAGGAAAGTCGACACCAGAACCAGACCCTGGGAAACACACACCTGAAAGATGGTCCTTGGACTCACTGCCTGCTCTGCTGTGCCTACTCAGGAGAAACGGAGAAGGTTCTGGTGTGCAACACTTCTAGAAACATACAGACAAGAAGCTACTTTTGTTTAAAAGACCTAGTTCTGGGGGCTGGGGAGATGCATCAGTCAATAGAGTGCCCACCATGCCAACACAAGGGCCGGAGTTTGGACCCCAGCATCCATGTTGCAGTTAGGCATGACAGTGTGTATCTGTTACACTGTGTTGGGAGGTAGAGACCGGAGGGTTCCCAGGTCTCCCTGGCCAGGAAGTCTGGCTGAATCAGTGATCTCCAGGTTTGGTAAGAGGTCTGGTCTCAAATAATAATGATAATGACAGTAATGATGATGATCCCGATGACAATAATAATAATGTGGGTAGTGATTAAAGAAAAGACCTGACATAGACCTCTGGGTTCATTGTACATCTGTACACATGCAGACACACATCTGCACACACACATCTGCAGACACACATCCCTGCAACACACACACATATACACATACCTGTACATACACACATACATATATACACACACCTATATACATACATACATACATATATACACTCTTGTGTGCGTGCAAGCACACACACACACACACACACACACACACACACACCAAGACAAACTTTGTTACCATACAAACAGGAAGAGGGTCTGTCTCTGAGGCAGTGTTCTAGTTGGGGGAGATCTGTGGGGCAGTTGTAGCATGTCTCACCTTGACCTGGCTGAGTACCATTCTGTTGTGTAGTTCACGGTGGACTATGGCATTCCAGAAGCATCCTCATCTCACTGAGAGTTATGTCTGTAAATGATGACAACAGGTACTTCGTGCTGTGCAGGATTCTCATGAGTGCTACATTTCAAAGACAGAAAATGTTAATGAGTCATTTCCTAACCCTTAAGTGTCTCAGTGAAGCCATGATTGAGATGGCCATGGGCCCAGAGCTGCAGAAATCTCTTTGGCATGTATTTACTATGGCCCATTTTCTCAAAGTCTAATTCTCACTTTCAAATGAAACTCATTGCAAAGCCCTACATGAGGCCATGGGTCACCCTATGCTGTCCTGAGCCACTGAGGAAGCTTTTCTTCACATCCCACAGAAGCCATGTGTCACCCTATTTTATACATCATGACACAAAGGGAAGGTTGCTCACTGACAGGCTTGGGTGTTTGTCTAGCAGAGTGTTTAAGGTATTTCATAGAAACATCCATGTTTTCAGCTGCTCCTAACAAACATTTGGAAGATTTGGCAACTGTTGGGTTTCTAAGAAACCCTGGACAAATGGCTAACTGAGGTGCCTACTAATATATCACAGCAGATGCTGGTCAGCTCTCCCAGGATCACTCAGTACCTGTGGCTCCTCCCGGTACTTCTCACCCCATCCCCTACCCTAAACTTCTCCAGCCCAGGGCTGGGCTCCCTTCCTCCAGCTTCGGATTCCTGTATAACTCAGCCATTTTGGCTGCACACCCTCTTGGTCTATTTGCTTGCTCTTGGCCTCTTGATCCACAGTTTCCTCTCTTGGTCTGCTTGTCCCCTCATTTCTTCCTGTCTCATCTTCTCCTCCTCTCTCACTGTCCCCCAAGTCCCCATCTCTGTCCTCTCAGTATGCCTCTGGCTGTACTCTCCCTCATGTCTACAGTTAAACCTTCTCCTAAACCATACCTAGGAGCACTCATGTCCTCATTTTAATTCAGGTGACTCTAAGGAAGATGCTACCTGCACTTGGCTAGAGCTTAATTCCTTTCAGGTGACTGTGGCTTCTTAGTCTCCTCTAGTCCCTGTCCTTTCTATGCTCCTGTTTTACATAGGCCACATTTATTGTCAACTGAATTTCATTATTCACCTATATTATCTTCCTGGTCTTGTAGGCACATTTCTATCACTGTAATGAAATAATGGGGACTAGCTAAGGGGGGGGGGGAGGTTTATTGAAACTCACAGCTTTGTAGACCAAGAAAGTCTAAGATGAGGGAAATCCCCTTGATTTTGGTTTGGGCTCAGTTGGCTGGATCACCACATGGCAGGTGACATCCTGGCAGAAACACTTGTGAAGCAAGAAACCATGAAGAGATAGGAGTTTGATCTGGGCCTGTGCACTTTCTTTCTTTGTTTTTTTTTTTTTTTTTTTTTTGGGTTGTCTGGCTTTGTTTCCTTCGTTTGGAAAGAAGATCCTACCCAGAACCAAGCATGGCCTGCAACTCACTCTGTAGCCCAGCTTGACCTTGAACTCCTTCTGCCTCAGTCTTCTACGTATTAGGATTTACAGGCAGGAGCTACCCTGCTCTAGGCATACATTTTACAACTCTCCTGAGGATTACTTAGGGTCCCAGGAGCATCATGTTAGTTTCTTCTTGGGAAAGTGTCTTCAGTCAGCAAATTGCTTCCTAGAAGGTCCCACCATGGCATCACCATACTGGGGAGCAAGCTGTGAACAGGTGAGCACTCTGGGGCACGCTCAACCCGTGTCCAAATCATAGCACACACTTCCAACCAAACCTTGTCAATTCATGTTCATTTCTTCCAGATCTTCTGTTTTAAGGATGACTCAAAGTACAAACCCACTGAAGGCTATTTCTGATGTGCAAGAGGCTGGGTTTTTACCCTTGTCAGTTAATTATCCTTACAGCAATGCAACTTAGCAAACCATCCACAGATCATAGCATTCGACAGAAGGCATATATTTAACTCAGGCCATTGTGGCTTAAGGTCAGCTAAGTGCTGGGCTCAGCTTGGAGTGGGGCTGAGTGACTGTCCCCCAAGCTTCTCATGTTCTTGCTGGACTAGAAAGATAGAGAAGGAATATATTTCCTGTGGCGATAGCAGTGGTCCTAGAGAGAAAGTGGAATCAGAACATTGATTTCTGCCTTCTTCTATGGCTAACAAGTCATATGACCAAAACCCAAGGTCAGGCATTGGAAGAACATTTTACCTACATTTGCTGGGCACCGAGGAATTAGGCATGTGTTTGGTGAAGAGAGGCTCACCTTGGCCTTTGACTACTTGATGATGATTAGTGGATCCTTGGAATCTAGTGGCCTGGTAGAAGTGTTTATCTAGAAATTTAGTCACTGGACAGAGTAATTTGTTTTGATGAAAGATTTTGGTGGAATGGTAGTATCAGTGTTTTGAAGAGACAAAACTAAAGTCAATTATGTGGGTGGGATGTGATTTCAACCACATCAAACTATGGAATTCCAAGGTTTGAGTGTTTCCGTGGCTGGTGGTATTCTAGACGTATTGTCACACTTCATGGCTAGGAGGAGCAATGCTACCCATGGCTTCTGAGGTAGAGGACACTTGGCATTCCATGTCTTCCCTTCTCCTGCAGTCTGTGCTTTGCAATCTTCCTTCCATGTGCCCTTTCATCTGTAGCCCTGAGGAGTTGGAATCATAAATACAGTCTTTGGTGCCTTCTGGGAGTCTCATCTGTGAGCTAGCAAGCACGGGGCTAGGTCTGGGGAACCTTCTCACACGTGATTTGATGTTCGTCAATTGCTCCCTAACTTTTCAGGTGACATTAAGAGTGTGGGCACACAGAAAGATGGACATGGAACTGTAGATTGCTACAGCAGCACCTCAAGGATTTCTTTGCTTGCTTTCTATCCATCATTGAGCGTCCTCTGTGTGACTGATGCTGTTCTGGGGTCTGAACCTGGGTGAAGGGAGGAAGACACAGCTATGGATTCTAGTGGAGATGAAGCACACTCAAGCAGACTAATGTGGGAGAGATGAGAACAGCAGGGTCAAATATGCCAAAGGGAGACAGCTGAGATCTGCTCTTCTATCTCACTTCCGGGCCTGAGGAGATGGCTCAGTGGTAAAGAGTGCTTCCTGTTTCCAGGGGACCCACATCACCGGGTGCACAACAGCCTTAACTCCAGCTCTAGGGAGTCAATCTAGCTCTACCTTCTGAAACCTCTAAAGGTACCCCGCACACACACACACACATACACACTAAATCTTTTCTTTTAAAGACACTTCTGGGAAAGTGGCATTTGACTTGAGTGAAAGAGGAAGCTGGGGCTGTGATTCAGGCCCACACAATTCTAGAGAGAGGGACAAGCAAGCCCGATGAACATGAGAGCAGGGGACCCCAGCATAAGGTCAGCATTCACAAATACTCACCAGTGAAGGGTTTCTTTCCCTGATCTTTAAAGGGCTGTGTGAGCTGGTGGAGAAGCCAAACAGAGGCAAGCCGTCCCTCCCTCAGGCCTGGGGCCAGTTTCTCTGCCTTGAGTTTGTGTGTGACTGACAGGATGGAATCTGAGGATGATCACATAGCCAACCTTAGACCATCCCAGTACCACTCTCCTCCTCAGACAATGGCCACCTGTGTTTCTAAATGTTATTAGTTTCTTAGGAAAAGAGAAGTAAAGATACTGGAAATAAAACGTTATTTCTATTCATTTTATTTGGCCCAGTCAGTTAATAAATAAGCCCCTTGTTGGAAAGTACAGGGTGACTAAGAATTAGCCCTGCGGGAAAAACCTGGTGGGGAAATTTGGCTAAAAACCATGGCTTACATGCCCACACTCTGGCTTCCCTGTCAGCCTCTTGTTCTCGAGGCTGTGGACATCCGGGTGTTGGTGCTACTGGAGAAGTGTGAGCAGTGGAGCGTGTTTGGGGAGGTTTGTTGTCTGGGCTGACTGAAGTGTTCTTATCTCGGAGGAGCAGTCTCAGGTGGTAAACTTGGGGCAAAAGGGAACCTTCCTTTTCTAAGACTTCCTCATCCTCCAGGCTAAGGAGAAGAGGGCCCAGAGCTCAGGGGACTAACCCTCGGGGGTTCCCCTCAATGGGCCAGCAGCAGCCCCGGGAGAAGCTGCTTTCTGCCCCCCTCAAGCCCCGTTGCATATTTGTGATGAGCTCAGCATCTGCCGACCACCCACACTTTCCTGTCCTCCTGCTGGAGTTTTGCTTAAAGGGCAAACCTCTCTCATTTCCCCTTTCTCCTGATCCTTTCCCCCCTGCTCCCCTACCCTGCTCCCCTAAACCACAGTTTTCTTACCTCTTTCTTTGTAGAGCTGCTGCTCACTACTTCAATCCCAAGAGAGAAACTGCAAATTTGGGAACAAGCCTGTCAACACTAGAGAGCTTATACTGTGCCCCAGGCCTCCTTCCATGATACAGTGAGATAAAGGCTCTCTCCACACCCAACCCTTCAGCACCATGGGACATCTGAGAAGGGTAGGTGAGAATTCCTATTGTTCTAGAACTTCCTCTCCTGTCCTCCAAACTGACCAGATCCTGAAACAGCAGTATTTAAGACCTTAAGATTTAAAACATACCTCCTTGGTGTGCTTCTTGAGGGAAAACCTAAAACAAGCAAGCAAACAAAAACCCCAAGGTTTTCGTCACAGGCACTGAAGGGAACAGGCTAGCTTGGGGTTTTGCCCAAGGTTAGTGAACATCTGCTCTTGGCAGTGGCTGTGGAATCACAACACTTGCTTATGATTTTTATTTTCCTTCATAACAAAGTAGGAAGACGTGGAGATGGTGGCTAGTGATGTCCAAAGGGTAAGAAACCATTGTGTTCACTTTTCCTGTCCCTTCTTGGTGAAATCAAGGATCCACCCATGAACAATTCCCTGGTGAGAGGAACAGTGGCTTCCCCACTCCAGAAGCAACCAGGGAAATTGATCTCTAGGTTTTTACTGGAATTACTTAGAAACAGTCATACACAGGATGGGAGGTATTTAGAGTCCGAGGGAGAATAAGGTAAGTGCAAATGTATGCCTTGGAGTATCTCTGCTGTGGGAGGGGATTGTAGTGAAGTCACACAGAGCAGGAACTTCTCTTGTCAACAGTGTGAATTATGACAAATGTGTTTTGGAAGTTTCTAGAAATGCTGAATACAGCATTTCTCACACACAGTTAGTTGTTCCAGCAGGAAAGTGATGTGTGGGGGTTGAAAATGAGCCAAGAATTAGGTACTAGTCTGAGCTGACTTTGGGCTGCTGGAGTAAGATGGGTGAGGGCAGTTCCCCGGGCTGGGGGCTGGGAAGCCTCAGCCTTGGTAACCGGCGGGAGAAAAAGAGGGGTCCTGGGCATGGAGAGGAGGAACAGTCAGCAATCACACAGTGGTGAGATGGGGTGGACTGCAGGCACTCAGTATGGATTAGGATAACAACAGCAATTGGTTTTAGAATTTATGAAAGCAGCCCTGCTTTTTAAAATATGTGACTATGTGACGAAGGCAATCATTTAAAAGCAATAGCTGAAATGGGCTCTGGTAGTCTCAGTTCTCAGGGGAGCTGGAAGCAAGAGGACCAGTCTTACAAGGTTAGCTCAGATGCGATGTGAGGTTAGGGCTAACCTGGGGAAATGTGATGCCTTTGTGAAAGTGTGTGTGTGTGTGTATACATGAGTGCGTGTGACTGAGTGCATATGTGCGCGCACACACGAGTGTGTGTGTGTGTGTGTGTGTGTGTGTGTACTCCCAGCACTTAGGAGGCAGAGACAGGTATCAAAATATGAACAGAATTTCAAAGGTCAGGGGACAATTCCATAGTTACAGAGCGAGGATTTAACACATTTCTTTCAGTAATTTGGGAGTTCTAATATCAAAAAGAAAGGACAAACAAAACAAAACAAAACAAAAACTCTGATCATCACAATAAGCAAACATGATTTAAAAAAAAAAAAAAAAAAAGACCTCTGACCTCTGTAAAGATTAGGTGATGCTCAGTGGTTAAGCACTTGCCTGAACTTCAAGGACCAGAGATCTGATCCCCAGAACCCACATAAATGTCAAGTGGGTGTGTTAACTGTAATTCTAGCCTTGGAAGGCGGAGGCACTGGCTCCCCAGAGCTTTTTGGCTCTTACCAACAGATTGCACAGCGGCCAACAAAACAATTCTTGAGATGCTGCAAAGATTGTTGGAGCCAGTGTTCTGAAGCATTCCCCGCTGTCAGACACCTGTAGTGACAGTGAAATCTACTTGGAAAAAATGAAATCTTTAAAACAATTGATGAGTCAAGAAATTCCATAATGGGAATTTAATGCCATAATGGGAATTTAATGCCATAATGGGGATTTAAATGCCATTATGAGAATACACTATTAACAAGTATGTAAAGTTCTATTCACTGGTTAAGAACTCTTGGAAACATATAGTTTAGGAATCACATATTAAAATAGCCAGCCCAAAATGTAAAAGTGTCTTGGAATTTATCTGAAGATGTGAGAAACCCCTCTGTATGGAACTTAAAACATTACTGAAGACCTCAATAAATGGAGAGATACACAGTTTTGGTGTATTTGTAGATCTGAGTTCTAAATTTCTTAATTAACACAATGTATGGTTTGAATGGTTTCGTATTTAAATATAAGCTACGTTGTTTTAATATTTTAGGTTGAGTCTAGTCTGCATATAGTTCAAGAAACCAGTAACCCTGGAACAGCTTTGGAGAGGGAGTTTAATGCCTGAGGCTCAACTCTTGTACTGCGTGGAGGCCTTGATGATCTCCAGTCTGGAGCATGTGTAATAATAGTCCAATGGGAAACAGAGAAGACTCCAGAAGCAGGTTTACTCATTTATGAAAGTATGTATGGAGCAGACACATCATTTCAAGTAAGTGATGGAAAGGGGAACTTTTAAGAAACAACGTTAGACCAGGGGCAGGGCAATCTGTAATCCCAGCACTTGGAAGGATTGTGAGTTCAAAGCCATAACAGTTTACTTATCCAGCTCTTTTTCAAAAAACAGATTAGGTCTGGGGGGGAGCAGCACTGGAAGGACCCACTGTCCCACTGTCCCTGCGGAAAAGGGAATCAACTCTGTCCACATCAAGTTAAAGAGCTAGATAGAAAAGCATGTATCCTGAAAAGTGTTGGAAGAAAATGAAGGAGGATGCTCTTAGGAAATCAGAATGAGAAAACAGACTTTAAACCCAGCACCAAAACCAAACCATAACTAAAGACGATCTGTTTGAGTCCATTACAATATTTTCAAAAACCTTTTTATACATAAAAGTTGTCATCAAGAAGAAACATACATCTTAAACTTTGAGACGGAATTTGGTGTGTATCTAACAAGGAAAGAATGGCCCAGAATTTATAGTTAACAACTTCAACTAAAGCCCAAAGGCTAGGAATGGACACTCCTGAGAGGGGACATGGGACAGCTTCACAGCACACAGGAGCAAGGTGACAGAATCAAGCAGAGGGGACTAAGGAGATCACACTCATTGGGTAGAAAAAGTCAGCTCTGTTAAGGCAGCCTCTGTTAAGAACGACTTAGAGCATTGCTTCTCAACCTTCCTAACACGGTGACCTTTTAACACAGTTCCTCATGTTGTGGTGACCCCCCATCACAAGACTATTTTCATTTCAACGTACTTCATAACTGTAATTTTGGTTTATAAATTGTAATGTAAACACCTGTGGTTTTTGATGGTCTTAGAAGACCCCTAGGAAAGGGTCGGTCAACCCCTAATATCCAAGAGAACAGCGGCTCAGCCACCGACCCAGAACATCCTCTGCTTCCCGCAACCCCGTGTTTAATGAGTGAGAATCAGAAGCAAGATGTCACAGCTGGAATTGGGTTCTAGAGGACAGTATACAGAGGATCTCAAACATATCAGGAGAGTTTCATTCCTCGGAATGTATACTGTATACTGGTGTGCTCCGTTCCGCAATTCTCTATGGGAGGCAAGCAGAAGGAACAGGTCAGCAGCCTTGGCTCTACTTGGTTTGTGCTATGCACCCGCCCCTCTTCTATAAAGCACCTGGCAGCCTGATGTCCTTACCCACACAGCTGCATACACCTCCCCTCCCCCAAACAACCTGTTGGCAGCCAAGGACCTCGCATCAGGCTGCATGCACATCCAACTCAGAGCTCTGCAGTGAGTGTATCTGCCCTTAAGGTCCACCAAACTTAGATTTCGTTCACTCATGCTCTTGGTATGTCCAGTAGGACAGTAGGGACACTGATCCTGCCTGAAATGGTTGGGGTGCAGATGGCAAATTGTGTCTTGGAAGCAAACTTTTAGGGAAATGTCCATTTTTACTACTTTATATGTGCATATAAGTGGGTAGGCCTCCAGTTTTCTTCAGAAGTGGGGCTCCTGGTAGGTTGGTTGCCATGGCGCAGTGCACAGACCTACAGCCACATGCATGTGGGCAGCACTAACTGGACTCAGTAGGTTTTATTTATAGCTACATATGTGTACACATGTATAGAGAGTGGGAGGGTGAGGGGAGAGAGAGAGAGAGAGCAGAGACTGAGAGAGAAAATGCACTCACACATGGAGGAAAGGAAAAATAATATAAAATAGAAGAGCTGCCCAAGGGCTCAATACTATCTAATGGGTTCTAAATTGTGACCCAACGGGACACGGCACACCTACTAAGCAGTTGCTGGAGTTATTTTTAGTATTAGGAAACTGCTCGCAAACTGTTAAACTGAGCTAACACAAGACAGAAAGATAGTAGGAAGGGTAAGAAGGGTAAGCCATTAAACATGTACCTAGGGGGTTGCTTCTGGGTGGGTTAGGGGAGACTTTGTTGTTCTTGTTGTTGTTGTTTTAAATAACCTAATTTGTGGTGTCCATACACTTGTGGATGCCGGTATCCCTTGAAGAGTGGTTGACATGCAGGGTGATGGTTAAAAGAAAACAGATTCTCCCTTCCCCAGAAGCCTCATTTAGGGGTGGGAGTTTGTGACTCCTGGCCCCCTCCAGGTTGAAAGGTTGATTGCCTTGGTCTTGTGCAGATCGTCATTGCTGCTGTGAATTCAAGAATTCACACAGGGTCATCTCTTAAAATCTTTCCCCTACCCCCCCCCACCGCTCCCGCCCCCGCTCCCGCCCCTTTTCCCCATGGTCCCTGAGCCTTGGAGGGCGGGTGCTATGGTGATGGACTCAATCTTCTTTTAGACGTTGTTATTTATAATACTTATGAGCATGCATGTAAATTAATGCTTTAGTATAAAAAAGATCTCCTTTGTTCAAACAATGTAAACAAGGCCAAACGATAACCGGGAGAGAAGGCAGGGAGCCAAGGACTGCAGGCATAGGCCACTTCTCTGGAAGTCTAGAGTGCCTGTCCCTATCACAAAATCTGGAGAACAGCAATGTCGCCACAGTCTCGGGCTCCAGAGGAAGCTGCCCACCCTCTCTGAACCTGCATGACCCGCCCGATGGCCTGGTTCCCCGCTTGGGTTTGAGGGTCATCGAACCGATGTCTCGCGTGCCATAGCAGCTTCCGAAGCCGCAGGGCGCGGGACCGTTCCGCGAAACTGCTTGTCGTCGCTGGCCAGCCGCAGCAGCGACGCGGACTTGGGGACGCGTGCGCGGGGCGGGGACCGGGCCACCCGCCTCCTCCGGCTGGGGAGTCCCCGGGGCCGGCGCGCGGGGAAGTCCCGAGCGCGGGTACAAGAACGCGGCGCGCGCCCAGGAGGGCGGCCTGGACGGTGGCGCAGCGCTCCAGCCATGTCGCAAGGCCTCCAGCTCCTGCTCCTCGGCTGCGGTATGGCCCTTAGCCGGTCGCCCCACGCTGCCTGCGACCCCGGCTTGGTGGCCTGGCTTACGCCGCTCTATCTCTCCCTCTCTCTTGCAGCTTGCAGCCTGGCGCCCGCGATGGCGATGCGGGAGGTGACGGTGGCTTGCTCTGAGACGGCGGACCTGCCATGCACAGCGCCCTGGGACCCACAGCTCTCGTACAAGGTGTCCTGGGCCAAGGTAAGCATGGCCGCGGTCTGAGCGGGTTTCTTGCGGGGACAGCGGAAGCAGCCAGCCAAGGGATAGAGTCTCTTGGGGCCCCGGAGCTGGCGATTCCATCTATTCTGATACCCCCACCTTCTCCCACCGGGCTGCATCTGCATCCGCACCCAGAACCCGAGCTCCCTTATATTAGTTCCTGGAAGATCAGAATCAAAGGCGCCTTGGCGTGAATGATCCCAACAGAGGTTCGCAAGGGATTGGGTCCGTGCTGCAGGGCACCTGTGGGCGCAGCCAAAAGGCTACAGAGAAAGCAACATGGGGCCTAGATTTGGACATGGGGCAGCAAGCATGTCCCCAGACTCCTGACTTCGTGTGCCTTGTGACCATGACACCTTCAAAATGCAGAGGGGGAGGAACATTTGAGAGGAAGGTCTCAAAAAGGGTCTCAAGGGACCTTGGCTAGAAGGGAGTTAGGAGAGGTTTTCTCTTGTAGCTAAGGCTTGCCATTGGCTCACATCCTCTCCAACCCCTTTCTGCTTTCTCTGGCAGTCCCTGAGGGGTCCAGCCATGAATAAGGATTTCCATAGGAATGTACTGCAGTCCGAGGCCCAAACAGGAGCCAATGCTTCTCTGCCCCTGTGGTGGGAAATTGAGTTGCACAAGGAACGACACTTAAAAGATTCCCTTTCAGCGAGATCTCAGGACTCCAAAATTGTAATTCCTGTGGTATTTTAAAACCCAGCTGCTGTAATTTAATAGAGCTGGCCTTTGCACCCCTTCTTTAAGTGAGCTTCCGAGGCAGGCCACCTCCATTTTAAGGCAAATTAATTAAATCCCGGGGGAAGCCTCTGTCTTGTTCTCAGTTTCCACAAAGCACAGGGCCACCTTCTTTCCACTGTGAAAGATGCTACAAGAGCTTGCAGCATGGATGTGTGTTTAAACATGCAAGGCAGCATAGGAGGGGCGTGTGTGTGTGTGTGTGTGTGTGTGTATGTGTGTGTGTGTGTGTGTGGTGTTTAACCACTTTAGCCAACTGTCTGGGCTAGAGGGTGGTAGCTCTGGGGAACAGTGCTTGCTTAGCATGCAAAGGGTCTTGGGTTTGAAACCCCAAGCATTAAACAAAACCAAAACTAGTTAGCCAAATGGATTGTCAAGTCTCCAAGGACAAGGACTATACCAGTGTTTCCTTCACTCTGCCCAGCTCCCAGTGTCCACCCTGTTACCGAATCTAAGCTGCCACCATGAGGGAGGTGGCACCATGGAGACCTCAGCACACTGCGGTATAGAACATTACAGGACAGTGTGTGGGGGGAGGAGGTGAGTGAGTGGGGGGGTTCCTATCACTTCTTTGTTTCTCTTTTCTTCACTGTGCGCTCAGAGAACACGAGTCCAAATCGTTGGAGTAGTCAAAACAATAGCACTTTAAAGATATTGTAAAAACAATATTTGAGGACTCACCATATGCTAGACTGTAGGAATAAATATTTACATATATTATCTACCTCTGTCTACTGAAACAGTGTGGGCTTAGGAGACCAGAACTATGCCTGTTTCTACTTCTGGATGAAGAGACAGAGGCCTGGGGGAGCAAAATACGTGGGCTTTGACCCAAACTGTCAGATCCCACATCTTGGGTTGGTAGACTGTCTTGACACCTGACTCTCTACTTTAATTACTTTGGGTAAAGAAAAGCAAAGGGTCTCCGAGTCAGCCAGACAGTGGACTTAGCCATCTCAAGGAGGAAGCAAACATGAAACCACGATCCCTCCCAGACTGTAATTAAAGAAAGAAAGCATCATTAATATCCCCGGGGGAGTAATTAAAAAGTACTCATGAAACAAGTAGATGAAATTTCAGACTGTGAAGTTCAAACAGTTGTCAAGTTAAATCTTCTCGCCCAGGGTCGTTTGGAATGATTCAGTAAATCATGGCAATTAGCCTTTGACCTCTCCTTGGATGTCGGCAGATGATGTAACTCTGTAATGTATGTGCTTGTTTATTGGACATGGTTCTTGCAAGGTCTGGCCTGAAGGTCTCTTAAAAATTCTTTCTAGAAAAAAAAAAGCTGTGTGTGTGTGTGTGTGTGTGTGTGTGTGTGTGTGTGTGTGTGTTACAGTGATTGCTTAATATGAATGAAGCTGTGATGATAAAAGGAATAGGTATCTGTCTATTCTCATCCCCTCTCCATGGGCTTGGCGGCTAGAGGAACCGTACAATGCCGACCCACTAACCAAGTACCTTGAAATCGGCATGTATTATTTCTTCCAGGGCTTTTAGACGAGTCCCATCCATCATATTTGTTATTTTCCAGCCCCCCAATTAATAGATTTGCATTGCTGTTGCTTGTCTGACAAAAATGGATAGAGAGTTCTAGAAAGAAGGCCACCAGTGAGATACTGAAAGGCACTTTGTGGATGAAGTACCCTTGTGTGTGGGATCAGTGTGAGGGAAGCAGAGCCCCCTTGAAGTGAAGTTTCACTGTCTGCCACACTGAACCACACTCTTGCAGGCCTGCTGGCCTATCACAATGGTGGTTACGACACATGGTTTAAAACTCCATTTACCAGTTAGTCCTGGGGTCCCATAGAACATCCTGCCACTAGCCAGTTGACACTGATGCCTTGTGCGTAAGAAAGAACTCCTGCAAGCATGCCTTAAAAATATCTTTTGTCTTTTACCAAAAACTCTAAGCAGATGGAATTCAATTAGTATCTGTATTAACACTGATGGACCGGGCTGTGTCAGGCTTTGTTTCTAAGATGTGGTGATGGGGAGGCCGGAGGGGTTTAACAGAGACACACACAGAAGATCAAAGGCCAAATGCAGGCAGTACCAACCCAGTGTCCTCTAGCACAGTTTTCCCTTCTGTGGCCCAGTGTCCTCCTAAATGAACCCCTGAAGATGCCTTCTTTCCCTACCTTTTAAAGTAGAATGGAAGATGGAGAGGGAATAGAAAAATGAATAAGTTATGTCCATTGGGACTGTAGCTCAAGTTTGTTTTGAAAGTTCTGATGGATTGCAGCTTGGGTGGGAGGAGGTAGTTTGAGAACACAGGGAAATATGCTTTGATCCCATTCTTTTGCTGTTGACCATGGCATTTGTTTACACTGTGGTTTCAGCAGAGCTCTGTATGAGGGGGCTGTGTCTGTACTTCACCCAGTGTCTCTGTGTCTGTGCTTGCTTCCGTGGAGCTGCAGTAGGTTTGAAGAGAGGACACAGCTCCAGGCAAACAGCTTTGTTCATGGTTGGTGTCCGTCTCTGCGAACAGGGAGGAGTCATTTACTCTGCAGACACAGAGCCATCCTGGATCATGCTAGGAGCTCTGACAACCTACAGTGAGGCAAAGTGAAAGGGGATATCTGATGTGGCCTCTGGGTGATGCTGTGGGGGTGGGGACAGCCATGCGTCACAAGACAGGCTCTATTTGGATGATTGTCAAAGGAAGGGAGAAAGGGGAAGTGAGACCGTGATTTCAGAGAATGGGCCACACTTGACTTTAGGGGTTGGGGAAGCCTTGGCTAGGGTAGGTGGTGGATGGTCTGACTCAGTGCAGGGTTCTGTTTCTGACACTCATGTTGGGGGCACTGCTGGAAATCAAGCCATCTGACTGCACAAGGCTAGGCACCACACCACTATATTATATTGGCCTTGACTCCCTAGGCTGCAGTGCTGAGCTCTAAGGGCAAGGCCTCTGGAAAGAGCAGAGGGGTCAGAATTGAAGCTATGTCAGGGGGCCGTGAGTTAATAGGTACCACTTGATGAGTTTTCTTGATTCTTAGAGGCAATCTAAGAATGTGTTTTCTGGAGAAGAGAAAACATTTCTATATTAAATTTGGAAGAATCTATACTCTAAGAAAAATACTGCTGTCCCCATTGGCATGTGCCCTCTTTGCCTTGCAGAAATCACTTTTAGTTCAAACTGTGAAAGACATAAAGTTGGCCTTTGGGTGTCTTGCCATTATTGTAACACAAGTATGTGCCAAGTCCTGGGTCTGCCTGATGATAGCTCTCCCAAAATCAACATAGAGATGATGGCTCAGCCAATAAAGTGGCTACGTTACAACACCATCACCCATGTGAAAAAAGCAGCTTTGATGGCTAGGGTCTGTAACACCAGTGCAGATGGCCAGAGACAGGGGGGTCCCCAAAGCTCATTAACCAGGGAACCTGGTCAAATCCATGAGTTTTTTGAGAGACCCTGTCTTGACAAAGTGGAGGATGATAGAGGAGGACATGGACATCTGATGTCCACACACATGAACACACACGTATATACACCCATACCCATACTCAGAGACAAAGCAAACATTTCCATAGTAGCATCTTAAAGCAAGGGCATAGAAGTGTAGCACATAGCATCTTTGGTCCAAGTGAGGTAACTAGTGATCCAGAAAGGAAAATGATACAGCAGAGATGATGCTGGGACATAGGACGGAGGCAGAACGTGAAGGACTCTAATGCCAAGTGGTAGTGGATCCATAGCATGCTATCTCAGCAGTGGTGAGCTACTGAAGGAGTTTCAGCACAGAGAATGATGCCATATAAACCTCACAGTGATGGAAAGAATGTAACTCATCCTAGAAAATAAATCTTTGGGAACCTGTGATCTTTTATGCACTGAAATTCCCATCAGGTTAGCTCATTGAAGGTTAGATCACATCTTTGTCTCTTTGGATTTTCTCCATCACCATTTCTGTGTGGTCAAGGAAGGATGAGGCTTCCTCAGAGAGGATGGAGAAAGACTAGAATGGAGGCTCATTGAGGTCTTGGACATGGCCGAACATGGCTGGACATGGCATTGTTCACGTCTTTTGAAGGGTAGGAAGAGGGCTGAAGAGAAACACCAACAAAAAAATACATGCTTTCCACAAAGGGGGAACCTGAGTCACATGAGATCTGGGTTTCCTGGGTTTATTCTTAGTTGTGTCACTGCATGGAAAAGGGGGAAGTTTGCAGGAGGTCTCAGTGACGTAAACAGGACTAAAATCAAATTCATTACCTTAAAAAGGCTAAATCTGCTTCCATAGCCTTTCTGGCTACTTCAGCAATGATTCTAAAGGTGTGTGTGTGTGTGTGTGTGTGTGTGAGAGAGAGAGAGAGAGAGAGAGAGAGAGAGAGAGAGAGAGTGTGATGTGAGTGTGTGCAAGTGTGTGTGAGTGCATGTGAGTGAGTGTGTGTGTGTTCAGTGTGTGTGTGTGAGATGTGAGTATGTGCAAGTGAGTGTGTCTGTGTGTTGTTTTTGTTTTTTCATGGAGATGCACTGGGTAAATTCCTGTGTGTGCCAGGTGGAACCAGTACTGACTTGGAAGACCAGGGTGTTGGTAACATCACATGACAGTTTCTTGTGGCACCAGAGTCACCTGCATGTTCTAATCTGAGCCAGTGTTTGGAGAGGTTTATAGGTCCAGTTGGAGAAGAACTTCTGGAAAGGGAAGATGTTGGTGGCCACAAGCTGTCTTCAGTCACCATGGTCCAGACTTTCTGTGTCAGTTCTGTAGTGCCAGGCTTTGAGAAAAGAAGCCCCTAGAACTGTTCCAGAAGCTGGGGCCACATGAGCAAAGTTCCCTACATGCTTTCTCTTATGTAGTGGTCTGTGTCCTTGTCAGTTAAGACTTTCTGTACAAGGAATTGTGATTCTATCTTAAAGAAAAGGAACTATGTCAGCTTATCTATGATGTATTAGATTTTTTTATTTTATTTCTAACATTTCCATCATATATAAGCCAACATAGTTCCTTTTTTTTAAGAAAAGCTGGGCTTAGAGGTTTGTGAATATTCCCCAGGCCTGGTGGCATTCCATCTCTCCTCTTTCCCAGTCTTTACATTGATTGTATTGGTAGCTTCTTCCTGGCAGGGAAATAGTAGATGATAAACACACTTGCATATTTTCCCCCAAACAGCATTTTTCTGATTAGGTTTTTCTTCTAATAGGACAAGTATCTGACTATTCTTAAGTGCCTATGATTGCAGTGGCTTCTAGTCACAACTTGTCTCTGAGGTCATGGATGTCAGGCCAGAGTCAAATAGACTTCCTCTAGACTCAAGGGGTTCTTGTGGTTCCATGAAGGATATGACCTTAGAGTCCAGTAGGTACCACAAGATGCCAACCTCAGGATGGCTGATGAGAATAAAAAAGGATCAAAACATTGCCATCCATGCCCCAGCTTCAGAAGACTTTTCCACTTTCTTAGATGATACTTGAGAGAATCAGAATGCTATGGTGTTTATGAGATATGATGGTCAACTAACACATTTCTTTGTAGAGGGCTGGAGAGGTGCTTTAGTCAGTGAAATGCTTGCTGTGGAAACAATGAAGAGCTGGATCTGATCTCCAGGACCAGTGAAAAAAAAGTAGGGTGTGGTGGTGTAGATCCCTGGAGCTGAGTGGCCAGCCAGCCTAGCCAACCAAAAGAGCCTCAGGCCAGCAAGAGAGTCTGTAGTGAAAAACAAACAGAGAAGACTGGATGGTGCCCAAAGAGGAAAGGTCACTGAGCCACACACTGCACAAACACACACACACACACACACACACACACACACCCCTCACATGCACACCACATGAGAACATAAGATCTCTCTCTAGAGCAGTGAATTGAGACTTGTAGGATAATTTTTACCAGAAAGCAGCCAAGAAGGATGAACTGGAAGGAAGGAGAGCCTGGATGGAGGGGAAACCCATCAGCTATAATGACAGCTTCCACCTTTATGTCTTCCAACTCCACTGTGCCTCAAAGTGTTTGTCACTTGACTTTTATAATATATTCCTTCTAGACAAGGGAACAAAATTCATAGATGGAGTCACTGACTGCAAATGACCTGATTAGCTAATGCAGAGGCTTCCTGATTTGGAAGCTAACATGCTTGTCAGATTCTCACTATTTCTCAAACTCATTCATTTATTAAAATGTGTATTCTGGATCCTTCCTGTGTGCAATGAACGATTTTGAGCATGCTGAATGAAGCCTTAGCTATGTATTTAAAAATAACATCTTTAGGGCTTTCCATATGATTAGGACCATACTTAAGGTATGTATGCAACATCATAAATATCTTCACACTGTTTCTGTAAGACGTGGTCACTTACTCCTGGGTCCAATGGATACAAACTAACCTGCTCATCGGCCAAAAGCAGGAGGGTTGGTAGCAGCCTGGGAATGGCTCCCACTCCACCCTACTCCAAAGCCAATGCTCTTAATTAGGCCACCTCTGCCATTCTCATTACTCTTGTTAACAGCCGTAAATCAGACTCTGTCTGTACGACTCAGTACATTTCAAAGTAGAATATCATTTTTCTAATAAAACTACACTCAGAAAAAAACCGCGACATTAATGCTCATACATTTTACCCTCATTATGACATCAACCTCAGAGCCAAACTGTTTTGCACATTATAAAGAGCTGTTTTTATGATGAATGGGGCTTATATTAGCACTTCAATTGAGTTAAAACCAAAGTACATGAATGTTAGTGCACAAGAAATGCAATTAACAAAAAGCTGTTTCAGTGTGCTTGGGACACATCAGATTAATGTAATGACACCTTTAAACACTTGAAGTCTCCCTCTTTCAGTGTGGTTTATCAATGCAGAAAGGCAAATGTTTAAGTTCTGTGTTCCTTTTTCTTTCAAAGGAAACCTATCTTTACATCAAGCTTTGGTCACATTTTTAGTGGATCTAATACCTGATGAACTCAGACCTCGAGTTTGTGACCAAAACTCCTTGTTTGCTGTAGGAATGGTCATGTTGTCTTTACAGTCATATTTGGGCATGTGTAGGAAGTTCATATGGAGTAAGTGTGGTGTGTGTGTGTTGTGAATGTGTGTGTTGTGTCTATGTGTGTTGTGTGTGCATATTCATGCATCCGTTACTATGTTTGTGGAGCCTAGAGCCTGGGGTTAGGATGCCTTCCTTGGTCTCCATACACCTTATTTTCTTGTGACAAGTGCCTTCGCTGAACCTGGAGCTCGCTATTTCGGCTAGACCTGTTGGCCAGGGAGTCCTGGGGCCCACTCACCTGCCTCTGCACTCCTGTACCTGGTGTTCCCGGCATGCCTGGGTTTTACATGGAGGTTGGGGATCTGAATTCATAGCTTCACACTCACACAGCAAGCGCTTTGTCCTCTGTGCATTCCTCAAGCCTCCAAGCCCTCTGTATGCTCTCTATTTTGAGACAAGGCCTCTAAGTTGGCTAAGCTGGCCTTGAACTTTCAGTCCTCCTGTCTCAGCCTTCTGAGTAGCTGGGATCACAGGCTGTCCTACCAGGTCTGATTAATTGTCTTATATTTGAATACAACTACATACATTTGTTTAAAAAACAAAACAAAACAAAAACACATTTGCCTTGGTAGTTCTTAGTTGAAATACAGGTTCCACTCCAGTATTATTTATTTAGTTTGTATTCAATCAAATTTGTCTATCCTTTATTTAAAATTTTTATTTAATTCACATGCTTTTAAAATTAGTACTTGTGTTTGCTTGATGTTATGTTCAGCAAATTAAAGGGAAACCTCAGTTTAATTTAGGCCTTCTGGCTTCCTTAAGGTCAACTCTCTGTCTCAGAGGAAGAATATGATATTTCGGCCATTTATTCAAATTGGAAGTCTTAAGAAAAATCAAAGTCCTTAGATTTTCTGAAAACAGGATGCCACATTCTTTCTTGTTGTTTTGTTTTCTAATTCAATAAAAAGAAGTTCAGTTGTCAGCATAAAAGTTAAACCACAGAGTGTGGGTATTTAAAACAGCATTGGAATGAGCGTTTTGAGAAATTAATTTGCTCAAATTATGTTGTGCTTTCACATGCTGTACGGCAATATTAGCATCATGGAGCGTGCATTAAACAGTTCCCGTCAATTATCCTTGCCTATGAATGAATCGGAGGGTTCCTTTTGTTATAAATTACTATTTCCTACATGCTTTTGCAGAGAAGCAATGAAACGCTTTTAGACTTGGAATGTTTAAAAAGCTGCTCTTGCCAGTGCCTGATTTTGAGCCAGCTCCAATGCTCATAAGAACTCAGGAAGCAAAGCGGGGGCCAATCCATCCTCGACTCTACCTTTCTCCTCCCTCTGGATCATCTCTTTCAGCCCCCAGTGTTGCTTCAGCCACAGCTGGATCATTTGACACGGCCCAATGACATATGCCTAGCCACTGGTCTTTTGAGAATCATTTGAAGTTTTACATAAGGGATTTCCTGGGCAACCATAGTGCTACACTCTGGGTTTTGAGCATGGAGTACACACACAAATGGCTGCAACTTTTACGGTAGTGGGAGAGCCTGTGCTTCTCAGACTAAGTCACATGAAAAGACAGGTCTACCCCCATTTTGGATAGTTATATCTTAGACGACATAAGAAAGGGAAACAGACATTGCACATACCTCAAGCGTGAAACCAGGAGAGAACTGTATTTCCAGGTGCACTTTGACCATTGTGTCCCTCTTACCCATGACTTCACCTTTTCCCATCTCAATGACCTGTGGCCAACCATAGTATAGAAATTTTAAACGAAACATGCCGGAAATGAACAAGTCTCGTTTTACATTGTTTGCTATTCCGAATAGCATGGTAAAACCCTCACACCTTGTCCTGTCTGGGATGTGAATCACCTTCTATTCAGCTCAGCCACATAGTATAGCTACTTTCCACTAGATACTGAGTAGTCTTCGTGGCCATCAGATACACTTAGTATCAGGTTGCTTGCGTTCAAGTCTTCCAGTTTAATTAGTAAGGGCCCAAAGCACAAGAGTAGTGATGCTAGTAGCAGTTTGGGTATGCCAAAGAAAAACTATAAAGTGCTTCCTATAAGGGAACAGATGACTTACTAAGAGGAAAACCCAAGCTCCTCATGCTGGGATTGCTGGGGTCTGTGGTAACAATGTAGCCTTTATCCTGATATTTTGAAGACAGGAAAAGAAATGCTTACTCATTCAGTTGTCTGTAAAAGCCTTGGTCACAGTGTGTCCCAAATGCTTCAGCGAGATAGAAACGGAGATAGAAACGGTATTAATTTTGCAGGCAGAAAATGTGCACAGAAAACCCACACCTGTGTTAGAAACCAAAATGTCCTGTGTGGGTATGTACAGGAAAAAACCATTGTGCCTTTCCATACTCAGTCTCAGTTCTACCTGTGATTTCATATACCCACTAAGGATCTCGGACAGATTGCCATGGATAAGATGCAACATCATTGTGGTTACTTATCAAGCAGAGTGCTGCCACTCCTTTGGCAAGACTTCTTGGTTATGCTAGCTCTGTGGCACTGGTTTGGAGGAGACCTGTGAGAGCAGAGGTATTTGGCTATAATTTGGCTGATGGCTGTGATGACTCAGCAAGGTAGAATTTGGCAGGCTAGTGTGTGGACAACTTTGTTCTGCATCTCCCTTCATTTCTGCTATCTTACCTGACTTTTGTGTACCTACTAACATCTGCAATGGAATCGCTAGAATTGTTCCGGAAGCCCATAGAAATCTGACCACAAAGTGTACTCCTTGCTGTTGGAGCTGCCTTGTTGTTCAGCAAGATGAGTTCCTTTGCAGACTGATAGAAGGCCACTGCCAAGCATCTCTGATCTCCACCATCAGCCTGCTTCTCAAGTCCCAACAGCTAGCTTATTCAGAACAGGCATCGTGGATTATATAGCAGCTCCAGGGAGGGTCGTTGGTTTTGATCTTGACTTTCTCATGGGAGTGTGGGGTCCTCTTCATGGAAAAGAGCTCCCTGGGAGGAACACAGAGGCAGGCCATTGCTAAGTGCCTCTTGCAGTCATATTTGCCACTGAGGATTGATTTAGAAAAAAAAAAAAAAGAGAGATAGATGAAGCATTGATCAGGGCTGTGCAAAGACTGAGGTGGGTTAATCAGCCCAGGCTGATCTTATGTGGCAGCTGACAGAGGTTTACATTGCTGGGCAGTCAGGGGTGGAGAAAGTCACAAGCTACAGGGAGCTGGCTCTACCTGTCCTTCTTGAGTCCTTTGGATGCTCTCTGTTTCTCTGAGGGCTCTTTAGCTGCCTCCTTTCATTGTTTTGTGTTTAAGCATGTCCCTGTGTATGTGTGTGCACATGTACACATGAGTGTGGAGACTAGGAGTCATTGTTAGGTGTCACTCAATCACCACCGGCCTTATTTTTTGAGACAGGGTCTTCCATTGAACCAGGAACTCCCCAGTTTGACTAGACTGACTGGCTCTCAAGTCTCAGGAATCCTCCTGTCTCTACTGGCCCAGCATGGGGATTATTGACATGTGCTTACCACACCAAGTTGTTTTAATGTCAGAGCTGAGAATTGAACTCAGGACCTCATGCTTGGGCAGCAAGCACTTTGCTGGCTGAACCAAGTCCTCTGCCCCAGTGTTGCTGTATTACTGGACCTCCAAAAGCCCCTGGTTTTAGCTTTCACCTGGAGATTCTTGATCATTTAGTAAGGAACTTTTGAAAATGGGAAGGGCTGCCAAAAGATGGGGTTTCTGTCTGCAGACAGCCTAAGAGCCTTTTCTGTGTGTTTCTGGGAGTGAACACAAATCTGCCAGCAGATGGCTCTGTAGCCCACTCCACAGGCACACTGAAAACTGGAGCCTAAGCGGATGACCTTGTTGTGCAGTGCTTGGCTCCATTGCCCCAGAGAGAGAGAGAGAGAGAGCATGCACACACACATAAGTGAGCATGTGCACTTCTATTTCACAGAGTGACTCCCAACCTCTTGGTTATCTAGTTCCCTCCCAGAGTCCCCTCTGAACACTGAGGAATTGCAGAATGCTCCACATTCACTATTTGCAGCTGCTGACATAGAGAAGTCTGGTAATGTGACCCCTTTTCTGAGATGACTCTTGGGTGCTCTTATAATAGAGGTGTCACTTGTCCCAGGGCTTCCTACTGGTCCCCAGCCAAGCAGCAAAGGGCAGTTCAGGCTGTTTAGGGATGCTAATTTCCTGCCATCACGGAAAACAATATCCTGTTTTACTGTTGTTACTGAAAATCTGTTTTAGAAGCTTTTTAGTTAAGGCGTGTCCAACCTGTTGCCTGAAGGACACATGTGGCTCAGAATAGCTATAAATGTGGCCTTAGAGCAAAATAGTAAATTTATTTAAAATATTACGAGATGTTTTTGGTGTTTCTTTTAAAAAAAATGAATTGCACATTTCTCTGAGTGTGAACCTTGTAAATAGTGTGCTATGGTATTAAAAGTTTGGATGTGCCTAAAGCCATTTAGGTGGAGGTGCAGGTGAGAAACATGTTCAGGACTCATAAGCATGAGGACCTGAGTTTGATTCACAGAACCCACAGTAAGAAGCTGTGTGTAGAGGGGCATGTTTGTAGTCTCAATGCTGTAGTCAGGTCTGGGACTCACTGGCCAGGCAAGCTAGCCCGCATGGAAAAGTGTCCGGCCAGTGAGAGACCCTGTCTCAAAAAACAAAGTGGATTTCACCTGAGCAATGCAGCAGAGGCTGTCCTCAGGCTTCTGCATACATGAACATGTGTATGTATGCATGCGCAAACACATACACACTAAGAGATGTATGGGAAAGAGAGCAGATATTGAATGTGGTGTGCGTCACACTTCTAAGTAGAAGATGCTGAAAACAACCAGTAACTGAATCTCCAAATTAGCTCAAGAGAAATTAAAAATAATTTAACAATATAGGTTAGGGGCTGGAGAGATGGCTCAGAGGTTAAGAGCACTGGCTGCTCTTCCAGAGGTCCTGAGTTCAATTCCCAGCAACCACATTGTAGCTCACAGCCATCCGTAATGAGATCTAGTGCCGCCTTCTGGCATGCAGGCATACATGGAGGCAGAATGTTTTTTACATAATAAATAAAAAGTTTAAAAAACAAAACACTAAAACAATACATTTTAATAAATTAAGTTGCTTGGCTAGCTTGGGCATCTAGCCCATCAGGATGACTTGTCATTGTCTTCCTATGTAGTTTGATACTACTCATAAGGCCTCCTCATGCAAAAACAAGCACAAAAACAAAAAACAAACAAACAAAACAAAACCCTCCTCGTGCCATTCTCCTCAGCATCTTGCTGTCTTAGAAGAGAGATGTCAGTTACTATGTCATTTGTGCCCTTAAACATCGAAGGTGCTTGCTAACAGGGGCTGTCACTCATCTGTGCCTTGGGTTTAGTTGAGTTGTCTGGCAGGGTTTTTGTTTTTTAAACAGATTTAGGAAATGTTTTAAGAAGCAGACTGGCATCCAAGATTAAGAACCAGGTAGTGGATGAGTTAGCCTCTGAAACAAACAAAATACAAAACACAAAAGAACACTTAAGAGAGAACAGGAGCAAAATCCAACCTGGAGTGATGCACAGGGTGCCCTCGCTCCCCCCTGCAGGGAAGATGTTTGGGTTACTGGTGTTCCGGTCACAAAACGAGTTCTGGTCTTATTTCAAAGCAAACAGCCTTAGAGCATTTTCTGTAGATTCTCTTCCCTGAATTCACAGGTATGAAGGAAAAAGAAAGAAGAAAGTCACCACATCTTGCTTGATGGTTTCGTGGTAACAAGTTGTGAGACCATCCTGCCTGGCAGTTAAGTCTGACTCTGGTTGCTTCTTCGCAGCTCTCAGAGGGTGGCAATCAGAGGATGGAGCTCCTCCAGAGCAGGCAAAACAACTCATCCAACTCATCGGAGGTGTCCAGGACAAAGTCTTACTCCTTGACGATCCAAAACACTACGGTCTGCAGCTCTGGCACCTACAGGTGTGCCCTGCAGGAGCTTGGAGGGCGGCGAAACTTCAGTGGCACTGTGATTTTGAAAGTGACAGGTGAGCTCACCTTGCTTCTTCTCACAGGCTGGGGTGTGCTTTCTGTGGGCCCCGAAGTCTCTCCTCTTCCAGAATCTGGCCCTGCAGCGTAGGAAAACATATGTGGCTGGGAGTGAATTCCTCTGAAGAACATGAGTTTTTCTCTATGTGGCTTAAGCTATGCATTGACTTTTGCCCAACATTTGCAGGGAGAAATGAGGCCGGAAATGACAAACACATTGCCTATAGGGCCCTGGTTTTGCACAACAGTTATAATCTTGTGCCATGTATTTGAAAGCTATTAGGACTAAGATAGTAATCGTCCGATCACAAGGCATGACTGCTTTGGAAAGGGCCAGTCAGTGTCTGCACTTTGCTCACTGCTTGCTGTGCATGTGTGAGTGTGCACACACGCAACCTTATACCCTTTTCAATATCCAGCCTTCCGCCCTGGTTCGCTGGTCTTGGTGATACATTGTACACTTGCCTCGCAATGTGTGGATTAGCTAAATGTACATCTTCCCAGGGACAAGCAATTCTCTGTTCTGTGCTTTTTTTTCTCAGTGCACAGTAGGCCCTCAGCAAGTATCTAAGGATAAGGAATGAGAATGGCATACAATGGGGAGTTAGGAGGGACAGAGAGGAAGTGAAGAGCATAGCTGGTTACCTTCCCTCTTCTCTCCCAACACAGCATTGCCTCCAAGTTAAGGGTCAGACTGGAGTGAATTGCTTAGATCTGGCTCAAATGTTAACAGTGACACCAGGGTGTGGCTTGTTTCGTCACTGTTTTAATCTAAGCCTCATCTCTCAAACGGGGCCAATGACATCTGTATGCTGAGTTTGTTGTTAAATTTAATGACATATCACACCAGGATGCTACGTGTGGTGCCTGAGGTAGACAGGATACTCAATCATTCTTAGGGATCCCTAAAATAATGTCTCTCATCCTTTTCTGTTGAGTTATAGACCCTCGTGAGAATCTATTCCTAGCCCACTGCATTGCAATTTTGAATCTAATCTCAATTCCGTAAGACTCAAGGGAACAATTTCTTGGAATCATCTGCTTACTGTCTGCCCCTACCCAGGCAGTGAGCCAAGCCCATTGGCAACATCACTGTAGCACAAGCCACACATCAGCTAGTGTCTGAGTGGGACATGTCCCTTTTCCCAGGTTGTTCCCGGCTGGGGCTTCCCCTCTGTTATCATCTAGTGCCACAGCCACAGCATCAAACATCCTGAAGGAGCTGGTCCTCTCACCCTATGCTGCTGGCCTGCTCTAAGAACACAGCTCAGGGGCTAGGCATGGTAGAATGCTCAGCTAGTATGTGGGAAACCCTAGGTACCAATAAAACTGGGGATGGTAGCAATGCCGATAATCCAGGTTCTTAGAAGGTGGAGGCAGGGGGATCAAGGAATTCTGAGTCATCTCTTTTGCATGATGAGTTCAAGGCCAACCTGGGCCACATGATACCCTGCCTCAAGAAGACAGATAAAACAAAGCTCTTGGACAAGAACAGGCAGATTCCCAGCCTCATTTTCTAGTCTGACTCTTAAGTTAAGGTCACTTACCTAAGAGTTCACCTAGTCACAAGGCATTATGGTAGTTTTTGGCCCTGGAAGCTCAGCAAACATACCACCCATCCCTTGGCATACAGCCAGAGCAATGGGACAGCAACCCCTTAAGAGTGCTGTCACTGCCTCCACAACTGGTCTTTCCCAAGGGTGGGGATGGGACCAGAGGAAGCAGGAGCCGGGCAGGGTAGGATAGTCCTTTGATGTCTTCACGGGTTCCTTTTCTTTCTTAAGGATGCCCCAAGGAAGCCGCAGAGTCCCCTTTCAGGAAGTACAGGGCTGAAGCTGTGCTGCTCTTCTCTCTGGTCATTTTCTACCTGACACTCATCATTTTCACTTGCGTAAGTACCTCTTGCTGTGACGTGGTCCCCAGGGTCCTGCTGATTCCTGTAGGTTTTGCAGACAGTGTGGTTCACTGAAAGTTTACCCTCTGAAGGCTGGACACTTGAGGCCTCCACACTGGCCAGCGCACTGGGATTCCTCCAGCCTGCTTTTGGTTTATGGAGTCACTTGGAGCCTTGTGTAAGGCCTGCGAGGTAGCGCAGGTGACACCGATAGGGCTGTGTAGGAGAGTCTGAAGAGTCCCACGAAGACCCGAAGGACTTGTGGTCACAGTGTGGTCGCCATCCTGCGGTGTTGGGTCATCCCCTTTGGTCACACTGCCATGAGCCTGTTTTCTCTTAGTGGATCTACTTATAGTTTGGCACTTCCCATGCTTTTTAAGATTTACTCCTAAGGAGTCAGGATGCTAAGGCATCCTCTGGATAGGGAGGGGGGGTGACTTCAAGTACTTGGGCATTCTTGACATGCCCCTTAGCATATTGGTCATAGGATCCAGCTGGAAGCCCTTAAGCCCATTTTTTCCCTGGTTGTTCACTGGACTGACCATGGCCCTCAGGGAGCAGGGCTATTGAAGACTCTGACGTATGTCTTCAGGCCACCAGAAGGGCTGGGTGTATGGGGACCAGGATAGACTCATCCTAGAGCCATCCATCCCAAGGCTGCTCTTGTCACCTACTTGTCTTTGTATTTAGCTCTCTGTCCCTCCTACTGTGTAAATAATGTTTCTGATTTCTATTTTAAAGAGCAATCAACAAACATTGCATCATATCCCATAACTATATAAAATTATTACATATGAATAAAAATTTAAGTCACCAGTTTTCTTTTTAAAGAACAAAATGAAATACTGGTGTTTCATAATCAGGCAAAGGTGAAAAAGTATATTTTTGAGATATTCATGACTTTGAAATGAATTGTTGAGTAACATACTAAGATTTTTCTGAATGTTAACAACTTCTTAAAGAAAGATTACATCAATTAATCTGAAAAGGCTTTTTAAGGCAAATGTATTTTTGGTGGTACTATTCATTAAATTTAGAGTCTTTCATAAATCTGCTTCAAATCAAATAGGGACTTCATTTGAAATAGTTTAGAAATAAAAAGCAAATATATACAAATAAAACAAAAGACTTCCCATGAAACTCTCCTGTGTACAGAGCATTCTGCCGACCACTGCATGGGATAGAAATGGGAGAAATGGGTGCTATGTCCCCCAGGTTCCTAGAGCTCGCAGTTTGGTCAGTAAGGTTGTTTGTTCATAAGAAGGTAACTAGGATGGTCAGTACAATTATGATGGTCGCCTTTGGTTTCTTGTTGGCAGCTATCTGCTACCACAGGTACTGGCTTTCCACATTGTGTGACAGTAGGGGCTAGAGAGCATGGCAGGTGGGAATCAGTGAGTCTCCTGATGAGATTTGGAAACATCGGGGAAGTGGTATGATACTTATAGCTTGTAAAGAATGAGGGGTGGTAGATATAATGGGTATTTCCAAGATGAGGTATCCAGACAGCTCTTGGGGGGGGGGTAGTGTGACAGTTACCAAGTTTTCCCAATAACTCATTCCTCAAATCTTTTCATTTTGCTTTTTACAGAAGTTTGCACGACTACAGAGTATTTTTCCAGATAT
Source organism: Phodopus roborovskii (assembly GCF_943737965.1). Lineage (NCBI taxonomy): Eukaryota > Metazoa > Chordata > Mammalia > Rodentia > Cricetidae > Phodopus > Phodopus roborovskii. The sequence goes on along the minus strand of NW_026126482.1, from coordinate 18,206,964 downwards.
TTCTAAACCTGGTACGGAACAAGCTTTTCTTCCAGTCACCTCCCCAAGCAAGCATTCGGGGCCAGTGACCCTTCCCAAGACAGAAACAGTATGAGTAGGGTCTCTGCTGGGTTTTACAAAGCCAAAGGCACGTCAGATCAGTGTACCTGAATGCTGCCCAGACACGAGAAGAACAAGCCCCACCCTCAGATGGCAACCTTCCTTTGAAGTCCTTCACCTGACAGTGGGTTCCACACTACTCCCTGCCACAGGGTCTTGAGCACCATCACATGATCATGAAGCATGGGGCCATCACTGCTTCTTTATGGCTGTCAGCTTAGCGTTTCATATGGCTATCTGGTCAACCTCTTGAATGCTTTTCAGTCATATAAAAGCTATGGTGAGATGCAGGTGGAGCAGGGTCATGGGAAATTTGAACACTCTGAGCTGGCCCTGTGACAGACTCCCGAGGACAGCTGTCCTCTTCTACATCTGGGATACATCTCTTTGAATTTGTCCTGTTTTGTTGCACTAGTCCAGATGTCTCACATCTGGCAGAAATTGACAGGCCAAGCTGTGAGCCAGTGGGAAATATTTAGCAAATAATTTCCCAGTGCGAAGGTCCTGCTATTAGTAAGGAGTATTATGTGTACATAGAAATGAGGGGTCAATGAACTGTTCCTCAGCAGGGACCTTTTCATCTAGAAAAGACATCCATAAAGCGGCAATACAGAGGGGTGCCACGTTTATTTTTTTAATCTACATGTACTTGTCAAAGAAGAATTTTCATGTTTTTCAAAGAAGAATGTATCTTTTTTTTTTTTTTTTAAAAGATGGTTGTCTGGTTAGATAGCATTGCTACCTGACAGGCAGTATTAGTGAATATGGAGAGTGTCCCTCAGAATAGGGACAACAAGCTAGAAGCACTGTACAATGTCCTGCTGGGAAGGGAGGACCACGGACTGTGCTACCTGAAGTCTGGCCACAATTGTCCAAACCTGTCTGTAGGATCCTGGCTGAGTCACTTGTGGTTTTCACTTTCTGGATTGTAAATCAGATAGTTTTTGTTTGGGTTGACAAAAAATGGATGTGAAAAATACTTTGGGAAAGTTGAGGATACTGTACACAGTGGCAGCCCCGCTGGGCTGATTATCTTGCTGATATCCTAGTGTTCTGGAGCTGAGAGAATGCCTATCATGTCTCACCCTCCCAACCCATCCAAAGAAAGAAGGATACAGAGAGATGTTACTATAAAGCATGTCTGCTGTGAGAACTCTTCCTGAGACATGGAGAGACTGGCTCTGTGTTTTGTTCTTGAAGGACCGGTCCCAAGTTCTTGAAGATACGGACCTACGGGAGCCTCTGAGCCATGGCAGGAGGGAGTTCTCAGATGTTACATTTCTTTAATGAACTTGTTCCCTTCCTCATTTGCTTCCCAAAGATATTTTGTCCCTTTAATGGTGTGTGCATCACCTGCACTGACATGAGAGTGAAAAGCAATGTTGAACTGACCAAGTGTTTACCTCTACTCACCACTTTCATGCTATTAAAGGTGTGCATGTGAAGAGCAGTGTTCTTCTCTTCTATCTTTAAAACAATTCAGACTTTAAATGGAAGCTTGAATGCTGATTGGGGAATAAGAATGCAGAAATGGTAGAGGTAAAGGACTGACTGATTTCCTGATCTGGGGTAGGGGTGGAGGACAAGGACATATGGCTTCAGACCTCTGTGACATGGCACTCCTTCTTCCAAAGTCTACCAGATCCATCGTGGAGTTGCTTCCCTACCAGCTAGTACATGGTCAGCTTGGCCACCTATGTGACCATAGTGGGGAGAATCCAAAGAGAGACTCTACTTCTTAATGTGTGAAGTCAGGGGCACTGATCTTGGGATTCATGGGGTTTTATTCGAGGTTTTCAAATAGACACCTAAGCCCTAAGCTGTCTGGAAAGTTCTATACAATGTGCTTGTGGTGGCTGTAAAAACATCGTGGGTGAGAGGCTTCATGAAGATGAATACCTGCAAAGTGTTTGTCAAAGCTGAAGAATCACTTTGAATGGATTCAAGTCCATTGTCAAATGCTTTGCAAATGCACCAGACAACTTAGTGTCACGTCTAGGAACTCAGATCTCTTATCTGTCTGAAGCTGTGCCACCTCAGCCAGGATTCAGAGTAAGAACGTTGATTTGTTTGCTAGATACATTTGGAAGATTAACTGAGGGAGTCCATGGAAGGGCAAAAGTGTCTAGCAGTGTTTAGGTAGAAGAACAAGAAAGTAGGAAAGGGGAGTAGAAGAAATGCCAGTGTCCACAAACTTTTGACAAGCTTGTTTAATTAGAAGGAATAAATTGATTTATTGGGTTTTGCATGTTGCCTTCTAACGTGGTTAAATAAGGATCAGGATAAACAAATAGGCCGAACAGATGTTTATTCAGGGAGAAATAACTTACAACCTAGACAGATGAACACCAGGAAAGTCAACCGGATCCTCTCCTGTCCGAGTCACGCCAGCAAGAGAGCTTTTTCTGGCTCTCCCTCTGACTTCCTTCCACAGGTCACTTCCGCCCATGGCTCCACCCCCCAATGGGCGTGGTCAGTGCCACAGAAGGACTATCTCACTGAGGACTGATACACAGTGAAATAAACACTCCATGGCCATGAGAGCTATTGTGGGAGACTAGGGAGAAGGGTTCCCCCTGGTGCTTTAGATAGTCTTAACTAAAACATGATAAAAGTTTGATAGCAGGTTTCACACCTAATATTTAGTGTTAAAAAATGTGTGTGAGAGAGACAGACACACAGAGAGAGACAACATAGAGAGACAGAGGCAGAGAGAGACATAGTTACACACGGAGATAAAGACAGGGGGGAAGAGGGATGGAAATGGAGAGGGAAGAGAGTGAAGAAGCAAGAAAGTAGAAAGGGAGAGAGGGAGAGGTCGCAGGAGAGATGGAGAAAGGGAGAGAAGAATGAGAGGGAGATAGGGAAGGAGAGAAGAAAAGGGAGGGGAAGAAGGGAGAGGGGGAGTAGGGGCAGGAAGAAAGAAGATGGAGAGGCAAACAGAGAATGGGAACAAGAAGGGGGAGGGGAGGAAGGGGGGCCAGGAGAAGGAGGGAGGGAGAGCAGAGAGAGAGAGAGAGACAGAGAGAGAGAGAAGAGAATGGACTTTTTGCTGCCTCTCTTGAATCCTACCCACTCTTTCAGAGGACCCTGGACTACATTTACTTTGTCTTCACCGCTGGGGAGAGCTTTGGCCTCATCCTTTCCTTTGTGGAAGAATTAGACCTACAGGTGTACCGATTTTGCCTGGGGATGTCCCAGGACACAAATACAAACACATCGGCGGGCGTCATGCTCTAAAAGACAATCTGCCAGGGCTGTGGCTCCTCAGACACAGGCGGCAGCCTGTGCCCCACAGCACAGTCCATAGTCTGAGAACCCAGAGCTGTCCTTTCATTGGCACGTTTGTTTGGTGGCATTGATTGGACAATTAATAATACTTTGCATTTCCTTTGTAAAACTAGCACACATTCCTCAGTGGGTGAGACCACGTGTTCTTTCAGAGGACCTACGTTCTGCTCCCACACTCCACTCCAGTTCCGGGGGATCAGTTTCTCCCTTCTGTCCTCATGGGCACTGCATGCATGCGGTTTGCACACGTACATGCAGGCAAACACATGTGCATAAAAATAAATCTTTAAAAACATTACGGAGGGCCGCAACAGGAGCTGTGTGCCTCCTTCCCTCACTTCCCCTGGCAGTGTGGTATTTGCAGAGCCAATCTTGATTCTGATTGGTTGCTGAGATGCAGCAGTCACTTCTTTGTCCAGAGTCTGTCACAGATGTTTATTTTCCCCTTTCTAGATTTGCTTGGTTTTTAATTTTCACATTAGAACTATATAAGAAATTTAAAATCTATTTCTGTCTTTCTGTGCTGGTGTGTGTGTGTGTGTGTGTGTGTGTGTGTGTGTGTGTGTCTGCATGTGCATGGGTATATATGTGTCTGTGTGTGTGCTTGTGTGAGTATGTGTATGTGTGTCTGTGTATGTGTCTGTATGTGTGTGTGTTTGTGTGCATATGTGTGTCTGTATGTGCATGTGTGCATATGTGAATGTAAGTATATGTGTGTGTCTGTGTGTGAGTATATGTATCTGTGTCTATGTGTACATGAACACAGGTGTGTGTGTGTGTGGGTGGGTGGGTGTGTACACGTGTATGTAAAGAGAGTGAAGTTGAACGTAAGTATATTGGCTGAGTGTTAGCTCTAGACAGACACTTTGAACAATTTAAAGAAGCCTGACTCAATCCTTTCTTTGAAAGAGCATCCCCTCTGGTGGAAGGAGACATGAGCTCGGTGCAGTACACTTAGTTACCCAATTCACTTAGCATTGTAAAGAAATATGAACAATAGCTTGGGAAGGTACACTAGTTACTTTTCTTACTGCTGTGACCCAGAAGAAGCAATGTAGAGCAGAAGGATTCATCTGGACTCTTGCTAAGAGGAGGCACACAGTCCATCATGGGATGGTGGGGGAATTGAGCAAGGTGCTTGCTCAATCTGGATGGATGTGGAAACAGAGAGGACACTGGCTTTCCTTTTCCTTTTCTGCTCAGAGGAGAAGCCCAGCTTATGGAACGGGGAAGCCTTCCTTCAGGGAGGGTCTTCCTTCTCCTCAGTTCAACTTCCCTAGCAAAGTCACAGAGGGAAAGAAGAACATATTCTAAGTGATTGCAAATCTAGTCTCAGGAGCAGTGAAGATCGACCATTGCAGATGGCGAAGCAGACTCACTCCACTTAAACTCGGACTTCAAAGTTAAGCACAAGTTTGGATAATGGTGGGAAAGGATGGGGGGGGGGGACAGAAAAGAACCTGTCCTTGAGAAAGTAAGCTTGGGCTTGAGAATTATGGCGACAAAGGACCCCCTCGTTCCAGATGGAATGCGGAGAAAGCAGAGGTGATTGACAAACACATTGTCTTGGATGATTAGAGCTATGACACAGTATTGATGGATCCAGAGTTGTGGGGCCACAGTGTCAGATCATGTGGGGACAATAGCCAGGAAACCACGGTGAAGGAGCAAACAATGGAGTTGGAGGTGTATGGCATCAAAACCACCGGGCAGGCTGGAAACCCAGAGCAGCACCACCTCAGTAGTAGAGACGGGAAAGATGGAGATCCGTTTTTTAAATTATGTGTTCATTGTGTATGTATGTTTGCATGCACATGCCTTGGCATGCATGTAGAGACTGGAAGTCAGAGATAGTTGCAGGAGCTAGTTTTTGCCTTCTACCACATGGATAGTGGGTTTTGAACTCATGTTATAAGGCTTGGTGAAAAGTTCCTTTCTCCACTGAGCCATCTCACTGGCCTGGGTTTTGAGTGTTAATATGAGATCTAGGTGTTGCAGCTCTCTCTCTCTCTCTCTCTCTCTCTCTCTCTCTCTCTCTCTCTCTCTCTCTCTGTGTGTGTGTGTGTGTGTGTGTGTGTGTGTGTGTGTGTGTGTGTGTGTGGTGTCTGTCTCGCTGCATTTTTTAAAGTTAGTCTCCTTTCCCTTTAAAAACATGACAGACTGGGAAAGTAGTCGGTCCCTCGCATCTTACCTGTAGACAGCTGAATCATCTAAGGTCACAGAACATCTTTCCCAGCTGTCCTTACAGCTAATAACCTGGCCATTGATGGCAGGCTTCAAGATGGCTTTAATCTTCCTCACCCCCACGTCAAGTTTTCTATTCTAGAAGAATATGCCTAGTGTCCACTCTCCTTGTATAACATGATATTTATTATGATTGGCCAGCTGTCATATAGAACACATTGGGTATAATCTGAGTCCTTTTGGTTCTTTCTGTGTGTGTGTGTGTGTGTGTGTGTGTGTGTGTGTGTGTGTGTGTGTTTTCAACTGTATAACTGATGCCAAATTCCTTCCTTGATTCTTGCCTTTTCACTTCTGCCCAACTGATTCTGTGTTATGAAAATACTCCTTAATTTTTAGAAGCTAAGTCAGTGTAAACACACCAACAAAGTATGACCGCAAAGCCAGTGACACCTTCTGGGCTGTGTAATGGGTCATAATGAACGTGTGATAGAGAAAGGGAAACAGTGTCGCACAGCATCGCTCATTGCCTTAGACTGTAGTGACTCACACGCAGCCCCTCTGTCCTTCAGATCCAAGGCATTTCACTTGAACATCAATCCTCTCCTTTTCACTTCTGTATTTCATTCTCCCTATGAGATTCCAGGCTGAGCACGGTTAGGTTACAGGGGACTGGTTACCAGGAAAACATCATCTAGGCTGTATATCTGTTTCCATGGTTCCTGAGACGTTAGGGTGAGAGAAGAAGATGGAACTCGGGTATTAAAGCAAGCTTCCCATTCTCTTCTCTCAATGGGTACCCTAACCTACAGCGTCCCTCCGGGCAGAGGACCTGGATCTCGCTTAGTGGCTTATTTAGATTCTACATGAGAAAACCATATTGTTTTTGCTTCATTATAAGAGTGACTATTTCTTCCAGTTGACCATTTTCCCCTTTATGCTTTGCCAAAGTAGCCTGTTTACAATCTACTCTTGCAGATTATAGTGCTTACCAGAGGCAAGGAGGAAGGAATTCACACACTCAAGAGCTTTGAGATGCCCCCACAGAGTTGGAATGATTTTTTTTCCAAAGGGGGAAAAACAATCTGTAAATGTATATGCATTTGCCCTCAATACCAGCTGGACAGCCTGTCAATGACTCCCATTCAGGAACAACAAAGGACCATGTCAGAAGTCAAGGAACAGGAGGCTGAGAACTAATAATAATTTTGCACTTATGCAGCAGTTTTTATCTGAAGACCTCAGAGTGCTTTTATAAACATTAATTAAATTGCCGGCAGCCCTGTGAGATGGCCGTGTAACACTATTTCCAATTGGCAGGGGGTGATGGAAGGAAAAGGGTAGGTAGCCATGGAGGGAGGCTGGAAACAGGCCATGCTATGTGCCTGTGGATTGTGGACTCATATGAAGTGGGAGCATTTCCGTGGGAGGCCAAGGCCGTGGTCGGGTGTACTGGGTCAAGGGGATGGTCTGGTGACTTCCCAGCAGGAACCAGCTTGCGCATAAATGAGGGGCTACCAGCACCAGGGCTTGAAGGATGATGGCATGATGGGAGATGTCATTCTGTATATGTTTCTCATACTGGTTAATGAGTAAAGCACTGTTGGCCAATAGGAAAGGAAGATAGGAGGGACTAGGAGACAAGGAGGAAAGAGGAAGTAGTGAGAAGGAGTCAACATGGAGAGTCTGGAGAGAGCAGGACGCTGGCTCTCGGTAAGATGAGACCACGGGGAAATACATAGATTAATAGGAATGGGTTAATAATTAACACAGAGCTAGCCGATAAGAAACGAGTAATGGGCCAACAGAATTATATCAAATACAGAGTCTCTGTGTGTGAATTGGGGCTGGCACAGCAGCAGGACCAGACCGGCAGCTGGGAGGAAAACCTTACTCCTTACAATGGCACGGTCTCCTCAGAGGTTCATCACCACACACCAAGATGACAGTCATTACAAACTGCTTTTTGCAGTGGCATAATGGCAAACATGATGACTGTCTTGTGGCATTTTCTAGGAAGATGTAACAACTACCTATTCACCCGAGGCAGGATTCCACCACAGCCCAAAGTCGTGATCCCACACACATCTAGCTTGTCCATCCAGTGAGTTTATTTTGGTTACTGATTGACTCCATTACATAGACGCCTACTACGTTGTGGATGATGACTCACAACTTGCAGCCCGCCTCACTGGAGAGTTCTCTTTCTCAGCAACTGTTCCCTGCTGTTTAATTTGGGGAGGGGCTCGTGAATTTTATAATTTTCATGAACTTCCAGAATCTTGTCAATTTGCTTCCTGAGTCTTATGAGTCCTCCATCCCCAATCCCAGGAAATAATGTTCAAATTCAGAGGGAACAGCTATACAACACTGACTTTGATTGCTTGTAGATGTGGCCATAACTGCCACGCGGAACACTGGTATTCGGTCTTGTATGCTGTTACATCTAACTATGTGCTCCATTAAGATCTCTTGAAGTCTGATCTCTGGTACCTATGAATACAACCTGCTCTGGAATGGAACTCTTTGAAAATGTAGTTGTCATGAGGTGCTAGGGCTTAGGGAGCTGTCCATGTAACAAGAGGGAAATTTGGACACAGGCACAGATAGCCAAGCAGATAAAAGAAGGCCTGGTGATGTCAGAGGTAGCATTGGGAGCGATGCATCCACAAAGCCAGGGCATGCCAAGGATTGCTGGCAATGCCAAAAGCAGGAGGGAAGCCTAGAAGTGGTCCTTCCCCTGTGCCTCCAGAGGGAGCATGGCTCGGGGACACCTTGTATGAGACTTCCAGCTCCAGACCTCTGATCTTCTTCTGTTGCTGTAGTTGTTACAAGCTGGCCAGCATGTGGTAGGTACTTTGTTATGGCAGCTCCAGAAAAGGGTGCAGTGACTTAAACAAGGAGACTTTTAAGTCCAGGGTGATTAAACATCAAGCATGTGAAAACACATCCCTCTATCCAATACCCAGGTAGAGTTTCCTGGAGGGAGCGGGCTGGAATGTGTTTTAGATGGATGGTTGTTTTAATCATGATGTTCCAACTGGTGATGAGGATGAGTGGGTGGTACTGCCCTATAATGTAATAATGCAAAATGGTGACAGTGACATCACAGTGGTCCTCTGGCATGGCAGGTATTGGTTCTTAAACCAATCCTTTTTTCTTAAGATTTATTTTTATTTGTGTGTGTGTGTATGTGTGTGTGTGTGTGTGTGTGTGTGTGTGTGTGTGTGTGTGCATGTAGATGTCTATGGAGGTATTGGATCCCCCGAAGTTGGAATTACAGGAGATTGTGAACCATCAGAAGTGGGTTTTAGGAACAGAACTAATATTCACTGAAAAGGCAGCAAATATTCTTAACCACTGGGACATCTCTCCAGCCCTTGTTTACTATTATTATTTTTGTCTTATTTTGGTATGTTGATTTTCAGTTGTATAAATGCCTTCAATACATCCCATTTCTTCATCCCTAAAGTTGACATTGTTTGGAAAAAAATCAAAATATTTACCCAGAAGCCATTGCTGCTGGGTCAAGGGTAGCAAAGGAAAAAAAAAAATCTGTTGCAAGTAAGACCCAAACTCTGGAAATGTCATTATTCTGTCCTGAGTGAGGTTGTAGGCATACAGGACAGGAAGTCATCTGCTGTATTCAACTTTCATCTTCCTCAGACTCTTTCTTTTAAAAAGTACAAGTGATCCCAGCAGGGGTAACACATAAATCAATACAACATGGGCAGGATACATTAGGGGCTGGAAAAAGAAACTGCACTGGAGTCAGACTGACGTGAGCTGGAATGTGGGCTCCCCCATTCACCACTCCAATCATATTAAACATCCTCTTGGTGTCTCAGTTGACTTATTGCTAGATGGGTGTTAGTAACAACTCCTGAATTTTAAGTAAAAGGCTGGTATAAAGAGCATGTTAAATTATCAGCCCCGTTTTCTTCCTCACGTGGTTCCTTCTTTTGGAGGCTGGAAGATGCTTGAGTAGCAGCAGAGGGGTGCCCAGAGGCTGCCCAATGGAAGAGGTTTCAGAATGGGGCTATCACATTACAGACTACAGAGAAGCTTCTTTCTTCTCCATGCAGCTTCAGTGAGCCCCACTCCTGGGAGCCTCCTTCCTTTCCTCCCTGGGTCCCCAAAGCCATTGGGACTGAGCACAGTGGGCAATGGAGCGAAGCCTTTCTCTACCATTTCTTTCTAAAGGGGGGGTCATATTATAGAGAAACAGAGGAATCTGCTGTACGGAGTTGCCCAAGTTGCCAGCAGAGCCCTCTGGGCAGGCTGCGAGTCCATTAGTGCATAGGAAGGAAGCAGGTGTTGCTCCCGTGCATCAAACTAGGCATCTTTCTAATCATCACAGGTTGGTTTTATTTGTATGCATTTGAATAGAGGGTCTTACACACCATACACACACACACACACACACACACACACACACACACACACACACGATATATATATATATATATATATATATATATATATATATATATATCCTAAACTGAACCCAAGGGAGGAAAACTCATCAATCTCACCTTTGAACATGGTCACAAACCCCCAGTTAAATCCATCAACTCTGTTTTACCCAAATCCAAACCATCTTTATAAACCATCTGATCAACTTTTCAGAACCTGGACAGGTACCAACAAGTCTTTAGAGTAACTTTATTTCTCCACCTCGGTTAAAAACACCATTATGCTACATTCTCCCTCACCCACAAGTAAAGCTGGGATCCCACGCATCTGCCCAGTGCTTAGTGGGTTCTCTCCTGCCCCTGGCTGCCTCTGTACATCCTCCTCATCTCAGCTTTAGAAGAGCTGAGGTCTCTGCCTGGGCCACCCAGGGTTGACTGCCACTGCTCTGGCTGCTACTGAGTCTGTGGGTCTTGCCAATGGTAACTCCTGATAATTTCTGTGTAATTCTGAGAAAGGAACCACTCTCTGCCACCCCAGTGCTGCTTTCAGAAATCCCTTGTTCCTCAACAATGAGCCCAGTCAGGTTTGCTCTGGGAAGCTGACATGCTCGTGTGGGCTTCGTAAGCAGAAGGACTTTTCTCTCTTCTAGAGCAGCCCTTCTCAACCTGTGGGTCATGACCCCTTTGGGGGTAGAATGACCCTTTCACAGGGCACCTATCAGATACCCTGCATATCATTTACATTAAGATTCATAATAGTAGCAATATTACAGTTATGAAGTAGAAACAAAGTAAATTTATGGTTGGGGCGAGTCACCACAACATGAGGAACTGTATAAAAAGTTGTAACAGTAGAAAGGTTGAGAATCACTGATCTACACTTTTTAAGAGTGTTTTTGTTTGTTTTCAGAGCCTCACATGTGCTGGGTGAGCATTCCATCACTGAGCTACATACCCAGCTTTCTTGTATGTTTTATTTTGAGACATGGTCTCATGAAAGGCTCAGGCTGGCCTTGAACTCATTTTATAGCCCAGACTGGTCTTCTTAAACCTACTGTCTTAGCCTCCCCTGAATAGTTGAACTCAGAAGCCAATGCTACCAGACTCCCAGCCGGGAAGGGCCTGGCTCATATCGCTCAATGATATCTCCTAGGAAGTGTGAAGGCTGAACAACAAGATGATATTCTTGTCAGAAAAAGTCATACAAAGAGCCAGGAAGTGCTTAAGTGGGAAAGAACTCTTGCTTTCCTGTCAGAGTCAAGGAAAGTCCTGGATGTTCTTGAGGCACTTAGGAAATTCCCCTTGTACTACAAACATCCTGTGTATCACACACCACACACATATGCATGGAGCTCGGCAGCAAAGCTTATTTTTAGTGTTCATTAAGACTACAATTCACATAAGACTCTCCTGGCAGAACTCGTGCCCAAGCAGGACAGAACCAGCAGATGCAAACTCCTGCCTGTGGTCTTCACGGCTACTGAACATTGTAGTTAAACAGCTTATATAAATGTCTCCCCCTTTTTGCCTTTAATTTTTCCTTTCTTCTCAATTATAGTTTATTGTGGCTCCTATGTTTCCATTGCAGTGTTCATCTTGTCCCAAATCAATATCACTGTTTTTAAATAATGTCTCTATGATTATTATTTAGGTTGGCAAAATTCTACAGAGATTGTTAGCCATATCTTAACATTCCCTACACTTCTTTCTTAGTGCCAGCAAATGAGTCCTGAGCATTACTCAAACAAAAAACAAAAATCAGTCAACTCACCACCACCACCAAACAAAATGCCACCATATTTTTGCTCAGGCACACTAGATAGACCTCCTGATGACCTCAGCTCAGGGCCCTCAGGCTCCTACCACCACTCTTGAGAGGTCATGGGACCAGTGTGCTGAGTTTCCCTCAGCTTCGGGACTCACTTTCTTTGTGTGTGGTTTAGGGTTGCAGTTGACTGACAGGGTATAACTGGCTTAGAGGCCAGTTTGGGGGCCCAGGAGGATGGAGGAGACAGAGAGACTCTCATTGATCAACTCCCTTTCATTGCTTTCCTGCTAAATGTCATGCTGGCTGGGATATAATTATCCAGCTTCTTTATTCTTATGGGTATCCTGCTGCCGTTAGTCCCTAGGCCAACTGTCAGGTGGAAGCTCTACCTCAGTCCCCCTAACACCTACTCCTTCTTCAAACTCCACCCCTCAGAAAGCCCAGGAAATGGTGGTTCCTTCCTCAGAGATGCTCAATGCCATGCCTATAGGGTATTTAAACTGCCCCTTGAGAAAAGGTCATATAGATTTCAGGTTCCTTCTCCCTGTCTCCTCTCTGGGAGCTGGAAGACCATCCTGGAGCATTTTATTCATTAATTCAGCTTGGTTTGGTTTGCTTCATGGGCAGAGAGACTTAATATCAAGGTACAGAAACCGTTCACTAACCGCATGCATGAGAAGCCCCTAGTGTGATGCCAGAAAGTCAAAGCAGCCCCAAATTCTGGGGACAAAAACAAATGGACCCGTTCAGAGAAGAGGAAAGAAAAGGCCCTACTATGGGACAGGTCTCTGCTTGGGGAGGTGTGATGTGAACAACACCAGAGGAGTGTAGGCTTTGTACCAGGCACTACGCATCTGTCAGTGTCCCTTATTTTGTAGCTTAGGTAACTGGACCTCAGAGAGGTTGAGGAGTGTGCCGAGGTCCATCCCCAAAATGGAGAGCCAGGATCCAGACTCCAGGCTATGGCTCCATGTGACTCCAGGGTCCTGGCACTTGCTCCAAGACCATGTTCCGTGAGTGTTCTATTTGTTTTTTGTTTTGTTTTGTTTTGTTTTTTTGAGACAGGGTTTCTCTGTGTAGCTTTGGAGCCTGTCCTGGAACTAGCTCTGTAGACCAGGCTGGCCTCGAACTCACAGAGATCCACCTGCCTCTGCCTCCTGAGTGCTGGGATTAAAGGTGTGTGACACCAATGCCCGGCCCATGAGTGTTCTTGAGAGGAAGAAACTCACACGTCTTCTATAGAAAAGACCTAGCTGTCCTCCATGCCTTATTTCTTGTTCCCATTCACATGGTTTCCAGTGAAATATTAACAATAATCCCCAAGGCAACAGAAGTGGCACTAGTCCTCCTAGGTCCAAAGGGAAGGCAGGGCTGCAGTACCCACTGGCGGAGCCCCACGCTCAGTGTGTACCTGCTGTAGATTACAGATAGCCTGAATTAAATGCCCTTGGCAAGGAAGGACATAAGCAAAATGGCCGCCAGGCCCATCCAGGCACCACGAGGGTGCCTGAATTATATCTCCTTGGTAAATCTGATCTGTGCAGTAAGCCCTTGGGGAGGACTAACCTGTTCTGACAAACGACCTTGACAGAATTACAGTAGTGATATTTCAGCTGGTTGGAGTAAGCCTTGGCTGATTTCTCCAGAGTGCTAGGTGCAAACACAAGTCGGTGGCTCTGCAGGGCACTAGTGTGTTTGCCTTGGTCCCCGTGCTGTTTAGTGTGACTGTTCTCTGTCTTCCCTGGTGGAAGCTCATCTCTACACTCCCCCCCACTTCCCCGGAATTGCAGTGAAGCAATGCTGACAAGGATCTTGTTCCAAGGCCATTGAGCAAGTGCTCACATTTAGTGACCTTCTGCACCAGTAAGTCTGTCCTCTGGGGATTGAAATTGATTTTCCTCCTCTCTATATGTAAGCACAGCTGGAGTGCACAGCCCTGTCACCAATGCCCATCTCGGGTGTGTGTTTAAAGGTGAACAGGGTGGCTCTTGAAAAGATAAATGAGAAAAGTTGTTTTACGGATGCCCTCGATAACCTCTGCAAATGGACATGAAGCGTGCTTCGGTCTCTAGAGTAGTTTTTAATTTTTCCTTGTCATTTTTGTAAGTGTGAGCACATGTGTGTGTTCAGCACGTGTGTATTGGGATGTGATGGGGTGTGTGAAGTTTCCAGTGATTATATGCAAAGCTTTCCAAATTCTTCCCCATGACCCTTGGGCAACCTAAGATTTAGAGGGGTGTGTTTTAATGCTATATTTTTAGTTAAACATTCTTCTTTGCGTGTTTACATATGCATGTAGGTGCACGTGGCAAGGTCTGTGTCGGAAGATGACTGTGGGAGTTGGTTCTCTCCTTCCATCATATGAGCCCTGGGATTGAAGTCAGGGCAAGCTTGTCAGCAAATGCTATTACCCACTTAGCTATCTCACTAGCCATTCTATCATATTTTTAAAACATAAAAATGAATGCCTAAAATTCACAATAAATTAAATACCAAGATTATAAATTAATAAGCATGTAATATTGTTATGATTATGATGATGATAATGTTTGCTTTTCTTTTTTGCTTCAGATTCCAGTATGAAGGACAATATTCCTTTTTTGTGTGAATTATTAACTTTTGTTTAGCATAGATTTCTAATACATAGTTTGCTGTTTGAGATGTTGCAGAAGGGTGGCATTGGTCACCATGGCTGAGCTTATGGAGCTTCCTACACTATGCCTTTCAGGCAGTATAACCTCTCAATCCCAGCCCCTTCTAGGCATTGCATGAGTCGGGCACAGGGCTGTTTGGAGGGTCTAAAGACACTAGCTAATGTTTATTTCCAGTCACTAAACAGAAAAAGATCTGTTTAACTATTCTTCTGGTTCATAATCTCTAAAATCCTGGACAGTATTCATACCTGTTCATTTCTCTGCTAGAACTACAGTCATTTTGAATGCTTGGCTCATTCAGGTCACTATAGCAAACTATTGTTGACTGACTGGGCACTTAATTAAGAAAGAAGGTTTTGTTAGTCCAGTGTCCTGAGGTCCAAGAACACAGCCACAGCCTCAGGTTCCAGGAAGGACATATGGGGGACTGTGCCACATGTCAGGGACACATATGAGAGAGGTTACACCGTGAGAGAGGAAGCAAGAAATAGCATAGAAAGTCAAGCTCACTTTCATGGTAATTATCCTCTAGCTTTCCACCCAGGTAACAAAATATCTGAGATAAGCAACTTTCAAAGAAGAAAGAGTTATTTGTCTCACGGTTTCAGAGATTTCAGTCCACTAAAAGGTGTCACCTTGGAACTGTGTAGCAAGGCATGAGATCAGGGTGGAACACTGCTGCTCACCTCAAGGCAGTGGGACACAGAGGGGAAGAGATGGGAGTCCCAACATTTCTCTCAGGCACCACTAGGCAATGGCCCCTTCTAGGTCCCTACTCCTGATGTGCCGCTACTTTCCAATAGCATCACAGGCTGGTGACCGCATCTCTAATATTTGGGCCATTTGGTGATATTTGAGATCCAAACTCTAACACAAAGCATTCCTACAAGATGCATTACTTCTTTCTGAGAGGGGTTCCCCAATCATCCCTCCATGGGTCTTATCCCTTAAAGGTTACCACTAGCTCTCTGACCATTGCATCAGGCACCATGGCAATAGCCCATGAACCCTTAGGAGATAATTTGTATTCAAGCCATAGTAAGTAGTAAGTAGAATGAATGAAGTGGAATTAGTTTTCTTGGGATTAGTGGCATTCTGTCCATACTATAGATGCTCCAAGAACTGTCTGTGTCGTGGGAGGATCCATGAGGACCATTGTAGACACACTGGTTTATGGTTGCCTAGTCTTCCATGTGGATGGCTCGGTAGAAGACCCTCCCTTTTCTCTCCCATTTGTTTCTGGTTGTTGTACAACTCAGCTCAGCTTCCCAAAGCACCTGCCATACATATATCACAGTCACCTATGTGGTTCCCAGTGGCAGGAGAGTACAGACATCATTTTAATTCTAGCTGTTCTCTGAGTATATGATTGATGGTTTCTGGTTCATTCCAAAAAGCTAGCTCCTTTATAATTGTGAAGTTGACCTCTATTCCTCAGCTCCACTGTATACCCGAGTATTTCTTGGAAACCCCATCTAATTCAAAGTGAAATGACATTTCCTGGTGCGAGATGGGCCAAGGGTTGAAAATTTCATAGTCAGCACTCTGCCCTGCTTGGGCTGTGCCTTTGTGGTCATCATTTAGGTCTTTCTGGGTCTACTAACTGCAAAGTCACAGGGTGACCTGGAGTCTGGTGTGGGAGAAGTCAGCGAGACTGCTGAGCTGCATGTCTGGCTGTGACTTTATGCATATCCTTTCTCATATCACACCTGCTCTTCCCCCAGGAAGTCATCCCATGTCTACATAACTAACTAAACTGTCCCAGGGATACCTCCTCAATCATGTGGAGCCTCTTCTGCTGCCAAGGGGACTGTTTACAAATGCTGATATGACTACGCAATGCACTTTTCTAGAGTCTGGTTTAACTCCTAGCATAGAAGGCAGGAACACTTCACTTTGCCTCTGTCCACCTATCTATGTGCACAGCTCTGTGCTCTCTCCACTTGGGACCATCTCAGACTTTGGGCTTTGGTACACATGTCTTCCCTGTTATGGTCCAATTTCTGCCTGAGGATAACTGCCAGGCTGACAGCCTCCTTAGAGCTGGGTGGGGATGAAGTCTTAAGGGCCAACATAAGGACTCTTAGTCATTGTCCTGGGTGCCACATTCTACCCTCTAACATACCTGGCATTCATATTTCACTTCAGTGAGATTCCCTGCATCTCTTGGTGACTGGGCGTGGGGACAGTTGCCTGGCTAGACAAGCAGACGGGGAGACCTTCCTGCTTTCCATGACATCTACTCAACCATTTTGCACTCAGTGCCTGAACTTCCCTGCAATGACACTGGGGGCCTCGCATTTTGGAGTCTTTATTAGGTTTTACGGAGCAGGTGAGTTTGGTTCTCCCTGGCATCCCCTTTGGAGACATTTAAGATACATACTCTCAGTTTTTCTTGATGCTTGTTCTGACTTTGTTTTCCAATTCACCCAAGAGGTAGACTAAGCTAGTAGTCTATTGGGTGGCATCTAGGCTCTGGAATTCCTTTTAATTAGCCAAACAATTGGTGGATGTCACCTAGCTACCATAGAGGAACAATTCCCAAAGATTATTTGTTAACTCATCAGGAAATAGCAGAGCACTGCAGTGGGAATGTTTGTGTCCCAGCAACCATACGTGATCATGCAGGTGGATACAAGGGGCAAGTTTTGATAAGCAAATGAAGAGGATGACAGGTGATGCTCAGATCAGTAATTCTTGGTGACAGGATCAATAGCAGGAGTGACACCAGTCCAAGATTAATCAGACAGCTGCTGGACAGATGCCCTTGCAAGAGGAACTTAACATAAGGCTGCAGTGGCTATTGCACTGGGTTCTGGGTCTGCCAGACTCCTTTGAGAATAGTTCTTTCTATCAGACATACATCCACTACTTCCTGTCTGTCATAGTCTCCTGGCTTCAAGTAATTAGTTTATTTATGAATCAGTGGGAGCTTTATCTTTATTTTTAAAATTTATTTATGTGTATGTGTGTATATATGGGTACCACAGAGGCCAAAAGAGATCATTGGGTACCCCAGAGCTGTAGTTACAGGCAGTTAGGAGCCATCTGACATGGGTCCTAGAGCATGAATTCAGCTCCTCTGGCAGAGCAGCAAGTGTCTTAATCACTGAGTCATCCCTTCTCTCTCTGTTCATGGACTTTGGAGACAGGATTTCATTACATAGCCCAGGCCTATCTCAAACTCAGAGTCCTCCTACCTCAGCCTCTCACATGCTGAGATTTCAGGCATATGCCACCACCCAGCTCCCTCAGCAGTACTTTCTATTGTTTCTTGTCAGGGTTTGACAAAAGCTGTCTCCATTCTGATTCCGATGACAACATTCACAGGGGAATACTACTCTCTCTTCTACTTGGCTGTGAGTGTTTGGTGGGGGTGGTGGTCAGGATTCGGTGGCACTGGACAGTTGGCAAATTAATTGACATTTGCTTTTAGGGTAGAGTCAAAATGTTCATCGTATGTAAGGAATTTTTAAAGTGAGTCTCCATGTTTCTAGTCATTTTGGTGAGTTGACTCCTGAGGTTGATGTTGGGTAAGAGGCTTTGCGCAGGGATTGGAGCTGGACAGACAGACCTGCAGGATCTTCTTAGAGAGGCAGGAGTCACATAGCCTGTGATACCTCTGTGACTTGGTGGGTAATGGCTCAAGGCTCAGGACAGATGTCATTGAACCAATTAAACAGTTATGAGTTTGAAAACAAACCCTACATTTTCATTTGTAGCTTCCAAGAGGAGGCTGTAAGTTTTAGTGAAGCACACACAAACCACAGAAGTCTGGCTGCTATTCCTGTCTATGCATGGGACTGTTCTTTGTGTGTAAGGGGCCATCCTTAGTTGCTACTCCGGGAGCCATGTGTGGCCCCTGCTGGCAATGACCAGTCACCAGGGCAGTGCTTTCTTGGCAAGCATGGTATTTGTTGGGGTGAATGAGGGGAACGTAATCACAATGCCATGGTGGTTTTGGAGAGGAAAATCAGCAGATGTGCCCCGTGCCTGGCTCCTTGGTCTGCCTTGGGACTCGTTTGCACATTCTATGGGGCTCTGACATCCGAAAGCACACGGTTGTTATTACTGCATGTAAGAACTCCCTGGTAAAGTGCCAAGGCTTCGCATGTCTTTGAAACAGAAAATGGAGTTTAGTTTGGCATCCTCTGGGTCGTTATCCTGGACGTGTACATGTGCCTTGCTAGGAGGTTTCTAGAAAAGCATCAGTTATCAACTCATAGGATCTGCCTAAGAACAGTTTCTGTGTCTCAGAATCTATTGAGGACTGAACTGGCTGGGTCTCTGCTAGGGACCTGATGCCCCCGTTCTGTGTTCTCACCAAGGGAAGGACTGGATCGCCAGTGGGCATCACATTTACATGAATTTGGCTCTGTAGGTCAGAACCTTTTGTGACTCTACCCGCTCCCCTCAACCTCCCACCAACCACCGCTGCAACTCTTACTCCCCCTGTGACATCCACACCAGAAAATAACTAATGACCACAGCTGTGGCTTCCTCTTCCATCACAGTCCCCTTCTTGACAAGCTTGTATCCTCAAAGAATTCTGCCTGACCTCTGACAGCTCTCACTATGCTGTTAGCACAGCTTCTGCCATGGCTAACTTTTCATCCCTTTCGGAAAGAAGCACACTGATTCTAGACACCCGCAGCTGGGCTTGGGGGGCCTGGAAGATCACTAACAGTGTGTAGACTTGTTAGAACATGTGCAGGCTTGCCTAGAAAGCTACACCAGCCAGGGTCACCGGACTTGTGCTTTCCAAGTAGTAACTGAAGCTATCTCTGAGTGTTCTTTGAGCAGAGCCATCAAGTCGAAATGAAGGTTAGTGTACAAACAGAATACGAGCCAATCAGTATGGAGTTCACTCTGAAGGAGAGAGGATGGGGTATGGGGACGCTGAGGTCCTGGGGCATGAGGCTGACAGGATGAAAAGGGAGATTTCAAGAAAACAAAACATCTTGCTTTGTCTCCTTTTTGCACTTTGTTTCAGACCTTGTTTTTCTTTTTCTTTCTTTCTTTCTTTTCTATCTGTGGGTGGTGGAGCTCTTTCATCCTTTTTAACAGTTGACTAATATTTCCTTGACTGTGCCTTCTTCTTTTCAGGACCATGTTAACAGTCCCCAATCTTTCGCTCTTATGTGTTGCAATAAGCAATATGTGCATACATCACTTTGCAAATGTGTGGGGTACCCATAGGACACAGACTGAGAAATAAAACTGCTGGGTCAAAGGGTAGGCACATTTATAATTTTAATAGCTATGACTATATTAACCTTTGAAGGCCTCCAATTTATTCCCCTGGGGTGATAATAGTTCTCCTTACTCCACACTTCGCTGAATATCTTATTGAACTTCTGGATCACCGCTAATCTGAGAAGAAAAAGAGAAATTGGATTGGTGCAGGTTTAATTTGTATTTTGTAAATGAGTGATCCACTTTTTTTCTTACCTTAAGGAGAAATTTGTATTTACTTTTTTATGAACTGTTTATATCATTTGCCCATTTTTGAAATGGATTGATGGTTTTTAAAAATTAATCTGGAGGAAAATACATGTATTAGAGAAATTAGGTTTTTATGGTGGGGGTTTTTGCTTTTTCTGGCTTCTCATTTGCCTTTCTTTGCCTGTGGTATTCATTGTACCAAAAATTATTCTTTTTCTGTTTTATCTTCTTTCATTTCTTCTCAATCTTATACCATGGTTGGAAGTCTTTCCACAGTCATTTGTTCTACTGTCTGATCCCATAGTTTCCTGTTGCCAAACCCTTAACAGGTCAGCCTGGGGAGATCTTCGAAACTGTAGCTTCCGAGGACAGACACATGTACAGAAGGGCTGAGGTCAGGTGGGCTGTTCGCACTCTGATGGAGTGCAACAATCCAAAACCTCAGCAGATCTATTCTGTACAACACAGCAGGAGAAGTTAACTAGCCGTTGGAGGAGGAGCCTGGGGCCAGCAGGCTCTAGCTGTAAGCATCCAGGGGGAGGAAGGTGCAGTGTTGACTCTCGTGAAGACTCATACTTGCACACACTGTCAACGCTCATATTCAGACCAGAGGAGGGCTTTACTGTTTCTCTGAACATCCTACCAGGCTCTTCACCATTTCCTATGGTGTACCCATGTTACAACACACCTTCTTTCAGGACTTCACTACTTCCCTGCAGGCCAGCAGCACAGACTTGGCAGGTCCTGGCTACTCAGCACTGTGCCTCTGCTTTGGGTAGCAGCTCTCTGGCTCCCTCTGGGGAACCAGGCCTCCTCTGTGCCAGAGGCTCACAGTTCCCTCTGCCTTTGGAGATTACTAAGAAGTACATTTTATTAAGACAGGAGAGCCCAGGACTCTGCTGTATTTGAGCAACAGAACAAAGGAGCTTATTAGATTACCAGGCTGGAAGGAGATGGCAAAGGGGGCTTTTTAATGCCTGTCAGTCAGAATCAAGTGTGAGTCTCATGTTCTTCCAACTGATCCTGCCAACATCCCTATGTGTGAGTATCTTAGCCAGGTTTTCTATTGCTGTGATGAAACACCATGACCAAAGCAAGTTGTGGAGGGAAGGGTTTATTTGGCTTACACTTCCACATCATAGTTCCATTATTGAAGGAGGCCAGGACAGGAAGTCAAGCAGGACTGGAACCTGGAGGCAGGAGCTGCTGCAGAGACTACTGAGGAGTGCTGCTTACTGACTTACCCAGTCTGCTTTCTTATAGAATCCAGGACCACCAGCCCAGGAATGGCATCACCCACAATGGGCTGGTCCCTCCCCCATCAGTCACTAATTAAGAAAATGCCTTAGACTTGCCTACAACCTGACTTATGGAGGAATTTTCTTAATTGAGATTTCCTTCTCTCAGATGACTCCAGCTTATGTCACATTGACACAGAACTACCCAACACAGTGAGTTTTCCAAATCTATGATGATGATGATGATGATGATGGAAGTA
Source organism: Phodopus roborovskii (assembly GCF_943737965.1). Taxonomy (NCBI): domain Eukaryota; kingdom Metazoa; phylum Chordata; class Mammalia; order Rodentia; family Cricetidae; genus Phodopus; species Phodopus roborovskii. The sequence continues at coordinate 18,185,613 of NW_026126482.1, read as the reverse complement.
TTGGGACTTGAACTGAGAATCTCTCACAGGCTGGTGAAGTACTCTGCCACCATACTACATCCCTACTTTTTATTTTGATACAGAGTCTGGCTTTGAACTCACTCTGTAGCCCAATTAAGACTTGAGTTTGCTATTTTCTTGCCTCAGACTCTAGAGTGTCTGGGATTAATGACTTAAGCCACCAGGCCCATAGACAATTTTTTGCAATGAAGACAACACAGAAGGAAGAATGATCAAATCTCATTCATAACCTCCCAGGGTCATGTGCATTTCTTAGATTGGCTTGTACTTAAAACTAAATCTTACACATTGCAGATTCATGAGCCACCAAACTCTCATATAAACCCAAAAGATGGTATTTGCAGCCGTTCTTAGAACCTCAAACCCAACTGCACTGGGCATATTAGTCACATTCTGGGAATCTGAGTGTAGGACTGAGGGGCCATCAGTACTGGGACTGTGTCCCTGCTCTTGTCTGTCATCTCAATTTCAATTCCATCTCTGAGGCTAAAGCAAGATTGGATCAGGACCCCTTGGAAGGCTACAGCCCAGGCCTGGATGCTCTGGTGGCTGAACTGAACAAAAAGGCTATTACAAAGCAATTTGGGTTCCAATGATGAAGGAGTGGTACACACATCAGTGCCCAGGGAATGAAGACATGATCAGAGAGAGAAATGAGTCACTCAGTGGATGAAAGTAGAAGAACAACCCAGGGGGAAACGATGGGTAGGCAAGGTTGGAAATGGGGTGCTTTCGTTCTGGAGCGGAGAGCAAGTGAGGGAAACATCAACTCAACTCTGAGCATCCGTGGTTGCCTGCTGTGGAGGAAATGTTAGAAGGCAGGCTGTGGAATGTCACATTGTATGCTCTTCCTCTGTTCTACATGCATGTGTCACTCAGTGTTGTCCTGAACTTGTTGTCCAGGCTTATCAAACATGACAATCTAGACTTTCTAAGACAAACCCCATCGTTTCCCATGGATTTTTCACCAGCACTGCATGCAATATAGTTCGGAAGCCTGGCTACAGCTGGTTGGAAGCATTTGCACTCAGTGCTGCTAGACTATACAATGCTCCACAGTGGACCACTGGAACTGTGTGGGGGCATCTGTTGTCATAATGATGAGGCAAGGGTGGTCACTGGCATTAGTTGGATGGGCAGGCCTGCACTTCTAGCCTACACAAAAACTCCTTCCCCAAATGAAAATAGTTCCTTCCCCAGGTGTAAATAAAACCCTGGGTATACTGCAGACAGTTAGCTTGTCCAATCTACCTCTCTTTCATGTGTGTGAGCCCACATGAGTGCGCTCTATAGTTTTTATGTCATCTTGACACAAGCTAAAGGCATCTGAGAAGAGGGAAATTCAATTAAGAAGCAGTTTCTGTAAGATGGGACTGTACATAAGCCTGTAGGGCATTTTCTTAGTGATTGACAAGGGAAGGCCCAGCCCATCGTGGGTGGGGCCATCCTTAGACTGATGGTCCTGGTTTCTATAAGAAAGCAGGTTGAGAAAGCCTTGAGAGCAAGCCTTAAGTAAGCAGCATTCCTCATGGCTCCTGAATCAGCTCCTGCCTCCAGGTTCCTTCCCTACTTGAGTTTTTATCTCATATTTCATCAGTGATGAATAGTGATGTGGGAGTGTAAGCAAATTAACTCTTTCCTCCCCAAGTTGCTTGGTCATGATGTTTCATCACAGCAATAGAAACTCAGATAGTATGTGTACCATGTGCATGCATTGCCTGCAGAGACCACAAAAGGGCACTGGAGTTACTTGTGAGCTGCCATAGGTACTCTGAAATAGCAGTAAGCTGTCTTAACCACTGAGCCATCATCTGTTTGGCCCTCCTCTCCCACCCCATAGTCTACCCCTTCAAGGTCATGACTTTTAGTTGAAGAATAGCTGAAAACCCCACTGCTACCCCAAACTTTAGTTTACTTCTTATGTGGATATTATTTATTTCATCTTGAATTGGGTAAGCTTGATAGCAGTCATAAGTCCAAAGAATAAAATGTTTCTGGTGTGGTGTGTGTGTGTGTGTGTGTGTGTGTGTGTGTGTGTGTTGGGTGTATGTGTGTCTGTGTGTGTCTCTGTGTGTGTGGTATGTGCGTGTTGTGTGTGTGTATGTGTTTATGTGTGTGTGTGTGTGTGTCTGTTGGGTGTATGTCTCTCTCTCTGTGCGTGTGTGTGTGTATATGTGTGTATGTGTGTGTGTCTGTTGAGTGTATGTGTGTGTGTCTGTCTGTCTGTCTCTCTCTCTGTGTGTGTGTGTGTGTTCACCTTCTAATCACAATGAGTCTCCTTTTTCCAGGAACAGAAAGATGTTTTAGTTTCCTGTAGATCAGATAGAATGTGTTGATATTCCAACTCCCACCTCCAGATTTTACACACACACACACACACACACACACACACACACACACACAGTCCTACTCACCTCAGAAAAAAGGGTATCCACAACACACCAAAGTGATGTTGTAACAAAGTCCAACTTGGCAAACCAATGAATTCTTAACTCACCAGGACTATCCCCCGATGCTCTGTGGGTCCTTGTCCTGCCTCTTGAGTTTTAGACTGAGTATGAACTTTAGCTTTTTGTGGATTTGGCTTGGATCTTTTCCCTACAAACTACTGTGATACTTGGACTATTTGTGGTGGTTTGTATTTAAACACTTGGTTCCCAATGGGAGGTGATGCTCCAGGAAGAAGTCCCCAAGTGGAAGGTGGCTCGTTACCTTCTCCATCTTAGGAGACGCTTCTTTCAGGATGGTATTTTCCACATGCCACCAACTATCTCAGTTTGTGTTCTAAACACTGGCTTCAGAAGCCGTGGCTTGTACCCTTTGTATTGGGTAACTTCTTTGTAGTAACATCACATGCCAGGGACACTGCCACTACTGGCCTAAATGCAGGATCTTGGACATTCCAGAACATTGTAAGAATCCTATGACTTGACATGAATAACATATCCTATTCAGCACTCTGCGGAAGGATGAAAGGACATATTTTCCTAAAAGGTGTGTGTATTAGAAATAAAAGCCAGTATCTCCTCAGAACAGAGAAAGAGCACTTTCCAGACAGGCTTTTGGAATGATAGGATTTGCTGTAGTTTCTTCACATCTGAAATAACTTGAAGGGAAAGTAAAAATTGCCACATTAGAGGGAACTTGTATGTATCTAGAAGTTTTAAAATATGCATGCATTCGCACACAGGAGTACGAAGCCTCGTGGGTTCTTTCCACAATTGCTTTCTATTTCACTCCAACTCAACAGCTGCAAATGGTTTTGGCAAATCAAGATGGTACATTTCCATTAACATTAGCAAAATTTATGTCAACCTCACAGACACCAACTGTCAGCCCTGAGAACCCTGAACTCCTCCTGCACAGAGAACACACATCTGCGTTGTACCTACATTTTTCTATCAGCTTTCGGGAGGATACCTAAGGTTGTGGTTACAGCTTATCACAGTATAAAGTTCTAACTGTCTAGACAAGACTGGGAGGATGGGAGGTACGGGATAGGCACCATAGAGGTACAGGGAAGACTTGGAGGGCAAAAATACATGAGGACCTTTGACCTGAGCATATATAAGCCCTGTAGTACTTGGTCCTGTCTGGCAATGCAGCATTAGTGGGCTCTAAGGTATTGAACTGCTCTGGAGCAGGCAGTAGATCTGCAGATGACATCTGTCTCTACAGAAGATGGTCAGAGGTATTTGTTTCATCTCACACACATGGGAAAGTATCTCTCATGAGCCTAAGCCAAAACATACAGTTTTAGGGGTAAAAAGAAATATGAAACTAGTTTATCCATAAAAATTATGACTGATTTTCTATAAGAATCACGAAAACAGAAAGCTCTGTGTGTGTGTGTGCGCGTGCGCGCGCACGCACACACGGTTGGGGAGCATGTTCAAAGCTCTAAATAACAAAAACTGTCAATTAAAAAGTCTATGTAAGGCTGTGGAAGTGGCTCAGTGGACAAAGTCCTTGTTGTGCAAGTGTGAGGACCTGAGTTTGAAACCCCAGGACCCACATAGTTAGTAACTATAGTCCCGGCATTCCTATAGCAAGATGGAAGGCAGATACAGCATAAGGTTTTGAGGCTGTGTCTCAGTTACTTTTCTATTGCTGTGATAAAACACCATGACCAAACAACTTATAAAAGGAAATGTTTAGTTGGGCTTACAGTTTCAGAGAGCCAGAGTCTGTAATGGTAGAATAAAGACAGGGCAGTAGGAACAACTGCTCACATAGTAAGCTGCCAGTAGGAGGAAGGAAGAGAATGCTAGGAATGGTTGAGTCTTCTGAAACTGCAAAGCCTACTCTCAGTGAAATCTCCTCCACCAAGGCCACACCTCCTAGCCCTTTCCAAACTGTTCCACCAACAGGAATCACAAGAACTTATGGGGGTTTAGTCCCATTAAAACCACCACAACCTGCTGGCCTGGCACACACAGAGATAAGCAATAAAAAACAAGGTCCTTTTTCAAACAAGGTAGAAGGCAAGGACCTGTACCCAAGGTTGTCTTCTGACACCCCAAGCATTCTCTGGTCTGTATCCTATGTGGTAGTATATATGCTCACACACTCTTACATGCTTATGCACCACACACATGTATATTATACATATACACAAAGAAAGAAGGGGGAAAAGCAATTCCTTTATAACTCAACAAAATTCTTGAAACATGGGAGAAGGTGCTGGAGAGATAGCTCTGGGGTTAGAAGCATGTACTATTCTTTTAGAGGACCTGAGTTCAGTTCCCAGAACCTCTGTCAGATATCTCAATGCCACCTATAACTCCAGATTCACAGGGGTCTGACTCATCTGGCCTCTGTGGACACGTGAATTCATGTGTACCTACGGAGAGATAGGATGTGCACACACAGAGAATTTAAAATGACTATCCCCACATACAGTTGATATAATTTGTTACTACAGACCACACTATGAGAAATGCTAAAAAGAGATCATAGTCTAAAGTAAAAAGTTGTTGCCTCATTAGTGAAGTCTGCGTGAAGAGAGCCTAGACTATCAATAATTATATAAGAAACCGCAATACAGAGTTAACATATCACTGGGTTGTAACAATTGATCCCTACCTGACACGCGATAATTTTATGAAACAAGTTGCACAAGTTTATACTGATGGGTTGCAAAGATGTAACTGTGATGGCAACAGCATAGGCAGGAGCTGTGTCAACACAGGATTTCAGGATGTACATCTTTGAAACACACTACTAGCCACGGTGATCAAGGAAGAAACAGAAAGCCTAGAGAGCTTTAAACAAAGAGGAGGTAAGAGGGGGGAAATGCACGCACTGGATTTTACCAAAGACTTAAAGACTTAGTGTCACTTATTCTAAATGTTTCCAAAAAAATATGTAAGAAAAACTCTAACTTATTATGAGGCTAGTGTCAGCACAACACCAAGCCCAAGATACCATAAGAGCCCTGTAGACAAATTATCTCTTACTAATATAGATGGAAAAGTCCTCATCAAAATACTAGTGAATTGACTTTGGCAGAATATTGAAAGGACAATGCAAGTGAGAATCAGTCAGTACAATACATTAATACAACAAACCAAGAAAAATATGGTTAAGTCAAAAAAGGCATTTGAAATTCTAGCCCTCTCTCCATAAAAACAAAACATAACAGGAACACTTAGAAAGCAGAGATAGAAAGGATGGTAGGCACCCACAGAAACCTCCAGCTAGTTACTTGATGCCAACACTCAATGAGAACACCTGGAAAATGGTCATCACAGGAGAGGCACCCTAAGTTGTTTTCAAACTTCCTATCAGAACTCCAGCAACCTTGTTGTTGTTGTTTTCAGAAACCAACAAGCTGACACTAAAATCTTATGAAAACTCAATGCTGTGAAAGATTAAATTCAGGGTACTTCACAATTTAAAAACTGTAGTAACCAAGATGACGATGCAGTTCTAGTATAAGGATGGGAAAAGCAAGTCATGGACTAGATCAATAAATTCTTACGCGTGTGGTCAATTGACTTCTAATAAGAATTCAGTGAGGACAGAATAGTCTTTTCAGTCGGGCATGCAGGTTAGCACTAGATAACCATGTGTTCATTATTTTTCTGTTGCTGTGATAAAGCAACATAGTTAGGGCCACTTATGGAAGGAAGGGTTCCTTTGGACTCACGGTTCCAGATGAATGGAGGACTATCGCCATCACAGCAGGGAGTGTGGCAAACATGGCAGCTGGGGCAGCCCTGTGAGCTCGCATCTTCAACTGTAAAGCAGGAAGCAGAAAAGCAAGCTGGAAATGGAGCATTGCTTGAACTCTTCAAAGCCCACCCCCATGGTGTCTCCAACAAGTTCACACAAGTTCCAGTCCAGTGCCTCGGACTGGAGAGCAAGTATTCAAATGCCTGAGACATATGTGTGTGTGTGTGTGTGTGTGTGTGTTATTATATTCAAGCCACTACATCCCACATGTATGTTGACCAGCTACCTCATAGTATGCTTAAAAATGAAGAGAAAGTGGACCACAGACCTCTATGTGGCAGGTATAAAGCTCTCTGAAGGAAATGAAGGTGTAAATATTGGAGAAGTTGCATTCAGTGATCATTTCCTAAGTAAGGCATCAAAGGCCTAAAAAGAACAAAAGGCAAAATAGTTAAATTAGACTTCGTGAAAACTGGAACTTGTTCATTAAAAGATACTGTGAGGAGAGCGAAAAGACAACCCATGATGTAGAATCATGCATCTGAGGAAGAATTAGTAATTAAGTAGTTTTTAAAATGCTCTTGCCACTCAAGCACCTAAAGAAATTAATCTGATATGCAAAAAAAGCAAAGGACTACAATATAAATCTTGCAGAGGAGAATACAAGTGGTCTGTAGATGCATGACAAGATGCTCTGGCTCCTCAGTCACTGCAGGAACATTTAAACCATGAGGCAGCACCTTAGACCCAGAGACATCGAGAGCCTGTGTTATTGCACTGATAGGTGGGCACACCCACACAGCTGCTGATGGACAGGCCTGCAGTTCCTCAGAACTGTCCCCTTGTGATCCAACAACCTCATGACTAGGTATACAGCCAAGAGGACTGGGAATGTTTGTCAGGAAAATTGTACGTGAAAATGCAAACATCTTAGAGGAACAATCCAAATGTCCTTCATTTGACTGAGTAGGTGAACTATGTTATGTCTAAACAATGACTCTTTCTTAAAACACTGATTTTATTTTTTATTTTGTGTCTGTGTGCCAGTGTGTGTGAGTGCACACACATGCATACACCACACATGCATACACATGTGTAGGTACCATCACAGTAAAGAAGAGGACAGCAGGTCCCCTAGACTGGGAGTTAAAGGTAGTTGTGAGCCACTGACAGTGGGTGATGGGAACTGAATTTGTAGTTCATGGAAGAGCAGCATGCACTCTTAACTGTTGTGCTCTCTCTCTCTGACCCTACATATGGATCCCAGTTCCCTCTTCCTCCCTTCCTCTTTCCCTCCCTCCCTCTTTCCCTCTCTCCCGCCCTCTCATGCCCTCGGACTGCCCTCCCCACCCATCCCCATGCACATGTAGGGTGATGCCCTCCAGGAGGGGTCATCTAAATCTAGGACTTCTCTCCTGTCTCTAGGTTAAGGGGGTATCCCTCCATGGGGAATGTGCCCCCAAAGTCCTTTTGTGCGCCAGGGATACATCCTGGTTCCATTGTCAGAGGTCCCTTAGACTGCCCAGGCCTCCTAACTGAGACCCATGTTAAGGGGGTCTGAGTCAGTCCCATGCTGGATTCCCAGCTATCAGCCTGGGGCCCATTAGCTCCTCCTTGTTCAGGTCTGCTGTCTCTGTGGGTTTCTGCAGCCTGGTCTTGTCCTCCCTCTCTGCATCTGGATTCCAGTTAGGTAGTGTTTAGCTGTGGGTGTCTGCTTCTGTATCCATCAGCTACTAGATAAGGGCTCTATGATGGTGGATAAGTTAGTCATCAATCTCACTATCGGGGGCATTTATGGTAGCCTTTCCACTGTTGCTCAAATTGTTAGTTGGGGTCAGTCTTGTAGGTCTCTGGACAGTTCTCTAGGTTCAGTTTTCTCTTCAACCCTATAATGGATCCCTCTTTTAATGGCCTTTCTCTGCCTGTCTATCTCTCTCCCTCTTTTCTCTCGTCTATTCCTCCCCTGACTCAATCTTCCTAGTCCCATGTGCTTTCCTCTCCTCCCCTTCTCTTTTTCCTAGCTCCATCTCCACTCACTGCCCCTCTGCTCCCAAAATGCTCAGGAGATCTTGTTCCTTTCCCCTTCTGTGAGGGACCTTATATGAATCTCTTAGAATCCTCCTTGTATCCTAGTTTCTCTGGTGGTGTCAATTATAGGCTGGTGATCCTAAAAAGAAGCAAAGCACGGGCATGGCCAAACTTGTGAGACATACTAAAAGGCCAAAAGAAAGATGATACAGGACTCCAAGCAAAGGTGAAGGCATGGCGGAGAAAGGAATTGTCTTCCTGCCACTATCAGGGATTTGGAGAGGAGGGATTCAGAAGGTAGGACAAGATTTTACATATCCTAAAACTCACTAAGCACGTTTAAATGGCTAATATGGTGAATTTTGTTATAGGAATTTCTTTTTAATTAAAAAGTATGTTTTTAAAAGCATAGTCTTGGTGGTTTATAGGCAAATTTGAATACTTGAGCCCTCTGTCTGCAGCTGGATTACCTACATTGGTTGTGAAGAACTCAAATAACCAGTAACGAGAGCATCCAGGTGTGTGCCAGCACCATGAAAAAACCTCCACTTAGCTGCCAGGCAAGCAGGCACAGCGCCCAGCCCCGCAGCACAATTTAATGGCCATAAAAATGATTTAATTTTTAGTTTATCTTACAATCAGAATTGCAAATGAATATCTAGTCATAAATCCAGTACTAATCTTTATACCAACAGTTATAAAGCACAATTTTAAGTGTTTTGTTTTAATGATGGAAGAGATCCAGGGAGACAAAAGTGCCTGGGGACCACAGAAGTCAACACGTGGTTCTGACCACACAGGCAGAGCTAAAGAGACACAGATGGGTTCGGGAGGTTCTTCGAAGATAACAATGGGTTGGTGGTGGTGTTGACCACTGAGGCGGGAACCCATGGGAGAAGGTGGAAGACAGAGTGATGAGCTCACGTCTGGCCTTGGAGCTATCCAAGGAACTGGAGAAAAGTCTGTAAACAGCCCTGCAATCAAACCAACAGTTCCATTCCCCAGTTTGGCACAACTGGTCCCACAAACTGCTTCTCGCCATTAGATGCTTCTTTGGATGTGTTCTTCATGTTGTCATTTTCTTATCTTACATTTAGTCCCGAAGGCTGGAGAAATTGGAAGAAGTCTCATTCTTATGCTGAAATGTGCAAATGCTAGAGTCATGCCAATTGAAAGAAAAAACTTAAAAGAAAAAAATACAAAAAAACCCCAAAAAACAAAAAACAAACAAACAAACAAAAAAAAAAAAACCCAAAAAAACCAACCACACTCGCATACAGATAATGAATGACCCAGTATAGCGTCCACACTATGATCTGTTCCATGAACGGGGTGAAGGCCTAGAGACTGAAATAAGAGACAAGACAGCGGGTCATTCGTTCAATGGCAATGTTGCAATGCCGCATGTCGTTTATTGAGAGGATGGAAAGGGCTTAAATACAGCACAGTGGAAGATAACAGGATTTTCAGGCTTAGCTCCTCCCTACAAGGTGTGTGTTATCAAAACAGGAAGAGTACCAATAATATCTCTGGGGCAAGGAGTTCCTGCCAACAGCTTCAGACTTGCTCAAGGTGTCTCGGGGGTCCATGCAGGGCCAGCTTCCCTTTGCACAGTAAGGCAGATAAAGCTTCAAGGACTAACACAAAACCAACATGTTATATTCCACCAGCTATGCTTCCTGTGTCCACATTGGACATGCGTGGGGAGGTGAAACACAGCAGCTGTTGACGGCACTGAACTATAAGATCAGGATGAAGTAAGTTGTTTTGAAGTATTCTAGTGGGGTTTTACAACCCAAGCCTTAAAAAAAAATTCACAGAGAGGAGATGAATTGGATGACGGCCTTAACAACGCCTTCAGCCTCATCAGTTCATGCTTTCAAACCCCTTTTGTTTCTTATGTTATTAGCAGTAAGGTGACAAGGTGACATACTTTGTAATTTGGAGAGAAACCTAAGCCATTTGCAAACCGCACACACATGTATGCACACACATGCATAACATCTAAGTAGACCCTCTCTGTAATAAAAATACAACCTGGTCCAACATAAAGAGCAGCTGAGTGGGGTGAGAGGCTCTGACCCTGGGAAACCGCACGTTATTGTTCTGAGAATTCCTTTTTCTTGAAAGATCAGTACAAATGTGGCCTTTGAAGGAAAAAAATTAATTCTACGCTAAGGCTCTTTCGTCTGTAAATTTCTCAGACAGTTATTAATTTTGTGGCCCAAGGAGGGCCACAGAGTCTCACCACATTAAGATCCAGCCAACTTTTTCTTCCTTTTGGCTCCGATACCTGGGTTCACGGTCAGGCCAGAAACAATTAGGCAGAATGTAGGTCAGTTCACCGGGTGATAGATTGGCCCATTCGGTTGGATCCTCTGAAGTCTCTGAGGCTAACGGACGGCAGGTGCTATTTTGAGCAAAGATGAGAGAAGTCTTCAAAGTCCACAGCCACATAGCGCTCGAGGTTTAGAGTGCCGGGTGCAAAGGCGGGACGCACAGGTTCTCTGCTTCAAGAGAAGCCCGCTGTTCTAGAAGCAGCCGGAAATGAAGAGGCCACCTCAGGCTGCAGGTTCTTTTAAAGAGAGGGAGGAGAAAGGGGAGAGGAAGAGACTGACCAAAAGGGTTTGCTTGTTCTGTGAAGAACACAGGACATAGGACGTGGGGTCAAGCACTGGATTGCCGCCCACTGCGGACTGCTAACTCAGGGAGCATGATGCCAAGCATTTTGTCTCCTTGTTTCCTCATTGTAAATGAGGGTTTCCATGTAGCTTTTAAGTTCACACCTTAGGTGTCATTATGCATTTTTGGTTGCTATGGTAACATTGGTCCATGGTCTGGAAGTTTGGTTCCCTGTATGGATGGCTAAGTTAAATGGTACTAGAAGGTAGGATCTTTAAGAGGTGGGGCCTAGTAGAAGATTGACATTGTGCCCATCTCAACTTCCTGTCTCACCTTATAACCCTTCTGTCTCCCATCCACTTCCACCATTGTGATGCCATCCACCACGGAGCAGTCACCAGAGCTGAGCTGATTCCAACACCGTGCCCTGCACTACTGTCTACTAAGCAAACCTCTTTTCTTTATCAGTTACTCAGTCTCTGGTGGTTTGTTCTAACAGCAAATGCTATGCAGAAGTATTTCAATTTTTCAGTTTCTGTGAAGAGAAGCTACTGGGAGGGACAGTCAGGTGCAGAGGGGACAGCAAGAGCCTGTTGACTCAGACAGGACACCTTCTCCCTCTCTCCATCACTGCCTTTCATTTCAATCCCTCCTTAGAACTCATCAAGCTAACTTGCTAATTAATTGCAAACTAATTGCTAATTCTTATTTACTTTAGTTTTGTAGGTGTGGAAAGGGAAGTTAGCAGGTAGCGGCCATCCGTGGCATCCCCCACCCGAGTATGTATACCCAGAAACCAACATGCCTGATGCTGAGTGTTCACTGTGTGCCAAGTACCATTTTAAGGACTAACCGTGTTCTCACTTTCTCCTCATTGCCTTCCAATAAAGAAGTACAGAAGCCACCATTCCCTTTCGTAGATGAGCATCTGCCTTTGAAGCAGCTGTCCTGGCTCTACATAAGCCCAGCTGTCTGACATAAGATCAGATTCCCTGTCAATGCATTCACACTAGCTAACTTGTCCCTCTCAGGCTTCAAAGGACACTTGTGATGAAGATCTGGCTGGGAGTCTCACTTGTGCTTTTCAGAGAAGGACCTAAGTCCCCCTTAGTCATAATTTAGGTCCATGGCTGTCTTCTAGGACTGGTCAATACATGTCTTCTTTCTTTCTCTACCCAAGGAAAGACGTCTATAATCATATGATCTGAATTTTATACATGTAATATTATGCAAATGTATCTTAGCTATATTTCTATATTTCTAAAGAGTACATTTAAAAAGTTTGTCTAAACTTAAAAGTTACAAAACCATATAAAAAGGAAAAAACTGTGTGTGGCGGCGGGGGCTTTCCCAGAAGCCATTCACTTACAACCTGAACTAGGTGAAGGTTTTGTGGCTATCGGTCTGTTGTTTTAGGAGCCACCCAGGATGACTTTCAAATAAGAGAGAAGGTAAGGGCTCATGTCTCACTGAGATGCTTATTGATTGACAGTGACTGTTGACAGTGTGGAGGAATTAATGTGAGATTTGGAATGGAGAGAAATTTGAGGATGTTCTCAAGAGGAGGGCTCCATTGGAAAGCTTGAAAAACCATGTTAGAGATAATGGGTGTAGGGAGGAGAGAGGGAGAGAGAGTTGCAGCTACACAATCTTCCTTCCATGGCCAGGGCGATAAAAACAAGTTGGTTAATAACCTGGCAGGTGGAGAGAAAGCCCACCACTTGTAATTGGGGAAATTAAGACCCAGATGTAATTCTCCCCCATTTGATATTCTTTGGAGGAAATAAAAGCTCTGTGGGAGTGGCTTCATGAGAAGCTTTACAATTTCACAAAAGCATTGGTGACTTTTGTGAGTACAGAACAGTTACTTAAATCGTTTCCTGCACAGAACGTTTGGAAGGAGATAAAAAGCCAAATGCTGGCCCAGTGATTAGCACGTAGCAGGGAGAAGACTGCAGCTCACTGTGGTTCTGAAGGTGATGTCACTGCTTGTCAGAGCAATGGAGCCCACCTCACAGTCATTTCCATCTCCATCTCCCTTCCAAGTCCAGTTCCATCTTATGAAGCTGGGAAAGCTGCAGTGACTTGATATGGTACATTGAAGCTCATGATAGGACCAATAGGAATGATGAAGAAATACAGCCTCGTTTTCTTTCCTAGGGGTCTGTATTAAAAAGACGAAGGTGTGTGGCTGATAAAGACTTTTGAGTCAGCATCTTTTGGTCTGAACTTAGTAATTTACCGCAGGGTGGTGACTATTCAGTGTGTACCGGTCAGCCATAAAGAAAGAATGACATTATCAATAGCCACATCCATGGGTTTTCCTATAAAACAGGCACTGTTTTGTAAGGTCACTGAGTTAGGTCATTGGTTTCCACTCTTGATACAGAACATGGTGTTGGGGTGGGTGTTTCTTGAACTACAAACATTTGGAATCGTAATAACTCTTACAGAGCCTGTTGCTAATTTCTGTTTTCTTTTTAAGCTATTTGCACACTTAGTTTCCCCCACACCTACCCCCAACACCACTGACTGAACACTGCTAGTCCTTTTGTAGTAACTGTACGATATCGATGTTTCTCTTTTGTTTTTGCCTCATTGACCTGCAGTCCATTCATTCTAACAGTGATGGGTTTTATAAAGACAATTTCTTTAAGTGTACCAAGTACTTAGCACACAGTTACATCCATACTTTCTCTCTCCCATTCCCTTTTTTTCATGTCAGCCTCCCTTGCCCAGTCCCTCTGGGGTCCCTCCATTAGTCCGTATGGGTGTGTTTTCCTGCCCACTTATAGGTGATAAATCCAGTGTCAGCTGAAGCAGCTACAATGTATCATGTTCGCAGTTTGCATTACTTTGCAAGTTAATTAAATAACCTCTGTTTTTTACTGCAAAAAAAATCTCAAGCTTTATTAAGTTAGAATATTTACAACCAATCGCATAATCAATAAAACATTAACAATCATGTCACTCCAGACAAACCTTTCATATTGATTTTCACATTCTTACAAAGTCTGCCTGGGGCCCCGGGGGGAAAAATCCCACACTCCCAGTAAAATAGATGTAAGACATTAGCCAAGTCTGTAGGATGCCAAGATGACAGTGCTGTAACGTTGATGGTTCAAAGTCTCCAGAAATGGCTGCCCTCCAAAGGGAGCAAAGGCCAGGGATGGCCTGGGAGACAAGACTGGTAGCTGGTGGTCCTGATTCTGTGCCTTCCATGTTTATGCAAATTTACCTAGATTATACACATGTACAAAGAGAGCATTTTAAATCCTTCCCCCTTAACCTAAAAGGTACAAAGCTGCATCAAAAGAAAAGAAAGAAGAAAAGCTAAGAGGATTTGACTGATTGAGCCGATTCCTCCATGAGAGGCTTCCCTTCCCGTTAGGATTTGCTGCTGGTTCTCTCCTGGTTTCAGTGGTAGCTGCAGGGCACAGAGCTGAGTCTGGGAGCTCAGGGTGGACTGCTTACATAGTGTGCACAAAGCCCTAGGTTTGATCCCACTGATGGATCTTGAGATGGAGGTCTTTAGCATCGTTAATAATTCACCTGGATTAGAAATCATAACACAAAACTCTTCCATTCACGCATAAGTCTTTCAATAATACCTCAGAGCAAAAACTTGTCAGTTCCTCAATGGGACAAAAACTACAGATGCTGTGTGTTGAATTATGCATCTTGTAGAGTGGAACGGCATCCATGAAGTCCTGGCTCTCAGTACAGGCTGGGTATCCTTATCAAAAATACTTGGGACTGGACATTAGATCTGACAGTATCTGTACATAATCAGATGCCATGAGGATGAGAACAAAGTCTGAATTTGGAAATCCACTTGTGGGGTGCCAGAGAGATGGCTCTACGGTTAACAGCACTTGCTGCTTTTGCAGAGGGCCTGAGTTCAGTTTCTAGCACCCACTTGATGGTCCACAACTATCCATATCTCCAGTTTCAGGTGATCAGGGGCTCCAGTACCTTCTTATGACCTTCTAGGACAGTGGTTCTCAACCTTCCTAATGCTGTGGCCCTTTAATATAGTTTGTGACCCCCAACTATAGAATTATTTTCACTGTTGCTTCATAACTGCAATTCTGCTACTGCTATGAATCACATTGTAAATATTTGATATTCAGGATAGCTGATATTTGACCCCTATGAAAGGGTCAGTCATTTGACCCCAAAGGAGTCACAAACCACAGACTGAGAACTGCTGGTCTAGCCCCTGTGCCAATGGTGAGAATGTGGGACTGCTTCTGATGGATGTTCTCTGGGGACACAAAAATAAAACATGCATGTTGTCATGCTCCTTGTTGTCATAGCCCCTTCCCTGACATTTTATTGGTCTGTGATATTGGCAGACAACTAAATCTTTCTTTAAATCTGTCTGGGTTTCCAAGATCTTACACATAAGGCTGCCGAGTTTATCCAGTCCTGGCAACACCAGTTGGATCAGATTTTGTGGGAGTGTAATTCTGAGGTCATAACATGTAGTGTCCGTGCCATAGTATGCAAAACACCATAGAGCTGAAACAATACATTGTTAAATGGATCAACAATTAGTTGAGCAGGTAAATGTCCTGGTCAAATAAGGCCAAAACCCAAATCTGACCAGTGGGACCCACATGCTAGAAGGAGAGAAACAAGTCACACATGACTTCCACTTGTGTGAAGTGGCATGTGCATGTCAACACACACACACACACACACACACGTAAGAATTTCTTGAGTCCAGGGTGTCTTCTGAACTGTAGGATGCTATGTTCTGGGGCATCTGCCCTAAATTTGACATGGCCATTGTCATGGCCACTCACTGGAGTGGGGAACCACCAGGTTGTATAAGGAAAGAGTAAAGCAGCAGGTATGGAAAACACGTTAAATGAACCCAGAGATGAACTCTGACCTCTGACCTCTTCTCAGCATAGTGCACCCTCCCCCCCCCAAAAAAAAAAACTGATTGGATTTGGCAGCAGATTTGGTCAAGACTGAAGAAACAAGGGGGAACTCATGGAGTCCAGTCTGAGAGCTGGGAAACCAGCATAAGACTGACCCAAAATCCCTGAATGTGGGTGTCAGTTAGGAGGACTGGGCAGTCTATGGGACCTCTGGTAATGGATCAGTATTTATTCCTAGTATATGAATGGACTTTGGGAGCCGATTCCACATAGAGGGATACTCCCCCAGCCTAGACACATGGAAGAGGGCCTAGGCCCTGCTCCAAATGGTATAATAGACTTTAAAGACTCCCCATGGAAGGCCTCACCCTCCCTGGGGAGCAGAAAGGGGATGGGATGGGGTTTGGTGGGGGGAACAGGGGAGGATGGGAGGGTACAGGAACTGGGATTGATATGTAAATAAGCTTGTTTCAAATTTAAATAAAAAAAGTATTTAAAAAAAAGAAAGAAAGAAAGAAACCCTTTGCTGTCACAGCTTTAAGGAAACTGCTAGCAGCTGCCAACACAGGACACATTTGCTCATCTCTGCACAAGTATGTGTTGGGAACATGCATAGCATATGTGCAAATACAGTGTGCTTAGAGCATGCGACTCTTTCCCTTCCCTCCTTCCTTCTCATCCCTAAATATACAGTTTCGGGAAAACCACACCTGCCACTTCTTATTGGAATGGGAAGGGGTCCAAGTTGCGCTCTCCAATTTCTAACCCTCGCCCCTGAATTTCTAAGCTGTGCTTCCTGTAATAAACCGCAGGGCCTGGCAGAAAGGTGCAAAATATTTATATCTGGGCCTAACAAAGTTTTCATTGGCTTCCACAAGCACAGTTCATTATAGCCACCTTTGTGGACGTCACTTTTATTCTCCTTCCCAGTTTGGCTTCCTACCTATTTCTCCGGGCTCTTTAGGATGTGTGAAGACCAGACACCATCAGCTCTGGAGTAGACATTGCTGAAACCCACAGTGGTTAACATTTTTAACATTTCTGTGAAAACCAGAAGGAAAAATGAACACAGGAAGAGAAGACAGAATTTTCACGTGGTGCTTTTGTTGCCCAGCATCCATTCATGTCACTCAGCTGCAGGACAAGGCAAGAGATGCCATGTTTGTCTTGCTATTTGGAAAAGACAGTTCCTCTTGCCAATCCCCTTACCCCCTGGCCTCTCAAAAAAAAAAAAAAAAAAGCAAAAAAAGGCTCGGCTGCCAACCAACCAAGCACACGAAGAATTTTCCTGTCTTCCTGCCTCACATGCTTTCCCTTTTCATGTCTCCCAGAAGCCTTTGGGCCACCACAGACAGGGCATAAAATGATTGTATCTCTCCATTTCCAGAATCTCCTTCTGAGTTACAGTTTTGGAGTGCAATTGTTTGTCCCAGCCTGTGGCTTCTTTGTCTGAAAAAAAAATTTAGAAAATTTGGGGACTAAGAATGTAGCTGAGAAGTGAACACTTGCTAAGTGTGCCTGGGTCTCCCTGGGTTCTACACTTCAGACTGGAGGAGCAGGAACCCCCGGGTTCTGTACTTAGAATGGGCAGCAGGGAGCTAAAGCCCTTACTTTGGCCAAGAAATCAGTTCCTTTCATGTCACTGAGACCAAAATATCTGACAGAACAACTCACTGGAGACAAGGTCTATCTGTCTGTCTGTCTCTCTGTCTATCATCTACCAATCATCTATCTATCTATCTATCTATCTATCTATCTATCTATCTATCCACCCCCTATCTATCTACTTATCTATCATCAATCTATCATCTATCTATCAATCTATCATCTATCTATGTATCATCTATCAACCATCTATCTATCAGTATATCATCTATTTAATGTACATTGGGCTTTTCGCATGCATGCATGCATGTCAGTGTCAGATCCCCTGGAACTAGAGTTACAGACAGTTGCAAACTGCCATGTGGATGCTGGGAATTGAATCAGGGTCCTTTGGAAGGACAGCCAGTGCTCTTAACCTCTGAGTCATCTCTCCAGCCCCTGAAGACAAGTTTTATTTTGGTGTATGGTTTCAGAGAAAGTCTCATCCCTTGTGGTGGAAATGGTGCGATGGAGTATACAGTCATGGGAGCATGTGACGAAAGTCTCCTTTAGTGGCTGTGCAGGAAGCAGAAAGAAGACGGTGGGAACCGGGGCAGGCACAGCCTTCATAGGCTTGCCTATAGTAACCCACTTCTGCCAGCTAAGCCTCACGCCCCGAATGGTTTACAGCCACCTACTCCTACAAGGGAGGGACAACACAATCAGTGTGGTCACACATGCTCCAAACATCAGCTCATGGAGGACATTTTCATACTCAACAATAATGGCCAGAATGTAAGTTGTATCTGGCAGCAGTAAAGGAGAGGGAAACTATGTATGACACATAGTGATAGTTGGAGTCAGTTAAGACGGTGGCTTTGGCCTTAACTGAATACATTTTGTCTATAAAATTTATGGTAAGATTATGACCACCCTATGGGAAATGCAGGATACTCTTTGCTAATTGTAGTTTTGGAAAATGTCATAGCAAACATGTTTCAAGTCCATTAAACACTGACAGAATTGACAGGATTCCTTCTGGTGAAGGGCTGGGCAAAAGGAACAAGAAAAAAAAATTCATCCATTTGGGTTCATAATGTGAATTAGAGTAGCTAAAATGGCCAAAAAGCTAATGAACCCCTTGGGAACAAAAATGGTTCTTTGTTGAGAGAAATAGAGGTAAAAAGTAATGATGAACTATTAGTAAATGGGCTTTTTAGAAAGCATAGATTTGCAAAATTTCCCGAATGCATTTATTAGCCGGAGCCATGCTGTTGCCAAATCTGGCCATAGAGAGATGATGGAGAGCCCACAGTGGGGATCTGGAAGCTTGCTCAGTCTCTGACGGACAGTGGCTCTGGTTGACCACAGAGTTGGTTTTCTCACAGTTTTTGTTGGTGCTTTTGTGCTGGCATTCTTTCTTTCCAGTTTCAGACACTGGGGAGCAGTAATCCTCTGGCCAGGCTTTCTGAAGAGGTTCACGGCCAAGTGAAACATGAATTTTCTGAGCCAGTTTGAAAGACAATTGGTCTGGGTAGACTCTTGTTCCACTAAGGGGTAGAAACAGGACTGGGTGCCTCACACTTGCCAGGGCTGGGAGAGGATTAATGCTGCTGCCCTGATGTGGGCTAAGGGAGACAAAAGCAGGGGTCTGGGGAGCCACACAGGGAGAAACCGTCTTCTGGGGGAGCCTGACAATCATCAGACCACAGCCCTGGCCATGAGAATGGGGCCCTGGCTGTATTGTCTCTTCTTTGTCCCAGCATCTAGAACACTGGGCACAGTTGGATTCTAGAAAGCGCACATGACGTGGTTATGCATGGCTTCTGCTTTTTCGTTTGTAAGACCAAGAATTTGTTATTTAACTTTGCAAACGTTTCGTGTTTTCGTCTCTAAAATGGATAGCACCTACCTCATGGGACCATTTTGAGAATTAAACAGCAAATTGGGTAAAAGGGCAATCAAGTGTCCCTGTACATGTCGCCGCTTTCATCCTTCTAGAGCAAGGGAGGACTGGTGGTGGCAGTAGCACGTGCCTGTCCTTGCAGGTGCTGCCCTTCCACGTGCAGGTAGACACTATCATTATCTTGGTGCGACAAGTGGAAAACGGAGGTCCTAAGATGTGTGTCTGAAGAGAGACAGCTGACCCTTGACCCCCAAGGCTGTCAGACCGGGGAGAGGGCCACTGGGTTTTCCCTCTGACAGGGTCCAGATGGCCACCTCAGTGGGCCAGCCTTTACCTTGGAGCTGCCGAGGGAGTCGTGGGAAAACTGGAAGTGGCTAGACGATGCTGCGTCCCCATGAGAAAGACTTCATTGCTTCCCCCCCCCCATTGAGAATGTTTCTTTAATCGTTTATGGAAAACAGGAAAGCCAGAGGGAATCGAATAGGATAAAACGGAGTCAGAACCGCTCTTCCAGGTGTGGTGCACAGCTGTTTTTTGCTTAAGAAGTGGGAGCTGGAGTGAAGGATTTTTTCACTGGCTTTCGGGGTGAGAGAAGGCAGCTGAGCATCATCCCTGCATGGCCACAGCCCCGGGAGTGTGAGACTGGACTTCTGCTCTAACAGCCCCCACATCACTGTCCTTCCTTCTCCCCAGAGCTTCATTTCTCCCTCCTCCTTTCTTGACCCCTCTCTCCTTCTTCCTATTCTCTTCTCCAGCCACGGTATTGGCATGGAAATAATATTCTATCTCACAAGGGGGTGCTATATATCTTGGGGTAGGTGGATATCTCAATTCTAGAAACAATAGAACTCACTCAGGGCTTTCTCATGTTCCAAGATACACACGACTCTTTCCTATGACTCTGTCTCTCACAGTTCCTGGCTGCAGTCATGGACAGAAAGAAAAGTGGGAACCACCCTAATGTTAGTATTCACCACTCATGTTTAGGCTGCTGAACTTTACAAAATGTGTAAGTTAAAGGCCAGACCTTAAATGTGCTGTGCCTTCCACTAACAGGCTCTGCAGGGCATATAGGAAGCTCGGCTGGGTAACTCTTCCTATTCCCTGACTTCTGGATGGTACCTACTGGAGAAGTCAACGGACACTAGATGTCTGCCCATTCCTCATGGCCGCCTCTTAGTTCAGAAGAGCATGGTTCTAGCAGCCAGCAGAACTTTCCTAGGATGCCTCTGATCCACGTGTGACTTCAGAAGGGACCACTCAAGGGGACCAGTGTCAGACTGACACAGCAACAAGCTTCTGTTCCCATGTGCTCTTCCAAATACAAATCTGCCCTTCTTCCTTTTGGAACCAATGTGAGAGGCGGAGACCTGGTTCTATGAAACAGGGTGTCATGGGTAGTATGTAGTAGGAGAAGGGGTGGGCGTTGACTCACTGGTAGGAGATCCCTGAGAGCAAGGAAAGAGCTTGCGTTTGTATGGATTGTCCTTGTGTCGGAAGGGTCTAGATGACTGAGAGTAGTAAGCATTTGCTTTGAAAGTAACCAGGGAGGAAATGGCAGAATCTGAACCACTCTGGGTGGGGGGGGGGGGTGATCATGGAAGAAGCATAAGGAAAAGAAGGTGGAGAAGAAAAGAAAGCTTTTAAAAGAGGACCAGAGACTAGCAGGGGAAAGTTTCCTCTTGTGCTTTTGGGGATGGAGTAAGCTGTGAAAACAGAGAAAGCACAAGGAGAAAATGCATTTGATGGTGAGTCAGCCTGTGTCTGGATGGGAGGAGGTGGGGGATGATTGTTAAGTTTAGCTGCTCTGGAGCAACTGGGGCTTCAATGCCACATCCTGGGGCAAGGCTTGGGATCCACATGCTAATCATTCCCCCCCCCCCCAGTGTCCCCGTGCTATAAAGCGCTCCCAAGCCACACTTGGAGGCACACACATTAGAGCAGGGATGCTTAAAAGCTCGAGGTGAGGTGAGTGGAAAATGCACTAGACGGCACCAAGAACCCGGGAGGTGGTGTGGTTAAAAGAGAAGCTGGCACGGTGGCAGCAGGGCCAGGGCACAGGGCGCCCAAGAGGCTGAGGAGTCTGGGATGGACAAGCGCAGAGTGGAAGAACGCCTGGGAGGCTGCGGTGTGGAATGCATGAGAAAGTGGCTCTGGGACTCAGGGCTGCCCTGGGGTGCAGATCATTGAATGGTCTTGCGAATGATTTAACATCCCCAGTTAGGGTTTCCAGGGTAAACTGTCTCCATTCCCACCCTGGAGGGCTGTACTGGTGACTGCTCACAGGGAGGGAGCCATTGTGCTGAGTGTTCTGGCCTGAGCGGGGCTGGAAGTGACACTGTGGCAATTACCGCTTAAGCACTAACAGCAATTATTAATTATGATCTGAACAACAAGCTCGGTCACGCATAATTGCTTCTTTTGCCTGCAGAACCCATTTCTCAAACAGCTCATTTGTCTTAGAGGCATTCTCTCCCTCCCCCCCCCTGCATATTTTTATTCCAAAGTTATTTGTCTGAAAAAGACAAGAAACTATAGTGATTACACTAAGAAATGTATTCAGTTTTAGCTAAGAGGTGGGAACACTCAAATTTGCCTTCTCAGTAAAAGGCCTATTTTTCTTCACTCCGTGAGCACGCGAATCTACTGCGGTGCTGAGGTGAGATTTGGTGCACAGCACATCTGAGTAGTGGGAAAGGGTACTGACTGAGCTGAGACAAGATCCCTCAATAGAATCCAGACACCACGCTATTAAAGGGCTGTGTGTAACTCAGTAGAGAGACCGCTTGCCTAGCATACATCTAGGCCCTGGATTCAATCCTTAACCCCATGAGAATGGATGTGTTGGTGCACACCGATAAGTTCAGGAGGTGGAAACAGGAAGGCCAGGAGTTCAATGATGTCCTGGGCTACGGAGAAGGTGGAGGCTGCTGTGGCCTAGAGACCCTTAAAAAAAAGGGAAGAAAGAAAGAAGACCCGCAATGCTCATGCTTTTATTCATCAGTTAATCTCTACATAAAACAGAAGACCCATCCGAACGGAAGCAGGTTTCTTAAAAACAAGACTTATTTCTTAAAAACCATAACTACCACTGAAACCTCTCGGCTCATTGTTTCCCACCTTTTCCTGATGTCTCATTTAGTGTTCCCGAACACAGAGGAGGGCTTTAAGCCACTCCCAACTGCTGTGCTTAAATTGTTTCTGGAAGCATGACCCCCTGAGCTCCCTGAGCCCTCTGCTGTGGCTGCAGATTTAGCTCTGGGCTGGGGAGATTGCAGATGCAAAGTCATTTGCATAAAAAAAACACTAGCTGTCTATCCCCATTAGAAAAAACACTTGGTGTTTTGGTGCAAATTATTTTAAAAGGGCAGATAACTTATGGATGCAGAAAGGGTAATCCATAAAGATGTATGCAATTTTGTTCAGTTGGATGTCCTCGGGGCGGAAACACCAAGGATAACAGGCACACTAAATACAAACAGACACAACCATAAGACTCGACGTTCGTGATTAAAATACCCTTTTATACTCTCTTAGGAGAGTCTCTGCCTGGTTAATATCAAGGCTCTACATTTCCTGCAACTCGGAGGTGGGTTAAGACAAGAAGTCCCTTTCTTCTCTGGACTCCTGGAAGGTTGTATTTCTGGGGTTTTGCTGAGACCTGTCTGGATGCACAGAGCTATTAGAGGTTAGGAGCTGGGCCTCTGGAGCTGCAAAGGTCTGCTCCTGAATCCCAGCTTTGTCAACTCCACATGGTCTAGACACCTTCTCTGATACCTAGATGTCTTCCTCTGCAAATAGGAAAGTGTGTTTGTTGCCAGGATTAAACACAACCACATCGAACCAAACCAAAGACCCAGAGGTAAAGTATTTTATACAGTGCCTGGCATACCAAAAAGTTCCTGTGTTTCTCTTTTTCTTAGAGGATTGCACACACACACAAAAGCTGAAGAATGGATTATGTCCTGTTCAGTAACACATTAGAGAGAGAGAGAGAGAGAGAGAGAGAGAGAGAGAGAGAGAGAGAGAGAGAGAGATTGGGAAGGCAGAGCTGGAGAGAGCAGCAGTTAAGAGCACATGCAGCTCATAACCACCTGTAACAGCGCCTTCTTCTGGACTCTACAGGCAACAGCAGTTATGGAACACACCTTCCTTCACACAGAGGAACAAGCATACACATAATTAAAAAATAAACCTTTAAAAAAAATCCAGCTATGCATATTCCAGAGTCTCCTCTCAGGCCCTGTGTCATGTTTTATTTCTTTCCTTTTTTATCTCTCACAGCCAGGAGTGGGCATCAACTGTCGATTCAACGATTATTTAAAGGAGGTTGGCATTCACTTTTAATGGAGATGAAGGGAGAAGTTCACTTGTTCTTATTGAATTTTAGGAAAAGGAAGGCCAGTGGATGTAGAACAGTGCCATAGGCCCTGTGGGTAGGGAGCCAGAGTCTGAACACAAGGTTTAGGTTTCCAGTTGAAGCAGAGCAGCAGCGGCCACACGCTGGCAGAATCTTCCTCTACACAGCTTCTGCAGAGATTGACCTCAAAGGCATCATTAGTGCAAGATCTTAGGAGGGATTGTGGAGCTCCTGGGTTTAGTGCTGGCTAGACCGGAATCCATTTTCTAATTCCACCTCCTCTTACTTACTCTGTGATCTTGGGTTCGGTACTTAGCACTTCTGAGTCTTGGTTTGCCCAGTTTGAAAGAGAGGAAGGCAGGACAACAAGGATCTGTTCAGATTTCTTACATGAACTACACTATCTGAAGGTGTTGGGGTAAGAACTCAACTCAGGAAAAATACACATTTAATAAAGGGCTGCACTAATCCATATAACACAAAACTCCTACCCATCAGAATGTAATTCAAGAAACACTGTGGACAGGCAGCGGTGGTGCATGCCTTTAATCCTAGTATCTGGGATGCAGAGGCAGGTGGATATCTGTGAGTTCAAGCCAGCTTGGTCCACAGAGCAAATTCCAGGGGAGCCAGGACTATACAGAGAAACCCTTTCTTGGAAAAAAGAAAAGAAAAAAAGAAGGAGGAAGAGGAGGGGGAAGAGAAATTATTTTAGCAAAAGTTGCTTCATCTCATTTCAGGAAGAGCAGACATCTCGGACGGCCGTGGTCATCGGCTACTCTGAAAGAGTCTCATTGCATGAAGTGGTAAAGTAAGAAACTGGTGTGGGAAGGAGCACAGGGGTGGGGGGTGGGGGGTGGAGGAGCGCATGTAATAAGATCAGGTCTCTGTCATCTCCCTGGCCCTTTGTCCCTGGAGGATGGATGAACACTTCAGAGAATGAGTGAGTTTGTCATTCTGCCCTGGGAAATCAACAATCTCTCAGGGAAGAAAATTTTCTTCATGTACTTTCCCCATCGTAACGTTGCTTTTGTTCATTCTGTGTTGTTTAGAGACTATGGATGTGCCTTGGATATTCAGAACTCACCAGGGAAAAGGGACTCAATGACACAGACTCATTCTGTTTCCGCCAGTAAATAGTTTGGGTTTTAGTTTTTATTTTAGCTGGGCCTTCAACTCATATGCCCCTGCCCCCTGAATGGTGGCATTTGAAAGGCATATGCTCCCATACCTGGCAGGCTTTATTTTTTAATGTGTCACTTTTGTTAGGGTAACTCAGGAATGTCCAGGGGCTGCAGAAAGTTGACATATTTCTATTTTTTTCTTTATTATGGGTGTTCTTTGGTGGATTCAAATTGTGGCTGCAATTAAATAATGAGTTTTCATTTTAACTCCTTTGGCTCTTACCAATCTTTCTGTCTCACACTAGGTGCCATTCTCTAACTCAGTAGAACATCCTTTTCAGTTGTCCTCTATGGAGTGACAGGTCACATGCCTGGGCTTATATGACAAAGCATTTTTCTGTGAGCCGATCTAAGAGGTATGTGTCTGCTCATCTTGGATAGCTTTGGTTTTCTCCGGTCTGCTATGCATTTATAATCTTGTCTTTACCAGCTGGAACATAAGCTCCCCAAAATGAGGGGCTAAGGGTGTCTTTATTCTACACTGCATGGCCCCCAGTACTAAGTAGATACTCGATGATACTAAGATACACACATGGAAAACTTCAGTTTGGAACATTCTGGATCTAAGTGCTACTGATTATTCCCCCTCACGTTAAACAGTACGTTGCTGCCCAGGCAGCTCCTCTCATGGTAGTCGGCAGAGACCACAACGTCTCTGCACCTTGGTGTCATAGAAGGGGAGCTGCTCTCTTGTCTTCTTCCATAGACTTGGTCTATTTAAAAGACAGAGCTTGGATGGAATGAAGCATGGGAAACATCAGGGTGGGGATGGCAAGCACATAGTGACTCGGGACTTGCTAGCTTCCAAGAGATAAATTCTCACAGGAAGAGGGCACTGTGATCTTGGCTGGGGATTGGGGAAAACAGGGAAGAATTTAAGGAATGGTTGGGGTTTTCTGGCTATTTAAAACTTTCTCTTTAGTACAGATTTAAAAAAAAATGACTCACAAACATTTTTATAGATAGTAGGATTGTGATGATATATTATTTATGATTTATTAAAGCTTGCCTGGGGATTCAGAAAACAAAGTCAGCCACAAGCCATAGAAGCCAGGCACACACCTTTAATCCTAGGACTCAGGTTTAAGAAGTAGATGGATCTCTGTGAATCCAAGACCACCCAGATCTATACAAGATTGATCCAGTCCTAAAGAGAAACAGCTCACACAAAGATGATCTCAGCACCTGGGATCACATGCCTTTAATGCCATATTAGGGATAGGAGCAAGGAGTCAGTACCAGGAATTCATTCTCCAACCACATTGAGGACAGGAAGACGTTGAAGACTCAGCATTCTCCAGCCACGGTGAGGAAAGGCTTCAGTCTGAGGTTTGGTGGAGCCAGGATTGCATTTCAGTCTGAGGTAAAGTGAGAGTCAGGGTCATTTCAATCTGAGGTAGAGTGCCCAGGTGCTTTGCTTTTCTGATCTTCAGGTTGAAGTTTGAACCCCAGCATCTGTCTCTGGGTCATTTATTTATCGTGTTTCAAAGAATAGGATTAGAGAATCGTCTGCTTCTTAAAAGATTTACTAGTAATTCCTCTTGAGGAAAGAACTTTGGGAGTGCTTACGTGGGGTGGGACAGACATGAACAGAAGTAGAAGAATAAAGGGAGGTGCCTGAGTAAAAAGAAAGAGAAATGTATTAGCTGCTTCTCTTGTGGCTATTACAAAAAACCCGACCAAAAACAGCTTGAAGGAGGAGATTGTTACTTAGTCTCAAGTTTGAGGGTACATTCCATAGTGGTGGTGAGGGTGTCTAGAGAATGTGGCAGCAGGAGTATGAACCTGCTTGCTCACATGTCTAAGGACTAGGAAGCTGAGATGGAGTAGGGAGTGTGACAGGACAGTACATCTCAAGCTCCCTCCACCCTTAGAGATCTACTTCTTCTACCTCTGTCCCTTCTCTCAAAGGTTCTATAACTTTCCAAACAATGCCTCCAGCTGGGGAATCAGTTATTCAAATATCTGCTCATGTGGAGGACAATTTTCATTTAAACTATAACAAAAGGGTAAAGCCAGGAAATCTCCAGGGACTTAGCGATGAGGGCCAAGCAAGACCCATGGTAGTTATGGTTGCTTTGGTGGAAATCCCGGGGTTAAGAGGTCATGGAGAGAGGGTATGGCTTGGAACCCTGTGGTACTGTCAGGGCCCCCAAAGAGAGCCTAGGAGAAGCTATTTGTGAAGGTATAGCCTCAGTTATAGTGAAGACCCCAGCGTTTTGGAGACACCGGACCCTGAGATTACTACCAAGGACAGCAGTAGTTGTCATGGAGCTGGCCTGAGACTAACAAGTAAGTTGTGTGTCTTGCAGACAGCATAGATTGAGAAGAGGACCTGTCCAAGGCCTTTTGAGCCCAGAAGATGATGAGTGAGCCCAAAACACCAGACATGGAACTGTTTATATGTTTATATTTCTGGACTAGGGTTTTGCATTGATTTGATTGTGACTGTGTCTCATACTTTCCTATTAGAATAAGAAGTATAGAACTTTCTAGGAACCCACAGTTGAAACACTTTGAACTTTTAAAGAAATACTGGGTATTTCCATTGACTAAACTTTTTAAACGTTCGCTTTTTTTTTTTTTGACTGTGGAACTTTTAAGGTTACATTAAGACAGTAACATGAGATCTTGGGGATAAACAAGAAAGAAAAGGTTGTGGTTTACTAGTGATGTATTTATGTGCCATACTGAGAAAGGATTGATTGTGCTGGGGTTTTTGTCGTTGTTGTTTTGTTTGTTGTTATCAGCTCAGGACAACCTAAGGTATTTTGGGAAGAGGAAAACTGAATTGAGAGAATACACCTGTATAAGATTGACCTGTAGGAAAATCTGTGGGGATATGATTTATTAATGATTTATGTGGGAGGGTCCAGACCCACTGAGCATTGCTATTCTCTGGGCAAGTGGTTTTGAGACAATAAGTGGACTGAGCAAACCATCAGGAGCAAGCAAGCTAGCAAGCAGCACTCTTCCACGGCCTCTGCTTCCATTCCTGCCTCTAGGTTCCTACTGTGAGTTCCTGCCTCTGCCTCCCTTTCTGATGAACTATAATGTATAAAATGAAATTAGCCCTTTCCCTCCTAAGTTGCTTTTGGTCATGGTCTTTAGCACAGCAACAGAAAACAAAATTGGGACAATGATGATCTCTGTGTAACTCTGATGATGCTTCCTTCCTTGAAGTAGCACTGAATTGTTGGCCATTAGGTGCTAGGTGTACAGGGAACAGAAGCAATGTTCAGTTTGGAATTTTTAAGCATTTTAGAAATATGTGAGGGGCTTGGGGAGATTACTCAACACTGCAAGCCTAATGACCTGAGTTCAAACCCTGGAATTCTCACATGAATGTGGAAGGAGAAAAATGACTACACAAAATTGTTCTTTGGCCTCGACATGCCCACATATATACCCATACATAAATCATATACACACTCACAACAATAAATAAATATGAAAATAATTCCTCATTCTGGAACATTTCTGAGCTTTAACCATCTCCTTGTAAGTCCTTGTGTCCCCACTATTCCAGACAGAGAGACAGACAAAGTCATAAAATCCAGAAGACACATATACACACAAAAATATATCCATATGTACACATATAAATAAATAGATAGATAGATAAAATAAATTGATGAAATCTATTTGTCTGAATCAAAGGACAATGAACCACTCTGCCAATGCCATGCCAGGAAACCCACTGTCCTAATCTTCTGTGCTCTAGTATATAACCTGGAATGTATCCTTTTGTCTGGAACCCACAGGGATTTCCTGGGAAACAGGTGGCAGTCTTTGCCTCTGGTTCTTTCTCCCATGTTTGATTCCAGGGACCATGGTTCAATCTCCAGTCCTCATCCTTGGCAATGTCCTGAGTAGACCAGTTGTAATTTAAGAAAAGCAGCACTTGAGAGAAAGATGCCATAAGACAGGGTTCAAGCAGAGGATTTGTTTTAATTGAAAGGGGAAAGGGGGACAGGGAGGCAGGTCTCTGGAGACAGGAGCAGCAGGAGAGAGGAGAGAGGAAAGAGGGGGAGAGGGAGAAAGAGGGAGAGAGACAGTGGAACAGAGGGAGGGAGAGATGGATGGGAGGTGGGCAGGACCCTTTTAAAAGGGAACGTAGTGAATATTCACAGGTGTTATTCTTGGTGGCTACAGCTGAGGGCGTATCCTGTAAGAACCCCAAGGACAGGCCAGTTCAGGGATGAGGACACCATGTTCTTAAGACTACTTCCTGCTGACTGAGTCACAGCACCAAATATTAGGAATAAGCTCATGGGGACCTTGGTGCATTCCATGACAGGTGGGGGTGACAGAGGTGGAGGGACAAACATGTCAGGCAGACAGAGCTTAAGCGAGAAGTTTTATTAGAAAGGGAAGGGAAGGGAGAAGGAAAGAGAAAAGAAATAAAGAGACACAGAGACAGAGAGAGGACAGAAGATGGAGACAGGAAAAGCCCTGTCTGCCCCAGGGGAGCAGCCGGAAGAAGACAAGGAAAGAGAGGAGCAGGGAAGAGAGAGCAGAAAGAGCAGAAGTGGGCGGAGTCTGTCTTTTAAAGGGGTCCTTTGCTCCTGTGTGCAGACTGCGCAACCATGGAACCCTGGGCTGACCACGGTACTGCCTGAGTGCATTCTGCCAGCTGATAGGCAGGCCAGCACAATGACTCTGCTTCTGTTCATGAGAATAGTGAGCGTATGATGGAATCTTAAAAAGGAATCACCTGACTCTTCTGCCTTCTTTTTAGTTTTATTTTTTCCTCATTTATGAGAGGGTCAAGGCTGGCCTTGAACTTGCTAGTCACTGAGACTGGCCCTTCTGCTTCTGCATTCCAGGTACTGAGATTACAAGCAACAGTACTGCTCCAAGTTGTTCCCCCTTTTAAAACAAAGCTGGAGAAGTGAAGCAATCTCTAGGTTTGCATCTACTTAATGGCAGATCTAGAATCAGCTCTTGGGCGTCCAGATTTAAACCAGTCTTCTTCCTATTGGAGTATTCACTCAGTCCTCTAGAGGGTCTCTCCAAATGCTAATTGTCACCCCAGGGAGCTGACAAAGAGGTTCACAGAATAGATTTGTGGTCAGCAGAATGTGGGGCAATTTTCAAGAACTAAAAATAGATCGGAAGAGAAGTATATCTTTACACACAAAATTGAATTTATTGCAGGAAACATAATTGATATCTACAATGCAGACTCAAGATGATCTAATATAAACAAATCACAAAAATTAACTCTTCTGCCCTTTTTCTTGAGAATATGCCTATTGCTTCCTTTCTCTTGATCATGTAAAACATTTTCTTTTTATTGTTTCTGACAGCTCCAGTATTGTCATGACAAATGTAAAAATTTTTAAGATCGGCATTCCTCAACTCATTATTTTCTATTTAATTCATTAATTATAGGTTAACAATTATTTTTTTCTTTAGATTTTTTTATCTATAAAAACAAAACAAAAGACAACTAGTGTTCCTTATTTCTGTTCCCTGGATAACTGGCCCAGCCCCAGCCATCCTGTGGTAGATCCCTGGTGTATCCCCCAAGACATTGAGGAGATTGTGCAGTCCATCCTTGAGCCATCCTTGTTACTTTTAGGACAAATTACTATTCTGTTTAAGATATATGGAAAACCAAAACATCTGTTAAGGTCTGTGGAGGTAGAGGTAATGCTTTTAGATCCTTCTTGTACCAATGGGGTAGTCTCATCCCAGGGACTCTGAGTCATTAGTCACTCAACATGAGGGTCTTAAATGGGTTTCTCTTTCATGCAGAGGAGTGTGTGTGCCCTTTGCATAGAGAAGCAATGACCTCAGGTCCAGAGAAGCCAGAAACCATATCAGGCCACCCTGAGTTGTGCAGGGTTCAAGTACAGTTATTTCAGTGTCAAACATGCCTTCATGTTGATTAAACAGCTGAAGGGGCATGAAAAGCCAGGCATGGTGGAGAAGCTCTGTGAGATGAAGTGACAGGAAGGTCTTGAACATCCCTGAACCACTTGCCACTCCTAACCATTTTTCTTGGCTAGTGATTCCCTTACAGATTTCAAAAGCTGGCCACTGTCACTAAGCAGACATCTAGTGTCCTACTCAGCTGTGGTAGGTGAGAGTACATCATCTCATGAAGCTACCTTCCTTCTGGCTAGGTAGATGTCTCTACCTCTTGTTTCAGCAATCCCTTTTGGGAGGGTTCTGGAAACTTAGAGAGTACTGGCCAAGGTATTATAGTGTCCCTTGGTAATGCCAAGGAAATCTAGGTGACAATCGAACCCAGTGTAGTGGCCTGAATAATATTTGTCCCCCAATAATCTTAAGCATTTGAACCCATGGTCTCCAGTTGTTGGTGCTGTTTGGTGGTTTAGTATGTGTGGCCTGGCTGGGGGAAATATATCACTGGGGGCTGGTTGTGAGAATAGAAAGCCTTGCCTATTTGTAGTTTGCTCTGTCGGGTTGCTGCAGTCACCATGCCTGGCCCCTGTTGCCATGCTGTCCCTGCCACAATGAGCTCTTGTCCCTCTGGAACCATAACCCCACATAAGCTTTTTCTTCCATAAGTTGCCTTGGTCATGATGCTTTACTATAGCAACAGAAAAGTAACTAATGCATCCAGAAATGCAAAATCTTTTCCAGCACTTCCAGGCTTTTCCAGCACTGGCATGATTCTACAACTAGTAAATTCCACACCTAACCTCAAGAGACAAGTTATAGGTAAAACACTGGTGCATTAAAAGTGTTATATAAATTACCTTTAGGATATGCGTATAAGGTACAGATGAAACAAATGTTTAGTCTTGGGTCCTATCCCTGAGCTGTTTCATTATAAGTATGCAACTATTCCAGAATCCGAAGTAGAAAATATGTCTGGCCTCAAGCATTTCAGACAAGGAAACCCCTGAATAAGTAGAGGAAAAAAGAATTAGGGTTTCTCTCCTAGGCAGTTCAGTATTGTGGAACTGTGTCATGCAACCTGGAGTGTGGGGAGGAGTAAGTTCAATGTTAGATTTGACTCTCCATCACTGGATGACCTCGGACCTGGTTCTCTCACGTGGAAATGGGGAAATGATACTGCAGACAAGACAAGATTGTTTGCCTGTTACAAGTAAGTTTTCCCCCAGCCTGGTCACATGGCCTTGGCTTACCAGAGAGGGCCCGGAGTTCTACCCTGATGGTCCTACATCTTGAAACTCCTCCTACCTCTCCCAGAATCCTCCTTATCTCCTAGTCCCGCCTATTTTGCTTTCCTATTGGCCAATAGGACTTTATTCATTAACCAATAAGAGAAAAATATTTACAGAATGACATCTCCCATCATTTGTCTTGGTAAATAGCACCTACTATTACAGCTTACCATTGTGGGTAGAGATTTCACCTAGTTCAGCCTATTTAGTTTATCAGAGCCTGAGAGATGGAAGGTTCTGTTTCGTTGTCACACAGCTGTTGATAATGGCACTCCAGGTTAGCTCTTGCACCTTGCCAAGCTTAGCACAACACTCTCTGTCATGTTTTGTTTTAAAATTTCCTAATATTGTTTTTTGGCAGAGGGGCTTTGCTATATAGCTAGGGTTGCCATCAAACATGGGATTCTCCTGCATCAGTCTCCCAAGTGCTGGGATTACAGGGCTGTGCCACCACACTTGGCTCTATGTCCTATTTAGAATAAGGCATGCAATTTACCAATTTTGAAAATTAAGCAGAAAAAAACAATGTCTATTTTCTGAAGCACTTCTGGCAGAATCTTATTTCATATTCGGTGCTCACAACTTCAGAGAGTATGCTCCGCTAACAGCAGACTACGTGATGTGGTTAATAAATAATCATTGGAAAACTGATGGATACCAAAGTTAGAAATGATGACTGAATAGAAGTTAACATTATGTATAATGAATGCATTGTTTCTCCCCAAATGGAAACAAAGATAGCAGATTCTCAACAGCTAAGCCCTTCATTTTTATTTTAAGCGCCTTCCAATTTCAAAATTAGGAAATTAAACAGCAACCAAGAGCCAGCATTGCAAGAGT
The DNA here is from genome assembly GCF_943737965.1 of Phodopus roborovskii. NCBI lineage: Eukaryota > Metazoa > Chordata > Mammalia > Rodentia > Cricetidae > Phodopus > Phodopus roborovskii. Next base: position 18,152,833 of record NW_026126482.1, on the reverse strand, counting down.
TGAGTTCATCTCACTTGGACATCAACCTCCACCAGGCATTTGCAGACAGTCCCCCAGAAGTCATCATGAAAGGCAGATCCTGGGTATCCGCTGGATGCTGCACTGTTTCCGGTTTGGAATAGAATCTCTTCTGCTACCCCTCTTAGACGCAGCTTGACACCAGTGATTGAGTCCAAAGTTTACTTCCATTTCCAACCTCAACAAGCAGGTGCCATGCCTATAAAGTTTACTGCAGTCACTCCATCCCCATTCCAGAAGCAACCGGTCATAGCCATTTCCAACACAAAGCTCTCGGGCCACCCTTTCTTTTCTTTATAGTCTCTTTCCAGACACCCAGTGACCCATAAAGTTAACGACTAACCAAGTCATTGCCACGAGCAGAGTTGTTGTTCTTGAGTCTGGTCCCAAAGTCACTTTTCCCTAGAACGTGTGTTTGGGGACAATGATCATCACACAGCAGGTGTGTGGGGGCTCAGTCTTTCTGGCCTGATGCTAGGTCCTTAGTCCAGACTGTTTCTTTTTAAAATTCTCCATACTCTGCAGTATTCTTGGACTTCTTAGTTTGCCCTTATGAACATGCCCCCCCCCACACACACACATTAAATGTCCCAGAGAACTGGAGATGGGGATCCTGCTCACTGAGTTGAGGTCAAGGCCTGCAGTGAACTCAAGCCACCTGTGTAAACACAACAATGGCTCAGTTACTGTTTATATTTCAATGCTATGCTGTGTCGTTTACAACCCAATTTGTCTCTTTGCTCACTCCCCCCTAGTCCAAACAGGGGGGGTATACACACATTAGAGAGGGCAATCAAAGCTCAGCCTTGAGGCAGGGCAGAAAAAGAAACTCATTAGGGGCTTGGATGGTGTGCACGCCCAGGATTACTGTTACTCAACCTCCTTATTTCGTAGATATGAACACATTAATAACTTGATCAAAGTTATGAGACCCTTTAAGGGCATCCCCAGCATGGTTTTTCACATGACACCATGAAATGTTCCACCAAAATCTAATCTTATTCTTCGGCACAACCATGGGCTTTGTGCTTGGGCAGGGAGTAGGGAAACCCATTTTGGCTTTCATAGAACTGGCAAGATTGTCTCCTGTTACCTAGCAATACTTGAAGAAAGAAATCAGGGTTCCCACTCATCACAAAAACTCCCAGAGCTAGAAAATCTTGGCTTCTAGGGTTTTCGAGATGGGAACTCCCTGTGTGCGTCCTCCAGCACAGGGAATTTCAAATTGTGTTCGCAGAAACCCATGGTTCCACACAGATTCCCCAGGGGCCTTTTAACAGCTAAGAGAGAGTGTGGGAAGACTCAGAGCCTTCTGCCTCCGGGCGATTAAAGCAAACCTGTCTGCTTTATGTGTTGATGTGTTGTGGTTTTACATGACTTTTTTTTTTTTTTTTTTTTAAGGGAATCACCTTCTACAGGGAAACAAACAAACAAACAAACTCACCAAACTGTAAATCTTGTTCACATTCCTCAATTCATAGATGAGAGCAACACTGGGACCTTGGGTCCCAACCCTGCCAAGCTGCCAAATAGGAGTCTCCCTCCTACTCTGGAGCCCGAGAAAGCAACGCTCAGGCTGTCAAAAACATGCCAAGGGTTGGGGATTTCTGTCAAGGGCCTGAGCCAGGGTGGGAGCCAGGCGTGGCCTGTTTCCTTTGGGATTCCCAGCCCAGGACTCTTCAGGTGGGATCTCAGTGAGTATAAGTATTAAACATGGGGATGTTGTATTGTTCTCTCCTCAAAGGAACCTCTAGAAGAACTGAAGACCAGAGGTAGGGCCTGGAGGAAAGAGATGCAGACAATCAGTCTTCGGAGGCAGCTTGGAGCTTGACAACGGCAGCAGGGTGATCCCTGCTCATTTTTCCTCAGGAGTCTGCTTCACTTTGCCAGTGTCTTGCTATCCTCTAGCACCTATATGGGTGCCACTATTTAGAACTCAATATATATTCACAGTCTCAAACAAAATGTACATCCCAGCCAGAAACTTGGGAGTATCACACTTAAAAACAACAACAAAAATTAAAAAAAAATCAAATTGGCAAAAATATCATTGCTAGCCAGGATTTAGTGAGTCTATATGACCTGTTATACAAAGTAATTGATAAATTCAGGTGTCAAGGTCCATGTATAGGAAGAAAAAGTTTTGCTCAGAGTCAGGTTAGCTTGTCTGACCTCGCTTGATCCCTGTTGCAGGTACCGGGTGTTCTCATTTAGTGTGAGACCCAGGAAAGTCCTGGAGGGTACGTTTTTCCTTTTTCCTCTCTCCCCTCCTTGTCCTTCCAGTGTCTAACCTCCCTCCTTCCACAGCCACAAGCTTGACACTGTGGGTTTACTCTCAAATCGAGTGTTCTGAGGTCTCTCTCTCTCTGGCTCAAATGGTCTTAGAAACAGAGGTCTGTGGATGGCAAGGCACAGCTAGTCTCAAGGAAGCTGTCTTGCTAGATCCCAGCAAACTGCTCTCTGTGCTCAATAGCCAGGCCATTTCTGTCACCCTCTGAGGTAATCTGACCCTGAATGACCTTAAAGAGATAAAAATCAGGGCCTAGGAAATTACCCACAGTTGAGTTGCTAGCCATCTGAGCAGGCTATCAAGAAGAGTACATAGGGGAATGTTAAAGGTGGCCAGATCCTGGAGGCTGGACTGTTTTTTTTTTTTGTCTCTATAACCACATCCTAGGTGAAACAGCGCTTATAGTCACTCAAAGTGCCCTGAAGTAGAGGAACGGGGTAGATGCCATCTAGGCCCTCATGGATTTGTTTCAGAGGATGAAAAGGAAGTGGAGGGAGAGAGGGAGAGACGCCATTCTCAAGAATGAGCTTGGATGTGAAAACCGTGTGAACCCCTGGGAGACGGGCTTGTTAAAGACCATTCTAGCCCACACCCCTGACGTTCTGTAGTGTGGTCAGCGCAGCGTTCAAAGGTGGACTGATCTATGTCAACATGGTGGGATTACCATAAAAGTCATTATTTGTACTTTTGGATGTGGCTTTTCCAATGGAGAGAATTAAAACCAACTAAGTTCCCCCCCCCCCCCCCCCCGTGACCCAATTCCTGGCTTTCTCTGCTTTGTTCTCTGACTAGTCCTCAGGCTTTGTGAAGTCTTGGCACCCATTTGTTACAAGAGGCGCAAGGAGACTGAACCATCGACAGCCAGGATCACCCTTATTCTGTTTTAATCCTGGAAGAGAATCTAAGTGACAGTCTTGGTGCTAAGGCTCTGGCAGAGCAACAAGTGGCTGATGCAGGAGGATGACCGTCATGTCCCTTCTGCCTGCCTCCCACTTGCTCGCTGTCCCCTGGGGGAGGTCTCTGCTGTGCAAGGGGACATCCTAGTTTGAAGATCTGGCCTTCCAGCTGCACAGCCAGGTCTGGAGACAAACCACGATCCCTAGCCAGCTCACTCTGCAAAAGCAGAGCCCTCCACGCCTTTCCCCGCGCCTCCCAGCGCACGCGCCACCTGATACGCGCCGCCATTGGCTGCTGCCTGTTGCTAACCCATGTGACTAGCGCCGGCACGCCCCGCCCCTGCTCCTGCGAGCCCAGCGCGTTCCTGCGGACGTGCGCTGCTGCCTGGCCCCAGGCTCGAGTCCTGCGCTGGATGCTGCGAACGGTCGTCAGCATGCAGCTGCCGGCCACAAGGTGGCAGTGCCGCGCTGCGCGTCCACACGCCCCTCGCCGCGCCAGCGCAACCCTGCCCAGCAAAAGTTTTTCAGTCTGCGAGCAAACGCGCCCAGGCCTTGAGGTCTCCAGGGCAAGCCCGGGGAGAACCCGCCTTGATCCCAGGTGTCTTTGGGGCGATTTGGAAGGAAAGTATTCGTTGTCACGAACTCGGAGAAACCGTTTGGGGAGGCCTGTCACAGATGCAAAGTCTGTTGATGTTTCCAGGGGTGTTTGATTTGGTTTCGGCTTTAGGGATCGTACACGAAGCATCAATTCTGTAGGAGGCGTACGCTATTCTTTGTCTCTCGTCTGGGCTTTGCACAGAGCCCGGCGTCACTTTCCGTGGGTGAGCGTTACGTGCCACCGCTGCTACCTCGAGAGAGATCCCTTCTCGGTGGATCTCGACCTGCCTAGAAAGGGAGGGCCTGGGAGCCTCCTGTTCTGCAGCTGTCCTCAGGATGCCCTTAATTCCCAGGCGGAGGGATAAGCTTGTCTGACCCCATTTGACCCCGCCGCAGGCGCCAGGCATCCTCATTTAGTGTGAGGCCTAAGAGAGTCCTCAAGGCTGCCTGCCTCTCCTCCCCTTCCTCTTTTCTCGTTCTTGTTCGGGGAGGGCGGGGGAGGGGGTCATGGGCCTTCTTCCTGTTGTCTAAGCTCCCTTCTCTCATAGGCACAAACCTCCCGCTCTGTGTTTTTACTTTAAATCGGGTGTTCTGAGGCGGCTCTCAGGCTCAGGTGATGATGGTCTGGGGGAGGCAGAAGGCAAGGCTAGTAATCAGCTGCATTGCTAACATGTGGAGCAGGAAAGGGGAACACCTGGGATTCCACAGGTCTGTCCCTTGGGCAGACCCTTTCGAGCTGCTCTCAGGTAATTTCCCAGTGTCTTTAGTCTGTTTTAACGTGTCATTGATCTGCATCCGACAGGACCCCCAAAAGGAACCCTGCGTGGCCCAGTGCTGGAATTTTTGCTGAGCCCACGGCTGGGCTTGCTATAGCTGTACTCTCCTGCCTCCGTTCCCAGGAGAGGTGTAGACTATCTCTTGGATCTTGCTTGGAGGATGTTGCCATGCCTCATTTCCAGACTAAAGACCAAGGAGAGACCAGCAGGAAACAGAACGGGTTCTACAGAGCTGAATACCAGAGAATCCTTGTAGAGACTTAGAGGTGTGTCCTGGACATTGGGAACCATGGACACACAGAATCAGCTGCCTGTGAGGGATGAGGAGGGTGGTGGGGGGAGGGAGGGGGCTGCTAAACAGCTTCTGCTTCCACGAGTTAGTACACACAGGTCCACCCCTTCACCGGAGTGAATGGCTTCCTGGCATAGGCTGGCATGCCAAGGGACAGTAGCTAGGGGATATCCAGCAGTGGGGGAGGGAATAGAAAACCTCACAAGATTATCCCCTAAGAGTAAGCGCCAGCATGCATGAATTGCCTCTCCTCGGCCCCCCCCCCCGCCCCGCCGCCCCCCCCCCCGCCGCTCCCGCCCCCCTCCTCCCCAGGCTTGCCAGCAGTTAATAGACCTACTGTGGTCTGAAGGTTGCTGTCCCGTTCCCTAATTCATGTTAGAACCCAATATATCATGTGACCATATTAAGAGGTGGGGCCATCAGAAGTGATTCAGTCACGGTTAAGGGACTGGCGCCCTTATAAAGGAGGAGGTTGAAAAGGGTTGTCTTCCCCGTAAGGACCCGCCCACACTATATCACCTGCGCAGCAAGGATTGGGCCCTTGGCAGACACCAAATACACATGTCAGCCTTGATCTTTGAATTCCCACCCCACCCTCCAGAACAGTGAGTACATTTTTGTTCTTTAAGTTTCCCACCTAAAGTATGTTCTTATAAACTGGATCACAAGCCAGGGGCTGGCAAAGCAGAAGAGAAAGGAAAACAAACACTCATCCACCAAGGGCTCACAGGCCAGTGTGGGCCTATAGGTATGGTGAGGAGTCACTGCAGCTGCAGCTGTCAAGTTTGTGGGGTTGTTTGGACTATACTTGGTATAAGGGCTAAAACGTGGGCAACTCACGAATCCCGAGATGGATCAGGAAGGCCATTGGGTGAGATTTGTTTTTAATCAGCTGGGGGGAGGTGGTGACAGTAAACATTGGCTTTGTGCTTGGTGTCTTACGTACACTATCAATCAGCCCCCTCACTCCTCCAGGTATCCCTGAGGCATTAGCCTGTTTAGTCCTACTCTAGAGTCGGGGAAGCTGAATGGTGGACAGCTAAGAAATGTGACTGTTTTGCAGCTAGGAAGTTGATATTCGAAGCCATGTTTCACGTTCCTGAGTCTAGTTGTAAAGCTACAGTTTTTGTCCTTGGTCAGCTTCGGGCCGGGTCCAGCCTTCACCCCTGAATCTTGCAGTTTCTGCAGCTGTGCAGACAGTTGGAGCCTCCCCTGCTGCTCGGTGTCTCAGAGGCCTAGTTGCTGCGCTGACCCTCAGTGGCGGGGGTGGGGGGGGCTCTTCTCACAAATCCCCCTCAGAACTGTCTGATGGATCCCCTTCACATCTGTTACCTCCTTCAGTGTGGACAGCTGCTCTTCGGAAGGCGGGTGGCAGTTTTGGGACCATCCTGCAGTGATCTGAAGTCTGGTGCATCACCAGTCATCAAACTTAGAGAGAGGACTGGAAAGGGGAACCATTTTTGTCAAAGAAGACAGGGTACACTGCAACCAGATGAGGTTGACTTTCTTCTGTGGTTGAAAATCTGGAACGAGATGTAGTGCCCACTGGGAAAACCCTGCTGAAAAAAAGAAAAAGGATTTCCCATGCCTGCTCTTCATGTGTCTTCATGTGAAACTTAATCCTTCCTCCCCATGCTTCTCATAACCAGATCAAGAAAGAGACGATGTCTCTTCTACTTCTCAGAATTTACATGTCTTTTCCCTTCTGCACAAAGTGTGTGACCTGGTGGCTTGCACATAAACCACAGAATAATTAGGCTTTCTTCAGAATGTTAGAAAGTTTCCTATACTGGAGGGACTTACTATCAAAGCCAAGGTAAGAAGGAAGTACCAGCCACAGGGGCGGTGGAAAACAAAGAATGAAGATGAAGTATATTGGGGCATATGAGACTAGAGCATCTCTTAGGGAAAATGGCAGGTGAAGTTAGAAAGGCTGTATTATGAGAGGATTAGTTCTCTGTCTTCTCTGCCAGTGATCCTAGTTTTATTACCAGGTACCCTTCCACTCCGGCAAATACCCATAAACCTTAGAGGAAATAGGACATGCAGCCTAGTCCAGGAGTATAGATCCAGAGGGGCCCCTAGCCATGCAGTCACATGTGTGTCTCTGTGTAAGTTAGTGTGGTCCCAGCTTCCTGACAGTTCTGCAGGTAACTGGTTCTCACAGCTTCAGATCCCTCCCACTTGGAACAAGACCCTTGCCACTGTGGTATGCTCACCACAAGCAGAAGCACCCTAATCTTTGCTGATCAAATCTACCTTTAAGCAGGGCAGTCATGTACTAAGAAAAACCATGAGCGATCTAAGGCAGGGATTAGCCAAGTCTCTACCTGTCATCTTTTTGGGTTCACATGTTGGCAGTGTGTCCAGATGCAAATATTTACAAGCAATAGGCCAGCATTTGCAAAAATTAGCAATAGTAGTTTTCCTCTTGCAGATGCTCACAGCCTAAGACTGCTAACTTACAGAGACTTCCTATAGGGACTAGCTAACCCTGCCCCTCTATGCTTCATGTAGTACACACATGTGAAGTTGGGTGTTGGTGGATAGTTGGTATCACTCCATCACAGTACATATGATCCACTTGACCTCAGTCCTTTTGTGTCTGTCACTTCAGAGTCTTTCCTCATCAACCTCAGTCAGGTCAAGTCCCAGGTGCACAGGACATGGCAACATCATTAAGTCACCAAGCCTGTGCTGGAACTATCCCCTTTCAGAATTCCTGTCCAGTTATCAATATGCATATCTCTGGTTCCAGCAACTCCTTGCAGGTTTTGTAACATGGAGCTGAATCCAGAGTAACTATTTGTTTAAAGCCTACAGCAGTTCCTATATAGTCCTATATAGTCCTATATAGTCCTATATAGTCCTTAGAGTGAGCCGGGCAAGTCTATGATTCTATGACAGTGATCAGAGAAACTTTCACCAGGCAAGTCACTAAAACCAAGTATTTCACACTCACTCTGCCTTCCTCACAGAGCCCTGTGGAGATGGCCACATTATTGTCTTCATTGAACAGAGGAGGTTTCAAGAAACAATTGCCCCAAGTTACAGCAGAATTTGCATCCAGACCTCCCAAAGCGAGGATCTTTGTTTGGCTTCTCTTGAGATAGGGTTTCTCTGTGTGACAGTCCTGGTTGTCCTGGGACTTGCTTTGTAGACCAGGCTGGTATCTAACTCACAGAGATCTGTTGGTCTCTGCCTCCTGCTGGGATTAAAGATATGTGCCACCACCACCTGGCTCAAAGCAAAGATCTTAATGGCTTTTCTACTGTGTCGCTTTCATGGGCAGACTTGAAGTATGTTTCAACTCAACTACAAAGGAAGGCAAAATGCTTAATCTTCGTCTACTGCTGCTGTTCTGTTCTCCCTTCTCTTCTTCCTCCTTTGTTTTTCCTTCCTGTCCTCCTCCTCTTCCTTTTCTCTCTCCTCCCCCTACTTTTGTAGGCCAGGGCCTCCCTTGTATAGCTCTGATTGGCCTAGAACTCACAACCCTCCTGCTGAACCCTCCTGGCACCTGAGACTTCCAATTTGACCTACTGATCTTGGCTCTTAGTTCTCTTGAACCTCAGTTTCTCCACAACAACATTTTCCTCGAGGAGAGAATGACCCTGCCATTAAAGGATGCTTATGGGCTTTCAAGACTCGGAAGCTCTTCAGAGTCACAGTGTACTTCACTGTTCTTGTCCGAAAATCATTACACAGGGAAAGTGCATGGTGGTACATGAGCCACAGGAGAAAACGAGATGCAGAAAGTGCCAGGATATAGCAAAGGCCAGGCTGCTTTCTCCTTGCGGCTGTGCATTGTGCTTGACCAAGAACTTGGCAACATTATAATCAAGCTATGGTCTAAGGACATGGGAAGCACGAGAACCCCTTATCCTGCTTCAGGGTACTCTGCAAAATGGTAGGGAGTGAAACAGAATTTGCTCGAGTTGTTGGTGTCGTTTGCTTGTGTGTAGAACCAAGCCATAGTCCAGAGGTAGGTGTTTTCCAAAGCACAGGGCACCAGTGCCTATGAATATTAGCGTGCTGGCATTTCTTCCTTTGGACATCCGAGGAGCCTGAGGGAGGCTTCATGTTCACCTGCAATTGTTGGTTCCAGCTCTATAATCCCTGTCCTGAGCGTGCATGCAAGGCTTTTAATGGGAAAGAAAAATCACCGAGACTGCCCTGCATGATGACCATATGGAACAACACAAAAGCAGGGCTCCATATCCAGACTTCATTGTTGGGATGACTTTTACAAGTGCAAGAAAAACAACCCTGAATGGCTTATTATATAACATCCAGATGTTTGGCAACAGCCACCCCAAATGAGGGGGATGTCTTTTTCATGGTTCATCTGGAGGCTTTGGCCTTGCTATAGACACATGAAAGAGCAGTTTGCCAGGGAGTAGCCTGGTCCTTGTCTGCCTTGTCCTTCCAGAGGCCTATGGGCATCCAGCTGCACCTGGAAGCCTAGACATAGCAGATGAACCTAGGCTTGGGAAACTTCTGGACATCATCTGATGAGTGGCTCCAGTTAGACCAGTGGTTCTCAACCTGAAGGTTGTGACCCCTTTGGGGGTTACAGATCAGATATCCTGCATATGCAAAATTTGCAATTCATAACAGTAGCAAAATTACAGTTATGAAGTAGCAAGGAAATAATTTTCTGGTTGAGGGTCACCAAAACATGAATAACTGTATTAAAGGGTTACAGTGTTAGGGCTGAGAACCACTAAGCAAGCCCCAGTGCCAAGTGAAAGAAATATTCCCTTTCCCATTAGATGTCTGATCCCTTTCATTGTGAAAGTACTAAAGTATCATGGCATTAAAACATGCTTACATGTTTTGACAGCCCATATACTGTCATTGGAAGGATGCAGAGAAGATCAGCATGGCCCCAGGGCAAGGATGACATGTAAATCTGTGTGTCCTATGGCTTTTCTGGGACAGGTGCACTCAAACTCACAGTAGCAGTGGTTGCCTGCACGGATCATAGCAACCAACCTTCCAGCATGGCGGGGGAGGGACTCATGACCTCCTATCCCTTACTAAGGCACCATAGACAAATGATGGCTTTTGGGGGAGGTAGTGTCAGTTTTCTTTAAGGGTGTGGCCTCTGGTAGGCTGAACATGCTTTGTTGGATAGCCCCACATCCATGATATATTGGATTCGGGATTGTCTATTAAGTAAAGAGGTCATAAATTTGGTATGGGGTGATGAGAAGTTAGGGGGGAATGTGATTGAGATGCTGTGCATGAGATTCTCAAGGAATTAAAAATATACTAACATATATTTGTGGGCTTTTAAAAAGTGACAGTTTCTCTTCAAAGTGATAGACAGATGCTCACGTGTTGGATGGCTTGTTTATCTCTGTGTGTTTGTTCTCAGCTGGAGGAGGCTGTAAGCATCCTTGCTGTAGAATAAGGAACCTAAGACCCAGTTAGTGGAAACGTGTAATGTATTGAGAAAGCAGAGAAATCTTTGCACGCCCTGTGGGGGAAATCCTTTCAGTCCCATCACTGATAAACAAATCTGGAGGTCAAATAAACACCAAGGCCTCTTACTGATAGAGAATTTGCCTGTCTGTGAATTCCACTTGCTTCGGAGCCCAGATCATATTATTCACTTTTCAGACCCACCTCGAACAAAGCCTTCCAAGGAAAGAAATCTTGGCCCTGACTCCATCTGCCAAAGAGCACTCAACTCCAACCTTTCCTTGGAACTGAGAGGGTGTTCAGGGCACCTGTGGATGTCTCCGGTTGCACTTGTTATTATTTGGTGCTTTTGTTAGGCTTGAAGCGTCCACGAGGCATTGTATAGTACTGCAGATCAGAAGTTTCACACTGCTTCCTGCTGTGCTACCCAAGGCAAGAGTAATGATCCTCAAGCTGCTACAAAAATCCCTTTAAAAAGTCACATTCAAGGCTCAGTACAAAAAGCCTTTTCCTGAGTGTCAATGCCCACCCCATCCTTCCAGAGCCTTGGGAGTCTTTTCTGTCAAGTTCCCTATGCAGCTTCATTACAGTGGTTCTGTTATGGGGTCCTGAAGAAACAGGGAATGCCTTTTCTTCTTTGTCAAGGTGATCACCTAGCAAAGCTATTATTAATTAACTATTAGTAATGAATTGAGTCTAGGAACATGCACTTGGCTTCTTCTACATCAGTTCATGTGTAAACATGTGTGAGTTCTTGGCAGAGATATGCAGTTAGATCCAGGCAGGCCAGGAGTGTGTTTCAGTAGGAGTTAGGGCAATCCTCTCAAGCCTTTGATAGTATCCTCCAAGATGCTGAAAGGTCTGGGAGCCACTTGGAGAAGCAGGGTATGTTGCACAGAACCATGCAAAGCATGTCTCCCATCTCTGAAAAGGAAGAGAGGTCCTAAGGGGTAGCCTCAGCTCCTGGGGACTGGACACTCACCTATTGAAGCCACCTGTACACGCCCCTGCCCAGTGTCTGCAGTCAGGCCCACATGTGTGATGTTCAGTAGAGGCTTGTGAGAGAATCAAACCCGAGAGCCTGTAGGCTCTCTATAGCTGGGCGGCAAGTTAACTCCAAGCATGCAATCTATGCAAGCCTTTATCACAGTTTCTGATAATCATGATGATAATGGTGCTGGCTCGGGGTCTCCCATGATGTGCGGGTCAGATATTTTGGGGGTATGTCATCTGACTTGCACAGAATGGAAAGCAGCCTTTCCTAAAAACACCTCTTGCCCCAGGACTACTCACCCAAGAAGAGGCTCCGGTGGCTCAGTGTCTGCAGAGTCACCGAAAAGAAGTGGGATAATCTGTACTCGCCGTCAGCATGGCAGGGAGTAGAGAAATCAGCTTGAAGAATTAAACATAGCAGGAGAGCTAAGCACAGAGGTGACAGCAGTGTGGCCGGGCACTTGTGATCAGCCGCACGAATCATGGCAGGCATGAAGCTCTAGAGGGACTCATGGAAAGTGTGACAAATGGCAAGACCGCACAGCCTGGGTCATCCCTGTGCATACTCAGGTGACTCTGACTAGTCAGCATCTTCATTATTTCCTGGGCCTGGTAATAACTCGAAGGGCTTCTGTGGGAAGGTTGTGAGGGCAGCTGCTAGAGGGCAAGGCCTGAGCTACACTGGTAATATTCCCAAGAGTGACTACAGAGCCCCCTCTAACACCTTCCCTGTCTTTAGTCACACTTAAACAGTGTCCACCCAGACCTGGGCTGGAGAGTATAACGATTCAGTCACCATTCAGAATAGATTCCCAAACACATAGACCCATCCTTCACCATCCAAGCATTGCAATCTTTTCACCTTCTCTAGAGAAATGCGCAACGAGAGGAACCCATTTCTTCACTATCTGGCTTCCGTAACTCAGGCCTATCCTGGTCACCTGGCCTGTAGCTTCTCTCTCCCAGCCTGACCTGTGTTCCACCCCTGCTGTAAACTCACCCTAGAGGATTTCCAGGTATGTCCTGGAGTCTGGCAGCCCCTGAAGTCAAAGAGCCAACTAGTCTGAGCCCTTCATACTCCTCCTCGTCCCTCTTCATCTGTTTGTTTGTTTTTTCGAGACAGGGTTTCTCTGTATTGCTCTGGAGCCTGTCCTGGAACTCATTCTGTAGGCCAGGCTGGACTTGAACTCACAGAGATCCTCCTGCCTCTGCCTCCTGAGTGCTGGAATTAAAAGGGTGTCTCTGTGTAGCCCTGACTGTCCTGGGACTCACTCTGTAGACCAGGCTAGCCTTGAACTCAGAGGTTCGCCTGCCTCTGCTGAGACTAAAGGCTTGTATCACCACTGCCTGGTCCTTTTCATCTAAGACAGGTGAACTCAGGTGTTGTTTTTGGATCTGGTGTGTCCTCCAAATGCTATGCTTGAAGGCTAGGTCCCCAGCAGATGGCGATATTGGTAAGTGGTGGAACCTAGCGAAAGTTGGAATTTGGGAGGTGGGACCCTTGCCCCCTTTCCTGTCTGTCATTTTCCTCTTGGACACTGTGATGTAAGCAGCTTCCTCCACCATGTGTCCTTGCCACAATTGTACTGCTTCACCACAGACCTAAAGCAATAAAGCCAACAAACCATGGGCAGAAACCATGATGAATGTTGCCTCTGAGTAAGTTGCTCCTCTCAGGTCCTTGTGAGAATGATTGAAAACTGGCTAACACAGGTTGTCCTTCCATATAGGGGTCCCCATGAACCCAGGATGGATAAAAGGAAAAGATACTCTCCTTCCCTATCCCTGGGCAGTCCCTAATTGTCTCTACTGGAAGGCCTTTCATGGACTCACAACGGTGGAATCTATTTTGCACCCTAAAATGACACCTTAAGTTTTAACAGAACAGACACTTTTTAGGGACTATTCTGCTGTCCGACATCAACAGAGACCTGTTACGGAGCTAGCTTTCCATTGCTGTGACAAAAAGCCTGAGTAGATCAATGGAAAGGAGAAGACTTACTTTCTCTCATGGTTTTGGCTGTTTGAACCCAGGGTCACTGTGCCCTCTGTCACCCTTATCAGCAAGCACAGCATGTCATCGTGGAGAGCCATAGACTGCTTGCTGACCCAGTCTTTAGAATTTGAGAACTGAGGGGACATTAGAGATCTAAATCAAGTTGGATATGGTGGCTTCTTTCTGTAATCCCAGCATTTGGGGAGCTGAGGTAAGAGGGTCATCCTTGGGTCAAGGCTATCCTGTGCTATATGTGGATACATGATACGTTCTAGGCTACCCTGGGATACCAAATGGAACCCTATTTGTTGTTGTTTTTTTAAAGTCTGTCTTAATTAGGATTACAATTGCCTTGGAAAAAATAAAAGCAAAAACAAACAAACAAACAAACCACCATGACCAAAAGTAACTTGTGGAGGAAAGGAAAGGATTTATTTCACTCCCAGTTTCCCAAAACAGCAGTGAGGGCAGGAGCTCACACAGGGCAGGAGCCATGAGGCAGGGGCTGGAGCGGAGGCCATGGAGGATGCTGCTTACTGGTTCACTCCCTCTGGCTTGCTCAGCCTGCTTTCTTATAGAGCCGGGTTCCAAAGGCCTGGCATGGCCCCACCCACAAAGGGCTGGACCCCCTCTCATCAATCTCACCCTCTTCTCAGATGACCATAACAATTACTATCTCCATGCCTGGAGGGAGTCAGGAGAGGAATAGCTTCCAGAACACAAAGAAGGGTGGTAAGGATGGGACCACAGTGTAGACTGCTGCGGTGGTAATAAGTTAACAGAGTTCAATGTCTTCCTACCTTGCAGAGTATTTCTGACATCGTCTAACTTAAAGCAGAAGTTATACACCATGAGCATACACTTGACCTTAGGGGGTTGAAAGAAGCCTTAGTCCACCTGAAGAGGAAATGAATATGTAAACGTCCAGTCCCTGGAGTCACATTGCCTAGGTTTGAGCCCAAATGCTACCATTTACTGGCTAAGGGACCTTGGGCAATTATTTTGGCTCTTAACATCCCAGTCTGTAAAACGGGGATGATAATAGCACACCTAACTCATAGGGCGGCCATGAGAGTTTAATGAATTGGCATTTGTGGCGCTCTTAGCGCTGCTCATAGTGAGTGCTATTGTTGCTATGCCTTAGAGAGGTTGAAAGTGGATTTCAATGAGGGACCACTTCATGCTGCACAGAGAAAACAAAAATGGCTTCAAAGTAGGAGCTATGAGGTCAAACACTCAGAACCACAGGGCTTCATTTCAGACCACCTGTTTCTTATAGCACCGGGCAATGCTAGTGGGCTCTCTCCAGAATGTGGCGAAAACTGAATTTGCATATTTAAGAAGTACATCTGGAAAGGCCACTGAATGTCCATAAACGTCTGTCAAATTGAATCAAAGCAACAGTCTGCGGCGGATTTAAAATATTTCCACTAAGTCTTTGATGATTCTGACTCCAAGATGTGAAACCTAACCTCTCCCACCCCCCCCCACCCCTCAAGCCTCACTCCTCCACTTTGAGTAGTGTTTGTATTTAGAGGTCTCTTCTAATGAAAGGAATAAAGCAGAAATGGTAGCTTGCCACTTTGGAAATAGGTAAAGAAACCCACTGTGTCATCCTTGTTTCTTTTTTCAGTTGGAGTTCTCTAGATGTGTGTGTGTGTGTTCACACTCACAGATGAATAATATTGCCTGAATCCAGAAAGCATCTTCTCTACCTCCATTCTCTGACCCATATGCCAATCTTCTCTGGCAACACCCTCACAGACACACCAGGAAATAATGCTCTATTAGTGATCACCTGGGCGTCCCTCAGTCCAGCAAGTGTACGCTACAAATGCACCACCGCACAACTCTGGGGAAAGAAACTGCCATGTTCTGACAACTCTCAGGAAGCCTACGATGGGGTCCGTGTTGTGCAGACCTCTTGCCAGTAGCCACAGAATGGCTCCATCCTGATCACAAATAGTCTTTTCCTTCCCACATGGTCATGGCATTTTCTTGGCCCCTGACTATCCCCATTTGCAGAAGATCATTTAGAGTCTGTTTCATGCAGAATTTTCTCTTCCTATGGGACATGAAGGGAGACTATTTGCTGGGTCCTTACAAAAATGCTCCTTTAAATTCAGAGAGGAGTTTAGTACAAGAAGATTCCATTCTGATTCTAAGCCAGTTAAACGTTGGGACTGGCCCAAAGGGTTTCATTATAAGACAGAGTTCGGTCCCGTGGGTGGAGCCAAAGTGCTAAGTGTTGCATCAGTGTCACAGAGGAAGAGAACAGGAATTTTGGAACTGTCACGGTGTGTGCTACAGTGAGAGGGGAGTGACTGCTCGATCTAAGTGGATCCATTATGTGACACGGTTACTGAGTATGATCCCTATTTGATGGTAATTTCCTGTTGTCCTGCTCTTCCAAGCACTTAGTGTCCACCCCAAGGCATCAATGGGTAGGAGCTTGGGTTCTGGAGTCAGAGGACTGGAATTGGAAATGCCTGTATTATTAGCTTTCTTTTACTATAATGAAATACTTGATATTATTTATTTACAAAGAAAAAAGATTTGCTTTGGATTATGGCCTTGGAGGTTCCAGTTCAAGATTAGCAGAGTCCTTTCTTTGAGCCTGTCTTTGCCATACTAGATGGTAGGTAGAGTGAATGTCTCATGTCATAGACAAGTGACCAGGGGCTCATAGTCCCCTTTAAGATTCATCCCTCCTATCATCAGGTCCAACGCTTAAAGGCTCAACCACTTAACAGTAACAGTCGGACAACCAGCCTTCACCATGGGTCTGTTAGAGCATTGTCTAAAACAAAACACTCTCTTTGACCTTGTATAAGTCACTCAGCCTCCCTAAGGTTTGCTTTATGATCTGGAAGTCATAACAATTCTATAGCCACTACCAGCAATCGGTACCAAACAGTAGTGTTATCTTATAGGGTTAGTTTAAAGAATATTCTATGTGATGTTTTTAGTTTGCTATCCATCATATAATAAACTAGGGAAGGTTTGGCATTTATTATTAGAAATAATAGTAATAATTTTGATATTATTTTTAATGGATCAAGAGAGCTGAAATATTTTAATAAGGATAATGTTGATAATGGCAAATCCTTTAGGAAAAGGGAAAAAGCAAAGAAAACCTTCAAGTTTTGGATAATAACCAAGAGTGAAGCAACTGCCTGGTCCCTGGCAGTCACTGTCATTGTGTTCATTGTGTGAGATTTATTGGCATCACAGAAGTCACTGTCCCTTTTGGCTTGCATGTGTGCAGAAGTGAGTATGTGCGCAGGCACACACATTGCCTCCTGTATTCACCATTGCTAAATGTGGAAAGCAGCCTTCTGGCAGTCATTCAGAACATCACAGGAAAAAAATATCAGGCTCCCTCCAGTCCTGGTGAATGGCCTGGTAAAGGATCTTTCTCTTAACTCCAAAAGCCAAGTAAATAGTCTTGGGCCGATCACCATCTCTCAGTCATCTCATTTTTCTTCTCCTGTTTGGTGTGCTTTAAGTGTGGACCCTGAGGGAATCTGGAAAATTAAACAAGGCAAATAAAATAATTCATCCCCTTTTTTTCCCTCTGAGTTCAAGGACCTGAAGCAACAGAGGAAGCCAAGATATTTATAATAGGATGCCACAGGTTTTAGGGAGCAAACTGAAAACAATCAAAAGTAGGGCCTAAAATGAACTAAATAGACAATTTTCAAAAGAAGTACAAATGCCTGATAAGTGCATGGAAAAATGTTTAATATTCTTTATCCAGCAGAGAAATGCAAATCAAAACTATATTGAAATTCTGTCTCCTTTACTTATAAAGGCTGTAGCCAAGAAAAGCAACAAATGGTGGTGGGGATTTGAGGCATTATGACTGCTTTTGGGCTGTGAATTGACGCAGTCACTATGACAATCAGCAAGGAAGTTCACCCCAAAACACTACAAATGACCCATCTATGCTACTCCTAGGGATATTACTGAAGGAATCCAAGCCAGTATGAATTAGTGATACCTCACAGCCATGCTTATTACAGCACTCCTCCCGAGAGCCACGCTATGGACCCGACTTAGATATGTGCCAACAGATGAGTGCATAAGTACAAGGAGGCATGTGTGCACAATGGAACACCATGGAGCCAGAGTGAAGAACAAAATTGTATCACTTTCAGGCAAATGATGGAGCTGAAGAAATAAGCAAAATAGGCTAGGCTCTGAAAGACAAAAATTATCGCTGATTTTTCTCTCACATGCAGAATCTAAAGTAAAGGAAGAGTTTCGAGGAGATGCGGGACTACTGGGGGAGGGGCCAAGGTATTTGGAAGTAGAAAGGAGACCAGAGGTAAATGTGATCAAAATGCACTGTAACCAGGTATGAAGATGTCATGGCAAAACTATTATTTTGTAAATTTAGTGCAGACACACACAACAGAGCTCCCAAACAGCTGCAGTTGAATTACTATGCAAGGGAAGGTCTAGTGTTGATAGCTGCAGCCGCAAACAGGAAGATCAGAAAACTGTGTGTTGGTCATTTGGGATCTACAGGCTGAAGAAGACAGCAATCCAGAGGCACACTGAACTGGACAGGGACAGAGCATCCTAGAGCTGCTACAGATATTAACTGGAGGTAGCATCTCTGACCATGAGACACTGGTTGACTCTGAAAAACAAAGAATGTAGTGTAGAGAGCCACAGGTGCACTCCCGAAGATGGCGCCTGTTTCCTGTCCATGAGCCAGCAAGTCGCGGTAGTTTTCCACCCAAAGGATAGCAATGTGCATGCGTAACACACGTCATGGAGTGTTTGTCACGAGTATCGTGGGCTGCACCAATCAGTAACGGACACGAATCCTCTGAGCATATATAAGCAGAGCCCTTTTTCCTCCTCGGGGTCCTTCCTCATCTCACGATAAGAGCCACACAATAAAGCTACGCTACAGAAGAATCCTGTTGTTGAGCATCGTTCTTGCAGGCGAGGCGACAGCGCTCAACAATGTAGCAGTCATCTAAAGTCAAGAGTTGCAGTGGACAGAGATTCCTAGGTTGGTTTCTCTGCCCTCCTCTCCATCTGAGAGCTGGATGTTACATGAGCACTTAAAACATCATGCTCCTCACATACTTTCTCATGCCCCACCCCACCCCAAATGCTTAGGCATCTTTTCATGGTTTAGAAATGCAACAGGTGAACAGACAGGAATGCTCCAGGAGGAAGAAGCCATCAATGCAGTCTCTAACGTGGCAAAGGTCTTGATGGGTTCAGAAACCCAAAGGAAGACCAGCCTGAACAGAAAAGAGTAGACAGAGGGAGAGAGGCCAGCTGTGGATGAGGAAGTCATTAGGGGCTAGTCCCTGATTATGAACTCGTTAAGGTCCTATGGTGGTCTGAATGAAAACGGTCCCCAAACAGAGTGGCACTATTAGGAGGTGTGGCTTTGTTGAGATGGGTGTGGCCTCATTGGAGGAAGTGTGTCACTGTGGAGGTGGGATTTGAGGTCTCCTTTGCTCAAGCTTGGCTCACTGTAACACTCAGTCCACTTCCGATTGCCTTCTGAACAAGATGAAGCCAGCACCATGTCTGCCTGCATGCTGCCATGCTCCCCACCATGATGACTAAACCTCTGAAACCGAAAGCTGCCACTTCATTGTTTTTCTTTATAAGAGTTGCAGTGGCCATGGTGTCTCTTCACACAATAGAAACCCTGATGAAGACAGGTACCATTAAGGAGTTTGGTTGTTATTGCTGAGTGTATTAGTAAATCACTGAGTATTTCTAAGCCTGGGAAATAGAAGTAGCCTATTCTGCCTACATATTAGGAATATGTCTAGGTGACCTCAGATATTCCTCCACAGAGGTAATAGTGGACTTTCTCAGTACTCATCAGGATTTGTGGGGTAAATTGGGACTATGAAAACTCTTTCCTGGTGTCACTAAGCACGCATGGTTCATGTATCCCCGTCTTCAGTTCTTTCACATGCCAACACATCTCATTCAGAATTGAGTTTGCTGCTTTTAGAAGGACTTGAAGAAATCCGTGTCCAGCTGGGGCTTAAGGATGTCAAGTGGAGGGTACAATTAAAACCTTTTGGGATTATAAAATCCCCAGAATGTATAGGGAATAAACACTTTGTGAGGTCTTCTGAAAGCACTAATAGTTTCTCTGGGTCCTTTCTCAAGAGTCTAAGTCTACACATGATGATTTCCAACCAAGAAATAGACTCAGTTTCCCTCCATTACTCGAAGGAAAAAGTAGGTAAGACACCGTGATATAGTAGTCCCCTCTTACCCATGTGTGATGATTCATCTTCACCGTCAACTTCACTTCAGTTAGAATGATCTAGAAGACCGACCTCTGCACATGTCTGTGAGGGTGTTACCTGAAGAGGGAAGACCCATTGTGAGTGTCAGTAGGACCATCCCAAGATCTGGGGTCGCTTTTGAAAGGGAAAATATCGAGCTGAGTGCCAGCATTTGTTTCTCCCTGCTTTCTGATTGCGGACACAATGTGGGCACACACACTTCCCACTACCACATCTTCCTCACAATGACTGTCCCCTCAAAATGTGAGCAAAAATAAACTTCTTCTTCCTTAAGTTCTTTTGTCAGGTATTTTGTGATACTAGTGGAAAAAAGTGGCTAATACACCATGGGTTTGTTTTTCATGGTTTAAGTTATTCATAGTAGTCATCTGTGATCCAAAAATTTAGTGAAATAAAAAGTTAAGTTATTTTGAGACTGAAGAAAAGACATACACATAAATTTTAAGACAGCACATCATATAATCATTCTGTTATTAGTTACTATTGTTAACCTCTGTTAGTTTTCAGTTACTATAAGAAATATTTAGGCCAATTGACATAGAAAGAGAAAGGTTTATTTTGGCGTATTGTTAGGGTGGATTTAATTCATGATTGATGGCTCTCATGGCTTTGAGCCTGTGGGGAAATAACTCATGATGGTGTCATGCAATTAAGGAAATGTGCTCACCTCATGACTGGTTGTGTCACAAAGAGGAAGAGGAAGAGATTTGGGTCTCATGATCCATGTTGCAGGCACACTCCAAAGACCCAAGACTTCCTATCAGGCCCCACTTCTAGAAGGTTTTTGTTGCTTCCCTGCCAGTACCGCTGTATAAAAACATAATGATTTGTTTTATGGCAATAACAGACACAGAAGAAATGTCAGAAATACATACAGATCAACACCCAGAATTTTCATGTCCTCCAACTGTTACCTTTGATCTCATCCCCTACAACTGACACCTTCAGGTTCACAGACGCCCTTGCTCTTTCTTGTCTTCTCCTGCCATTTTGGAGCCTTCACAATGACTATTCCTTTTACTTGCCTCTTTATCGCCAGCAATCTACATTTCCAATTATGTCCCTTAGTTGAAGGGGCCATCCTCACTGGCTGCCTTCCCTAAACCAGCTCATAGACCCTCTCAATCATTGCTGCTCTATTTTTTCTTATCATATGTCATTACCATATTGCCCATATTCATACTTATTCTTTTTATATTTGGTATCTGACACACACTTACATGAGATAGATAGATAGATAGATAGATAATTTTCATTCACTGTTTTATCCCTGGTACTCAGGGCCTGCCACTTAATAAATGCACAGTAAACTTTGCTGAATGGAGGAAAAGATGTTACCATCTTCCAGATCTGTGGCATAGATATAGAAGTGTACAAAAGTGCATTCTCCTGCCTCAAAGATTAGCGACACAAAACATGATTAAAAGCTTCATGCATTTTGAATGTTTTAAAACAAAACATAAACCACAATCCCATCTTTTTCTCTGCATTTGGTTAGTTTTCTTCTGCAAAGTCTCAGAGTTTCCAGCGCCTGGAAGTGTGACAGGAGATCACAGAACCCTGAAGACCGGCTTGGATGAACTATGAAAAAGTTCCAGGACTCATTTCCTTGGGAATGGTTAGCTGTCTTTTGTAAACAGCAAGCCTTAAATCATAGTTTCACAGAAATCACAGTAACCACATCGTTAAGAGTAAAACAAGCAGCAAATAGAGAAATAATGGATAAAGAACAGGTCAGTTTGGAGCATGAAGGCTGGAGCAGGCTGGTAAGACAACCCACAAGAATGGTTGTGAAAATAACAAACAAGCCTGCTGGGGACAGCTGGATTCATCCATGCTGTAATGAAGGCCACACCAAGAGATGCAAGTCAGTTTTAATGAACTTGAAAAATTAAGTCCTGAGAACTCCCAGCCTTCTGGTTCCTTCCAGGCAACTGTGACTTTCCCATCACCTCTTGCAAGTCCCCTCTGCAGCTTCTGAATGATAGCATGGGACTGTGTGTTCTTAGAGTGGGCTCTTACAGAGGGCTGGCTATATTCTCTTTTTGCTTGTTGTTGCAGAGGGATCACACTGTGTGAAGATGTGTCCTGTTCTATCTCACCTGCTTAAGGCATCTTCTAACTGCTTTCATAAAGAGCTGAATGGCCAACAGCTAGGCGGGAGGTGCTCAACAGGACTTCTAGAGATAGAGATAGAAACTGGAAGGAATCAGGCGTGGGGAATTCACCAGCCAGATGATGAGAAAGTCAGACTTAACTGTACTGAGAAGTGGCTAAGAGCCACATGGCAGAACATAGATTTATATAAACGGGTTTGTTTATGTTTTAAGAGCTAGTTGGGAACAAGCCTAAGCTAAGGCCAAGCTTTCATAATTAACAAGTCTCCATGTCATTATTTTGGAGCTGGCGATCCAAAGAAAGTTTGGCTACAGTTTGTTTCCTGTCCAGTTCAGTATCCCATAAAGACATACTAAGTAAGCCGTACTATCCAAAGTTGGATGGGAAAATTGAGTTAAATTTTCTCTGGGGGTTTAATTAACCCCCAGAGACGTTAGTGATTATGAGACTTTAATAGTTGAGAGTGGGGATGGTTGATGATGGCCCTCTCCCTCCTTCCTGTTCTCTTTTCTCCTTCTTCCTGCCCTTCATTCCCTTTATTCCTCCTTCCTTTTCACACCTCCTCTGCCTCACAACCTGCTGAACACTGGGGCACAGGACTGCCACCTGCAAGGCACTTGCAGTGGTATGATGTATTGGTGGGGTTCCATTCTTTAAGGCCAGCTTTAAAACAAACAAACAAAACAAACAAAAAAAAAAAAAAACACTGAGCACAGCCTGCTTTAAAAGTTTGTTAAGAAAAGCATCCACACACAGCATCCTGGGGGACCCAGGCAGGTGAATTTCCTTGGCTCTGTGGCAGATGTCCCTAGAGTCTTCCGTGTCAGAAGTCTCTGCTACCTCAGCTGACCCAGCCCTGAGTCTTTGCAGTCTGTCATTCACTTATGGCTGAATGTGTCTTCCATTTTGCCTCTCTCCTGTAAAGACTTATGTCTGACATTATGCTGCTCCTCTTGGCAGGCATTTTCCCTGGACATTTTCTTGGGAGAACAAAATAGAAGTGCTTGGATCAACTGCCCTGTCTTGGGTAGGGAGCCCCTCCCTAGGTAGGAGGAGAGATATTCATGTACTCTGCTTCCATGTACTCTCCGCAGGGGTATCAGGAGTACTTTGTGTGTTTCTATATTTAGCCCGTGACCCCAGATCTTGAGATGGTCCTACCAATGTTCAGAATGGGTCTTCTCTCTTCAGGTAACACACTCACAGACATGTACAGAGGTCTGTCTTCTAGGTCATTCTAACTGAAGTGAAGTTGACGGTGAAGATGAATCATTACACATGGGTAAGAGGGGAATATTAAACACTGACTAAAATCAGGTGACTATCCCTTTCTTCCTTGGGGTTTTCTTGGCTGTCTCCTAAGCCTGGGCTTCAATCCTAACATGCATGCCCACTGTTAACAGTTAGGGTTGTCTGCTGTTAAGGGTGCTGTGAAAAGTGCACTGGGAACCTAGCCTATTGGTCAGGGTGAGAGGCTGGGAGGCAGGAATGCCCCCTGCTTGTGGTGTGTGTGTGTGTGTGTGTGTGTGTGTAGTGTGTGTGTAGTGTGTGTGTGTGTGTGTGAGTTCCTGCACATGCACACAGGCGTGTGTATATGCTATGTGCATGTATCTTTCTCTCCTCTTTTCTCGTCTGCCCAGCAATCCACTGGGCTTAAAGACTTGCCTTCTCTACCTCTCTTCCCACGTCCCACACCAGTTCTTGCATCTTGACTTGTTGCCAACGTCTGCAGAAGGGAGAACACTTGAGAGTCATGAGACCATCTCCTGTGCTTCCTGGGGAGGAGGGGGTGACAGTGCAGGGGCAGCTGGTCTCCTTGGTGTGTCAAGCCAAAGCATCAGATCCAAAGTCAACCTTCATCAACAGCCCAGGGAAAAGACACGGCTATCAGACACCCTGAAAACTTGGATTCTTCAAGCTGGCCTTTGTCACTGAGCAATGCTGTGGCTTTGAACAGATCACTGAATGTTTTCAGACCTCAGTGTCCTCAGTTAACTGAGAGAACATCAATGTCAAGGATTCAGCCATCCATTCAATGAGCAGAGTGCCTGAGCAGGTGTTGGGGCTGTCGCCACAGAGGAGACTCTGTCCTGGATTTCAGAATGGAAGATATAAGCAGGAACTTGGCAAGAGCAAGGCATTTGATGAGGGAAGACAGTGTACTATAATGGGTGAGAACAGAGGGCCAGGTTGCCGGAGGTGCTTAGCCCATTTGGTTAGAAAAGCGTATTGGAAGAACTGACTGATGGAAGCAGCTGGCATGGACAGGTGTGCAGAGGCAAGTGAGGGCACTGTCAATCCACTCAGAAGGAATGAAAGGGAGAAAGAAGCAGCAGTTGGGGTAGAGGGTGGAGGCTGTGATGGGGAGGATGGGATGCATGCTGAGATGAGGGCAGGAACTTGCAGGGATGGCTCACCCTGAGCAATAGGGAACTGTGTGATACTTTTAAACAAATGAGTATATGTAGCAACCTATATGTTGCTCTGATCAAATACCCAGGAGAAGCAACTTAAAGGAGGTGAAGTTTATATTGGCTCATGGTTTTAGGGGCTGCAGTCCATCATGGTATGAGTGTCTGTGACCACAGAGGCAGAAGCCTGAGCTTGTTCCTAATTTGGTGGATCAGGAGGCAGAGAGAGAGAGAGAGAGAGAGAGAGAGAGAGAGAGAGAGAGAGAGAGAGAGAGAGATAAGGCTGGAGACAGAAGCCGGTACCATTTTCAAAGGCATAGCCCCAAATGTCTTGTGTCTTTCAGTTAATCTTTATGTATTGAAGTTTCCACCATCTCCAAAACCTGCACCACCAGCCTGGGACCAAATGTTTAAGTATATAAGACCTTGGGTAGTGTGGTGGTTTGAAAGAAAATGACCTTCAAAGGGAGCAGCACTATTAGGAGGTGTGGCCTTGTTGGAGGAAGTATGCCACTGTGGGGGTGGGCTTTGAGGTCTCATATGCTTAAGCTACACCCAGTGAGACTGTTTACTTCCTGTTGCTTTTGGGTCAAGATGTAGCTCCTTCACTTTCCGCTCCTCCAGCATCATGTCTGCCTTCATGCCACCATGTCCCACCATGATGATAATATACTAAAAAGAAATCTCTGAAGCTGTAAGTCACCCAATTAAATGTTTTCCTTTATGAGTTGCCACCATCATGGTGTCTCTTCACAGCAATAGAAACCCTAACTAACTAAGACAGGTAGCATTTCAGATTCCGAGCCGTGACCTGTAGAAAAGTCACATAAGCTACACTGTAGAACGTGACTGTAGAACATTACAGATAACTCTTTACCAGCTACAGTGCTTCATTCTCCCCGAGCACCTGTAGGCTGATAATTCCTGAAATACATCCAGAGGCTGTCCTACTGTCCATTTCTAAATAGGATAGGAGATGGGTGGGTGGATGGAGAAGGAAATCAGGTCAGCTATCACTGTACCTTGGGGATGGTGGGTATCACAGACATGCTAACACAGTGGTGTAGATAGGTGAGTGAGTTGGGGTGGGACACTGAAACAGTCTTTATTGGAGATACCAAAAAAAGCAGTCAGGGGTTAAAAAAACATGATGAGCAAGCTACAATCTGTAGAACCAGAGAGATTGGGTAAGAATAAGAGGCTGGGGGAAGGGGAAATAGGCTAGATCGTTATGGATGGCCAGTGTGTGTGGGGGAAGGGTTGGGGAGGACCTGGAGGGAGCATCAAACAGGGAGGGGAAGAGGGATATGGATATGAGGAAGGGAATATGAGGAGGGACAGCTAAAATTAAAGGCCATTTGATGGGGTCCATGGAAACCTAATATAGTAGAAGTGTGTGTGTGTGTGTGTGTGTGTGTGTGTGTGTGTGTGTGAATAGCGCCTTTGCTAGGGACGGGGGCAGATGTCCATTTCAGTTTTGAGCTCTAGGACTCAGTCTGCTGCAGATCCCTGAAGGCCCTGTGCTGCTGCCCCAGTCTCTGTGTGTTCAGACATGCTCTTTCCTGCTATGTTCAGAAGGACTTGTATCCTGTGTGGCCTCCATCCCCTCTGGCTCTCACACTTCTGCTGCCTCCTTTTCTGTGTGTGTGTGGGAGGGGAGGGGTTCCCTGAGCCCCAAGGGGAGGAATTTGATAAAGATATCCTATTTAGGAAATGACTATTCCAAAGATCTCACTCTCTGCATATTGTCTGGCTGTGAGTCTCTGTATTTGTTCCCATCTGCTGCAGAAGGAAGCGTCTCCGATGATGATGGCGGAGGAAGACACTGACCTATGAGAACAGAAGAATGCCATTAGGAGTCATTTTATTGCCGTGTTCTTTTTGTAGGCAGTGGCATTTCCACTAGGTCCCTGGAATCTCAGATTCTTCGCCAACCAAGCAGTGTTGGGTATGGGTTCCATCGCATGGAGCGGGCCTTAAATCCAATCAGAAAACGGTTGGTTTCTCCCACAACAATGAGTTGCCATTGCGCTAACTCATCTTATACACAGGACACCATTGTAGATCAAAGGGATGGTAGCTGGGTTGGTGTTTACATTTCTCCTTTGGTAGCATACAGAGTACCTTCTGGTACAAGGAACACTAGCTGTTACCGATAAAGGCTCCAAGTAAACACCAGTTCAACTTCTCCATGTTCAGCTAATTGCATAGGTGCTGTTCAGCAACAGGGCCTTAGTGTCAGTTTGTGGAGAGCAACCTATAGCCTTTGCAACAGCCTGGTTTGTTTGGGGGTTCCCATGGGACCCCTTTGGCCAACAACTCAAATGTATTCCATTTCTGGTACGGAAGCTTCATTTGGTGATGAGAAATATCTAATTGAGGTTCTATTCTAGTTTCTCCATAATTTGGCAATTTCATTTAGATCACCTTCAGTTATATGTATATATGTATAATTGAAGGATCTAAATATATGTAGATCAATCAATTATATATATAATTGAAAATGATCTATATATAAAACTGAAGGTGATATATATATATATATAATTAAAGGTGACATATATACATATGTATATATGTAAATATATATAATTGAAGGTGATATATATATATATATATATATATATAAAATTGAAGGTGATCTAAATAGGTTATCATCCCTAAATAGGGTGTCTTTATCAAATTCCATCACTGTTCCCTTCACGCTCTCTCCAGTGTGTGACCTGTTTCCCATCTGAGTTGTTCCCTCCCCATTTTTCCCCCTTCTCTGTCTTCCTGCTTCCTTTAGAGAGAGGACAAGGTAAGAACTTAGTTGGAGACAGAAGAAACTCTCTGGAGGCTCTAATCTACAAGGAGTGTAAGGGCCCTTTGAGGCTTGGACTTGAATCCACCAGAACCGCCATCATAGTTCTCTTGGGAGGTCTCGCAATGGAAGGAATATTCCACAGATGCTCTTCAAAAAGTCCCAGGTAGGTTGTGGGCTTATCTGTGAAATGAAACTGGGGCTGGGGGTGGGTGAATGTGCAGATCACCTGGAAATAATCAGGATGGGGCCTATGATCCACATCTGGAAGTAGAATTAAGAGAGGTTTTTGTGTGAGGCAGAGGCAGGCAGATCTCCGTGAGCTGCAGGCCAGCTCCGTCTACACAGTAATTCCCAGGCCAGCTGGGGCTGTACAGTGAGACCCCGTGGGTGGGGGGCATGACGATAGACTCTTTTTCCAACAGTAAACTCATAAATAGTATGTGATCACCAGTTCCCATTTGTCAGGGGTTTTTGACAGAAAGCAGGGAAAAGCGCATCAGCTAGTTTACAAAGGGGAATTATGTGGCCGAGGAAGAACTGGCTAAACGGCCTTTCAGGACACTCTATTCCATTAGTTTATTGAATCGTAATCATCTTCAAATTAGGAAAATTAATATACAACAAAAATCAAGACACAGAACTTCCATCCAAGACCAGCATCACATGTTTTAGCAATTGTTCGTTGCTCATGATGATGCTCTAAGGAAATAAAAACACCTTCTGTCTTTTACAGGACAGACCGGATCACATGCCTTGCCATTTACAGTCGGCAGCTATTGTATGACGATCCACTTTTCTTGAAAACCTGGCCTCTGTAAATGAAAACTCAAAGCTCCCCTTCAGCCAGAGTCTATGACAAACCCCCCACTAACCAGGACAAATGGCAACAGTCTCCGGAACAGTCTCCAAATGGAAGGATTGGGTCTGGTCAGATGTGTCTCACATTCTCAACAGACACCCAAAGGTGGCAAAGCCAGGCTGCTGTTCTGCCTCCCCCGTCCCCGGGTGCCAGCCCAGGTGCCAGACAGTGCTATTTCAGCACCCATTGTGGTCACTCAACTATTTCAGGAGTGTAGCTGCTAGTGGGTTTAATTGCCAGCAACATCCCAAGAGCAGCTAGTCTCCAGGAGGGGTGTCTGGGTACCCACAAGCACAGAGGCTGCATTCTTCCTTAGGAGTCTGCAAGCCTCCATGGGTGTGTAAACAAAAAGACCGATGGCAGTTTCAAACGCGATCCTACAATCCAGCCAAGGACCCCAGTAGAAATCCACTGAGTGAGTGATGGACCCCACCTGGTTCACTTAAACTCCTCACTGCCCTTGACAGCATGGGGAGGGCAGTATGGTCTAGTATGTATGTTCTGGACCCAGCTCCGCTGCCTATCTGTCCTGACTGGCTAATAACCTAGAGGGTTTTCTTGTTACAGCTGCCCAGTCCTGCTGCATGCCCACTGTCCCCGGACTGGTCTGTCAGATCCCCAGCTTATATGCCTTGACCAAGAGGGGCTGTAAGCAGCCTGATGATTAGGGGTGACAAGCCAGCATAAACCAAAGACGGACTGGCCCTAAAGTTCTCTGCCATCCCCAGCCTTTCCTCCATTTCTATAGTGAATCTGTTCTCAAGGAACCTCATGACCCCCACTGGGGTCCCATGTCTGTGCCATGGGAGTATTCTCAGGACTCTTTGAGGACTGGCCAAACGCAGCTGTGCTCTAGACAGTACAACTGGCCAGGGAGACCAAAGGCTGTGTGCTGGTCCCCAGCCTGAGCTTTCTGGGTGGTCCTGAGCCAGCAGGTTTGTTTCTTCAGCTGCAGATGGCAATAACCAGGCCTGGACTCCATTGCGGGGAGAAGGAAGTGTGAAAGGAGAAATGGGTAAGAACGTCTTTGTAAGCTGGGAGACGTGCTCCAAAGTAAAAGAGGTGACATGCTTCCACTGGGAGGAGAGGCGCCCTGTCAGGAGGACCCATGGGAGAATCCAGACAGCACACTTAGAAAATAGCCAGTCACCAGCACACAAGCACCGCGTGACTCTGCTGATAGGGCATTTCTAGAACAGACAGAGGCAAGAGGCAGAAAGAATAGGGGTTGCTGGGCAGTGGCTGCAAGGAGGGAGAGAAGGAGTTATTCACTGGGTAGAGTTGCTATTTGGGAAAACTAGAAAGTTCTTGAGATTGTTTAGAACAATATCAACATGTTTATGATTACTGGACTATACTAGACAGTTAAGATTGGGCTGGATACATAGGTCAGTAGCAGACTACCAGATGAACATAAGTGAGAAATGCATTCTACCATACTGAAGATGTGTGTGATAGATAGATAGATAGATAGATAGATAGATAGATAGATAGATGACAGCTTGGCCCATTCTTTGTACTCTAAGCAGCTGCATTATTTTAATGTGGTCTCTGAGAATAACATCTCAGTGGTGGTGGATTCTGGATAATGACTCCCCTGGCCCCATCGTCCTTCTGTGCTTGGAAGACTATCTGAAGTGTTTAGAAGGAGAAATGTGCCCCCGGCAGTTCTTGCATTTGAATACATGGTCCACCGTTGGTGGTGATTTTAGGGGAGGTTATTGAACCTTTAGAAGGTACAATCTTGCTGAAGGGAGTATGTCACTCGGGGCGGGCTTTGAGGGTTTATAGCCCCACCTACTTCCTGTTCTTCGTCTCTATTTCTTGTATACAAGTGGAATGTGACCAGCCAGCTTCCTGTTCCTGCCACCACGTCATGCTTTCCCCGCCACTGTGGATGCTCCCTTGGAAGCCATTGTTAAAATAAACTCTTTCTTCATTGAGTTGCTTTGGGTTGTGCTATTTTATCACAGCAATAGAAAAGTAACTGATACAGGGTTTCTCTGACAAAATGAAGCCCAAATCCATCACACACCAAGGAGAACCTGGTTCTGGGAGGAGGAGGTTCTGGGGCTGCTATGGACTTTCTGAGATTCTGGAACCTTCATTATATATGTGAAAGAGCAGGCAAGGAGTGAGAGGCACACACCTGTGAGCTCTTTCCTTGAGTTCTGTCCCCTCCCCCCCACCCCCGTGGTCCCCCCCCCCGCCCCACTCCCACCCCCGCGCGCGCTCTCAACAGCGCTCAGCTCTTTCTTCCCATGGAACACAGCAACCACAGTGCCCACCAGGTACCTCATTGGCATGTAAAGCTTTCCTTTAGTCTCCACAAGACTCTTGACTTTCCCCAAGACCAACCAAGATTAATCATGCTCACTTCTGAACCCAACGACCTTGCTAACAAATCGTAGGGGTGTCACAGCCCTTAGTGTTCCAGCTCCAAACGGTGTCTAGAGTAGTGGCTCTCAGAGGACAAGGAACTAAGCAAGAGGTCAGTCCTTCTGCAGGAGTAAAGTCTCCTCTGCTGTTGGAGCCTGGCGTCGCTGAGGCAGAGACCAGTCCCCCTGTGGCTGCCACAGGCTGACTCTTGGAGGCTGGAGCAGGGGTAACCACAGAGAAATGCTGTGTGCAGGAATTTAGATGGGCTGAAGGGAGCAGTCCGGGAGGTTTCTGCTGGACTGGTTGTGTATAAACAAACGAGGCACAGTGTCAACCAGGACACAGCTGCTAAATCTGGAGGGAAGGGGGATACAAACATACCGAAAGAGTCCCCAACCATGTCCGTAAGTTGTCTCTCTTCCTGCCACGTGACGGTAAGGCAGCAGGAACATGGGTCATCAGAAGGTCGCTATAAGACAGTTTTGTACCCTGGCATTTGAAACTGTTTTCTCACTGTCAAAGTGACATTCAGATCACTGTTGCGTCCATGGCTGCTGCTGTGATCTCCTTCTTTCTGGTGATGTCGGGCTGCACCCAAAAACTGCTCCAATAGGCAGCTGTTGCTGGAGCTGTTTGCCTTTGTCAAATGGAACCTCTTCTGGGCTACCGTAGCGGCTGGTTCTTTCCTTTCTTCCTGCTGCTGCTTAGATGGCTCTTGGAACCCTTCTGACTCTTTCAGGGTCACTGTCCCTTGGGCCTACCACTTCCACAGGTGCATGGCTTCTGTGGAGAGATGTCAACAAATGTCTGCTTGCCCCAGAGAGAGGACCAATGACAGACCATAAAAAGCAATCCCCTCCAAGTCTAGCTTGGTGAAACAGTGAGTTTCCTGGAATCATGGAAGTCTGGGTGATGGGTAATTTATAAGCAGGGGCTGGAGTACCAAAAAGCCAACCCCAGCATGTGTGATAATTCCCTGAAAATTGCAACCTTGCAGCTTCTAGTACAACTTGGTGAAAGCCGCATTGCCCAGGAGTCTCCTTCCGTAGTGATTGTTTCCTGCTCACATGAACTTCCTTAGGAGTCTGGTGAGCTGTCTTCCTTCCTCCAGGAAGAACTGTTTCAACCTGCTGGTAACAGCTCCACTTCTTAAGGAAACTGTTCAATGCTCAGTTTACTTCTCTCTGCCTCCTAACGATGGTATCAGCCGCACGGCCTGTGTGCAGGGGATGTTGAGATGGCTGGTGCAATGCTTAGAATGTAGTCTGCTCATAGTCACAGCAGTGCTTGCTGACAAGTCATGATGATCACAGATGATCAAACACAGTGTCAAATTTTAACTCTACCACCCAGTACCTGGACGGCCTCGAGTCACGTGCTCTGTGCTGCCATTGCCGCATCCCAGTATCCCTAGCAGTCCAGGATAAAATGAGCTTTCATATGTAAGGTGCTTGAAATAAAACTTGAGAAGTGAAAAGAAGCCATGTTAAAGGCTGAGCCACACTGGGGCAATGCTGGCACCGTGGCCACCCTTCATCTGACGGTCTGTGCATGGAACGTTCTCACTGTTCACACTTCTGTAGCCCTAAATCCTGCATAGCAGAGTATCTTGAAGGCAGTAGGTGTTTTTGGAATCCCTGCCCTTTGGGATCACCTGGGATCACCTCTGTATTACTTGAAGTCTGCTTCCCAGGATTCTGGATAGCATGATTGCACAGATCCTTTCTAGACCCAGCTTGAGATCTGCTAGGATCTTGCACAATGAATCAATCTCCCACCACACCACATTCATCACTGCACCAGAGGCAGGTACCACACAGCCCACATGTTCAAGGCTGTGTGCCCTCTAGGCCATAGGCCCCTCAAAACATGGCTGCCCCAGCTGATTTTTCTGTATTCATTGGCTGTAAACCAAGGGCGCATTTAAAATAATCAGTCCTCAACTTGCTCGAGTGCCCCACTGCCAACTGGCAAGAAAGCTTTCCTTTTGCAAGAGTACTTAGCGTAAAGATGCTGTGGAATCAATGCTGTACTTAATCCAGTGCAGAATCTCCATCTGCAATAAAAATGATAATGTGGTGGAGAAACTTGTTCCAGCTGAGAGCTGTTCCCTGATGATTGTTTCTGCTACCTCTGAAGTTACAAACTTACTTTCCCAAGACTGGATTTTTAATATCTCACCTGGCATTTCTTTCAAGAATATTCTAACTTATCTCTGTAAGAAAATAGAGAAATATATTATTTTTTTTACTATCTTATGATAGGCTAGAGACTCAATTATTATGAAAATAAAATGTGAATGCTCTTTGATTTTTAACGAAAGTAGATGTATACCAGATTTAGAGATGATTAAAATCTTTTCAGTGCCCTTCTGCATTCTATGCATATGTGTGTGCACTTGAGTGCATGTGTGCAAACATATATGTATACACATATATATATTCATGTATATACATATATTAGTGTGCTCAGCTTTTATGACAAAAAATAAAAATCTTTCTATTTTGAAAGATGTATTGGGGAGCTGTTGTAGACTGTGTATGTATGTGGTTTGCAAATAAGTAAATAAATATTTTCAAGGTAGAACGAACCACCATGGGGCTGGTGAGATGGCTCAGTGGATAAACACAATCAGCTAGAAGGGCCTGGCTGTGTAAAGCTGATGACCTGATCCCCAGAACTCACAGAGAACCAACTCTTCAAAGTTGTTTTCTGACCTCCACACATGTGGTATCACACACACACACACACACACACACACACACACACAGAGAGAGAGAGAGAGAGAGAGAGAGAGAGAGAGAGAGAGAGAGAGAGAGAGAGACTTTGAAGGAAAAGTAAGGCATGGGAGAGGTGGCTAAAAAGGAATGTAGAGGGTCCTCATTGACCACGAGAGGTTGGGAATCAATGGCTAGTGTCAGATGGTTCCTGCACAGAGAACCTGAAACCTCAGTGTATGCTGCATGATAACCTGGGGACACACAGATGGCGGGGAGAGAAAGGGTAGGCTTCCTTCCGGTTTCAGAGGGCAGCTGCTTGCTGCACACAGGCTCCCCTTCTTCCATGTGGGACAGGGAGCCAAGACTGAGCATTCACACAGTACCTCAAGGCCAGCTTCTTACCTCAAGCCTGTCTTGACAAATCAATGCTCTCTCTCCCCCAGTTTTTATCTCTAACGTTCTTCAAATCATCCCACCATGACCCAGCATGCCAGAAGCTCACAAAACAGCCCCCTTCTGGTTCCTCCCTCCCTCTCCATCCCCCCAATCCTTTCGGCCTGTGCTGATCATTTGGATGATGTGAGCACAGGTGGGGACTGTCCACTTAGGATGTGGCTGGTCCTCACTGTAGAATGCTGTAAATAGAAGACCCATCTGAGCATAGATAAGGATGAATATGAACAAAATATAAAGTAGCTTCAAATGCTGCTAGTTTGGACTCATATCATGTAAGCAGAAAAAAGGATAGGAATTGAAGGTCATTCCTGCTTACATATCAAGTT
This sequence comes from Phodopus roborovskii, assembly GCF_943737965.1. Classification (NCBI taxonomy): domain Eukaryota; kingdom Metazoa; phylum Chordata; class Mammalia; order Rodentia; family Cricetidae; genus Phodopus; species Phodopus roborovskii. The sequence continues at coordinate 18,119,168 of NW_026126482.1, read as the reverse complement.
TTGAGGTCAGCCTCAAACTACAAAAAATCAATTCCCACTTTTTAAATGAGGATCTTAGAAAGTTGATATGTGTATAAATTAGACTACATTTCAGTTGTGTGAGTGCTACCCTGAGCAATGGTTAGCCACTAAAGTGGGGTAGGCACTTTTAGAGGTAACTCATGAAAACACCTTTATAATCCTTCCTTCCTTCCTTCCTTCCTTCCTTCCTTCCTTCCTTCCTTCCTTCCTTCTTTGTTTCTTAATCAAAATTTTGTGGCCAAAGCTGAACAGGCCTGGAAGTGTTTCTGCCCATCACCTGACTGTATGAACACATTCTCCATGAGTTTGAACTAAGCATATCCCTAACTTTACCGTTCATCTTTCTTAAATTACATCTGACATGCTCACAGTGGACCACCCCATACAGTGCTCTCTCTCTCTCTCTCTCTCTCTCTCTCTCTCTGTGTGTGTGTGTGTGTGTGTGTGTGTGTGTGTGTGTGTGTGTGTGGAGTCCTCCAATAAAAACATGCTTCCTTTCCATAAGGAAGGCACTGCTTTGGGAGTAATTTCTGTGCCCCTCACCTCTGCATGTAATAAGGCTTTCTCTGTGCTCCTGTCTCTTGGCAGTAGTTGTTTGGGCTTGTCTTTTCCAAGATGGGAACCCATTGTACTTAGTTTCCTGCAGTAACCCTCAATTTCTGTACTCTTGGGATTCCTTATCTAGTGTACCAACAAGTCCTGACAACCTACCGAGTCCATCCCCTTCTTTTCCCGAGTGTTCTCTCTGTAATGCGTCCCCTACCTTGCTGCTACCCATTCCTCTCTGCTCCAAAGCCAACTCAGAGGCCAGCAAAAACCAAACCAAACCAAACAACCCCCAATAACTGAGCAACTGAGCGTCAAGGCCATTAAAATCCCCCTTGAGAGGGGAACGAAAATAAATAACCAAATAAACCCTGAATAGCCACAGTGTACGTGTAGAACACCAATGTGCTAGGAAGGAAAGAAGCAGCCACTCACTGTTCCAGGAGCTGCCCTTAACTTAAACAAATGTCACGCTCACAGATGAAGTGGCCCCCCAGGAAAGGAGGGGGAAGCTCCTTACCTGCATTCGAGGAAGGAAACAGGGTCTCAAGCCTTCTCAACCACAAATAAACACTTATATTCGTTTTGCACTTTGGTTTAGTTCAATCTTAAAGATATATAGAGTCTCTTTTAAGGAAGCTTATGTATAACACACATTGAAGGGGACTCCTGCACAGTGGGGGCTCAATCCCTCACTAACCACACCCAAATACCTGTTTTCACAGAGAGATCCTTCATTAAGTGGGGAAGAAAAGTAAAGTGGCCTCTTAGCAGAAAACATCAGCAGATGACCTTTGCAGGTGTAATTTTTAAGAGGAGAAGAGAGGAGAGGTCTGTGTTAGAATGGGCTAGGATGCTGTGGCAAAAAGGAGATAGGGGACAAGGGAGAAGGGGAAGGAGACCATGGAAAGGGGCAGCGAAGGGCTGCCTCTAGACAGACATGTAGGCAGATGGTGGCTTATAAAGGTAAAGGGGGAACCCCCATGTTAGGATGAGGTGTTTAATTTTAATTGGACATGTTAATTAGGTGAACTAAAGACGTCTTTTGATTATTGGACCTTGACAGTCAGCCTCAGAAGGAGGAAGTGTATGAATAAGGGAATAGATCTTGGTGGCTTGTAACATGAATTAATAAAAGACCCAGCACATACTGGGCTTCAAACTTCAAGCTGAAGATCAGAAAAGCAAAGCATTCGGCTACTAGCTCTCACCTCTGGCTCAGGCTGAAAGGGCTGATCCACACACGAGCTCTTCACCAAGCCTCAAACTGCTGCCTCTCCTCAGTGTGGCTGGAGAACGAATCCTCCTCTGAGACTTTGCTTCTGTCTTATATACTTCCCTAATGCTGGGATTAAAGGTATGGACTATAATTCCCTTTTAGACTGAGTCACTCATGTGTAGATCTGGGTGGCCTTGGACTCACAGAGATCCATCTATTTCCTAATTCTGTCAGATTACAGGTGTGTGCCTGGCTTCTATAGCTTGTGGCTGACTTTGCTTTCTGAATCCTCAGTCAAGCTTTACTAAATCATAAACAATGTGTCGCTACAGTGGCTAGCTTTAGGAATATATTCTAATGGTCTTTAGCAAGACAGGAGAAATGGGGAGAAGGGCAAGGCCTGATGGAGCCACATGCTTGAGTGGCGAGTGTCCCTTCATACATATATTTATCTCTGGCCCTAGATTCGGATGTTAGGGATCTCCACTAGACAAAAATAATTTCCAGAAAATCTGCTTTTCCCCCACCCACCAAAATGCTCACAGGCATGAAGGTAAAAATGAAAATGGCCATTCAGCAGACTGTAGCTTGGAGACAAGTGGATAAGAAGGTAGATGAGTTATTTCTTATTCGCTTAGTTCCGTTGTGCCCAAATTCTGAACCCCTAAATCACCAAGAGACCCATTCCAATGCAAAAGCAAAAAGTCTTTTATTATTAAGTTAACTGTTTTAATTAGGGCCCTTTGTTCACCAAGGTGGATAGAAAGGGAAGGACCAGGTGGAGCTTCGAGGTGGGGAATTTATTGGGGTATGCAAGGGGAGTGTCTAGGGAAACTCAACAGTCTCAGGATTGGTGCACTTCCAGGCTTGGGCGACCTGTCCTGTGTTGATTGGTCGGCTGGTTGTTAACCTCCCAGGGCGGTTGCTATGCTCTGCATGCCACTGTTACATGTAAAGCATGCCCAGAGTCTGTCAGCTAACTTCTGATTGGTTCCTTGCAACGTGGAGGATGTCTGACTTCCTAGTGATTAGGAGATCGGGCAAGGTCAGGCAAGCATTTGTTGGTCAGGGGCCTTTCCTGCACCCTGCCATGGCTGCTAAAGTAGGGAGCAGGGTAAGGGTCCGGTCCCTTCACGCTCACTTCTACCTGTCCTAAGTCACAGACCAAACCAGCTTAAAGCAAGCCTGTAAGGGCTTCCTGGACTCTTCAAGGCAGAGACCCCCCTTTCTGCCAGGGAAGGCCTGTGTTTTCTGCAGGTTCATCAACCAGTGCAAGGTCTCAGATATCAGGGAATGCTGAAACTTCCCTCTGTCAGTGTGAAGAACTCTTATCAAAAATTGCTCTCTGCCTGGCTCAGTTGATGATTATAGAGTACCAGAAGCATTTTCAGCTTATAAACCACACTGAACTCAAGCTTCAAATCCTTTTCTCATGACTGTGTCATTTTTTTTTTTTTTTTTTCTTTTTGGGCTGAGTAAATGTACTAATTTGGAGATCGAGGTGTTGGCCATAGTGGGAACACTTCCAACAATAAACAGTAAGCGGGGTAAAAGCCAAACAGAACTGAAGAAAAGAATGACAATGAATACTTTGTATTGAGCCCAAATATGACTTTCTACACACACACACACACACACACACACACACACACACACACACACACACACACACGGGCTGGGGAAGATATAATGGAGTCCAGTTTGGCAAGACAGGCATACATTGGGTATGGGAAGGGTATCCAAGGCTGCCCTTGGTGCCTCCAGCATATTGCAGGGGCATAGATTTTCCTTGCTTTTTCAGTAGCAGCTGGCAAAGCCAACTCCTTTCTCCCCAGTACTGGCTTGTGAGTCACTGTCCTTCTGTGACTCCTCCTCTGAGGAGGAGAGCATCCCACAGAGCCTGGATGTTGACCCTTGCTCCCCTTGAGCACAATGAGATCTGCAGCAATGCAGCAATTCCAGCAGCAATGCAAGTCAGTCTCTAGTCTGGCATCACCCTCCGTCCTTCATACCTCCCCTGACAAAGGACAAGCTATACTAGGCCACACCTCCCTCTGGACATTGTTATAAACCCCTGAGAGAATGTGAACGTGTCCCATGGCATTGGGCATGCACTGACTGGATCCTACTGCAGAAAGTGTCTGGTAGACCCAGACTGTACTGGAACAAATCAGGCCAGAGACCACAGATGCTTAAGAAGAAGAAATTCTGCTTCTTCAGACTCTCTCTGTGTAGGTGTCATGGGAAACACATCAAAGACGTGACTTCATGTGTGAACAGCAAACATATCCCTGTTTTATTCAAGAGGGAGCTAAGGCTCGGAGAGACTATTAACAAGAACAAATTAAGTTATGTTATAATGATTTCAAGATCTCCATGGCATAAGACAATGAATATCAAGCTTCTATAAGGCAAAGGACACAGTGAACAAGACAAAATGGCAGCCCACAGAATGGGAAAAGATATTTACCAACCCCACATCTGACAGAGAGCTGATTTCCCAAACATACAAAGTACTCTAGAAGCTAGTTACCAAAACATCAAATAATCCAGTTAAAAAGTGGGGTACAGAACTAAATTAAGAATTCTCAATAGAGGAATCTAAAATGGCTGAATGACACTTAAGAAAGTGCTCAACATCCGTAGCCATCAGGGAAATGCAAATCAAACCAACTCTGAGATACCATCTTACTTTTGTCAGAATGGCTAAAAAAAAAAAAAAAAAAAAACCACCAAAGACAGCTTATGCTGGAGAGGATGTGGAGAAAGGGGTACACTCCTCCATTGTAGGTAAGAGTGCAAACTTGTACAGCCACTTTGGAGATCAGTATAGCAGTTCCTCAGGAAAATGAGAATAGATCCAACACAAGATCCAGCAATTCCACTCTTAGGCACAACAAGAACATCTGTTCAATTATGTTTATAGCAGCATTGCTTATAATAGTCAGAACCTGGAAGCAACCTAAATGCCCCTCAACTGAAGAATGGCTGGAGAAAATGTGGTACATTTACACAATAGAGTACTACTCAGTGGAAAAAATAATTATGGAATCTTGAAATTCACAGGCAAATGGATGGAACTAGAAGAAATCATCCTGAGTGAGGTGACCTACTCACAAAAAGACAAACACGGTATGTACTCGCTCATATATGGATTTTAGACATAGAGCAAAGGATCACCAGCCTACAATCCACACCGCCAGAAAAGCTAAGAAACAAGGAGAGCCCTAAGAGAAACATACATGGTTCCCCTGAGAAGGGCAAAGGGATGAGATCTCCTGAGCAAACTGGGAGCACGGGGAGAGGAGAGAGGGAGCTAGGAGAAAGAGAGAACAGGAAGATTGAGTCAGGGGAAGACTAGAGGAGAGCAAGAAAAGAGATACCATAATAGAGGGAGCCATTATAGGTTTAAAGAGAAATCTGGTGCTAGGGAAATGTCCAGAGATCTACAAGGATGACCCTAACTAACAATCTAAGCAATAGTAGAGAGGATACCATAAATGCCCTTCCTCAATAATGAGATTGATAACTACCTTATATGCCATCTTAGAGCCTTCACCCAGTAGCTGATGGAAGCAAAAGCTAAACACTAAGCTGAACTCCTGGAATCCATTTGCAGAGAGGGAGGAATGATGAGCAAAGGAGTCAAGACCAGGCTGGAGAAACCCACAGAAACAGCTGATCTGAACAAGACCCCAGTCTGATATGATAGCTGGCAACCCAGCATAGGACCAACCCAGACCCCCTGAACATGGGTGTTAGTTAGGAGGACTGGGCAGTCTATGGGGCCTCTAAAAATGGATCAGTATTTATCCCTAGTGTAAGAATGGACTTTGGGAGCCCATTCTACACAGAGAGATACTACCTCAGCCTAGACACATGGGGGAGGGCCTAGGTCCTGCTCCAAATGATATGACAGACTTTGAAGATCCCCATGGAAGGCCTCACCCTCCCTGGGGAGCAGAAAGGGGATGGGATGGGGGTGAGGTGGGCAGGGGAGGAGGGGAAGGTGAGGAAACTGGAATTGACATGTAAAACAAGCTTGTTTCTAATTTAGATAAAAAAAAAATCACATACAAAAAATAAAGAAGAGAGCAAATGCCATTTCTCCTAGCCTGCAGGCCTGTGGGGTTCTCCAGGGCGGCTGTTCTCTGTGTTGTGACTCAGAGACCCAGCTGCTTTGAGACTGTAGGATCTGTTACCTCAATGTGAAGCTTATGAATTTGCCCCAGCAGGGGAAGTGAGAGACTGAGACTCTTCTGGGGATTTTCATTGCTTAGAGCCAGAAAGTGACACATGGTCGTTGGAATCAGGAAGACCCTGATTAAATGCTGACTCAGTCTTCACTGAACCACATCTGTCAGAGGCAAGGGAAGTAACATTCACTGCCCCTGGTCAAGCTTGCATTTATACCCTGATCTGCCTGTTTGATAATTCTCAGTCATGCACACTGGATCCTTTCAGATTTAGCAGCTCATCTGTTGGAAGTACCGGTGCCCGCAGTGCTCACTGTCAATGACTGATTCAGCACCCGGAACACCCTTTCTGGTTTCTCTCCCTCCTCCTCCCATCCTTCTTCCTCCTTCCTCCAACCATCCCTCTCTTTTCTCCCAAACTTCCCAGGGAGCTATCTACTTGGCTCAGTTTAGGTTATCTGTCTTTTCAAGAGGAATCAACTCTGCATGGGAGAGAGAAGAGGAAGGTCATCTTACCAGAACATGGAAGGGGACAGAAGGATGGCCTCTAGAGCAAAGGTCATATGAGATCATGAGAATCTGTACTCAAGTCTGGCTTCAAGGTCTTTTTCTACTTAATATGCAAATGCCCTTCTAAAATAAGAACATTTCCTAACTGTAGGAACAATAAAGGCTGTAGTAAACCTTGACTCTTCTGTTAAGACTGTGAAAAGATGTGTCATGTCATTAGCTATTAGGGAAATGCAAACTAAAATGATGGTGAGATACCATTCACCAGCACAACTAGAATGAAAAACCAACATCAAATGTGGATAATGTGAAGCAATGAGGACCTTCTGAAAATCATCTCAGAGAACTCTGAATGAGTTTAAGCGATTCGGTTACCTGTACCCCTTCTCAATGACTCAGCATCCCACTGCTAGAGAGGAGAAAGGGTAGTGTATGACCATAAGAAGACATAGAAAAATATCCTGCCTTAATTAGTAATAACTAAAAATCAGAGTCCCCGCATATTCGTCAACAGGAGGAGGGCAGAAGATGTGATGAAGCCATGCATTGGGTTAACACTCAGCTACAAAAAGAATGTTATGGGTGTTACCTGTGACTCTGTGACAGTGGGGGGGGGGGAAAGATAAAGCTAAGCCCAGAAGTGAAACACTGGAGTACAGTCTCCCATTCTAACTGTAAAATTTCTAGAATGGTGGGTATCCATGGGGTAAGAATTGAGTAGAAAGAGAAAAGGAAACTTCTGGAACAATGGCAGTATTTTTTGTATACTGGTTACAGTGGTTATATGGGTGGCATTTGGTCCAGACATGTTGACTTGTACACTTAAGACATGTAGCTCTCACTCTACGAAACATGAGCCTAAGAATAATAGCTGTAGATTCCAAATAGTTGCTTTCTCATCCTTGCTTAAATCCTTTAAGTATGGGGTCATTGTTGTTGCTAGTGACAGGGTCACCTAGCTTGAAGAAATCCCTAGGAACCATCATGAACTTTACATAACTTGTGCACCTCCTTGTGTGGATGAGTGATTGGTCCAAAGCAGAGTCTTTTCAGGCTGGAAGTGCCCTGGACACACAGGCAGAAGCAAAGTGACTTGATAGTCTCACTGCCATCAGAGATGGCAGAACTATCAAGGGCTGGGATTCAGGTAGATTCTGGTTTGAATCCTGGCTCCAGCATCCCTGTCGACTACACTTTGAACAAATTGCAGTTTCTTGTCACCTCATCAGTAGGTGAGGGCCACAATGCCAAGTTCATAGATTATGCAGGGGACCAGAATGGGACATATATGTAGACTATGACATTAGAGGTAAACTGAGGATATCCTTAGGTTTGGGATTTGTTGGGAGTGGTCTTTGTGGGGCTGCAGTTGGAGCCAGCTGAGTGGCCCCAAGTCGTTACCTGAGTGGGGGAGTGTGGATGAGGGAAAGGCTAGTTATAGACAATAAAGAAGACAGAGAGACAGAATAAAGGTCAGAAGGGCAGATCAGTCAATACTGAAATGCCACGAGTTTATTTTTCACCACTCTTATATACCCTATCCAAAAAGAGAAACACAGTATCATATATACAGAACAAACAGACTTTTCTTCCTTACTAATTCTAAGGTTTCAGTAAGGACACCTTAGCTCCAACTTCTTGTTCCCTAGCCTTGAGGTCAGGATTAGCCACACCTCAGATTCAGGTTTGTTGTTGTTTAGACTAAGACAGCCAAAACTTCCTTCTGTAGCCACAACTTTGACCTTTAGGTCTTATGACTTGCTGACAGCTTTGAACTCTCTGTCCTTGTGCCAAGATGGAGTGTAGCTATCTTTATGGGCCCCCACAGGAATTTGACTCAGAAATCCAACAGAGAGTTCCCAGAGCATTCCCCTCAACACATTTGGTTTGTCCCACTACACGAATGCACCAGTATGCAATACAGAAAATGGACCTGGTCTTGGGTTTACATCTTTCTTACTACCCACAAGATTATTGTTTCTTCCATTCCTAGTATCTCCCTGTTTCGACGGTCTCCTTAGCAACCTGAGAAGGGCCAGGCTGTCAGAAGCTAGTTCCATATGTTTGAGATGAAACACTCTACTTATATCCTCAAGATCTGGGTGACTTCATGATAGCTTAAGACCTCAAATAGAAATACATGGAGGGGCAGAACACAGGCCAGGAACAATATGTCCATCTCACTTGGGCATTGGGTGTAGAGTCTGATGCTCTAAGTGCACAAATGCATCCAATCAAAGAACATCCTGTAAAGGAGATAAACTCCCAGAACAGCCCAGGTTCTATCACGTGCTATAACACGGTGTCCTCCTCCAACCCCTGTTCCTAAGACAAATTTGGACAATATCTCATTTAATTGCCACCTTTCACAGCCAAGAGATTGCTGTGACACTGAGAAAAATTCCAGGCCTTGGTCAGGCAGATCTGGGAACACAACTCAAATTGCCAAGGGCACATGGCCATGGTCAGAGTCAACTACCTGTGTCTTCTCTGTGGCTGGCATCAGTTCAGGTCAGGCTTTGCTCAACCCTCGGGCAAGGCACTTTATTTATTTATTTATTTATTTATTTATTTATTTATTTATTTATTATTGCTTGCTTGCTTTTACTGCTCTTGCATCTAATGCCACCATCCTTGAATGAAGCCACCTACTCTCTTTGGGGACGGTCTCACATTTCCATTTCCCGAAGTCCCACAGGCCTTGAACCACCTCAGACCTCATTCATACACTAGGAAAAGTTCTTGTTCGTGTTCCCAGTGATTTAATGTGGCAACTTGTCTGAAAAGTTTAGTCAAGGACTTGACACTTAGTAAGTCCTTAATGACAGACACACCAGCAACTGTTTGTCTTGTATTTTCTAATTATAATAAATTTTGTGTTGTTCTCCAATTGTTGCCTCTAGGAACATTAGACTGTCATTTCTGTGAGAAGGAAGACAGCATCTATATTCTGTTGATATGTTGCCCATTGTATGTAGGGTAGGACTGGGGTTTGGAGACCCTATCAATAACAACCTAGGAAGGGATTAGAGGTGACTTACAGGAGACTTGGTGTGCTTTTCCATAGACCTGTATTTATGTCACGGGCAGGTGATCTGAGCCAGTCTTGTGTTGTGATGCTCTTTCCCCGAATGTCGCACTGGGGACACGTTTTCTGCTTGCAGATGGATGTTTGTATGTGTGGCAGCTTCACTTTACAATTTTATATTTTTTTTCCAAAGCATTTGTTTCTTTTTAGTAGTTTCAGGCTCAACAAAGACTTGTTGGGATATTAGTTGCTTTCTCCCTTTCTGAAAGGGGACAAAGGATCAAGGCATTGTTTTGCAGATTAGAAGGATTCTGTTTACCCTCCTCACAAGCTCAGTTACAGGGAATTTATTACTTTAGGAAAGATGGTCAGCACTCCTGAAAGGGACACGGAATCAGGTATCAGGTGACGAAGAGATGGAGGCCAGCTGTATCTTTGCAAGAAGTGTCCTCGGGTGATCCGGGCTGTTTGTGAGGCTATGGGAATGTCCTCACTGCAGAGAACATCAGAAGGTGACAGGATTCATGCAAGGTTATGGAATGATGTCCGCAGGAGTCCCGGGAGTCAGTCTGCTCTTCCTATGGTCTGTTGGAGGCTTCTCTGGCTCAGACTGCTCAACTCCTGGGAGAAGGGCTCCTTTTAGCTGAGGTGGGGAGAGCATGGAATATGGGGATTGCTCTGCTGAGGTAGTAACATGGCTCTGACCAACACTTACGGCTTATGATCAGCTGGGGATGCATATCTCCTTGTGAAGAGATGCTAATAACCACTCCTGTATGCATGCATGTACATAAGTGTGCACTCAATAATGTGTGTCTGTGGAGGTCACAGGTAAACCTTTAGCATTTTCCTCTATTGCTCTCTAATTTTTGAGACAGGGTCTCTCACTGAAGTTACGGCTTCCCTACACCCATTTCTACTGCCCCACCGTTGCTACTGTCTCAAAGACAAGACGCCTCTTTCCAAAATTTTACCTGTTGCTTTTCCTTTGAGCTTCTTGTAATAGCTATGAAGCCAAATGAAAATGCAGAGTGGAAAAAAAATAGCTTTGAAATGTTACCTTTGCTTTTTGGTAACATTCACCCCTCGACAAATCAGGATCTTCCTCTTTCTTCCAAGTTTCATTTTTACCTCAGGAGGTATTCGGTCTTAAAATATGTATTCCTAGGAGAGGGCTCTGTTCTTCTGGGTATGGTCACTTCATCCCCACACCTCTGCCGAGAGGCTCTTCTTAGCATGCTGTCCATCTCCTCACTCTTTTGGACCACTGGTCTGTTTCCTGGGTTTCAGGTGGGAGAGAGAGGCAAGGAGGGTATGGATAGGGAGAGAGGGCTCCTTGGAGGCTGTTACATTGCAGCAGGCATGGTGGAGTCAGAGGAGGAGGTGATGGGAATAACAAAGTCCCCGGCAGGCCCAGGAGGGCCACCCCAGCGCCCCCGAGTCCCCCTCCCCCACTTCTGCTTTCCCCCACTCCCCTAGTCCAAGAAAGCTTTAGTTTTAGAGCGGAGACAACCTGAGTCTTCCTTCTAAAACATTTGTTGTGACCTTCAAGTAACTCAGAAGCTCCCCTGGTGTCACATTCCTTCTTCGAACAGTGCCTGCTCTGTCTTGCTCGGTGAAGCGAAACACAAGAATGTGTGTGGGACTGATGTGCAAGCACAGTGCTCTCACACAAAGTGATGCTCTACGAGGCTTTGCCAGGCTGCTCCTCTCTTTATTCCCCGCTACAGCTGCCTGTGGGACCCATTTCCACTTGGTCGGGTGACTTCCCAACCCCTGAGTAGAGTTGAGTACAGATCATCAGGTAAGGTGGAGTGACTGTGACTGTCCTCATCTCACACCAGGAAACCATTCTTTTCCTTTCCTTTCCTTTCCTTTCCTTTCCTTTCCTTTCCTTTCCTTTCCTTTCCTTTCCTTTCCTTTCCTTTCCTTTCCTTTCCTTTCCTTTCCTTCCTTCCTTCCTTCCTTTCTTTCTTTCTTTCTTTCTTTCTTTCTTTTTCTTCTGTATTATTTGTTTTAAGGCATCTGAGTCTGAAAGTGCAAAACCATTATGGGAAGAATGACCATCCCAACTTTAGCTTTCCCACTCTGGACTTTTCCATCTGAACTCAGTGAGCAATGGAAAACTTCCACAAACTGAGATGGAGTGGAAGGAAGAAAACAGACCTTGAAAAATGGGCTGGATAAACCAGGTGATCTATGAAGACAGAACAAGGTTAAAAGGCCAGGATTAAGTCCATGCTCTGGTTCAAAATGTGCATTGCCCTCCTAAGAGGGCTGTCACACCTAGTTCTTTACCCAGAACCAGCTTCTTCTTTTTTTCTCTATGTAGCCCAGGCTGGCCTCGAACTCTTTATTCTCCTGCCATTGCCTCCTTCAGTGAATCCTACCAGAGTGAGCCACCACAGCCAGCTCTACTCACTTCTTAAGTAATCTGTCCCCTGGGGCACCATAAAACCTTAGACCAGCAGCAAGGTTTAACAATCTAATCTGACTCTTAGTTGGGTCATTGTCAGGGTCTGTCTCTGGGCCAGTAACACCAAGCAATTGCTAGATAGAAATGCGGGTTCCTGGGCCTTGCCTCAGTCTTTCTGAATGCCATCACTGGGGATGGAATCCCCAAATCTAAGAATGTCTTCTAGGTGATTCTGACATTTTGTGAATGCAGTCCTGACTCATTCTTTTTTTTTTTTTTTTTTTTTTTTTAGAGAGAGTGGGACTCAGTGAGAGATGTCCCCAAATGTGGTCTTCTGGGTATGCTGGACAACTTAATCTAAAAGGCCTTAAGTTAGGCTCAGAATTTAGGTCCCTTCCTTTGTTTCCTCCCCTTCTCTAGAAGAGATTTTCTGCAAGGGTCTCTTCAAGCTTCCTGTGTTGTTAGCATCCAGGCACACCTTGCCCTCGCCCCTTGGGGGACCAACTGAGTTCTTCACCTCTGTGCACATGGCTGTGCACAGTGCCCTGGCTCTGCACCCCTTTAAGAGACAAGCTCTGCCTACTCCCTCTCTCTTTTCCCTATGTTCCCCTGAAGAGGCAGGCAGGACTTTGTCTCTCTTTCTCTCCTCTCTCCCCTCTCTCCCTGCCCTTCTACCAACAAAACTTTCCATGTAAGTTCTGTCCCATGGTGTATTTGTCCTTCACACGATGTGGGGCTGGCTTTCTGCCAAGGTCCCACCCATGTCATAACACAGGAATTTCCACTAGCCGGAGAAAACTAATCTCACACCTCAGGAAGACAGGCTGCAATTGGTAAACACACCTGGATGGACTTCTCATCACACGCCATTGGTTGGTCCATAGAGAATCTTCCAAACCATCGTCTATTCTACAGACCAGACAGACTGCCACAGGCCACAGAACACTCTCCAAACCACCAAGTTTCCTTGAAAGCCATTTCCTATCTTTCTACAAACTTTCTGCATTCTCTCGCTCACCCCATTCACTACCCAAAAGGAGTTTGTCGTTTTCTGGTCACAGTTAGTAAATGCTCCGTGACTGCCTCCACGCTTGTACTAAACGTGTGACTTTCCCCAGTTTCCTTCTTGTCTCTTGAGACCAGAAATTCCTCAAGGGTGGAGGGGAATTTCTCTTCAATTCTACAGCTTCCTACATGAGAGATGCTCTTCTGTCTCTACTTGAGTATTTCTAGATATCAGGAGCTCATCGCCGAACGAGGCGTCTGGTTACAAGCCTTAACAATTGCATATGTCCTCACGTCAGTGAGATTAATCTAACTTCTGTGACTTCCACCTGCTGGCCTTGGCGCAATCCTGTGAATGCAATTCAGAGTTATAGCTGACTCGGGATCCCTGGAAATTGGGCTAATTATCCCCATAGTAGGAGTTTGGTAAAAGTGAATACAAGAGGCTAAACGGGGAGGGAGGGCCAGCGCCTCACATTTTCCTTTCAACCAAATAAAACAGCAAGATTAAGGGCTGTCCCCGGCATTTGTGAGATTATGATAAATATCAGTGTTAATAACAACAGTGACAGTAATAATTACCCACGGCTCGATTTGGATGCAGGTCAAGAAACCATCCAGATCAAATTACAAGTAAGAAAAATCAGTGTGTGTGTTCAGTGTTGGGAATGTTCTCAAAGAGGAAGAAAAATGGATGCTGTGAGGCAATTTACCTTCTAGTGGGAAATAACTGCTCCTTTGCATTCCAAACAGATCATGAGAGAGAGAGAGAGAGAGAGAGAGAGAGAGAGAGAGAGAGAGAGAGAGAGAGAGAGAACGAGATAAGCCTCCCTGGCAGGGCGTGCATTAGATGAGACCTCAGCCTCCTGACTTGGTGTGCCTACAGTAAGAGGGACTGGTGGCAGACAGTCATCTTTGTCTCTGCCTCCCCCCAGCAGGTACCCTTTTGGTTGAGTATTCTTGTTTAGCCAGAATTGGCTAGTAGAGGTCTTTTCTGTTGGTTTCTGGTGGAAGGGATGAGGGAGAGGGTGATGTTCCTATAAAAGGCTCATAGATGGTGCTTTTGTTAAAAAGCATAGACCCTTTGCTTGGGCCAAAGGGTGCAATGAAAGTCTGACACAGCTGTCTTCATTTGTGTCTGTCTCCTTTGGTGCTTGATTCCCCATAGACTTGTTAATCCCCCAGGAAGTGTCTACTTAACCTTTATCCTTCTCCTTCAACGCTGAAGCACCAAGACAAGCTATTGTCCTAAAGCTGCAGTCATATAAGATTCCAGGAAGAGCGGAGCATTGCAGGGTAGAGCTACATGGTATCTCAGCCCTGGGCCTCCCTCCCTGTGGCTAGGCTGCAAACTGAGGCATAAAAATTCATCTCTGCAGAGCCAGCCTGTCCCTTCAAGCGGTGAGGACTTTGGGGACCACCTTAGAGAACAAGGGTTGAGACAAGGCTCCACCCTGACCACCTTTGGCTCTTTGTCCCAATGCTTTCTCTGTTTAACCTAAAGTTTGGGTCTATAATCTGAAGATGAAGCTCGGGGGAGGAGGAACGAGACCCCTTTATTTGTGCTTCTTCCCGATGGACTGGTTACATTTCTTCTCAGTTTTCCTGTTATTTGTCTCTTTAATGACTCACAATGGGTCTGGTGGCTGAGCCTAACCTCTCTATGCTGGGGTAAGCTGTGCACTGGCAGCATTCCAGCAACAGATTCCTCCCACAGACAGGCAGGGAGCCAGTGGCCTTGGCTGACTTTAGCCTCCCCTGCTCTGCTCTGAGCATCCGAAGTCTCTTCCTATCTAGCTCTAAGGCACAGACATCTCCTGGCATTACCAGGACACTCAAAAGTGATTTTTTTTCTCCCCCAAATTTGAACCTGGAGAGTGTTTACTTCCCGTTGCACCCCAGGGACCCGCTGATTTTACCCATTACCGTAAATTGCTGCTCTCGGGTGCTTTGCATTTGTTATTAAGATGCAATCAGGGTTGCCTAACTGATTAACAGCCTCACCCTCAGCCCCCACCCCTCACACCTGACTGGAAGGGAAGGCAATGAAAACAGCCTGGGTGGCTGTCAGGGGCAAGTGGGTTCTTGTGGGTAACTGGGAGCTGGAAATATCGGGAAGAAGCCAGAGAGCACCGAGCACCGGGTCTTTCTGTGGATCCCTAGCACATAGAGAAGAAACCTTGTGCCTCTCAGGTCCCTGGGAATTGAGGTGGGTGGGGTTTCCAGGCCCTGTGACAGCCTCTAGAATAATGGTAGCTGATGGCTGTGCCAGGCAGAGACCAGAGTGAGCCAGGCCTTCTGATGACCAAGCACAGAGCATCTCTTTGGGCAGAGTGGCCAGATGCAGAGTTGAGCCGGGAAGGGGAAACGTGGCAGGTGGTGGTCTGCACTAGATCACACATCAATCAGCTGCCAGCCTCCACTAGAGCACCCTTCTCCCTGCATGCCCTGTCTAAGCTGCCCAGGCCCTATCTGCTTCTGCCCATCATCAAAGTGCACACAAAGAACCAACTCCTGGACTATATCTCAATTTTTTTTTTTTTTTTTAAGGACATTAGAGACCCTGTGACCCTTTCTCTGAGCTTCTTTGGCTTTTTGCTTGTTTGTTTGTTCTGCGATGCTGGGGTTTGAACCTGAGACTTTTGTGAATGCAAAGTAGTTTAAACATCACCATTTTCCTTACAGGGATTAGCTATTCCCAACATGTAGGCAAGAAAAAGAACCACTTGCTTCTCCCAACTACCTCTCTTCCCCAACCCCGCCCCACCTGATCATGGACACAGGAAGCTTGCAGAGACACTGAAACTGAAAGGGGACTTGGACTATCTGCAGTATCTGTCATAAATGGCAAGTGTCAAAATGTGATGCTTGCCTGAGTGAGCTGGGAACTCCTTCGCCCTTCTACAGAGACCAGTTTAAAACTCAAGTCAGGCCAGCAGCCATGAGATTTCTTGCAGTGTGTTATTCTGTTTTGTGCCGCCTGCATTTCATTAACTCTCCTGCCTGTGTTTCAGGAAGGAAGGGGTGACCATGGTCTAGTGTACTGCCACCAGATGCTCAGACTTGAAAAGACACAGCTAAGCTGCATTCCAGTCCTGCCCAATTTTGTGGGGTTACCCGGAGAACATAGAGCTTTGTACAAAGTGCTAGGGACTCACCTTTCTATTTTGCTTGGTGAAGGTGATGAACGGGGCTTTTTTTTTTTTAAATATAATGAATTTTGGCAACATTGAGAGGATTGGATAATATCCACCTGGGGATTATGGCTGACTTAGTCTCAGGAAGAAAAACACAAATGTGTGTTTATATTCAATAATTGCAGCATTGATGAGGGAGGGGCCCATGAGACCCCACTGGCAGCTGTTAGGAACTACTGAGGAACCATTAGGAACTGATGGCAGTGGGGAGGTGAGAGTCTGTCTGTCTGTCTGTCATCTATCTGTCTCTGTGTGTGAATATATGCCGTGTGTGTGGCACAAGGAGGCCAGAGGCCCTGAGTCCACTCCAGCTGGAGTTGCAGGTGTTTGTGAGGGCCTGAGGTGGGTTCTCTGGGAATGGAAACCGGGTTTTCTGAAAAAGCAATATTGACTTTTAACCACGGAGTGTAACGAGTACTGTTTTTCCGCCTGCCGCCCGGTCTTATCCTGCTACCGCTCCAGCCCCAAATAATACACAGAGACTCTGTATTTGGTACAATACTGTTGGCCCAGTTACTTGTTTCTTATTGGCTAGCTCTGCCTTTAATTATTAACCCATTTCTGCTGATCTATGTATTTCTCTTACCGGGGAGCCGGCCGGCATACTGCTTTCTCCAGACTCTCCATCTTGACTCCTTCTTACTAGTCCCTCCTATCTTCCTTTCCTATTGGCCAACAGTGCTTTATTATTAACCAGTATGAGAAACATATATACATAATGGCATCTCCCATCAATGGAGTCATTTCTCCAGCTCTGCATTAGGAATTGAATGTGCTATTATAGATCTGACTGATATCAGCAATGTCACACCAATACTTAATAATTTATAAAAATAGTTTACATG
Source organism: Phodopus roborovskii (assembly GCF_943737965.1). Taxonomy (NCBI): domain Eukaryota; kingdom Metazoa; phylum Chordata; class Mammalia; order Rodentia; family Cricetidae; genus Phodopus; species Phodopus roborovskii. The sequence continues at coordinate 18,102,185 of NW_026126482.1, read as the reverse complement.
AAGTTGAGCCATAGAAGTAGGAATTCTATAAGTGTTCAAAATGTATTAAACTTGAATATTTTTTATTATAGAAAACCTCACAATAACTCCAGCCCAGATGATCCCATTAGCGAATCATTTCCAAAGGTTAATAAACACATAACCTTGATCATATACAATTGTTCCATAGAATAGGAAAGCAAAAGACATTTTAAATTTTTGAATTAGGTTAGATATAATTAAGATTGAAGTAAGGGTACTGCAAGACAAACTATAGGTAGGTATCTTCAAAAAATATATGCAATTTAAATTCTTTTTTGAACTGTTAGCAAATCAATTCCAAAACAAGGAGCATTTGACCTGTGACAAAGTTATCACAGAAGTACACTGGCTAATAGATGACCCTCTTCCTAAGCATCTGGTCAAATATCTATACTGGGAGTAATATCTTTATTCCTATCTTACATCTAAAATCAGGTTTCAGGGAAATTAGAAATTCTGACAGTTAATCCAGACTGTCAAGATGACTGAAAACTCCCCTGAGCATGTGTGTGAGAACATTTCCAGAATGGTCTAATTGAAGAGGAAACACCCATTCTAAATGCAGCCCACACTGTCTGCGTGAGGGCCACTACCCCATGGGCTGGAGGCCCAGACTGCAGTTTTTAAAAATGGGAAGAGAGGAATTGAGATGAGCGCCAGTGTCCATCTCTTTTGTCTCCCTGATAGAGGACGTGAAATGACTAGCTGCCTCACGATCCCACCGCTATGCCTTCGGCACCAAGATAGGCTGTGCCCTGACACCGTGAACAAAATAAATACGTCTCTTCTCTTGGCCACAGCAAGGAGAAAGTCAATAACAAAGTGTGAAAGATAACGCAACTCCTACCTACATGAAAAATAGGGATTATCTTCATAACGTTATGTTAGGCAGCTACTCTCTTAAACAGGACACAAAAAAGTAATAAGCACAAGAGAAGCAAAAATTTTGACTATATAGTAAAATAAGAACATGTATTCATGGAAAGAATAAATGGCTAAAAACAAAACCAGAGCACAAGGAAGAGTGCTGGACAATTCATCGATAGGACACTGATTTGTTATCCAACAGAGATGAGGAATCTTATTAGCCAACAAGAAAAAGACAGTTTGTGGGTATATGCAAGAAACAGTTGTGTTAAAAAGGAGGACTCAAATGGCTGAATGAATTTGTAAAGGTATCATGAGTCTTCTGGAAAAGATAAATTTAAAGTATGGTAGGACACCTACCGTAATGGCTGAAAGTAACAAATCCATCAATGCTAAGTGTCAATGGGTGTGTGGTACTATCGGAAATAGCATCTCCTGCATATGGACCATCACACACTATAAACTAGCACAGTGCAAAAAGCTGAACCCGCATACACCCGATAGTCACAAATTCACCCCTGAGTCTGCTGAGCACCCTCCCTTCTTCACCACCCTCCGGCCTCCAGCTCCGCTCTTGTGGATGCCCAGATGCCCGGTGCTTTTAACAGCCCAGGGAAGCAGCATCCCCCCCATACGCATACACACACACACTTCCCATTGGGGAATTTGTGACTGAGACTGCTATAGTGTCACTGTTACCCTTGGTTTACATATGAACATTTCCCTGTTGAAGCAGCGCAACTCCAATGACCTCAGGAGAATGACGCTGATAACATTCCCATATATATATATATATATATATGTATATATGTATATATATATATGTATATATGTATGTATGTATATATGTATGTATATATGTATATATTCTTACCTATACAGCCTGTAAAACCATTTGCTTGGTTTTTCCATGTTTGCCCTCAAGAATGAGCTTTTCCTTCAGTAAATATAACAATTTTCTAATAAAGTGCCAGATTATTTTATCAAGTACTGACTTCAGTCTCCTCTCTGATCTTCATTTGACACCAGGATCCACCCCCCCCCCATGTCATCCTAGTACTCAGAGAACAAGGAGTTGGTCTCTGCTCAGTCCAGTGTCTGGTTAATGCAGGCACCATATGCAAACTGCCGGCTTCCTGAAAATTAGAATCTGATAGAGCATACTCACAGCTCTCATGTGGTGTCCGGTCCCTTTCCCAAAGCTCCCTTACCTAACAATACGACCTGTTACATGTAGTAGGATACTTTTCTTTTAGTATTTTATGATGGTTATTATTTATTCCCTCCTTCCTTTAGGCCTAAGCGTCCCCCCTGGACTTCAGTGCTTCATATGGGAAAAACACAAATCCATTTGAGAAAATGGCAGGCTGCTGGATGTTTAAGCTAACATCAGGACCCGATCACACTCAACACTGTAGTCTGGACATGACACCTCCCTTGGACAACAGATTCACTTTACATCTAAGCTGTTTGTTCTGTGGACACTGGTTTCCTGCCTCTGTCAGCTGAGTTCACACTCTCTGTTGTAACACATTTACAGCAAGCATAGTGGGTCAAGATTCGATTCCAGACTACACTTTCTGGCATAGTACAAGCAGGTTAATTAGCAAGTTGTATTTGATTTTGTGCAACTTGTATTTGTCACATGTGAAAATATACAAAATGTGTTGAAAAATTGCTGCTGTCCTGTGACTATTTCAGTCAAAATTTTCTATGACTCTGCTCCGACTTTCAAGATGTCAAAGGGACAAGGCAGTGAAGCTGAAGTCTGGGGACAAACCAGGCATAGGAGGGGAGGCTTAGGGCTTAGAACAGGCCAGGTCTGCTAAGGGAGAAAGGGTGAAGCCGCACACAGGACTGCAAGGCAGAGGGCAGAGAAAACGTGACTGTGACGGTCAGAGCCCGAGGGGTGGGCATCCTGACCTATGCTCTTGAAAGTCGACCAGTTTCAGCACCAAGGTCTGTGGCTGTAACAGTCACCAAAATTGCCAAAGGTGGCCACAGGGGGAGTCCGTCTGGTACAGAGGTCCTTCTAGCACATAAGTAGCATATAAATAACTTCTCTCTGTTTCTGTCTCTGTGTCCCGTCCCGTCTCCCCCCCCCCCCGCACATTTGTGAAAGCCATGGCTGTAGTTCCTAGTTCTTTGGGTGCTGACTACCTTGAGTTTTGAGACAGACAGGGTCTCTTCACTGGCCTTGGGCTCACCAGGTAGACGAGGCCAGCTGGCCAGGAAGCACCAAGGACCTTCTTGTCTCCACTCCCCTCCCCCCAGCACTGGGGTTACAGGTGCTTGTCACCAGGCCTGGTTTTGCTGTCTCATATGGGTTTTGGGAAATCACACTCCAGTCCTCATGTTGCAGGGCGAACACTTTACTGGCTGCCGTCACCTTAGCCCTCTTTTCAGTTTCTGTTACCCAAGGCTCAGCTCACTGGAGCTTTACGTTTTTACTTTTGAAGTTACTAATGTGTGGTTTGTTTTATCTTTTTATTTGTTTACATTTTTAAAAATGGTTTTATTGAGGTACAACTCATGTGCTACAATAGTTTGGGTCTTGAACGTTCCTTAGAAGTCCACGTGTTATACACTTCATCCATAGCCCGTGGAGGTGTTAGGAGGTGGTAGAGGCCATTAAGAGGGGCTTGACCTGAGGTCTAAGGTCGCTGGGGGTTCATCCTCATAGCAGGTTACAGAGCCCTGGCTTCTTCATCCTTTGCTTTTCCATGAAGCCTTGAGGTGAATAGGCTCCCATCTATTTGTGTCACTGCCACAAAATGCTGTCTCACCACAGGCTAACCAATCATGGACTGAAACCTTCACAGCTGGAAGTCAAAATAAATCCTTTCCTTTTATTCCAGGTACTTTGCAAGAGCGACGGGATGCTGCTCGTGTGCAATCACCCGCTGCACCCATGTAAAGTACACACAATTCATTGGCCTTCCGTATATTGTGATATTAACCTTTAAAACATGGCAGTAGACATACATAATAGGGAGTCCACCATTTAACCAGTATTTTTACATTTTTACTGTATTTTAAATTGCCACTAATGTTTATACGGCTACCTTGTGGGGTACAGTATGATGTTTTGATGCACTGTGTAATTAGAGTATCTGACCCCTCAGTCATCTTTTCTTTATGGGAAGCATATTCAAAACCCTTTCTCTTCTAAGTATGTTGGAATATAGTACCATATTATATTGTTAAATGTAGTTACCTATAAGAGTCACATCTCTTGTAAGCACAGATGTCATTAGATTTAGGGGCATCCTGGTAGTCCAAGATCATCTCATTTAAAGATCCTTAACTTAATAATGTTAGATGTTAACAAGACCTTCCTCACTCAAATAAGGCCACATTCGTGGTCCTTGTATTTAGGACATAAACACATTTTGCAGGGTTACTACTGTTTGACCCACGATTCCCTTTTTGCTGACAACAGTGGAGAATTAGTCACCCAAAAGGTAAGACCCAGGTCTGTGCCACCACAGTATAGGGTAACAATGGTGGTGGAGCCAAGTACCAAGTCCATCTCAGGGGGAGATCTCAGGATGCAGTCCCACATCTAAGGGTAGGCATCCCATTGGGTATAGTCTCCCTAGTGGGACTACAGCATCCTTTGGGAGAGACCTTGCTTTCTGATGTTAAGCTGACATATAGCTAACCAAGTGGAGAGTGCCTGGCCTTGAGCAGAGGTTTGGGACATTGTGGCATCCGTTCACCCACCAGCATCTGAGAGGTTTGCAATAGTACCTCTTTCTGAGCATTGCAACCCTGGAGTGGAGAGTTTAGACCTGCCTGTCCCGACTTCCCGGGTAGTTTGTCTGCCCATGTCTTACTATCCTTTTATTTAATAAAGGCCAGTCCTCTTTGGAGGGTAGAGATTGAATAGCTGAAAGGCTGGAGAAGGGGGCGCTGAGGAGGCCTCTGCCATGCTGTTCTTTAATGAGTGTTTTCTGTAGAGAACACTTGGCAGCTTCTTCCACTTGACCCACTTCCAAATCAGCAGTGTCCGAATGAAAGGGAATCTCAGAGCAGAGGTAACAGGTCTCATCGGATGTTCAGGGATGCTTATGTCTAGCATCTCTTAAACTCTGGAAAGATTAAAGGGGAAGAGAAGCAGCAAGGGCCCCGAGAGCTCAGCATACACCTGTCAGCGCGAATGAGAAAGTTTCAAGTCCTCACTGACACTGCCCATGCAATGGTTTGGATGTAAAACTCCTCCCCCAGGTTCCGGGATTTTTACGGCTTGGTCGCCAGCTGGTGGTGCTATTCTGGGGGTTTCTGGAAGGAAATTGTTTTCTTCCAGGGTGGGCTTTGAGGTTTATAGGCTGGCCCCACTACCTGTCCTTTCTCTCCTTCCTATCTTTCCTTCCCCATCCGTCCAGATGTGAGCAAGCTCACACTGCCATTCCCACCACCTGAACAGTGAGCCAAAGGCCTCTCAGTCTTTAGGACACTTTTGCCAGGGATTTTATCACAGCATCAAGGAAAATACTTAATACGGTTCACATCGTGAAACACCTTGCGAAGCTGGGTCTTGGACCTGCCCTGTGGGGAAGGACCATGGGGCAGGAGTGGACAAGCTCTCTTTTGTGAGCCAGCAGGACCTCTTAGCAGAAGATTGGAAGTTAGAAGTGAGAGATGAAGGAGGCAGGAATTCTAAGGCAGTTGGAGGGTATGTGTGGACCATGTATAAAATGAAGAAGGGGCTCCCAGGGACAATGCAAGGGTGGGCTGTAGTGCACAGTGTCAAAGACTTGAATCTGCCCTGTGTAGAGACAGCAGGAAGGTCTTGGGAGTGAAGCCCATTTGCAGTCATAAAGTTTATGAAATAAACTATTCTGTTTTTAGATGGATTGGGGGGAGTCATGTAATATATAGTGAAGGCCTGGCAAGAATCCTTGCCCTGAATATTTTTCACAAATATTTTGGAAGGTGTAGGGAATGATGAAAATGCCTGTAAATCCAGCACCCTGGGGTTGGAAACATGAGGATCATTGGTTAGAGCCCAGCTGATGCTATACTATAAGACTCTGGGTCTTAGGGTTTCTGTTACTGTGAAGAACATCATGTACCTTCATGCTCAGCTTCTGAACTTGTCTTATTTTCCTTCTTAGGAAGATGTCTGTGTGGTCTGGCCCCATAAAGAACAAGGGGCCATCCTTGTTCCCAGTAATGAGAGGAGCTGCTTAAGGATTTGTCCAGTGGATGCTCCTAAACCTACCATCCACACTGCTGTTCATCCTTCGTACCCCAGGATTCCCTTTGCATAGGGCCAGAATAATGATTTGTGTTGGGATCACACCAGCCAGTTCCTTAACTCCTCTGGCTGTAGGAATAACTCTTTCCAAAGATCACTTAGCTATATCCATGGAACCAAAGAGTCAGAAAGGAGCATGAAAACAGGGAGGAAGCAGAACACTTCAATGAGTGGGAGGAGAGAGAGGGAGAGAGTCAGGCTGAGACCCAGCCTCCGAGGAATCGGAACACGTGTGTGGAGTTTTATTTCATGGGCTGCCAAGTACCTCGTGCTGTGTCTCTGAATGGAAAATGAGACAGAACAATGAAGTGAAATTTACAGGCCTTTGAAAAGCAACTGCTGTCAGCATGTACTCTGAATATGTCAAGGATTGCTTCAGACCAGAGAAGCCACCTCTAGCCCACGTGGGCCCCATCACAGCTGGCGGAAGACAACAGGCCCTGCTGGGCTGTGACCTTGGCTCTGCCACTGTTCCCAGAGCACTCATGTGACTGTACATTTAAAAAGCACATGCGTCTGGGAGAGGAAACCAAAGTAGATATTTGATTAATTACTCTCAACAGAGTATTCGTTTTGTTGGCTTGGCTAGCCAAGATGGAGCTGTAGATCTCCATCAAATTGATCAGATAAGGGAATGACAAATTCCTGACTTGATGTTATTTAGGAGTCAAGCTATGCCATAGCCAAGAATGTCAGGCTGGAGGGCACTGTTTGTTCTTAATATGTTCCTGATTTTAATGGTGGCATCTTCCAGTTCTAAGCCAGAGAAATCTAGCATAGTACATCCCTCTGCCCCTCTGTCACATCCCCCATCCGTGTTTTGGGGGCTATAGCACCTGTGTGTAGTCATTACAGCTTCCATCATCTGGGTTGAATTCATTTCTCATCTCTTTTAGCTTTTCCTTCCTTTACTTGGTTCAAGGAAAAAAATATCATTTAAACAATGTGGTGAGGCAGAATTGATTTAGGGGACCATGGTGACAGACATAGGCACCATGGCTGTGCTGCTGTGTGGCTGGGGAGATTGGACTCTAAAGAATAAGTGAGGATTTATAAGCAAGGAATCCGGTCTTGTGAGCAAGCATCAGGCACGCGGGGTTCTGGGTAAACATACTTGCAAAGATCCTTGCTGACAGCACCCAGGGTGACGGGTACTGTGGGGGTTCAGACAACACAGATGTGTCCCCACGCTGACATAGCAAGATTTGTGTTCAAACTAGAATCCACAGTGCAGGGAAGGAAGTCCAAGGAAGAGCCTGGAGAAATAGAAGATGTAGAAGAACTGGACTTAAGGTTTTGGTCCAAACTGAGAGTCAAGTTCAGTCTTAATGTCCTGCCAGACTTGTCGTTCTTTTAGCTGGTTGAATCACACCACTTTTGGGTTACACACAGCATCCACAATGTCCTGTGTAAAAACCAAGGATAAAAGCATTTAATCAGCCAGACCAAGCATAGGGGTGGGTACAGTAGTGGGTATGTGCTTTAGGAGCTGGCTGAGTGAAGGCTTTGAGCCTTTTGATAAATTGTCTTGTTCATTCATTTATCTACATGATAGCTTTTCTTTTTTCTGTTTTTGGTTTTGTGAGACAGTGTTTCTCTAGGTAGACCAGGCTGGCCTGGAACTCACAGAGATCCACCTGCCTCTGCCTTTAGTGTGATGGGATTAAAGATGTGTGCTACCACAGCCAAGCTACCCAGCAGCTTTTAGTTTTAGCACATGTTCATGTGAGCAGGGTTCTAGAAACTGCTCCCATCTTTCTGGAACTGTTTCGATATAGGCTCATTTCTGCATTAGCAGAAATATTCAGGGTCAAGGGCCTCCTGGAAGAAAGGTTAACCCCCACAGAGCTACAGTAAGAAGCTCATGGGTCTAGCACATGGGATATCAGAGACCTGTGGATGTTAAGAATATCAAGAACTAAAACTGAGGAAATGGCTTATTGGTACAAATCCAAGGGCCCAAATTTGGACCCCCATACCCCGCATGAAGAAAAAAGCTCATCAGGACAGCAAATGACTGTAGTGCTCCTGGGGTAGAGACAGGAGGATCCTGGGACTCATTGGCTGGCTACTCTTGAAGCACCGGTGAGCTCCAGGTTTACTGAGACCTGTCTCAAAAAATCAGATGGAAAGCTATAGGGGAACACACCTGATGCCAACCTCTGGGCCTACATGCATGCCTGAAGAGGCTGCATTGTTTTCATAGATCAACTTCGACTGACTTCAAGAACCAACTTCCGGTGATACACCTTGTCACTTCTGAGGGTCCCCAAGTGCTACCTTTGTGTTTCTGCTCTTGGCTCTCTTGGCTGGAAGGGTCATTTGGGGATTCAGCGGTGTCTATATGGCATACCTGGGTACCCTTGCCTCTGCCAGTGGATGTGGGTCTAGGAAAGTCAGAGAGTCTGGGATGAGAACCACAGTACCTCACACCTGCATGCTGGAGCCGATGTGAAACTTTAGCTGTCGTGAAAGGGTGGGCTACACGGTGCCACAGGGGCTTCACAGCTGTGGTTCCCAACGAGGAAGAGAGGAAACCCCTAGGGTGAAGGTGAGGAGGGGTGATGTCCCCAGAAGAGATACATGTGGGCCTGTATTGAGAAGCCTAATTGGACATGCCCTTCCCATTATAATGAAGGTCAGGGTTGTCTAAAGAACCAGGGAGGCATGCAACAGAGGCCTGGTTGGCTACTGTGTGGTGTCGTCATGCTTGGGTCCCAGTGACTGCAGACGCTGGGAGGGAGCTTCAGGTCTGAGCAGTCATTTAGGAGATGTGGCTCCAGTACCGCTAAGGAGGAGGAGTGGCAAATGGAGAGGAGGCTATGGGGGACCTTAGTTATTTCTTGTGTGGCTGTGACCAGATATGTCATAAGAAGTAACTGAAAAATTTCTAGCGTGATGGGAAAACTTGGTCTGTCTTGGTCTCTCTCCCAGTGGAGGACATCTCCCCTCATCTCTATGCTCTGAGACCAAGCCATCTTTAGGTCTCTCCTTGACCACCGTAAGGGCTTCCTGCTTCTTGATGTCTCTCTCCCTTCTGCCTCACAAAGCAGCTGGGTTTACTGTCAGAATATTCAAAAGCAAGCCCGGAATGCTTCTGTGGCTTTAGTGTCACAGGAGCTGCTTGATTGGCTATGCAGAGCCATCTTTGTAGCCTCCCAGTCTCCAGATTTATTCACTCCTTCTGGCCTGACTCCGGCTCAACGGACCTCAAGGCCTTTGCTTCTGTGGTGCCTCCTGCCTCTAGAATGTTCTTTCCAGTTAATTATATAACTGCACCCCTCAGGTCCTTAGGAACATTTGTCTTCTCCCAGAATTTTTCTCCAATTTTATTTAGTTTCTATAGTTTCTAAACACTCGAGTTTTGGGGCTTGGGTGGTAAAGGGCTTGTCTTGCACACATGAGGATTTGAATTTGTTTTTTTGTTTTGTTTATTTTAGAGACAGTGTTTCTCTGTGTAGCTCTGACTGTCCTGGAACTTGCTCTATAAACCAGGCTAACCTTGAACTCACAGAGATCAGCCTGCTTCTGCCTCCTGAGTGCTGGGATTAAAGTCATGCATCACCACCCAGCCAGAACCCATGTTTTTAAAGAATAAGACAGCAGGCATAACTATGCTAGGGAGTAGAAACAGATGGATGGCTGCCAGGGCTAGCTCGCCAACTAGCCTAGTCAACTTCTGACTTGGTAAGTTCCTGTCTAAAAAACCACAAACAAACAAACCAAAAAACCAATACTCAATTGTTCTCTGGCATCCACACACACACACACACACACACACACACACACACAAATATAAACATGCATGCACTCTAAAGTAATTAATAAAAATAAAATACTTGAATTAGCATCAATACTTAAGAAGCTGGTGTCTTTATATAACACCCAAGTAATGGGCAGTTGTATGGATAATGGGGAAGTATGGAAAGATTAGAGTCCCTTCAATGGCCCAGCATGGTTCCAGGGACTAAGGTTAAGTCTGGGTCTGCAGGATGAGGGAGAGGAGAAGACAAGATAGTACTAGCTTCCTTAGTGCTACTCTACGAGGAAAGACTCCCTGGCCGTTAGCTGTCCAGGTTCCCACTGGCAACACTTTGCAGCCTCCTGTTCCTCTGATCTCCTAGCTGTGGAGTCCTCTGCCACATTCCAGCTCCCTAGCAACCACAACTCCAGAAGCAAGGAAGTATGTCTGTTGGCAAAGTGCATATAATCCCTCATACATCTTAGAAGCTTTACAATGTCCTAAAGCATCATCTTTGCCAACTCTCGGTCCTCTGGTGTCATTGGCTATATACAGTCAAACACATCGTAGACTTGTCAGCTGAAAGCCTGGTGAACAGAACTAATTAAAGGAGAGAGGACAATGGGTGTCAGCTCCCAGCATTTGAGGAGACATTGTGAGCAAGCAACAGGGAGACTATTATAGATGCCTCCTGAGTTCTCCATGGTTCCACTTAACCCTTTTCTTACCTCATGATGGTGAAACTATGCTGGCAATTTTGAACTTGAATCTTTTTCTGGGCTAGTGATACATTTCTGATTAGGCAGGTTCTGGGAACTGTAGCTTCCAGCCTGCCTCTTATCACAATGGGGGAGCAGTCCACCCTTTACAGTGTGTCCTGATGCTGGATTGGTGTATTCTGTAGGCTGGGGGTGTTAGATGTATTTTTGACTTGCCATACAGTTTACAGTGGGGTTTTCCTGGGGGATATAACTTTTCATCAGTCAAGCAGCTTCTGTGGGAGCCCCTTCACCCTCCACTAGTATTATTTTATCCCGAGCCTTCTTTCTTTGTGCCGGGGTTCAGTGCAGGCAGCTTTGACTTTGAGAAGCCTTGGGCAGGTGTAATCAACAACTCTGTGGATAGATTTAGAAACAACAAAAGACCCATCTGTCAGTCATTTTATTTATTAAGTATTTATTTTGCCTTAGACGCTCGAGGAACTGAAAGACAGGGATACTGGTGAGAGGATCAGAGCTGTATCATCCCTCCTCCTGGAGTTTCTTTAACATTCACGTGTCGCACCTCCCTCCCATCTCTCTACCCATCTCACTAAACAGTTCTGATTTAAAACCGGAACCTCGAGATATGAAGACTTCAAATTAGAAGTGTGTATTTGTGTCACTGATTTCTTTTGTTGAACTATTCAGTGTTTGCACTGGAAATACAATTAATTAGACTTGCGAGTGTAATAGCACACCCCACCTGAGAGAAAAGAATGCTGTGCTAAGCAACTTTAAGTATTTGTTAGGCTGCTCAGCACAGTACTTTTCTACTCCAGGAGTTAGATACATGTGCATGGTGTGTTCAGGGCACCAACAAGTGACAGAAATCTCAGCCAGTCAGTTGGCGGCTTTGATAAGCACACCTGTATAATCATGGGGTGGCCACATTATCTGTTACTTGTTGGCATGAGTCTTCCCTGCCCTGGGAACTCACAGGACTTCCTGTGTCTTCGCTTCTTCCATGAGAGTTCTGTTTACTGAGCACCTTATGGACAGTAGTTAGATAGTGACCCTGCCAGACCCTGCCAGATTCAGTAAAAATGATGTCATGTGACCCCTTTAAACTACATGTCAAACATGTGTGCTGAAAATTGCATGCACTTGAACCATGGCAACTGGTTGACTTCCATAGCAGTTGGAAAGCCTGAGATCAGGGTGTCCAGCATGGTTAAGTTGTGGTGTGGATGTGGTCAATACCGTTGACTTCCCTTAGTGAGCATAGACTCAGAGTCAGGGGCAAGGTCTGCTGTTTCACTCTTTTGTTTTTATAAGGCAGGAATCCTATCAGGAAGATCCCACCTATAATTTCACCTAATCCTAATGATCACATAGAAGTTCAGTATACAAATGGGAAGGCACAGTCAGTCCACTGCGCAGGCACCTGGGGACGAGAGGATAAATGGAAATAAAGAGCCCCTGTTGGGCTCAGGATTCACACAGAGATAGATCAAGCCACAAATACATGTTAGAAAGCAGGACTAAGTACATGAAAATACCTAAAGAAATGTAGAGAGAATGAAGCTCTTATATGTTTGTACACACGTATGTCCGCATAACACATGTGCACAATTGTACATGCAGAGGCTGGAGGTCAATGACAGTCAAGTCTCAATTATTCTTGACTTTACCTTTTGAGAGTTTCTCTTCCTAAACCTGTATTTCACCAACTGCCTAGACTCACTTGCCACTGAGCTCCCGAAATCCACTCTCCCATCGCTGGCCCCAGTAAGCCTTCTCCTCAGTCCCAAGAATGAGACTTTTACAAGCCACTTTTGAGGATCCTAGAAAATGTGTCACATTTAGGAAATGGCACCCTATTTCTTGTGGACCATCATGGCCACTGACTTTTCAGCCATGTTTGCTGATGCCATTGGACACCTGTTCTCTCTGTGGCTGCCATACCTGGCCTCACTCGCTCTTGGAGTAGTTCTGAAAGGTAAATATAGATGCTACAACCAATGGGAAGTGACCCCATGGCAAGGTCACACATCAGGTTCCCTGCATACCAGATACATTACTATTCATGACATTAGGAAAATTACAGTTATGAAGTAGCAACAAAATAGTTTTATGGCTGGGGATCACTACAACATGAAGAACTGTGTTAAAGGGTCACAGCATTAGGAAGGTTGAGAACCACTGCACTAGAGGAAGGCTGGGGTGGAAGGATGAGTATGTGTCTAAGGGAGGGCTCTAGGATGTGAGGGTACATCCTCTTCCCTTCCATGGGCTGGACCTTCCGCATTGACCACTAAAGGAGAAAATGCCTTGCAACTGGGTCTCATGGAGGCCTTTCCTCAATCACTAATTAAGAACTACAGCAGTGGTTCTCAAATCTGTGGATCCTGACCCCAGGGTAGGTGATGACACCCCTGGCATGGTGGTTCTGGGTTCCACAAGAAGGTGGACTGAGCAAGCTGTGGGAGCAAGCCAGTAAGAAACACCCCTCTATGACCTCTGCATCGGCTCCTGCCTCCAGGTTCCTGCCCTGCTTGAGTTCCTGCCCTGACTTCCCACAGTGATGAGCTGTTGGACATAAAGGTACAAGCTGACATTAACCCTTCCCTCCCCAGCTTGTTTTGGTCATGGTGTTCTATCACAGCAATAGAAACGCTCTCTAGGACAGTTTGAATCTGGAACATTCTCAGGCCTGTGTGTTCAAATACTTGCTTCATAGCTTACAGTGACATTTGGAGAAGCTGTGGAGTTTGTAGGGAGCAGGGCCCCACAGGAGGAAGTGGGCCACTCGGAGTGTTGGGTTCTGAGTATTGAGGTTATACTTCACTTCTAATTCCCATCTTAATCTGTTCTCAGGACACCAAGATGTTAGCAGACTCTCCCACCTGCCACCATGGAGTTGTCCACTGCCATGGCTTCTTGACCATGATTGACTGTGTCCTGTCAATCACAAAAAAATAAAATAAAATCATTCCTTCTTACGAGAAGTGCTTCTGAACAGATCTTCAGTCACAGCAAAGAGAGTAAGTAATATATTAAGCGATGGTTTGGTTCAGTATCCCTCAAATGCCTAGGACAGAAGGGCTTGGTGTCCGGGAAGGCTCTCCTCAACAGTGGTAGAACTTTTAGGGTGTGGCCTAGGAAGAAGTTAGGTCATTGAGCACATGCTTTTGAAGGGGACACTGGGACCCCAGTCTCCCTTCTCCCTGCCTCTGTTCCCTAGCTACACCACATAGCCAGCTTCCTTGACCACATATTCTTGCCATGATGTACTCTGCTGCCAGAGGTCCACAGACACGGCCAAATGACTGTGCACCGTAGTTTCGGAAAGGATCAGCCAAAATAAACCACTTTTCTAATGAAGTTGATTATCCCAGGTATTTTGTCACAGTAACTCAAAACCAACTGACAGCTCTTGCTTTCCGTGTGTGCAGGAGGAGAACCCAGAATTAGATCATGCCTAAGCTCTCATGGAGAGAAGAGAGCACTAGCATCTACGTAGGCCTCCGTACTCTCGTCGGATACCGTGGAAAGCAAATGAAAGGAAATGGGAAGGAGAGGCAGCACATATTGAATTTCTCATTAGCCTCACTGCCTGGTTCTCATTAGCGAGCCTTCTGGGTTATGGACACAAGGGCCAGGGCTTATTTTCATGGCTGACTAGCACATGTGAAATGTAGGCAGTTTCTAATCCACACTGTATGAGCTCCTCACTCTGCTATCTCACCAAGTAATGGGCAGGACTCATGGAAAACCCCACTAGAGTGGCGGCTAATCCTTGCGGGAAGGAGAAGATTGCTGTTGTGCATAAGCTTTTGCTCACTGCTTAATTAATCTCTAAAACTTCCAGGCCTTAATGAGAATAATTAGACTTGACAGTACCGAGCTTAATGTTCAACTACAGACAACAAACACCATGTTCAGTTTATAAGCTTCCTGAAGCTTGCTGAAAGACAGGCTAATGTTATTTACAGCAGTCCCCATGAGGGGCCAGACTTTGGCTAAGACTGGGAATGTGGCTGTCGCTCCCTGAGGACTGTGTCTCTAAGGAATGGGATTCTATAGCCCCCCCCCCCCATTTTGTGGCTTTTCCTCCATAACAAACCTTGGTCTAGACAGGACCTGGCTGGAAATCCCTGTGTTACCACCCCAGCCACACCTCATTTATCATCACCTTGAATGCGAGGCTCGCTCAGAGCTCCAGGCCTCTCCTGTTCATTATGAATTGGGGGAGCCAGAGAGTTACTGCACACTTGCTGTGCTCCACTCTGTCTGCCAGCTTCTGGAAATACCTCATTTTCCAGAAAAGCATTCATTTGTCAACAGAGGGATAATGTTAAAACCTTAAAGACAAATCAGACCGTAGCCAGGGACTCAGGAACTTGCAGGGAGTGGCTGGGGAGAGACGGTGGTTTGTCTCATTGCTGTTGAGTTGGTTTGTAAGCCTCATGCCAGCCTCTTCTATCTTTAAAAAAAAAAAAAATAAGGTTTAAATCTCCCGTCAAAATGAGTGGGCTTGCTCTCCCCTGATGGAGGACCTAGAAGCATCTCTCGTGTTCTGGGATGGCCAAGTGTTATTTGTCTGCATGTGTGAGAGGCCAGAATGAGGGAATCCAACAACCAGGCAGATGTTGGGTAGTTTCTTGTGAGAGATACTTGGAGCTGTCTCTTGCACAAGTAAAATATACGTTAGTTATTAGACATGCTGGGATGAGGTACAGGTTGCCGAGAGCAGGGATGGGGGCAGGATGGGTGGTACCCACCCCTTCATCCTTGTACTTGGGAAGTCAAGGCGAGAGGATCACAGGTTTCAGGCCAGCCTGGGCTACATGGTAAGATAAATAAATGTAAGTGAAGTGGACATCTGTACTCAATTCAGCGGTGTTAATTAATGCAGTTGATAAAACACTGGTGAATGTCACCACCTAAACTGTGCTTGAGGTTTTAATATGGTCGAATGTCTGTTTGTAGAAAAGGGCTGAGAACCAGAAGTCAGCAAACATGCAGAGTGGCCTGTGCTTCTGAAGTCCAGAGTTTGGAATTGCTGTGCCTCTAAGTAGCCGGAAGTGCAGAGCTACAACATGTGATTAGAAAGCAAACATGTTACCTGTCAAAAACAAAAATCAACACACACACACACACACACACACACACACACGTGCACAGGCACACCAGTGGAGGACAGGAACTTTGACCCTGGAAATGGTGTGAGGTGAGAGAGCTTTGTTTTTCATTTTCAACCAAGGATCTGAGACGGACTTCAAAGGGCACTCAAGCTGACAGTTTTATTTCCTCCTTGAGGAAGAGAAAAGATGAATGAGTTCAAAGCCAGATCATTCTCAAAATAATTGCAGCCCTGACATATCTAAATGAGTTTGTAAAGGAAAATACAGTAGCAATTGATCTTATTAATTAGAGATGTACCAAGATCGTAATACTCACTTATCCACTGATTGTCTACAGCTATAAAAATAAAATAAAATAAAATAAAACAATAAGATAATAAAATAAAACAAACCATTTCCTCCTGGGGAACACAATTTCTTTTATCCCCTAACATAGAAAGTCAGTAAGGAAAAATTCCTTGTTGTCCCCTTCTGTCCCCAGACCAGCTTCCTTTTATCTGTAGAGCTGCAAGTGTACATGGATCATGGGATGTCTTACATGGTGTAGTGGCTTGTCACAATCAACCAAACACAGAACTGGACAGTCAAACGAAACGTGCTACAAGGAAATGGGAGCCTTGTGGCTTTTTAAGCTGGGCATGTCACTTTCCTGTGACGAATGGTGGCAGCCTGGCCATTGCTGGCTCATTCTACTTCTGCTCTCCTTCCAATCCTATTTTCACTAACAACCACTTAACATGTGACATAGGCGCTGATAGAATAGCTAGTGATTCATTGCTGAGTGACAGACACCTGGAGGAAGGGATGCTGACTGGTCAAAGCACAGGCCTGCGCCATAGGACGTGGGTCTTCAGGTTGGTATATGCAAACGGTCACTGTTGTTGTGGAAGAGAAAGAATGAAGGGGGAAAAGGAAGGAGAAAAGGAAGGGAGGAGACAGAAACGATTTTTCTGGAAAGAACCCCTGATAGAACCACAATGGTGTGTGTAGTTCTTGCCTTTTGCTCTTGTTACCTCATTGGCATAGGTCTTAAGTTTGTACGTTCTTAATTTTCCTTTCTTAGAGGATACTTTGTATATAGTTTTGTATCAAGCCTAAATCTTTTCTTTAGACTAAAAGGGGAATTGTAGTGAGATATCCACCCTGCCTGCACCTGTTGCACTGACCACGCCCGTTGGGACTTGGGGACAGGTGCAGGCATGACCTGGGGGGATTAAGTCTGGGGTCCAAGACCCCAGCTCACTCTCTTGCTTCCTGGTCGAGGACAGAGAGCATCCTTGGGATGGGAACCTGCGGGTGGTCATCTGTTTCAGGTGTAAGTGATTTCTCCCTGAATTAACATCCATCAGCCTATCATTTCCCAAATACTTATTTATCCCCACAATAGGTATATGTGTGTGTGTGTGTGAGGGGGGAAATGTGGACAAAAGACTTAAATGGGAGGTCAAATCAACTATGACCATGGTTCTAAGGCATGTGTAGGCTAAAACTCAGCCTTAGGTTTATTACTAAGGTGGACACCATCAGAGACCCGTATCTGCCCATGCAAACTTGCTCTGCGGGCAAGGTGGGGCCAGAGGAAGATCAGTGCAGTGTAAAAGCAAAGCAGGACAACAGGTGTGATACAGTGTGTGTGTGTGTGTGTGTGTGTGTGTGTGTGTGTGTGTGTGGACAGAGAGTGGGAGGGAGAGAGGACATGTTTATGTATAGGAGCATGTGTACATGGGTTCATATCTTTTCTGAGGCAGAGCTTCTCACTGAATCTGCAGCTCCTGTTTTGGCTCATCTGGCTAGCCCGGGGGCTCTAAGACCATCCTTGTCTCTGTACCCAGCACTGGGGTTCCAGACTCTTGCCACCATGCCAGACTTTCACATGGTCCTGAGGATTGGAACTCAGATCCCTGTGCTTGCACAGCAAGCAGTTTCCCATTAGAGCCAATTCCCATCCCCCAGGTTTGATATTAAAACTGGCTGGAGCCAAACTTTGTCTCTCACCTTGTCAAGAACACAATGACCCTAGCCAGCTGGCTCTCCGTGCTTGTCCGTGTTACCCAAAGAAAGTGAAAACAGACAGGAATATTTTCTGATGTGAAGGACACTCTAAGATTTCTGTGACTGTAATTTTACTTTGGCAATGAGATTCAATTTATTATGAAATCTTGGATTAACATTAAAAGGCACACGGGGCATAGCCTTTGGGGTACCAGAACACCAAAGCCCATCTCACCTGTCTCGCAGGTGCTGGGGCACGCCTTTCACTGGGGTATGACACCGTCACCTGGCAGAGGAACACCAGTTCTGACCTCCACATTAAGTGAGAATGCATTTGCAGAAGTTGATGCTCACATGCCAAGCACAGGCCATGGAAAAATACAGGCCCCGAGAGCAAGGCCCCAATTCTGCCTCTGAGAACTCCAGTCAGAGAAAGAGAAAGAATACTCCCAACAGATCAAAAGCCAGAGACTCTTAAAATGGAAATGAACATTTAAAAAGGGCCTTTCTCAAGGGAGAAGTATGCAGTAAATCGGAGCTTTTGAAAGACAGCTGGGGCCTGTGCTGGTTTTCGAATAACTCACCATTTAATAAATGTTCTATTTTTGCCCCCTTAGGGAAATATACAACTCCACTTGAAGCCTGTGGGCCAAAATAACTTATACCACTCCATCTCATTTTTGTAAGTTTTGTGATGGTGACAAATGTCCTGGAAGCTTCCTTTTTGAGGCTCTATGAAGAGATGAGAACATTTAGCAAGAGAGAAATGGTTTCCTTCGCATACCTGGCTGTGATGGTGGCCTTTAGCCAGTTATTATTATTATCATTGTTGTTGTTTAAATGGAGTCTTACTGTGCAGGTCAGGCTGGCCTGGGGCCCCTGAGTCTCTTGCCTCGCCCCCTCAATGCTGAGATTCACAATTCTGTGCCACCAAACAATGGCCTGAGAAGAGAATTTTAAGTAGTTATTCTTTAATTTTTCCCTTGTCCGAACTTTATAGAAAGCATGTGAAGTGTGTTATATTCACTGTGTGTGCATTTTGATGTGTGTTTATGTGTGTACATAAAGCATTTAAAGCTGGAGAGTATGCGTCATGGACTCGCCCCCCCCCCTCCGCCCCGTGTTGATACATATATATCTGAGTTAAGTTGATGGGCGTTTCCCACATTATTTCCTAATCCCCACAGCCACAGGGACACTGTCTGTCAGTATCATATCTTCAGTGTTGCTTTCCTGTCCAGTGCCATTCTGCCTGCCTTTGCCTTTTCCAGTGGTGCACAGTAGACCAGGACAAACGATAGCTGGATGCTCAAACTATTAAAAGAGGTCCACTTCATGAGTGTCCACAGTAAAGCTCTAGGAGTGGATCTTAAGTGGTCAGATGGTCAGCACTGTCCCTCTCTGCCAGTTCCCCACAGCATTAGATGGGATTCCTGCTTAGCTCAGCCTCAGGGGCTGGCAGGATGCAGGGTCACTGGGCCAGTTCAAACACCACATGGAATTCGGGGTTGCGTGTTTTCTTTGAGTGCAGGCCAGCCAAGACTGTGGCCTCACATAATTCTTCTGCTGGTGTGGAATAGTGCCATTGCAAGATGATTCATGAGAAGAAATTGCCAAGATTTTGCCTGGGACTGAATGGGAAAAAAAAAAAAAAGACCCCAGACATGCACGCAGAAGACACATAGGATGAAGTTTCTATCTTTAGCTTGGGAATCTACATTCATCACTTCTCTGACTTGGCTGGCACACGAGCAAGGCTCTAGGCACCAAGTGCTTGTGCTTTGAGTTGTCTGACTATGCATTAGAATCTCGTGCATAATTATAGCTAATACTCGCTTTGCGTTCTTCAGTTTGTACAGTGCTTTTCCTATACGTTTTAACTGCCTATTAACCATGAATATACATGCCAACATTAACTGATGAGAAAATGATATCTTTGCAAGAGGCACATGGGCAGTGTACATACACGCCACTTAACCCAGACCCTCCAGGTGATGCTGCAGGCAGTTGCCATCCTCTTACCAACTGGGTATATCCTACAATTGCATTCTGATGCCAATGAACCAAAGCCAGCTTCCCTCTCACGAGTTCAGCAGCCGTGTCCCAAAGAGCACTTTTGTCTGACACAAGGACAGTTCTGGAGGCTCTCTCAACTTGCAGCAACTCAATAAGTCACCAGAGTCCCTCCCTCTCTTCCCTCCCTCCTTCCCTCCCTCCCTCCCTCTTTCTTTCTTTCTTTCTTTCTTTCTTTCTTTCTTTCTTTCTTTCTTTCTTTCTGTGTTTGTGTATGTGTGTGTATGTGTGAATGTGGGTGGGCACGTGTGTGTCATGGCACATGTGTGGAGGTTAGAGACAACTTTCTGGAGTCAATCCTCTCCTACTATGAAGCTCCTGGGCATCAAACTTGAGTCTGCAGGTGGAGATGCAAACATCTTTTACCCACTAAGCCATCCCACTCATCATCTTGCTGTTATTTCATTATGAAGCATACAAATTAATAACCAGATGAAAAGTTGCACTGAGTGAGGGCTTGGCGACTAGAGGCTCAGTGTCAAGCTCTTCATGAATGTTTTCCAGCACAAGAATGTATGTGTGCTACAGCCAGGAACTGTCTGAGCCTCTGTGTTTTTGGAAATTTGCATGAAGGTTTCATTACGTAGACATGATTGATTTAATTGCAGGTTATTAGTAATTAAATTCGACCTCCGGGCCCTCTCCCATCTCAGGACATTGAGAGGCAGGGCTGAAATTCCAAACTTCTAAACCTGTGGTTGTTTTTTTCTGGGGATTACCCTAATGCTGTCTGAGAGCTCTGTATAAAGGGTTACTTCATTAGCATATGCTCAGTTCTGGTGGAAAGGAGCTTGTTATGAACAACAGAAGACATTAGACATGTGTCACTCTGCAGAATCCAAGAGTTTTTTTTAAAGCTGTTCTAGGAACTGGGGATAAAGAACAGAAATATTCTTTGTTGTCTTACAATGTCCTCTAGTAGGTACACTGCATGTGTAGTCAATGCTTTTCTCCTTTGTAAACACAAGCTGTTCTGCCAAGAGCTGTATCTCCCCATATATATTCAATTTCTATGTCCAAACTTTAAAAGAGGCAGAGGCAGCCAAGTTTCTAGGATGCTCAGGTTAGGTGTTGGGATGACTGGGATCTATATTCAGTGAGATAGTGAAAGTAGAAAAGCTGCTTGGATGCTACAGGTCCTGACACAGCACCCACTGGATATGGCTGTACCCTTGTAGCAGAAGAGCCTCCTGGCTGAGCCAAGCACTTCATAGCATCATGGCAAGTAATAATACTGTTGTGGTTAAGAACAGTTTTTATATGCTGTGTAGATAGCTCTCTGAGAAGTTTGTATTTAGGTGAGAAAAACCTTAGAAAATAATCTCAGACTCATCTCAGTTATGCAGAATTCTGTTATATACAGAAGAATGTTAAAGTAAGAGCCAACTTAAAGAATGAATTGAGAGACACATGTCCTGTATAGAAAACTCTAATATTGGACCCAATTAACTTGGACAGTGTTTGTCCTCTTTTCTATGTGTCTTCTAGTCATACTCTCTGCTTTCTTACTCTGGGAGTCTAATACAGAGACTGTAAAGAGAAGAAAGTTCCTTATTGGGACAGAGAGATGGCTTAGGGGTTAAGAGCATGCACTGCTTTTCCTGACCAACTCAGTTGCATTTAATCCCTCACACATCAGATAGCTCACCATTGTCTGACACCCCTGCCCACTGACTGGTCACCAACTCTCTCTCTGTCTCTGTCTCTGTCTCTCTTTCTCTCTCTCTCTCTCTCACACACACACATACATACATACACACACACTAACTCATTTTTAAAAGAAAGAAACTTCAATCACTATAGATGGAGAAACTAAGATATTCCATGACAAAACTAGATTTAAGCAATACTTATCAACTAATCCAGCCCTATAGAAAGTTCTGAAAGGAAAACTCCAACCCAAGGAAGTTAACTACACCCACAAAAACACAAGCAATAAATAATCCCACTTTACTAATAGCCAAAAGAAAAATGGGGGGGGGGGTCCACACACAATACCACCATTAAATTCAAAACAAACAAGAATTAACAAACAATGGTCATTAATATCCCTCAATATTGATGGTCTTATATCCATGATAAAAAGACACAGGCTAACAGCATGGATACGAAGACAGAATTCATCCTTCTGCTGCATACATGAAACACACCTCAACTTCAAAGAGAGACATCCTCAGAGTTAAGGGTTGGGTAAAGATTTTCCATCAAATGGACCCAAGAAACAAGCAGGTGTAGTAATTCTAATATCTAACAAATT
This sequence comes from Phodopus roborovskii, assembly GCF_943737965.1. Taxonomy (NCBI): domain Eukaryota; kingdom Metazoa; phylum Chordata; class Mammalia; order Rodentia; family Cricetidae; genus Phodopus; species Phodopus roborovskii. The sequence goes on along the minus strand of NW_026126482.1, from coordinate 18,080,122 downwards.
AGACATTAAGCTCAAATCGATCAAAAGAGATGAAGGTCATTTCTTATTCATTACAGGAGAAACCCATCAAGATGCAGTCTCAATTCTGAACATCTATGCCCCAAATACAAAGGCACTCACATTCCTAAAAAAAAAAAAAATTACTAAAACTCAAATCACACATAAAACCTCACACACTTAGTAGTGGGAGATTTCAACACTCCACTCTCTACACTAGACAGGACCACCAGACAGAAACTTAACAAAGAAAGAAAGGAACTAACAGAAGTTATACAATTGGGTTTAACAGACATCTATAGAGCATTCCATCCAAACACAAACGAATATATATACCTTCTTCTCAGTGCCATGGAACCTTCTCTAAAACCACATACTGGGCAATACAGCAAACCTCAATGGGAAAAAAAAATGGAATAACCCCCAGTATCTTCTCAGACCACTATGCTTTAAAGTTAGAATTTCAGAAACCCTACAAACTCATGGAAATTGAACAATGTGCAATTGCACCATTTCTGGGTCAAAGAAGAAATAAAGAAAGAAATTAAAGACATCCCAGAATTCAATGAGAATGAAGACAAAACATACCCAAACTTATGGGACACTTTGAATCAGTGCTAAGAGGAAAGTTCATAGCTCTAAATGCCCACATGAAGAAACTGGAGAATAGTCACACTAGAGAATTAACAGCACAACTGAAAGCTCTAGAACAAAAAGGAGCAAAATCACCCCAGAGGAGTGGATTCCGGCAAATAATCAAATTGAGGGCTGAAATCAATAAAGTAGAAACTAGGAAAACAATACAAAGAATTAATGTAACAAAAATTTGGTTCTTTGAGAAAATCAACAAGATAGACAAACCTTTATCCAAACTAACCAAAAGGCAGAGAGAGAGATAACATGCAAATTAACAAAATCAGAAATGAAAAGGGGATATTGCAATGGACACTGAGGAAATCAAGAGAATCTTCCGGTCATATTTTGAAAGTCTGTACTCCACAAAATTCTAAAATTTAACGGAAATGGACAATTTTCTGGATAGATGTCACTTACAAAAATTAAATTAAGAACAGATAAGCAACTTAAATACACCTATTGCCCTTAATGAAATAGAAGCAGTCATCAAAAGTCTCCCAATAAAAAACAAGCCCAGAGCCAGATGGATGGTGTCAGTGCAGAATTCTACCAGAAATTCAAAGAACAGCTAATACCAATATTCCTCGAAGTGTTCCACACAATAGAAGCAGAAGAGTCATTGCCAAACTCTTCATGAGGCTACAATTACCTTGGTACCCAAGCCACACAAAGACACAGCTAAAAAAAAAGAGAACTACAGATCAATATCCCTCATGAACATTGATGCAAAAATACTGAATAAAACACTGGTAAATTGAATACAAGAACACATCAGAGAAATCATCCACCATGACCAAGTAGACTTCATCCCATGGATGCAGAGATGGTTCAACATATGGAAATCCATCAATGTAATCCACCATGTAAACAAACTGAAGAAAAAAAAAAACACATGATAATCTCATTAGATGCTGAAAAAGCCTTTGACAAAATCTAACACCCCTTCATGAATAAGGTCTTGGAGAGATCAGGGACAATAGGAACATACTTAAACATGATAAAAGCAATACCCAGCAAACCAACAGCCAATATCAAACTAAATGGAGAGAAACTCGATGTGATTCCTCTAAAATCAGGAATAAGACAAGGCTGTCCATTCTCTCCATATCTCTTCAATATTGTATTTGAAGTTCTAGATAGAGCAATAAGAAAACAAAAGGAGATCCAGGGGATACAAATTGGAAAGGAAGAAGTCAAACTTTCACTGTTTGCAGATGATATGATAGTTTACATAAGTGACTCTAAAAACTTGACCTAGGAACTCCTATAACTGATAAACACCTTAAGCAAAGTGGCAGGATACAAGATTAACTTAAAAAAAATCAGTAGCCCTACTATACACAGATGATAAATGGGCTGAGAAAGAAATTAGAGGAAAAAAAATCACTCTTTATAATAGCCTCAAACAATATAAAATATCTTGGAGCAATGCTATACAAACAAGTGAAAGACCTATATAATAAGAACTTTGAGTCTTTAACGAAAGAAATTAAAGAAAATGGAAAGCTATTCCATGCCCTTGGATAGATAGGAACAGAATAATAAAAATGGCAATCTTGCCAAAAGCAATCTACAGATTCAATGCAGTCCCCATCAAAATCCCAGCACAATTCTGAACAATCCCAAGAACAATACTGAACTTTATAGGGAAAACAAAAGACCCAGGATAGCCAAAACAACTTTGTACAATAAAGAAACTTCCAGAGGCATCACCATCCCTGATTTCAAGCTCTACTACAGAGCTATAATAATGAAAATACCTTGGTATTGGCACAAAAACAGACAGGTAGATCAATGGAATCAAATTGAAGACCCTGATATTAACCCACACACCTATGAACACCTGATTTTTGACAAAGAAGCTAAAACTATACAATGAAAACAAGAAAGCATCTTCAATAAATTGTGATGGCATAACTGGATGCTGATTTGTTGTAGAAGACTTCAGATAGATCCATATCTATCACCATTCACAAAACTTAAGTCCAAATGGATCAAAGACATCAATATAAATCCAGCAACACTGAGCCTCTTAGAAGTGAAAGTGGAAGGTACCTTTGAAGGAATTAGTACAGGAGACCACTTCCTGAACATAACACCAGTAGCACAGACACTGAGATCAATAATTAATAAATGGGACCTCCTGAAACTGAGAAGCTTCTGTAAGGCAAAGGACACAGTCAACAAGACCAAAGGGCAGCCCATAGACTGGGAAAAGATATTCACTAACCACACATCTGACAAAGGGCTGATCTCCAAAATATACAAAGAACTCAAGAAGCTAGTTACCAAAATACCAAATAATTCAATTAAAAAGTGGGGTACAGAACTAAATAAATAATTTGCAACAGAGGAAGGTAAAATGGCTGCAAGACACTTGAGAAAGTGCTTAACATCCTTAGCTATCAGGGAAATGCAAATCAAAACAACTCTGAGATATCATCTTACTCCTGTCAGAATGGCTAAAATAAAAAATACCAATGACAACTTATGCTGGAGAGATATGGAGAAAGAGGAACACTCCTCCATTGCTGGTAGGAGTGAAAACTCATACAGCCACTTTGGAAATCAGTATAGCAGTTCCTCAGGAAAATGGGAATCAGTCTACCACAAGATCCAGCAATTCTACTCTTGGGCATATATTCAAAAGATGCACATTCATACAACAAGGACATCTGTCCAACTATGTTCATAGCAGCATTATTTGTAATAGCCAGAACCTGGAAGCAACCTAAATGCCCCTCAACTGAAGAATGGATGGGGGAAATGTGGTACACTTACACAGTGGAGTACTACTCAGTGGTGGTGGTGGGGGGCAACCAAAAAAAAAAAAAAACCAAAACAATGGAATCTTGAAAAATGGAATTATTAGAAACCATCCTGAGCAAGGTAACCCAATCACATAAAGTTAAACATGGTATGTACTTACTCATATATAATTTTTAGACATAGAGCAAATGATCAGTCTACAATCCACACCACCAGAAAAGCTAGAAAACAAGGAGGACCCTAAGAGAGACATACATGATTCCTCTTAGAAGGGGAAAGGGACAAGATCTCCTGAGCAAATTGGGAGCTTGTGGGGAGGGGAGAGGGAGCTAGAAAAAAGAGAAGGGGAGAAGAGGAGGGGAGAGGAGGACATGAGGGAGTAGGAAGACTGAGTCAGGGAAAGAATATAGGAGAGCAAGAAAAGAGATACCATAATAGAGGGAGCCATTATAGGCTTAAAGAGAAATCTGGCACTAGAGAAATGTCCAGAGATCTACAAAAATGATCCCAACTAACAATCTAAGCAATTGTGAAGAGGCTACCTTAAATACCCTTCCCTGACAAAGAGATTGATGGCTACCTTATATGCCATCCTAGAGCCTTCATCCAGTAGCTGATGGAAACAGAAGCAGACACCCACAGCTAAACACTGAGTGGAACTCCTGGAATCCAGTTGCAGAGAAGGAGGAATGATGAGCAAAAGAGTTAAGACTAGGCTGGAGAAACCCACAGAAACAGCTGATCTGAACAAGGGGGAGCTCATGGACCCCAGTCTGATGGCCTGGAAACCAGCATAGGACCAACTCGGCCCTCCTGAACATGGGTGTTAGTTAGAAGGAGTGGGCAGTCTATGGGGCCTCTGGATCAATATTTATCCCTTGTACATGATGGACATTGGGAGCCCGTTCCACATAGAGGAATACTCTCTTAGCCTGGACACCTGATCTTGCTCCATATGATATGATAGACTTTGAAGACCCCCCCATGGAAGGCCTCACCCTCCCTGGGGAGCAGAAAGGGGATGGGATGGTGGTTGGGGGTGGGACAGGTAAGGAGAGGGTAAGGGAACTGGGATTGACATGTAAAACAAGCTTGTTTCAAATTTAATAAAAATAAATAAAATAAAGAAATTTCCTCCTAAACATGTAGGTAAGGATTTATTTACTTACAAAAGTAGATCTTGGTTCTAATTATAATCACCACTTTCAATGCCTAAGTAAAAAATTACAGTGATATGAAAGTATCATTTTTTTCAAGTTAATTTTTTTTTTTTAAGGAAGAAACTTACACTCTCAACAAATTCCAGAGGTAGGGACCTGGTTGGCAGGGTAAATAAGTAGATGCAACTATTCAGGGATCCTGGCTTCTCCTTTAAGTGCTGCTGGTTTCTGTGTCTCTGGAAGGAAGAAAGGGAAGATCCTGGAGGAGCTCTTGTGTAACATTTCCCGCCATGTCCTGAAGTAATCCAGAGTGCTTCCATTTTCCACTGAGATCCCAGCCATATGACCACACCTGGAAGTCACTTACTGGGTAGCCCTTATGCTCTGGGTCATTTTATTATTGTGGAAGCTATACACTCAGCTTCCGTAAATTACTAATGGGGAAAAAAGACTGAGTTGGTAGATAATTAAAAATACGTGTCATGGATGAGTTGGAGACTACTTGGGAATATTGTCATCATCTGTTAAAATTGACCAAGAGCAGTTACATTGTAACAGTTAGGTCAGCTATCAACAAGTCTGGAATCAATCCTGTTTGATGTTTGATTTAAAAGCCCACGAACTTGTTAATCATACCTCTGAGATCCCTCCCCTTTCCTGATGTCTGTCTTCTGCTAGAAACCAAGGCTAAGAGAGGTGCAATTGGCTCTCAGTTGTTCCCATTCCTGCTAGTGACTTTGAAATGATTCCTTATAAAGGCGGGGAAGGTGGGGGTCGGGGGAGGGATGGGGGAGGGATGGGGGAGGCAGAGGCATTTCCTCATGTTCTTCTCCTAACAGCGTAGTCTCACCCTTGTATTTTCACCAGTGTTAACTTGCGAGGGAAAACTCACACCTCCTCATGTTATTTTGTGTTACTCATGAATTGACACACATCAAATGGACGCGTTGGATTCAGTGGCATACATTTAAATGTTTAAATATGAAGAGTGTTCAAGGGATGCCATTTCGCTCAGCAGACAGCGCTAACATCAGTTTTTGAAATGTTCCCCATCCCTACAGTGCAGCCAGAGCTTTATTTATCACCACATTTGCATGTGGTGATGGATCCTTGAGCCAGCCAAACTCATCTAAAAGCAAACTCATTTAGTGCAAAATTGCTTTAAATGTGACTGCTTTAAAATGGACCACCCTGGTTAAATGTTCCTCAGGATGTAATTAGAAGAAACTTGAGTTTTGTGGATGAGAGAGAGAGAGACAGAGAGAGAGAGAGACCTGAATTCTCTCCCTCTAATTCACTTTTCAACTATTCATCAGGAAAACCAATGATCAAGAAATGATTTATTTTTAATGCAACTTTCCCAATAGCAGTTGAGCAGGAGAGGGCTTAGAAATGGTGGGGCCACATTCCAACAAACAAGGAGAATGTACAGCAAGTCACAATGTTTATAACTTCCAGTGTCTCTTGTGTCTTTAGCCAAGAGAGAGAAAGAAAAAAAAAACATAGAAACACAAAAGGAAAAAGAGAGAGACAGAGATGGAGAGACAGAGACACAGAGAGAGAGAAGCAGCAGACTTGTTTATTGTCTGTGTACCCATTTACTTACATGTGGCAACATCTTGCTGTCCCATGAATGAACTAAAATTCTGTCATCCTGGCTCACCTTCCCTTCCAGCTAAAGTGAATGGTGGAAAGTATTTCGTGGGAATTATTCACATGAGTGATCGCTGTCCAAATAGGACTTGGTAGCGTTAGATGGTTGTCGGATATCCTATCATCAACACGATGAAAAACTTCAGGTCAGACAGAGGTATCTCAGCCTGACACAACCACACTTGACGCCAGCCATTAAAAATAAAAGCCTGTTAAACTTTCAGGGCATGCTTGCACATCTTTTGGGTAGCGCCAAGTTTTCAAGATTTGAGCCAGTTCAGTGGTAGCACCAGCAGACCAGAGTCTCCTAGGCAATGAAAGTGGTTACCATAGAAACCCCAGAGCTGCTCCCATCAACAGCTTTGCAATTTTGACAGTTCAGAAAGTGACTATTTAGGAATTTCAATTAGAGCAGAAATATACAGATCGAGATGAAGAAAATGTTTTTAAAAATCTATAGGAAATTAGTTAGCTATGTTTTCCTCTTTAATCATAAGGAAGCTCCTTAAATATATTCTGTACATGGAAATGGGCTTCAGGAGTAATGTGAAAAGCATTTGGTATAGAGAATAGATGCTAAAGTTCTTTTATCCCTTCTTTTTCCCTGGGAAAGAAAAAGGCACCAAGAATAACTAAGTTGTGAAAACGATTAGTGGATTTTTAACAGGGTAGCCACAATATGCCCTGCTTGTTAAGTCAGAGCTGGAGCATATTATTCAAGTTTTTTTTTTCTTTTTAGAATTCTGCATTTGCTCATTCTGCAGAGTTGTGCTGTTCTGGAAGAACAATATGAAGTTCCAGCTCTTCTGTCCTTTCCACGGTAGCGGAGATGGAGATGCCTGAGGATGGGACACAAGCTTCAGACAACAGGTTTCAAGCCTGTATCAGATCTCAGTCATTCTGTGCCCCGATCACTCATGAAATCATCAGTTGCCTAAGAGAAAACGGTGGCAGAAACTCAGGCCCTACTAAGAGCACAGGAGGGTTGGGAAAATGGCACTGGGTGTAAATGTTTTATGAATAAGCTTGAGGACCTGAGTTCAAGTCGATAGTAGTCACCCACATAAAAAGCTGGGCATGGCCATGCATGAGCCTATACCTACCCCAGTGCTCTGTAAGGTTGAGACAGAGGGTGTGAAGCTTGTTGTCCACCAGCCTAGCTCCAAGTTCACTGAGTGATCCTGCTTCAAAGAGATAAAGAGGGGATCTGAACAACAGATGACTTTCTCTGGCCTCTGTGTGATTATACAGCCACTTGCACTCAGGTGTCCACACACATACTGTGCTGGATGGTTTTATGTCAACTTGACACAACTAAAGTCACTTGAGAGGACAGAACCTTAAATGTAAAATGAAAAAAAAGGAGGAGGAGGAGAAGGAGGAGAAGAAGGCTAATAAGACTGGATTGCAAGCTGGTCAGTGGTGGTGCATGCCTTTAATCCCAGCACTCAGGAGGCAGAGGCAGGTGGCTCTTTGTGAATTCGGGGCCAGCCTGATCTACAAAATAAAGTTCCAGACAGCCAGAGCTAAACAGTGAAACCTTGTCGTCCCCCCCCCCCCAGCAAAGCAAAGCAAAACAAAACAAACCAACAAAAATAATTGTATTGTAAGCAGCCTTGTAGGACATTTTCTTCATTAGTAAAGGATAGGGGAGGGACTAGTCCATGGCAGGTGGTGCCATCCCTGAGCTGTTGGTCCTGGATTCTATAAGAAAGCTGCTGAGCAAGCCAGTAAGGTGCTCCCCTCCGTGGTTTCTGCATCAGCCCCTGCCTCCAGGTTCCAGCCCTGCTTGATACCTGTCCTGGCTTCCTTCAGTGATGGACTGTGATGTGGAAGTATGAGCCAAATAAACCCTTTCCTCCCCAGGTTACTTTTTGGTCATGTTTTGTTGAAGCAATAGAAGCCCTAATTTAGGCAATCATCATGTTAGGTTTTGTTTTGTTTTGTTTTTTATCAGCTTGATAAATTCTAGAGCAGTGGTTCTCAACCTATGGCTCACAACCCCTTTAGGGATTGCCTATGACCATTGGAAAACACAAGTGTTTGCATTACAATCCACAACAGTAGCAAAGTTACAATTCTGAAGTAGCATGGAAATACTAATATTGTTGGGATCCCTGCATGAGGAACTCCATTACAGGATCTTAGCATCAGGAAGGCTGGGAACCACTGAGTGATCTTGGAAGAGGGAACCTCAGCTGAGAAAATGCTTTCATTAGATGGGCCTCTAGGAAAGCATGTGAACCATTTTCTTGATTCATGATTGGTGTGGGAGGGCTTAGCTCATTGTGGGCAGTGCTACACTACACTTGGGCAGGTGGCCCTGAGTTGTCTAAACAAACAAACAAACAAACAAACAAACAAACAAATAAATAAATCCAAACTGAGTGAGCCACAAAGAGCAAGCCAGTAGGTAGCAATCTTCTGTGATATTTGCTTGAGTTCCTGCCTCCAGGTTTCTGCCTTGAGTTCCTGCCTTGACTTTCCTTAACCACACGAAGCAATCCCAAGTTTAACAACAACAGAAATTGGAACTAGTGGTTGTAATAGTGACATGACCAGTTTCATTGGCTGATACTAATATTAATTAATAGTATAAAGATGTAAAAACCCAACAATTTAGCTGAACGATCTTAACTGCCTTTATTTAAACTCTACAATTGGGCAAGACTTCATCCATAAAATAAGCAAGAGAATAAGTGAACAGCATGGAGTTTGTTGGTTTTATAGACAGAAAAAGCCAAAGAAGTCAGAAACCAGTATTGGAAGCAGACTGTCCTCTCCAAGCTCTTTTCCTAACAAGGCTGGGTTAGGGGTACAGAGAGGCAGACTAGTATAGCCTTCTGGACATTAGGCCATTTCAGGCTCTATTTTCTGTAAGGAGAAGGTAGAAGGACCTTCCCTGCTGTTGCCTTTGAACCTGGCCTATGGAGAAATTTGACTGTCAACCTTTCCTGAATTCTCAGAATATTAGATAATTTTAGCTTAGCTGAGGTTTGGGTTTTAACACAAGTGACTCGGTTTTGATTTTTAGTCTGGTCAGGAGGAGGCCAGTGCCAAAGCACATCCCAAAACAATGCTTTCCTGTGATTTTATATTTAACCACTTTAAAATGAGATCCATTGCCAAGAGTGGCTGAATTAATTATTTTGTTTGACCCTCTCCATCAGATCCTCCTATGCTCTGAAGGCTGATTCCATGGATGGCTTCATTGGACTTGCCCCCTTTTCTGGCTATGTTGGCAACAGAAACAGAAAGAAGAGAGCTGAGTGGGAAGGGGAGAGTCTGGTTTGCCCAGTCTTCAGCCCATGGTCAGCTACACACCTTCTCAGCTCCAGCACCAGGCTACTGCTAGGCTTTGGTCCCTTTGGCATTTCTCAATGATTTCTAGAACCTGCCATGGCCAAATTTTTGGTCTAGTGGATTTCAGGTACACTGTTGTGTTTTTTGAGTCAAAGCTAGGACTTTGAAGTGAGGGAATTGAGAAAAAGGAATTGGGAAGTCTTAAAATCTGCTGAACGGGTCTACCTCTTTCTTCGAGACTAGCTCTTACTGGGTAGCTCAGCTGCCTTTGAACTCGCAGAAATCCTCTTACCCTCTTAGCCCCATAATTTCTGTTATTTATTTGCTTTAGATTTTACCCCCTGAAAGAGATGAAGGCATAAGACACTTGTAGGGTATGAGTGACCTATTTCCATTTCAATGACCCTGGCTCCTTTTGTTCGTAACAACAGAGATATAACACACAACTACTAAAAACCAACCACAGTCTTGGACACTGAAACAAAAAACCTAGAGCAAACAGAGGACCAAAGTAAACAAACAAACAAACAACATTCCTAGGACAAATGATAGAAATTATACCTTGCCAAGCCAAATGAAACAAGAGCAAATCCAATCAGGATACTCCTCCCTTCCCCCTCCCCCACATACACACAAGTCCTGGCCTGAAAATATATTGATGGGATTGCAGAAAGCCATCTAATTTATTATTGTAATAATAATTTAGAGCTTAGAGAGTAGCCTGGGATTGTCATATACAAAGTACTGAGCAGATATTTAATGAGTTAATAGTTGAACAAATGAATGACTCTTTAGCTCATAGGTAGATATATAGCTATATACAAATGAGATGAGTGAGCAGTCATTAAAAATACATGAGCCAGAGTTCTGCTGCCTACTCCTGGGAGTGACTCAGATTGCCAGGGTTTTGTTTTGTTTTATTTTGTTTTCTCTTCTATGAACTCAGGGCTTCTTGGAGCTCAGGACTGGGGACTACAGGTATTTAGGAGCCACCCAGGAAATGGGTGCTGGCACCAGAACTTGTTCCCTGGAAGATCAGTACACAATCTGAACTGCTGAGATGTCACTCCAGCCCAGGGCATGCACTCTTTTGGTTGACACTATGGCACCGAGAATTTACATTTTTCTCTAGAGACATCTGGTAAACCTCATTCTTTAGAATTGTTTTAACCTTGCTCAACCTACATTCCTTCTGCCTTTAGCAGTGAGCAGGCTCTCTGTAAGCAACTAGTACCAGGAAATGGGCTACTCAAGGAAACGGACACTTGAAGAAATATTTAGCAGGAAGCCTTCATTCTTCACCCAATTTAGTCTTGCTGCTTGGCCTCAGAGACCACATTAGAAACATCCATGGGAAACCCCATAGTACTACATACACATAAAGTACTCTCCTGTTGGGAGGTGGGGGGAACAACCAAGTGAACTTTTGTGAAACAGAAGCATGTTGTTTCCTGGGCTTTGTCTAATTGATTTCATCAAGGTTCATAGTCCACCTTTAGCTGTGATGTGGCAATGGGTTTATTTCTCCAAGGGGGAGCTCTGACGTCAAGAAAAACATTAGGAGGCTTTTGCGGTTTTCCCAAAGCAATTAATGGATGAAGGAGGTGCACCCAGTACTCTCGCCCATTAGTGCCCACAGGGATTTCAGCCAGATGACTTTCACAGCCTCCCTCCTTTCCTTCTGGTTGAAATATACTACAGGATTGACCCTTTTAATTTAAAGAGAAAAGATTTTATTTTTAAGGGCAATTTAGTGTTCACACACACACACACACACACACACACACACACACACACACACACACACACACCAAAACAAAAAAACAGACAAGACAGTTCAAAGAGTTTCCGGAACTTTGGGGTTCTACACAGGCATAGCCACTACTTTTAGCAACATCCCCATTGAAATAGCACATTTTTTTTTTTTAACTGCTAAGCCAGAGCCCACATACTCTGTCACCACGTGCCCATAGTTTAGAGTTCCCTCTTGGTGTAACGCTTTCTAGAGCTATGGGGGAAAAGTATAATGATGTGAACTCAGCATTAATGTGATACTGAGTGGCTTCACTGTCTTAAAAGTCCTGTTCTGCCTATTTCTCCTTCTCTGCTTACAAATCTATGGCCACCAGAGATTGTTTTGTTGTCTTCATACTTGTACTGTTTTTTAAGGATGTCATATAGTTGACATCTACAGCATGTATCATTTTCAGATTGGCTTCTTTCACTTCAAATATATATTTAAAATGTCTTAGTCAACTTATGACCTGATCACTTACTCTCTCTCTCTCTCCGTGTGTGTGTGTGTGTGTGTGTGTGTGTGTGTGTGTGTGTGTGTGTGTGTGTGTGATTACATGTACAAGGAGGCCAGAAGTTGAGGTCAGGTGTCTTTAGCACTTTCTCACTGAATCTGGAACTCACTGACTCGGGGAGACTAGTTGACCAGATAGATTCTCTTATCTCCACATCCTCACCTCCTGGGGCTCCAGTTATCTCTTGCTGTGTCTGCACTTTTTATGTGTGTGCTGGGGATCTAAACCCAGATCCTTTCCCAGTCCAAATGCTTATTTCTTTTGTGTGCTGAATACTATTCTATTGTGTGGATATAACATGGTTTACATATCCATTCATCTATTGGTGTAGTTTGAATATGACCCCCAGAATTGATGTATTGAAACTTTAATCCTCTAGATAGAAGAAAATGGGGAAGAAGATGAAGTACATGGATGAGATTGCTCTTTCTGGTACCACGACTTTTGGTTATCAGACTCCAGATTCTTCTATCTTTAAGCAGGTACTCACACCAGAGACCTAGTTCTAGTCTTCTACCTCAGACTGAGGGTGTATCCTGAGTCACCTATTGCTGTCTCTAGTTCGTCACACCACTATCCACACACAGTACAGTTCCAGTTTCTGATAATGTACACCAACCTAAATCAATGCCTATGTCTAATTACACACACATTCTACTGGTTCTTGTAAGGATGGAAAAATTTAGCCTAATTTTCCCTAGACTCTGCCCCCTAGCAGTGAGTAGGCAAAAGGTCACTCTTGACTGTTTACGACAGGGTGGGTTACTGACAGCACCTGTGAGTGAATGAGAACAGGAAATGAGCTGCACCACACTACCCAGAAGCCCTAGTGAAAGCAGACTTCCTGGGCTAAGCATGGGCTTGCCATACTACCCAGAAGCCCTAGAGAAAGCAGACTTCCTGGGCAAAGCACGGGCTTGGATTGGTCCACACTGGATGCTATGAGATGATTGGTTTGTAATGCGCGGGCTTTGTTGTAACCCTATAAAAGCTGTCTGAACCCTGTACCAAGGGTTCCCAGTCCTGTACCCCATGTGGAGTATGTCTGCGGACCCCAGTGCACTGGAATATAAAAGACCTCATGCTTTTTGCATCAAGACCGCTTCTCGTGAGTTATTTGGGGGGGGGGCGCCTTTCCTGAGTCGGGGCGTGAGGGTCCACGCCCTCCGCTGGTCTTTCAGTTCTGTTCCTCTGCACACCTCCAATGGGTACAACATTAATGCAAGCTATGGATTCTTGGCTTGTTTCTCCTGCTTCCAAATCTGACTACTGGGTAAATCATGAGAATCTGAGATAACTTTGACTTCCAATTGTTTATGGGCTTGTGACAGGATCTGGGTGGCAATGCAGTGAGGACTTCCCATGGAAGCAAGTCCGTCCATGGAACTGTCATAACCCTCCATACATAGAGTGGAATGTGTGAGAAGAGAGAAAATAGTTGTCTGTAATATGGGCAATTGAACTTTTTAGGACTCCCCAGGATGACTTAAATTCTCTTCTGAGGTCGACTATAATTCAGCACTACTGTGTGTGTGTGTTTCTGTGTGTGTGTGTGTGAGTGTGTGTGTGTGTGTGTGTGTGTGTGTGTGAAATGTAGAGATTAGCTCACCCCAGGCTTGTCATGGACTCCTTCTCTGAAGGAACTTAGGCTTCAGAGGGATGAGGTACTGTTGTGACCTATTGCAACCTGTGGCATGTTTTAAGTATCCCAAAAGCCAGGCCTCTGGTGTTCTGGGCTTGCCTCTCCTGTGTAATTAAAGGCAGAGAGGAAGTGACACAGTGTGAAGCAGCCTGAGTACTTGAGTCTCTGTCAGTCACTGAGACTGTGTCTCTGGAGTGGGGGGGGGGGGCTGGGATTTGCATTACACACAACACCCTGGGAGATCATTAGGGCTCCTGCAAGCACAAGGCTTTCAGGGTAGTCCTGGCCCCTCCCTTCTATGCATGTAAATGCAACTGGAGTTAAGTGGGAGCAGATGAGGGAGGTGAAACAAAGCACACTAACTAAAAGCCAGCAAGAAACTCTCCTGCCTATTATTAGAAAAATTAGAGCGCATTTAACAATACAAGGCCGTTTTGCGTTGGAAATAAAAGAGGTCTTGAATGGAGAGTGCCAGGCCAACTCTAAGGGCTGACATCCAGGTGAGATCAAATATGGAGGGGAGGGCTGGGCCCAGGCTAATCTGGGTTTACCTAAGTCCTTCTTAGCCCTTGAATGAAGACTGCCTGGTGAATCAGAAGTGTGAAAATTGGCCAAGCACCAACTTTCCAAATTCATCCCATGTTTCCTTGGTTAATTGTATAATTTTACTTGTATAAAATTCCATGTCCGAGGAAAAACAGCATAGATGTGCCCCCCCCCCCACACACAGAAAAAACAAAACCCAAACAAAAAGCAAACAAACAAAAAATCTAGATCTACATCAAAATCAGTCTTTAAAAAATGGAGAATTCTAATGAAGTATCCATGATGAAGCTCTGTCAACCTTTTTTTTTTTCATGTATTTTTTCATAAGTTCTTTTAGACATCATGGTCATACCTCATATATTAAGAGTCTAATTTGTTTAACATTTAGGTGCTGACCATAAAGGCACCACTAACCACTGATGAATGTGGCAGCTACTGAGTAGCGGTGAATGGAAATGGGGGCCAGACAAACACAGAGAAAGAAAGGTACACACATGATTTTCATTTCCTAATAGGCATTCTGCCTGGAATCCTGTATCTGGACCTGAAATATGGATTGCTCCAAAGACTGTGAATGTTCCAAATGTCATCCTAAATTAGTATGTGTCTTTAAATCTTCACTCTTTTGCCACATTTTAGAAATGTTTATTACACATCATAAATCTTATTCATATCCACATAAATTGAGTTCCCAGCCACGTGGGAGACACTATCCTCTACCCACGGATCTAAGGTTTTGACATCAAATATTGTGATTGGAACAAAGAAAGACTCTCGGCAGAGGAAACTCATTTGAAGAGTAATACTCTTCATACCTCCTGTTGGTGTGAAAAAAAAATTTAATATCTCTGAAATTCTGTTTAGTGAATTTGGGTGTGTGTGTGTGAAATAAATTGTCAAGTTCCCCAGTGAACGTTTTCATAACTCATTCATACTACTACATCTGCGTTCTGATTGAGTGCAGCAAGTGCAGTCATGGGGAATAAAATGAATCGAACAGAAATCAAAGTTTGTTAATATAGCATTAAAAAAGTGTTTTATAAAGGTCAGGCATGATCAACACTGTGATGTTCATGCATGTCAGAACAAAAAATGAAAACAGCAAGATGAGCAAGGAATCATAGAGTTGTGCTTGGAACATGGGATTGGCTGTTCCAAGATGCCTGAACATCAAACCAGTAACTCAGAAATTGGCCTATGGTGGTCAGACTTTCACCTTTCAAACTATGGATTTTTAAAAATGCTACTAAATAGTATATTGTATACTTCTAAAGAGCAGGGAATCATTTTCTCAGACCTTTGAAAGTCTGAGCACGGGCAGTTTTCGGAAAGGCTTGCCTGGTTTTGTTGTCTTTCCTCCTTTTACCTCGAGTTCAAAGTGAAAAGCACATGGCTCTTTGGAATTGCTGTGAACAGGGGACCCTGTATGTGATCCCATGGGGATATCCAATGCTTTAGGATGGCATCAGCCAGCCCCTGTGCCTTCCTGTCTAAGCTTTTCCCCAGGCTCATTGCTTGGGTCCCTGCCCAGAGAGGAACACACAGGTCTTGGGTTTGGGTACAATGACCCTTTAGCTTTAGTTCTACCAAGGTTGTTGTGGGTTACATGGCAAGGAATATTACAGGCAAGAAATCCAGAACTGAGTCAGGTCCATGGTCTTCTCTAGGAGTCTGGAAAGCTCCCTGCTGACATTCAGATTTTAGTTCCAAAGACAATTGCCCTTACAAATCCACCTGGCCAGTCTAAGCCCTGGGTAGATTAGAAAAAATGATGTAAACTTGGCCCAACCACCAGAACAATGGAGAAAACATTTTATTTCATTTTTTTGTTTCATGACACAAGACCTCATACTACAGCTAAGAACTTACTCTGTAGCCTAGGCTGACCTTGAACTTGTAGAAATCCTCTTAGCTCAGCTTCTCAAGTGCTGGACTAAAGCAGATCCTCTACACCACAGCTAACAAGAAAGCACTTTTTCAAATGCAGCTTTGTTCCTCCAGCTCCAAAGAGTCCACCTTGATGACTCTGAGACAGGCTCAGGACACTGCTTTCTTAGAAATGAAACTCTCTGGGTAGTAGACCACAGTGGAAGGTGTACCTCTCAGGCTTCCTCCATCATGTTCCTGCTTTCCCATGGTTACTAAAACATCAGCATATCTGCACTGCTTATCTACACACACACACACACACACACACACACACACACACACACACACACACACACACGCACACATGCACGTATGCATTCATCTAAATTATGAAAATTTTAGGCAGGAAATAACTCACACTAGTTTCTGCAGCATCCTCACTATCTAATGAAAACCCTGAAGCACAGCTGAGGTTAACCAAAGTTGATGTTAACAAAAGAAACATTTATGCACTGTAGAACTATAAATGAGTCCTTCCCACTTCTAAAATTCTGCAGTTCCCTCTTTTCTACTAATAACACTGAGATAAAGAGTAACCCCAAATATAAAACACTTGTGGTCCCAAGCATTTTGGAGTCGGGGTGCTTAAGGACATAACTCTATGGTTTCAAGGAGAACACTTTTCCCTCATGAAGGGCTGGCCCTTTCTTTATTAACTCTTCTTATGATCGCTGGTCAAAAGGAAAGAGTCCTTGGGGGCTTTTTTTCATTTTCTTTTTATTAACATAACCCACTGTCCATTGATGAAATAGTTAATAAAGAAACCTATGCAAGATTCTAAGTTATTAAGCTTTCCCTTTAGAAATATATTTTATAGTCGGTGTTGCCAGCTGTCAGGAAATCAGTGCACAGCCTACAAAAAGAAAACGAAAGTAGTAAAAATGCCAGTCCAAAAATAAATAAATAAAATAAAATAAAAGCCCAAAGATTCATCACTGGAAAACGAAGAAATCTGAAGCCTCCCCTGAACATTTAACAAATATATCCGTACAAATCTGAGCAGCACCTTCCCTTACTCTCAGCCTAAACTGAAGTTAATCTAGACCAGTGTCAACTGCTACCTGTCAATGAGTGCTGGAAAGCCCTATCTTCATGAGAAATGGATCAAGAGAAATAAATAACTTCCAGCTAGGGTGCCTACAAGGATGGACGCACACGACCAGAATTCTAGATAAATAATAGAAAGCATGGCCTGAACATCAGAGCCCACATGTCTGTAGATCCTTGATGATCCGATTTTCATAAATCTGCCTAGCACTAATGACTAGAATGCATTTTTAATAAATTAATTTGGAATAGATGGTGCTCTGGAGGGAAGTTGGGACTTGACTCCACATTATTAATAGTTAAAATGGAAGCATCAATTTCGGAGCACATCTGCAGCTGCTGTAATACAGAGTCGGACCTACATGACACCCCACTCCCCCAAGCCATCCCGACAGATGACTTTAGCATCACCATAAATTTGCACGGTCCTTACAGCTGTTCGGTGGGCTTGCACAAAATTCTTGGTTTTGAAAAATGACTCATTATGCTTGGACCATATATTTTAAGCTGTCTATTCTACAGTCATAGCAAGCATTGTCTTATCCATGTGTGTTGTCTGTCTTGGGCCAGCAAGATGTCTAACTGGCACCAGGGTTGAGTGCTATCACTGGCAGTGCAATAGAGAATAATGGTCTAACTGGGACAAAGAGGATCAGGGGCTCTGTGCTTGCTTTATCCAACTGACCTAGAAAGAACAAAGTCTGTGCCAATGCCTGGAGGTTAATCCTTGCAATCCCAAATGCTCAAATGCGATGTTTACATGACCTTCAGGACTTTTTCTAGGTCACTAATGCCCAAGTGTGGATAACCTGCCTGTGTGAGAGAGAGTCAAAGACTTGCTATGGAATAGTAAATGCTCCATGACAATTTTTCCTTTACATGAAACCCAACTAGGGTCTGTCTCCTGAGATCTAATTCCCCAAATGGGCAGAAGTCTGGGGGGGGGGTGAGTGGGTTCTGCTTTATTTAATATCAAACATAACACAGTTACTAGAGTGTGTAGCACTTGGTAGGTGCCCAGTACATATGTATATAGGGACATGTTTGTGTGGATGTGGATGTATGTGCAAGAGCATATAAATGTGCATGTGTGAGAGAACCAGGAGTCTTTTCCTTTTCTTTCTTTATTGTTTTGTGAAGAAGTCTCTCACTGGCCTGGAACTCTGTCATTCCTCTAGACTGGATGACTAGTGAGCCCTGTATCTACCTCCCAACACAGATTAAACATTTACACCACCATGCCTAGCTGTTTGTTCATTCACATGGATTCTGGGGAATCTTAGGTTCTCAAGCTTACACAGCACACAGTGTTGACTGACCTGTCTTTCCAGCCCTAGCACTCAATACTTCTGTGTTGAAAAAAATGGGCTATGAGAATAGCAATAGTTTAGACCATGAGCAAAACAGATTCTTTCTTTCCACATCCATTATTTTGTTTGTTTGTTTTTTTTGAGACAGGATTTCTCTGTGTAGCTTTGTAGCCTATCCTGGCACTCACTCTGTAGACAAGGCTGGCCTTGAACTCACAGAGATCCGCCTGCCTCTGCTTCCCGTGTGCTGGGATTAAAGGTGTGTGCCACCAATGCTCTACTCCACCACCCGATTCCACATCAACTCTTCTCCAGTGTGGTACAGATGGAGCTTGCTCTTACAGATTCCCCATCCTGGGACCAAATCAACCATGGATTGAAAACATTTGTAAAGAGAGAGAGAGAGACAGGGAGAGAGAGCCAGAGAGAGAGAGAGAGAGAGAGAGAGGAAGGAAGAAAGACAGATCCTGAATGTGTATATAGTTTTCTTTATTATTCTTTAAACAATATGAGATCACAGCTATTTACACAGCCTTTACATTGTAACTTAGGGACAACTTAAAGTATGCAGAAGACTATACACAGGTTCTATGCCAACACTGTGCCATTTTATGAGTCTCCAGCATGTGAGGATTGTGGTGTCTGAGTGGGAGTCTGGATGCTATATTGGGAGATGCCTGTAGTTGGTCCAATTCTTTCTTTGCAATGACCTATCTTCTCAGAAACATCAGACTGATGTGATAATTACCGTTTGCCTTACGTAAATAAAAGATAATTATTTTCCCTACACTCACCAAATGCTGAGTGCAATCCAAAGAACAGTCCCTGTAAGCACAAAGGCCTCATAATAATACCATCAGCCTTGTATTGATAATTAATGACTGTTTCATAGAATACGGAGACTGAAGCCTGGCACTTAAAACAAATTACCCTTTTCTCTTCCCTTAAAACTGTTCCTGATCAGATAACTGGCAGATGTTGTGAAATAAACCTGCAGACACTCTGGGATCAGAGTGACACCACTTGCCTGACTCTCACACTAGCAGGCTAGTGGCAGGGCTGGTTCTAGCACCCATTAGCATTAGCTAATGAAGAAGCATTCCCTTGCTGTCGCATCCCTTGCCTGTTATTAGCCAAAACCTGAACTTCAGCTTAATTGTAGAAACCAGCCTGCCCATGGCAGATAGAGGGCATGGTCCCCATTGTTGTGGTTGCATTTAAAGTGCTAATTGGGGGGACCATGACAGATAACATGCCCCAGCACCACACTGAGCAGCAGGTGGGGTGCTGGGAGTACAGATTCAGAGATGAAAAATGGCATCTTCAAAAACCTCCAGAATTTGATTTTTTCTCACACTTATTTAGCTTGGCACATTCAACTCTATTTCTTAGGGACAAAAGGGTTGTACGAATCTAGTTTCTCATATTTCTTTTTCTAAGTTTAGAATTGATTTATCACATAGATTCTGCACACACTACGCACCCCCCCCCCCATGCCCAGTTCCTTGCACCTCTGGCTTCTGTTTGTCTGCCCAGAGATTTGTCTTTTTTCTCTAGGGAATCAAACAGAGACTCCAGAATATCTGAAAAACAAAAAGGTATCAGTTTGTATCCCAGGAACTCATGCCAAGTTTTAAAGCATCGTTGAAAGTCCTCTATATTCACAGAGCGCTTTGGTGTTGGGATGTCTATGAGGTCCTTTTCTTGTTGCCGTGACAAAATGCTTGACAGAGTAGGGAGAGCATGTTTGAGCTCAGAATTTGAGAGCTTGTCACAGCAGAAGAGGTGTGGCATTCAGACTTTGAGAGGTCAGGAAGCTGGAAATGAGGCTGAGTTGTGTCCCTAAGATTTACCCAATGTTCTCACACACACACACCAGCCACCTGCTTCCTTCAGTGAGGTCCCAGTTCCTAAAGCTTCTGCAACCTCCAAGAGTGGCAGCACCAACTGAGAAACAAGAATGCTAGCACATGAACCTACAAGGACTATATGTTCAGGATTTGCCATTCTATGTGTTTAACCCATATGACTCTTATTTATTTATTTATTTATTTATTTAGAGACAGGGTTTCTCTGAGTGACAGCTCTGGCTGTCCTAGAACTCACTTTGTAGATCAGGCTGGTCTGGAACCCAGAGAGATCTGCTTGCTTCTGCTTCTGGAGTGTTGAAATTAAAGGGATGTGCTACCACCACCTGGCTCTGTATGACTCTTATACTGACAAGGCACCTTTTCTTTCTATTTTTCGATCTTACACTGGGTCTAATCCTCTCAATACTTACTTACATCCTGCATTCAATAGGAGTATTTTGGTCACGAGTGACAGTAAACACCTTAACAGCATTAAGCAAAATAGATTCTTGACACCTCTCATTTGAAAATTAAGAAAAGAGCTGATGTCAAGTGCATTGTTATTTGAAAGCTCAAATGTTATGAAGTCCACTATCCTGCTCTCATGCTTCATTCCTGGAATTTCCACTGGTCAGGACAGTACCCCACAACATCTTCCACGTGCCTGTGACCCAGTCAGAGAAGAAAACAAGTTGCTTCTGAAGCTTCAATCTCAATAACTTTGACTAGATTGGCTCATGTGTTGACCCATGGACCATTCACTGTGATGGAGGAGTATGCATGAAGACTCCATAATCCTTGACCACATACTTCATGCCTGCAGCCTCAGGGGAGGAGTCTGCTGTGTGAGAACAGTACATACTGAGAGTTGGGTGGGGCATCTCCTAAACACAGTTAGGCCTAGTGCCTCATGGTGCGAAAGTGGACAAAAGGTGACAACCACAGAAGTCCACTGACCTACCAAGGAATGACTTGGAGCAAAGACTTAAATCACAAAACCACTTTGAATTTCTTAATTAAAAGATAGTCGGAGACATGAGAGCACAGTATGCCCCCTCTAAGAGCTTGTTCACTCACACAGGCCTGTGGAAGGGAGAAGGGCTTTCAGCAAGCATGGGGCGCATGTTACAAATTCCTCCAGACATCACATACACATCTACATATAGAGTCCCTCATCTCCAAAGATTCTGTTCCTCCATGGCCCCTTGATGGGAGATGTCATTCTGTAAATATGTTTCTGTTATTGGTTAGTGAATAAAGCCTTGTTGGCCAATAGGAAAGCAAGATAGGTGGGACTAGGAGACAAGAAGGTTTCAGGGACAGGGAGGAGGAGATTCAACTTATAGGACCTAGAGAACAGAACTCCGGATCCTCTCTCCGGTAAGATAAGACCACGTGGAAACACTTAGATGAATAGAAATGGGTTAATATTTAAGACAGAGCTAGCCAATAAATAATGCTAGTAACAGACCAACAGTGTTATATGTAATATAGTCTCTCTGTGTGTTATTTGGGGCTGGCGCAGCACCCCAGTGCTGGTGGGAAAACATGCTTGTAACAGCCCCTGAAACCTCAGAGGGTAGCAAGACTTATATGATCGCAAATACCTTAAATTAAAAGATAGAAAGCACAGGAAGCAGGAGAATTAAAAAAAAATTCTTGACATAAGGTTTTAAAGGGGGTGCATCACCTACGGTAAATGCTATTTGGCATTTGACTGGGACAGTTATGACTCAATTAATGTGTCCCAAACTGAACTTGACATTGATAATATGCTTGTACCATGTTGGGGGAATGGACAGGTTCTCCTTCTACAACCTGGACTTAACCTGGAAAAAGAGATTGTTTTAATAAAGTGACAGAACTTTGTCTAGTCTTTCATTGTTCTTGTTTCCTGTGGACTTCAGGAAGAAGACAATTAGGGAAATTCTTTAGCTGGTATTATAATGAGTGATGGGTGCATTTCTGTGATGGCTAATGGCTGAGTGTATACTATACTGCAAAATATCAGTGGGGATGTTTGGCAGCAACACATTATGATGGTGATTATCACTATAAATTAACTTTATGTTGATATAATTAGCAGTAAAGCTAAAGTAATATTTATACTAATACAAATTCTACCTAAGTCATGCTGGTGCAAACAAACTGTCAGTGTTGGCATGGTGGGAATAGTTTGATCTTGCAGGGAGGGATATTTATGTACATATAGTTGGTATATACTTTTCTCTCTTCTTCACAGGCAAAGCACAAAGCTTTGCACATCTGGAAACCGTAACTTAGCCGAGCAATTCCCACTGAGGAAAATGTGCACTCTCTAGGTACGTCTGGCCTTGGATCACCAATCCTCAGGATGAGTATTATGAAGCTGGAAAAGGAGGAGGAAGAGGGAGCTAGGAAAAGGTAAGAGTTTCAGGACAATAATGACCAGAACAGTGAGTGATTAATGATCAACTGTTACAAGGGTGCATACAGAATGGTAAGTTTTGGGGTAACTATAGGTAGAGCTCCAAGTCATGGACTCTGTCTTTGCTCTGGAATGTTAGATGCCATGTGACACATTACATTTTCAAGTTCATCAGCATCACATGGTGTTTTGCTCCATGAAGAGTCTGCCAGACCCTTTAACTTCAGGTCCTCAATCAATCCCAGCATCTAAGACACCAAGGCACTTGGTCCCTTCTTCTCAGTCACACTATTTGTATAGACCATTCTTAACCCATGAGGCCACCCCTGGTATTACTGGGAATTTCTCTACTTTAGGATTAAGGGAGTAATATGGAAAACTATAAATAATTTATAGGAAGAAAAATAGTAAGTGGTAGAGGTCATGTGTGGATATGGGACCTGCTGGTTTTGAAACCATTCTATCTCTGGAATATTTGTTCATTCAACAAATATTTTTTAAGAATTTTCATTTGCTGGGCACTGTTCTAGAAGCTTCATATACACCAGTGAACTAATGAAGCGAAGACTTCTGTCTTCTGGAAATCTATACAGTAGCCTCCTGGCTTTTCTTTCCAAAGCTTCAGATCCTATGAGTCGACCATGTTCCAAATACATTAAATGGAAGTTTCCGGAAACAAGTAATTAATGGGTTTTTAATTGTATACCATTCGGAGACACATGATGAAATCTCATGCTGTAGTGGCCTCTTGCTCCACCTCAGCTAAGATATGACTCACTTCTCCGGTCACTGTATCCATGCTGCATGCACTACTAACCTAGTCATTGCTTGGAAGCCTTATTATCAGATCAAGTAACCTTCATATTTTTTTTTAAACAATGCAAAGAGTACTGATGGTGGCTGTTGAGTATCCCAAAGAAATGATTGTTATCATTCCACATAAGTCATGTTCATATAATCTTTATTATAGGAGATTGCTAAAATTGTTTAATTTAAATGTTCATCTCTTACTGTGACTAATTTATAAATTGTAAGGAGTATTGTTTTTCTTCCCGCCGCCGGTCTTGTCCTGCCGCTGCGCCAGCCCCAATTAATACACCAAGACTCTGTATTTGATATAATGCTGTTGGCCAGGTACTAGTTTCTTATCGGCTAGCTGTCTTAATTATTGACCCATTTCTATGTATTTCCATGTGGTTTTACCGGAGAGCGGGGTCCGGCAGTTCTGTTCTCTCCCTTCTCTCCATCCTGACCCCTCTTCCCTACTTCCTCTTTCCTCCTTGTCTCCTAGTCTCTCCTATCTTCCTTTCCTATTGGCCAACAATGCTTTATTCATTAACCAGTATGAGAAACATATATACAGAATGACATCTCCCATCAATAAATTAAACTTTATCATTGGGGCTTTTGAGGGTATGCCTTTGGAGGGAATTATGGGACTCTAGCATCTTCTTCTTTTACTTCCTTTCAATGACATATGCAGTTTATTTTATTACATGCTTCCTGGTATTATCCCTTGGCTCCCATCAGAGGCCTAAAAGCAAAGTGTTGAACTATCCTGGATTGGAAAATTTGAAACTATGAGTTCAAAAAAACTTATGTTTTTCTTAAGTTAATTGCCTCCAGTACTTATTGTGACAGAAATTTGACTAATGTAGGACCCAATATTTTCCATTATAAGAGAAACTGAGGCTGAAAAGTTTCTCTGTCCTTAGCCAGGGATCCTGAATGATTCTTGGGAAGGGGGTGTGTGATGGGAGAAGATATTTATTCTCAAGCTTCAAGAAGGTGAGAAGGAATGAAACTTCCAAGGCCTGCTGGAATCTTGCCTATGGTACATCTGTCAATATCATCTTTGGCAAGTTGAAATCTCTGCTCTTAAAAACTGTTTATAAGGGGCTAGAGAGATGGCTCAGAGGTAAAGAGCACTGGCTGCTCTTCCAGAGGACCTGAGTTCAATTCCTAACAACCACATGATGGCTCACAACCATCTATAATGAGATCTAGTTGCCTTCTTCTGTTGTGCAGGCAGAACACTATAATAAATAAATCTTAAAATGAAAACTGTTTATAAATAAGGAGCAATGACCAATAAGAAGCACAAGCAGGCTGCCCAGGCGCTTCTGTCAAGGACAAGGCTAATGACCTGAGTTCAGTCCCCAGGACCCACCTGGTAATCCTGACTCTGAAATGTTCTCTGACCTCTGATGGCTGATGCAGTCAGAGGAGCTATGGGCTGAGAGGGATGAACTGGACTGCATTTTCTACCCCTGTAATAAAATACTGTTAAAGGGAAATTTATAAAGAAAAGAAATCTATTTCTTGGCTTTATAGCCTGGGAAATTCAAGAGCATGGTGCCAGCTGCTGAATACCTTACACTATTCATAACATGATGGAGAGAATGCCAGCTTAGGCTTTTCGTTGTCTCCTGAAGACACTCACCCTTGGAACCTCACCTGGTTATCTCAAAGGCCCCACCATCTGCTGCCATTAACAGATGCACTCGGAGAGTCACCTGTTGCGGAGTCGTTCAAACCATAGCAAGAATTCACCATGATTCCTGTAGAGGCATGAAAGGGAGGCTACTAACAGGTTACCTTCTGAAACATATGCCTTCATCCTAAAGCCCTCTCTCTTTTGTTTTCCTGGCCACCATATTAAGAGCAATAAGCAGCTATACAAAGCAAAAGCAGTCACACACGAACTAATTTGCATACCCTTTGTCCCTGTACCCAAGGAAGTAGACAAATTTATTTTCATGGTGAAAAATTAATGGTCAAACTATCTATTCCTTAAAATGTGCCAGATTGCCCTTTTAAGAGCAAATGGTCCGATGCTTGCTGGATGTGGAATGGAGAGCATATATGCCTGGCCTCTATATCACCTGTGTGTGTCCTTGGGTGAGCTATTCAACCTCAAAGGGCCTTGACATTCTTTTTTACAACACACAGACTGGAAGCTTTGGTTAGGATTCATTGTGTACATGCATGCGGAGCTTCTAGAAGAGGCCCCATCGTCTAGCATCAGAAAGAGCAGCGTGTGAGTGTGATGACCTCACAAAGTCTCTGCTGGATAAGGCTCTGGTTCCCTTCCTTTACATCACAGCTTTAATCCTGCCAACTTGGGCTGAGAAGTGTGCTGACAACAATCTCTGGAACTTCCTTGTGAGTCTGTTTCCTGTTAGACAGTAGTGAAGTTGCAGTTTAGCTTCAAAATTAACAGAAAGGACTGGTCTTTGCCTCAGCCTCAAATCACTAGGCAGCAAAGACATGAGAAATATATGCACTGGTGTTTAAGGTAATTCACACCTAGGGTCTAAGGTCCTTCATCCTCAATAACATCCCATAATACATTAAATTTTCTATTAGTCAGGACAGATGGTTCTCAAAATACCAGTAAAGGTCCACAAGCCAGAAATGAAATGTCAGTTTCCCTTTCCCTAAGCCTACAGTGAACTTCAATGGAGGAAGTTGTCTTAGTAGTTAGAGTCTCTGTTATTGAGAAGAGACACCATGACCACAGCAGCTCTTATAAAGGGAAACATGTCAGAGGTTTAGTTCATAATCATCTTGGAGAGGAGCATGGCAACATGTAGGCAGACGTGGTGCTGGAGAAAGAGCTGTGATTCTTACATCTTGATCCACAGGCAGCAGAAGGAGGCTGGTGCCACACATATGAGACCTTGAAGCCCACGCCCACAGTGACGTACTTCTCCAAGGCCTCACCTACTTCAACAAGGCCACACCTCCTAATAGTGTCACTCCCTAGCCAAGCATTCAAACATTCAAGTCTATGGGCGCCATTCTTATTGAAACCACTACAGGAGTGATACTTAGATGCCACCATACCTCCCTGGGGGTGGGTCTGTCCTTTCAGAATCTCTGGTTGACTGATCCATGGCTTTGAGCCTGGAAAGGCATGGCTTCCACACCTCTGTTAAGATAGACTCTAGTATACTGGTGTGCACATGTGCACAGGAATCATCTGCTGTTTTACAGGTTATTATCTGTCAACTGAGGGAGGGCATGTGACATCTGAAACCTCTCTAGAATCTTGAAATCTTAAAGTATTGGAATCTGAAGTCTTGGAATATTACACCTTACCAGGTTCACATAGCTGGTGAGATGAAGAAGACACTGTCTTGAAGGACACTTGACATCTTGTGAAGTATTACTGCTGAGTGGACATCACACATGGGTGGATGGAACTGAACCAGGGGAGAGAAGTGGAAAGGATGGTGAGTAGACACAGCTCCACACCCCAGAACTGCCACCTACCAGGAATATGGCCTTGTGCAGTTTATCTCTGCTGACATCCCTTTCTTCACCTGGGAAATGGGTGCTCTATCTCAGTTACAAGGCCATCATCACAATCAGAGGTGAGACAGTTTGCACATCTGCACACACGCACTTACACATTCATGTTTATGATAGCATTGTTTGCTAGGTGGACACAACTCAAGTGTTTATGGATGGACAAGGGGCTTTCAGAATGCAGTACTCGCCTACTGTGAATTTGTTCAACATTCACAAGAAGGCAGTTGTGACACATGCTGTGACATGGGTTGAGAAATGACATGGAGCTCAAAGAAGAAAGCCAGTCATAAAAGGACAAATAGTGTATGACTCTGCTGACATAAAGTACCTAAAATAATCAAATTCATAGGCAGAGAGTAGAACGGTTAGCAGGACCATGGGGCTGGGAAGAGAAAGTCACTGTTGAATGTGTAGAGAGCTTTAGTTTGGGATGTTGAAAGGTTTTAGACGGTTCTGATGGTCTCATCACAGTAATGCACTCAAGCCCTTGAATGACACACTTAAACATGGCTAGAGCAGAAATTTATATTAATATTTATACACATACACATGGAGGTGGTAGTGCCCTTCACAGTGTCTTACATTTGGTCGGATGCTCAGTAGAGCATCATGACAAGGAGCTAGAACTCACAGTGGCGTCTTCTGTGAAGGAAGAAGGATAATTTATATTACCCTCTTAGGTTGTGTTTATTCCATTGGCACAAAGACTCTTGATGTGTTTTTCAACCCACCTTGAGGTCCAAATGAAATTGTTATAAAGTTAGGGGATAAGCAGAAGATACTAACAGTAATGAAACTGAGATAAATTAAAACCATCCCCAATTTTCCCTTTGGAAAGATGCCTGCATTTCACTGTATTTCTTAGACTGGCTTTGCCTAGATGGGACAACCGGAGGCAACATGGAGCTTCTATGGACAGGTTTCCTGGCCTTGACTTGGAGTGAGCACATCTCCTCTATCTAGTGAGGCCTGTTCCCCACAGGCAGTCCCCACTAAGTGAGAAAACAGATTTTCTTCTGTCAGGAAAACATGCAGTCGCAGTCTGATCCTCCCTGGAAATGGTCACTAAGAAAGCAAAATGCGTCTAATGCTAACAGAGCCCCGATTCATTGCTCTTGGAGCCTGTAGCATTTTATACTCCTCTGCGAGCATAATCAAGGGAGTGATTCCGAACCTTGTTAATCAGAAAGGGCCCTTTAAAAATGTCATGCTGTCAATATAAAACTTTGCTAAATTGCATTATAAATGCCAGATTCAGTCAACTAACACATTTAACACCGTTTCTTAAGTACAGTTTAGATTTTATCCGTGCCAGGGAGAATGAGAAAAATACCTCAGGAGAGCTGAAGCCCGTGGATTCATTCTGGTAAGCTCACTTCCCCCAGAGAGGGATTATAAATATTTTATTCCAAAGCCAAGCCATACTTCTAGTGCTATTGTCAATACGGTGCCTTCCCTCAAAGTTGCTGGCTTTACAACTGGATGATTCATACAGCTGTGGGGTTAGCAGGAGTGTCTCAGACTTGTTTTTCAATTATCTGGCAATTCCTCAGGCTTCTGTTTCATATAGAGAGGTAAGGTTTCCGGTGAGGTGAGGGTTAAGTGTCTTAGGCTCCTGCTGAGGAGGAAGAGGACTTACTATTTTACTGTTGGGGAGACAAAGACCATCAAAGCAAAGGTTTACATTAGGGAGTATATTATTTGTCTTTCTCATCGCTGCAGCAAAGGGCCTGACACAAATAACTAGAAAAGAGAAGAGAGAATTTATTTTGGCTCATGGTTTGGAGTGTTCAGTCCCTCATCACTTAGCCACATGTATTTGGGCGCAGGACATCATGGTGGTGCGAATGGGTGGCAAAGCTGATACTTTATATCACTGTAAATAGGATGAAGAGAGAGGGAGGACAAGCTGGCTCCACTCAGGGATCGCTTGTTCCTTTCCCAGCTCAGAGGATGATGCTGTCCAATCAGGGCAGGTCTTCTCTAGAAACCGCCTTGACCAGCATGCCCACAGCCATTTCTCAGCAATGTCTTAGGTGCTTCCCAGCCCACTCAAGTTCCAATGAAAACCAACAATCACAGGGAAGATTCATTAGTATGTTTGTGAAAGCCCAATCCCCGTATCCATCCTTCTCCTCACTAAAGGACTTTATTTATGTACTGTTTCGATTAATTCAATGCAGCTCTTTCTCCTGTCTTCTTACTCTGATTTGGAACAGCTTCAGAGCTTCATGTTTGGCTGGAAGCACTTTATAGATTGGAAAATAGTCACCAAATATTAGGATCTCTGACTGTAAAGGAAGTCTTTTCTCAAGATAACTAGGCAACAATTTCTGGGCCCATGCTCACCCCTACGCAAACAGATCTCAGCCTACACACAAGGATAATGTTTTGAAATACTAGCAGTTTCCTCCCTGTACCCCTTTGCTTATTCTTCCTTTTCTATGGTCTCCTAGAACATTCCTTATCTCAGTCGCAAAGATCAAGTGAGCTCTTTTCATGGCGGTTGATTTTCTCAACTCTTGCCCTCTGTTCAAGTTTCATTTCTGTTGCTGTGATAAAACTCTCTGACCAAAAGCAAATTGTTTATTTACAATTCCAAGTCCCCGTCCATCACTGAAGGCTTCAAGTTCCAGGCAGGAACTTGAAGGAAAGTCTGCTTGCCTTTCCATGTAGTATTACATTCCTTCCCATCCTAGAAGCACAGCGGGGACCACGGAGAACACTGCTGGCTGGTCAGCTCATGGGCACCTGGTGTGTACTTGTGAGTTTCCTGGTATGATTCAAGAACATCTTCCTAGGGATGGTGCCACCCACAGTGGGCTGGGCTTTGTTATATCAATTAATTATCAAGAAAATTCCCCACAGACATACCCACAGGTCAATCCGATCTAGCCATCTCCTCCACTGTCACTCTCCTCTCAGATGACTCTAGATTGTGTCATGTTAAAGCCAACCAGGACATCTTCTAAAGAGCACAAAGACCTGTGTACATTATAGAACAGTCAACATTCACTCAGAACTTTCCATGTGCTAGGCCCCATAAACACACGCTCCTCTCTCTCTCTCTTTCTCTCTCTCTCTCTCTCTCTCTCTCTCTCTCTCTCTCTCTCTGTAAAATGAGAACAATATTATTGCCCCAGTTTCACAGATGAGAAAGTTGAGGTGCAAAGGCTGAGTATCTTGTCTAGAATGGCATCTCTAATGACATCAGAATTGGTTTAGTAATGCACAGTGTGTCTCTGGAGTTTGCACCCCTAACAAACTGCATCTGTCTTCATTAATGTACAGGAAGTTCACAGGGGAATATGGATGTACTTGTACCTCTGCATAGGGCCAGGATACAACCTCTGGTGGAAGCAGCTAATATTAGTGGAACTGGCTAGGAGACAGATGAACTGTGGCACAGTCTCAAGGACAGCCTCTGTGGACCACAGGGAAGTCTCATAAGCAGCGTGGTCTTCCAGTGTTGTCCCAAATTGGGAATAAGTGTGAAGGTCTTTCTATTCCTGCATGGATCATGCATGTATGAGGGCTGTCCTAAAAAGAGCCTGGCTGTAAGGGAAACACTCTGCTCAGCCCGAGCCATTACTATGAGGGCCCCCAGCTGCTGGTTGCCTGAGTGTCTGGGGTAGGGTGGATGGAATGCTGAACAGCTGTGATATAGGTCAGAGGGGACACGAGTCCTTTCGGGTATCATCACTCTGGTATTATATGGGAGATGGGGGAATCCTGAACTGATCACAAACGAGTTCTGCACCTGGGCAGATGTCAACCCTGACCAGAAATCAGGTTCAAGGGAAGTGAAGACAGCTATCTTCTCATTGCAGTCATGGGTGAGCTGAGTTTGTGACTGCCACATGGAACCATAGATGGGGACTTTTGCAAACCTCTGATCTTTCAAATGACAGGTGTTCCTGATGCCCAGAATAGTTCTGCTTAAGTGCTATTTTGTCAAATGTCCCTCCTCATACACAAAAGTGGTACTGAACTGTGATATTCCATTCAAGGATACAATTGACTGACCAAAGAAGATTACTAACAAGTGAACCAGTAAGACAGAGAACACACATCAACACTGATGTAGTTACAAATCTACAATTTTGAGGTTGTCAACAATTTGCCACCAATTCATAGGATGGCTTGGAGATACACACACACACACACACACACACACACACACACACACACCTTAATACTTTTCTTTGTTCTTTATGCTATAATGAATTGAAAGAACAGAAAGCTAAGTATGTGCTGGTGGGGCTGTGCACATGCATGTGTGTGTGTGTGTGTGTGTGTGTGTGTGTGTGTGTGTGTGTGTGTATGTATGTGTGTGCATGCCCTTTTCCACCCAGTGTCCCCAAGCTACAATTTTCTATTAGAGCTGTGTTGTCTATTTCAAAGCCCATTCACAAATTCAACACCATCAAGAAAGTAAACCCAGCTTGAAGAACAGAAAGCCATGCTGGCTTTAGGTTATTCTGCTGGGGTAAAGGAAAATTTTAGATTTGTGCTTTGTGTGTGATACAATGTTGTTGTTGTTGTTGTTGTTGTTGTTGTTCATAGATAGATGGGCTAAGGAATGATGTGTAGCCTATTGGTGTGTGTATATGGGGATGGGGGAGGCAGAGAAAGCCTGGGAAGAATATGTGGGTGAGAGGGATGGAGAGATAGTTCAGTCAAGAGCATACGTTGCTCTTGCAAAGGATCTGGATTTGGTCCTCAGCACCCATATGGTGGCTCTCAGTAGTCTGGAACTCTAGCTCCAAGGGCTCTGAATCTGTCTCTGGGTTCTTCAGGGACTAGGCACATAAAGACATGCATAGAAAATACCCACACACATAAAAGTAGGTAAACCCTCAAGAATATGAGGTTGAAGCAAGTTGATGACTAGTATCTTTGGTTTTCAACTTCTCTTAGAACTAACGCCCCCCCCCCCCGCTTGTGTCATAGAGGCCTTGTCACATACTTTGGGAGAAGTTCTTAGCCTGCACCTGTGACTGCCTGAAGAAACACACAGGTTGCTCACTCTGCCACCCCTGGCACTGCAGCAATGACACAAGCCACCCTGGTTCTCAGGAGAAAGATGTTAGTGTCCTTCCATCGTATTACCATTAATATCGCCTTGAGCTCTCCAGGAAGCAAAGCAAAATCACAAGGTCACAGGTAGAAACCCTGGGGTGAGAGTGGGGGGGGGCTGATTCGGACAGATATGTCTTCCTCCAAATTGATGTTTGAAGGTTGCCTTCAGTGACATGTTCAAGAGCAGAAGTCTAGCATCTCTGGGATGGAAGCAGCTTGTCCCAGAACACAGCTGGAAGGTAAGCGATAACTGCCTTTTCTTTCTTTGCCTGTCTCTTCCTGATAAATATGTTCAATACATCCTGTATACCTTACACTTGGGACAGAATATTTTCTAGAATGTTCCATTTATTAGAAAAGTGATGGGATTAACTCATTTATGATAACATTCAATGCACTTTAATTTGTTAAGCAACCCAGGTCAAAAATTAGGGTGGTGGTTGATTGCTTGTTTGAGGTCCTGGCTGCTAGCACTGCAAAAATAAAGAGATCGTAAGGGCTTTCTAAAAACTTTGTCAGAAGCTGCCTTCTGTTGCCCTGCTCAGAGCCTCCTGAGGACTGGGGACTGCACACAGGTAACCTGTCCCAGCAGACCAGCCCATCCAGGAATGCCAGTGCCCTTGTCCCACCTCCACCCACTGGAAGAGGAGAGCCATCAGAGTATTGCACCTGCTTGCACCCACGGGAAGAAAACCTTGGTCCTGTACCCACCAGGAGAGGAAGAGGACCCACTGGTACACACTGGAAGAAGGGGTGGGTAGATGACAGTATAATAACATAATAAACAACAGAACGATCAATATGATGCCCCCACAGTCTAGGGACTCCACACCAGCAAGACCTGAACATCCCAACAGGGATGAAGCAGAAGAGAACAACCCTGAAAATGACTTAATGAAGATGATAGAGACCATAGAAGAGAAAATGAGGAAATCCTTTAAATAAATGGAAGAAAAGACAAACAAAAAATTGCAAGAAACAATTCAAACATTGCAAGGTTTGAAAGCTGAAATAGAGACAATTAAAAAAAAACCACACAGTCTGAAGAAATGCTGGAAATAGACAAGGTGGGTAAACGATCAGGAACTGCAGATGCAAGCATAACCAACAGAATACAAGAGATGGAGACATGGATGAGAGAATCTCAGGCATTGATGATACACTAGGAGAGATAGATTCATCAACCAAAGAAAATCTTAAGTCCAATAAATCCTTAACACAGAATATCCAGGAAATTTGGGACATCACAAAAAGGCCAAACCTAAGAATAACAGGTATAGAAGAAGGTAAAGAAACCCAACTCAAAGGTTCAGAAAATATATTCAACAAAATCATAGAATGAAACTTTCCCAACCTAAAGAAAGACATGACAATGAAAGTATAAGAAGCTTACAGAATAGCAAATAGAATGGACCACAAAAGAAAGTCTCCTCGCCACATAATAATTAAAACACTAAGTATACAGAATAAAGAAAGAAAACTAAGAGCAGCAAAGGAAAAAGGCCAAGTAACATATAAAGGCAAACCTATTAGAATTATATCTTACTTCTCCATGGAAACTCCGAAGGCCAGAAGGTCCTGGATAGATATTCTAGCAACACTAAGAGTCCACAGATGTCAGCCCAGACTACTATACCCAGTAAAGCTTTCGATCACTATAGATGGAGAAACCAGGTTTAAAGAATACATATCAACTAATCCAACCCTACAGAAAGTTCTGAAAGGTAAACTTCAACCCAAGAAAGTTAACTACACCCACAAAAACATAGGCAATAGATAATCCCACTTTACCAATAGCCAAAAGAAAAAATGGGAGGGGGGATCCACACACAATACCACCACCACCATCAAATCCAAAACAAACAAGGATTAACAATCAATGGTCATTAATATCCCTCAATATTGATGGACTTAACTCTCCTATTAAAAAGACACAGGCTAACAGCATGGACACAAAGACAGAATTCATCCTTCTGTTGCATACTTCAAAGATAGAAGTTACCTCAGAGTTAAGGGTTGGGAAAAGATTTTTCTTCTAATGGACACAAGAAAAAATCATGTGTAGCAATCCTAATATCTAACAAATTAGACATTAAACTCAAATCAATCAAAAAAGATTTCTTATTCATCACAGGAGAAACCCATCAAGGTGAAGTCTCAATTCTGAACATCTATGCCCTAAATAAAAAGGCATCCACATTGGTAAAAGAAACATTACTAAAACTCAAATTTCACATAAAACCTCACACACTTAGTAGTGGGGGATTTCAACACTCCATTCTCAACACTAGACAGGACCATCAGACAGAAACTTAACAAAGAAACAAAGGAACTAACAGAAGCTATGACCCAATTAGGTTTAACAAACATCTATAGTACATTCCATCCAAACACAAAAGAATATGCCTTCTTCTCAGTGCCACATGGAACCTTCTCTAAAATTGACCATATACTCATCAATATAGCAAACCTCAATAGGTACAAAAAGTTAGAATAACCCCCCAGTATCTTATCATACCACCATGCTTTAAAGTCAGAATTCAATAACACAAACTGCAGAAACTCTGCAAATTCATAGAAATTGAACAATGTGCAATTGCACCATTCCTGGGTCAAAGAAGAAATGAAGACAGCAATTAAAGACTTCCAAGAATTCAATGAGAATAAAATCACAACATACCCAAACTTATGGGGCACTTTGAAATCAGAGCTAAGAGGAAAGTTCATAGCACTAAGTGTCCACATGAAGAAACTGGAGAATAGTCACACTAGAGAAATAACAGCACAACTGAAAGCTCTAGAACAAAGGGAAGCAAGCTCACCCCAGAGGAATAGATGCCAGGAAATAATCAAATTGAGTGCTGAAATCAATAAAGTAGAAACTAGGAAAACAATACAAAGAATGTAACAAAAAGTTGGTTCTTTGAGGAAATCAACAAGATAGACAAACCTTTATCCAAACTAACCAAAAGGCAGAGAGAGAACAGAAAAATTAACAAGATCAGAAATGAAAAAGGGGACATAACAATGGACACTGAGGAAATCCAGAGAATCTTCCGGTCATATTATGAAAGGCTGTACTCCCCAAAATTCTAAAATTTAATGAAAATGGACAATTTTCTGGGTAGATATTACTTACCAAAATTAAATCAAGAACAGATAATCTATTTAAATAGATCTATTACCCCTAATGAAATAGAAGCAGTCATCAAAAGTCTCCCAACAACAACAACAACAAAAATCCCAGGGCCAGATGGTTTCAGTGCAGAATTCTACCAGAAATTCAAAGTGTTCCACACAATAGAAGCAGCGGGTACATTACCAAACTCTTTTTACCAGGCTATAATTACTTTGGTACCCAAGCCATCAAAGACACAAGGACACAGCTAAGACAGAGAACTACAGACCAATATCCCTCATGAACATTGATGAAAAAATACTCTATAAAATATTGGCAAATCAAATCCAAGAACACATCAGAGAAATCATCCACCATGACCAAGAAGGCTTCATCCCAGGGATGCAGAAATGGACAACATATTAAAGTCTATCAATGTAACCCACCATATAAACAAACTGAAAAAGAAAAACCACACAATCATCTCACTAGATGCTGAAAAACCTTTGATAAAATCCAACACCCCTTCATGATAAATGTCTTAGAGAGAGGGGATACAAATTGGAGAGGAAGAAGGCAAACTTTCGCTATTTGTAGATGATATGATAGTTTACATAAATGATTCTAAAAACTACCAGGGAACTCCTATAGCTGATAAACACCTTCAGCCCAGTGGCAGGATACATAATTAACTCAAAATAATCAGTAACCCTACTATATACAAACAATAAAGGGGCTGAGAAAGAAATAAGAGAAATAACACCTTTTACAATAGCCACAAATAACATAAAGTATCTTGGGGTGACACTAACCAAACAAGTGAGAAAATCAAATATAATAAGAACTTTGAGTCTTTAAAGAAAGGAAGAAGATACCAGAAAATGGAAAAATCTCCCATGCTCTTGGATAGGTAGGATCAACATAATCAAAATGGCAATCTTGCCAAAAGCTATCTACCAAGTCAATGTAATTGCTATCAAAATTATAGCACAATTCTTCACAGGCCATGAAAAACAATGCTCAATTTTATATGGAAAAAAAAATTGCCCAGGATAGCCAAACCAACCCTGTACAATAAAGGAACTTCCAGAGGAGGCATCACCATCCCTGAGTTCAAGCTCTACTATAGAGCTACAGTCTTGAAAACAGCTTGATATTGGCACAGAAATAGACAGGGGGACCAATGCAATCTAATTGAAAACGCTGATATTAACCTACATGCCTACTAACACCTGATTTTTGACAAAGAAGCTAAAATTATACAATGAATAAAAGAAAGCATCTTCAACGAATGGTGCTGGAATAACTGGATACTGACTTATAGAAGACTGCTTGTACAAGACTACAGCTAGATCTATATCTATCACCATTCATGAAACTTAAGTCCAAATGGATCAAAGACATCAACATAAATCCAGCAACACTGAACATCTTAGAAGAGAAAGTGGAAGGTACCTTTGAAGGAATTAGTACAGGAGACCACTTCCTGAACATAACACCAGTAGCACAGACACTGAGATCAACAATTACTAAATAGAACCTCCTGAAACTGAATAGCTTCTGTAAGGCAAACAGAGTTAAAAAAAAAAAAAAAAGACAAAATGGCAGCCCACAAAATGGGAAAAGATATTCACCAACCCCACATCTGACAGAGAGCTGATTTCCAAAATATACAAAGAACTCAAGAAGCTAGTTACCAAAACACCAAATAATTCAACTAAGAAGTGGGGTACAGAATTAATTAGAGAATTCTCAATAGAGGAGTGTAAAATGGCAGAAAGGTACTTGAGAAAGTGATCAGCATCCTTAGCCATCAGGGAAATGCAAATCAAAACAACTCTGAGATACCATCTTACTTACTCCTGTCAGAATGACTAAAATAAAAAAAAAAAAAAAAAAGTACCAAAGACAGTTTATGCTGGAGAGGATGTGGAGAAAGGGGAACACTCCTCCACTGCTGGTGGGAGTGAAAACTCATACAGCTACTTTGGAAATCAGTATGGAGGTTCCTCAGGAAAATGGGAATAGGTCTACCACAAGATCCAGCAATTTCACTCTTGGACATATACCCAAAAGATGCTCATTCATACAAGAAGGACATCTGTTCAACTATGTTCATAGTAGCATTACTTGTAATAGCCAGAATTTGGAAGCAACCTAAATGCCCCTCAACTGAAGAATGGATGGGGGAAATGTGGTACATTTACACAATGGAGCACTACTCAGTGGGGGGGGGGGGCAAACAAACAAAAAACCAATGGAATTGTGAAATTCACAGGCAAATGGATGGAACTAGAAGAAACTATCCTAAGCAAAGTAACCCAGTCACAAAAGGATAAACATGGTATGTGCTCACTCATATATAAATTTTAGACATAGATCAAAGGATCACCAGCCTTCAATCCATACTGCCAGAAAGGATAGGAAACAAGGAGGACCCTAAGAGAGACATACATGCTTTCCCCAAGAAGGGGAAAGGGACAAGATCTCCTGAGCAAATTAGGAGCTTGTGGGAGGGGAGAGGGAGGTAGGAGAAAGAGAAGGGGAGAAGAGGAGGGGAGAGGAGGACATGAGGGAGCAGGAAGACTGAGTCAGGGGAAGAATATAGGAGAGCAAGAAAAGAGATACCATAATAGAGGGAGCCATTATAGGTTTAAAGAGAAATCTGGCACTAGGGAAATGTCCAGAGATATACAAGAATGATCCCAACTATCAATCTTAGCAATAGTGAAGAGGCTACTTTAAATGCCCTTCCTGATAATGAGATTGATGACTACCTTATCTGCCATCCTAGAGCCTTCACCTAGTAGCTGATGGAAGCAGAAGCAGACACCCACAGCTAAACACTGAGTGGAACTCCTGGAATCCAGTTGCAGACAGGGAGGAGTGATGAGCAAAGGGGTCAAGAAACCCACAGAAACAGCTGACCTGAATAAGTGGGAATGCATGGATCCCAGTCTGATAGCTCGATGCCAGCATAGGATCCATCCAGACCTCCTGAATGTGGATGTTAGTTTGGAGCACTAGGTAGTTTATGGGGTCTCTGGTAGTTGATCAGTATTTATCTCTACTATATGAATGAACTTTGGGAGCCTATTCCACATAGATGGATACTCTCTCAGCCTAGACACATGGGGGAGGGCATAGGTCCTTCTCAAATGATATGACAGACTTTAAAGTTCCCCCATGGGAGTTCCCACCATCCCTGGGGCACAGAAAGGGGATGGGATGGTGGCTGGTGGGGGCAAGGGGGATGGGAGGGTGAAGGAACTGGAAGTGACATGTAAAACAAGCTTGTTTCTAATTTAAATAAAAAAACCAACTTTGTCAGTGATGGAGAGACTAGCTCTTCTCTTTCATGATTCATATAGGGGGAATTTCTCTATACAGAGTCTTAAAAATCTGTATATCCATAGGTTCAGAAATCCCTTTTCAAGGACTTTATCTAACTGAAGGAGCTGGAGTTGTATGCACTGGGTGTTTACAGCAGTCAAACTTATGACTGTTTGTGGTAGTTTTCTGTATTTAACAAAATACTGGAGATAACTTTAAAAGGAGAAAAGTTTATTTGGGTTTACAGTGGCAGAGACTCCAGGCCTCAGTAAATCACTTTGGCTCCTTTTGGGCCTACAGTGCATCTCATAGGGATGGGAATGTGTAGCACACAAAACTGCTCCCCTCAAGGGAGCCCAGAGGGAAAAAGAAAGACAAAAGGAGCCAATGTCTCTCAACATTCCCTTCCAGGCATGCCCATCAATAACCCAACTTCTGCTTACCATTGGCCTCACCCTCTAACGATTCTGTCACTTTCCTATGAGGCCTCAGGCTGGGCATTTAACACGTAAGGCTTTTGGTAATAGTTATCAAATCTGTAATAAAGCAAAAATTAAAATCAACATGGATGTCCATAATGGTAAAGTGAACAACATTCTGTAGAGGGAAGAAACCGAAAGCAAGACATCAAAGGAGAGTTGGTGATATGAATATTAGCATGTCTCATGGGGATAGGAAGGAGAAGCAACATTGGACAGCCATGTCCTTGAAATGTTGAGTTCTAAAGATCTAAAACTTTTTAAAACTTTTACACATAGCTGACAAACAGTTTGACATTGTTCTTTGACCTGTTCAAGTGTTTTCTTAAGTCAACATGGAGCACCATACTTCTCAGAACGTTCTAGAAGTACAGTTAGCAGAGAGGTAGGTCCTGGCTTTGCCTGGATCCACTCTCCTCATCTCCTACTTGCCCACATTCAAACAGCTTTGTTTACATAAGCAGTGTCACCAGCTCATACCCTCAGTCTACACTGAATCCCATCTGTAGCCTCCCTGGGCCTAGGGGTTCATAGTTCACAGACCAGCAATGTGGAATATCCCTGAGAGGGCAGGTCTGGAGACTGAGCTCTCAATAGTTCCCCAAAACCTTTGGCCATTTGCAAATGCAAGGGACTTGTGACTAAGAGGGGATGACACAGACATAAAAGATGGATACATCTTTTATTCCATGGGATGGCTTGGGTGATGTGGTGGTCTCAATGAGAAACACACACACACACACACCCTCTGCCCTAGGCTAATGTATTTGCAAGCCTAGTGCCCAGCTGATGAGCTGTTTGATCTTGGTATCTCTCCACAGCAATAAAATAGTAACTAAGAAGTGAATCAGGGACCCTAAAACAGGGAACTCAAGCAAGAGCCCCCTTTTGTCTGAATCCAAGGGCAGTGGTACAGGTGGACACAGGAGGGACCTGCCTTCATTTCCTGTGGTTCTGATAACCTAGGACCACAAGCTAGGTGGCTTGAGAGCACAAAATCCAAAGTCACATTGTTGCCAGGGGTGTCTCCCCCTGGAGGCTTAAGAGGTGAATCTTTGCTACTTTCATCTAGAGGTCGGACTATCTGTGTCCTGTGGCTTTTTCTGGACCTGGTGTTCTTTTCTTTTAAGAACACTAGACATTGAATTTAAGGGTCATCTTCAATTCGGAACAGTTTCATCTTAAGACCCTTAATTAATCATATTGGTGAATATTATATTTCAAAGGAAAACCATATTCTGAGGTTTCGTATTCTGGATACAAATTTGGGTGGACACCAGCCAGCCTGCCCAATGCAAGACTAAAACTGCATGGTTTTCTTTTCACCTTGTGGGAGGTTGGCTTTGTGTAAGCCAAGCACGCAAGCCACATCCTCTGTGACTGTGTGTTGCCTTCTTAGTTCACACTGAAACGAGAAAGCACAAAACCCCAGGGAACCCGAGAGCTTCTTTCCTTCCACCCCACGCTTTGCTTCCCTAACTGTATCCACCGTTTGCTTCTCTTTCTTCTCTCTTGGAAAACAGGTCCCTGTCACAGCTCCCTCATAATCTCAGTAGAAACAGTGAGCCTATTGGGCTCAGTGTCTTAGGGAGATTCTTGATTCTTCCTGAGTGTGGGACATAGGTCAGCTCCAGGCTAGTGTACCTTGTCTGAGGCGCAGAGCCATAGGAATATCGCAACTTTGGAATAAAAGCAGCAGAGTAACTGATTTGGTTCGTTCCTTACAGATCTGAGAAACATCCCAGCATCTCATCAGCTTCATTTCCTAGTTCCCTGTAGGGAGACAGGACCATTGGGTCATTCAGAAGGCAGGCAGTGCTTCCCTATGAGCTCTCAGACACCAATGTTTACTGTTCCCATTCAAGAAGCAATCATAGGCAGACATGGTAGTGTGCAGTGGTCATCTCAATGCCCAGGAGGCCAAGGCAGGAATATCATGAACTTAAGAGCAGCTTGGACTACATGTAGACTGTCTCAAGATAATAAAACCATCCTGCATCAAGTACAGATAATCACCTGTTAAGTCTCTGACAGTGCATACACACTGATAAAAATAATAAAAAGTTTAAAGGAAGGAAGAAAGGAAGTTAGAAGCCAAATAATAAATGTGGAAGGAAGAATATTGTTAGGAAGCGTATTTGATGTGGCGGGACTCATTGGCGGATGCTAAAACAAGAGCGTGAGAGTCCAATGGCCAACGGCATATTTATGTCGCTGAAAAGGATCTTGCCTCCGGGCAGTTATTAGGGACAAAGGGGGGAATTTGTAGTAGAGAAATCTGACCAAGCACTTTGCTGGGATCCACATCCTGGGCCCTTCCTTCATGATGCCCCAGGAGACCACCCTACTCTCAGGTATTCCCACCCAGAGAGCATTGGCCAACCCATATCATGGGGAAACAACAGCCAAGTCCAAGCTGAGGGACTGTCTAAAGAAGTGCTAAGTGTATGAAGGACCATGAGCCTCCAGGAAAATCCCAGTTGCAAGGAACATAAAAAGAAAATAATCCATTTGGAAACAAGATACTGAACTGATTCACAACTACAAAAACAAAACAAAACAAAGCAAAAACCTTATTTTATTTTGCTATGAAAATTAGAATAATCAAAGAACACTAGACACAAATCTATTAATTAAATAGTATTATCCAGAGGATTTAGCAATAAAAAGACACAATGCCTGCAACTAAATTTCTAATAGTTCAGTAAGATGTAGTGGTTCACATACATAATCCTAGCATGTGAGAAGACAAGGCAAATGGATTGCTGTGAGTTCAAAACCATACTCACTACATAGGGGGTTCCAGGCCAGCAGAGTGAGACCCTGCTTGACAAACACATATTAGATACAATTTTAAATTATAATATATGTATAATCAGAGAAAGTATGAAGAAACTGGTAAAAGCAGAACATTAACAGTTGGGGATAATGGGTGAAGTCATTATGGGAATTTTCATTCTAGTTCAACTTCTCTCTGGACCTGGAATTACTTAAAATTAAAAGAGAAATGCCATTTATACTCCTTGGGAACAAGCAATCGTGGCTGTTTTTGTGACAGTTGATTAACTGGCATTTTTGTTCCAGTGAGGTCTGCTTCTGCTGCGTCCCAGGGGCTGCTCAGTTCATTTCCCACCCCACTGATTCTCTTGGCATTTGTCAGTGCTGGCCTCAGCCCAGCTGAGGATGGGCCACGGGACTTTCCAGCTGTGTCTGTGTGAATAGTCACCCAGGAGAGAGGCTTTCTTGCACAGGGCTCACCATGTCAGCTGCTCAGGAAGCCAGGACATCTCTTTACAACTTCTCAGTGCTTTGGTGACAAAGGACTGCCTTGTGCTGGCATATGAGAGGACAGATCCTTTCCCTTGTAAGGATCTGGATGTGATACTGTGGGAAGGAGGAGAGACGGAAGTGAGGCGAACATGTCTGCTCTGCTCCAGCAGCCTCCCAACCTCAGATACATTTCAAAGACTCTCCCCATGGTACTGGTTTGCTTTAAAACGAGTGTTATAAAACACTTGGATCAAAAGCAACTTAAGGTGCAAGGATTTCTTTTAGCTTACCATTCCATGTCACATTTCATCTTCGAGGGAAGGCAGGGCAGGGATTTGAAGCAGAAACCATAGAGAAACCTGCTTTCTGGATTGCTCACCGCCTCATGCTCAACTGACTTTCTTATATAGCCCTGGCCCATATACCTATGAATGATGCTGTGCACAATGGACCAGGCCCTCTCGCATCTCATCTGTCAAGATAGTCCCTCACAGACATGGGCACAGGTCAATCTGCCTGAAGTAATTCTTCAGTTGAGGTTTCCTCTTCCCAGGTGACGCTTAGTTGCGTTGGCAATAAAAACTTACTAGGACATCTACTAATGACTTTTCATTAGACATAGCTATCCTGGGATTCTCTAGCACTGCTAAAGATCTATCATTTCCTAGAAACATCCTTTTTATCTTTCCTCTTCATATACATACATGTCCTTTCAGACACGTGTGAACATTTACACTCTAATCTATACACATATATGCATATAAACACATTAAGCATGTCTTCCTATCAAGAATGAGGATCCATTTCAGTTTCATACTGTTTCGCAACACCTGACCATTGGCCATTAAATGTGACACATGGCTGTTGCCTCCATCAGGTACAGTTAGCAGGACCCAGGTGACAGCAGGATAATGCCGGCTTTCAAGAAATGAGAAGGGCTTAGTATATGGTATCTGTGTCTGGCTTAGCCAGATAAACAATAAAACCTTGGATTTCATGTGTCCTAAAATTAGTCATCTCTCCTTGGGGATTCCAGCAGGATATTCATGGAGGAGTAGACAAAAGAAATATATTGATGTCTCTGAAGGAAAATAAAGGAAACACTTCAGACATGATAGCAGGCTGCATGGTCATCACAAAGCCACTGTACGGTTTGGTTTGTAGAGACATCAGGAGCCAGCCCTTATTGCTCAGCAGTCAGCTCTCAGAGGGGAGCCCAGTGAGTCACTGTCTGGAACAAGACACAATGGAACACTGCCCTGACTGGTGAGAATGGGTGGTAGGCATGGCCATGTCTGGGAATCAGCTCAGTCATGAGGGAAAGGTTATTGGCCTTGGTACTGCATGATACTTTTATCTCTGAGTATAACATGAGACCATCTTGGAGTAGATACTAACCTGACCTAGTAACCATGGCAGCTAGAGCAGAATAAGACAGAGATAGACAGTCTGTGGTAAGGTTATAGAGCTACTGACATTATGGAGTAGATGAAGTAGATGGAGGAGGGGAGGGTCAGGAGACCTTCACCTAGGATTTCAGCTATTTCTCCTCCTGCCTCTCCCCACACTGTAAATGATTTAGGGAGATCATAGGATATCCAGGAAGAGAAAGATTATCTGAAAGGGAAGCTCTATGAAGTCCCTATCTAGGATCAGGCAGGACTTTGAGATGATGTGGCTGTTTAAGAGTCCGTCACATTCCTACCAGTAATCAATTGCCCATGCTGTGTAAGCAAGCCCAATGAGCTCATGGTTCTCCAAACTGAACTTTGGTAGAATCGTCTTTTGATTTGTTCTTGGGTCCCACCTGAGGTAAAAAGTTGTTCACACCTCCCCAGAAAGGGTTAATACAGTCCCTTGGTGGGTAGGTCAGGTTTGAGGATC
The DNA here is from genome assembly GCF_943737965.1 of Phodopus roborovskii. NCBI lineage: Eukaryota > Metazoa > Chordata > Mammalia > Rodentia > Cricetidae > Phodopus > Phodopus roborovskii. The sequence continues at coordinate 18,036,081 of NW_026126482.1, read as the reverse complement.
TCAGATATGATGCTGCCACCTGGGGTGGTGTAGGAGGAAGAAACTGGGGAACCGGAGATGTCACAGGTAGCTGACAAGGGCAGTTGTTTTGAAGGACTGTTGATGGAAAAGGCTCTTTTTCCCTTCAACATGGAGCTCATTACAGCAGTGAGTGAGTCTGGAAGATGACAGAAGATAGGGACAAGTACCTCCTTGGAGGAGACTCACTGGATGTAGAAATGCTGGGGTCAGTAGCTGGGAAAGAACTTGCTATCTAAAATAAGAGGGAAGGCCTGACCAAAAATGAAGGTAGCATGACTCACATGGCTATCCTGGGGACTGTCTAGATCTTCTCTTCAATGTGGTCCTCATGGATTTCTGTCCTTGTCATGCATAAGACAGTTTGTTTCACAGTCAGACTAGACTGAACGGGCTATCATGAACCTTGGCTGCCAACTGCACCTTTGCATAGGTGGACCACAATCCCAGAAATATCATGACGTTCCTGTTGAAGTCTGCTTTGGGAGTGTCAAGAGATGAAAGGGAAACACCAAGCTCTTGGGTCTTTCAAAGGTTAAAGGTCTGCCCCAGAGGCAGTTTAGTACCCCTTAAAGAGCAGTCAAGCAGAGCCCAAGCAAATTCTGTTCCCTTTAAGAACAGAGGTTCACAGTGTAGACAAATTGTCATGCATGCTGACCTCACCCTTGTGATGCATACTGTCTTTCAACAAATATTCCTGAGTGTCTTTTAGACTTTGCAATGAAACAAGACAGCGGAACAGAGTAGGGGAACAAATAATTATGTTCTCACAGATTTAGCCTGTCCCAGTGGAAAATGATCATAAATGGGGATGAAATCCAAGGAGGTGGTGTGGTATGAGATTGATTTCTTCCTTTCATATTCTCAAGGAGAAGATTGAGTTTCACTGAGATACAGGGATAATCCTTCATGCCCTTTAGAGTCAGAGTGATTTCCTTCCCTATTATGTCATTCCATTTCTTAAGACAAAAAGTTTCAATTTGATTATTTTATTAGATAATATTTTTTTGTCACCAAATGTTAAGTTCAGATTAGATTTCTGGTATAGAAAGAACTACTGTTATCAGGATTTATTAAGTCTAGACAATTGCCCCTACCAAATCTGTTTGGGCGACCATTTTGTTTTATTGATAATTACGATGATAATGGACCAAAGTTTTTGTGTCTATTATATAGTAACTGCACTAAAATGTGAGTGTGTCTGAATGTAACTTTTCGGCTCTACCCTTCTCTACTGCATGCTGCCTATATCTAAAATAACCTCACAAAAGCATTCTCAAGAGGAAGGAGCTGGGTGTCATGGTATAAGCCTGTGTCTTAGGCCAGCCTGGGCTACAATAGCAAGTCCAGGCTAGTCAGGCATATATAGTGAGATCCCTATCTCAAAAATTAAAATAAATGAGTAAAAAATTGACAAAGTTCTGAGTAACTATTTTCTCTCTGCTGATTGTCTAGGCAATACCTGGCATATAGTAGTCTGATAAGTGTTGAATGATTAAGTGATCCATTTCAGTACTTTTTATTTCTGGACAGTCTTGCTGTACAGTTAAGGCTAGTATTGAATTCACAAACCTTCTGCTTTAGTTTCCTGATTGTGGTGATTTTAGGCATGCATCCCCACAGCCACAGTTCAGCATTGTTTAGAAGAAAGAAGATACTGCGATTTTCTTATTTCTTCAGGTAGAGGATCTTAAATTATACAATCTGCCCTGATTATTCACTTGACCTACACAACATGTAAAATCTAATGTCAAGGTGAACATTTTTAATCTTGTATAGAAACTTTCAATTACCTGAGTTAATTAAAAAGGGCCAATTCTCAAATAATTCTACAAATTAATAGCACCAAAGTTGTTATAATAAGATATAACAAACGATCTTTCACAAAAGGCAGGGTTTAGTCAAGGATGAGCTGAATGGCATGTAAACATATTTGGAACCATCTTAAAGCATATTAAAGCATGCCTGCTGACCAAGAATTTCATTTTCATTGTGTTGGCTGCAATGCTCAGAGTACATAGTATCTTCTGTGCAGATGGAACAATATTCTCAAACTTCTTGTTTCTGATCATGAAGACTTGAGTGAAAAGGCCACAAGCAAACAAACGTGAGACTTGAAGATAAGGAACTTTGGTAGGAGATAAACATGGTAACTTGGGGCAGAAAGTGACTGTGTGTTTGGTATACTTCTCAGAGTTCAGTGTTTCACCATTGTCTAACATCATTATCGTAATGAATTCTGTGTGTATGCATGTAGTTATTTATCAATATTTCCCAGGTTTTGCAAGAGAAGGAGCATGGAACAACACATTTGCTCTTGCTCACCATGGGATGCTCTGTCTTATGTCGCAGCTTCAGGCTCCCAGATTTCTCAGCCTCTAGATCTGTGAGTCGCGTAGACTTCTATTCTTTATATTCAGTCTCAAGTACTTTGTTATAATAACCAGAAACCAACAAAGACAGTTAATGGCCTAAGATTTTGATTTTTTTAAATACAAGAACTGGTTCTATCAACCAGAGCTGACTTGTTCATGAAAGATGACTCAGAGTGTCATTGAAAATGACCTTGTATTTTCTTTTATTTATTGTCCAATAAAATGAGCGTTCATGGGAAAGAATTTTAGACATCTCATATTTGCCTTTGGAATATACTTCTTTTTTAATACAGGGTAACACAGAGCATCTGCACAGAGGATTAGAGACAGAGTTCATTTGTTGAATTCTATTGATAGACTTATGAGCGAAAGCATGGGACAAGTCTGAGAAATCCAAGAGCTTAAGTGACTTGCTCAAGATTCCCAGTATGTCACATGTACATTCACAGGCACAGTTTCATTCCTTTTTTCCAAAGTAATTTTTAGATTTTTTCCCCCTGGAATTAATTATGGACATATAGCTTAGGCACTGAGCTGAGCCTGACTGTTAGTGCTTCAGGTTCCACCAGGACAAATATTGTATAGGGCAGCAGTGCTCTGACTGCTCCATGAAGGCCCATCAGGGGACACAGCACCATGAGAGTCACAGTGGAGTGTGCATGATAGGTGGAAGACTCAACATCTTGTCATCAGTTTTTAAAAGATGGTTTGTTATATAGCCCAGGCTGGCCTATTCCTGCCGTAACATCTCAAGGGTTAGCATTGCAGGTGTCCACTACAAAGTCTGGTTTGTTTTTTGACTTTGATAAAATGGCCTTTTTTAAAAAAGCTATTAACTTTGGGTAATATTTTGTTGGAAAAACAGTAGTTAAAAATGTTTGTAATCTCAGACATTCCCAGCAACAAATGTCACAATGTTCCATATATATCATCTCCTGAATCCCAGAGGGAAATACATTCATCCTAATTGTAAAATTATTATTTATAGCATAGAGTCTACATTTTTGACACTCTTGGGATTTCATATCTTCATGCTCCATTTATTATTTATTGGCTGGTTTTTATTCATTGCCTCTCTTGTGTGCTTAATGATCAACATGACTAAGAGATTTTAAAACACAGTATCTTGTTGTCCATGTGTTACTTTAAGTCCAAACTTCACAGCAGGGCAATAAGCCAATTCACAGAATTTATTAGTTTAGACTGCAGGCTTGGATCCCCCTAAGAGTAACATATCAAATAAAGGCTCACCGTCAGGACATCACTTTTGACAATACGTGCACAGAATGGAGAATCCCAGTGACCAAGGTGCAGAACCAGAATATCACTCTCATGTTTCAAGGTACACTCCTCACACATAGTTTCCCATCTGAGAGTGGGCCTTGACTTGGCAGAATAGAATACAAAAGCGTGAAAGTCAGGCCTGATAGCTGTGCTTTATTCACAAGTAAAGAATAATTATGAAGGTATCTGAACATCTTCTATGAATAGAGTTCTGCTGGCTCTACCTCAAGGCTAATCGCTATGGGACAGCTACCACAGAGCCTTCCTACAAGGCATTTCCTTATAACTAGGATGGACTAATTAGCTCTTCTTTCAGAGTTCATTTTGAGATTGGAAAGAGCACAGGGCAGTTGAGATTGGAGAGGGGACATTACTGCGAAGGGGAGGGCAAATAGAATGAGGTGTCAGAGAGCAGCAGGGGAGGGAGGGAGGGAGGCTGAGGCCTAGCCACAGATATAGTACGAATTAAGAACTGGCAAGAGGGCTGAAATAGGAGCCGAGGCCACTTTGCTCCTGATTTTCTGCAGTGCTAATAACCCAGCCCAGGCAGACTGCAAACGCCACAGGCTTTGAAGAGACAAAGGTTTGTTTTACTTATTTTGTTTTATTCAGGGTCTACTAAAGAACCCAGCATTTGATAACCACTTGGATAATTATTCATTTTTTTTTCAGTAGACAAATGTATGTTTGTGTACCTGCATGTACATATGTGTGTTTCCTTACCAAAGAAAGTGATTTCATGTGTTTTAGGGTTATGTGTTCATGGTTGTATGTGTGAAGTGAGATGTCTGTTCATCAGCATACATGCAGCTGACCATTGTGAACTAAGAGATGGGCCTTCTCTGAAGTCAAACACTCTGACAGAAATGGAGACAAATATTTAACCCTGCTTCTTTGTGCTCCATGGAACTGTGAAGTATCCTTGAGCAAGCTAACTTGAAATGTAGAGTTTATGTTAAATTGCCCATCTCTCCATAACGCAGGAGGTTAGGATACCGTAAAGCTGTCCCCATAGCACAAGAGGTTAAAGTACTAACACAAACAAACAAGCAAGCAAACCATAACAAAGCCTATTAACAAATCCTTCCTCTTCAGCTGTCACACATAGAAAAAGCAAAATATGCAGGAATATTCTGTGATCCTGTGACAAGGATTTTGAAAGAACTTTGACAAACTCTTACTTCATGACGCATCTATGATGACTGTGGGCTCACAGAGTTCTGCCAGAGAGTGCCTAAAACAAAAACAAACCCCCACAGATACAATTTTCCTTTAAAACAACAACAAATAGGTACTGAGTTTCCTAATCCATGGAGTTTCCATTCACAGGAAGGGAAAAGTCAGCCACAGAAAGGCCATATGTTAGGCAAACGAACCAAATCAGAAGAGGGGTGTTCGGTCTGCAATTTAACCAGCCAAGTTAAACATGATTTGATTAGAGCTGATCTTTGGGGATCAAGTTAGTAGTAATTGTGCCTGTTTAGCTTGGCCAATTAAAGGGCAACCTCTTCTCTAAATTGGCTATTTTCACAGCAGTTACACCTTTGCATTTGTAATTTTTCTTTTCCAGCTTGCCATTTTTAATTTAGATATTTGATTATTTTGTGGATGAATGTGCACACGGACCCATGCCTGAATACTTGAACAGAATACAAAATTAATGTGTGCTTCTGTTGGGTGAAACAATTAGATTCTTATGGTGGGGTTAGATTCGTTAAAAACATGTTCAATGTCTTTCAGGTTGTGAAGAGAACATTTCCGCTAACCAAGGAATCCTTATCTGTGTGAAGGGAAGAGTCCTCCTAGAGAGTGACTATTACCACCGTGGACAGAAAAAAATGACCTGAACAAGGAGGGCTCTGATGTGCAGGGAAACCGGAAAGCAGATGGCAGATGAGGCATCCTATCTACTGACCATCAAGGTATCCTCAGCACCACCATGAGCACTTTTCAGCAAGTGCTCGCTCTGTGCTCTTGCCTAGCCCCACGGTGATCCCAGCCCATGTTCTAAAATTTATCCTTGAGTCAGTAAATTATCTGTTCCCAAGAAGGAAGCAGGAAACTCAAATTGCTGGGCATGAGCACAGACTAGTGAAAGTCAGAGTGAGCTACTCTGATTTCAGCATTGGTCTAAAGGTGTTTATACAGATGTTAGGTCCTGGGACACACCATACAGAAGAAGAAGAGGGAGGGCACCACCTTAGCTGTCTGAATAGAATCTGATGAACTCAATTTATCCCCCACTCACACAAAGGAACGGTTTTCTGGGAGACTCTGAACAGGGACTTAGGTGGCCTCTGCTAAGCATAGACTCCTCACATGAGTTTACCAGGTTAGGACAAGCAAGATGAAACCCTGGCGTTTTTGCCGCCACTCTGTGTCTGACCTTTGGAGGACAGCACAGCATACTTTATTGTCCTTAATAATGCACTTTCCTCTTGACTTATCTAACATACCACGAAGAACAACACCTCACAGGACAGGCCCTCCCCTTTAGGTAAGGATGATTCTCCTCAAAGGCAAGACAATGGTGGCAAGTTGACAACTTGTGGGGTTACCTTGCAGGGTAGATGAGGACCATGGTGGATCACAGATGGACTGGAGCATACTTATATTGGAGCTGTCTAATTATGCATGCCTCATGTCCCTTTTAAAAACACAAACCACACATCAGTAACCCGTGACTGACTTGGGGAGACGTCACTGCATCCCTTCATGTGTTCCAATAGACACACACTGAATTAATCTTTCTGTTCTCACCATTATGTATCTTTTTTGGTTGGTATGTTAGGATGGGTGGCTGAGCCTAGATTGTTGGAGTGTCCACCACTCAAATTTTTGCCCTGAAAACTCTACTGACAAACTCAGTAGAGCAAACACTGGGAAAAAAAGGACAGGGTGCTTCATCACTAAAGGAAATGGCTGAGTCTACCTTGGAAAAACACAGCACTGGGTGGGCACTCTGAATGTAAGGAGATGCTACTATCTCTCTTCCTAGGGGAGAATGACTCCATGATCAAAAATCAGAATTGCACATGCTCAAATCCCTTCCTTAAAATGTGTAGTATTTGCATGTAACTTGTACACATCCTCCAGGATAGCTTCAAATATCAATTACTCACAATAATACCTAACACCATGCAAATAGTTCTAATGCTATGTCACCTAGGGAATAAGAACAAGAAAAAAAATGTACACATGCTCAATAAGGATAAAATAGTTTTTCAAAAATTTTAACCTATGGTGGGTCAGATTCAGGGGTGTAGGATTCTTACATATAGGAGGCTGAGTGTGCATGTGTCTAATACCTCTCAGAAAGGAAGGGCATGTTTTTTACATGAAACATGGATGTGTGTGTGTGTCTGTAGGCTGCAACTGGCTTTATTTTCCAAGACCTAGGGACATTTTTTTCCCAACTGAATGAGCAGTTGCTTAAGCATTGCAGGGCTGCACTGTGTGTATGCTGGCTCATTTCAAAACAAACTCTTCTTCCCACAGATTCTGTTCTTGGAGGAGATGGAATTCTTAGCATGTCACCTGCTTTCACCATTAGAGGGAGATGATTTTGAAGGGCAGTAGCCAGAATGGAGAATAAAGAAAGAGAGTGAGGGCATACAACATTGCTGGAGGGGAAATAACATTCTATCTTCTTCCAGGATGAGCCTAATGCTCTCCCATATTCCACCCACCCCTACTTTGGGGATGGGAGAAAGTGGCATTCTCCAAAAAAAGAGCTATTCTATTGGTGGTGATGTGGCATGTCCTTAGCCAACACGGTGGGTTGTTGTGGACTAGAACATTCCCAGGTAGACTTGCCCTTAATTTGGATCCTTCTGGCTGAAGTGGTCCATCTTCAACCCCACCAGATGTTTCTTCCTCCCCCATTGAGCAGGATCCTAGCAGGGGGCTCAACTATGAGGTCAACTTCATTCTGTATTTGAGCTCAAGTTTGGCTTATTTCCTGTTGTCTCCATGTCTGGGTCCACCTTTCTTCTTAGGCTTGGGGAAAGGAAGGAAGGAAGGAAGGAAGGGAGGGAGGGAGGGAGGGAGGGAGGGAGGGAGGGAGGGAGGGAGGGAAGGAGGGAGGGAGGAAGGCAGATCACCAGGCCTACCTGTTTTGATTCTCAACAGAGGTCATGTAGACAGTCCCAGCTCAGCTCACATATATACATCAGATTCTGGGATATGAAGGCCAGCCAAAAATGAACTTTCTGAGTAATTTCTCCATGGATATATTTATTTTGGGGATCTAGTGGGAAGGTAAGACTATTATGGAACAGAACTGGCACATACTAAAACTTTCTGGCTTAAAGGCCATCATGACACCCAAATTAAACCATACTGATCCTTTGATGTCACTCCAATTTACTGTTTCCAACAAAAATATCTTATAATATCTCTTCATGTTTTTGCATTATAACCTTTGTACAATAGAGATTTCCCTCAGAAGACTTTTTGTTTATTAATAGAGCTGGATTGTTTGTCCCTAAAAGAATCTAGACATAATACCATAAGTCACGTTACTTGATCACCATTTTTAACTGACATCTGTTGATTCCTGATGACTTGTAAGGTACTGTGGAGAATGAGATGATCTCTTTCTCCAATCCACAGAGGAATGGATGTGTAACTGTGAACAAAATACTTTTGTGTCTTGTCCCATGAAAGTCAATGTAAGAAGTGGCAGAGAGGAGGTCATGAGCTGCTTGCGAGTAGATCATCCAAGAGAAAAATAACCTGTGGATAACAGTGGAGGAAAATAGAACATAGTAGTGACACTTGGGGGAAATGGTATAAATTAATGGAGCACTGTTCTTATTCTTTTGGTTCTATTAAGATAATCATACATTGTCATATCCTTTTACGCTGATGTTTCTGTATCCTGGGGACTTGCTGGCTCTAGAGACACTGGCCCTCCTAGGTGAGTCAGTTCCTAGAGTTCAGACAATTTGCCTGTAAGTACTGTTTTCTATATTCAGATCAGCCAGAGCTCATGCCCTAATATAGCTGTCACAGTCTGGGCCACCTTCTACTCGGAGCCACTTAGTTCCCTCCCACCTCACCATTTCATGAACAACTCAGAACAGAACCTATGTTCCAAAGCCTGCTGGAAGTACTCTGCCCCAGCAGTCTGAGAGCCACCCTCCTGTTGCTAGTTTCTTTGCATTAATCTGACTAAATATTTGAGTAAATGAAGTAAAGAGATCTACTTCTTTCTGCTCATGGTTTCAGAGGTTCCAGCTCATAGTCAGCTTCATGTTTCTTGGGGGACATGGCAAGGCCCATGGAGGCAGGAGTACATGGTAGAATACCATTGCTCACCTCTTGGCAGCAAGGAAGGCGGGAGACAGGGAGGCGAAGGACCTAGGAACAAGATATAGCCTTCAAAGGAACACCCCAGTGAACTAATTTCTCCAACTATACATCACCCCCTAAAAGTTCTTCAACCTTTCAAATTAGTACTACCAGCTGGGGAACAAGCATTCAAAACATGAAACTTCAGATTCAAATCTATTGGTGAGAAATTAACAAATGAATTAGTGAATGAATTCCAAGCAGAGGAAAAGTCTGGTGTGTGTGTGTGTGTGTGTGTGTGTGTGTGTGTGTGTGTGCACATGCATGCACAACTATAAAAATCCATCCCAAAGCATGTATAACTAATACATTGCCATAGTAGACCTGAGATCCCAAATCTTTCCTTTGCAAGTAGACAGTTTTAGATGTGTCTCAGGAAGTCACCCAGTACATGAATATGGAATGAGTACCAGACAGGAAAAGATGGGTATGATAATCAGGTTTTACTCTGCTTAAGGTAAATTAGGGTTAAGAATCACAAATATAAATGATACAACACAAGGGGGTTAATTCTGTTTCCCCTCCATAATGCCAGCTACTAAGACTACAGAACAAAGAATTAACTTCATTCAGTGGCTGGAAATGGAGAATGGGACTTCTTGCTTTCAATCACTCTCTACCAGGGACTTGAACAGTTACAGATGTTGGATGTGGGCAATGAAGGAGAAAGGTCAGCTAACAACAGAGGGGTTATTCATGTGTTTTGAGGACTAGGCAGAGATCTTCCAGGAACTTGGGTGACATCTCTTTTCATTTCATTTATAATCTGAAGTTTTCATTTAAGGCAGCTGGTAGGTGTCTTTAGCTAAAGATTGTGGCTGCAAAGGAGACAGACACAGAATGAAGACAGAGATGTCAAACCCTTTCATCCTGTTCCAGTCATCCCATCGGACATCTGCAGGTCCAACGGAAGAGTTGGTGTTTTCAACAAAAGTGGCCTTGAAGTCCCGGAAAAATTACCTAGGCAACTGTTAGAATTGTCACTCATATGGCAGCAGCATTATATCCTCAGCAAAGGTAGTGGGAGACTAATAATGTATTGGACAGGTCTATGACTTCCAAGATTAAAGTCATTTTTAAGCCAACAAGGGCAGGTGAAATAAAAGGGTTCATTTGGTTTTTCCCTTGGTAATGTTCATAGCAAGTCAGAAACAAACAACAAACAAAACCAACAACTGAAAAGACTTTTCAAACTTTTTAATGAAATAGAATCAGATATCCTTGTATCCACTGTCTTGGTTTGCTTACTATTGCTGTGATGAAAACATTGAGCGAAAGCAACTTGGGGAGGAAAGGGTGTGTTTCAGCTTACAGCTCTCAGGTCACACTCCATCACTGAGGGCAGTCAGGGCAGGAACTCAAAACTGGAGGCCATACAGAGGCCATGGAGGAGGCTGCTTACAGGCTTGCTCCCCATGGCTTACTCAGCCTGCTTTCTCATACAACCCAGGGCAATCCATGGGGGGGGGGGGGAGGTGGCCACACCCACGGGAGGTTGGGCTCTCCCCTATCAATCACCAATCAAGAAAATGCACCACAGAGTTGCTGAAGGCCAGTCATATGGAGACATTTTCTCAATTAAGATTCCTTTCCCTCCAGATACGCCTAGACTTCTGTCAGGGTGACAGAAACAACCAGGATATCCACCATTAATTACTAAGTTTAGGGAGTCTGCTAACATCCAGTGTGCATAATGAAAAGGGGGAATGGAATGGGTACCAACTGCCATGCCTTATTAACATAAAGTACATGTCATTTAAGACCCAACACTAGAAAGAAGGTGGCTTTTGTGTGCATGGGAAGGGGCAAGACTCACTGAGCATCCTGGAAAATGGAAAACCTACTTATCTTTAACTTTAATTTCTTGCTAAGTGTCTGTTTTTGTGGGGGATGCTGCAGGGTTCCATGTATACACCTTGTCAGGACAATCTTTGGTTTTCCAGCTAATGGTGTGGACCACTGGACTAGTCATTTAAGGGACAACCAGGCCTAAGTTCACAGAATGAAAAAGCCACTGCCCCTTGAACAACTGAAAGCCTGCTTCTGTGATTGCTGTTTGTCTCATTATCAAGCCCACCAAAGAAACTTACAAGGAGCTAGCTAAACTCACCAAGTGCACCAAGGATGCACTGCCTGCATTCTTTTAGGTGACCTAAACTTGACTCATCAGAACCCTAATTTCTCTGCCCAGAAGCATTGTATCAATAACTTTTTGAATGAAGACCCATGTGAAGAAGCATGACTTCAACTGAGCCCACTAAAGAATGGGTCTTCTGCCTCCATTCATGATTATGGATGTTTCCTACATGAGTATGTATGCACTTTCCTTAGAAGCCCCCTGCTTTGCTTGCTAAGGAATGGTTTGGGAATGGTTTCTAGTCTGCTACACAGAATAAAACTCTTTTATCTTCTGGTTGTCCTTTTGGACTTTCCACTTACCAAGGGCCAAAGTTAAACACTAATGTTACAGAAGGCCAGTTGGCTACCAAAGGCTCCCAGCTGAGTGGCTCCCAGGAAATTTCCCTTAGCCCATCATGGGCAGCCAGTGTGCAATGACGGCTAGTCAACATGTGATTAACCAACTCCTTTGCCTCCACTGGGGCAGCGCTGAAAGACCACTGGGCTCCTGGGCTCCTGAGGGATCATGAGAGCCCTCCAGGCTATCTGTGCTGGAGATCACCTCACAGCCTCAGCTTGCCCTCTGCCCAAGGTCTCCATGCACAAATCTCAGAGCCAGAGCCTGTTCTCTGGGGAACTGATTGAAGTTAATGGAATAATGTATACTAGAGCAAAGGTTCATGTAATTAATTTGCACACACATAAATGCATGCATATTTTCTTTTGTGTTCAAGAGTTTTTTGTTTGGTTTGGTTTTTGGGCTGGTTGGTTTTGGTTTTTCAAGACAGGATTTCTCTTTGTAGCCCTGGCTATCCTGGAACTCACTCTGTAGACCACAGAGGCTTCAAACTCAGAGTTTTGTCTGCCTCTGCCTCTGCCTCCTGAGTATTGGGATTAAAGGTGTGCACACACACCCCAACTACTCAAGAATTTTTTTGTCGGGATTCCATGATGAGAATTTTTAGAGATCAGTGAATATCAATGGTTTGTTTAAATTCCCCCAAATTCACACATGAATTCTTTACCTCCAGGACATGACTTTGGAAATAATTGTTGCAAAGTAATTTGTTATGATGTCATATTGGAGTAAGGTACACCCTTAACCAAGTATGATAAGGTCCTTATAAAACCAAGGAAATTGCCACCAGAGACATGAGCCAGTGGATAAAGTCACTTGCTGCCCAAGTCTGAAGAACTGAGCCTTCAATGTCACCAGGTAAAAGCTCTCATACACATAGAAGAAAATAAATCTAAAAAGATTTAAAATAAATTTGGGGGAAAGAATGAATGGGATACATTTCACCCACAAAATATCTCAGGAGCCTGCTTGGTGTCAGTCGGAAGAAAGAATGTGTTAATACTCCTAAAAAGATTCAAACTCGGTTTCTATTGAATGTATCAGACTTTTGAGCCAATGTAAAGGTCAAACCAAAGCCAAAACCAAACCAAAGTGAAGCATTGTATGTTGGAGGCCATCAGTGCATTGAGTCCTTAGATCCCTCTAGACCGCTGTACCAAAAATAGTGTTGACAAGGAGTGCACAGGCCTCCGTGTATGAGACTGTACTGAAGATACCGGGACCTTTGCTCTGAAGTCTTTAGCACAGAATTTCTACAAGAAGATTTACCATCTGGAGTCTCATTTATCTTGCCCTTAAGATGGAAGGAAGTTGGTAAACAAGAAAGAAAGTCAGGAGACTCTGGAAGGATGAAGTGAGTTAGAGCACTGATGTCAGGGGATAATTATAGATGCGCAGCACAGCTGGAGGCTATGAGAAAACTATGCAGAGCCAGGGTGTGGGAACAGAGAAGAGGACACAGAGGGGGGAAGGCAGATGTTAGAGGTGGACAGGAGTGGCAGAAGGAAGGGTAGTAGGTGCTTTTGAGCAGCAGCAGGTGATCCCCTCCCCCAACTCATGTAATCATTCTTTGAAAGGAGGGCACTGGAGTTAGCCCTTTCGGCTTCCAAAACCCTTAGGAGACTGAGCTAGGTCCCAGATACCCAGGACCATGTCCTTAGGACTGCAGAAACTACAGGCAAAGAGAACAAGCTCTGTGTCCTCCTCCCTTCCATGCTTTGAGGATTCTGAACCACCCATGGGCAAGAGGATTTGGGTTCAGATGGTTCATTTCATGCAGGTATCTGCACTGTGTTTGGGGTCACATGCACAAAGTCCCTGCAGAGCCTCCTGTTTCCTTAAGGGTTTTCACTTGGTAGGAGGTCTCAGCCAACCTACACAGAGAGTTTATGTTGTTTTACAAAAGGCCCTATTCTGGGAGGTCTATTTGGGAGAGTTATGCCTTGGTACCTAGCAGGCCCCAATCCCTGGGTTTGATCCCCAGTCCTGCATAAAACCAGATGGAGGTATCAAGATCAGAAGTTATTATAGGCTACATAGCAAGGTGAAGGCCAATCTGGGATGCATGAGACCTCTATCTCAAAAGAAACAAAGATGAAAGAGGAATCAACCAACCAACCAATCAGACCAACTAACCAACCAACTAACCAAACCAACCAACCAACCAATTCTTTCCTTCAGGTCCAACACCTGAGGTCCTAATAGATCTCAGGACTAGAGTAGTCCTGATAGGGCTCTGATAACTACAAAAACTGTGGGGCTGGAAGGACTGGTCTGGAAGAGAGACTGGGACCTGAGAAGCCCAGTAGCCGAGTAGCCAGTCAGGCAAAGTGTCCTTCTTGTGGACAGCCAAATCAGATTTTCTTCACAATGCAGAGTAAACCATACCAGGCAGTGACTCTCTGCTTTTAATATCGGGCATTGAATTATTCAAAAGCACTTTGATTGAGAAGTTGGTGTCCCCATTCCTATTAATCAAATGACCAAAGCATAAATTTGCTTTCAAAAGATAGTTAGAAGTGAATTTTATTCTTTAAAAGGGACAAAGAAGAAAAAAAAGATAAAGTGCTAACCGCGAATCTGCACAATGGATTTCCCAGGAATGATAGATTGTAATAATAAATAGTTAAACCTTTGTATTGATAATATGCCTATCCACCAGAGGTTTAAGGCCTCTCTCTGTGTTTTTAATGTACTCAAGGCCTTTCAACCTGCCTGGGAGACACAGTGGGCAGGCATTATGATTCTCATCCTATTATCACAAGAACCGGCCAGCACATAAAGATGAAATAAATGCTTACAGAAACTCACATAGAGAATTAGCCTCCGAGCCAGGTTAGAACTCCAGCCTCCTGCTGTCCCTTCCCAGAAAGATAGTGCTACTCAAGAGTGAAACAAAAATAACAATAGAGATCCAGGATCAAGAATCATGCCACTTGCGAGTCTGTTTTGGAGTGAGCTTATTTTGTGATGTTCCATTTATGGTTATCAGTGAGGACCCTCGGAAAAATGCTAACGATGCTGCTGTGTGCAAAGTCAATTTAGTTCTCAATATTTTGAGTGAAATAGACTAGCCTAGATACTATCAGAGACAATAAAGTTAGTTATTGTTCAGAGAAGAGATTGTCTTAAATATGGTGTGTGGGGGGGCATGCCGATCTGTCTGTCGACCCATGCAAATACTTCAGGGTGGCAATGTCAACTCTATTTTGGGTCACAGAAGAGAGGTCTGAGATGTACTGACATGGGCTCCAAGCTGCCTTTTCATTCAGCACCTTCCAGTTTGTCTTCTTCCCACTCCTACTTTTTTTTTTTTTTTTTTTTTTTTTTTTAAATCTGCATCTTGGAATAACACCTAAGTGGTATTAGTTGTGTTTGTGCTAAAGATTGGCAGCGAAACCTGTAAATCTTTCATTTAATTTCACCTGTTTCCTGGGACATAGTTTATTTATTTTGACTCATGTGAGTCTTGTGTTGTTGCTGTTTGCAGTGTCTGTGTGTTCCAAAGTTGGGGGAGTCAATCTTAGGCCCCCACACAGATCCTGTGGGGACAACAGGGAAGGAGACTGGCCAAATCATCAATCATGCAAATATTACATATGGTGCAAACTTGCAACTTGTAAGAACGGACGCTTTCAAAGTGATGCATTAGAGGTAGTACGCTTGCTTACCTTACCATTGGCTCTGATAAGCATGTTTGTGTCTGAGTCCTGCTGGTGGAGGGCTTGAATCACAGCTTCAAAGTCTATAGCCTGAAGTTCGCTTCCACTGTGGTCAAGATCAGTGGTATGTGGGGACCATGTCGACCATTAAAATAAGGGAAAGCCAAAGTCCAGTGTCAAGAGAAAGGCTGAGTCGTGATATGTGTGTCTATAAACCAACACGCCACTCCCCTTTTTAGAGTACTGCTAGTGACAATAACCAAAGAAAGGTGACTTTACCAAAGACAGGAAGAGGCAAGGGCAGGGTACCGCTGGCTCCATGGGCTGTGACTATACCCGGCACACTACCCCCACCCCTCCCCCACCCCCGAATCCTTTACACAAGTCAGCTTGGCCTGTCATAACAAAATACCATGGGTTGGAGGTTTCAAAAGCAGATAATTTTTTTTTTCTCAGTCTGGAAGCTTGGGAGTGGGAGACCAGGAAGCCAGCCTGCTGGGGTGCTGGTGGGGCTTCCCTTGTCAGCTGCCTTGCTACTGTGTTCACTGTGGTGCTCGCCCAGCCATCTCAGTTCACACTTGTTAGAAAGAGTGAAGGGTTTTATGACTCACTGGTGGTCTTTGTTTTGTGTTGTTTGTTTTTCGGTTGGGTCTTTGTGGTGCTGGCTCCGGAGCCCTGGCCCTCACACGCGCTATAAAAATAAATTCCCTACCACCGAGTAACCCCCTTTGCCTCATGTCTCTCCCCAAAAATATAACCTGTTTTATCAATACCTCACCCTTATGCATTTTTTTAAATCTCAGATGCTCCCTTAAATGTCTCATTCAACATAGGGCTAAGTTGAAGTATAAAGGCCCCGACCTGGGAATAAGAGTGAGCACTCATTGGCCCTTCATTCACAGCAGCAGAAGACACCAGAGGCCTGGTTCAAGTGGGTATTTAGTGGGTGGACGAGAGTGAGGTTTGTGAAGGAGAACTGCCTAGGTCTGTAGTGCTTTTCCCTACAGACAGCTTTTAATTTCCCAAGGACTAAGAAGGAAACATCAAGCAAAAACCTCACACATCAGCACCATCTTGGAAGGGAGGGTTCCAGGGGTCTTTCTGGTTCTAAACCTACACTTCATGAGTGCTTGGATTTTTAACCAATGGCATATATGGCTGTGTGTGTGTGTGTGTGTGTGTGTGTGTGTGTGTGTGTGTGTGTGTGTTTAAGTCACACTTTATAAAAACAGCCCAGAAAACACTTTCTAAAACCACATGTAGTAACAGCATAAGCAGTTTACTGAGTAAACACACAGAGGTGACGGAAGCTCTTGGTTCATCAGTGCTATCAGACAATGGTATTTACAAAGACTTGCTGCTAAGAGGTTCCTGTTTTGTTCTAGCTGGTTATTTCACAGAAGAGTAAAAAGAGAGCTTTTATATAGTCCCAAGCAATACTTTAGCTATGGTTTAAGTTAGGGGGAAAAACCCACACTGATATCTTTCTCAAGAACATGATCTAGAAACTTCTAGAACCTTCCAGATTCTGGGACATCCCAGTGTGGCCTGTTGTCTGATTGTGCCAGAGTCTTCCCATCTGACTCCCCTCAGTGCCTCTCCAGGCAGCTGAAATCTGTGGCCACTCTTAACTGCATCCTACAGAACAAATAAAGAGTCCTTTCAGTTGAGAAAGCCATTCACAGACTCCAGGGTGGAAACCACAGCCCTGGAACGATGAAAAGGCTTTATTAGAGCCCTAGTGTGGGGAGTGGGAGGCTGCTAGGCCTCGGCTTTATTAAACTGTAGCTCTTCCCCGTTGCCACCTCATTATTGCCCGCGCTATTGTTAGTCTGAATGAAGAGCACACCGGGTGGAGGGGAGACCTTTAAAGGGAAAAGATGAGTCCAAGTCAGGGAGGAAGGCCTCCCCCACCAATACACAGAGAGTCTTACAAGCTGTCATATAAAGCTCTGGCATTATAAAGAGTCACAGGCACCAAATGCTGGGAAGTTGAAGGCTTGGATCATTCTTGGCTGTATGTGTGTCTGGAAACTGGGCTCCCTTAGGGGTTTCTGGGGGAATAAGGTGCTGACTCTGAGAGGCTCCATCCCTGCAGATATTTCTCTGCTCACAGTTATGGTTCTTTCCAACAAAGATGCCACGGGTAACCCAAGACAGCAGCCTGACTCCGAAGATGGTCCATGAACTCTCTTCCAGTGAGTAAAAGCAGGAACCTGTTCAAATTCAACCACCTAGGCTGGAGAAGGGTCCTTACAGGTGGTAGAAATGATGTCTTCCTGCATCCTTGTCTTCAGCCACCACCCCCTTTTCTGTCCTCCTGATCCCAGACACCTGATACCTCCCAAGGCTTTGGCTGCAGGCAGCATGGTCTGTGACAGCACATAGGAACTTGGAAAACCTGGTTGGGATGAGGAGCTAATGATTCTTGGGCTGTGGTGAAGAAATGTCAGGACAGCATGATTGTGTATGAGACTTGAAATGAAGCAGGAGTTTCATGTAGCAGAGTTTCTCCACGGGTACTGTAACAAAGGGGTCTAACACATGGGGCTGGAGGAACAAGTTCTGGAGGCTGGAAATGCAGTTTGGAGGTATTGGGAGACATGTTGAGAATCTCTGATGGGGTGGGGATCCTTCCCAGATGCCTCCTCCAGCCTCTGGAGGCTCCTAGCTTTCTGTGGTTCATGCAGCATCTTTCCAATATTTGTCCTCATCTTCCCATTGCCACCCCATCTTTGCCTCCTCTGTGAGTCACAGGATACTTTGTCTTCATCTCATAAACCCATGGTGATGTCCTCCTTAAGATTCTAAATCTCGTTGCCTCTGCAACAATTCTTTCTCAAACTAAGACCATGTTCTCAGATATCAGGACTGGTGTCCTCTCGGGCTACAATTCTAAGGTAACCCATTTTACTAAAAAGGGAAACCAGGTTCTAGAAAGAGGAGGTTGGTGTTAGAGTGAGAAGTGGTCTTTTGCATCAGTCAGACCCATTTTGATTGTTAGCATCTTCTATAATTAATTCTTTGACTTTAGACATCTGTCATTGAATCCCCAGAGAGTCAGTTTCCTGGGCTGGGGAAATAGCTCAGTTGGTAGAGGGCTTGCCTAGCATGCACCAGGCTCTGGGTTCAATCCTGAACACCACATAAGGCTGGGGGTGGTAGCATACACTTGTAATCCCAGCACCAGCGAGGTGGAAGTATGAAGACCAGAAAAATTCAGCTCATTCTTGCTATAATGAGTTTGAATTTGAGGCCATCTGAGCTATAACAGAGAGAGAGAGAGAGAGAGAGAGAGAGAGATTGCTGCTTCTGGGAGTAATATGTAGGCTATTGTGACAACTAAATGAGACTGCTTGTATTCCCAGCACAGTGCTCAAATATTGTGATCTTTCTGGAAGAGTGCAAGGAAATATAATTAGTCTAAATGAGAGAAAAATTGCTATTACAGACTGACTTGTGCTTCCTCAAAATTTTTAGTTTGAAAACGTAATATCAAATATGACACACATCACACAAAGTACTTCAGCATGTGACACATAGTATATGTAGCACCTTAGGACGTGACATAGAATACACACAAAGCCTCAGAATGTGACATACAGCACCTCAGGATGTGACATGAAGTGCCTTAGAATGTGACATTCAGTAAGTACAGTACTTCAGAATATGAATGTGTTTGTCAGCTTTGTGACTGTGACCCTGTGACAAAATACTTGGGAAAGGTTTATTTTGGGCCATGGTTCCAGAGGTTTCAGCCATGGCTGACTGGCTTCATTGCCTTTGGGCCCATCAAGAAGAAGCATCAGGGTATGGGGCACGTGATGCAGTGAAGTTGCTCACTTTATGGCAGCCAGGCAGCAGGAGAGATGAGGGGTGTGGGTTGTGTGTGTGGCCATGGTTCCAGTACTTTCCTGTAGTCAATCCAGCAGGTCTCCATGCTCTCTCTTCTCTGCGCTTCTGTTTTTATTTATTGAACCCATGGTGTGCACAGCGTCCAAGGACAAGCATTCAGAAACTATTGTTCTGTTGTCTTCATAAAACTCCACAGAAGAGTCATTTTATTTCATTTTACAGTTGAGGGAAACAATGCTGAGGAAGGGTAAATAATTTGTCCTGGGTCATTGGTCAGCCAGGTGGTAAAGGCAGGAATGGAGACTCATTCTTCCTCCTTGCTGAGACCCTTATTTATCCAGTTATGCTATAGTCTACAGGCCCCTCACACCCCCCACTAGCCTTTCTCTCTTATCAGCCAAAGATCATGCTCAGTGCATTGTTTAAACTAACAAGATTTGACAGTGTACACTTAAAATTTGTTCAGTCGGTTAACGCTCATTGAATTCCTGGAATACGCTGGGCACCATGCTGGCACAGAGACACAGAGCCACACAGAAAGCCAGAAGGCCAGGAAGCCAGATATTGCAGACATCACGTCTCTGGGTGGGTCATCTCATGTAAAGTATAATCTAAAGGGGGCATGGCCACAGAAACCTAAGCCTTTACTCCTTTCCTGGGCCCTCAGAGTCACAGGGGAATCCAGGAAAAGCTCTGACATGGATATAGATGAAACATTTTCCCAGTGGCCAGAAGGTTGTCACTGAGCAAGCTGTGTGATGCTCCGGGCTTCGATTTACCCATCTGTCTAAGGAGGGGATCACATCGATCACAGCATTTCGTCACTTCAACTCCATTCAGTCCCCTCAAACAAAATGCACCTGAGGTTGCTTTTGAAAGTTTGAGGTGTTGGCTTGCTTTCCTTGGGGTACCCTGGCTCGCCTGTGATGGATGGGCTGGTTATTGGATTGTCACCGCTCATGTGCCACTGACTCATGGGTCATTTGTGGAAACTCTTCTTTGTGCATGAGGCTCAGTTCTGCAAGAGACGCCTCCCAAATCTGGAGGCATGCTGGATTACCAACTGTATGTTTCCCTGAGAGGGCAACACACACACCAAGAAACTGCAAAATGAATTCTCCCCCTAGTGAGGTGGATCTGCTTGTGTTATTACAAAGAGTAGTCAGAAGTGGATGCAACACATTTCCATTTGGGGAGTCTGTATTTTTAGAATTATTACTTGAACACAGCTTTTAAAACACACTCCAGTTGGTGCTGTCTGAGTGTTTAAGGGGCAGTCCAGGTACAAAAGTTTTGATTTTGTTTTTTTCTTTTTCCAAGGAACTTCTAAATTCTTCTCTGATGCCTGCAAGTGGCTGTGCCCATTTTGTTCCAAGTACATGAATTATACTGTGTCTAATCCTTGAACAGGGTCCACACTATAACTTCTGCTGTGCCCATTTTTGTGAATGGGAAGCTGGAACTCAGGGGAATTTTGTCATTTATACAAAACCATTTGCATAGGGACTTGAATTTGAGTTGACTTCAAAAGATTTTGCTATCTCCACCCCCATATGATACCTAGAAGAAGCTGGACTGATAATTCAGATAGCATGAGACATGCCAGGGATAAACAAGAGTGGCTTTTCTTTTTCTTCACAAAACAGGAGAGAGGGCCCAGGTCTCAGCATGATGCCATGTAAGCACTAGAAAAAGTTACTCCTTCCAGTGGATGTACCCCAATGTGCAAAGAGCCTGGCAAGTGTGGAGAGCGCTACCCTGGCACCCCTCACCTAGCTGCTGTGCTGTGGACACTGCTGTAAGGAGCCAACTTCACACGGCAGCTTGTCGATGGCTGCAGGCAAACATTCGAAGATGACTGCATTATTTATGATCATTATTTATTTGCTGATGTTCAAATATTTACATTGCTTTCTTTTCTTTTGCAAACAGTTTAGTGGGCAGAGAGGGGAACTCTTCCTCCTGCTAAAGAGGTTGAGCTTCATTCATTTCCGGACGCCAGGATGCCAAGTTCAGTTAAAGAGACTGACCGCACTTCCCAGGGCGGGGATGGCCAAAAGCCAGCAAAGGAGTACTGCCTCATTCTTAGTGTTGACTTACCCTAAAGGGTCTCTTCTAATGAACTGGCTGCAGTCTGAGCTGTACCCTTGACTTGCGTCTGCCCCACTGTTTAGTTATTCCTGCTTCACTTATGTGATTGGCTTAGGTTAATCTTTAACTTGATTGGATTTTGAATCATGTAGGAGCCATACCTCTGGGTGTGCCTTTGAGTGTGTGCGTCCCTAGAGGATTGATAGAGAAAGGACGATCCATTCTAAATGTGGGTGGTGCCATGCCATGGGTGGGGTTCCAAGATGAACTTTGAAAAATAAATAAATAAATCAAGTATGGACACCAGCATTTGTCTCCCTCTGCTTCCTAACTGGGGATATGATGTGACAGGCTACCTCACCCTCCTACCATCATGTCTTCATTTCCGTAAGAGCCTGCATCCCTTCAGATCATGAGCCAGAGTTAATCTTTTCTCTCTCAAAGAGCTTCCTTTCAGATATTTGATCACAGCAATGAGAAAGCAATTTAAGCGGGGCTTGTAACTCAGTTTGTAGAATATTTGCCTAGTGCGTGTAAAGCCTGGTGTTTGAACCCTGCATCACAGTGCACGGTGGCACATACTGCAACCTCAGCACTCCGGACATAGAGGCAAGAGACTGAAGTTCCAGGGCATCCCTGTCTATACAGTAAGTTCAAGGCCAGTCTGGGATACATGAGACCATGTGAAGAAGAAGGAGAACGAGAAGGAGAAGGAGGAAGAGGAAGAGGAGGAGGAGGAGAAGAAGAAACTGACATATGTGGTTTAAGTTAATAATCTCTTTTTCCAACAAAATGAAGGGAAATACTGAGTAATGTTAAAGAACGCCATCTTCACAAATGAAGAGAAATTTTGAAATTCAAACAAAATTCCAATTATTTGTACAGATGTTTGCACTGGTCAAATACAACCTCACTCCCCACTAAGAGCAACCTCACTGACATGTGTCAGCAAGTGCCCATTGTGCAGAAAGGTGAACTGAGGTGCAAGAGGCTAAATAACCTGTTTGAGGTCCCTCCGAATCTAGGCTCAGCCCCAGCATTCGGGTTCTCAGTGCAGTGGGCAGAGGAGCTCTTTGAGAAGCTGGGAGATCGGAATGGGAGCGAGCCATCAGCCAGCCTCATTTTCCAGTTGTGCCAATTCCATTCTACTACTTATGGATGTTTAGTGAGTTGGGGGTCAGGACCCATTCCAGAATTTACCCAGGGATAGATAGCTGTTTCATACGGATTTTGTCTGTTGGTTGGTTGGTTTGGAAATGGGCACTTTTACTTATGGATGGCAAATGAATGTCATTAGGAACATGAGCTGGGAGACACACTACAGCAGGAATGGGGTGGTAAAAGAGGAGAGCCACGGACCCTCCTGGGGCAAGTCAGCTCATTTGCCCAGCTGCTCTGCCTGCCTCCTGTGAGTGAGACAGAGGAAAGCCACTAGCGGCTTTTGGCATCAAAGCAGATGGGTAGGAACGCTTACTAAGGGCATTAGAGCTGCAGCTGAAATGGGGCAGGCTTTCATTACAAAACATCTTACAAGTAGCTTGGAGGGGGCTAGCTGATCTGTTCCTTCCCTTCTTTTCTCCACAGAGAGGGGACCTTGCCTCTTCTGTGTCAGCCTCCTGTCCCTCTGACAGAATACTTGAGACAGTCAACTTACAAGGAGAAAGCCTTCTGTTCTGTTAACTCATGGTTGTGGAGGCATCATTTTATTCTGCTCATCAATCCCAACCACATACCTTGTTGCAGTTTGGTTCAGGAGTATACCCTCCCCTGTGTGTGTATGCGCACACACACACACACACACACACACACACACAAGGTCTGTGACCTGTGTTGCTATTGGGAGGTGATGGTAACTTTGGGAGGTAAGCCCCAGTCAGATCACTGGAGTTCTCTTCCTGAAGGGGATAGAGAAGCCCCAGGATCTTGTCTTATTTGATTCCTGGTCACACTATGGAGCATCTCTGTTCTACCACACTCTACCATGATGTGTTCTCTGTCTCTGCCTCTCTCCTCTCTCTCTCTCTCTCTCTCTCTCTCCTCTCTCCTTTCCCTCCTCTCTCTCCTCCACCTCTATCCTTTCTTTCCCTTCTCTCTCTTCCCTCTCTCTCCTCCATCTCTCTTCTCTCTCTGCTTTCTCCACCCCCCCCCAAGCTTCAATAGTGCAGATGGCACACACAGTGTGAATGCACTGAATGGAAGGATGGCTTGGGTCCCAGGTCTGACATGAGTTTTGCATGAGTTACACTGCAGAGAAAGGGACTCCTTTATTTTAAAAGCAGCTCCACCATGTGAACTATTACTTCTAAGTCTCTCTCCCTCTCTCTCTCCTCTCTTTTCCCATGCGAATCCCCATTGCACTGTGTATTCCTTTTTTTTCCACTTTGAAATCCCAGTGAACATTCCCATGGGAGCAAGATACCTTTCTGAGGAATATACTCCCCCGGGGCTGTAGGGCACTCCCAACGTGTCTATTAATTAGCCCACAACACCATCTGTCTTGGATGATGCTTAATGAGAAAATGAGTGTTCAAAATGGAGACGGCAAATGTGAATAGAGGTGGGAGGACAAACAGACAGGAGTGGTTTTGGATGAATTCAGGGACTATGGTCCCCCCTCAAGAAGGGAGCACCCAGACCCGCCAGCAAACCCTACTCTCGGTAAAAATAGACCCAGAGAGAAACATACTGTCATTGTTGGGACAGTACAGTGATCCGGGAACACTGAGGCTAAGGTTTCCCCAGACCCAGAAGAACAAATTAAATGGGCTAAAAGCAAGCAGAAGCATGGGGAATCCCATTAACTCCAGATAGCTCACTGAGACATGCTTTAATACTTAGGGAGGGAATAAAGAAAATGGGTTTTTCTGATCTCCTGCCACTGTACACGTGGCTCTTTTCATTGCCCCCCACCACCAAAAAATGAACGGATTCCAAAGTGGGTCTACTAGCAAGAACAGCTAAACTCATTGAGCTTATTTCTTATTTTCAGAATTGAACACAGCAGTGAGCTTAGCTTTGGTTTTCCAGGACTCTGCTTCCCCACAAACTGGGAGCAATGGCATGACAACAAAGCCTGGTTTACTGTGACAACACACCTGCAGGCCCTCGTGCTTTAAAAGGTTTCACTCCATGGCTGATCAGCTCTGCTGCCTTTGGGCCTGTGCCAGACAGATCAGCGCGGCTCAAACACGAGGTGGAGCAAAGCTCCCCACCTTATAACAGCTGGGAAGCGAAGGGAGAGGCAAGAAGGAACCAGGACTTCCAGACCCATCTCCTAGTGTATCCCCAGTGGTCCAACTTCTTTCTGGGAGTCCCTACCTTCTAAATGCTCCGTTACCTTCCGGTGCTGTGTGCAGCAATTTCCTCTGAGTTGAACATCCCATCCTGGAGGGAAACCTGTTAAGCCTTAGGAAGTAAAGCTCGCCTAACTCCTTGAAACTGACCAGATGCACAAGGCTCCTCCCTCCCCGGAGTTAGGTAAGCAGTAAGGACTGCTGAGCAGACTCAGATCAGCTCACCTGAATGCAAGACTCTCCTCCGTGTGGAGTTAATTGTTCAGAGTTCCAGGGTTCCAGCCTCCAGGAGTCCTCACCCCTGTTGGGGTGGCTTGGCCATCAGTGATGGATTCCACTGCCTCTGAGTCACCCCACTCCTATTAGTAACCCTCACCCACGCTCGAGTAAGTAACCCCAATACATTCAGTCAAGGACTTTGATGCTATTGTCCTCAGTTTCCTGTCTGGAGACATTTGTTAACTGTCTCCCCAGGAATGATGTCACACAACAGCCTCTAGTGCCACAAGGCTGATGGCCAAGCCTTTAAACCATGGCAACAACCTCAGCATGTCTGTTATGAACTGGGATCTGGGGAGAGCTGAGACCATTCTGAGCCAGTGTTTGTATAGGGCCAGAACATGGAACCTCTACCCAACATGCCTCCTGAGGAATTGAGAAGAAACAGCTCTCGACTCTCTCTCTCTCTCTCTCTCTCTCTCTCTCTCTCTCTCTCTCTCTCTCTCTCTCATTTACCTCCAAATCAATTTACAAAGACAAAGGTATCCCCCTCCTCTGTTAAAAAGAACAAATTATTTTTCTGGGCAGTGGTGGTGAACGCCTTTTATCCCAGCACTCAGAAGACAGAGGCAGGAGGATCTCAGTGAGATCAAGGCCAGCCTGGTCTACAGAGCAAGTTCCAGGACAGGGAGAGCTACACAGAGAAACCCTGCGGAAAAATCAAATTTAAAAAAAAAAAACATTGAAAACGTTGATCATCATAGCACTTCACTCTGAAATGTTAACAGAGGGATCTAGATATCAAGACTCACTAAGCAGGGCTGTTGAGAGGGCTGAGTGGGTTAAGGTGCTATGTGACTGGAGTTGTCCTGAAGCCGTGGTGACTCCCTAAAGCTGTTCTCTGACCTCCATAAGCATGCTGCAGCAGGAAGGCCTTCCCTCACCCCACCTCCACCCCTCACTCCATAGTAATAAAGATTCTTCACATTTACTAACCAGTCTTTCTTGGCAGTTAATTTGCCTTTGCCTAGCTTGCTGCTCCTAGAGACTCCCAAGTCCTTTTGCTTTGTCTCATCACTTTCCTTCTCTGCTGAAGATGCCAGGTAAACCGGAATTCAAAGGACTGAGGAGCCTTCATTTTCCTTCTGCTGTGAATCTATAAAATACACGCAACAATAAACAACATTGTGGTCTTCTCTCGTTAACCCAAGTTTTGTTACCGGAGGTCCATCTCAGCTGAGAAATAAACAGACAGGAAACTACATTTTCACTCTACAACATGATGATATATCTGTGGATCAAGGGACTCAACACAGTCCCAAGGAAAAAACGAGTTCTTAAGAGAAGGGGGATTATGTGTGTTGTTACTGTGGGCAACTCTTGTGTGTGAGAAAGAAACACATATCCTTAATGGTGGCTGGGCTGTACCCACCTACAGAAAGACAGGAGCAGGAAGTAGGATTTGAGGACCAGTAAGTAAAAAGCTAAGTAAGTTCAGGGCAATTAGTGGTTTCCAACATAATGCAATCTGCACACAAAGTGTTCAGTACTATTTGAGTGGTTCTGAAATTTTAGACACTAATATTTTGAGAATTCTGTCTGTGTGTATGGCCTGAATAAAAATAATGTAACCCATTCTTAGCTACACAGTGAAATTTGCTTACGTAGGGTTCAGTATTTTGGAATTTGTATTAATTATACCATAATGACTTTGGTGAAAGTTTGGGTGAAGAGATGTAATTTGGAAATCTTCACTTTTGTGAGTGTTGCACATATGATATGATGTTTGTGGAAACTGTAATTTCAGCTTCATTTAGCCAATTTTCCTTATTAGGGCCCCATTCATCTCTGAGTTTATAGCATCTGAGTATGTAACATAATTATCAAGATTTCTTGTAGCAAATTCCATAGTTAGCGTGCTTTATAAAAATTAATTCAAGGGCTTGAGGAGAAGCCACAGTCGACAAAGTACCTGCCATGCAAGTGTGAGGCCTAGAGTCTGGGTCTCCAGCATCCGTGCAAAAGTTAGCCACAGTGACATGTATGTCTGACCCCTGCTTTAGAGGACAGGAGATAGGTAGATCCCTGGAACTGACGGGTCAGCCAGTCTAGTGAAATCCAGGAGTTCCAGGTCCAGTGAGTGAGCCTCACTTGAAAAGTAGAGTGTACAGCAGGCAGGTACCCTAGATTGACCTCTGGCCTCCACTCACCACTCACACATGTACATGCCCATCAGAATGTACACACTCACATGAATATGAATTAATTCAAGGACCAAGCATGTAGCTCAGTGGTAGAACATGTGTTTAGAATATGCAAGGCATATTCTGGGTCTGATCCCTAGTAACACAGACACACAGACACACACACACACACACACACACACACACACACACACACACACACACACTTAATTCAAATGAAGGCATGGTCTCTTTCCAAATGGCTGACTGTATTCATTTTAGACCTAGCCCCTCCTCAACTTTTTTTTTTTAGCTATGTGACAAATAAGTTCACTAGAGTTGCTTTGGGAAGATGCAGTATTCCAAACGCCATCAATGAAGCCCTGTGAGTCTGGATGCTGCTTGGTGGAAATGATTATTGAAGACAACTGCTTTCTAGACCGATGATGACCACAAGATGCTTTGCTTTCTCTACTTGCCATAGTTACCTCTGGAGCCTGGGCTAGTGTCTTGCTAGCTACTGGCTCTGCTTCTTGGAGCTGGTTATTATTTTTCGTACAATAACTAAAGGAAGTTAAGCACACCACCATCTTTTCCCTACATGCCTGTCATGGAATGGGGTTTTATCGTCCTCTGGCTAAGGAACTATTGAAGATTTGACACCATTGTAAACAATGGAGAAACTAGAACAAAAAAGGAGGGGAGACAAACTAAAGCAATCAGGGGCCAGGGCAACGGCTGCGGGGTAAATGTGCCTGCTGCCAAGCATGGCGACATGAGTTCCGTCTCTCCGACAGATAGAATGCTGGCTGAGAAGCCTCTCTGATCTCCACACACACACACACATACACACACACACACACACACACACACACACACACGGGGGAGGGAAGAGAGGGAAACTGAGTAAATAAGCATATGAGTAAATAAATGTCCTTAAAAAAGAAGAAAATAGGGTTGATACTTTGCTTTTCCCTTTAAATGTAGACTGCCCACAGATAATGAAAGACCTTGCTAACATGGGACACAGGGAATGGGCGATCACATGACTCCACATATCAGCTCCTGGGGGATTCCTGTCACTGCACCACAGATCTTCTCTGCCTTGACCCCTGGGCCTCATTTATAGGGACAAAAATTGCCATCTTCCAGTTCCCATCAAAGGCAACATTCTGACCTTATAGGGACTTGGAAACAAATGATCACTGGGGAGAAGAGAAACCCCAAAGCCCTGACAGTTTCAAAGCTGCACTCCTGGGACACTCTAAAAGGTTAAGCACGGCTGGTGGGACATGGCCTGTGCGTTCTTCACTTCCTCTCACCTCTGAGGTTCTGTTCTGGCCCTTTGAGAATCAATGTGCACGGCAACAGAATCCCTGACTTTTTGCTGACTTAAGCATTCTTTCCTATCAAAATGGGAACAGGGCTGGGAAAGAAAGTGAAATCTGGACCATAGGGAAGTAATGAAGGGAGAATTTCATTTAGACACGTCCTTCCTTCTTTCCTTCCTTGCTTCCTTCCTTCCTTCCTTCCTTTCTTTCTACCACAGTCAGTCCTGGATTTATGGCCTCCTTAAAACAAAAGTCTTGACTAGAAGTCCCACTAGACACACCCACTCCAGAGCCATGGCTACTGTCACAAGGCTTCTGTTAGCACACTGCATCTTGTCATAGCGCGGGGGAAGAGGGACACTCTTTAGCCCTTTTCAGACTGTCATACCCCACCTCTCCCTCCCTCCTCCCCCCTCTTTCATGTTTGTATTCATGTCCGTGTGTGCGCTTGTCCATGTATGTGCACAGGGGGGTTGTGGGTACTCACTCATGGGAGTGAGAAAACTACTTCTGAGTCTTCCCCTGGCTTGCCATCTTGTTGAGACAGAGTCTCTTGGTATGTTACCATTCCCCAGCATAAATTAATAGTGCTTTAAAAATGTTTCCTTTAGGAGAGCAAATATAACATTGTTTCCATTTCAAAACAGAAAGATGGTGTTAGTTTGTGTCTTAGTCAATGTTCTGTGGCCATAAAGAGACACCATGACCACAGCAACTCTTAAAAAAGAAAGCATGTAGTCGGAGCTGACTTCCGGTTTGAAAGGTTCGGTCCATTGTCATCACCGAGGGAAGCATGGCAGAGTGCAGGCAAACCTGGTGCTGAAGAAATAGCTGAGAGTTCTACATTTGGATCTGCAGGCAGCAGGAAGAGAGAGACACTGGGCCTGGCTTGACCATTTGAAACCTCAAACTCACCCATAGTGACACACTTCCTCCAACAAGACCACACCTCCTATTTTAGCTATGTAAACATATGGGGGGACAGTCTTATTCAAAACACCACAGTTTGTCACATAATCAGAAGCAACAAAACTTTGATGTCTTATTGAACTCAGAGCTTTCTATATTTATACTCAAGAATGATACCTAAGGATAATCAGGACCGTATAGCAGAAAGAAAGAAAATAGAGCTTAAGCTGAGTATGGTGGCTTATAGCTATAAACTCACTACTCAGGAAGCAGAGGCAGGAGGATAGCCACAAGTTCAAGGCCATTCAGAGGTATGTAGTGAGCCCTAGTTTCAAAAAATAAGTAAACAAGCAACTCCCTAATAGTATTTGAATTGGTTCATTCACAATCTTGTGTGTGTTTGAGTGTGTGTGTGTGTACCAGCTTCGGAGCTCTCCAGAATAAACAAATCAACTTCTGAAAGCACAGATAAGCAATCAGAGCTTCTGCAGTTGGAAGCAATATCAAGGTAAGTTCCCCAAACCAAAAAGAGATAAGACTTGCCCACCATGTTCAAGTATCATGGTTTTCTTGCTGAGTGCTCAAGGAAATGCTGCCTGGTTCCCAGAGTAATTATCAGGGTTTGGGTTGTTGTGTATCTGGTTGAGGAGTCAAGGAAACAGCAAGCCTCATTTCTGCTTGATCCTTTGGTTTTCAATAAGAGCTTCAGAAGCAACAAGGATTGCCTTGAATCATTGACAATTCAAGGTTGTGATTGGATCTTTGGCTATCGGGAGGCTAGGTCAATGTGCATTTTGTTCAGGATAAGAAGTTCTTGTATAAGAAATAGATAAGCATAATCAACAGAATGGATTAGATCCGGAGGAAGCTATTATCATGGAGTGTTGGTGAGTAAAATTAGCATGTATTTTTAATAAGTCTGTAATTACTTATTCTAGGATAGACCATATGGTGTATTCACTTTTCGTGAACCCAAACACTTAAGCCCCAAATGCTATTTAGTTTTGAAGAGATACACATGCCTACTTGTACTTTCTCAAAGGAAACAGAAGGATTTTGCATTTTGAGCTCCAAAACATTCCCTTAAGGAAAAATTCAAATTACTCTGGAAGTCAGGAATTTTATAGTGTTTAGAAGGCACAGTGACACCTTCCTCTCCTAGCTTAGACCTTTCCTTTTAATGTGTGGCTCAGTCTGGACTAAGAGAAGTAGATATAGGCTAAGTTTTTAACTATTAATGTTGATTTATATGTTTTGTGAATTTTTGCACCATATCTGGCATGGTTGCTCAAACTGAACAACTGTTTTGTTTTTGTATTAGAATCTCATCAACTTGAGAAACAAACTCTGCTGCTTCCATGGAGAAAACGCCCTTGATTCCCCTTCTCTGATTGTATTTTCATAAGGTCTTTTGATAATGCCATTGAGATGGGATAGACACACAATCAAAGGGAAAATTCTAGGAACATGAGAAGGCAAAGGAGCCAGTATCCAAGGATCTGGGTATGGCCTCTCATCAGCTGAGCATCAGGAAGACAACAGGATTGATAACATTTTGTTTATGGTTGTTCTCTCTTCCCAGATGCAAACCTGAAAATGTCTAGGTCTCTCGCCAGAAACCTCATTTACAGTAAAAGGACAAATCCTAAACCCCTTGACTCTCTGAGCAACCCTGGAGACTTCTGATTTGTCTTATGGACTAGTAACCCTATGCAAGCCTTCTAGGGAGCTTCCTTATAGTCTCAATTATCAAAATGGGAAATAAAGATAGAAGGGGTGGATCCCTTAGAAACATGATGAAGAAGAAAATCCCAAAAGCTTCCCCAATCCTACCTTCCAGTGAAACACCTAGACATGACTCTGCCATGAGAAGCCCATGCCTGGTCCTTCCTTGGCCATCTCTCCATTAAATCTGTTAGGAATGCTTTCCCAGTAAACTACAGCTCTGCTCCACGCTGGTTCATCCTTAAAATCTTCTCTTCAGTGATGCTATGAATCCACTTCTGCTTGGAAGACCCTTCGGTTGGTGGCAGTGGTTGGTTCTGAGCTGTCTCTAGCTGCATTGTCACTTTATGACTTCATCTGGGTCTTTAGAAACTGCCAATCAAGTAGGGGCCTTAATCGTAATTTGGTTTTTCTATTCTCAAGGCTGTGGAGGGCTGGAGACATGGCTTAGATATCCAGAGTTCTTGCTGCTCTTCTAGAGGACCCTAGTTCAGTTTGCAGCACATACAGTAGGGGGACTCACAGCTTCAGGGAATCCAATGGCATCTTCTGGCCTCTGTGAACACCTGCACATGCATGGCTTATGGTCACACAGATACACATATATATGTAAGTAAAAATAAAATATAAAATTAAGTAGCTATAGGAAGCATCATTTGGCTATAGCTGCCTTGGAGAAATTGCACATTAAAACTGCTGTTTTTGCCATGAATGGCCACAGATACCTTTAATCCACAGTGCTTTTTTAGATTAGTTTTTTTAATTGTGTGTGTATGTATGTAGGTATGTATGTGTGTTGTCTATGGAGGCCAGAAGAAAGCATCGGATCTCCTGGAGCTTGAGTTATAGGTAGCTATAAGAAACCTGATGGGGATGGTGGGAATCAAACTCAGGTCCATTGAAAGAGCAGCAAGTGCTCTTAACTTCTGAGCCACCACTCAGCCCTTGTGGATTTTTAAAAGTCAGTCTGCCCACTCTGGGAATGTGGTACCTGTTGAATGAAAAGAAATGTTGCCTGGAAAGAAGTGGCAAGTGGATCATCCACACCAACTACTTCTTGGTCTCAAATCACTTCGTGGGCATTGAGGGCATTGCCTGCTGCTTGGACATACTGCTTCTAGCTAGAATGGATGGCAAGGACTTTGCCCTTCAGGGCTTTTGAACTCGATGTTTCCTGCAGCAACAGCAACAGCAGAATCCAGAGTGGAGCTCAGGCCTTCTTGCTGCATGCATGGAACAGTGGCTGGGTCAGAAGTCATAGTAATGATGCCTGTGTGGACCTCTGGATGCCCTGGAGCCCTGGCGCCTGCCTAGTTGCTTCAGGAACTCATTGTATGGTGGGGCTGGGGAGGAGGCGCTTCCCCTGTCCCTCAGCAGGTTTGCTGGAATGAACTGACAGCTAATGAATTCAGGACAGAGGAGAACACAGATTTAGTTAACATGCACGGAGGCATGGCAGAAGGGCGAATATTTAATAATGTCCTGAATTCCAGAGACTCTTAGACCCTCGATCATGGGGTGGGGGTCGGTAAGTGAGGTTTGAGTAGTGCTTAATGAATGTTAGGGAAATGAATGGATGAGTGGATAGGCAATAGTTTGCAAATTATTCCATTTAGACGATGAAGGTCACCAACGAAATAGAAATTGTCTCTTTTGCCTCTGGGGGATAAGAGG
Organism: Phodopus roborovskii; assembly: GCF_943737965.1. Lineage (NCBI taxonomy): Eukaryota > Metazoa > Chordata > Mammalia > Rodentia > Cricetidae > Phodopus > Phodopus roborovskii. Next base: position 18,003,631 of record NW_026126482.1, on the reverse strand, counting down.
CTAGAGGTTTAATGCATTACCCACCAAGCATAGCTTCTTTACTCCCTTGTCAAAATACAGGGAAGGTGTCTGCCCACTATGTCCTCATCTTTTCGTAAGAAAACAAAAATCCCACTGGGTACAAGGTATGGCATGATGTCTCTAGTGACCAAGTGGCCCCTACATCACACATGGAAAAATCTTTTCAGACTAGCCTGATGACTATTAAAAACGGACAAAACCTCTGTTCTTGTCATCTGTTGACTGGCAGCCTGAATGTCCCACAGTTAGTGCGGTTCCCTTCCTCAATTTCCCTTCCTTCCTAATTAAAACTTTCATTTGGAATTCGGGCTCCATGTCTCAGTTTCTATTTCTACAGTCCCTACCATGAACATTTGCTCACACCGATAGATAGCTGTGACAACATGTCCAGCTAAAGATCCAGTTATGGGATCCCAGGAACTGAATTAAAATCAACTGATTGTCTCTATTTTTATTTAAGAAATTGTTTTCTGCATTTTCTGTTAGTTCATGTTTTTAAGTTTTACTTTTTTATTTTAGTGTGTGTGTGTGTGTGTGTGTGTGTGTGTGTGTGTGTGTGTGTGTTTCATATGTGCAGTGCCTACACAGGCCAGAAGAGGGTGTTGGATCTCCCGGCACTGAAGCTGCAGGTGGCTGCAAGCTGCCTGATGTGGGTACAGGAAACTGAACTCCGGTCCTCTGTAAGAGCTCTTAACTTCTGAACTATCTTCCCAGCACCCAATTGTCTCTTTCAAACAGACAGAAATGACCAAGGTAAACCCTCTTTCCATGGTCTTCTGGTCTCCAAAGACCTCCAGTTTACAGTAATATACACACCAGGGGATTGCTATATGCAATTATGATACATCCCAACCACCTTCAATAACTGTTCCCTGTGAAGTAGCTGGGAATTTGAAACTACAGCTGTCTCCTTATGGCCACCCCTTGGGACTCTTATAAACAAGTCATTGACATGACGCCTGATGGGAGATGTCATTCTGTATATGTTTCTCTTATTGGTTAATGAATAAAGTCCTGTTGGTCAATAGGAAAACAAGATAGGTGGAACTAGGAGACAAGAAGGAGAGAGAAAGAAGTAGAAAGGAGAGTCAACAGGTAAGACCAATAGAACAGAGGTCCTGACCCTCTCTCCAGTAAGATAACACCACATGGAAATACTTACATTGATAGAAATGGGTTAATATTTAAGGGAGCTAGCCAATAAGAAACACTAGTAACAGGCCAACAGCATTATATGTAATACAGTGTCTCTGCATGTTATTTGGGGCTGGCGCAGCTCTGAGACCAGGCTGGGGGAAAACCACTTGTAAAAGTGGTTGTAACAGACACCTGAGCTGTTGTTTACACGCAATGAGACAACCTTCAATATCTCACTGAATGTGCTGGGCCATGCTTCTAGAATTGGGAAGTCATGGGACATGTGCCCTGGATTCACCCCAGGAAGCTTCAGTGACCTGTGCTTACCTCACTCAGAAAGGACCAGAATACTGTTCTGTTCCAGTGTCAGGTCTGAGCTGCGGGAAGCCTGGGGATGTCAGAGTAGCCATCTTGGTGATACTGACCTTGGGCTGCTTTAGAAGAGGAACATATGAAGTGCAAGAAGTTAACTGTTTTCCTCTTTGGCAGCATCTGTCTTCAGGTAGGTAAGTTACTATCGTGTTGCCTAGAAACATCTCTAAGGGTGGGGAGTCACAGAGACACCTTGTGTAAATAAGAGCTATCTCATGAAGATGCCTCCAGTGACTTTTCTGAATGGGAACAGGAAGGAGTGGGGGCAGTTTTAAAGAAGAAAATGGGTGTCAAACACATCACACGCACGAACTCTGCACAAGGACTGGCTACTTACATTCACTATTTTCTTTTCAATAGAAACCTTTGGACTGAGCTCAGATACTGGCAGCTCACTTCAATGGCTGCTGACCCATTCTATGCCTTGATGGTCCCGGAGAGTAACTATTCACCCCATAGGGTTTGCTCTCAGGGAGCTGATGGTCTCCTGGGATGTGAAGAGGAGGAAATAGAAAGGAAAATTGCTTAAATGGAGCTGGAAAATAGGAGTGAGGACTAAAGGAAGGGCAGAGTCACATCTAGAAGGGCCTTGACCTTGCTTCCCATTTTGTATTTTAATCCTAGGATCATGCTGCTTTTTAGAAAGGAGAGGATCAGTTTTGCATTGCTGAATAATTTTCTCTAAAGCTTGATAATATGAGGAAAATAGGTCCTTTAATCACATTGTTTAAAATATAGCCTTTATAATTTTTGAATAGATTTTTCACATATACACTTAGTATGGGAGCCAGCATACGTGCATGCAATTTATAAATATGTTCTGTCGCGTGGGGCTGATTGCTCTGGAGAGATCTCACTGGGGACTGGGAGATCAGTAGCTCAGGTAGCCAAGTGCTTTTTTGTGCAAACCTAAGGATCTGATGGATCCTTAGCACCCACAGCTCCAATTCTGAGAAGGCAGAAGGTGGTGAATTCTTGGCATTTGCTAGGCCAGACAACCAAGTCAATTGGTCAGCCTCAAGTTCAATGGAGACCCAGTCTCAAAAAATAAGGTGGGTGTTTCCTGAGGAGCAAGATGCAAGGTTGTCCTCTGTCCTCCATACTCAAGTGCATAACACACACACACACACACACACACACACACACACACACACACACACACCATTCTAACTGCAGCATAGAATGAATGAAGATTGGAACATGGAATGGATGAGGCCAGCAATCCAGCCTGAAGTAGACATGAACAAGGGCAATGCATGGAGGATAGACTCATGTGGCTAAGTACAAACCAGGCATGAATATCTGTTGTGGCTTACATGTTGACAACTTAGTCTCCAACACAATGTTCAGAAGTAGAGCTTTAGGAAAATTATTGGAACATGAAGGCTCTGGCTATAACCTTGAAGAGCACCAGACCTGTGACAGCTATTCTTAAAGTGTCACTATCTCATGACAGCTATGTCCCACAGATGTAAGTTACCACCAAACACAATTTGATTCCCCTTGAAATCTGAACAAGGCGACAACTACTCAAGCTTAGCAAAAGGCAGCATTGTGTGAGGAAGAAGACCTGGCTTTCCCCCTTTGCTCCCTGGGAAGTCTTGAGATTGCTTCCTCATCTGTCAAGGAGACACACAGGCATCTCTGTCCTGATCTTGGGAGTGTGTGTGTGTGTGTGTGTACATGCACATGTATGCACACTCATCTGGGGTCTACTAATCAGTGTCAGGTGTCTTCTTCAAGTTCTCTCCACCTCATCTTTTGATATAAAGTCTTCACTAAGCTTAGAATTCACTGATTTGACCAGAACAACTGACTGGTGGACCCCAGTAATCCTCCTGTCTCTGCCTTTTGGGGGTTAGGATCAAAGGCACAAGACATTACATACAGATCTAAAAAAGAAAAAAAGAAACCAAAAAACATAATGTCTTTACTGACTCTAGGAATTTCACATTATGCAACCCAATTCTGCTCAACTCCCAGATTTCCATATGCTCCTCTTACCCCTGCAGTGCCCCCAAAAGGAAAAAAAAAATCGTATCAATCCAAAACAAGCAAGGAAATGAACAAAAACTAAAAGAAAAATGGAAAACAAAACAAACAAAAGCCTCTTCACCTCTCCATCTTTCCCGCCCTCCAACACTTCTATGTCATTCATCCTGGTGGCATTGAGAATGGTGTGCCACACAGTACAGCCGTTTGTCCAATCAGCTTTTCCTGAAAATGTGCATTGCAATGAATCTTTGGTCTGGCTCAAGGCCTCTGGTTTCTGGTTTCTGGTACATTTCACTGAAATGCCTCTCGAATATCCTGGTGCTGCCCTTAGTCGTGGAGATCCTGCAGATCATTTTACAGGACCAGTCCCTTCATGAGCTCCAGCAGGTGCTAGATGGGGTAGAGGTTAGGGTGGGTCAACCCAGGCCGGAATAAGGGTGGGAGTTGAGCTGGTCAGTCTGGGCCACTGGGGCTGCCCCCTCAGGCAAGGGGTGGAGCCAGCTCCCCTAAGCCTTTGTTATGGGGTCAGTTCTCTTCTCCCATGGTGAGGGGTGGGGCCATTTCCCCAGAGTTAGGGCAGGGAGGCAGCTCTCTTGCTGCAGTGTCCAACAAGTGGCAGGACCAGCTATCCTAGGGCCCTCGAAGGATGGGGCCAGCTTAGCATGGCCCTCTGATTTCATCACACATAGTTCCTATGGCCCTCTAAGGAGACATGGCCACAGACATCAGCACAGACCCCAACTGCATCAGGACCACAGACCCAGACATTGTCCTCCGCAGCAGCTGTGGCTCAAATGACATCCTGGCTCCAGGTATAAGTTCAGGCCATTCAGAATGGCTCTGGTGGCATGCCCCCTGGACACCAACAAGGCCACAGGTTGTGGCCCTGACAATGGGCTCCCATGTAACCTTTGGTGGCAAACACGGGCCTCAGACTTCAACACAGACTCTGGCTGGCTGCGATAGGACCATGGACCTACACATGGTCCTCGGCAGCCACCAGGTCCACCTCTTTATGTGGATCCAAACTCAAGTCCTTATGTTTGTGTCAAGAGCTTTACTGACTAATTCATCTCCTGGGCCTTATTTGTCCTATTTATTGGTTGAACCCTCCAAAGGGGAGCATCTATACCTGTTGGGCTGGAGTCAGGAACTTTCCCTCAAGTCTGTTTCCTCACATCTCAGTCATGTGACCTTTAACAATTCCCTGCTATTGTTTATCTTTTCTGTGCAGTGTGAATTCAGTTCAGATGGATGATTTCCAAGAACCTTCCTATAGACGTCATTATTCACAGTTGTGATTCCATTTGCCTGGTTGGGAAAGGAGAGATGGGATAGGTTGTGGGCGGGGACAAAATATTTACCGCTAGAATTATTTGCACATTAACCCAGCCATGGAAAATGGAAGAAGCTGTGACGATTTTCTCAATAATGCAGAGCCACCAGGCAATCGCTGACAATAAAATTGTGACTTCAGCAATTCATGCTGTGTTTTAATTTTCTGACCCCGGTATATTCATTATTTAGGCATACATTTGGATTGGTGCCAGCATGCCCCTCACCAAACATAGCTAAGAGGGTTACAGAGGAGACTCCTCCAGCTTGTACCAGTAGACCTCATATAAATATAAATATAAGCATATATATTTATATTTATATATGTATATGAGACAGGGTTTCTCTGTAGCTTTGGAGCCTGCCCTAGAACTCTCTCTGTAGACTAGGCTGGCCTGGACTCACAGCAATCCAGTGGGCAGTGGTGGCCCATGCCTTTAATCCCAAATGCTAATAATTTTAAAGGGTCAGACAAAGGAGATGATAGCACAGCAAACTGTATAAAAGACCAAAGGAGTGTGGAGATGTTTGGAGGAATATGGAGGAAGAGATCATAAGGAAAGAATGACCGGCAGGAACAGCTACATGGCACTAAGAGGATGTATGACTGTGGCTGTTTCACCAAGAATGCAAAAGGGGGTCATTAAACATACAGGCTCAATGATGCCCCCTCTATTCTAGATTCCAGGGTCTAGGTTGCTACATTGTAGACCCGAAAGGTCCTTGTAGTTACTGGTTCCAGATAATTCAACAGTGAGTGAGTGAGTGAGTGAGTGAGTGAGTGAGTGAGTGAGTGGAAGACATGTGTGATGGACAAATGTCTTACTAGGTAAGTAACATCTCCAGGCAAGAGCCCACAAAATAATGTGTGATAAGCTACTCCCTGGATACACTGCTGGTCTTTGGGGGTCTTTCCTGTGATAGGAGCCAATCTTTCCTTGGATATGAGCTTCCTCGGGGACAGGTTTATGTCATGGAATTCCTGGTTGAGAATTAGGGTATTAGACTCTAGAAACCTTTGTATCCTTTCCCAGGGTCTTGGTATAGCTACCAGGAAGGGAAACACATGGAAGTGGGTATGGTGGGAACCTCTGCATACTGTGTAATCCCAGAACTCAGAAGCAGAGGGAGAAAGACCACAAGTTCCAGAATAGCCTGAGCTATACAAGAAGACCTTAGGTAATGTCTGATGCTCTAAGCCAGCCTTGTATACACAGTGAGAACGTGTCTCCAAGCAAGCTCAACACCACCCAGTGCTACCTTTGTCTCTGATGGTCTGTTGCTCAGGCATTATAGTTTCTCATGCTAATAACTTTACACCGATCTGGAATATTAGTTACATTTGTCAGAATAATAAGCCAATAGTGTGGTGTGTATATGGGGGGAGACAGACAAGTAGAGACAGAGGGACAGGGGGTGGGGGGAGAAGGAGAGAGGGAGGAAGAGAGGGAGAGGTTACATTCTGATTCCTTCTTGTGAGCATTGTTTGCATGATCGTTCAAAAAGAATAAAGAATCCATGATTACTTCAAAATAATTGGGACACATTTTAAACAAAATAAAGCTTACTTATAATCACAGAATCCCAAAGTAATTGCTGCTAATTTTTATGTGTAATATTTTAATCTTTTTCTTACACAACATGGATTCATATATAGAGGAGAAAAAAATCTTCTGCTAGCTATGTTGGGCCCTTCACCTGGAACCCTAAAATTTTAGATTGGTGAAATAAAACTCCATGAAGAAAGGCAGTGATTTATTTATTTATTTACTTACTTACTTACTTATTTACTTACTTTTTCAAAACAGGGTTTCTTCACATAGCCCTGGCTGTCTTGGAACTCTCTGTAGGCCAGGCTGGCACAGAACTCAGAGATCTGCCTCCCAAGTGCTGAGATTACAGATGTGTATGATCTATAATCAGCTAAACATCATTTCATTAAGATGTGCACTATGCTTACTTATGGGAGCACACAGAGGAGAGAAACCCAAGGGAATGAGTACTGGGATGTGGGACTTGTGTGCTGTCTAGTTCAAGCAAAGGGGAAGGGTCTAAGGCTTCCAGGTAGAAGAGCACTGTTAGAAGGTGAGCAGGGAACTGTGGTTAGCAGCAGCTCAAAAGAACACAAAAGAAATATGCCAAAGAGGCACATTTCATAGTGATGTACTGCATGGCTCCTCACGCTGCAGAGAATATTTAGTGACTTGATTTTTACTGTTGACCATATGCTATATGGATTACTGCAAGGTAATATATTTTTTCTATTATAACAGAACTGACATACCATTCTTTAACTAATTATAACTAGACATTAAGAGTCTCTAATCTGCTCCCATCATAAACGAGTCTACATTGATTACATTGATCTCACATATTTTTCTACTTGTCTAATTGTTGTCAATGTGTGTGTGTGTGTGTGTGTGTGTGTGTGTGTGTGTGTGTGTGTGGTGTTGGCAACCAAATCCAGAACCTAGTACATACTAGGCAAACTAGGCAAGCACTCTACCACTGAGCCTAAAGGTAGGCATAATTTTGAAGGGATTTTGATGCCCATGGGCAAGTTCTTCTTCAGAAAGGTGAGGTTATTTTAATAAAATATTTTTAATAGATACTGGCATCATATATTAATATCCATGAATCCCGTTAGGAGAATTAAGCTTGCCTAAATCTGCCTCACAGAACAAAATCAGCTCAGCCCTAACCCTAGTTTTGAAGGAGATTCTTTTCACAAAACATTTTCAACTATCTCCTTTCGCTGATGTGACATTTCCTGTAAAATGTTTACTGCTGGGCCAATGATACAGCTTAGCAGGCAAAGGTGCTTGCCACACAAGCCCGAGTTCAATCTCTGGGACACAAGTAAAAATGGAAGAGGGAAAAGCAACTCTACAGAGTTGTCTTCTGATATCTACACCTGCGCTGTGGAACACACACCCTACTCTTCTCTCTGTCTCTCTGTGCCTCTCTCTCTATTTCTCTGTCTCTTTGTCTCTGTCTCTGTGTTTGTCTGTCTCTGTCTTATACACACACATGAATAGATCAATTAAAATGTAAACTGTACAATCTGCAAGAAAGGTAACATAACGGTATGATGGGAAATGTCATTCTGTACATATGTTTCTCTTATTGGTTAATGAATAAAACACTGTTGGCCAATAGGAAAGCAAGATAGGTAGGACTAGGAGACTAGGAGAAAAGAGGAAGTAATTGGGAGGAGATTGAAGATGGAGGATGGAGAGAGAAGAACTCTCCGGTAAGATAAGACCACATGGAAATACTTAGATTAATAGAAATGGGTTAATAATTAAGACAGAGCTAGCCAATAAGAAATACTAGTAACAGGCTAACAGCATCATATCAAAAACAATGTCTCAGTGTGTTATTTGGGGCTGGTGTGGTGGCGGAACCAGACCGGCAAGGGGAAAAACATACTCATAACAAGGGTAGATGATTTTTAAAAGAATGTATACAGATGTGTAAACTGAGCTAATGACCCTTGGTGGCAGAGGTCTGGGAAGCTGGGTAAAATCAGATCTAATGCTGGAGTGGGTGACTGTCTTAGTTCTATAATGCATCTGTCAAGACTTCCATAGCAGAGATTTACTCTCCACAGCCATCCTTCCATCAGTTCAGATGAGAAAATCTCAGGACAAGCATTAAGGCAGCTTTCAAGATGGCAGACAGGTGCTCCTGAGAGTAGACATGAACTGAAGAATGTTTCCTTGTAACTAGCAGAGAAACTGTGATTTCCTCTATACTTCCTAGCCCTGAGACAGGATGGACTCCTGTGACAAAAGATGCATCAATAAGAGAAAAACAGAAGTTGAATAACATGCAGGCCTCCTACATACATCAAAAGACACCCAGATAGAATACGTAAGTCTCGTGAACTGATTTAAATATCATCTAATGCTGAAACAAACAAAGAAGCATGTGAGGCCGGGTGCCAGGGAGCTATCTGGGAAAGGCATGATAAACTATTGGAATAAGGCTTGCTATACAGATGTACCTTACACCTTCTCCACTGACATTACTCCACTGGCTGGTGAGTAATGGCCACCCCTCTTTTCCTGGTACTGAGAGGGATGGGGACTACAAATGCAGATCTCTTTTATAGTGTCTTTTCCTTGCCAGTGGGTAACATCTTCATTTTTAGAGCCTCTCTCCCTACAGCTCTGAAAAATAATCCGTATGCCAACAACATTGCTCCAGAATACCCCACAGGTAACAAAATGACAAGATGCTCAAGTCCCTTCTATTAAAGCATTGACTGAGGTTCCCTGAAGAAGCTACACTCGCATTAAACATTCAACAAGGCTGACTGACTGCTTAGAATTTGAATATGGTGGGGTTGGCATGTCGCAGGGCCAGAGCCAAGGCCCCGTGGCCTAGCTTCAGCCCTCTAGGCAGTCGTTTATTGCCCACCTCTGTGTACACAACCTGTGACCATTAGGTAATCACTTTTGAATGTATGAATGAACCTTGAGTTTCTGCCTGTCCCAAAGCTAAGGATATCAGGTAGCCTCCGAGGCATTGGTTTCTCTTGTTGACCCCTCTACTGGATGTTTCATGTCAACAGTGTGTTGATTTGTGACTTTCTCTGTTCTGTTACTAGAAAAACTTCATGAAGCTGTTACTGGGTTGGTATTTAAGTATATGTGTTCCTTGGCTGTGGTCACTCCTGTTTGACTCCAAAAGAAACTATTTATACTCTCTGAGCTGAGAGTTTTGTTTTGTTTTTGTTTTGGCATTGACAATAGCATAACAAAATGTATGTGCTATGTACCTTAACCAGTAGATGATTATAAATACCTAACACGATGTAGATAATATGTAAACAGCTACCATATTGCATGTTTAGGTAGTAACCACACAGAGAGAAAAAAGTCTGCTTATCATCAGTGCAGATTCAATTCTCCTCTTTCCTCCCCCAAATATTTGCAAGGTTGGCTGAGAGCCTGGATGTGGAACCCACGTATGAGGAGGACCAAGTGTGTTTAGAGGAGGCACACTCTGGTCTCCTGTAATACATACCCTCAGTTGCGCCGAGCTTCCTAGATGCCACTAGTAGTCTTAACTACACACCACTGTGCTAACAACAGGGATAGCTGTGTGTGACTGCATCATCAAAGTCAGAGTGGTTGTTATTAATGACTCCAAACCTTCGGTAACTATGGTCAGAGGCTCCATCAATATTTGCTTCATCAAATTACTTCATTGTTACACTGAGTTGCTCAATAAATGTTTGTTACTTCGAATGGCTCAAGGATGAGACCGTGGCCTCTTTCTCTGGTGTTCGCATGAAGGTAAGCATAAATGCTATCGACAAACTGACATTTGTGTACCTTGCAAGGCAGAAACCAGAGGAAGCAGAATGGGAAAGTAGGTTGGGTGCCAATATTGTTAATGTTTAACAGGGACCGGGGGAGGGAGGTTGAGGGGGAAAGATACATGGATGCATCAAGGCACATGCCCAGCATTCAATATTAACTGTCACATGGTTATTCTGGGACAGCTTTACCTGTCTCTTCACTAGCAGCAACAAACATTTTCTGTGAGTCAAGAAGAACAATAACACAGAAAAGAATTCCCAGGCAGGATTAATCTGGAGGTGAAGTCACTTTTGTCCCCACAATGGCCCACATCTGAGCTGCCATGATGCTTCTCTTTCAATACTAACATCAACATGCCAATTAAGAGCCCGGCTTGCAGTGGGACAATAGAATATACTGTGGGTTTCATCCCCCAGCCCCAGCTAAATAAAAGCAATGGCATTAGAGCCTTCTTGAATAGTCGCTGTTACCCAATAAATCCCAGCTATAGAACACCAGCTCTGTAAGTAACAAAAGGGGGTGGCCTGATGGGGAATCAAAACTCGCGGGGTTCAACTGCTATGGGAGAGGGAGGACTCCAGAGAGCAGCAGTCTGACCTGCATGTATGACTTGTATCACTTATTAACCAAAATTGTCAGTGACTTTTGAAATAATTACTGTCTCCCGGAACCCATCCAATACAATAACTCCTAAGCCTTCCTCTTCTGCATTATTAATCATGCTCGCGGAGCCTTACTTAGCAGGTCACAGTGTTAGCTTTACTCTCAGACAAATTAAAGAGGTTTGCTCTGTTCAGTGAAAACACACTATTCATTTTTCCTGCAATGCTTCCACACTTCCCATTGGCATTCTGAGCATGTTGCATGTATTTTTTTTTAAAGGCTCCCGAATAGGTCAAGGATGTTAAGCCCTTACCCATGACAATGATTACTCTATGGACTATGTACACATAGAGAAAATACACACACACACACACACACACACACACTGTGTGTGTGTGTTTATGAGAAAGAGAGAATGTGTGTGTGAGAGAGAGAGAGAGAATGTGTGTGTGTGAGAGAGAGAGAGAATGTGTGTGTGTGTGTGAGAGAGAGAGAGAATGTGTGTGTGTGTGTGTGTGTGTGAGAGAGAGAGAGAGAGAGAGAGAGAGAGAGAGAGATGTGTCATAGGCTGATCCCTCTGCTTTCTCAGCATTGTGGATTCCAACTTCCTATTGTGTTTGAGCCTTTTACTGGTGGTCTCTTTCTCCTGCAAAAAGAGATTACAAACACAATCCTAGACTTGCAAATAGAGTTTTGTTCAGCTTCCTGTCCAGTTGTTACAACCTTTGTCATGGTAATGAACCATCAGCATTTCCTAGCCTCCAAGTTCTGCCTGATGCTAGGCATCGGGCTCCTAAATTCTGGTGAGCTTATGGTTCCCTGCCAGGCCTGTTTCTGTTGTCCCTGGATAAAGATGGTTGCAGAAGGGGACCCTCCTCCTGCTTTAAGATGCCCAAGAGTTCTGAATGGAAGTTGATGGTTTTCCTGGATTTGAAGGCTTCAGACCAGCAAAGAATTCTGTCTGGGACTCTTAAAAAGAGGGTATGCGGTGCCCATTTTGTCTATGTGCTCTTGAGAAAAAGGGTGGTGGTGGTGGTGGTGGTGGTGGTGGTGGGGTGTGTGTGTGTGTGTGTGTGTGTGTGTGTGTTCTTATTCTACACTGGATTTCTCCCAGTTGAGACAGGGTGGTTTTCATCACTCATTCAACAATTTATACTGGATGGTGCCTTGTAGCTATGTAGAGATGGGCACCAGGAGCACAGAGAATACAAGTGGATTGGGTTCACCCCTCTGCTAGGGTTTTGTGAGGGCAGCAGAGTCTTTCACAAGGTAAGTTTGACCTGTGGGTGTACAGTGCTGGTGGATTGAAGCCACCGGTGGCTTCCAAATGGAACAAGAAAGCAAGGGGTGGGAGTGAGCAGAGTGGGTGTAGATTTATGAAGAATCAATGTGAATAACACACACTGTTGTGTCCCTTCACCCTGCTTTTATGGGTCTTACACTGGGAATCAGATGGGAGTCCTCATGTCCCATGCATGTTCCCTGGGTCCAGACAGAAGGTGTCCATCCCAGGGGAGTGGTAACATGCTTCATGCCTTGATCTTCATCTACTAGGGACCTTGCCTTTTCGAGTGTTACAGTATTTAAAACAGATTTCCTTTGTAGAACACAATAATTCACTTTGTGTTTACAAGATATGCCAAGGTAATAGCATTTGTATTTCCTTGTGATACAAGGGATATTGGGGTCCCATCTTAGGGTTCTTAGTTTCATTTACAAAATACTTTAAGAATGGACTCAAACAAAAGCTCAAGGATAAATTTTATTAGTCTTTAAAAGAAAAACCTCCAGGACTGGCAAGTCAAAACTCCCACCAATGGCCCTAGGAGTGGAGGAGAGGAAGGTATGGAAAGTCACATTGCTGGACCACATGGTAGGCAGGGAGGCTTCAGAGAAAGAGTAAAGGAGCCCAAAGTGATGGAGAAGCCCGAAGTGTTAAAGACATCATTCTTAGGAAATATAAAACAAATTTTGCTTTTCTGACAAGCAGGCAGACTGGCAAAGGGGGCATAGCTGTGGCCGTGAGCCTTTGCACTAGTTTGGGGATTCTGGGAAGGAAGGGTATAGTATCTCATTAAAAGACAAATTTTCCCACCTGTCTCTTCAGCATGGCTACAGGTGAGTCTGCCCTTCCTAGGGGTGGTTCCTTAGCCCGGTGAGCAATGTGACCCAACTGGAATGTCAAGTCTTCATGCAGGCTGGAGAATCTATTCTCTTGACCAGAAGGTTTTCCTTGATGGGCTTCTATTGCTACCATAACACTTGAATGTTTATTTATCATGTGTTATGTGCTGGCAACCTTTGGGTTCCTCCAGACACTTGGAAATACACATTCCTAGTCACTCTACTGTGCCCCAGAATGCTGGAACTAATTACTTATTTACTCTATTTCTAAACATAGGATATGACTTTTAGATTACCTTTCACCAACGAACGCCCCAAGAAATCCGTATTTCTGACCTTGGTTATGAGAATACTGCCTGAAGGTGGGGGTCCTGAAAAATTAATTTCCTCTTAGAGTTACTTCTCTTCTGTTATGGCTTTAACTAACTAAAGCCCACATGGTACAACACTATGTCTGCTCAACTACAGACACTGCAAAAGCTTACAAGACAACTTCTTCTATATTTGTTTTCTGATGTGTGGGGATCATTAATTTCACCAATATTCCATCAAATTCATGCTTTGTTAGTTTAATACCTTTTTCTTTCTTTCTTTTTTTTTTTTTTTTTTTTTTTTTGTCACAAAGCACAAACTGTTGGAGTGGAGTGGGTGGTCGGTGAGGTTACAGGATATAAAGGGGCTTTTTATTTTCCCAGCTCATGCCCCCCTCCATCACCCCAGGGATAAAGGAGAGCCATTTAAATTGGCCTTAGAGCCCTTGGTGATTGAGGCTAGCAGGCTAGCTGTGACTGAGTTTATGTAAAGCACCTTGCTCAGGCCTGGGCACAGAGCCACCTCTGGGTATCTGTTAGGGATTTCCCTTTAAGGTTGGATTCTTGCAGTTAGCAATCCAGCGACATTTCCAAGCCAGTGTGATGTTTAGTTAAGTTTGAACTGGGAAATCACTGGTGAGGCTCAAAATAGAACTGGTGAGAGTCTCTCTGTTCAACTTCCAACCCAGCACCTCCCTTCAGTGGATCCCTGCTCGCTTCCCTGCAGCAACCTTTGCCCAGCGAGAGAATGAGGCTCTCAGAGTGATCGCAGGGTTTTGACAGTTTTCCTGGAGGAACTTTTTCAAATATACACTTTGGTTTCTTCTCAAAATGCACGTGGTTTCCACTTCTGCAGTCAGGGAGTTCCAAAAGAAAGGCCCCCTCCCTCCCCCTCCCCCTCTCTGCTTTCCTTCCTTCCTTTTCTCTTGACCTTCCTTCTTTCCTTTTAATTACACCACCCTCAAAAAGCATCAGGCAGGGCTGGGGGGGGGGGGGAGAAAAGAAAAAAAGAAACCCTGTTAAATAGTTTGTTCTCTCTTTCTTCTCCTTCACCCCTCCCTTTCTTGTGTGTGTGTGTGTGTGTGTGTGTGTGTGTGTGTGTGTGTGTGTGTGGTGTATGTGTATGGTGTATGTGTGTGTGTATGTGTGTGTGGTTTGTGTGTGTGTGTGTGTGTGTGTGGTGTATGTGTATGGTGTATGTGTGGCGTGTGTTTGTGTGTGTGTGTGTGTGGTGTATGTGTGTGTGTATGTGTGTGTGGTTTGTGTGTGCGTGTGCATGTGTGTGTGTATGTTGGGAGATACAGCAGAAAAAGCCAAGTCATACCTGCTGCTATACATTCTAAGAAACCTTTGAAATATGGTGCCTGTGACAACATATTGCTTTCCCACAGGAGGACATCTCACTTTGCTTGAGAGACCCAGAAAATCAGAGTGTGCTTTAACAACACTCACCTGAATTACTGGGATAAAACTGGACAGTGGTGGTGTAAGCCCTTAATCCCAGCACCGGGGAGGCGGGAGACAGATCTCTGTGAGTTCGAGGCTAGCCTGGTCTACAGAGTAAGTTTTAGGACAGCCAGGGCTACACAGAGAAATCCTGTCTTGAAAAACTAATAAATAAGCCAGGCGGTGGAAGCGCACACCTTTAATTCCAACAATCGGGAGGCAGAGACAGGAAGATCTCTGTGAGTTGGAGGTCACCCTGGTTTACAGAGCAAGTGCCAGGACAGGCTCCAAAGCTACGGAGAAACCCTATCTCAAAAAAGAAAAAGAAAACCTAACAAATAAATGGATAGATAATAAAACCTTTAAAAGATTTGTGCACCTGTCATGTGATCATTCCACGTGATCATGGCCTACAGGGATAGCTCTCAGCTTCTGGGCTCACACCAAACACTTCTTCAAGTTTTGCCCAGCACTGCAGACTGATGTTTGGGATGCTGTAACCTTCCCATCTCCCTGCTATTCCCTCCCAGCTCCCTCCATCACACCCCCCCCCGTAAAGACACCCCTGATCTGAGGTTCCCCCAGAGCGTCCGTCAGTGCAAATCCCCTAATTCTTTGCTAGATGAACAATAATCAGTGTAACCTCCTAATTAACATTGTTAAAAACTGCTAACAAAAGACACATAACAATATCTTAATTAGGGAAGGATTTCCAATTTGTGATATGGAGCATGTTAGACAAACAGAGCACAATTCTCCCTTTGTTTCTGAACTCTGGCAGCCAGAGAGATTACAAGATATGACACAACATGCACAGCATCTGCCATTTATCTTTCTATATCCTTTACACACTGGCACGCCATAATTAGTGTCATGGCTAATTTTACCTGTGTTATTGTTTGCGCTGTGATTCGGAAAGAGCAGGGGAGAATGTCTGCCTCTCTGTTTCTTCCAATGGCTGACGGAGGCTCCCAAGCATGTGTTGGAAAAGACCCTGTCTGGAAGATCAAGAAAACTTTGGGAGAATCTCTGGCCCTGCAGAATAGGATAGTAGATGGGTAGTGGTATGGATCATTTCAAATAAATATGTAGAGGACTGATTGTCTCAGTCCTCATTCCTTTTCTATGCACTCACAGCTTATTTAAAAAGTTCCTATTATCTGTCATTTAATTATTAAAAAGTGTCTACCATGTTTTCATAAATTATCTATGTGTTAGCGAAATTGGCACATGGGAGAAAGTCTCTGAGAAAAGGGATATCCAAAGCCAATTATTCTAGCTGGAAAGTTTTTTTTTTTAATATAATTGAATCCTTGAATTATTCTCTACTAGACCTTTAAGGTTTTGTGCTCCTGTTTGATTAGGGCTGCAAGGGGTGCAAGAAATAGTTAAAATTGCTAACAATTCCTAATTCACTATTTCTATCTCTTTTTTGAGGGCATCCTGAGTGCATCTTTTTCCAGGTATCTTAGGTTCTTTATTCTGAAAACAGGAGAAGAAACAATCAACATCAGATATTATTTGGGATTACTATTTGAATAATCACTATTGAATAAGCTGAACTAAATGAGAAAACATAAGACAATTACTTAATAGCAGGTCTGGCTCATAGCAAATATTTAATACATTGTACCTATAATAAATTACTTCATAATATCTAGTTATATAAGAACACATGAAGCCACTGATGCAGTTCACACTTCACAGTACTGTATATAATACATAGAACAGCCAGAGAGATTACAACACACACACACACACACACACACGCACACATACACCACACACACACACACACACACACGCACACATACACCACACACACACACACACGCACACGCACACATACACCACACACATACACCACATACATACACATACACACACATACACAAACACACATACACATACATACACATATAATATACATGTACATACATCACATACATACACATACACAAACACACATACACACCACACATACATGCATACACACACAAACACATACACCACACACACACATATACAAACACATACACAAACAAACACACACATACATACATATACCACACACACATATACCACACACACGCACACACAAACACACACACACACAAATACACGTAAGTAGACTTGCTGACTTGCTCTCCATCTGCCTAGACTTAATGGGAAGTCTAGGAAACACTGAAAACAGATTAACAGAGAAAAAGGTGGGTGATGTTGACAGACACCTTTAATCCCAGCACTTGGGAGGCATAGGCAGGAAGACTACTGAGTTTGAGGACAGCCTGGTCTACAGAGT
This sequence comes from Phodopus roborovskii, assembly GCF_943737965.1. Taxonomy (NCBI): domain Eukaryota; kingdom Metazoa; phylum Chordata; class Mammalia; order Rodentia; family Cricetidae; genus Phodopus; species Phodopus roborovskii. The sequence goes on along the minus strand of NW_026126482.1, from coordinate 17,986,652 downwards.
GGGTTCCAGGACAACCAGAGCTACACAAAGAAACATTGTCTCAAAAACCAAAACAAACAAGAAGAGGAAGAAGAGACAAGGTATACAAATTTATTCTATGCACAGACAAAATACTGTAGATACCTTAAAAGGCTGTGAGATTGAAGAGTTTATATACCAGCTTCATGGGGATATGAGCTGTGGCAGGAGTGGGGTGGGGGAGGGCAGGGGATGGAACATGTAATGCCCTACATGAGTAAACAGAAGAATCCTAGGAAAGCATCAGTTTGTATTAGTTTGTCTAGGGAAGCATCTGTCTTTTGTGTTGCTATGATAAAATGCCACGGTCTGGCAATTTGTAAAGAACAAACAGTTATTTTTTTTTACCATTGAAGACACTGGAGAGTCCAAGGTCAAGATGCTGACAGATGTGGTGTCTGATAAAATCTCACTCTGCTTCCAAGATGGCATCTCATGGCTGTGTCTTTACATGGTGGCATCTCATGGCTGTGTGTTTATGTGGATGGAATCTCATGGCTGTGTCTTTACATGATGGCATCTTGTGGCTGTGTGTTTATGTGGATGGAATCTCATGGCTGTGTCTTTACATGATGGCATCTTGTGGCTGTGTGTTTATGTGGATGGAATCTCATGGCTGTGTCTTTACATGGATGGCATCATGTGGCTGTGTCTTTACATGGAGGAAAGGTAAAAAGGGAATGATGCCATGTCATCACAGAACAGAAGAGCTGGAGCGAGGTGTTCTCTCTCTGAAACCCTTTTATAAAGATTCTAACCTCTATCTTGAGAGAGAAATCTCTCACAATTTAGTCGTCTCCAAAAGGCCCCACCTCTTCATTTCACCCCACTGGCAACATCTGGCTTTTGAAGGGGGACCATTCCTTTGTATTGTCTTCTGTTCTCCCCTCCTCTGGTAAGACTTGCTCTTCCTTGTTAATGAATTCCCTGAGAGCCTTGTGACACCTGAGTTTAAGCAGAGCAGACAGCACCCACTCCAGCCCTGGCTGTCTTTCCTAGAACCTTCTGCTCAAAATAATCCACAGGTTGAAGAGCCATATTCCGCCTGCATGTCTGGATTCTTCATATGTAATATTCTATGTAATCAAATGTTCCTATGTCGTGTCTAGACTCAGATCTAAGCCACTCAGTGACTTGTTACCAGAAGGTATCAGGGAGTAGGCAGGCCAGGACATAAACATGTCCTCTAACTTGTCAAACACAACCAACTAGAACTTCCCAGCAAGACAGAAACCCAAATAAAACAGAGCCAAAAACATTCCTCAGTTGGATAATGAGTCTAAGTCTATATTGAAAGCTGCTGACCTTGACCTGGCATTTATTCCCTTTCTCTATCCCCTCCTGCCTCCTTCCCAATGTTCCTGGTGTAAGCTGTGGTTATATCTTCTCTTGGGGAAGGTGGCTGCAATGCCAAGAAGATCGCTCCAGAGAGGTCTGTGGTGGAAATGAAGAAACGTGGGGGGGGGGGCCAGGGGGATGGGTCTTTTTCTGTCAGACACTTTCATTAATTTCTTGTTTAAAGAAAAGTGTTATTCCCAGCATCTGTTAGAGAAAGTTATTTTGAGACCTGCCAACAACAGTAAGAAAGACGACCCGGTAAGGGGCTGCTGTAATGGGTTCCTGCAGCACCCGGGAGGGATTTCGCTCAGCTCCTAATACAAGGGGTGGGGGAATGGGTATTTATTTACAGATAAGGAGCAGGGGGGAAGAGTGGTATGGATAGAACATGCTGACACAGCAAAGGAACTAGCCTGACCCAAGGAGACTCCTGCTGGAAACAGGCCAAGATGATCAGCTATCACCTGGGGAATGACAGACAGGAGGAAACTGTTCTGATCTTAAAAGTGTGGGATGTTTTGTAAATTAAGAAGCCTGCTAGCCTGGGGAGATGCTCAGTGGGGAAGAGAGCTTGCTGCACCAATACAAAAACCAGAGTTTGAATCCCTGGCACCCACGTAAAAAGCTGGGCATGGCTATGTGTCTACAATCCCAGGGATGGGGATTATGGACAGAGGCACACAGATTCTGGAGGCAGTCCTGCTAAAATTAACTAACAAGGACTCTGTAGATTAAGATTAATGGGTTTGGAGGAACAAGTGTAAGTCTGGTTATGGTCACGGTTTTTGTCGGGTTGTCTTAATCTATTTTCTGTTGCTATATCTGACCACCACATATCTATTAATTTATAAGGGATAGAGGTTTATTTGACTTATAGTTCATGAGCCTGGAAAGCCCAAGAAAAGCAGTAAGATGGTATCTTGTGGGGTTGTCTTGTTGCATCCTAACACAATAATTTGTGTCAACTCACATATTTTTCCCTCTTCTTTCCAAGCCACTAATGCCACTAAGGGAACCCCCCACGTGGCCTCATCTAATGATAATTATTTCCCAAAGACTCACAACTTCAAATGCTATTAACATGTGAGTTTGGATAGTAAGTGCCCTACATATGAAATATGGGGATATACTTAAATCATCCTTCATCATCCTTCTCTGCTTTTCTGTCAGCTTTACACACACACACACACACACACACACACACACACACACGTCACACTTAGTTAAAATATCACAGTCGGATCATACATAGGGTAATCTTATAGCACTTTAGGGTAGGGGAAAGCAGTAGAGACCACACACCTTCTGTCTTGTTTTACTAATTAGGAAATGTTAGTCTGGGCTGGGGGAAACTAGAGACAAGGAAATGACATAGTCTCTCTGTGTCAGAAGAGACAGAGCCAGAATCTTAGGGTCTGTGCCCCTAGAAGGCAAGAGATAAACACAGTTTGAATTTCTGTGAGGTAGGGTGGGCGCACATGTAGGAAAATGGAACATAAAATTCTCACTCCTCAGATGTGGGCAATTCCTGAGCATTTTGGAAAGGGCAGAAAAATTGAAGTGGGGGTAGTTTCCTGCTTTGGGAAGAGGGGAGGAGCTTACCTAAATTGACATACTTTCCTGTGTTTGCTTGCAAAAACATCCCTTTTTCATGATCCAGCAGCCTTATCAAGAGAAGTAATTTATAGAGACCATTTCAAAGGGGAGGCAGCTCAGAACTGCAGAAGAAAATATTGCTTCCGAAACAACAACAACAACAACAACACAATAAACTTCTCCTGGGCTTTATCTGTTGAAAAGGCTTGACTGTAAATCTTGGCTCTGACAGTCATCTCAGATCCATTTGAGAGGCAGCCCACAGACTCAACAGGGAGAAAGAAAACACTAAATCATGATTGCCTCATAAAAAGCCAAGCTTGTTTTTCTCAACACTCGAAAACTGGTATAGCTTTTCAAAATATCATAAATCTATTGTGCTTGCTCCTATTTTACTTAACGGCCAATTAATGTTACTGTTTAAGAGAATTAAAGCCAGGGCTGAGAAGGGGGTGAGGAGAGGGGGAGATGTCTTTAAACAGGGGCTCGTATGAAGACAGAAGTGCACATCGAGCCCTCGTTACAGATAGGCTCATTAAAACACTCCTCAGCAGAGCCTGCCACTGCCATGCACACCCATCGGTGTGATCTGGTCCTCATTAGCATCCAGAAAAAGGAAAACATTTTGCAGCACAGTCGGTTTGATGTCAAACAGGGTGACAGCGGACATGATGGCCAAGGGTCTCTCTCCTTTCCTGGAGGTTCCCCCATCAGTGAAAGAATTGAGCCCCTGAAATGGCCAAGGATACCATATCATGGGGCAGTAAAGTAGACTTAAAACAAAATTGACATCCCTGCCCACAGAGTCCCAACACCATCACTAGATGCCAATGCAGCAGCCATGGCCTTTGTCATACATTTCCCAGTGAAGACAATGTAAGTTCCCACTTGTTCTCAGTGGTTCACCTGTCACTTGTCATTCTCAAGTCTAAGCAAAGGATGAGGTAGCTGGGTGTGGGGAATGATGGGATCAGAGGGACTGATGGGGGTGGGGGTTTCCGGGTGGGAGGAGTGTTGAGTCTGGGGATTGAGGGACTAGGCATGAATATGAACACAACATGATGCTGTTGGCTGCTGCCAAGCCCCAACTCAATCTTCTGCATGCTGGTAACCAAAGATTTTAGGCAAAGAACCTGGACTCTGGCATCCCTGGCAGGATAGGCTCAGCCACCTGTCCCAGTATGCCCATGACAGCAATGAGTATGGCTGGGAACAGCTCAGCTGATAGCTCTGTTCCATCATCACTACCACAGAAACTGGGCGTGGTGGCACAGGCCTGTTAATTCCAGCTCTCTGGAGGTAGAAACACAGTCTGTCCTTCAGACTTGCCCACTGTTTATATGTCACAAAGACGTTTCTAAATCAGTCCTATTGTTCAAATTCAAGATATCAAAACAAAAGATTAAGGAGGCAAATGAAGAGCCAGAGAGGGACAAGATAGAGTTAGTGAGGCCAGTGACAAGAGCCTTCCTGCATGATCTTAGACATGGCACACTCTTTGGGTCTCCACTTTTTGGCCCTAGAAAATGAAGATGTCATTGACCATTCTAAAATGATGCAGAATGCTACTTTTACTGTGTATAAATTCCTCTGTAGCTAGATGATGATAGTTTATTAAGCCAGCAAGAGACCAGGGCAGAGTCTGAACTATTGGAAAGGCACTGTGGTCATTAGAATAGAAGACAACCAAAACCAAACAAACAAAAAGGCCAGTGTGACCACATTAGGATGAGCTGGCTGAACACACACCATGATTCCTGATGATTGGCAACATAACCCTGAGCAAAGGCTGATGGGGGGGTGTCACAGGGTCCAACACGACTAATTTGTTCTCTAACTGTAAGAATAACAAAATTCTTACCTTTAGTTGTTTTGAATTATCTTAGGGATAATTGCACTATACATTTAATTATAGATTAAAAGTGAGATGCCAACACCATGAGGAACATCTGAGAAAGAAGAAAGGAGCTTGCATCTCATGCACACGTTGAGGATCAAGTTTAATGAATGGACATGAAAGCCAGTCATAGTAAATATTGAGTCATAGTAAATTGCATCCGTCATAGTAAACATAGCCATAAATTGCACCAGTCATAGTAAATATACCCTTTCTCTTCTAGTCTTCAGTCCATCTCTCCTAGATATACATAGCTGTATTTGTCTAGGTTGAATAAAATACATGTAGAAAACTCCAGTACAAATATATATATATATATATATTGCATTATAGTTACAGTGAGTAAGGATTGCATGTCAAGTGCACAGTGCTCAACCAAATGCATGCTACTATCCCTACTTCATTTGGAGAGCCCAGTTTATAACAACACTTGAACAAAACGAGACAAGCCATACTCTACTACCACCTTCTCCTCACTAAACATCTTCATCCTTGAATGCCCTTGAAGGAGACTAGATGTGTAAAAGGAAAGAAGAATGGGAGAGAAGAATACTTATGTCAATCATAAGAGTCTCAGTGAATACATTGGTAGCTGATATTGCTGGGAAAATGCTACAGTTCAAGTCATGTGTGCACTTTCAACTACTATTATGAATTATTTACTGATACTGTTCCTTATTAGGGACTAGGCAGTATGTTAGATCCTTTCATATGTGACAGAAAACAATATCAGCAATAACTATAGCTTTTCCCACTTAACATCTGTTTTGAAGAATTCTGTATAACTCTTTGGTCATCAGGTCCTTACAGAACTGAGATAGAGGGAGATGAGGTGGGATGCTCAATGATGAGGGCAGAGTTTATAGTTCTCCAAGTTAGCTTTCTGTTGTTGTTGACCATGGCCAAAAATAACTTGGAGAGGAGAGGCTTTACTTGACTAGCACAGGTCCACCACTGAGGAAAGTCAGAGCAGGAACTCAAGCAAGAAACTAGAAGCCAGAACTGGAGTAGAGAGCATGGATGAACTCTCTTTGCTGGCTTGTTCCTGGGCTCATCATGTTCAGCTAGCTTCCGTATGCCTTCTAGGACCAGAGGTGGCATCGTTGATATCAATCAGTAATCATGGAAATGTCCCCACAGACTTATTTACTGGACAATCTGATGGAGGCATCTTCTCAATTGAGGTTCCCTCTTGCCAGATAACTCTAACTTGCATCAAATTGACAAAAACAAACAATGTCCCCCAAACAAACAAAAAAACCCACCAAAAATTAGCCAGCTGAATAATAAAAACTCAGAGACATATGTTGGGTTTTAAGCTTCAAGCTGAAGTTCAGAGAAGCAAAGCAGGCAAGCCAGTAGATCTTACCTCTACCAAGCTGAAATGGCAATCCTGTCTCCATGAATCCTCAGAGGCAAAAGCTCTGAGTTCCTGTCTTCTCCTGCCTTATATGCCTTTCTCCTCTAGCCATATCACTCCTGTCTCTACCTCCCTAGTGCTGGGATTAAAGGCACATGATCCCAAGTGCTGGGATCAAAGGTGTGAGCTCTGTTACTCTTCATTCTTGTGTAGGCCAGGGTGGACTTGAACTCAGAGAGATCCATTTGCCTGACTCCTGAGTCCTGGGTAAAAGATATGGCCACCACTGCCTGGCTCTATGGTTTGCTAGTATGGCTGCTGGGATTAAAGGTGTGTATCACCATTGCCTGACCTTTATGGCTTGTGGCTAGCTTTGCGATCTGAATCCCCAGGCAAATTTTAATAAATCATAAATAATATATCACCACAACCAATTACCTCACTAGTGGAATCAAATTCAGGAAGGAGAGAAAAGGGCAGGTGAGAGAGAGGTGGACTGAGCAGTAAGCTGGACTTTACATGGAAAAAAAGAGAGAAGTAAGATGTGGGCAGGCTGGGGACAGTCACCGGGAGAGTGGAGAAAGACTCAAGAGGTCCGACCATGGCAGGAATGAAATCCTATGAGGAAGGAGAAAATTTTAACTATCCCACAACTACTATCCTTCCTTATTTTGGAGCTTACTTAATTTTCCTTTGTTGTCAATTCTTTGGGTCAGAAGTCATGGTTGAGGCTCTGCCTCTAACTTGGGGTCTTGTTGTTCATTTTCTACATTTCACATGAACAGCCATTGTTACTGTGTTAACCAGTTTTTCCAGCTCTGTAATAAGTACCGGAGAAAAGCAGTTTAGGGGAAAGAGATGTATTTTCAGCTCATGGTTTAAGAGGTTTCAGTGTGTGGTCATCTGGCTGTATTACCTTTAGACCTGTGATAAAGCACGGACATCAGGGAGGAAGGGTGTGATAGAAGAAAGCTATTTACTTTTCCAAAACCAGGGAAGACATTGAGATAATGCATAGCACCAGAGGACACATTATCAATGGCGTACTTCCTTCAACGAGGCCCACATTTGAAAGTTAACCATCACCTCTCAGCAATGAAATCAAATTAGAAATCCATCTATGTGTTAATTCTCTGATGAAGACAGAATGTGGTCCAGTCATCATCAGTAATTGGATCCACCAGCTGGGGACCAAGTCTTCAACATACAACACTTTAGGGGAGGGTTGGATATCTTATATCTAAACTGTAAGAGTCATCATTGCTCAATTCAGTGTCTGAAATTTCAATTGTTAAAAAAAAAAAGAATCATTAAAAAGTGCTGGGCTTGGGCTGGAGAGATGACTCAAAAGTTAAGAGCACTAGTTGCTCTTCCAGAGGTCTTGAGTTCCCAGCAACCACATGGTGGCTCACAACCATCTATAATAATATCTGGTGCCCTCTAGAACACTGTATACATAATAAATACATTTTTAAAAAGTGTTGGGATTAACCAAGACTGCATGACCCTCTGTGGCCTGTCTCCAAAGTCCTAGACAGAGCTAAGGAGACCTTTCAGTGACTTCTCCAAGTCTGTCATTGTAAATAAGTTGTTTCCCCAGCCTGAGTTATTTCAAGCACAGATGCTTTCTGCAGTGGGCATATGACAAAAGAAAAAAATCAGTCAAGCAGGCTGACTGGATGATAACCACTCTGAGAGGCCACACCATGGCTACTTGCTGGTTGCTGCTTGCCTTAGACTTCTGTAAGTGTGAAGATCTGGTGTGTTTCTTCCTCCAAACCCTGGGGTGAGGCGCAGAACCCTGGATGTGCAGGCCCAGGGTTTCTGCCAATGATGTTTGCCTGCAAGTTAAGCAGCTGGTCTCTAGAGACCCAGTCAGGTCTCCAAGATACATTTAAAATGACCAATACCCAATGCAAGCTAAATCCTTGAACTCTCAAGTGTGTCCCTCACCAGCCCATGGTTGTATGGTTGTTTTCCAACAAATGACTATATACAGACTGTGAAAGTTGCAAATAGAGAGAAAACTAGTAAGGGCCTAAACCAGGGAGACAGTATGAGTTGCTCACTTCCTTCTTCTAGAAAGTGAATATGATAAGTTGAGAAGTTGTAGCCCAAGACTGTTAGGGCATCTGGGAAAGTGGTGACTTGGAGTTTTGTTGCCAAGGCCACTTGTTCAGTCATTTGTCTTGCTAACAGTTAGTGAACAGGCCTCTCTGAGATTTTGGATTAACGTTCTCATGATGTCATTCTTTGCGCCTAATTAAATGAAAATCTTTGCTCAGGCATAAAGAACTCTTTCAGTCTATAGAGTATTGCTACTTCCTGGACTGTTAAAATGAACAGCCCTAATTTTTCTGGAACTTTCCGTTTGTTTGTTTGTTTTGAGATGAAAATAGCTACGATTTCTGAAGTTTAGTGCTTCAGCAGTAGAAATGATGCGTTATCTCTGCACCTGAATCAGAGGACAAGAGAGCCTAGAAGACGGAAGTGGATAGTTAGCAGTGTCTTGTTCGAACGTTATGGACACTGCCACTATGCCCATACTGAGGGTCAGGCTGGATAGTTTTGTGTGTGCCATCCCAGCCACCTTTCGTGTGGTTATGGGTCTTACCAGGCCCCACCAGGATGGATCTCCTGCCTCCAGTGGCAAACTACTCTCATGTCTCACCGTCACCTGCTTCTGAGTCCTTCTATGATAAGAGAAAGGGGGTAGCATGAGGCCTGCGATTTGGGGCAACTGCTCAGACCCAGAATTCTATTGTATTGGACGATTATTGCAGCATGGTGTCCACACTATGGAGTTAGGCTGGTAGTTTTAAAATCTTAATGTCCCATCTTGTTTCCACTCTACATTCATAGATCGTCCCTATGGGAACAGATGGCTTCTAGGCATCTCTAACTGGACCAAAGAAGGAGGAGGGTGTGGAATGGTATTCTAAACACAGGCCTGGGCAAGAGCACTGTGGAGTGGGTGGCAGTCACAGAGATTATCCCAACACTTATAGAGACACCCGCTTCTCTGCCCTCCCTGCCCTAACTTGTTGGTGAATCACCTTTAGCTTCTCCCATATGGTGATGATTGATGATTTCCAAAATGGTAACAGACACTGTGGGTCCCTCAAATCTGTCCTGATAGCTAGTGTTTCCTCCCTAGATTAAGCACTTGATGTGGACTATGTCTAATCTTTATATATGTGCACTGCCTAAAGAATATCCCAGATAAGAATACCTGTCAATACCATCACAGCAGACTTCTCACTGTGCATTGAAAGCCTCCCCTTAATGTCTTCCCTGTGAGGAGAGGCTCCTCTTAGCCAGGGTGCCTTCAGGTCTGCCCCCAGGCTTGTCCTCAGCTTTCTCCCCTCCAGGATGAGGTATTAGACATCCCCAACATTACTTGTAAACTTCTCGAACATTCTTGTCACCATTTGGTTTCCTTCTATGGTCAGAAAATTGGGTCCTTGTTTTTCAAGTCCCTTTTTAAAACACAGTGATCTCATTTTAGTATATATGTCTGATTAGTACAATGTGTCTCACAGACTCTAAATTCAACTTTAAAGTTGAATTTCACATTATATTAGCTGCGGCCATTTGATATGAAACTGTATTCATTTAATCCACATTACTGCCCCCAAAGCTAATATTTCTCTTCCTATAAAATCATAGCTAGAAAAATTAAAAGAGCTAATAAGCCAATTCTCAAGCCTCCAACCATTAAAATGGAGAAACAGACGGAGTTCGGTAAAATATTCAGATTTCATTGTTTGGGTGTACGCTTTTTTCTTTTCCCGAGTGGCATAATAGGATTATAAAAACAAAGCTAAACAAAAACATTGGACTCAAGCCCTTAACTCACTGCCTTTGCCTTTACAACCTCAGATGAATCATTTGCCCTCTCTCTATACTTTAATACTTTATGGATTTTTACATGAACACACCCAGGCAACAACATCCCCAATCCATGAGTGCTTGCACTGATGTCTGACAACACGGTAGGATGAATGCATGCTTTGGTTTGAAAGAAGTGCTACTCAGGCCCTCAAGATTCTACAGGTTTAAAGAAACTGTTCTTGGACTGGGGCTTAGGTCCATTGGTAGAGTTCCTTGCTTGCACGAGCTTTGGGCCCCATCATCAATAGCACTTAATGTAGATATGGTGGTACATGTTTGTAATTGCAGCTCTCAGGAGGTAGAGGTAGGAGGATCATAAATTTAAGGTCATCCTGGACTACATAGTATATTCCAGCCTGGGCTATATGAGCTCCCAAACAGACAACAATAGAAGGAAGAAAGAAAACGCTTTTAGTCTTGGACTTTACAGGACTTAGGCAGGTGATCGATGGGTGCTGACTCAATAGATGCACCCAAATCTGGACTTTTTCTGGATTGATCCCTTGTAAGCCTTTCTCAGTGAGAGAAAATCTATTATGCCTGGGTTGTTCCTTGATACTCTCCCAGGAAGCTTCTCGGTCCTCATTCAAATAAACTTCAGTTCTCTGGATGTGTCCAACTGTGTACCAGAACCCAACTGGCCCAGCCTTGTTCATTCCAGACCCTTATGCACATTTCCATAGCTGGCTCGGGGCATGGTAACATATGGAACAGCCATTGTTAGACAGGACATGGCCCTCTCGTGTATTTTCACTTTCGACTGTCCAGGAAAATTCTTCAAGTGTGATGAGTAAGTATCAAATGCTTAATTCTGTAGCTAAAAGAAAAAGAGGGAAGTTTGAGTAAAACCTGACTCATCTCTAGTGGGAAGAATTTCATATTTGGGTAGGCAAAGACACTGACTGATGGTACTGCTGTGGTCATAGAAACTGATTTCAGAAATTACACAAAACTAGTTTGTGACTAAAAAAATCTACATAGGTAAGCACTTCCGATGTGTGACAGGCAAGTCTAAGAGGCTCTGGAAACAAACAAATGTATGCGAGTTCCCCCTTATCCACTGGGGAATATATTCCAAGACCCCCCCATCTATAGGTACTGAATTCTGTCATCTTGCACATGTTCACATTAACTAAGCCACTGTCATATGCTGTTGACAGTTTGAGCTGCAATGGCAAAGTTAGCACAAATTTCTTTGTTTCCCACAATTTTATGCATCCATTATCAGTCCTTACCATAGCTCATAACAATTGTAGCATATGAATTTTCACCTCTTGACTTGCAGGGAACATTTCATGGCTTGTCTTTGGCATATCTGAATTGCCAACATTAGAATTCTTGTACTTCGGGAGCATTAAGTAAAATAAGGGCTCTAGAAAATAGCACTGGGCTATTATGATAGGAAGTTTGATACTGAACTAACTGGCAGGTAGCATGCAGAGTGTGGATGTTCTGAGCAGAGGGATGATTTATGTTCCAAGGAGGTCAGAGTGAGATGTGACATATTTCATCCCACTACTCAGAAGTGCTCACTTTAGAACCAATGAATTATTTCTAGAATTTTCAATTCTCTTTCACTCTCTAATATATAGGCTGCTCTTGACCACAGGAAACTGAAACAATAAAAAGTACCAGTTAGTTAAATAAATGAATGCCATTGTAGGCTGCTGTCCTAGTCAGTATTCTATTACTATGAAGAAGCACCATGACCAAGGCAACTCTGGTATTCCCACAGCACTCATAGTATGCTTTGTCACACCACATTTGATTACAGCAAGCCTGGCTGCCACATGCTCTCTGGGGTTGTTCTCTTTTGGGGACTGTCTTGACCTGTAGACGTTTCCATGGGTTTTAGAGAATTGCTGCACATTGGCTTCCTTTCTGATGGTACACCCCAGCCTTTCCAGCTCTCTGTTCTCCACAGCATCCTTCTTCTGAACATGTTGATTGGCTAATTTTCCTCTTTGTTCATCAAATGCTTACCGCATGGCTGGCATAGACTCCATATATTGCTGTGCATGGGAAGTATAAAAACGAGAATCCCACCAAAGTTTCATTACAGTATAGTGACTTTATAACTTAATGAAACAATTAATGAAACAGATGTGATAATTTAATGACGTGAAAAAATCCCCAAACCACTATATGTTTTTTTCCTTGTTTGTTTTTGACCCTGATTGAGGGATCCTCCCTTTGCCCCCAGACATCCCCCCGCCCCCCCGCCCCCCCGCCCCCTCCTGCCGCATTGCAAGGAGCTTTCATTTTCTTTTTTGGTGCAGGGGTGATCTGCTTTCAGAGTCTTGAGGACAGGCACCATCTCCTTCAGCTCCCGCACTTCCACAGTACCTAGCAGGCTGAGGATTTTTGTGCACACATTCCCATGGAGTGCTGTTGACAGACTTCTGAATTGGGAAGCAGAAGCATCAAGGATGCACTCGTGTCTGAAGCCTGTTCTGGATGGTGCAGGCACCGGCAGCAGGCAGCAGCAGATGGGGGAGGAGGAGAAGGAGGGCAATGCTCTTCCTTGATGCCTTTGAAGGAAAAAATGTCCCCCACAGCCTCTGCTGATGGTGATATTTGGGGAGCTTGTAGAGGATAGAAGGTGGGATTAGCTTGAGGAAGTGACTCTCTTGGTATGGATCTCAATGTACAGCTTGTTCCTCTCCTTTGCTTCTCTTTTGCAGGAGGGAGTAGAGAAGGCTATAATGTCATCCAGGATTCCAAAGACCCGCTCTTGCCCAGCCACCCAGCTGGGGAAAGGGGTTTTAGATCACACAGGAAATGCAAGGTTGACTGAAAGGAGAATTCCTTCTATGTAGCTTTTGGGAGACCATCACCTAAACTGGGATGGGATTTGTTTGTAGTATAGTTATTTGGGGGTCACCCATGAGTCTTCAAGCATCCCCACACTCGTATTCCTGTAAGTAAGCTTAATTAACTCATTGGCTAGCAAGGTGGACTTGGATGGAATCATTTCTTTAGGCTGTTCTTGGTGCCCTTTCTGGGATGAAGAGATGTTTTGTTTAAGTGTCCCTAGGAAAAGCCACACAATAAATGGTTAGGACTTGTGAGTGTGGCATATGTTGGCAGAGTTACTCTTTGGTGGTTATCTAGGACAAACAGCCTTGTTTTTCATCCCTTTGTGCCCATGTCTATTGCCATTGTTGTGAAGGGCCAGGGACTTGAAGGTCCTCCTCACCAATTTCTGTCTCAGTATCACAGGGGCCTCCTATGTTGCTAGACTCCAGTTTGACCAAGTACCAAACCTGCTAACTGCTCAGACTCCCCTGCTTCCTGTGGAAGAAATGGCTTGATCCACAATACCGCCCCTTGGAGCTTGGGTCTGATTTTCCATAGATCCACTGAGTGGATTATCACTCCTCCATCTGTTTCCCATCTCAGTGTACTACAGTTTCAGTTGACAGATGTGTCCTGACCCTATAGAATGTGATGGTTGTGTTATTGTTTCTTGTTCCCTTTATTGCTTTGGAGTGATTCTTGGAAAAAAAAAGAGGCAGGCAGAAACATCTTCACCTCATCATCTAAACACTTGGTTATCTTTTCAGAAACACTGATGAGCACCACACGTGCAGGGGCATCTTACAATTCAGAAGGAAAGCCAGATCTGTCCCTCCTCAGCCTCCTCCTTTCCTCTCCCCATCAATATAATAAAGTGTATCCCTCTTATTCCAGCACTGAGTTCCGTTTCCTTGCCATCCACACATTCCTCCCAAATCTCCCCCAGGCCCTGCCCTCAGCCCAGGCAGGCAAGGCTAAGCTCTGAGTGACTGGGAAGAAAGCACCGTAGAGTAGGAGGGAGGAGAGCATTACAAGGAACCAGCTGCTCTTTGGAGGTTCATTTTCATTTTGGAAAGTAGCAGAAGCAATTACTGTGCCTCATTAGAAGCCCCAACTAACATACTGGCTGCAAAATTATATTTGGAAAACCCTACTCACTTAGCTCTGAAGTGGTGAGAGGGTGAGAATGGCTGGAAGAGGCAGGAGAGAGAGACTGGAGCAGCCTGCCGAGATCACATTCACAAGCAGGTGATTTGAAGTTCCAAAGGAACCAGGCAGCATTGGAGCTGCGACACCAGGCCAAACAGAGACCTGAATCGGGATGCTCCAGCCCTTTAGGAAAGCAGACTTTCTGGGGCGAGGCCTGTGACAAGTGAGGAGTAAGTTTAAGAGGCCCGTTTAATGTGATTGATGCAAAAGTCCAAATGGCACAGCTGACTTCCGGGATCGGCTGCCAACTTCTGGGGTCCACCCTGATGCCTGGTCCTAAGTTACCCGAGAGCCCACTGCACCCTGGAAAGTTTCCATCTGATCCCCAGCTGCTGGTGGATCTAGCAGGCTACCATCATGGTTTGCCTTGGTTCAGAATCAAAGGAATATATTCTTGGGGCTAGGAAGAGAGGGGCCACGGTGTTTGAGAGCTGGACATGTTCCAGGAAGAGCTCAAGGGGAAAGGAAAGACAGAAAAGAACAACAATAACAACAACAACAAACACCAAACTTGTGTTCCTGTCATCCTTTAGAGTCCTTCCTTTGAATGATTGATTTTCTGAGCTGAGTGATTACACTGTACTGGTAAGGCATCTTAGAAAGTAGTTTTTATCAGGACTGCTGAGGGTGGCTTCCTCCTAAAGAACAGGATAAGACAAACTCCAAACCAGGGCCTCTGCCTATAAGGATGAAGGTGAAGAAGAAATTGGCTATTAGCATTTGTATTGGTTTTCAACTCAGGCAGTACCCAGATCCCTTAAAGTGATAGCCATAGTAACCTGTATTGACTTCTGCCTGGTTATCGACCTCTGGCTTTCTCACAAAGTGTCACATATAACATTCAGGCAGATGGTATGTGTTCTCTTTTTAAAAGAAGTAACATCAATGATGTTTTACTGACTCTCCCAGAGCCACAATCGACCAACAACATGGCTGAGACATGAACTCATAGCTATGACATGAAATCGGGAAAGCCCTGAGTTATTTGACTCATTATAGGTATAACATAAGAACGTGTCACCTAAGCCTGGAACTTAAGGAATAATTTACCTCAGATTTGGGGACTAGGCCTGCCGTCTTAGCTACAGTCTTTGGCTCCACTCACACACCCGACATCTTTGTCTGTACACTTGCTTCTCTGAGCCCTAAGCTTCCTCTTGCGAGGGCAGCAGCCACGTGGTGTTGAGGGGCTATCTTGCTGCAGTACTGACTTGGCCAGGAGAGTTACTCATCTGAACTTTATTCTGTGAACACCTCCCCCCGCCTAGGCCCCAATAATGGCACGTATTTAGGTGGACACAAATCGCTTCATGAGGCTCTTTGACCTGCCTAGTATAGAAGAGCAGAGACAACTCTAAGAGATCTGTCCAGTGCCATTTACCTACAAAAGCAGCAAAGGAGCCTGGGAAGTTAAGTAGAAGTTGGTGAAGGAAGGAGAATGCAGGTTAGGAGACACACAAAGCCATTGTTTAATTTGCTTTGTTTGGGCTGGAGAGCTGGCTCAAGGGTTAAGAACACTTGATGATCTTGCAGAGGACCTGAGTTCAATTGCCAGCACCCACATGGCAGCTTACAACCATCTGCAACTCCAGTCCCAGGGAACATGATGCCCTTTTCTGAATTCCATGGGTACCAGGCACTTGTGGTGCACATATATACATGCAGGCAATATATAGAAAAAAATAGTTTGCTTCATTTTAGGGGAAAGGCAGTTAGCATTTATGGGGACCTTGTGGTAGGCTGGTCACTTCAGTTCTATATGCATGGTTTTATTTAGCATTATTAGTCCTTTCCTGTGTCTCCCCAATTGGATTGTTGGGTTGGTGAGATCAGGGGCCATGCCTTTGGTGTCTTTCATGACCATTTAAGTTACATTGGATGAACTATTGCCTTACCTGCCTCACTCCCATTCTCTCCCAAGGACCTCCCGATGCCAGCCATGGGAACTGATGTCTTCTTCTTCCTCCTCCTCCATTTTCACAGCTGCTACATTTCACAAGGAATTCACTGAGCTGCCCCTTATGTGGCCGAGGGAAGAATAAGTTCCTTCCTGGATACTCCCACTTTGGTGGCCTGTGAGTGGGAAGGGTAGAAAGATGAAGCAATATTGCTTCAAGAAACTGAATCCAACCCCTGAAGTGAAGTGGAACTCAATGGGTTTGTTCTTTATGATCTGTTCTCTGTTACCCCAGCTCCTATGTGCACCCAGGTACTATAGGTTTTCAAGCACTTAAATCCTCAGTGGTAGCCTGTCTTAATCCTTAGGGGGTGTTTCTAAAGGAAAAGAAGCAAAGTGTAACACCAGATCCAAATGTTTACGTGGCTACCTGGGGAAAAAATGCATAGACAGAGTGGGAAGATGGATGGGTGCATAGATGGATGGATGGATGGATGGATGGATGAACGCAGAGATGGGTGGCCTATTGAAAGGGATCTGTGCAGTTCTGAGTGTTCCATTCTTACTTCCTTCACCTTGTTTTGATGGCTCCACCTCCCTGGGCAGCATTGATAGACGACAATGGAACAGAATGGAGCAGAACTGCCTTCGGGACTTTTCAAAATGTTCCACCCCTGATTCAAACACAGCCGGAGACTCTGGCCTAGTCTGCATCAGCCAGTCCCCAGGAAAGGTGTTTCTGAAAAGCTTCTGCTGTGATTGTTCATGGCTCCCAGGGTAAGCAAGCCCTCTATGCTGGTTTCAAGGGCAAACCTGCCTAGAAAAGATTCCATCATGAACAGTGGTTAAGTAAGACTGTTGCCGGTTGCTACATATTCTTTTCCAAGAAGGTAGTGTGAATAAGACACATTGTGTTCTTATTTGCATAAAGCTTGCACCTTAGTTGATAAAACAGCTACAAAGAAATGAGGGCGAGGACTGTGACTTCATGATGCAAAGTGCCATCTTGGAAAAAGAATGGATGAATCAGGTGGCCTTGGTACAGCCTCCATGAGGCTGTGTGGTGATGCACCCAACATGAGGGCTACTCTTTAACTCTATAGGATCCCCTAGAGACCATCTTTTAAATAGTTGTATTGGGGGCTGGAGAGATGGCTCAGTGGATAAAAGCACTTACTACTCTTGCATAGGGTCTGGGTTTGATTCCCAGTGCCAGCATGTTGGCTCATAACCGTCTTTAATTACAGTTTCAAGGTATCTGGCACCTTCTTCTGGCTTCTTTGGGGACCAGGCCACACACATAGTATTCAGGTAAACACACACACACACACACACACACGTATAGCATATCCACATATATATGTATATGTAGAAAAATGGAGATATACCCACCTCTTTAAATAATTGCATCTTACAAGCCACAAATTGAGGAGATTCAGGAAGAATGTGATTTGCCCACAGTCATGTAGCAAGTTAGCAACAGAACATAAGATCTGTAAGTCCTCTTTCTTAACTGCTCCATCCACCACCATCTAATCTCTCTGTGTGTCTCTCTCTGTCTTTCTCTCTGTCTCTCTCCCGTGGAGGTTCCTTTAGGTGCCATGCTTACATTATGGGCTGTATCAGTTACTTTAAAAGGGAGGTGGCTTGAAACATGGGGAGCAGGGACCACGGGCACAATTTCCCTTCCAGTGACTGGCAGGCTTTCACTTCTCTCATCACTTCGGGCCAGTTACTCTCCTACATGAAATGCCCATGGGTTGCAGGACCAAGGCAGAGGGTGGAAGCCTAATCAAATGTTGCAAATTATAGATTTCTGGATGCAGAAGCATCCGCTTAGCATGGCCTGACAGCTGTTCTGAATACCTTCCCTAGAGACTGCAGGGGAGAGAGAGGGAGAGGGAAGGAGGGAGCAGAGAGGGAGGGAAGGCCATCCCCCCAAATCAATTAGGAATAAACATAAGCTTCCTTCCAAATTAAAACAAGCAGACACTAAGGACAGCGTCTCTTTAGGTCACCCTCAGTTGCTCCTGATCTCCAACCGTTTGACATCAGCAGTCCCCCTTCTCCCTTTCTCTCTGCCTGGATCTCTCTCCTCCCTCCACCACGCCCCCCTCCCCATCCCTTCTCCTTTCTTCTCTCTCCCTCACACCATGTTACCATTATTGTCAGTAGAACGAGCTGCATGCATGCCAAATCAGGTCATTCACAAATATAGAACAAACGTCTGTCACTACAGATTTACCACTATGACGAAGGCTTGGCCCTTCTGTCTGTAGAAATTGTGCCCATTAGTGCTGTGACATCCCAGCCCCCAGAGCCTTTTAACCCTCTATCTCAGCCCCACGGAGGCCAGCACTCTTCCAATAAACATCGTGTGAACATCTCCAATGGCATTGTAATGCCTCCACGTGCAGGGCACAGTCCGAGTTGTTTTATACCGCCTTTCGCCAATGCCCATGTTGAAAGCCACTTTCTGGGGTTTACTGCTTAACTGTAAATATTTGTTTTGGACTGAAATCTGCTCGGAAATATTTCCCTAATACCAGGTAGCTAACAATACTCAATTAAAGAGAATGAGCTGGAGTCGAGACACCCTCTCAAGAAAGAAGAACTAAACAAATATTAAACTCTATTTACTCTGCCCAGAATTCTCTGTTGGACATTTTTAATTCATTGTGAACTTTTACACTGTTAAAAGCAGCCGGCTTCTCCTTTTCATCACACATTCAGATGCACTCAGTGAAAAACGGGGAGGGGAGAGGGATGAGAAGAGGGAAATAATAGAGAGAAGAGAGTCAGTGTGAGATGAGACATTGGCTGTTTATTTGGTCTTGTTCTCCAATGCTTTGGTTCATTTCAAAGCACAAAAGCCAAAGACTCACACCTAGGAACGAAATAATTGCTGATGAGGGTTATAATTCAATATAGAACAGAGACTGTCCCCAAATTGGAGTTCTTTTCTGGCTTTGCTAACAATTACAGAAGTCTAATGCTATTTTAAGGGACTTCCGAAACCCAAGATAAAACAAATGGCCCAAAGCAAAAAGTGTAACCTAAAACCTATATAACCTGAGTCTATTTTAGTGCATAGACTGAGTCTGTTTTCATAGCTAAGAACTTTGACTATTATTTGTGAGAGGAGGCAGCAGGAACTACCAGTGTTACAACAAGAAAACCAGACCCGTTCTAATTCCTTCAAATACCAGAATCACCTCAATGATCCTGCTTGTAAATGACTTTGGCAGTTAATTAGGACACAGTAGTTATCTCCATCTCTGAGTTGTTATTATTTTGTTCTTTTCTTTGATCACTAGTTGGCTGGTTCAACCATCGTTCAGCCTGGGTTGCAATTAGAATTCATTACCATGTGATGCTGGGGGTGGTGGCCTATGAGAAGTGGGTTGAGAGTCTTGCAAACACTGAATCATGCAACACTTTAGCACTCACTTTCATGCATGTTTGCCCGCATGTTGATGACCTGGAAACACAGGCTTACACTCCATATTTTTGCCATGTTGCTCCTGACTAGTTTCTTCGGTGGTAGGAATAGAACAATATGGGCTTCCTCCAGGGGACAAAACAACACCTACTTCTTCAGCATGGGAGGGTGAGAGGAGCAGATGGATGCAAACCATGCTCAGAGGGGGCCAGCAGAGCACAGGATGGAGAGGGAAGGAAACTACCTGACAGCACACCTGGGTACTGCCAACCATTTTGGCAGCCAGGCTGGCCAGGGAGCAGGAAGGCTCAGGCCCAGAGGAGAAAGGGGGGTTGACTAGTGCTGCAGAGATCAGTCTTTCCAGGGGAGAATAGTCTGGGTAGCTGATTCCTGGACCAGAGGGTTTGAAAAGCTCAAATGCTGAGCCAGCACGATGGAGCAGCCCTGTTATCCTAGCACTTGGGAAGTAGGCAAATCAGGAGGTCAAAGACAGCTTGAGCTACAGGAGACCCTGCTTCAACGATGTGTAGGGAGGAGGAACCATAGTCCTACTTCTCACAAGCTATGAAAGTTTATAAAACTTTGAATATTGTAAACATATTTCCTGGATTCTCAAAGACCAAGAGAGGAAAAATGCCCCGTTGCCTTGTTGCCTGACTGGAGACATGTCATAGTTAATGCACACACATTCATTTTGATGGTTTTATCTCATGTTCATGGAAAAGATATGTTCCAATAATGGACATAAATGATCGTGTTGGTTCCACGGATAAACTGTGTAGCACCCAGCACCTGGGAAGCAGAGGTGGAAAGGTTGTAAACTTGAGGCAGGCATGGCCTATCTCAATACAGACAAACAATCAATAACTAAGGGGGGTGGTGCTGGACACACAAGGCACACACACTGTTCTCTGTAGGTGGCATAAGAGATCTTGTTTGCCGGAAGAAGGGTGTGCTTTGGTACCCGGGGTCTCCCCACCTGACGCTTGTGTGTTGAGGCAGTCTATTGCTTTTGTCAACTGATCGGAAGGAAGCCTGCTTGTCCCTGCTTCACAATCTGTGCGTGCCTCTTTTCCAGTTTTCTTGCCAGAGAGTTTCCCTCGTGTCGAGAGTGGGACAGCAGAGGTGGCATGGCGGTGACATTACTGAAGGGTCATCCGATGTGATGACAGGAGTCTTCACCCTAAACAAATTGTGTGGGCTTCAGGGCTTGTGGATTTTAGTGCAACACAACACCTCCATCCAGAAGTGTTGACCCAGCTTGGTGACTTCCTAAGCATGGGAGAGGTCTTGCTTTGTCCTAGATATGATTATGTGCCAGCACGCCTTTCTTAGTCGTTTTCTGTTGCAATAATGGAATACCACAGACTGCATCATTTATAAAGAAAATAGATCTGGAGGCTGGGAAGTCAAACAGCTTGATGACACTGGCACCTACTGAGGGCTGTCCTTCCTTCCTTCCTTTCTTCTCTCTCTCTCTCTCTCTCTCTCTCTCTCTCTCTCTCTCATTCTTTCTTCTTTCTTTCTTCCTTTCTTCTTTCTTTTTTTATGCATTCTTATATTTTTGGTTGTGAGCCTAGGCTTTGATGGCTGAGCCATCCCTCCAGCCCCTTGGCTGCATTCTAGTATAGCAGAAGGCATCACTCGGTAGGACAGAGCAAAGGCATGCCAACTGGAGAATTCTGTCCTCTTCTGGTAAAGCCTTCAGCCTCATCAAGGGATTTCCCAGTCTAAAGACCAAGTAATTGCAGTTACTCCCCAACATCCCTTCTCCTAATGCTGGTAGCATAGAACACAGAAACCAAAATACTGTTTTCCTCTTTACCAGTCTCACCTCTTCTTCCAATCCATTGGTTATCAGGTTGTAGGAGAAAAGATGTTCTATTTGACTTTTCTCTTGTGCAGAACTATGGAAGAAAATCTAAGCAGGGAAGGCCATTTGAAGAAAATGACAGACAAGGGATGGGGTGGGGAGACCAGGCACAGCATCACTGGGCAGTGAGCAAGAGGAAGGAAGTCTGCAGGAAAACCTTTACTTACGAACTCAATTTAGAATAAGGTCTCCATTGTTTGTCTTAGAATGGCCAGAGTTCGTGAGGTCTTGCCTTGACCCCAGGGGCCCCATTCCTCCATTCGAGGCCAGCTCTGAGTAGGAGGAAGCCATATATCTCCTAAGAATATTTCTGCTTGTGCTTAAGTTAGTCACATTAAGAGAGGGAAATGAGGTCATGTGAACTTTCCCTGGACATGCTGATGGGAGTGTCCCAGCTGATACAAAGGATTCCTTGTGAAGCACGCTCCTGTCTGGGGAGAGTCAAGCTTACTTTACTGACTGTCATCGACTTTATCAACGCTAGGGAAGGCAATGAACATCCTAGAATGGTGACTCCATAACATGTTGCTGCACACGCAGGTGGCCAAAAGCCATGGTGGGAAAGGCTCTCCACAGCAAGTGAGGCAAGGCACAGAATATTGTAATGACCAGGTCAGTTCTGGTACTAGTTTCCCCATTATTTCAATTCACACATAAAAAAATGATTGCCAGACTGTAGGTAGCTTAGGATTAAATCCTAACGTGTCTGGCTGGCAAGATGGTTCAGTGGGTAAAGTTACTTGTTGTCACTCATGTGACAGGAAGAGAAAGCTGTCTCCTGCAAGCTGTCTTCTGACTTTCTCATACTCTGCATCCACGTATACCCTCTTACTGAGACTAGTTGTTCGAAACCTTAAAAACAGAAGTGATTGAACTGGCATCAAACAAGGTTCAAAGGCAGACAAGAGTGCTTATTTGGGGCTTCTTTGGCACCCCAGAAATACTTTTTAGCATCTTTCATTGGTGAGGCTCTCTCTCTTGTGTGGCTAGTAAACATGATGGTGATCTAGGCACAAACGGGTAAAGGGGTTGGGGGGGCATGCTCTTAAAATAAAAATTAAGAACTTTGGACAGAGCCCTAACCACAGAGCACCCAACCCCTTCCATCAGAGAGCCACCAGCTTCAGTTTCTTGTATAAAGGCTAGTGCCATGTCCCTCCCTATACTACTGCAAATTATGAATAAAGACTTGGTGAAAGGCATCAGAACTCTCCAGGAGTCAGTAAAAGAAAAGGGAGCTGGCTGGGTTTTTGTTTTTTATTTTATTTTATTTTACTTTTTACTAGCAATGTCTCCACAAAATGGAGTTGAAGAAGGAAAACACCTGCTTTGACAACTGTACCCATATATTTCTTACTTTCTCACCTTGAAAATAACTGATTCCCAATGACCCAAGAAAGAGGGGCTGCTGAGCTCTGGGAGGATGCAGAATCTGAATATTTATTTTGAAAGGACCTCGGTTGACAGTAGCAGTAAGTATTCTGCATCCAAACAAAATTGAACATAGCCAGAAGCAAAGCCACAGTGATTGTGAAAAAGTTGGAATACCTCAGAGTGTCTATCTGAACTCTACCCTGATTTGGAAAGATGCAGACTTAAGAACAAACAGTAACAAGACCCCCAACAATTTAACTGTGGCTTGCTACCTGATCGAGAGACAGAAATAAGCACCCAACCACACACAAACTAGAGTCCAGAACACTTCAGAGAACATCAAGTTCAAGGGCAGTCTTCCTGAGTGAGATATCTGGGGTATGGACATGTCTGAGGATTTGCATGCCATTTGCATAACTTGTACATGCCCCACATCAGCTTTGGGAATTTGTTTTCAGCTTCTCAGAATTCCAAAGCCGTTCTTTGTTTTGTGCTCTAGAACTATCTTGCTCACAATGACAACCCTCCAAAGAGGTATTTCATGCTTATTGTAGGCATCACTTTTTTTTTTTACATACAATTCATTGCCATTGTTGAATCATCTCTCCTTCCTGCATGCTATGCAACACTCCATATCCAGACAAATCACTTATCACAAGTGTTTACACATGAGAGTAAATGGGCTTCTCTGAATCATTGGTGAGTGGGGCCTTGGGTCTGGCTATTCACAACTTGAAAGTTATGTGTGAAATAGCTAAGCAGACAGAATGCACGATCAATGTTGGGAGACTTTTTATCAGTCTACGCTGATGATAATTTGTAGTAAGATCTGTATTAGGCATGAGAGTAGAGAGAGATGCTTCGGAGACTTGACTAAGGTCTCCAGTATCTGTTGCCTGCAGTGGGAGTGCGCATTAGCAGGAGGAATGCTTCATATTGCAATTCTAGAGTCCAACTTTGATGTAGTTCAAGCCTTGTAAAGATAGATCCCATGAGCCAAATATCCCCTGATACTTTTTTCTTCTTTCTGTGACAAAATAACTAACACAAACAATCTATAGGAGGGGGGTGGTCTAGGCCCAGGGCTTCAAAGTGTGCAGCCCACCATGGGAGGACAGACTGCAGAACGGATCTGTTGTGGCAGAAGCATGTGACATAGTTCTTCACGGGGTAGATGGACCAGGAAGCAAAGAGCAGGAGTGGATGCAGGGCCAGGCCAGGACACTCAAGCTTACTCCCATTGAGCCATCTCCATCATCCAGGTCTCACGTCCCAAAACTTCCACAAGCTCTTAAAACACCACCACCAGGAGAGGACCAGGAGTGCAAACTCACTGGCCTGCGGGAGCCGTTTTGATTCACAGCATAATTTAGCCCTTTACCTGACTTTCCATATACGTATTTTTTTAAATGGCCGAGGAAGAGACAAAAGTTGTAGTTTGTGACACATGCATGTTTTCTAAAATTTACATTTATATTTTAATGTCCACAAGTAACATTATGTCAAAGCACTGTCACAGCATACTGCACGAGGCTGCCTTTGTACCATATTGATAGAGCTGTGCAGTCACAACAGAAACCACATGGCTGCCAGACGAGGAAAATATTTGCTGTTGCCCCTTTACAGAAGAAGTTTTCTAACCCCTAAGAAAGTCCTAGCTTATTTTTAAATTCATCGTAGGCTCCTGAGTAAATGTGAGTATTCATGAAAGTACATGGATTATTTAAACAGAAAGTTGTTTAGTGACCTATTGGGAAACAAATTGTCAATTCTTATAAAGTAGGATATAGACTCAATTGTTAAAATCAGAAAAAAAGTAAAAACATTTGTTTTGAGGATAAAATTTATAGACTAGACCCTGACACTGGTCAGGTGATAGAAACGAGATCTAACCATCCTGTTTGTCAATGAAATGTAAGCTAAAGCTGTAATTGGGCAAACAGGACAGCTTATCAGGCAAACATACTTGTCACCAGGGTTAAGGATCTGAGTTTGATCACTGATGTCAACATGGTAGAAGGAGGGAATCAATAACTGCATATTTTACTCTAACCTCTGCCTGTGAGCTGTGGCATGCAACACTTTCCCCCACCCCCAAATAAAGTAAACAAATGTAAGTAGGAAGAGAAAAACAGCAACAGTTTCACACTTTAGAGTTGTCCCCAAAAATGTAGAAGTCTGATAATACAAAGCATTATGAGTTGTATGAACAACACTTATGGACAACACCACTTCAGAGAGCAGGACAAAAAAACTCCCAATAAAACAGAAAATGCTGGGGTAAGAAAGCCTAAGGGTTCCAGTGCAGGCTTATTGTCTATGGTAAACGTGATGGTTTGAATGCAAACGGCCACAATAGGCTCATATGTTTAAACACTCAGTCCTCACTTGGTGGAACTGTTTGAGAAGGATTAGGAGGTTTACCCATGTTAGAAGAGGTACGTCCCTGGGGACGGCTTTGAGGTTTCGAAAGGCTCAAATCATCCCCACTATCTTTGTCTAAGTCTCATGGTTGTGTCGCAAGATGCAAGCTCTCAGCCACTGCTGCAGTACCAGGCCTGGCTGCCTGTCATGGGAAGAAAAGTAACTAAGATAGTGAAGAAATTGTAGTTCCTATGCAAACACTGTAAAGGCAGGGATGTGACAGGTAAACACGCTGAGCTGTGCTTCTGGCTCCTTTGTGGCTAATTCTAGTCACTGGGCTTAAGTGACACATACTGTGGAGCACACATACAGCTGATACAAGGCCTTCCCAAGTTATAGCTATGCTTTACAGAAGTTACACTGGGATCTAGAAATTATTTCAAAGTAAACAATGATAGTCTATCGAAGCTTACTATTGTCCTACAAAGTCTTGTCACTATACTATCAAATGCTACATGTCAGAGCATTAACCATGCCTCGAAAGGAACTCATAACATAATTAAATATATTAAGAAAGGAGAAAAACTGAAAAAAAAAGTCAATAACCTTTGAACATTAGATTGAGATCCCCAGATGCAGACCTTGAACCAATTCAAGGGCAAGTAGTTTATTAGGAATGAACTAATTAGCTCAGACTGATACAGCAAAGTATCACAGATTGGGTGGATTAAACAACAGAAATGTTCGCTCTCACGGTCCTGGGGGCTGCAACCTGACATCAGAGTGTCAGAGGGCTGCTTTCTCCTCATCACCTCTGCACCTTGCAGATGGTCCTCTCCCCGCAGTGTCTTCCCACCGCCTCATTCTGAGTTTCCCTGTGTGCCTTTGTCTCTCCCTTAGAAGCACTCTAGTCAGATTGAACTATAGCCCACCCATGTGATCTCATTTAAACCTGACTGCCCCTTTAAAGATTCCATCTCTAAATACAGCCCTACTGAGGTCAGGGGTTAAAGATTTTAACTTAAGAATTTTGAGACATGTCGGTGTTGAGTGTGGGGAGTCCACAATTCAGCTGACCAAAGGAAATGGAGTTACAGGTAGAAATGGGGAGAGAAGAGAGATGTGTTATGAGACCTCCAGCTATCACAGCTGGAGCTCTGTTGTCATTGAGGACCAAACAAAAGACTAGAAATCCGTGCAGAACACACTTAGGAGTGTTCTCAACCAGCTAAGGAGCCAGGATCTTAAAGCCCATGGCCTAAGGCTCAGTAAGAGCTGGGGAAAACTTGATGGTTCTAACTTTATGGCCTTGTTTCACTTTTGGTCTTCTCAAAGCAGGAACTAACTTGAGTCCCATGGAAACTACATTAATTCTTTCTGAGGGGGCACTTCTGGTACCTTCCCATCGGCTCCATCTCATAAAGATTTCACAACCTTTCACATGGCCACACTGGGGACTGCACCTCCGACACAAGAGCCTCCAAGAGACACTAAGCATCTAAACCGTAGCTTCCACTGACGTTTTATCATATAGGCAGAATATTCCTAGCAAACAAGACTGATGACATGCACCAAGGAGTGAACCACAGTGAGCACATCAGAACAAAGTTTAATATAGAGTAGAAAGCCTAAAAGATAAACGGGGGAGAAATGGTTATGAAGAACATGTTGTCAGGCTTCCTGCAAAATGCATATGTTTATACCAATGGATGAGCATCGCTTCCAGCCTTTAGCATGGGGTGCTAACAATAAGAGCGGAAACTCATCACTGGTCAAAAGACTGATGGTGGTATGCAATGTTCAACCCTAAAAGGAATGTCTATGTCCCTCCTGCCAAGGCTCAAGGAACATAATGCAAGAAAAGAATGTAGGAGCCCGAGGTTGGGGAAGTACTGTCTTCTGGACATGACATGGCTATTGCATACATGAACTTACTGTGGCTATGGCTATCTGCACAAGACTGGATCCATCATCATTGCATCATGCATGGGAGAGGAGGCTTATGAGGTCCTGCCTTTCTGCGTGGGATTATGGGCCCTTAGTGTGTGCTGGGGGTAGGGGCATCATTTTCTGCAGGGATGTGGCTGCTGATAAGTTGTCCATGTTCCTGTAAATAAGCCCCCCCCAATGCTCTTGCTCACATTCATAATTAATCTCAGTGAGTTCAAAAGGGGGAATAATATACATCAAAGTAGGAGGGGGTAGAGGGGTGAGAGAAGGTAATGGAGAGGGAGTGAAAGTAGTCCAAACTCGTATGTGTATATGAAATTGCCAAAGAATTAGTTTTTAACAGATTTAAAGTTAAGGGAGATTGCTGTGTTAAAGGGATTATCATATCCATCCCACTCATCCCCAACTCAGAGGGTCCTATATGAACAACAAAACTTAAAATATAAAAGCTGAGCTGTATAACAAGGGTCACGACCTCTCAATCAGTTCCCAGAATCAATCTGGTTTACAGATTCAGAGCCCTCTGAGTGTTGGAGAAGCTGGGTCCCCTTGAGGAAAGACCCTGCTACACTGACAAAGATTTATGCTGTTAATCTTTCTCCTAGCCTTCCCCAAAGGGACAGCCAACCTTCTACTAGGGTTAAGTGTACATTGAGAAAAATGAAATAACCAGAGCTTTGGGATACTGCCAATCACTGGCTATGAATTGAATCTGAATCCAGAGAAACCAGTTGGAATAGGGGCTTATGGAAGGAAGCAACTTATGGATTAGTTAATAGTGTTATCTTTCAGTTCTCTGGACCCATCCTGTGATTATATCCACAGGTCTAAAATATGTAATTGGAATGGACACACTCAGCAGCTGCTGGGACCACCCCCGCCCTCTCCTGGCATTGATTCACTAATCTTAAAATGTGGGCCAATATAATGAGGAAGATCAAGAGAAAAATCACTAGAATTTTTCCTACCTTGGAAAATCAAAGCAATACCACATCTGTGTGGGGGATTTCAGAGATTAGTGCTAACATCCGAAACTTTAAAAATGAAGGGGTGATGATTTCCACCAGATTCCCACCCACCTTGCCTGCTGCCACCATGCAGAAGATAGCTGGATGCAGGAGAATGACATTGGATTATCAAAAGCATGACCAGGTGGTGACTGCCATTACAGCTACTGAGCACCTGATGTCTCTTTCTTGCTTGAAGAATGAACACGTCATGTATCTAGCATGCAACAATCAGTTTGACCAATCTGCTTTTCTTCATATTTATTACTAAGGATCACCAGAAGCAGCTGCCATACACCTTTGCTGTCTTGCCTCTGAGGCGTCCAACTCTCCAGCAATATTTCATAAGTTGTTTCATGGGTATCTGAATGGACTTTTTCCTTCCAAAGATATCACACTAGCCCATTATATTGATGGTAATGTTCTGATTGGAGCCAGTGGTCCAGACAACAACAATAAAAAAAAAAAAAACTGGCTACTTTAGGCTCATTTTTAAGAATTGTATATTAGTATACAGAAGTAAATCTGATAAAAATTTGGAGACCTTCGACCCTGTAAAATTCCCAGGGATTCATCTCATACATCTTTCCCAAACATAAAGGATGCTGTGTGTGACTCCCCTCCTACAACAAAGGAGGAGTCTACTAGGCATCTTTGGATGTTGGAAGCAACACATTTCTCTTGAGAGTGAGAAATCTACTAAGTGAACCAGTAGGTGTTAAGTTTTGAAGGAGCCTCAGAACAAGAAAAGGTACTAGTCAAGGTGTTCAGCCACTTGGGCTGTGTGATAACAGGTCTCATGATACTTAAGGTGTCAGTGGAAGGCAGAGGTGCTTTTTTGTTTGTTTGTTTCATTTTCTTTTTTGTTTTTAACCTTTGGCAAGCTCCTATGGAGGATACTTCTGCTAACATGGGCACCAGTGAACTTATATGGTGCTTTAGATCTCATAACATTATTTATTTTACACATCATTGTTTCTGATCCAGGGGGCACATCAATGAACATATGCTTATGATCTTACCACACTACCCACCATCCGGAAGCAGCTGGCTTCACCGAAAGGTGAAATGACCTTTGAAAGGCTCAGTTACAGCACCAGCAAGACAGCAATACCTTGCAGAGCTAGAGCTAGGCTCTCCAGAGGGTCACATATGTTCTTAATCATCATTCAGAATGTGGGACTTTTTCTCCCATGGGAACCATTCATGGGCCCAGGAATCAAGGGCGGTGAGTACCCTTAGGGACCCACTAGCAAATTTTGCTTTCTGTTCCCATAAGTTATGTTGTGCTGGCTTGGAAATCTCAGTTTCAGAGGGACAAACACTGTCACCAAGAGACAAAACTGTCATGCTTTGAATTGGAAGATGCTCACCCAGACATTCTGTACACATGCTTTGGAGTCAATAAGTAAATGAGCTATTGTGCTGTCTAATGTGACTGACCCAACTTTTAGGTGGGGAGATTGGATGCCTAATTCACATCAGAGCTAAGACAAAGTGTGTCTGGATCCAAGGCATTCTTTATGGTACCTTTTAATGTTATCAGGCAGTGTGATTAAAAACAATGGAAACTAATAACACAAGCTGGTCAGGACCACCAGTGTCTCAGACCCTCCAGGAAGGAAGACTTGCATCATACCACTGTAAAAGCCATCAGCTTAGGCAAAGGGGTTACAGGATGGGTAGTAGAAGGGAGTCAAAAAAAAAATCAGCTACACTCGTATAGCCAGTTACAGAAATTAGGGTTGTAATTGCTCTAGACACTTCTTATTTTATTGTTGTTGATGGTGATGGTGGTGGTGGTGGTGGTGGTGGTGGTGGTGTGTGTGTGTGTGTGTGTGTGTGTGTGTGTGTGTGTGCACAGCACTGTTTCTTTTATCAAGACTCCGAGTTCTGGGTCAGAGATCTCACATCAGAAGGAGGAGTGAAAACAGTCTTGCACCACCACAGACCTTCAAATACCTCTCCCACTTCTCAGGCCATTCTTATCTTCCTTTAGCAGAGGGCAAAAGTACACTCTCTATAACTGGATATTAACCTGATGATAAGCAAGGAGAAATGTGAATAGAAAAAAAATCTTGAAAAAAAGATCCAGTCTACAAATTAATAAAACATAAACTTAAAAATTAATGCTTTTAGTTAGCATGTAAAATTTTTTTTACTATGACACGTCTATGCATGTATGTCATCTTCCATTGACCATACCCCCTGCCCGACACACACATACTTTTTAATATATTTTAGAGACCAGACGTTTACTTTCTTGACGTTATGAAGGCTGAAAATCTGAAATTGAGGTGACTGTAGGTTCATGTTCCTCCAGAATCGTGTCTTCCTCACTTCAGGTGGCCTCCGGAGTCCCTTGACTTACTTGGCTGTACCCAGTCAGTCTTGTATCCATCTTCACACTGCCTTCTTTGTGTCTGTGTCTTTTCTTAATCAGCTCACAAGCCCTTATTTCATACCGTACAGTCACTGGCTTGAGGGCTCATCACAATTCAGTATGACTTTGTCATACTTTGTTATATTTGTAAAGATTCATTTACAAAACTGGTCCATACCTTGTATGGAGACTTGAACATGATTGGAGGAGACAGGAAGTGCGTGTCAATTCTAGACCATTCGCTAGCCTCCAAAGTCACACCTTCCCCTCATGTACAGTATGCTCATGCCATCTCAAGACTCTTAGCTCAACCCCGATGTCTGAGTGGCAACCGAGCATCAATTTAAGACCAAAATCACATGTACATATTATCAATTCAGTGAGTTCCATAGCCCAGCATTTAATTATTTAAATTAGCTTGTCCCCAGCTGCCAGTTTATCTGCTTATTGATCTTCCACACATTTCACAGGGGGGTGTAAGTCAGTAGACAAGATAAATAATCATATATTTATGCATACATAGGATAAACTCACTTGTGCTTCTGGTTGGATCCTCAAGATACACTCATTTACTTAATCTCTATAAATGTTATCTACCCCAAGACTTGTGGTCTCTCTAGTATAGTATCAATTTTTGGCATGAGGATGTCTATCAGTTGGTAAAGGGTATGCCTAGCATGTACAAAGCCCTGAGTTAGATCCCTAGTACCTCATAACCCAGGGGTGGTAGTTCATGCCTATAATGCTAGAACTTGGAAGGCAGAGAGAGAAAAATCAGAAGTTTAAGGTCAACCTCTATTACATATTAAATTAGAGGTAGTATGGGCTACACATACTTTCTCATATTTTTTCACTTTGGTGAAATTTTCATAATCATTAAGCACTAGCTAGTTCATTTTTGCTTAATACTTTCTTGTTCTATTTACCTTTCCTCTGACATCTTACTATAATCTGCAAAGGGAAATCAGGTAACACTTCCCATGCCTTGTTTGGAAATCTCGTAGATTCAATATCCAAGTTCATTGTCATAAGTTCTGATTCCACCCAACAGAAGAACAAATTCAGCCAAGTTCCCAATGCTTATAATAGGAATGGGTTTTCAGTTTTTATCTTATTTATCATTGTGTGTGTGTGCCTGTGTATGTGTGGGGCCTGGTGTTTATGGAGGTAGTGGGAGATGAGTGGAAACTTTTTAGAGTCCATTCCCTCCTTCCACCATGGGTTCTGGTGTTCAAATCCAGGTCACTATGCTTGTACAGCAAGCACTTTTACCCACTGAGCCGTTTTGCTGACCCAGAGTCAAGAAACACACTCATAATTTTCTAGTTCTCACCAGAAATGCCTTCAGCATCCATATTTCTATCAACATTCTGGTCCTAACAGTGTTGTCTTCTCTAAAGTGATAGAAGACTTACCTGCAGTCCCCTCCCCCCACTTCTTTTGGGGCTCTTAGCACAGGCTCCTTAATGTTTGCACTTACACCAACAACCTCTCCAAGGCAATCAATGGGGGCTTTTCTTTTCTTTCAAACACAACTGTCACCCTGTTTAGAAGCCATTTTAACTGACTTTTTTTTTTTTTAAATCAGTATCCCTTAGTAAACAGTTTAAAAATATAAGATATATTTCCTCCTTCAAGTTCTAGAGGGAAACATAACCCTAAAGGTATAGACAAAGCCATAAGCCCTTCAAAGGCTACAAGGAAGAACCATTTATTGTCCCTTCTCAACTTCCAGCTAGTGTTCCCTGGCTTACGGCAGCATTGTTCCCCTATTAACTTCTGTCTTTGTGTGTCCTTTTCTTCTGTCCCCTCCGAATCCACTCTGCACACAATTAAACAAGATATACTGTGTGGAATCAAATTCACTGAAAAAGACCCTGTCACTTAAATGTCTGTCCAGGTTGTGCCAAAATTGTCAAAGCAACAAAAACAGATCTGTTGCTTTGGTAAGTGTCACTAAATAGCCATCAAAAGCTGTTAACATGCCCCAGCTTTGTCAAAGGCCTTCAGCCTTGCCCATCACTAGGGTACATAGCACACCAGCATAAGCTAAAAATCAGAAGGAACCATGTGGCTACTCAATAACATTGTCTCTGAAAGGACATTTGATAGGTTTATGGGGTGGTGTTAGGTGTCCCCAGAAAGTATTTAAAGAGTTGAATCTCACTGGGTTAGATGCTTTTAGGAAGTGAGAGGGAATCCATGCCTAAATGTCCAGGAAAAGTAGGGCCCAGAGCTTCAGGTAAAACAGGCCAGGAAGGAGCCATCATTCAAACTCTTTAGGAGAGCAAGGTGCTTGCTCATGTCTGTGACCATACAGCATCCTGTGTTTGTCTGGATTCCGACATGGCTGTGTTCAGTGGTCTTGCTTTTCCGCAGGTGCATCACAGTTGGCATGGCTCTGTATCAGCTTGACCCTCACATTCTGTGGGAGAACAGCACAGGCTGGCTGAGCTAGACCCTGGATAGCAAGAGTTACTGTGTTCTTTCTTGCCATTCAACCTAAACATCTTAGAAGCCAGTTACTAGGTTGTCATACCAAAATACTGCAGACTGGGTAGCTGTAACAACAGGAATTAACTAATTAGTAATAATTTTTTTGAGACGTGATTTTACATGGTAGCCCAGAGCTGCCTGGTACTCATAACCTCATGATCCTCCTGCTGTAGCTTCTTGAATCCCGAGATAACAAGAGTGCACTGTTATTTCCAGCTTGGAAGGTCATTTCCTCATTATTTGGAAAACCGGAGACAGCAGCAGATTTTGTTTCAGGTGAGGTCTCTCCCCTTGGTTTGCAGACCACTGCATTCTCTGTGTCTTCGTGCCGACATGGACGAAGAAGAGATCTATGGTGACTCTCTGCCTAAGGATTTCTACAGGTCTCACGCCTCACCCTTAAGACCCTTACCCACCCTTAATTACCTCTTTACCAACACTCTCTCCAAATACAGTCTTATAGGAGGTAAGACTCCAGACTAAGAACTTAGAATGCTGGGAAGATAGCACAGCAGGGTATACTAGCTGTGACAGCTGGAGCACCACAGTTTGCTTCCTGGAGCTTACATAAATGTTGGAAGTAGTGGTGCCCATCTGTAAACCCAGCATTCTACAGCAAGATGGGAGGTGGAGACAGGAGAATCTCCCAGAAGCTGGTGGGCCAGCTGGCCTGGAGTGTGTGGCATGGAAGCAGAAATGAGAAACCTTGCTCAAAAAAAATGGAAGGAGAGAAAAGACTTACAAAAGTTATCCTCCGACTTCCACGTGTGCATGGTGACGTATGTGCGCCTACACACTCAACACACACACACACTGAGACACACACACTCACACAAAATAAAGTAAGGAGCAAAGCAACAAAACTCAGTCCACACCACTGTGCATTAGAGTCCAGAATTTCTAGCAAAAGCTTCTGCGGAATGCAGAGGTGATTTGCACATGGATGGAAGTATTAGAAATGGGCAAATATCTAACACAGCAGAGTAGAGGATGCAGGTGAAAAGTTAGAGACAAACAGCCTTGTTCCAATGGTGTTAGGATGGCTCTATTAGTCACTATTGTTTTTATTTTCATGATGCTCCGATATAGCTGTTAGTGCAATCAAGATTAAACACCGATGAGGAAGTTGATAAATCATCGATAAAGTGAAAGCTAGCATGAGCTCCATCCTCATGTTTTGAGGAAGACAACCACAAAGAGGAATGAATGGCAGGGTGCTGAAGGTGAGGAAGGGGTTTCACAGAAGAATGGGGTGTGGCAACAGCTAGACAAGGTGGCTAGGGGAAAGCAGGAAAATGTTCCTAACTGCCAGCCCTGCTGTGTAACTCACGATGACCAAAATGATGTCAGGCTTCTGCTTCAGATGCATGCCAACCTCATTGGTGACACTGCCTCAGTGCCCAGTAAGGTGGGAAAGAAGAATGCTCATCTCCAGCGCCCCTCACTCCTACCCCACAAGACTTGCTCCCCGGAAACAGTCATCTCCTGTAAGTCTCAAGTCTGTGATCACAGCACCTTAGAGGCTGAGGCGGGAGCACCAAGAGCTTGAGAAGACCCTAGGCTACAAGTGAGGATTCCAGAACAGCCTGGGCTACATAGTGAGACGTTGTCTCAAAAACAAAAACCAAAGGAAACAAACAAAAAGCAGTCATTCTCCTAGGCAGAAGAGAGTGATCTTGAGATCCTTCAGTCTGGCTTGTTCTTTTTGGTTATCTGTGTACTTAGAAGAAATGCCCTCAGCAAAAGAAACTGGCTACGTAAACTGTAGACTCGAAAACATCCTGAGGGGCCCTAAGCATGTGGACTATACCTTGATTTAGGAAAGATCCTTATGGAAGAGAGCATGGTGTTAACTTACATCCTCAAATCAGGGTGTAATGTTGCCACCGGGACCGAATCCATGTATAAAGACTCTGATCTCCCAGAATTACTGGTATACCCAGGACCAGCACTGTCTTCTAATCCTGAGTTCCATAGGATACCACCCCATCCTGACCTACTCTTTCACACAGGGTCCTCTGGAGGTTAAGAGGTTATTTTGAACTGGAATGACAACTGGAAAAGGCTTCCATTTTCATATGGGAAAACTCCTCCTAAAGCATTGCTTTCTCTTCGTGACTGTTCATCACAGCTGCCTGGAATGCTTTCGGCCGCCAAGCTCTAGCTGATCTTATAAACCTTTCCTTGATCTGGAATTTTCCCCTCTGCACATTTGTTCTGCTTAAACCTTTCGGCACATTTGTTAACTTGAGTGACATCTGAAAAAAATCTCCACCCCATTAACTTGGAGTCATCCAATCTGTGGGATGCGCACGGTGCCTTTAATGGGGATGGCTTGGTTCCCTCCCAGATGTTCCTTTTCAGCAGACATCATTGTGTTTTAAAACTTTGGATAATTATAGCTCTGTAAACCTAGAGTACAGATCTGTTGGCTCCAGCCAGCCTTTGCTCCTTATGTAATGGCTTCATTGTTTAGTAATCGCGCTCGCTATTCACGAAGCGAAGGGATCTGTGTCAGCAAAGACATCTACTCAAGGCACCTATCCCAGTGCGGGATAGACAGTAGCAGAAGCAGTGAGCATCCATGGGGACTTGGCCACACATTTGACCAGGGATGTTTTCCCCCTTCTAAAATCCAATTATTCTCCAGAAAAGTCACCTTTTCTTGACAAAAGCCATGCTCAGCAGCAGTTCTCAGCAATGTTTTCTGTGTGGGTGAAACCCCTGCTAAAACAGGCAACCCCAGTGGACAGGGAGGGGGGCTGCTGGTGTGGGATATGGGGAATGCTACAAACACTGCAGCTGAGCCTGGGGTGGGATGCAGAGCTCTGGGGAGCCGTCCATCTGTGCTCTTCCCAAAGGGGAGGAAAAAAGAAATATCCTCAGACTGGAACAACCTCTGTGAGCACTGTGAAGAACCACGGGGGCCCCCTCACTGTGTAAAGAGACTGCTACATTGCACTGGGGATATGGCAAGGGGGTTTATACCCTAACTTTCCCAAATGTTGGGTTGCAAGTGGTGTTGTTAGAATGCAGATGTGTCTGGCTCGTGTCCAAGCAGGCTCACACAGGAGTGTGAGCCATCTGAACCGTCTGCTCTCCTTTGCTGCTGCTTCTGAGACCCCTTGGGATATCTTGAAAGTGGACAAAGATTCCGAGGAAACAACCCTGTAGACAGATACACCCAGCTCTTCCGCCTTTCAGAGTCTCAGGAAAGAGTAGAGGTGAGTGGAGGAAGAAACAGAGAGAGGGTGGTTTGAATGGCTACAATAAATGGTGTAAGTATCGGCCCCATCTGAGGCTGGTTCACTCCCAACCTAGAAGGCGAAGACAGCATAATGTACACTCTAGAATCAGAGTGCTCTACACTATTGGAGAAATGTCTGTCCAGCTACTCTAGGTGTGTGGTTTTGTAATGTACGTGTATACATACATGTATATATGCATATAGGTATTGAAGGGATAGTTATTTGGCCTAAATATTATTTTAAAGTAAACACAATTAAAATCTTACCACAGCTTACCTAATATAATTAAAATAGGACCTTCCAGAACTCTACTGGCTCAAAACTCTGCTCTGAAGAGCTTCCTACAAATTCAGTAAGACCCAAGACTCTTCCATCCTGTCCTGTTGATGCCTTAACCTCATCTCACCTGTTTTTGTTGGATTGATTTACAAACCTTTGTCTCTGTGAGTTCCTCTTGAATAACTGCATATAAGCGAGTAAATGGACCTGTGTTTTCTCCTTTATCTCAGTATCAATTTTAAGTTCCCATCCATCCATTCGAAACTAAGTAGGAGGTAAGCAGTCTTTTCAACACACACAGAGAGGGGGGGGGGAAGAGAGAGAGAGAGAGCTGATATTCTCTGTAGACACCCTCACACTCTCACACTAGGATTTGACTACAGCTCCCTTTATTACTCACCCTACCATAGACAGTTCCAAACACACAGTTCAGACTGTGGCTTTCCCACTGTGGTCTGTTTCTGTGTCTGCCTGCAGTGGTGTAGACATGCAAGGGACACATTTCAGATGGCCTAACACTTGACTTAATTTTTAGACTTCCTTGACTCAGTGCCTGAGCAGTCAAAGCGTGGCCACCACACAGATGTAAGAACTGTGCAAAGGTCCAGAACTCATGAAGGTCAAAGACACAGGCCGGGAGGCAGGGCCTCCTGCCACTGTTTTGTAGTGTAAGGGTGACAGAGTTCCAAATGTTGGTTCAGAGTAGAATGCAATGCAGAGGTGACAAGGAAGGGACAGTAATCAATTTCCAGGGCTTCCATAACAAAGGACCTTTCATTAAGTGGCTTAGGAAAACAGACATTTATTATCACACAGTTCTAAAGGCTAAAGTTCAAGCTTAGGGAGTTCAATGTTCCCATGGAAGGCCCTAGGAAAAAAATCTGTTCCAGGCCTCTCTCCTGCCTTCTGGTAGATCCTTTGCTCTTTGTAGTCCAACTCCAACTCTCACATGATACTTTCCCATGTGTCTATGTCAAGACATATTTTATTATACAGATGCTCAAGTCATATAGGGTAATGAGCCCACCATATTCCAGGTTGAAGTCAGCTTGACTAATTATTAGATCTGTAGAAACTCCTATTTCTATTTGTAAGCACTCACTTGTTTTTATTTTGTGCGAGGATTTTTGTGTGTATGTACATGCTGTGTCATACATGTGGAGGGCAGAAGGCAACCTGTTGGAGTAGGTTCTTTTCTCGTACCATGAAGTCCTGATGATCACACTTAGGTGGTCAAGGTTAGCAATATGTACCCTTACCTGATGAGTCATCCCACCAGCCTGTACTTGGTTGTTTTTTACTCTTTGACACTTTTGAGGGCCCACCACCCAACTCCCAAATAAACACACACAGAGACTTCTGAATGCCTGGCCTTAGCATGGCTTGTTTATAGCCAGCTTTTCTTAACTGAAGTTATCCCATCTATTTTTGCCTCTAGGCTGTTTCCTTTCTCTGTTTTGGTATATCTTTTCTTTCCTTCTATGTCTGGCCGTGTAGCTGGGTGGCTGGCCCCTGAAGTCCTTCTCCTTTTTCTTGATCCTTGATCTCTTCTATCATGATTTCTCCTATTTATACTCTCTGCCTGCCAGCCACGCCTGTCCTTTCTCCTGCCTCGCTATTGGCCGTTCAGCTCTTTATCAGACCAATCAGGTGTTTCAGACAGACAAAGCAACAGAGTTAAACAAATGCAACACAAAAGAATGCAACACATCTTTGCATCATTAAACAAATGTTATTCAGCATAAACCAATGTAATACATCTTAAACTAATATTCTACAACACTAGCCAACAATTTTAATTGCTAAGTCTAGCCATGAGTCCACCAAAATTTTTATTCTTTTACCTACAAAATAATTTCATACAATGAAATGCCCTTAACAGACTTAACCATTCCAGTGTAAACTCTAACTCTCAAGTTTCCAACATCTACATGAATATGAATGAATTGAAGTTGGTTTATTCTGGGGGTACCATTCTTACCAGCTATAAAGTATATGGCACCTGACCCATAAACCACTTCTAAGAATATAGTGATGGAAAACACAGAAGGGTGATATTATCTCCCCAAAGGGAGAAATTAGATGGGGCAAAGGGGCCCAAACAAGTTCAAAACATAACAGGTTAAATTCCATTGAATTTTCAGACTCTGTGATGGCCGGTTTTAATTGTTGACTTGGTTGAATTAATAACATCTGGAGAATTAGTGAGGCACTCCCTTGGCTGTGTTTATAATATCATACCCAGAGAGAACTAAGGGGAGGGGGACCCCACTCTAAATGTGGGCTGCACCTACCCATGAGCTAGGGTCCCGGATAGGTTAAGTGGAGAAATGCCTGCTGAGTGGGGGGCATTCACCTCCCTCTGCTTGCTGCTGCAGACATGGCATGACGATCTACTTTCATTCTGGCTACTGTGCCTTTCCTGCCATGATGGACTATGTCTGCTAGAACAGACCCCACCTTCCTCACGTCTCTCCTCTTGTCTGGTATTTGGCTTGCTAATCATCATTTGTTGTTTCATTCAATGTACCAAGTCCACCCACCTTTTGAGGGGTAAACTGCTTCACTTGAAGCCTACTTGTATTAACCACACACAAAACAATATCTGCAGAACAGCATCTACATTGGCCTTAAACAAACAACTGGGCACAGCAGTGTCACCAAGTCAATACACAAATCAATTGACTTGCATACTTTCCAAGAGGTAATGGAAATGTGTCCAAGATGAAGGAAAATTAGGACGAGACAACTGGAAGCTAAGGCAAAGGTTTTTGGCTATTTGTCCTGGGCAGTGGGCAAGAAACTGTAGCATCCATGTGAGTGACCGATTGTAGCATCCATGCAGGTGAGCGACTGCACAGTGCTTTGGGTCAGAGAGATGGGTGAGACTTCGTGTCTTGGTATACAGCATGAGTTATGCAGTGGGTTTGGTTTGTCTCCCAGGGGTTCATGCTGAATGCCTGCTTGTTACAATACTAAGAGGTGGTTAGTCCTTTAAGAGCTTAGTGTAAGGAAATTAGGTCATAGAGGATGATACCTCCAGAAGGGATTAATGTAGTGCTTAGGGACTGTGGATATTCTGAACAGGGTAAGCATGACCCCCCCCCCATCCCCAAGTTGCTCTCACTTCTTATCTCAGTATATGGCCACCATTACGCATATTTCTGTCACCATGATACCATTTACCATATGAGGCCCCTACCAGAGCCAAGGAAAGGCTAACAACATAACATGTTTTTTGAACCTCAAGAGCTATTTTTCTTTCTATGGTGCCCAGCTCTGGGTATTCTGTTAGGACAACATCAAAGAGACTTCTGTAGGGAAGCAGATGAGCCAGCGAGAAGCCAGTCAAGTTGTAGTGACAGCAGGAGGATCGTGAAAGGTTCCCGAGCAAGTTCTCTTCCCGATGTCTCTTTAGTGTGTGGATATTTTGAGCCAGAGGTCAAGGAGAATCAGCAGACACAAGGAAGGCCCTACATGCAGCGTGTGTGTGTGTTTTCCTTTGTAAAGGGAATTTCCATTTGAAAAGTCTCTCCCACACCAGGAAGGGAAGGGCTCTTTAACAACTCTCATGTATGTCAGTCCACAGGACACACCTCACTGAACAGCCCTCCTTACTTCCTTACCTCTGTCATCTCCCCACAGCTGACATCTCTCACCCGGAAGCCTGTTTCAGCCTGAGATGCGCCATGTTCTTATTGCTGGCATGCCGGGGGGGGGGGGGAGTACTTATCTCTGGGTATTTCCATGTGTTAGCACAATGCACATGTTAATAAACTTCTGTTTGTTTTGCTCTTATTAACTTGTGGTTTTTATAGGGCACCATCTGGAGATTCTAAGAAGGGAATGTGGGAAGATAGCAATTCTTTCCCTGCAAGACTTCAAGACTTCAAAGATAATGGCTGATCTTGGGCTGGTAGAGGAAACTACTTAAGGCCTCATAGCAAGCCTCACCAGACCAATAGTCAGTGTTACCCTCTCCAGAGTATAAAGAGCCACCTTTATAAGTGTGTCTCCTAAGCACCTATCTTGTTAGAATCTTTGACAGAAAGGTTGAAATCAAGACATCGACGGATTGCACTCAACATTCCATAAACTCCTCAGGGCCAGCACAATGCCCAAGTCAGGAGGATGCAATGGATCCATCCAGCACAAACTTCTCCAAGTCAGTGGCCTTCTGGTCCTTGCCTTAGGATCCTGAAGAGTGAAATCCACAGACTGCAGGGGCATGAGTTAGGAAAGATCTGTATTACACATTCATGGCTGCAGCTTAGAAGAGCAGGCAGAGTTCCCAGAGAGCAGGAAGGAGTGGGTGCCTCTGAGTCTACGGGTTTTTATGTTGGGAACTGGGGTGAGGGATGAGCTGGCTGGTCATGAAATGTCCAGGTGCCACATGCTCATTTAGGGGGGAGAGAATGAGAAAATCAACCTCCTATGGCATCCCTGGCTGTAAAAGAACAAAGTGGCTGACAAGACCAGGGACATGTGTAGCTTTTAGCCAAGGGAGAAACTGTTTACTTTTGGGTCTCTGTCCCTAAAGCTGCCCGACAAAATTCCTATTTCATCACAGCCTGTGAGGAGTTTCTGATCTCAGTTCCAGATCCAGGATGCAACCAAGGGGCAAAATGGAGCCGCTCACTTCCCCACTTAATTTAGTCTGAAGGGTAGGAGGGGAAGGGAGAAGCTTGTATCTGCCTTCTTCCGCCAGACAAAGCCCTCGCTGCTAGACGACAGCAGCGACCTTCTCCTGTGCCTTCCTGGGAGCCCGCTGCTTGTCCATTTTCCTTAGCATCTGTCCATCTCACTCAGTTCTGTCTTATCTGCACAGGAGGGAAGAAGAGGGAACAGACAGCTGGGATTTAGCATTATTTCCTCGTCTGCCTGTTCAGCATCCGCATGGTGCAGAACACATCCGGTGTGTACTGTTTCCTCCCCTTGTCTGGCTAATTTGCAGTCTTCACCTCGATGCTTGGACTGTCCTTCCTTTAAATGGCACTCAGGACAGAACCCTGAGCCGGGAGCCTCCCACTGACAATGGGCAGCCCCAGACTGTACCTTAGGAGTAAGTGCTGATTTCTATTTCGAAACCTCAAGGCTTGGTTTTTAACAACTTGGCTCTCCTCAGACATGACTCCGCGGGCTGTGGTTTGGAAGGCCTCAGCATGCTCCCTGCAGGGACCAGTGAGCGCCATCATCCATTGTTTATTACTGTCACTCAATTAGTGCAGACAGCAGCCACAGATGACTTTCTACAGCAGCATCTTGCCAACCGTGCAGCATGAGGACAATGCCTGTGATAGCCAGCTAATAACAATCAAAATGTGCCTTGGTTGGTTCCACTCTGACTCCAGTCACTCTTCCTTCCCAGATCTCTTAACCTAATTACATACAATAGTTTCACTTTAGGAAAAGGATGCCAACCTTAGTCATCAACGATTCTGGTTGTTTATTTGGGAAGCAAGCAACCAAGTTTTCTCCCAATGGAAACAACACAGCAGTTTGTTTGCTGTGTCCAAACTAGCATATATATCTTTTTCTTTTCTTCCTCTCAAGGTCAAATATTACTACATGTAGCCTTACCCTTCAAGTTCTTTATACCCCCACTAATGTTGTATAATCTGTCTTCTCACACGCACCTGTGGAAAGCCAATCCTAACCACTGTGGGAGAGGATTTCACTCTGCTTTTAGTAAGCACTGTGAAAATGCCATTTATGCAAATGTTTCATGTGTTTGCCTGCTGCTCACACAGACTGGCTGTGGAGGCAGGGCCCAAGCAAAGCCTCTGGGGGGAAAAGGGGTAGAGATGGCAGTGCTGAGCTGCTTAGCAGTCCCTGTGTCCCACCCACCTGGGAAGGGTGGGAGACCTTAAGCATTGAGCTTGCCTTGGCCTTGTGTGGAAAGGGCCTCATATCTGATTCAGACCAGAAGCAGAGAGATGGAGCCCAGATAAGCAACCGTGTTAGTGACCAGAAAGCAATCCTGCAACTATCCTGGCAAAAGCCAAGATTCTAAAGAAAGACACTGAAAATCCCAGCATGGTGATGCACACCTTTCATCCCAGCACTTGGGAGGCAGAGGCAGGTAGATCTCTGTGAGTTTGAGGCCAGCCTGGTCTATATAGTGAGTTTCAGGCTGGGTCTCCAAAAAACACAAGAAAAGAGACACCCAACGAAACAAGAAGAAAGATGCTACAAGGCATTCAGAGTACTAAGATAACCAAACCCCAAGGAGTTGGAGCTTCTCCAGGACCCTGGTACTGGAGGAAGGGAAAGGCCTGTGTCCTGGTGTTATCCAGAGTAGGAACTAGATTTCACACAGGTCTGAAAACTTAGCAGACCACTTGCAGGATGTATTGGAGCTGAGACAATGGTGGGCGGGACCACAGCACACTGCTTAGTTATACATACCTCTTGCCTTCTGTTTAAACCTAAACCTCAAGTCAGAACCTCCAAATGTGGACTGCAGGGGTGTGTGTGTGTGGCGGGGTGGGGGTGGGGGGTGGGTTGAGGGCTCTCACAAGACCTCTTTATCTGTCCTTATGTGGCCATGCTGAGTAAATCCACCCCCCTCTGTTTCACTGCTCTTTAATTGGCCCCCTGAGGTTGAGTGGGTGCACCTAGCTGCCAGGGCTGGTGCTTGGACCCAAAAGTGTTGGTAACAACTGGAACCCAGATGTGCTAACTCTGATGGAAATAGAACCTGAGTATGTAGGTAGGAAGGATCAACAGCCACCTCCTCTGTGCTGGTCATGGCAATCTCAGCTCAACACTTAAGCTGTGGTTGAGTTTCACTGCCCGTCATGACTGGCAGCCATTTCCCACCTCCTCTCTCAACCCCAAACACACACACACACACACACATACACACACTGCAATGCACAATTGTGTTATGTAACATTTCTAATATTGGCATTTCCTTTGAAGGTTGGTTTATAAACAGGCCAAACAAAGAACTATCTAGAAACCAGAACCACCTTCCTTGTAGCCCCTATCAAGCTCTTTCTGGAAGCATAACCTCACATCTCAGTACTCTACCTTTCCCGTTCTCTATGCTTTCCTTGGGGAGAGAAGGAGGGGCATGGCATTGGCAAGCTAAGTAGAATTCCTCTTTTTTACTCAGGAGCAGAAAAACTACATTAAGTCGAAGGTTGAGACCAAAGTCAAGAACTTAACCCTTGGGAGGCTGATTCTTGCTTGTTTCTTCAGACTGAGTTTCCACCGTTTTATTAGATTTGGATGAATGGAGTAGTCACAGCACCCAAGAGTCTGCCAGCTCTCACTTATGTTCTGGACTCTTTCCCCCAACACACACACACATTTCCTCCCCTGAATTCTTGACTCCTAGTGGTATGGTCCACTCTCTAAAAAACAAACGAACAAACAAACCAACAAAAAAGCAAAAAACAAAACAAAACAAAAAGCAAAAAACGTATTCTTGGTCCAATTCTGTCTTTTCCCCATCTCTTATTTTCGCAGAACGACGGTAAGCACCAAGAGGAAAAGTGACATCTACTGCCTGGTGACAAGTTATGAAGAGAGAATTTTGA
Source organism: Phodopus roborovskii (assembly GCF_943737965.1). NCBI lineage: Eukaryota > Metazoa > Chordata > Mammalia > Rodentia > Cricetidae > Phodopus > Phodopus roborovskii. Next base: position 17,942,681 of record NW_026126482.1, on the reverse strand, counting down.
ATTATGAATTGCTGTCTAGGTAAATGTTAGTCGCTTCCCAGAGTTCGCCTAATGTGTGCATGCATTTGAAAGAAGAGACATTTTGTTTTCTAATGAATTATCCTGCCAACCATGACATTCTCTTCGGTGGGTGACAGTTGGACGGCTTCTCTTCCGCCTCTGCCTGGCATCACAGGGTGAAATGTCTTTGCCACCTGGAAGCTGCCTGCCAATGTGGCAGGGTCACAGACTTCCTTGGTTTCCGCTGAGAACATTTCAACAGGCCTCCATTCTGGGTCCTAGAACCCTCTTCAGGAAACCACACGAGTGACCTTCAGAATGCCAGAACCCTTCACCCTGAATTTCTAAGCCTTCACTCCCTTTGAACGCCTGATCTCCTGACATGTGGAAACAGAAGGCAGTTAGAGATTCTAATCTCCTGCTACAAAGTCCCTTTGGCATCCACAGTCAGATGTCACCTGGGGTCACTGTGGTCTGCTTGTGGTGGAAAGTTCCAGGTAGTTTCAGTTGCTCTTGCAGCCGACTCACGGAGTAAAAGCTGAAAGCTAACAGGAAGGTTGGTGTGCTAAAAATACTCTGATGCTTGTCATACGTGGGTGATTATTTTTAGTACAAGGAAGAGGATTTGACATAGACCTGGGGGCTTCAAAGTGGCTGATAGAGCTAGCAAGGTGGGCACCTGAACAGAGCAGTCATTTCAGTTCCTTCTCTTTCCTCTCCTCCTTCCTACTTGTCCCCTAGTGATGGAGGAGGAGACAAACCTGATTCTAGGACACCTTCTACAGTAGGTTTCTCTCTTCCTCCCTAGGCTGCTGGCCAATGAGCGGTATGCCAGGTCTGGGAAGCCAGCAGCTGGACTGCAGACCCTCAGAAGCACTGAGCCTCTGCTATGGAATAGTCTGTGGCTTCCTAAGCTTCTGTCCTATAGTGCTGGATGCTCCCTTGCTAGCAACTGTCGCCTAATTTATACCCTCGAGTCACATGAGCAGGATGACCAGACTCCTTTCTTCTAGATGGTTGTGGCTTCATTGCAGCTCCAAACTGAAGAGTGAGCAGGAAGTGAGAGATAGATTCGTTCTTTGCTATCTCATCCTTTGCAGCTTGAGCAACTGAGGAGTAGGCGAGAAATGGTTCTCTATCGAATGCCTTCTTGGTGTGGCCTCCGCCTTCATGCCGGCAAGCAGGGCTGTTTTTACTGAAGCAAGTTAAGAAGAAGAGCCGAGAGGCAGAATCCAGAGGGTCACAGGTGGACCCAACTATTGAACCAATGACAGAGGGCATGGAAGGACAAATCAGGAGTGGTCGCTTGAATCCCTCTGGAACTGTGAATGTGGGTTGTTTCATCAGTGCTCTCAAAGATACTGTGAGAAAGCAGCTGAGAGGTACTGCATCGTTCATTCCCAGTCTACCATACTCATACTGTAACACAAAATGCCATGGATCCCGTGGCTTAAGTAGTAGACATTCATTTCTTACTGTTCTGGAGGCTGAGAAATTCAAGATCAAATGCCATTCAACTAGAGTTCCAGGTCACACTTCCTGGATGTCTTCTGGCCATGTCTTTACATGTCTCGTTCTCTCTTCCTCTGAAGGGACAGAGAGGGGCATCTCTGCTGTCCCTTCCTCTTCTTGTAAGACCAACAGTCCTTCCATACTGAGGACTCACCTTTGTGACTTTATTTAATTTGAATTCCATCCTAAAGCTCCCATCTCCAAATAGTCACACTGGAGACTGAGACTTCTACATACAGATTTGAGAGACAGGGAGCACATGCAGTCAAGTGCTTCTACTGTACCTGTACCCTTTGTGGATATTCCAGATATTCCAAGTAACCCCCCATATCCATTTCTCAGAGAACTGTGTTCTTGTTCCTAAAACTGTCTTGTAAGAGCAATGGTGAGAATTAGCTTATTTGCATAAATGATGGATTTTAACCAATGAGTGATAGGCAGGAAGTAGGTAGAAATGCTCAGCCTCCCAGCAGGACAACAGTGGCTGTCCAAAAGAAACTTAGTATAAGTCACACCCCAGTTGCCCCTTCACTGAGCTCTTCTGTGAGATTTACCCTGTCCTAGGATCGCTTTTCTTTGCACTTCCCAAAGCTCCTGAGGAGGGCTTGCTTCTGCGAAGCCCAATAACAACCAACAAAGAAACAAAAACAGCCAAGAAAAAGCTACAGTGTTGGCTCCCAAGACCCAGAAAACCCTCAGCTCAGACGTCTTCTCTTGACTTTAGGTTCAGGTTTCCCGCATCATGTCAGAAAGATTCTTAGTGAACAAAAGGATCTTGCTGTAGATGAAGAGCCTGTAACTCTTTTCCATTTTCTGGAATTTTCTTGACCATTCTAGCTCAAAGTCAGCACCAAGGTCCTAGGGGAAATTCTACTTCGTCTTCTTAATTCAGTGCAGTCTTGGCATCATCAGCCAAAACTCCCAACCAAGCCACACAACATTACACAGTGTTTGCCTCCCTTCTTACTATAGATAGAAAAGCTAATGAGCCCTTTATAGTAGTCACCAACTGAAAAACTTTTCCAGAATAGTTTAACATGGAGGAGGAGCTGAGTGAGGAAAAGACAGAAGGAAGAAGAGTCCATGAGCAGCAACAGCCTTGGCCTTGTGGAAGTAGTGACAGGTCCGTGACTTAGATATAGGGAAGTACTCTTAGGTCTTGCCTGCGCTCTTGACCCACAGGTCTAGGGGGCCTGGTGAGGAGCATCATATTCACTAGGATTTGAGATTGGAGTAAAGAATGCCTTCAATCCCCACCTCAGCAACACCTTTGAAGAATGTAGCAATGGAGGAGTGTGAAACAATGAGATGTCATTCTTGCCAATAATGGCATTTTAATTAAAACAGTAATATTTTAATTATCCTTTGCTGGTTAAAACATTAGCAAGTAAAAATTACAGTGTATTTTAGAAAAGCCAAACAATTACTGGGAGGTCAGAGATTACAGCTGGCAAATATGTTCACGAGTAAGGAACATCACACCTGCTGTTTCAGGGGCAAATGATCAATGTAAAACCAGGCTAAAGAAAACTCCACTGGCAGAGATCAGCCCTGGACAGGGTTCTAGATTCCCATCAACACCTGTGAATGCTGATAGAGAAGGCAGGGCTGTATGAAAGGTGGCCTATCACCAGCCCAGATCTTGTTCTTTATTCCTTAGATACCAGCGTTTCCATGTGAACTTTAAGGTGGGAAGGTAAAGGGGGAAGGAGCTCACTTGGCCAGTTTTCCCATTAGGTCACACAGGGCTCAGTTTGGTGGAGATGATGGAGTTTACCAAAGCAACTTGCTTCTCTGTAGCTCACCACTAAGGAGGTGAAGGAAAGGCAAAGGATGGGCGGCTAGGAGGCAGAGATGTGCAAAGACTTCAAGGAAGATAAAACTATGTGGGGGCTGGAATTCTTCTGTTCAGTTTGGAGTGGCTGAGATTCTGTTCATCTCTTGAAAATGCATGTTCCAAAGGCTTTAGAGTGATATTCTCTTCTACCGAGACTGGAAAATACAATAGAGCATGGAGTAGATTACTAATCCATCATTCTATAGAGAAACAAAAGTCTTAGCCACTGTACTGTTCCTACACTTCCTACAACAGTTCACTGAAGATGGGGGCAGGAAAACTGAGGACAGTCACAGAATAGAGTCACTTTACTTCTGACTTTTTGACCTGATAATCCTGAGACAACCTTCTTTGGGTCTGTCTAGAACTACTTCTCTTCTGAGGTGGTCATTAGTATGGGTGACTTTTTGGGTCACATATACTCAGCCAGTTGGATCTTGGGGCCAGATTAAAGAGACTATGAATAAAAAGCTGAGTTTTGGGGGTTTTGTTTGTTTGTTTTTCGGCTTTCCTTCCTTTCTTCCTTCTTTCTTCCTTTTTTCCTTTCTTTCTCCCTTTCTTATTCTCAACCTTTCCTGAATGTCTCAGTAGCTTCTATGTCTGTTGTGCTCCTTCTCATAGGAGCTATCATAAAATGAAGGCCTCTGTGGGTCTCATCAGTATCCAGGAAACCCACTCCAATTTATCACCCATTATCTCCTCCACAAAGATAACCAGTGTGATCACCCAAAACTGTGATGTTAATTTTACTTGCATTTGGGCCACATACACTAGAGTTATACCTTAAGCATGATTTTTGTCTAATTGCATTCCATTACACCACATTTGGAAATTTCTAAATATATTTGCATTTAATAGGAGTTCTCTTATTTTCATTGTTATTGTAGGGGTAGAAAAGCAGGTGATCTCCTTTCTGTCCATTATAAAGGACCATGAAAAACATTCCTTGAATGAAAAACAATTAACAAAAGAAAAGGATAACACATTAATTTGACCACAAATTTATATGGCATATGAGACTTCAGATTGAAGATTCAAAGACCCAGAGTATGAGGACTGGGGATATGACTAGACAAGTAAGCCCTAGATATGCAGGTATGATGACCATAGTTGAAGTCCCCAGAAACTCATATAAATGCAGGGTGGCCATGGAAGCCCACCTGCAATTCCAGACTCAAAAGACAAAGACAAGAAATGCCCAGAGCAAACTAACAAGACTAGACATATTGACAGCTACAGTTGACTGAGAGACTCTGCCTCAAAAAATACTTCAACCTCAGACTTCCACATGCACATTCCCACATGCAAAAACATAATACAAACACATGCAACACACACACACACACTCCCAGAGAGAGAGAGAGAGAGAGAGAGAGAGAGAGAGAGAGAGGGTGAGCTGTATGTAAGTCCCATGTGCTACAATTAACTTTGTACACTCAGTAGATTTCCATTTTTAGTCTGATTTACAGGTATTCAACATAGATTACTTTTATAACTAGTACTCCTCTTGTCAAAACAACAACAACAACAAAAAACAAACCTAATCAAAGCTCATAGGGATGTCCTATGTCATCCTCTGAGATGGGGGTTGACTACCTGTAGTCTGTGGTCCAAATCCATTTTACTACCTGTGTTTTTGAGTAAAAGTTTGCTTTTATTAGACACAACATTAGACATAACCCTGTTTATTCATTTATATAATGTTTATAACAATAGTGCATCAAACCACGGCCCCCCAAACCCAAGTTGTCTAATACCTAGCTCTTCAGACAAACCATGCCAAATCCTCTTCTAGAGTAGTTATTATTTTCCTCTCACATTTGGAGTCAGTATTTATATAGAGAGTGTGCTAAAGTCAAGATAAATTTTTCTATATAGATATCAAACTGAACCAGTTCCATTACTGAAAACATAGTTCTTTTGTCATGATATCATAATGTCATAAGTCAAATCCAGTATACATATATGCAGTGGTCTGTTTCTGGATTTCAGTCCTTCCCATGTTTCCAGTCCATAATCATGTCTGGTTGCCAAATATGCTTATTTGAGTGCTGAGAGTGAGAGGCAGAGCCGATGAATTTCAGTGAAACACTTTACTACTCAGAAATTCTTTACTTCCTGGTCCACTTTTTATAAGGGCTCATGGTAGCTCTTAGTTTTTCTCTTCAGCAATGTGTCTGCTGTGCTCAGGACTTGGCATTGCCATATTAATTTTAGAATCAGCTTGTCAATGTCCTCAAAACAGCTAAGTCTTGGTTTTATATCGTATTGGCTCTCTTAATCAATGTGAATAGGTTTGACTTATAATAATCCATCCCATTCATGCAACTATATAGTTTTCAATGTGCTTAGGTATTCTTCAACTCCTTATCATGGCATTTATGTCTTCTGATTTTGATTATCTTGTACATATGTGGTTAAGTTTGGCTTTATGATGCAATTATAATCTAGGTAAAATGTAGCTTTTGTATAAGGGGGGAAAGCCTACTAACTACTTAGGCGCCAAGTATTATGCCCTAGTGAAAATATTGTGAGTACCTAAAACAGCCACTCATGCTGTAAGACAAAAAACAAATGGAAAACAAAAGAAAATGTCAGGGCTTATAACACATTCCATCATACACGCACAACATGAGCATAAACACAGAAGTGTATGCCTCATGGTTTTGGGTACTTACTGCTGTTGACACCCAAGTCCAAGTGTCATTAGGATTATTTAACAAAACTTACAAAACACCAGAGGAAGTCGAGATTCCTGACTTCTAAGCATCCTTCTTCACAAACTAGCTGTGAAACTTCAGATGCTGTTTCACTTTGGCCTTCTGCACCTCTAACAGTGGGTTATCTCCAATATGCTTTGATTTACAAGCAGAGAAGGGAAACACTTTGGTTCCCGGTATTACCAAGGTCAAGGATGTCCTGAGGATTGGGGGGGGGGGCCCTGCCTATCAGAAGAGTCCTTAAAAGAAAGTTGTCACTCCCATCGGTTTGTGAATGTTTATAAACTCCCTGATAAAGGCAAAGCTTTTTAAGCAAATGTCCCTGAGAAAGGAGACCCATATGGCAAACAAATGTGCATACTGGATCCAGGAGGAAACCACAAGGAGTGAAAGTTGCTATCTGAGGGCTTCAGGGGTGGAGTGAGTGTCAGAGGTGGAAAAGGAGTAGGGGAAAGAAACACAGCCGGATGCACAGGTAAAATGAAGTTCACAGCATCCTTATCTGCAATTATTAAGAAATTCCACAGAAGTTAGAGCTTTGCCTTTGCTATCTTTGGGGAAATACTTATGGTCAATGGAAAAGGAAGTCTGGTCATGGTATTTTGTTTGTTTGTTTGGTTGGTTTGGTTTTTGTTTTTCTTATTGTCAAGAGCAATCATTCTGAGTAGGCAGTAAAGGGGAGCCATGTCTATTATTCAAATTCTAAGCTCTTGCTTATCTAGTAGAGCCTTTCTGCTAGGATCTGTCTTGATCACTAATTTCTGTTGCTCAATCAGACTCTATTCCCAAGACACCCAGGTATGGGTCAGAACAATAGAATACATGCAGAATTACTATCTGTGACCTCTGAGTTGAGGCTACGAAGGATCATTCCACCTTCCTCACACTCTATTTCACATTTTAGGACTAGATTTCAAGGACTTTCAGTTCCTAGGAGAACAACAGAGTCACATGACACGAGGAGCATTCTAGTATGTTTTTCAAAACCAACCTCTTTGGTGTTGAAGCCACTGGAGTTTGGAGGCTGTTAAGTAGCTACTGCTGTCCTACCCAATATAGAAGAATACTTGAGATTTAGAAAGTTATAAATAATATATTTTTTCTTAACATCCTAAAGCCTGTCAAGTCTAAGAACAAGGGGTCAACAGGTTCATTGTCTAATGAGAACCTGGTCTCTGCTTCCAAACTGCAGAATCCTGGAGAGGAAGGAAACCTCTGTGCCTTCACTTGCTCCAAGTCAGAGGATGAGAATAAATGAATTGAGTCCACCCAGCCTGTCTACAAGGACATCTAATTCAATTCTCCAAGCCAAGAACCTTCATACCTGGTGACCTGGCTAAGGTCCTTCCTTAGCTGGTGAAGTGGAGGGTCACGTGAGTGTTCAGAATAATAGCAGCCCTTGATCCCAAGAGCTTGCTCACCATCTCATCTATATTCTCCAGATGACATTGGCAACTCCTGGGCTATTGAGAGGACCCATCAAACTATGACGGAGCCTCACTCCCTAAGTTGCTGCACTGAAGAAAGTCATATGCCCTCCCAAGAGGAATTCTTGCTTGAGACTGTTCTCTGAGATATCAGCCCTGTTGTGTTGAGTTATCGATACTTGGCGTTTATCTGTTACCTCCACTGGTGCAGTTGGTTTCTGAATTAAGAGGAAAAGAATAAAGAGCCTCGTCACGTCACTGTCCTTGTGTTTTAGAAAAGACAGACATGGAAAAGGAAGGCAAAGCAGGTTTTCCCAAACTTTCTTAAGTAGTTGGAGAATGTGCACAGTTCTTACAAAAATAGGGCACAAATAATGTCTATACATAATATCTGGGCCCAGTAGATTTGCACTCTCCCAATTTGCATTCTAATTTCCCTGAATTGGCTCATGACACATTCTTATGTGGGATTCAACATTCAACAACAAGTAAGCCCTCCCTCTCTCTCGGTACTTCTCAGTTCCCCCTCTCCTCCACGCATTCACATCCCTGCTGTCTTCTTCCCACAAAGCTCATTTTTGGAAAAATTGTTCTTTATAAAGCACACACTTTAATGAATTAAGTGCAATCCCACGATCTCACTTGCCTTCTCCCACAGCCCCCTGACTTGCACACTTTCCCATCTGTGGGAATTCTCCCCCAGACTTCCAAAAAAGAAAGGGAGGGGCATAAAATAAATCCTGTCTATATGTAGCAAAGTTGTACACTGAATGTGACAGTTCTCCTGATTTTCCCTTGGCTTTTTTGTAATGCAAGATAGAAGATGATTTTTCCAACATTGTGTGTCCTCTGGGAAACTAAAATATTCAGTGCTGGTTTTCTTTTGGCTGCAAAATTGGTTGTGATCCTAAATCTACATAGTTCCCTCCTGATCCTTCCTAGTGGGAGGTGTGTGGATTGGCTTCCTAGCTGTTCGAGGCCTGGATAGCAGGAGTCTTACAAGTTATGGCCTATTTCACTGATGAGGATGCAGACATACTCAGAGATCTCTTTCTTCCCTAAAGCTCAGATGGAAACTCGAGCTATATCCACCCATTCACATGGAGTTACGAGCACATCCTCTCCCTGGATTCCTGCATTGGCCATTTGATAGAGGAAGAACCTTTCTGTGTGTGAAATGAAGGGGCCTGTGAGTGCTCAGAACAAAGCCAGCTCTTGTGCTCTAGCCCCGCACCACTGAATCCATGCTCTCAAGATCACCTAATATCTCCCTTATTCTTTGGAATGCCCTCACCACCACCCCACACACACACACGCACACACGCAGTAGATGCTCAAGAGAGATCTGAGGTTACCCAGACAAAAGGCATACACAATGCTATCAGGAGTGCAATTCAGTGAGGGCAGGTAAATAAAGAAAGCTTTTGAGTCTTGTGATAAGTGCTGTACACTGGATGACTTGCTGCTGCTGCTGCTGCTGCTGCTGCTGCGGTGCACTCATCTTGGAAGCATTTCCCTGCATGAAAATAACTGCGGTGGCAGCAGTGGCAACGGCAGCCATTGAGTCACCAAGTGAGGAGGCACCAACAGCTTTGCGTCCCCACCAAGAAATAGCTTCCGCGTCCCCCTCCTACTCGCCATCACTGCCTGTAGGTTTGGAACCAAGAAAGACTCTGGGAGCTAAAGATAACATGCTAATAGGATGTTAGAGCAAAGGCAGGCTCACCGCCCACCATAGCTTGTATAAAGACGTGATTCCTGGGCTCTGCACTTCATTGCATGGCTCCGATATGTGGCATTTCACTGAACTTACAAGTGATGCTATCCAGAGAACTTAGAAATTGCTTTTGGCAGAGGAATCAAAGCAGGCATATCCAACCCTTCTTGCTCTCTCTCTCTCTCTCTCTCTCACTCTCTCTCTCTCTTGATTTTATTTATTTTTTATTTTTTGTTGCCAAAACATACGGTTCTTGGTTTGGGAGGAAAGTTTCCTTCCAAGAAATAACTTAAGATGGTGTGATAAAAATTAAGTGATAGGGCTAGAGAGACGGCTCAGTGTTTAAGAGCACTGACTGCTCTTCCAGAGGTCCTGAGTTCAATTCCCAGCAACTACATGGTAGCACACAACCATCTGTCATGAGATCTGGTGCCCTTCTCTGGCCTGCAGTCACACATAATAAGTAAATAAATCTTTAAAAAGAATTTTAAAAATTAAATGGTAGAGGAAGACTGGGAATCAGCAAGAGGAAGATCTAGTCCTGCACTTGCTGCTATTAATTATAATCCTTGGACAAGACATTTAGTTGCCTCTGGTATTTTATTTGTCTGTCCTTGAAATAAAAGGAGTAGACTAAGTAATCCCCAAGGCCCCCATTTTGTCACTATGTACATTGGAAATTTTGCTATATCACTTTAGAAAACACCTATTGAAACTACAGTTACACTGCAGTCACTTCAACATGCATGGGAAGGAGGTGACTGGTTCCCCTTTCTTCCAAAGAGCAGACCAATTTAGGATTGAAGCAGCTGAGCTCTGTAGAGTCTATGTGATTGCAGAGCAGTGCCAACATGTGTGTTTGCAGAGCTGTGCCAACATGTATGATTGCAGAGCTGTGTCAACATGTGTGATTGCAGAGCTGTGCCATAGTTGGGTGCTTTCCTCCTTAATCTGTCTTTTGGTCAGTTTAATTCTCAGGCCTAGTCAGGGAACCCAGTATTTTTTCCCCTTGGGAGAATAACTCAATCAAATCTCATTGATCACACAAAACTCATATACTCTCTCCTTTACCTCCTTCTTTCTGTCCTCAGCGTGACAGCTCTGCTGAGTCTGCTGACCTCAAGCTTCTATAACTGCTCCTGTCTACCCAATTAACACCTTTGACAACTTCAAAATTAGGCCCCCATAGGAGAATTGTCCTCAGATATGGACTGAGTAGAGGGTGCCTCCTGTTTTCTGTTGATTTAATAGCGGCACAGATCTCACTTTTGAGTTATGTGTCCATGATCAGGAATGCCTTTCTAAACATTATGCTGGTATTTAGTGTGAGAGAAAGCAGAACTTGGTTGACAAGTTCATTCAATGAGTAAGGTAAGGGCAATTTGGAATTTGGTGTAGGTGATGGAGCAGGAGGTAGGGTTATGAGAACTGAAGAGCGTAGGGAATTTGATGAGGACCCAGGATGGATGCAAGGCTAGATTGGACCCAGGCATTTGGGTTTGACAAGTTGGTAGTCAGTGAAACCATTCATTACCCAAAATAAACCATGAAGGAGTATCCAATTCAATTATTCTTCCCTGGAGCAGGACCGCATGCACATCCTCTGATCATTGGCCCTTTGCCAACATGCAGCAAGCACGTTGATTTTCTTTGATGGCCTCTGGTATTAACATCTGGGGAAATAATATCAGGACCATCTTCCTTTTTGAGAAATAGTAAATGAATCCATATGCAGTTCAGGCACAGAGTAAACAGCCAATGAAGCTTATTTCCCAAACCAATGGCCACATTCAATCCCTATCACAGACATATAATTTGTTTGCTCACTCAGCAAACCCCTTTTGAGTTTGTGACTTGTGTCTACTATTGGTTATCTCTTACATGAACAACTGGCAACCAGCTGTGAGAAAGAGCTGATGTTATTTTGATTTTTTTCTTTGTATTTTTCTCCATTTCTCTTTCCTTTCCCCCACAGCCTTCTTTTCCCTGCAAGTGTATAGCTTGAATCTTTAAGAAGAAAACATTAAAAAAAAAAGCTAGGTTTTAGAGCATAAAAAAACCTCTTCTGAATTATCGATTCATAGCTTTATAACACACCCAGGATAGTAAGGACATTTATAGATTTCATGAGCTGTTTAATATCTATTTGTGGAGCAAGCACCATGTGTAATCATCATGGACTCATTATGATTCTTTGGCTGCCCAATGAGTCATAATGAGGCCCCTGAAAATGTAAAATAATGGGTTAGAACTAGAAGGAATGAAATAACAGCCAGAGCCAGATATAAAATTATTATTACATACCATCTGAAAGAGCAATCAGGACAAGAAGGGGATAGAGGGCCCATTATTGCAGGCACACGTGTGCACGTCTATGCATATGCACTCTCTAAAGAATTCGTTATAACATGGGAGGTGGGGATCCTCAAAAGTGATGAGCTATGGATCGATTTTCCATTAAGATTCAAGTACATGGATGTGGGTAGTTCAAATTATGGGGAAGAAATAGAAAAGTCAATGGAGACCCCTCTGAGAAGATGGAGCCCTAGGCTAAAAAGATGAAAGAAATTTTATAACCCAGCAGTTAAGATGAAGAGGAAGAGATCATTTCTAAACGGAGCATAAGAAATAGCTTCATTTCTCCCTATTAGCTTCTGCTCCCCTAAAGGAAGCCAGGACAAAAGAATTCTGTGAGAACATCTTGAAGAATTACCTTCTGTGATTGGAACTATATTTAGAAGAAAAACTGTGAATGCAATTTTCTCTTTGGGTTTTTCAAGTTTAGGTCTTTCTTCCTAATTGGCTCCAAGATCATCTGCCCAGAGGTCTGTGGGTGTGTCATGTCCCATTCAAAGAGGATGACTTGAAATCAGGTAACGGTCGTGGCGGAAAACTTTTTCCTGACCCCGATTTGAACTCTTTTATGTCTTCTTTTACCTATGTAGTGAGTTGTTATAATTTTATTCTGCCCTGCTATGCATCTGGATTCTTCTCTTACCCAATTCTGGATTTTTTTCTTACCCAGTACAGGACTTAACCTCCCTAATGTAGCTTCTAATTCTCTCCCTCTCCTTAGTTCCTCAAAGTGCATGATCAGAATGTCCAACTCAAACAATAGCCTCCCAGTGACTGCCTTCCCATTCAGAGCTAGACACAGCCTGTGTGAGTCATTGCACACCCAGCATGCTCTGCTCAGATGCGCCACAGTGACCCTGGTCAGCTATACTACAAAGGACTTCATAGACCATGATGCTCAGCTATACTATAGCAGGACTCTAGACCACATTGCTCTTCTATACTATAGCAGGATTCTGTAGACCATGATGCTCTGCTATATTATAACAGGACCCCACAGACCAAGAACTAGCTTGTTCTTATCACACCAATTAGATCTCCCTACAACAACCCTCCCTGAGTGATGCCATGGCCTCCAACAACAGCTTTAGCCCAAAGGTCTCTTTTTCTCTATGGTATCCCCCACAAGCTCAGTGATTGAATACACGTGTCCTGACAGCTACCCTCTTCCCATTGGCCCTGCATAATACGCTGTCCTCCTTTCTGGTATCTGTGTGTAATGTACCACTTCAGTTATTTTATGTGTTTTGTTGAGTTATTTCCTTTGTGTCTTACCTGGCTGATCTGTCTAAATCTAATGTCCTTCTTGATCATTGCTATAGAGTAACTATAATGACAGGATGAAATTTTACATAGTGTGTTTTCCAGGATAAACAAGTGTCCTTTGAGAGGGACATGTGGTCACAGACATGGGCATTAGATGAAGAAGTACCCCATAAAAGGTACACTGTAAACATCTTATGGTATTTTTCCCATCATTGTGGCAAAATACCCAACAGAAGCAACTTAAGGGAGAAGAGGTTTAAATTTGGCTCACAGTTTAGAAATCACAGATCATAAAAGAAGGAAAGGAAGGGCAGTTAGGGTAGCTTTACCTGTGGTGGTCAGAGCTTGGTGCATAACTCCTTCCCAGTCAGGATGAAGCACAACAGCCTTGTCAAGGGGATAGAGTGAGATTGGCAGAACCCAGCTTGCACTTTATTTGGTTAATTCCTATTGGATGAAGTGGCAAGAGAATGAATATACAAATGGGCAACAGCCTTCTATGCTCAAATATAAGAGTTTTGATCCATAGCTTTTGGCAAGCTGTCAAGAAAAACGAACCCTGTCTTATGCAATAAATAACCTGAGACTCCAATCTGCTATCACTTTGCCTTTAAGGCAGTCTGTTGTAACCATCACTAATATCAACCAAGGAATCCAAACAATAGCTTCTGCATCGACTGCTACAAAATAGAAAGACTTGATTAATGACTAGCAGCCCCCTCAATTTTTGTTCTGGCTTCAAACTTGGTTCCAACCAGGCAAAACCAAGCATTTACCTCACAATGGTTTGAATGTGTCCCCTTATATTCCGGGGTAGGGGGGATTTAGGGTGCAGTATGTAGCAGTGTTGAGCCTTGGGCCTTTCATGGGTGATTAGGCCATGAGGACTCTTGCTCATGGTTTAAGGGGGAGGGTTATTATTAAAATGAGTTCAGCTCTTGTTTACTTCTTCCTTCCTTTTTCAGCCTCTTGCCTTACATCAGAGAGTGATGCATGAAGAAGGCCCCCTGGTAGATGCTGGTACCTTCATTTTCCACCTGGCATTTCCAACCATCATCACTGCAAGAAACAGATTTATTTTTAAGTTACTTAGTTTGTGGTACTCTGCTATTATAATACTAAATATACAAACATACTTTGAAATAGTCTAGCCAGCCACTCCACTGGCAGACTTCCATTTCTCAAACTGTGAGGTATTACCCCTCCATCTACCGTTGAGTTCCGGCCAAAAGACAAGTAAAGTGACAATTGGCTTCTCCCTTGTCAGGGCAAACTTAGAATAAGTGCTTGTGGTTTTTACTTGTTGATCTTTGGAGTGGTTATTATCAACTCATTTAGTTTTAGAATCAATTTGAACACACATCCAGGGTATGTCTAGGAGATGTTTCCAGAAAGGTTTAATAGGGCAGGACGATCCACCCCAAGTATAGATGGTACCATTTCCTGGGCTGGGGTTGTAGAGCAAAGCAGCAAAATGTGAATGATACAGCTCTCTTCTTCACTTTGAAGGCAACATGACCAGCTGCCTTAGACTCCTTCAGGCACAACTTTCCCACCACGGGGGACTGTACCTTTAAACTCTCAGCCAAAATGCACTCTTCCTTCTTTAAGTTGATTTTTGTCAGGCATTTAGAAAAGTAACTAATACAGTCTCCCTGTAATCCCACAGTGGCAGCTTAGAATGGAGACATTTAATCTAATATGAAAGCCACCATGGAAGGGGAATAAGCAGTCTTAGCTAGGAACAAATGAAGAATCACAATGTTATAAGTGGCTATTGCTGGGGGCAAAACCAAGTTACCTAGAGAGAACCATCAGCCCAACCAAGTAAGAAGAAACAAAAGAAATGTTCTAAATACACACTTCAAATGTAATCTATGTGGCGATAGGTAGTAAGCAGGTGCCCCAGGTCATTGTCTTAGAAGCCCCTGTAACTGAGACTGGAAGCTAATAGCTTCCCATCTGCCAAGAATACATGAACACAAGAGGTAACTTTTCCCTGCACATCCAGACTCCATCTTGGAGAGGAAAGAATGAAAGCATGAAAAATCGGAGTGATTGAGAAATGCTACGTAATCAAGCCGGGCATTCACGGAAGGAGCTTTTAAACTACCACATCACCAGCGTTATTGTCCCTTTCCCACTAATCTACCCACCAAAGAAGCAGATCAGTTAGAAGCAAAATGTTAAAAACATGATTTCTCTGGGTACTGAAATTGTAATTAAGCAAAATTTGCAACCCCCTCAGAACTGATTTAAGTTCCTTCTCCACTGCTGTGTTAAACAATTCTGGGATAGAGCTTCATCTACTGGTTTCCAGATTCTTAAAGTAGCTTATTATCATGATGAATAAATCCCTCATTAGAGCTCACTGTAGGCCCTTTACTGGCTGTGTTTACCAGTCCTATGCTGTGTCATAAAATTTGCCCAATCTCAACCTGCCCCCATTAATATAAGACACACCTAAAATTCACTCACTCCATTCCTAAAATGAATCCTCTTATAAATTATCTCTTCTGAGATGCCACTGTACTCTATCAAGCAGGCCACTGGTCTCCTTTATTGTAATAAGTCTTACAAAGTTAATTTTGCATAACTAACATTTTTTTTCCTGGCAAACTTTATGGGTGTTTCATTGGCAATAGCCAACATCCATTAAAATGTAATGATCTGACTAGGGGATGTTAAGATAACATGTCTACAGGCAATAAGTTAGGCATGTGGCTATAGGAAGTAGATGAATTATTTTATTTTTGAACAACCATGGATACAATTCAGGAAACCAAAGATTAGAAGTTATACATAGGAGAAACTATAAACACATATCCTAGGAGCAAACATAAGAATGTGTTTTATACATGGAAGAAGTCAAGTAATTCTTACACACACACACACAAAATTAAATTTTAAAAGAAATAGTATGAAAAACATATTAAAGAGCTATACAAATGCATACATCAATATAATCAGTAACAAGAAACACAAGTTATGGCCCCATTTTCATATTTTGCATTGAACTGACTCCATGTTTAAGGAGGAAGATGGAAGGCATCTCAGAAAAGCAGGAAGAGGAGGAGGTTCCTGTGGGGCTGACAATCTCTGCTTTTTGGAACACATATGTAGAAAGGTCCATGATTACAGAAGAATCCAAAAGAGAGCTTGTATCTAGAGCTCCCAAGTTGAGATGCCACTGGGCTCCCACCCCAGGCCCCAGGCTCTTTTCATGGCTCTGGGACTGCACCTGTTAAAGGAAATCTAACACCAGTCTACGCATGTCCACATAGTGTTCAGATTGTACTGGTACTAATAACGGATTCTTCTATTACCAAGGCCTACAAGTCTAACCTTTGTCACTCTCTCTACTCCTGGTTCTTTGTATGGTTTAGTGGGACATCCTGTGGCAATTTGGAGTGTATGAACTCCCCAAGTTTGCTCCTGGATGAGTCTTAGAAACAGCTGGAATCACTTTTCCCAGTGTACTCATCTTTGAGCAGCCATACTGTGATGGTTTGAATGGGAATGCCTCTCCATGGACTCATTTGTGTGAACCCTTGGTCCCTTTTGATGAAATAGTCTGGGAAAGGATTGTTAGAGGTGGTGTGTCACTAGGAGGGGCGTTGCCATGCCATTTCCCAGGTACTTCCCCACTACACTTTCTCTGCCCTATGGCTGTTATCTCAAGATGTAGCTCTTAGCTACTGCTCCAGCACCATGCCAGCCTGCTTGCGGCCATGCTCCCCGCCATGATGATCGTGGACTCACCCTCTAGAACCATAAGCTCAATAAACTCTTTTCTCTGGTTACGTTGCCTTGGTAATGGTAGCTTAGCACAGCAATAGAAAAGTAACTAAGGCACAGAATCTCCAGCATGATAAAGCAGAGAGAAACTTGGCTTCATTTGCAGAATACAACATCTTGGCTCTGTTTTCTCTCTGTGCTGCTATTGACCAGACCAGAATATGTTTTTGTTCTTCTCATATCTCTACTTATGAGGCAGCTATCCAAGCCTATTAATCTCCACATGACACCACCATGCTATAGCTAAACTTATATGACTTGGTGTGGGGAGGTTGGCATTTTTATGAGATGATCAGCATTTAAAAGTATGAAAATACTTTAAATAAAATATTGTAGTGATTTTATGTAAATACCTAGAGCTGAAACAGTTGATGGGAATTATAAGGAAGGAATGCTTGGCTCTAATAAGGATTTTTAAAAAGCATTAGTCATATTAAAATTAACTAATCTGCTTATGAGGTTGCTAAATTTTGGTACAGATCATTTACATGTGTTCTCTTTGTGAAAGCTAATCAGACTTATGACTTGTTCTTTTTTTTTTTGAATGTCTGTTATTTTTCAGTAAGAATCTTAAAAAATGAATAGATGGAAAAGCCCATCTCCTCATGTTTGTATGTCCTCTTGTTGGATCTGTAGAAGTAGAGGCTCAGTGATGTGTTTTGTGAGTATCTGCAGCAGATAGGACTAGAGGGGGAAGGAGGTTGAGAGCAATTTCTTACATGTGTTGGCCGAGTGTGGACTCCTGACCCTCAAATCAACCTTTAAGCACCAGCAGAATTAAGCAAGAAAGACACAAAGGGACAGCATGAGTGCCAGGGAAGACAGTTAGAGGGACACTGAAGGGAACTTCCTGAAAACTGGCCTCCTCCCCCACCCTCCCTGCTTCTGTGTCGCCTGAAAGTGGTCCTCTACTCTCCCCACCAAGGGTTGGCACCCTCATCTGCAGTGTTGGGATGAAGGCTGTGCTAAGGGAACTCACAGAAATTACAGTTGCCTTCAGTGTCTCACTCATCCACCCACAGTCCCTTAGGCTGGTGAAGGAGCATCTGGGATACTGCTGGCCCCCAGTGCTCATTCACTGGAAGGTTTAAAGTTGGAATTAACCTGAGAATTCCCTGTGAGGTGATGGGCAGCATCTGGTTTAGCTGAGCCCCCTTCCTGAGGCTCATGGCTTCTTTCTTAAACCCAGATCAGCAGCCTTCTGACCATCTGTAGCACATGGAATTGGGGAGTCTAGCAGCTGTTTTCAGGGGACTGACAGCTCATGTGAATATAACCAGACCCCTGATGGGTTATTCTACTGAAAGGGTATGCAGGCCGTCCTATGCCTACTGCCTGAAGCGGAAGAATCACCTGTCACTACAATGTGGCCTCTTTCATTCTGAAAAAAAAAATGAGAATTAGATGACTCTGGCTATATGTGAAACAAATCAGTATCTCATGTAGACCTATAGATCACTGTCTACACTTGTCTGTAGATCACTTAACATGTCCTGTTGATGCCAGCAAAAGGCACGGTTACACACATGGGGGGGGGGATACATATGTGAATATGCACATGGAGGACTTCCTAAAGATAATGGTTAAATTTATAAACCAGAAACACAATTGTTTATTATTATGATCATTCACACATTGAATGTGATGGTATAGGCAATGTAATAGATTTGTTTACAATAGCATCATCGCAAACAAACAAACAAAAATACATGGTGCTGGGACATCATGCATATGATGTCTCTAGGTCACTGGAATTTTCAGCTCTTATGCTCTTACACAAATAGCTCATCATTATGCGTTATACAACTATCTCAAAAGAGCTGGGATTTAAACTGATTCTATCCACTAAATGTAGGTGGAGACATAAAGGTATTATTAATGTAGAACACTGTGAAGAAATTCTGAAGAAAGCTGAAATATGAAATCCATATGGATTATAATATGCCACTCTCTTAAGGGATCCACACTTGCTACCCATTTGCTTACCTACATAGCATGAGAGAGGTACTATTGCTATGCTCATTTTGTAGATGAGACAATCAAAGCCAAGCGATATTAATGAATTTAGTTTCAATGACAAGCAGTTTATATTTGAAACCAGGAGTCTAATCCAGGAGACCAGTGCTTAACCACTATGCTGACCTTTATGGTTCACTGAAGATCTCAGTGGAAAGGGCAGAGTGCTAAAATGGCACTGCAAGCTAGGGATTTGGGTGTGGGTTACTGGATGAAGGGACTATTCTTGAAAGCATGAACAATGTAAAGGGATAGAAAATGTAAACAGAAAGCAAAGGCTGTTAGACAATAATATAGAGGGATGAGTCAACATTCAAATTACTAAACCCTAGAAAGAGAGAGGTAGAAAAAGAGAGATTTTGTCAAGGGGAAAAATCCTAAAGCAAAGAATGACCTTAGCCACCTTGTGACCTCACAAGGGATGGGTTTTAGCACCTGCCACATCAACCTTTCCCATCCCTAACACTTTGTCAAGGAAGACGTGCATCTTGAAGTCATCCTCCCTGCTGGAACACCTTATGAGGCTTCTCTGTCCAAACAGACAAACAATGCCAGCAGATAATGTGTGGTTTGTGTGTGTGTGTGCTCATGTGTGCGTGCGTGCGTGTGTGTGTGTGTGTGTGTGCTCATGTGTGCGTGCGTGCGTGTGTGTGTGTTGTGTGTGTGTGTGCTCATGTGTGCGTGCGTGTGTGTGTGTGTGTGTGTGTGTGTGTGTGTAGCTATGGAACAGAAAACAACAAAGGAATACAAAGGAAGAGGAACAGGCAGAGCAATCCTTACCAGGACATCATAGCTAAATGGGAACACGGAAGAGGTCAAAAGGAAAAGAGGCTAGAGAACCAAAGTCCAAGTTACCACCTGTCCCTGTAAAGCACCTTTTCCTGGAGCACAGACATGCCCGCATACTCAGCAGCTGTCCACGCTGCTTTTGCCCATGGCACAGGCAAGTAACTGTACCAGAGACTCAAAAAAAGTACGGATTATGTCTAGCCAGCACTTCCCAGAAAACACTGTCTGACCCCTGACCTAGATGAATGCTTCTCAGTCAACACCTGGCAGGACATTCAACCTGTATGTGTCACCCCGTCACACTCACACATGGCTCTTCCTGTCTCCTGTCCTCTATCTCATTTCCACCCATCACTAGTCTCAGTAGTCAGACTTCATCTTCCACGTGTGGGCTCCCAATGAAACGCTCAGCTTCCGCTACCGCACATGAGCAATCAGAAATGCCAGCTCACATTCCTGTGTCCTCACAGGTGCCCCCTCTTTGAAAATGAAGTAGAACTTGGCCTTTATCATGGCCCGTTAAGAGTGGTGAAACAATAACCTACAAATGATGGACTTGTATCCTGCCTCACATGTGATTCATAAGTTAATGAATGTTCATGAAGCATACAGAGAGGATGTTACCAAGAATAAAAGAAAAACTATAAATAACATCTGTAGCTGGGATTGGGGTAAAACAAGGGGCTGTCTTCAGGACAGCTGGTTACCCACAGCCCAGCTGAGTCCTTTGCTTTGTCCTCTGTTTCCTCTTGAGACAATACTGCACTCAGTGACATAAGGAGGTGGCTCCCTCCCGCAGAGAATGGTGACTTGTCTGGAGTACTGGCTTTGCTGGCATGCTTTTTCCCCTTTCAAGTGAGCCGAGCACACAAATCACACATGCTTATTTGTGAAGCCCACATGTGGGGAAAAGGGCAGACAGTTTGACTCAGGATAGAAGAGGGGAGTGTAGAGGGAAATGTGGAGGTCAGGGATATCTGGCCAGACTGAGCCATCATCACATTAGGTCACTGTTTATAGAGAGAGTTAAAATTAAACAAAGGACTATTCTCTAGGCTTTCTGACCTTGGATATGGTGCTATGCTTCATTCCTGGAATGTCATGCAATAAACATTACAAGGCATGATGTCATGTGCAAGGAGAAGTCAGGGAGCATCGCTAGGCTTGAGTTCTGGGCTTTGCCACCTGATGCTGTGAATGGGCAATGATACTTGCTTCCTCTTCTTGCTAGCATATCTCCTGGTTTTTCTCTTTCCAGTTCCCCATTTGTGTCCAGGAGGCAGCCTTGTCTCTTGGGAACTATCCCACATGGAGGTCTGTGTCTCCTTCTGGCCAACAGTACAAAGCTCAGAGCTTCACTGTACATCCTCCTTCCAGAACATTCCTACCTCACATTCCCTCGGAGACTGCATCACTGTGTAATAAGGCAAGTACTCTCCCTCTTCTGGGGGTGGGTGAAGCATGCTCAGAGAAGTTCAGAGACTTGTGAAAGGTCGCAAAGCAAGGCGGCTGTTAAGAGACACGCCAGACTGGCTAGCCCATGAGTTTCCCATCACACCACAGCCACCCTTCTGATCTTCCGCATCTGCCACTGAATTTTCATCAAGAGCAGAAGCCCATCCTAGCACATGTCCCCATAGTCACCATGTCTAAGTGACAGTTAGATCGGAGGCTGCAGGGAGGCAAGGACTGTATCCTGTTCCTCAATCCCAAGTGTCCAGTGTGGAGCGCAGTGCTCACCCTGCATTTGACACTCAGTAAATTCACACCAGAAGGTCCTTCTGTTATTCAGCTCTCTGACTTATTTTCCTTGTAGCCTTGAAGTTTTTTGAAGGACCGGGTAGTTATTTTTCTTTATTATGGGTCCAAGCCAATGCTCTCAGCCTTTGCCTCCAAGAGATTGAAATGGGAATAAAATGCTGAGTATCAGATGAGCCCACCCGATCCACTAAGCATCATTCTTCCTATGGCTTCAGCTTCCCTACTGTCAAAATACATCCTTTCATGCTTCAGCAAGGCTGACTCCATTGTTGACATTCCGTCCCCCTCAGCAGTCCCATCTGGCAGTCAGATTGTATATCTGTGTTCTTAAATACACCAGAAAACACTCATCCCGCCCGCTCCAAATTAGTTCTTTCTTCCATGCCTTTTCTGTCTCCTGGCCCTGTGCCAGACTCGCCTTCCTTTAGAATTGGGAAACAGGGCTCAGCGTCCCAAGCCCTCACCTTGTTAGCACCTCTGTTCGGGGACGGATTCTCTTGGTGTGGCTCCCACACACCCCACTTTCTTCCTCATCGCCCCCAGGTTGTTTGTGTCAGGGGCAGGAAGGCGGTGGATGTGTGTACTTCTGGAGCTGGGGGGAGACGGGCTGCCTTGTCACATGAGCGCTCTGTTACAGTGATGGCCACATGTTCAGGATGTGGCTTAAGGAAGCCAGAATGGATCGCCCTTATCTCGCAAAGGTCTGGTTTTGAGGTTTTAAAACGAATAGGGAAAGCTTATCTTGCTTTGCCCACTTCCCTGGTTACTTTTTTGGTTGAAAGCTTGAGTTTCACAAAGATATTTACAGTTAAACCATGCCCTGAGCCAAGGCTCCCCGGGACTCTGTAGCCAACAGCAGCGTCATTCTCTCTCAGCTCTTCTGTCCTGGAATGCTGTCCCAGCCACTCTCCAACCCCATTCTCTTCTGTTGCCCCTCTCAGCACTCCCCGTTTTGTGTTGCGTCACTATTTGCTTGCCTCCCCCTCGCTCCCCCACCCCACACCTCCCCTATATCATCTGGCTACAGAGAGCCAACTGAAGAATGTGGAATAGAGAAATAGGATTTGTTTTCTCGACAGCATTGTTTCTCTCTCTCAGATTTCTTCAAAATATCTCCCAGGTACAACAAAAGCCAGAAATGACTCCATGCTGATTGCTGTTTCTCAAATTTTAAAACTTACGACTTTCCATTGCTCGTGACTCAGTTTTCTGTTGCTTTGTTACAAACTCCTCCCATTACTCAGGAGTCTGGGGTTAGCAGGGCGCAGGGGGCCTTTCTTCAGCTCTCATGGCATAACTGAGGTCCCCGCAGGGTGAACTCACAGAGCCTGGAGCAGGAGGATGGACCCTGGTTCTCTACCATTTTCCCCTACTTAGCCACTCATCATCACCTCATAATGTAGCAGCCTTTGTGTCTTCTAAGAGACGCGTCAGAGGACAGGCCTCAGTCTACAGTGCTTACCATGCCTTGGTTCCAACACACTTACTGCAGTGCCAAATCAATTCTCATGGCCATTCCAGAGGCAATGTATAAGAGACCACACAGGGGTGTCTCACACTCTGCTGCACCCATTGTCCTTGCTAAACACATCTTTGTCTCACATTCAGACTAGACTTCTTAACCTTGACTTGTTCAGCAATGAGTAGCCAGATGCTAAATGCCTTGACGTGATACAAAATTGAACCCTTGCTTCAAGACGTGTGTATTTGATGTGTTACTAAAAGGGTGAGACACTGTCAGCCAGTGCTGGTCTGTGTATATTTCATAAATATAAGCTGCCGTAGAGTCTGAAGCAAGCACAGATTGTTTTGTGGTCTGTATAGAGAAGTTAGTTGTCTACTGATGCCAACTCTATGCAGAAGGTTCCAACACTTTCCAGAAAATGAAGTGCCCTGAGGATGAAACATAGTTCCAGCCCTTGTGAGCAGCTGTTTGTCATGACAGTCAGATGTTATATGGCAACTTCGTCTTCTTTTAGCTTCATTCTCCTTAATTCACCTAAATGATCACCTGCAGTATTCCTGATGTAAGTGACAAGTAGCATCAATTAGAACAGTGTGTCTTACAATGGGAGTCTCGCTTAGGTCACACTGGTGTCAAACTCTGTATGTAGCTGAAGATAACTTACTCTGTATGTAGCTGAAGATAATTTGAACTCTTGATTCTGTTTCTTCTACCCATGAGCATGGGGATGACAGTCATTCACTATGACCACCTTGGTTTATATGGTACTTGGCATCAAACTCGGGGCCTCATGCATGCTAGGCAAGTACTCTACCAACTGAGCCACATCCTCAGCCCATAATGGGGGCTCTTAAGTGGCAACAGCAATCTAGAAATCAGGCAGGTTTTTGGGTTCTGCCGTGCTTTAGCAGGTCCCAGTGATGTTGGGGGTGTGTGTATGTGCTTACCTCTGAGAATCACCGCATAGGTCTGTGGGGGTTTTGTTTGTTTTGTTTTTTACTGAGATGACTCAGATAAGTAGGAACACACCGAGCATCCCTTCTCTAAAATGCATGGACCAACATTTCAGAGTTGAGATTTTTGTAAGATTTTTCGAATATTTACAGATTCATAATGAGGTATCTTGGGGATGAGACACAAGTCTACCACAAACTTCACTTATGTTTCATGTATACCTTATACCCATAGCCTGAAAGTAATTGGATTAGTAATCACATTAGATATTTTCAGTGCACCTGTGCTTTGAATGCCACCTGTCATATGAGGTCGGCTGTGGAATTTTCCACTCACAATGCTGGTGTCAGCATTGAGGATGTTTTGAATATTTGAACATGGCATATTTTTATTTTGAGATGGGGAACACTCAGTCTGAGGTTCCAATCAGCTAGCATGACTGCTCACATGCCTGCCTTATGATCAACATTGCAGCATCCACCCTAACAAGCCAGGAGAAGCAAAATGCAATGCTTTTGTAAAATTTTTCAGAGGAAAGAAAATTCTCTAGCGTATGCCTGCAATTTAGACTTGGTGTGTTGTGTGTGCTCATTTAGACATACTGATTCTTTTCCATAGACATCAAATATATTCTAGACGTTCAGTTTCAAATAACCACAAGAAAAACACTATTGTGAAGAATTCCACATTTTTTTTAAATTAAAAAAAAAAGTCCTACCATAGCTCAGGCAGGAATGGCAGATGAGATACAGGAAAACTGAATCAGAAAGAAAGTGATCACACATATTTGAAAGAAAGTTCATCCCCAGACTCCAGATAAGTGTAATAAAGAATTTCTTCTTTTTGGCATGTCAAGTCATCCGGCAAAAGGCACACCTGATGTCATTTCTATTTTATTGACCAAAGTTACAAAGTGGTTTCTCTACTTCACAGGTGTCAATATTTCCTTGTGAAATATTTGGATTGGGGTTGACAGTGGTAGGGTGAGTGTTCAGTCACTGAAGGGCTGGTGGCCTTCCCTTTTGTAACTTAATAGAAGTATTTTAGAACTATGGATTACATCTTAATGCTCATTTCCTTGATTCAATGATAGCATATATTCAACTTTGTACCAATGAAATAATATTGTGTCTAAAATGCTATGCTTATTTCCTCATAGTTTATGATATAAGAAACCTACAGACAACCTAAATATTCAATAATATTGCTTTTTTTTAAATAATGTACTTACATACAGCTGAATAATATACGGTCTCTAAAATGGCAGTTCATAAGAATCATAGAAGAATTGTACTTATTTGCCATACACATCATTATAAAAGTTTCAAAAACTAGGTATGGTGCCTTACATGCAGGAGGATGGCTATTAAAATAGAAACTAACAAATATCAATAAAGCTGTAAAAAAATGAAATTCCTATGTGCTGCTAAAATTGTAAAATAGTGCAGCCTCTATGAAAAACAGAATGTTGTTTCCCCAAAAATATAACCACAGAATTGCCATCTGATCCTAGCATTCAACTCCTAGCTACATCCCCAAGGAACTGAAAGCAGGGACACAAACAGATGTTTTTGCCTCATTATTCAGGGTAGCAATATTCTCAGTAGCTCTACGGTAGACAATCTATGTCTCAGACTGATGAGTAGACAAACAAACATGTGGGCCATATAAACAATGGGATACTTTTCAGTTCCAAAGATCACCACCATTCTGGTCCACATTATAACATGGCTGTATCTCGTAAACATCATGCTGCAGCGAGTGACAAATTACTGCACCATTCCATCTTGATGGCTGATTTATGGATGCAGAAAGAGAAGCAGCAGTTACTGAGGTATGGTGGGGAGAAGGGGCAGGTAATGGTTGATGAGTATAGAGTTACCTTCTAGGTTGATGAAAAACATTCTGGAAAGAGACAGTGATGATGGGTCTATGGCCTTGTGAATGTACTTAATGCCACTAAATTATATACTTAAAATGTCTAAAATGGTAAATTTTCTTTAGCATTATGTATAATTTATACATACTTAAAACAACAGAGAGAGAAAATTAGATCTATAATATGATATGTGTTTTTACTCACGATATTCGTTTGTAGGTAGTATCACTAGCTTAATACATTTGGCCTTCACACACATGTTAGATTAACCCATTGACAGGCAAATTGTAATAAGTTCTGAAATGTAAGATGTAAAAGTTTTTTTTCTGTTATTTCCCACAATAATATAGTAGAACAATGACTAATATAGTATTCACATTACATTGAGTATTGTGAGTAATCTAAACCCTACCTGAAGTCTACAGGTGAATGTATAGGTTCTATAAACACTCTATGCCATATTATATAAAGGACTTGAGCCTCCACAGATAGATGTTGGCCTCTGTATGGGAGTCCTGGAAATGACCTCCTGTAGACTCTGAGCGATGAGTATAATAGTCTTTTAGATAAAAGAAAACATCACTATATTGCATGTACTGGAAGATTCAATCTGATTGAAATACTAGCATCTTAGGAATTAGGACAGTGTATATCATAATGGAAAAGGGTCTGTGCTTGGCTCACAACCAGCACACTGGGTGATGAAATCACACATGTTTTTCATGACTCTGGTCTTCTATAAGTATTCAATATTTTTAAACACACAACACCATATTTTGTTACTGAGTTAAAAGGTCTATGGTTCTTATAGAATGACTTTTGGGATTTAAGCAGTTTTAGTTTAACCTGTGGCATGCCCTCCACCCTGAGAGATTCCTGGGAATTAGAACCAATGGGGAAGTACCATTCTACAGTCCTCTAGGGTGAAGAGACCTGCCCTCACTAAACTCTGTTTATTTCCCATCCAACTCCACCCAACTCCTCTGCTCTCTGTCCACATCATTATTTATACACTCCATCATTCCTTGTCTTATTTATTTTCCTTGGCCCATTTTCCACAGTTAGAAGTTGACAGAATTTGTCATTGACATCAGTCTTTATTAAGTTTACCCCTCAGAGCTCAGAAAAGGAAGGTTCTAGGCAAGGAATAGGGTGAATGTGAGAAGAAAGCCAAGCAAGGGGAAAACGTTTCCCTTAAAAAACAAAACAACAAAAGAAGTCGTTGTTATTCCCTAATTTTATCAATGTTTGCATTTCTCTGTGATGCTTTCTCTTTTTTTTTTACACCAAGAAAAGCTACAGTTGTCCTAGGGAGCAGCCATCCTTCTCATGAGGCAAGAGCTGTGGAAGGGTTAGCACTCACTGTGAGGCATGAGGTGGACAGCCCCAGCCCCACCCTCTGTTGCCTCTAACACAGGAGGAGGAGTCTGTAGAACTATGTCATTAGGATTGGGTTCTTCCATCATGTCTTTGAAAACTGAAGAAATGAAGGAGACTACTGCACACAGTGCTGAACCTTGCGTTTACATGCTGTATAGATTGTAAAGAACAAAATTCCAGAAACATCCTGCCAACAACATGCTCTTCATCATTTGGTACCTGAGTGATGCTTGGCAGAATCCTTCACTGCATATGCACCCATTTTCTCACAGTAACACAGGAGAAATAACACTCTCTTCTCACACCATTGTTATGTATTAATAAGTTACATAAGCAATGTGTGTCAAATAAGTTACCATACTTCAAGTACTTTTATAGTGCCCAGAGCATGGAATACATCCAACAATGACAACATGGGACAGACCCGTACAACAATCCAGAAATCCTGCTGTCCTCTTACCCTCAGCAAAAGATCTGTGTTGAGGGCACTCAGTCTTTCTTATCACAGATTTACCCAATAAAAAAAAGAGGTTCCTACGCTGGTCTTCATGTTGTACTATATTAGTGTTGATTGACAGTCTCAAATAATGAGAATGCTAGGGACCAATATCGAGGCAAGGACTTGCCTACTCTGGAGCTGAGGGAGATGGATTAGGGTGGCTGAAGCAGAGTAAAAATAGTTCAAAATTCAGCGACTGTCTCAGGGAGTCATGATGTAAGCCGGAGAATGTGAAATTGGTATTTGGGTCACATTTAGCCATTTGTCAATCAGAAAAAATAATTGCATAAGCAAATTAGCTTTGGAACTTTGTATTGGGTGACCTTCAGCAGCATGAACACACTCAAGGACTCAGGACACATGTAACAATGTCGCCATCCGGTCAGAGTGCCTTCTCTGCAGCACCAGCTTTGGAAGGAGTCCTATGATGTAAATACACAATTCTATGTCTGGTTGTTATTCTGTTCCAGTGGTTTATATGTCTGGTTGTTATTGTGTTCCAGAGGTTAATCTGTCACCAGTATCATCCTTCATAACTACAACTTTAAAATACTAGTATCCAATATTTTATTTTCAAGTTTTAAAAATCCAAGATTATATTGGCCTTTTGCCTTTCTGTATCAACATTAAATCAGATTTAAAACTTTTTACACATATTTCAGGAGAGCAAAGGGTGTCTTTACCAACATCAAATGGTTGAGTCAATGAACATGGTATGTCCTTCATTTTTTTAGACACTTTTTAGTTTCCCCTAGTAGAGCTCTGAAAAGTATAGAGGTCTTTAAAAAATCATTTCTAGGGTCAGCAAAATGGCTCATCAGGTAAAGCTGCTTGATATCAAGCTTATTTTTATGAGACGAATTATGCTATTCACTCACCTCCCTACCCCCAACCAAAGATAAAGTCTATGACCTTAAGCATGCCAAGGAAATACTCCACTTCTGAGAAACCCCTGCAGGCCTTTCCTTTTCCTTTATCCTCCTCAGCTTTAATATCGAAGTCATGATAACATCGTAAAATGAGGTGACAGAAAATACTTCCTCAGATCTTCAGCTGGAGAACTTATTTCTTTTCAGAATGAAGTTTTCTACACCTGGAGTTACCTTCAGAATTAAGATTTTTATTTTGAAGCTTTAAAATAGATATATATTATCCATGCTCCTTCATGTCTCTCTGCTTTTGTTTTTTAAATTATACTTCTCAAGAAATTTTCTACTTCTGAATTTTCAAGTTTGTCAGCATAAACCCCTTTTAGATGTGTGTTGGAACTTGATGACATCTCATTTTACATTTTGAAAATTTGTGCCTTCTTTTTTCCTTTTGGTTCAGACTTGTCAGGGTTGCCAACCTGTCAATCCAAACATTTTATTTTGTTGATTTTTTTCAATCATTGGATTTTTAGCATTAAATTTTTGCTAAGTTTTCATTATTTTTTATTTTAATTTTTTATTTGCTTAAAATATGTATTTAATTAATCTCAATTTTTAAAAAGTGTTTGCATGTTTGCATTTAAAACATACAAACTGGATAACCAGTTGCATATAGAAACATATAACTATGTATGTTTGCAACCAATGCAATATGTGTGTTTGTATTTACAATATACAACCTGGATGGCAGCATGAAGAAAAATGCCATTAAATCCACATCTATCACCCTGTACAAAACTCAAGTCCAAGTGGATCAAAGACCCCAACATAAAACCAGATACACTGAATCTGATAGAAGAGAAATTGGGAAATAGCTTTGACCACACTGGCATAGGAGACAACTTCCTGAACAGATCACCAATAGTGCAGGCAATAAAATCAACAACTAATAAATAGGACCTCATGAAACTGAAAAGCTTCTGTAAAACAAAGGACACTGTCAATAGGATAAAAAGGTAGCCCACAGAATGGGAAATGATTTTCACCAACCCAACAACCAATAGAGGGCTAATATCCAAACTATAGAACTCAAGAAACTAAACATCAACAAACTAAATAATCCAATTTAAAAATGGGGTACAGATCTGAATTGAGAATTCTCAACAGAGAAGACTCAAATTGCCAAAAAACACTTTAAAAAATTTCAACATCCTTAGCCAACAGGGAAATGCAAATCAAAACTATTTGGAGATTTCATCTCCTGCCTGTCAGAATGGCCAAAATTAAAAATAAATAAATAAATATTGACAGTTCATGCTGGCAAGGATGTGGAGCAAGGGGAACACTCCTCACTGCTGGTGGGAGTGCAAATTTGTGCAGCCACTTTGGAAATCAATATGTCTCAGAAAATTAGGACTCAGTCTACCTCAAGACCCAGCAAAATCACTTTTGGTTATATACACAAAGGATGCACACTCACACCACAAGGACAGTTATGTTGCTCAGTTATGTTCATAGAAGCTTTACTTATATTAGCCAGAAACTGGAAACAAACTACATGTTCTACAACTGAACAATGGATAAAAAAAGAAGAAAAAAAAAAGAGGTACATTGTACATTTACACAATGGAGCATTTCTCAGCTATGAAAAGCAATGACATTATGAATTTTTCAGGCAAACGGCTGGAACTTGGGAACAAATCCTGAGTGAGGTAACCCAGACCAAAAAGACAAATATGATATGTACTCATTTTAAGTGGATAGTAGATCTAAAGGATAACCATGCTACTGCCCTCAGGCCCAGAGAGGCTAAGTAACAAGGAGGGCTTAAGGAGGGATGAAAGGATCTCCCTGGGAAGGGGAAATAGAATAGACTTCATAGGTAGACTGAGGGGTGGGTGGGGTTGGGAACAGTAGAGGTCAACTGGGGAGGGATGGGGAAGGAGAAAATACTGGGAGAAATGACTGGAATTGGGGATCAAGGTGGAAACTTAATGCAAGCAAAACTCCATGGAATCTACAAGAGTAACTTTAGCAAAGACTCCTCCTAGTAGTGGGGGACACAGCGGATCCTGAACCAGCCATCTTCTGTAACCAGGCAAGTCCTCACCCAGTCACCAAACTTTTGACCTACAGTTTGTCCTGTCTGCAGAGTGTTCTGGGTCCAGAGCCTGACAGAATCCTCATCAAAAAGACCAGAGAGCCTTCATCCAGCAACTGAAGAGCAGATGCAGAGTCCCACAGCCCAAACTAGGCAGAGCTTGGGGAGTTCTGGGGAGGAGGGGAAGAAAGGAGCAAAGAAATCAGAGGGGTCAGGGACACTAAGAGAACATGGCCCACAGAATCAATTGACCAGGACTCACAGGGACTTACAGAGTCCCCTGCATATATGTTACGGCTGAGTAACTTGGTGTTT
The DNA here is from genome assembly GCF_943737965.1 of Phodopus roborovskii. Classification (NCBI taxonomy): domain Eukaryota; kingdom Metazoa; phylum Chordata; class Mammalia; order Rodentia; family Cricetidae; genus Phodopus; species Phodopus roborovskii. The sequence goes on along the minus strand of NW_026126482.1, from coordinate 17,912,021 downwards.
TTGTGGGAGTCCTAACAGTGGGCCCAGGGGTAGTCACTGACTCCTTTTCCCCCTAATGGGTTGCCACACACAGCCTTCATGTGATGGTATGTACCCGGTCTTACATAGCATATTATGTTGTGTTTGTTTGTTGTCCCTGGGAGGCCTGATGGGGGAGATGGAGGAGGCATGGATCTAGGGGAGAGGAGAGATGGTGAGGAGAGTTGGGGGATGGGAAGAAGGGGAAACTTAGGTAGGGTTGGAATATATGAAATAATAATAAAAATAAATCATAGTACAAATTTCTACCTTAACACTATTCTAACTACATGCCACAACTTCTGTGTATATATAATATTTTCAATTTTCTTTGGTTCAAAATATTCTTAAATTTCCATATGATTTTCCCATCTTTAGTCACATAGACATTCATTGATAATTTTCAAACATTTAAAATTGTTTTAGTTATGATTTTTCTATTACTATTTTGGTCAAAGAATACATACATATTCTATCTGATATATTTATATCCTTGGAAATATATTGAGACTTGTCCAGCACTCAGTCAATTTTAGTTAACTGTTCTTCAAGCACTTAAAACATAGATCTACAGGGGTGCTATATTGAATCTATGAGTAGCAATGTTTGTATCATATAATGATGTTTTGTCAATTTTGAGGCACATATATGATGATACACTCTATGATGTCCACACATGATGAAATCACCCAATAGTACATTTCTCAGAATATATGTCATCTATTTGTAACAGAGGCATGGCCCCTGTTACATTCCTGTTACTGTGACCAAAACATCTGACAAAAGTAATTTAAGGTAAGAAGGACAAATTTGGCTCATGCTTTCAGAGGGCTTACATTTGTCATGGTAGGGAAGGCTGGCAGAGCAGCTCCCTCCATAGAAGTGTGGGTGTGTGACTGTCTATATCACAGGCACCAAGAGGCAGAGAAAGAACCAGAAACAGGGGTCAGGTTGAACCTCAAGGGGTTGTCCTAATCTCTTCACTGCCAGTGAAGTTCCAACTGGGAAAGCCCTTGAGAGGCTACCTGCCACCAAGAGCTTAACTCACAAACCCAAAGGGGATGGTTCATAGTGAAAATATAATCCCCACTATTCTTTTAGTCTTTCTTTTTTCCCATAATCCTTTATATTCATTCACTAAGAACAAGTCTAAAAAGTCAGTTTAGGTGTATGTAAACACATGTATTTCTTTTTAGCATATTAGCCAATACTCATATTCTAATATGTAAATGCTCATTTTCACACTATTATTATTTCTTCTCCTATTTCATTGAGATCATAATTACATCATTTCTCCTTTTATTTTCTCCCTCCAAAACCTCCCATATGTACTTCCTTGTCCTCTTGTTTAATTAATTGTTGTTACCTACATATATGTATATATGTATATGTTACCTATATATTTGTATGTATATATCGATATCACTATTTCTAAATATATAAGTATTACCTGATCAATCTGTATAATGCTACCTGTACGTACATTTCCAGGAATGACCATTTGGTACAAGATAACCAATTGGTGGTGGCTCTTCCCTGAAGATTTTTTCCTCCACTCTCAGCATCCCTCAATTGTCCTATAGTTCTTTGAGTAGAGTTGAGGTTTTCTCTCATTCATGTTAGCATGCCTAATGTTATTGTTCTTGTTCAGCAACAGGTTTAGGCAATCACTGTAGCTTCTGATATTCTTAGGAAACACAGGCTCACAGTAAGCTCCCTGTTCCTCTGGCTCTTATCATCTTTTCACCCCATCTCCAGCAATCATCCTTGAGCCTGGGGTGCAGGAGTTATGGTGTCAATGTAGCCATTGAGACTGGGGTTCACATTACTACATTTTGATGGGTTGTGGTTTTCTGTAATGATCTCCATCTGTTGTAAAGAGAAGTTTCCTTGATGACGAATACACTATTTGGCTGGGCCCTGGAGAGGAAAGCATTCTTTCATTCCTAAGCTGTTATTCCCCTCTGCCCTTCTCGGCTAGTTTTCTCAAATTCACACATTGATCTGTATCTTTTTGTGTACTCACAGGGGATCTTTGCAGATGTCCATAGCCTGGAAGTTTTCTCTAGGCAGAAAGCTGGAGAGCTCATCAGACTCCCCTTTAACAGTTCTCAAGGACTGTTGTGTCTTGGCATCTGGTGAGCAGGCGTGAATATTGCTGTTTTACATGACTTGTGTATCTCGCTGCTCCTCTGAGAATGAGGGTTAATCTGTGTCCTCATATTCTGTACTGAATACTAACAGAACTTGCCATGCCACAGCTTAAATTTGTATTTGGCTACAGAACTTCTTCCGGGTGTATATTTTGGGAAAGTCTGGGTTAAAGGATCAAATCCACAGGAATTACAGAGTCTGATAGATACCAGACATCTGATCATTTCTGAACTAAGAGATTGAATTTACTTATTAAAATTCACCTCCCTTTGAGAGGCAAGCCCTTTAAATCATCATTAACATCCATTAGTGCTGATTAGTTTATCTGAAGATTGGGCTTCTGTTTATTTCTTTGTCTAGCAGAGAACAAAAAGAATGGGAAAAGTGAAATTGTGGCGTCAAAAATTAAATTATAAGAAAATAAGAACAGCATAAAGAGAAAGGTCCAAAGTTCAAGAAAGAAGCCACCTCTTTCCATTTTAGAATTGTCTTTTGTACAGGTGAGGTGTATCTTAGAGATGGTAGGCGATTTACTCAGTTCAAAAGCTTTAGAAAAAAATGGGATTAACACCTGATTCTAAATTAAATAACATTCTTCAGCACACACCTGTTGTTTAAGTGACAAGCAGTTGGGACTGCCTCTGTTTCCTGCCCCCCCACCCCCTAAATCCAGCATTGGAGGGATTGATGGTGTGGAGTGAGACAATGGAATCTTGGGGCTGTCTTGGAAGGATTCAGACTTCCTGGGTTAGCCACTTCAATTTGTGCAACGCATTGCTGCAAGCATGTAGGATGTGGAGAATTAGAAAGGAGGACAGGCAGACTACTAGAGGACACTAATTTAAGGATGAAGATGTGACTGGAGTGAGTACACAGATGGGAAACCTAAGAAGCCAGTTCAGACAAATGGAAGTATCTCTTGGTATGGTGTCCCTTTCTTATCCATGTGGGATACATTCCAAAACATGGCACAGGTACCAGAAGCCAAAGAAAGCTAACTTTCCTATGTATATCCACAACCACGATAAACCTTTAACCTATGAATTACTCATAATAAGAGTAAAACTCGTAATAAAAACAGTTATACCAAAATATTATAATAAATGTTATTTAAAAGTTGGGAAATAATTATTTTTGGGTATAACATTTTCAGGGCATGACTGAACACAGGGTATTAAAACCACAGGAAAGGAAGGAGACTACTGTGTATTTCCCTGACTCCATCCCTTTCTGCCTCCTCTCTCCCTTGCCCTTGGAATTCCCTCAAACACTGCTTCCACAGAACCCCTGAGGGGTCGTCTATCATTACATCTAACTGGACTTAGGAGACTGGCTGACTTTGGTCTAGAAATTTAGTCCTGACATCCCAGTTCCATGAGATTCTATGTCAAAGTACACAGTGCCTCAACATGGTCAAATGGCATCACTCTTAAAGAACACCTAGAACACTGCTGTGCCCAGGCTTCCACCTGAACAGTCACATCGTTAAGGGACAAGAACACATGTCCTTTGTCTGGTCCCACACTCAAAACACATGCTAACTTTAAGACAGCCATTTCAACCAGGGAGTTTCCCCTTCTGTGAGGAAGCATCTTCCACTAATGGTGAGCATCAATAGACTCTTTTTTTAAGGTATAGAGTTAGAGTGCCTAGGAACACACAGTGGTACCTCAGGCAAATGATGAGAAAGGCGTTGTATTTCACTATGGAATATCAGCTATTCCTCTGTCAAGGGTGGCTTGTGGATTTCTGAGGACTTTATTCTTGGTCACAACTCCATGTGGGGGTGTACCAGTACTGGGTTCTAGTTTAGGTGACCACTGTAAAACATACCCATCATAAACACAGGCACCCAATTCCTATTGGTAGAGGTAGCCTTGGATGCATCTGAGATGGTGAGAGATCATGCATTTCCTCCATTTATCTGGTGTCATGCTCTCAACTCAAAACAAAAACAAAGTCATGATCAAGTCTGAACACTTCCTATGAGGGAGGCATTTCCCTTGAACTTACGTAGTGTCATTTAATCTTCTACAGAAACATTATACAGGAATGACACTAATGTCCTCATTTTGCTAACAAAGAGACTGGGGTCCCATATGGTTGTGTAATTTAACCAGATCAGGCAGTCATAGCATGATGGAGCTGAACCTCTTCCCTGCCGAATTCACAGAGACCTGTACTGGTTGGCACTGGTTCTTTTCTTGAAACAAATGGTGAGAGCTCAGAGCCATGGGTAATTAGAGTTAAACTTTTAAAAGGAGGGGTGAACTGCAGAGATGGTTTAGTGTTTAAGAGCTAGAAGAATGGAGTTCGGTCCCCAGCACCTGCCCATGTGGATCAGCTCACAATTGCCTGCCTGTAATTCCACTTCCAGTGATCTAATCCCCTCTTCCAGCTTCCACAACCACCTGTACTCCCGTGTACATACACATAACTTAAAAATAATTTCAAAACATAAAAATCCCTGGTGGAGGAGAGATGCTCAGTTAGCAAAGTATGCACTGCATAAGCGTGAGGATCTCTGCCGCACCCACACAGGAAGCCCATGTGGTGATGTGTGCTCGTCATCCAGCACTCGGATGGTGGAGACAGGGACCCTGGAGGTAGTTGGCCAGCTCATCTAGAAAAATAGACAAGTACCAGTGAGATCTAGACAAGGATCAGTGAGACCTGTTTCAGAAAGTAAGGTGGAGAGCTACTGGGGAAGACATCTGATGTCAGTCTGATCTCCACATAGCACATGAGTACCCACATGCAGGCGCGCGCGTGCGCACACATACACACACACACACACACACACACACAGATAGCTAAGTTAATACATTTTTGAAAACCATGGCTAGGGATGTAGCTTATTGGTAGAGTGATTATGTAGCACTTACAAGGCTCTGGGTTGATCCCCAGATTCACACACACACACACATACACACATGCACCAAAGAAAACAATAGCAACAGCCTGTATTACCTGCTCCCGAGGATCAGAGCACCTTTTGGGCCTGCTGTGGCAGCCCTGATGAGAGAATGTGGACTTTATTTATACACGTGAATGACTTTAGGCATATTGATCGTGACAATGTGCACTTTTAAGAAGCAGGGAATCAAGCAGACCACAGCAGAAGCTAAATGCAACAGGCAATTTCAAAATAAATGGAAATCCTGGGCTCTTAACTTCAAGAGCCCAATCTAAGCAGAGAGGCCACAAAAACACATGTCAAAGGAGCTCTAATAAAACGCTCCCTAACAAATCACCACTGTGCAAATAGTCACTCTAATGTGAATGATAGCTATCATTGTCATAATTTGTTGTGGGTCTACTATGTGCATGCATGTAAACCTTTATATATGCAACATGTTTAACCTTTACTTCCTGATGAGGATATCATATCAGACAGGCTAAGAAATTCTCCCATGTAACTAGCAGATGCCAGAAATAGGTCTCAAGGTCAAGGCAATTTGATTCCTTTATCTTTGCTCTTCCCAGACTCCTCTGGTGATCGACAGAACAGTGGATTCTTAGATGCTAAATGGGATTGGAAATGCATAATCTGGGACAAAGACAAATTTGGGATCTGTTCAGATGGGCAAAGCAGAGAGGGCACACTCAATAATTTAAGTAAGCTAATATGATAACATAGATGGCAAAAGGGAAGAAGGCAGCAAATTTAAAAATAATAATGGAAGGAAAAGGAAAGGGGCAAAAGGATGAAGGCAAGCTGACCTCTATTTCAACTTTCCTGATTTCTTCCTCATGAAATCGTCTAGGGAATAGAGAGACAGTAACAGGCAGGCAAAGGAACTTAATTGTAGAGTTTACAAACCACTAAATCAAAAGAGACTGTGAAATTCCCGCCTGGGGAATCTAGCAGTGAGATTAAGGGGATTAGCCTACTGTACAGGCATCCAGGGAATGCCCACAGCATGCACTTCTCCTGTGGATTATTCAGCAGTGACATTATGGTCTTCCGTTTATAAGAACAGATGGGTGTGTGCCCTTCTGTGGAGCAGCAAGAAAGAAGACCATGTACCACTGTATCTTTTCTGGAGGTGACAGATACTGACATTTTATGGAGAGTTTACATGCTGAACTTACTAAAAATTAAAAACTAGCCTTATTGATCATACCCATGTTTCTAAGTCCACAGACCAGTTCACAATTGCTTAAATAATAACAACAATATAATAGCAACAGGAGCTAGTATTGGAGGCTATAGCATTAGTCCTCACAATGATCCCAAAACAGCTCTTAAACTTTGAGGCAATTACTGCCTGAGCATGGCAGTACCCAGACTTTTCTAAGTCCCTATCCTTAGTGTCAACCAGCACCAGCAGCAGCATGCACCATCATACTCCCAAACCACACAGATTGCTAGTCTTCAGAAATCTACACCCAAATTCCCAAATCCCAGAGCACTGAATAGACACATGTACAAACCATGACCTGCCAGAGATAACAGTTTACATCAGTAGTCTATAATAAATAATTAATATTGCCCCAGGAGAGATAAAGCTGGTGACGTGGTATTTCTCCCTTGGCTCTAAATAAAATGCCAGATAACCTACATTGAACAGTTAATGTGTTCACAGTATGTGGGAATTAACTGTGCAATATAATAAGTACCGCTGAACATCCCATCTTCATGCAGATGAAGGGGCAATGACTACCTCATGCAGCAATAACAGTAACGAATAATGAGGGGGGAAGGACACTTTTTTATTGCTCCCTTAAAATGTTATAAATTAAAATAACCTTAGAGAATTTTTTGTTTGTTTTCCCCCCTTTGGGGGGAGGGGGTCTTTTTTATTATTATTATTATCAGCAATTAAATCTTTCCATGTCTGTTTTCCAAGATTGCAGCTGGGAAAACGAGGGCCTAAGAGCCATACGGTGTGAGCCTTGCTAATAACGCTCTATGAAAAATCTCATTAATTCAGCCTGGCTCTTCAGATCAGCCGCTAAATCCTTGTATTGTCACTCATCCTCTGGCCTTTTCAGGATTTCCATAGCCCAACTAGCAGCATCTCCATGGAAACCAAGCAGTCCTGCTTTGCACATCCCGGAACTTTTTGTTCCTGACAAAGCTTGACAAATCACATGCAGCGCGGAGAGTTTAACACAGCGAACTAAATCCTGACCCGCACTTAGAAACGATAAACCCGAGCGCACCAGCTTTATTAGAAATGATTTCCTTACAAGATACTTAACCAAGCCGCTGAAAACCTGAAGCAGACAAGTTTCGGGAACAGGGTGCTGCGGGGGATGGGGGAGTGGCAAATAAATAAATAGATGGATGCACACAGACGTAGGAACCCCAAGAGTGTTCCTCGTGAGCTCGGTTTCTAATTGCCTTCAAGGGAAAGTTGCCGAATGTGAAACGAGAGGGATGGGCACTGTGTACAAGAGGCCTTCAGCTTCTACTCTTCCTCGGAAGGAGAGCATCTGCACCCATTGCTCCCCTCTCCAGCTCTCAGGGAGGCATCTCCGCTCTCTACCCCAATTATTCCCCTCCCATCTCTCAGTCTGGCTGCGGAGTTCGCACTGTAGCCCTGAGCATCAGTAGCTCTAGAAAGAGCTCAACTTCACTGAGCATCTTTCTCCTCTCCGGCCTTCTTCCTCCTTCCCTACAGTGTTCCAGAAGAGGGAGTGTGTCAAACACACCTGCAGCAGGCAGATGAAGCAGACAAGGATCCCGGTGGATGCAGATACAAAGTTCCTACTTTTATAGCTCCTCCCCCCCTTTCTCAGAGGTGATGCTCTAGACAAAAGGATTTCTTAGCTCAGGTCAGACTGGCCCACAGTCTCCTGAGAGGGAGACCAGATGTCAGAAAACACTAAGGGAGGATGCAGGAGGCCAAGGATACTACTACCTACCATTAGCCAGCCTCTTGTCCCTGCTACATGGCAGGCTAGCCATGGTGATACATTGTATTGTCAGGTTTTCAAATGTCACATTTTCCTGACACTTCAGACAGTGAGGTAAGGCTAGTCTCTGACTCAAGTCCTTCTTCTTGCTTGTACATGAGTGCGACCTAGTGACACTTTAACGTACTGGTAAAGCCCACTCAGACCTTTTGCCTTCTGCTTGTGTATGGCTCCTCGACCCCAACGCGTCCCCTGGAAAACAGTCACAGGTATACTCCCTCTTTCTTTCCCCTTTCCTCTCTTTCTCCTTTCCTCTCCCCTCCCTCTTTCTACTCCTGACATCCCTCTCATGGTCCTTGTGTGTTGGACCTCTTCAGCATTTATGCGTGCCATGAATCTTTAAATTCCACTTGCCTCTGCAGATATAATCTCTGTGGTTGTGCTGAAGTGACTGTTGGAGAAGCCACAGAAGAGACTTCAGCTACCATTGACAACACAGGTACATGACAGAAGGGCCAGGGGTAGCAGAAACAGGTTTGAAAATCAGCTTAATTGTATGTGTCACCTTGATGTCACTTGGAATCGTACTAGGGAGTTCCAAATATCTGAGGCAGGTCTCCTTTGAGACCAGTCATGTCTACCAGTCACCATTGTGCATCTAGCATGGCTGTGTTTTGGCTTAACCAGGCAGGGTAGACTGACTTCCCAGCTGGCAGGTAATTCCCGAACCCTCATTACCGAAGAACTCACAGCACAATGCCATTAGGTGCTTACAGCAGTGGCCAGTCTTGGAAACTTTGTGCACGGACTATAAATGTTTACTGTTTACCTGAACCGGTACCTTGAGAGCCCACAATTCCCCCTGATTTGTCAAAGCAAGAATAAATGGAGCCTAGTCCCATTCAACCCTTCATGAAGGCCACAGTCGTGACGGTAAGAATGAAAGCCATCAGCTGTTTCCAACTTCTTACTCAATGACAGGCTTTCTGCCGAGAGTATATTATATGCACATGTTACCTCCCTTAATCCTTGTTACTGCATCTGCAAGAAACATTATCATGCCTTTATTAACATCTGCATTTTGCCCATGAAAATTCTGAGAGCACAGAAAGTTTAACAGAAATGTTCGAGTTCATAGTGGACCAGACTCAGAACCCTAGCAAACGCTAGGCTCCCACATTTTTAAAAATTAAAATAAAATTACATCATTTCCCTCCATTCCCTTTCTTTTCTCCAATTCTTCCCATTCCCCCCTCCCTCTCAAATCTCTGGCCTCTTTCTTACATACACACACATTTCTGAGTCCATTTCCTGCATGCATGTGTGTGTGTGTGTATGTATGTATGTATGTATGCATGCATGTATGTATGTATGTATGTATAATGTCAGAACTGAACACATGGCATTGAATAACCAATTAGGGAACTCATCCCCAGGGGAAGAATACTTCTCCCAATTTCAGCACCTTTTAGTTGTCTATAATTCTTCATTTAGGAGTGGGGCACCTATATTTGACTACTACTCTTTGCTGTCTCTTGTCCTATCACCAATTCTAAATGCCTTAAGCCAGAGTATCCCATTAATTGCAACAGTAGTCACTGGCTATGTGCCAAGAACTCCTCCAACTTAACTGAATCACCTCATTTGCCCTTCCCTACGAGTGCCAAAGTGTGTATTCATGAGTGTGTATGTGCGTGTGTATGTATGCATGTATATGTGTGTGTATTTATGTGTGAATATATGTGTGTGCCTGTGTGTATGAGTTTTGGATGAGTGGGGGTGCACATATATGGTGGCGTGCACGTAGAAGTCTAAAGACAACTTTGGGTAATAAGGTCTCTCTTTCTACCATGGGAGCCAAGATCTTATCAGTTTGGGTCATTGAGTTGACATAGCAAGAACCTTTGCCTACTGAGCCATTTCATTGGCCCACAATATATGCTGGTTAGAATCATTTTATAGATGACCAAACAGGCATAGAGAGGTTAAATAATTCATATGGAATCATTACAAAGTCAATGATAGATCTGGGCCCAAACTCAAATAGGATTCTAGAAACTTCCATCAGCTAGTTGTCTCATTATTCCAATTGCCCCAGGTAAGTTGGAAAACATTCCATAGAACTATTATTCAAGGCAGACATTTTCTTCCTTAATGCCATACTCAGTCAGCAGACAAGCCTGCTATTGCTAATTTCCCCCTCTTAACCATTCTTTTCTGACGACTTTTTAAGTAGAGTCTTAAAGGATCTGAGGCCCAGAGTGAGACCATTCTCTGAGTCCTAGGTGGTTTTTGTGTCCATTTTCAGAAAACCCAGGCATAGAAATGTAGCTTCTGCTCTCCTCATAGGGCTGCCTATGAATCCAACTTAGTCCTGCTCTGGGGGCAGACTCCACAAGATGGATAGAGGGACACTGCCAAGGCTTTGGGGATCTAAAATTACATCTCCCAGCTGTGTTTTGGTTTTGCAAACATGTGCATGTCTACTCCATTTTTGAGTATGCTGGGTACTGAAATATATGTGAAGCCTGTCCTCTGAAGTACAGGGAGATCACAAAATTCTTGACTTCTCTCACTGATTGCTTCTCTTCTGAGAATCTCACTTTTCACAGCCCAGGGAACGAATGGGGTCACCTGTTTGCCCCTTCGCCCTTGAGGTCGTTGCCTCAGAAGAGCCTTCAAGAAGCTCAGGTCAAGAGGCTGAACACCGAGCATAGTATTTCTCCCCTCTGTTCAGGTTCTCTGCCAAGAGAAGGGACCATAAAAATCACTAACAAAGTCCTTATTGGGAGAAACTAGTCCAGAAACTATACCCACCCCTGTCTGAATCACCAAGGAAGCTAAAGTATCCTCATGGTGCCAAACAGACCTGAGACCCTTCTCCTTTACCACCAAGATCACACACACTCCTGAACTCGTAAACCAGACATCATGGAAAGAAGAGGGGAGTGAGGTAGACAGTTCAGAGGGTGCAGCAGTTGCCTATTGCTGTGTAACAGTTACCCTAATATTCCGTGGCTTAAAACAGATATGCATATTTACGACCTCACATGGTTTCCATGAATCAGAAATTTAAGAGTCACAATGACAACTATTTGGAGGTATCACCGCTTTGGGAGTTCACCTTGAAGAAAACACACTTGCTTTCTGATTTAGTACTAACCGTTGAGAAGGAGCTTCCATTTCTTGGGCCGTTAAATGTCTTTGTGACACAGGAGCTGGCTTCCCGAGGGGAAGGTGACCCCTAAAAGCAAGGAGAAAGCAAAAAGCTTTCAGTGTCTCAGTCCCAGAAGTCCCTCATCATATACAGTCATCATAAACACCGGATGTAAAAAGTACAAGGACACAAATGCTGGAAGGCAAGGATTGTTGGTGGCCATCCTGAAGTGAGGAGTTAACTTTTGAGTTGGCTGAAAAGTCATGAGCAATGTGATTGGTTTATGCAGAAAGGACTGCCAAGCCCCTGCATAAGTCTGAGGTGCTTGTAAAGAGGCAATTATATATTCAGTGAAAAGCAACCCATTTGATTCCTAATTCACGTATAATGACAGGGCTCGGGAAGTGAAGTTGGTAGCATTCATTTGGAAGAAAACCATCTTGCTTTTCCCAGGGCTGAACAGAGACTGTTTAAGCAAATGGTTACTTATAATTAAGTTCCATATAATGATAAACAAGTGCTGACTCCTTCAGCGTCTCTGGTAGTTTGGTTTCAAGACCCCAGAGGGTACCTCAATCCATAAATGTTCAGGTTCCTCACAGAAAATGGCACAGTATTTGCATAGAACCTACCTATATCCTCTACTATGTATGTATGTATTTATTTTTTACATATCGATCCCAGTTCCCTCTCCCTCCCTTCCTCCCTTCCCTCCCTCTTCTCCTCTCTCCCCCCTCACATGTATCCTGACCACCCTCCCCTCCCATTTCTAGAATGTTTTAAAGATTTTCATTCTCTCTCCTCTCTCTCTCTCTCTCTCTCTCTCTCTCTCTGTGTGTGTGTGTGTGTGTGTGTGTGTGTGTGTGTGTGTGGTGTACACTTATAGGGCTAGAAGGGGTCAGCACAGGCACTAGGAACTGAACTCAGGTCCTCTGTAAGACCGGTGGAAGCTCTTACCAGCTGAGCCATGTTTTTGGCTCCCCCTTCCATTTTTACTGTTGCCTCTAGATTACTTGCAATACCTAATACAATGTGAACAGAGTATAAACAATTTTGACACTAGGTTGAGGAATAATGGCAAGCAAAAAATTATTTGTACATGTTTAGATGAGAGCCCCCTCCCCCGCTACTTTTGGTACCAGTTAAATCTGCAGCTGTGGGAGCTGTGCATGGAGAGCACACTGCAGTGACTTTTCATGTCTCAGGCTCAGGACTTGATTGCTCTTAAAAATAGACGAAGCATCTGATCTCTCCCTTAAGAAATTTATACTGTGACTAAGAAGTAGGAAAAAGGATGAGGAAAGGTTCAGTTCCATAAAGACACGTCCTCAGAGCATGACACCTCGTGGTCAGAGGTGAGCAGTGTCGGGTGATGAGCATATGGAGCAGGTCCTGTGATGTTCACAGCTTCAAGCATCCATGACAGAAATCGCCAGTTCCCCCCACTTCTCAACCACCAGGAGGCCAAGGACCCCTCACATCAGGGTCCTGCCACTCACCAGAAAAAGTCTTCCATGAAAGGAGGAGAGGCCAACCACCCCCTGTGCTGCTCCTCAGATCACAGCCCCACCCCAGGGCTTGCTGGAGAAAAGAGAACTCTCCCTAGGACTTGGAACCTGGGGATGGGTTTTCCTTGAAGTTGGATTCTTGTGACACATTAGCACTGGGGTTTCCAGGACAATTGACGCCTAGGTATTAATTGGAGAATGGATTAGGGATGGGCAGTTGGGAAACATGGAAACTTTTTCCTGTCATTTCTGAAACAGTTCTGGCCGTGGTATGGGGGAGATGAATCTGTCAGTGTTCTGTTGGTTTGGGGAGGTGGATGCACAATAGGAAGGGTAACAGGCTTTTATCTGTCTGCCTTTCAGGTTGGACAAGGACAGATGGCTCAGCCTGTGCTTTGGGCAAGGGATTCCTAATACTTTTATTTTGGAACCTTTGGCTTTGTACCCAGGAGCTCTGAGGCCCCAGCCATACGCAAGTGCGTGCATTCATCAATCAGCAGTTACCATGATATTCCATGGCAATGGCACCTCCGTGTAGACCTTCAATAAATACTGCTCAGTGACAAAGAAAGGAAATTATACAGCATCTCTTAAGAGTAGCATTATTACTGGTAGACCATAGGGAGTGCAGAGCAGTCAGGCAGGCAGAGAGAGAGCTAAAAATAAAATGTCCCATTTAGTATTCATTTGCCACCTAGTTGTACCTAATTAATGAGTACTGTGTTTTGGAGCTTCAGTGAGATGAACCCCCCTCCTTTATTCTATTTCTTTTCCTTCCATATGAGTACCATTGGATGATCCCAGGACTGCTGATTCAGAGAATCTTCCAGAAGCTTACAGCTGATTTTGCAGCAGTATGGTCTTGATGATCTCCAAACCCAGTGCTCAGGGGCCGTTAACAAAAAGCCTTTTACGTTATTATGAAATAGAGAAGCTGCCTCAGTTTCCCTACATGGAAAATAGATATAATTTGACAGGTCTTGTAGAGCTGTAAAAAATGTAATAAAAATATATCCAAAATTCCTGGCACAGTGTACTTTGTTTAAGGAAAAAAAAATCAACTTCTGTCTGCACCTGACCTTGTAATAACAGGGAAATGTTATTTGTTTCACAAAGTTATGAAAATTCCATGAAAGCATATGAAAGTGTCAAATTCAGTATCTGATATATCTAGGACTTAATGGGATGAGCTTGAAAAATTTACTATTATTATTAGTTTCTCCTTCTGTAATTTCAGAAAGGAATAAGGAATATAAATATTTTTCTGCTCTCACTTCTAAACACCACCCTCCTCTCCCCTTCTACTTAGTTACTCAACTTTGCAAACCTTTATGGATTGCTGTGATCTTCAGTTCTGACGGAGGTAGCACATTTTCTTGTGCTTAAAATGACTGACTCCTAGACTTCTTTTTAAATCTCTCTCTCATGCATCTGTCTGTCCGTCTCTTTCTCTTGTGTATGTGTGTTTGTCTATCCCCCTCTGTGGGGTGTGTGTATGTGTGTGTGTGTGTGTGTGTGTGTGTGTGTGTGTGTAGTTATTTTTGTATATGCAAGGACAGACATTTTCTTGCTAAGGCTAGAGGAAAATTTCAAGTGTCTGTTCTTGCCTTCTGCCTTGTTTGAGGCAGGGTCACTTCAATGCCAGGCTGATTGGCTTGTGAGCTTCTAGCAATCCTATGTCTACCCCATCTTGCTGCAGGAGTGCTGGCATTACACATATGTTGATAGTGAATTCTGGGTCCAAACTCAGGTCCTCACACAAGCAATTTACCACTGAGCCATCTCTCCACCCTGATACTCAGACATTGGCAAGCTTTGTGAGAGGAGCCGATCATCATGTACATTGAAAAGGCAGGCCAATAAAGCAGAAGTGAGGGCCAAGGCAGCCACAGATGCTAAGAAAAGAGCCTTGCTCTGGGGCAACACCTCGTGAAGAAGGCAAGATTCCAAATAGCTCCAACGAATTGTTATCTGAGAGAGCTGCCCTTTACGTTTCACTGCCCAGGGAGCCTTGGTTAGGCTCTTGGTGGCCTCATAACATTGCCCAGCTAATGTAAAGCATGATATGGCACAATAGATGGAGAATAATGAGAATGGTGGTCCCCGAGGATGAAGAAACAAGGCTGTGGAGTTTTCCCTTCCCTCTTAGTTCATTTCTGTTCCACCCCGGAACCCCAAGTCCAGTTGTCCCTGATGAGTCACAGTAGAAAAAGTCTTGTGTAATACGAGGAATTTGACAATTCTGGTTGCTGTCAGAGAACATAATTCTTTGCCCTGTTCAGATCTTATTGGATACATGACAACTTTCTCTTCAATGGATCCTAATAGTGCCTCTGTTACGAAGGCTTCTCCTGTAAGTGAGAGACAGAAGGTGTTTGCTGGACTCAGATCTCATAGCCCTGCCTTCCCCAGTTCCTGATGCTCAGCTCTTCTCTTCTAATCAAACCTTTCTTTGCCATAAGGAGGACATATTTCTTTAAGATAATGCTGGGGAACCCTCCTGAGTGCCACCTGAGGTGTAGATCATCTGATTGAAAATATGACCTGGGTTCCAAGGCAGACTTTTTATACCAAATCCTGAGGGAGAGATAAAAGAAAGCAAGAGATAGAAAAAAGCAGCATGGACGGCCTTGACCAATGTTGAACGTCCGATGTAATGCCTGTGTGGGTTGTGCTTTTATACAGAATACTGCAGCCCTTGTTTGTTTTCACACCTATGAAATACTTCTATTCATATCCCTTATGTTAAAGAAAAAAAAATCAAAGGAGAGAGCCATTGTGAAGAACACAAAGATAGTTGCAGAGCCAGCCAGTTTATAAGTGTGCAAAATGAAGTTCCCATCCCTATCTACAAAACAAAACGCTTGGAGCAGACAGAGGTACGGGTTTCCGCAGAAAGGTACGTCCGCCTTTGAGCTCTCGGAGGGAGCCGCAGAAGCGTTTAGAGGAAGGGTTCTTTGAAGCGTCCATGGCTGTGTTATTAGATTTGTCTGGAGCATGTTGAAAAGTATTTATTAGAAGCCTCCTTGATCCTTCTTCTGCCTGATATGTCATAACTTTTATGACACAGAAATAACCAGAGTGAAGGAGCGGAGGCAAGGTGCAGGTTATTTACCAGTCTTCTCTGAAGACTGCCGGTCATTTAGGCTAGGAGGAGCATGCTGGATAATTTATGAAAACAGAACTAGTCTGTGGGAGTGAAATAAAGCCCTGTGCAATCCGGGACAGTCATAATGAACAAAATAAATCCCATCTTTATGCAGATGTGCCACGAGGGCTGTCAGAGTGTCAAGGAAAATTTACTCCCTGTCTCCGATGCTCAAGACAAACAATTGCAGGAGATGAATAACAGCACAGGGAGAAGGAAGTGAAACCTGGCTGTCTGGCATCCCCAAAAAGTTTCACCCTGTGGTGGAGCTGTGCACTTGAATCCAACAGTGGTGTCCCCGAGCTATGTTCTTTTCCCCTGCAACCATGGACAGGGAGGTTTTCTTTCTTCTTCTTGTTCTTATATTTTGACCTGGAAGCACTTACTGAATTCTAGCAAACAAGGAAAGAGAATCAATCTGGGCTGTCATGAGTGACAAGGTCTATGTGGCTGCAAGACAAACTAAAATAAAACATAGTCTGTATGGCAAAACTGTGTGATTCCTCCATCCCCAGCAGTGGCCACTCCCCGTCTTTGAGGAGACCCTGAAGTGAGTTCTCTCCCAGGTCAGCAGTAAGAGGTGGCTGTCTGCCCCTTTTCCAGTGACACCAAATACTGTCAAAAGTTTCAGATTCCTGACATGACCCTGGGGAGCAGTCTCCCTTTATCCATGTCTGGTTGGCTAAAATTAGAAAGTGCAGTGCTTCTTATATGACACCAAGGAGTTATGCATGCAGGTCCTCAAGCTACATCCATGCAGTTCCTTGCCTAGGCTCTATTTCTTACTGTGCCCCAGCCAGGGGGAATTTTAGTTGATTAACTTTACTTATGGGGGAGGGGTTGTTTTTTCACTAGGAACTACTTTCTGCCATGGCTTCACCATGACTGCGAACCTGTTTTGCTGAAGGAACTTTTTATGGATGGGTGGGTTGGCCATTTGCACTGTGGTTTTTTCCTTTGAGATTCCCTTGTCCAGCATCTCTTACATCTGAACTGCACTTGACTTAATATACAAATAGTATGAGTTGGTACCCTTACTTGGCTCTTCCCTTTACCAAAACAAACCAGCAAGCAGAACCACTCCATTGAAAGACACAGAGGAATATTAATTTCACTATATAATATTTCAGAAGACTTAAAGGGACATGATGGCTGGCCAAAATCCTGTTGTGGATTTCCAGAAAATTATGCCAAGCAGTAAGCAGGTAAATGCAAGCTACCATCGCTAGGAAGTATATAATTTCTAAGGCAACCCTCCCAAATAAATGAACTAACTTAGATTGCTGACGTTATAGTAAGTGTTTTCTCTTCCACCTTTTATGTTTTTCTGTGGAAGGAGAATGACTCAACCTAGCAGCTTCATTCAGCCATGGCTTCACTCTTTGCTTCTGTGTGAATTTGCTCTGAAATCATAAAGTAAAACATAAAAGCAAGATGGCAGAGTAAAGTAGCTGCACCGCAGACTCCACAATGATTATGTATTCTATCCAGGGCACACTTAACTCTCTAATTGCTAATTGTAATTTAAATGAAAACATGTGTTTCTTGTTAAATTCATCAGCTCCCTTCCTAAGTGCTACCGAGAACTGTGATTAAGGCTGAAGGCTCACCTCGGGGTTCTGACACCCACAGGGCTCAGGAAGTCGTTGAGGTGTCCTTGGAAACTGGAGCCCTAGATGGTGAGTGCACTGCCTTCTAAACCCCACAGGTGGAGGGACCTGGAGAGGGGCATCAGGGAGGTGTCTCAGCAGGTCACATGCTGCACTGTCTCCTCAGAGACTCAGGCCAGCCCAGCCCTATTTGGAATCCATCCTCTTGCCTGCTGAGGATACCCCTATGGACCTCTAAGGTCATACAAATGGGAACTATGGAATAGCAAAGGGGCTGATGCTCCTGGCCTTGGGGAGGCCACCCAGCCCTGACAAGTATGACGAGGCTCTGAATAAAGATCCTGTTGTGACAAAGGATTCTGGAACACAATAAAGGACCAGAGGTCCATTACCTGATAAGTATAACTTTAGTACTAAAATTGAAGGAATTAAATTAAAAAAAATCTGGGGTAGAGAATAGGACTGTTATTTTCATTTAGGTATGGTTATTAGACCCCAGGACAGACTAGTAGTAATCAAATGGCTTTTTTCTTTTTTACAAATTACGTTTTCCTATTTTGTTTTCATTGAGCTAACAAGAGCATATATGTGGATAGTTTGTCTATCTAAATGTGGGAGTTTGAGGATGTACTCTTGAGAGAATTGGAATCAGCAAGAGACACATATGCAAAAGAGGGAGGAAGTGGGATGTGAGAGAGAAGAGGAGAGAGAATGGCGTATGACAGTTAGTCCTCCCTCAAAGCAATGAGCAATGTCCTCCCTCAAAGACAAGCAAGGACAGTGAGTGCTCCTCACAGAGTCCTTTGTTCTACTCAGGCCTCCTGTGGACTGGACGAGGCCCATCCAGATGATGGACAATTTGCCCTATTCAATCTATTTATTTACATATTAACCTCCACCAGAAATATTCACACAAACAAATTCAGGGTAGCCAAACATCTGGGCACTCTGTGGTCTAGTCAAGGTAGCAGTTAAAGTGAGTTACACAAAGTCGGAGTCTACAATGTGCTTAAAGCACTGAATCTTACGGCATAGCCTAGGACATGCATAGGTCAGCAAATACACCTGATCATAGACACAATGACTTGTCATTTGTGTGGTCACAGGTCAAATCAGCATACCCCACCCAGTCTATTGGCCCATGGGAGAACATAATGCTAGAGCCTCATTCTCTGTGTCTATGAGACCTGGGAACTTAGGGTCTGTTTTCTCCACTGTGACTATGGTAGGGGAATCAGTGCCCAAGGACAGGTATGCAAGAGGCCTGGTCCAGTTTTCTGGGTCCCCAGTTGATAACAGACATTTCTCATCTACAGGTTCTTGAGGGGTTCATATTGACCCTGTGTCTTAGTCAGAATTTCTACTGCTGTGAAGAGACACCATAATTGTAGCAACTCCTCTGAAGGAGAGCATTTAATTGGATGTCTTACTGTTCAGAGGTTCAGTCCATTATCAGCATGGTGGGACATGGCAGAGTGCAGGCAGACATAGTGCTGGAGAGGTAGCTGAGAATTCTACATCTTGCATAGGCAACAGGAAATGATCTGAGGTACTGGGCCTGGCTTGAGCATATGTGAGATCTCAAAGCACAGCTCCACAGTGACACACTTCCTCCAACAAAGCCACACCATCCAATAGTGCCATTCCCTATGAGCTTATGGGGGTCAATTACTAATCTGGGGCTACTGGATCAGAACAACCAGGGTATGTGTAACCACAACCCAAGGCACACAAAGCCCTTTTTTGCTTCTGTTAAGTCCCTAGGGATGGAAATTTCTTCTTTGGACCTATCATTGGCTAAATGATGTTTCTTCAAAATGCATATTGACTCCCAGGACCTCAGAATGTGAGTCTAGAGGTGTGGGCTTTAATGAGATAATGAGTCTAAACAAGGCCATCTGGGTATGGTCCTTATTCAAACTGATTGGTGTCCTTATAAGAGAGAGACACTGCAGACACTTAGATGGTAGAATCGCCATGGGAGGATGCAGGAAGATGACAGTGATCTGGAAGCCAGGAAGACAGAACCCAGGAGAAACCAACCTTCCTGACAGCTTGGTGTTGGACTTCCAGATTCTAGACCCATGAGAAAATAAACACGTGGTATTCGAGCCCTCCCACCAGGGGTCGTTTATTATGTCAACCTGGAGCACCAAACACATCCTTAAAGCACAAATGGTATCACCACACCCCATCCTGAAGAGTTCTCTGTTGCAGTGAGAACTTTTCTCTGACAATGACTTTCAGAATCCAGAGCAGAGGGCAAAGGCAAGTTCACACCAGCTTAGCCTCCACCACGCCAAATCACTGTCACACTACACGAACCTAGCTGACACATGCACGTTTTCTTCTCTGAGTTCATCCCTTATCGATTTTGTTTTTCTCCGCTCGAGCCATTGCCCCCATCCATGGCTTTGTTTTATTTTCCAAAGTTTCTTTTTGGGGGCATCTGCTGCACAAAATTGGGCTTTTCATTTGTGAAATGCTGATTCTTGGCTCCTATAAGAATTCTTTCTTCTAAATGTAAATATGATATAAATCAATGCTTGTCCCTCGAACCTATCAAAGAACCTGTAATTCACATTTATTTACACCCCTCTGCCTTCACCACTAGAGGTAACTACTATACTAAAGCATGTATTTATCAGTGCTTTGCTATATTGTACTACATTAGTCTGGCCTTTAAAGAACAATAGTGTGTGTGTGTCTGGGTGCGTGTGCATGTGCGTGTGCGTGTGCGTGTGTGTGTGTGTGTGTGTGTGTGTGTGTGTGTGTGTGTATCCAGTATTTTCTTCTGGAGAATATATATATTTATCCTGTATTAAAGCATACACACATGCCTATTTTAAGAAACCCACGATAGACTCAGGTAATGGAATGCTCTGTCCCCAGCTGGTGGTGCTGTGTGGGAAGGTAGTAGAGTCTTGATGGAAGAGACACATCCCTGAGGTTTGGGGGTGTGTAGAGCTTCTGGGGTGTGTTGCCTTGCCCCACTTCTAGTTTGTTCTCTTACTGTCTATGGTTGAAGATGTGATGATTTCTTTTCTTTTTTTTTTTTTTTTTTTTTTTTTTTTTTTTTTTTTTTTAGCTTCCTGGTACCATCACCACGCCTACTGCTTGTTGTCACACCTCCCCACCATTTTGGATGCTTATCCTTCTGGAACCATAAGCCAAAATAAATTCTTCATAAGTTGCTTTGGGTCGTGGTATTTTATCACAGCAACAGAGAAATAACTAATATGCATATACATGTAAATATGCATACACATGTAAAAGAAATGAGATTGTACACTACTGAATGTTCAACATATGTGTTCTCTACCACCTGCAAGCTAAAGGTCTAGGAGAGCCAGTATAACCTGTGCCAAGTCAAGTGACACAATGCTATTGCCATTACATTCGAAAATGAATATTTAATCTCATTTATTTGCAGTACTCGAAGTATATTCTTCAATCCACACTATCTTCATCTTATATTTGTCTACCTGAATTCAACTCACTGGCAGTATTTCACACTGGCTGTTTAGAGCCTGCTGTATCTGGAATTCTGTCCATGTTTAATCACTGGCTTAATTTTTCTTCTTCCTCTGTTTTTGTTGGTTAGCTTTGCCAGAGACTTATCTGTTTTCTTGGTCTTTCCAAAGAACCTTCTAAAGGCTTTATGGCTCATTGGCAAGTATTTCCTATTTCACTGGTGTCCAGTTCCATTTTTGTGTTCTTATTCTCTCTCTCTCTCTCTCTCTCTCTCTCTCTCTCTCTCATCTTCTTGTCAGTGTTTTCAGGTGGATACTGAGGCATTCATTTTTAGCCTTCTTTCATGATGGAGGCATTTTATGCTTTGATTTTATCATGACCTCACTTTTACTGCTTCTCACATTCAGCATTTTCATCACCACGCTATATCAAGTATTTCTTTTTAAACCTCCAGTTTGCTTTCTTTTTTTGGCTTATAAGCCTGGAACTTTTCCTTTTAATGGCATTTTAAATGTAATGTTTTTATTAATTTGTTGAGAATTCCATATATTCCTACAATGTATTCTGATCATGTTTACTCTGCACTCTTTCCCTTAATTCCTCCTAACTCCAATGTCCACTGCCATCCCAATTCCCTGTGAGCCCCCTCCAGCCCCTTCCAATCCCTCCAACTTCCTCCTAACCTTATGTCCCCTTTTTTAAATAACCCGCCAAGTCATGGGTGTGGGGCCACGTATTGGAGTGTGGTCAACCTACCCTCAAAGATCACTGACTTTCCCTACAGCAGAAGCTATCAACTATTAACGCTCCTCAGCTAGGAGCAGGACCTTTAAATACCTCCACTCTTTGGCTGGAATGTTTACTGGCTGGTTGTGTACAGACTACCACAGCTACTGTGAGGTCATGAGTGCTGTGGTCCTGTCGTATCCAGAAGATACTTTCTGGTTTCATCCTTTCCCAACCTCAGGCTCTTAAGACCTTTGTGCCCCCGCATTCATGATAGCCCCTAAGCCTTGGGGCATAGGTTGTTATATAGATGTTCCTCTTATGGCTAAGGACTCCACAGACACTTGTTCTCTGGACTTTTACCAGTTCTAAATTTCTGAGTTAAGCACCATCAACACACTAATCTGAGACCTGCATTTAGAGGGCAGTTTGATACAATGTTAATTTAACAAAGAAAACGTAGATTTGCCCCTGGGTCCAGTGAACTCTCCCAGCCATGTGTTCTTGTCCATGTTTACAGAACCAGGCATTTATTCTTCATGTAGACTTAAATCTAATCAGAAAGTGATTGGTTACTCCCATGACATTCATGCTATTATTGTGCCTGTGGCAGTGTCTTATCATGCTAGTCATTACTGTAGCCCACAGAGTCCACATCTGGATAAGATGGCTGATGGCTTTGCTCCTCCAGAAGGCAACATAGCATCTTTTCATTCTATGGAGCTAGCCAACAGGGAGGAAGCTTCCTAGTTAATAACAATGTGAATTACCCATTTCCAGTGACCAAAGTTTAGGATATTTTTCACTAATAGGATCTTACCATCAAGTTCTGGCAGACAGCCTAGAGAAATAGCAATGGCATGTTCTGGAGTCTGACCAGTAAGTAACTGGAGGAGAGGTATCCTACACTTGACACTTGGCTGTTTCTTTGGCAACTTTTAACTTCTGAGAGGAACATTATCTTTATGTAGGTTAACTCCAATTAAACTATATATATATATAGATAGATAGATAGAGAGAGAGAGAGAGAGAGAGGGGGGGGGGAGAGGGGGGATAGATATATATGATGCTTACTAAATGATAGGTTTTCATATGGCTTTTCCAAACACCCTTAATGTTAGTTATCCCAGCCTCTCCTCTGCCTTACCTTCCCATCCTCCGCACTTAAGCCTCTCTCCCTATTGTTCTTCCTTGTTCCCCCCTCATGGCATCTATGCTTTACTATCACCCACTCCCTTAAGGTCTTTTTCCTCCCTCCCCACAAATCTGTCCTTTCTAGATTCCTGGTTTCCAGAGATACTCCAAGTTAAACACATACATCTACAGATTCAGATTTAGGATCCATGTATGAGTGAGAACATGCAACATTTGTCTTTCTGGGTCTGGGTCACCTCACTCAGTATGATGTTTTCCAGATCCCTTCACTTATCTCCAAATTCCATATTTCTTTTCAGCTGAATGATATTCATAAATTTTGTGACACTGCTTTCCTCTGTCTTCTGTTTTTCCAACACTGATCTCAAGGAAGTGTCTCGTTGTATTTTGTGCTGTTACGACAGAACTTCTAAGACTGGGTGATATATAATGAACAGACGCTTATTTATTATAGTTCTGGGGTTTGGGGGTGTGAAGGTGGAAGAGGTCCCTGTCTGTCAAGGGTCTCGCTGCATCAGCATCCCATTACAATAGGCAGAAGGGCAAGTGAGCATGAAGGGAGAGGAATGAAATGAGGCCAAACTCATGCTTGGATCAGGGTCCCATTCCTACAATAAATAATTCACTCCTATGATGGCGACACTAGCACTCTATAACCCAGTAATCCCTGAAATGTCTCACCTCTAGCATGGTTGCATTAGGGACTAAGTTTATAATGCACATTTCAGGGACATTTTCAAACTATAGCAGTCAATGTCACCACATTAGAAAGAGAGGGAAGTCCTCTGTATCTTCTTTCTGGTTTCCTCTAACAAAAGCAATGTCACCTTCCTGTCCACCTATCTCCTCAGCCTCCAAGCCTCAAGTTGTTAAGGTGAAATAGTCATATCTATCAAAAGCTAGGTGGTTTTCAAATGTTACTGACCTCACATACCTTCCTCTTAGACTGTACTTCCCTTTCAATTCTTCAATAATCTCTTCTGCGCCCCAACTCCTATGTCAGAGCATGCACTCCATGAGGACAAGGGCATTCCTTACCACATTGCCCTCCAGAGCCCTAAAACCTGGAGCAGCTGTGTCTGACACACAGTAGGATCACAGATTTCCCTTAGCCCTAGGGGCCACAAACGTATAACTTTTATTACAATATATTGCAATGATTGATTTTGTAGTTGTGGTTAATCTCTTCCTGTGTCCATTGGGTATATTAAATTTTTTCCTGAGTATGTAGATATAGGGAAAGCACTTAAGATATAGCGGGTTTGGTGCCATCCACAACTTCAGGCATCCACTGGGATCTTGGCACAGAGTCACTGGGGCCAAAGAGGTAAACACTGTGCTTGAAAGTAAAAATGGGATCAGCTCAATTGCTGAGCATGTAAAGGTTCTTGCTGCCGAGCCTGGCAACCTGAGTTCAGTCCCCAGAACTCACACTGGTGGAAGGCGATAACTGACTACCAAAAGCTGTCCTTTGACCTTCACAGGTACACCATGACACACTTGGATGATAGCAGGCTGCAAGTTTATAGGAACAGCAAGGAGAGAGAGGCTCCCAGGAGGCATTTCCAAGAACTTCCAAAAAGCTTCTGTTGGGATATCTGATAGAAGTGTTATTGTGGGCACACAGAAGATGGAACAGAGAGACAAGCTTGTGTAACTCCTGAAAAAAAACAGAGTTGTGTAAGAAAGAAAATGCAACCATAAACAAGCCTGCTATTCATTAGAAAATTTGAAGTAAATACAGGAACTGATACTAAAATAATTTAGATTGGGTGCCTCAGAATTACAGGATTCAGGCATACGCAGAGCAAGTGAGAGGGATTTTTTTCCTTATGAATTTTGTAGTGTTACTTGACAGAATTTTATTTATAGATATTCACAACAGAATCTACTTAGATAAATTTTGAATAGCCTTTTGTTTTCTTTTTAAATTTTTTCTTTTTTTAAATTAAAATACAATCACATCACCCTCTCATCCTTCTCTTCCCTTTCTTTACTCCAGCCCTTCCCATGCCCTTCAAGTTCAGTCTTATTTCCTTTAGTCACTATCGATGTATAGATATATAGAGAGATGTATATATGCATAGATGCATAAATATATAAATACAACCTGCTGATTGCACTTAATGTTACACAACACACACACACTCTCATATATATACATATGTATATGTATATATGTATATATATGATTTCAGGACTGAACACAGGGCATTGGATTATCAATTAGGGGCTCATCCCTGGAGAAGACAAATTCTTCCTTTCTCAACTGTCATTAGTTGCCTGTAGTCCTTTGTCTAGAGTTGAGGCCCCTGAGAATTCCTACTTCCACATTAGCATGTCTATTGGCACCGTCATTGTTCAGGTCTTATTTAGGCAGCCATATTTTTGAAGCATCATGGACATAGCTTCCCTGTCATTTCTAAGAGACAACCTCACAGCAGACTTCCTGATCCTCTGGCTCTTGCCATCTTTCTTTCCTGTCTTCCATGATGTATCCTAAGCCTTTGGTACTGGAGTCGTACTGTAGACATAGTTGTTGGGCTGAGCACCTCCATGAACAGCTGTTCTCTGTGTCTTGACCACTTGTGGTTTGCTGTAATGGTCTCTGTCTACTGCAAAGTGAAGTTTCTTTGATGAGGGGTAAGAGCCTCACTTACCTGTGGGGATAAGGATAAATACTTAGAATAAAGTTAAGCATCATCCTTGTATCCTTGTTTACTGAAATGACATTAGGAGGTTCTCCTACAAGGTTCATTGCTACACTAGTCCTCTATAGTTTGCTAGGTTTCCAGTACCAGGCATGGTTTCTGTCCTGCTGGGTAAGCCTTTGGTCCAATTAGATAACTATTATTTACTGCCAGGATATGAGATGGTCAGGGGTTCTTTGTGAAACAATCAGCAGAACTTTCAAAAAGGTGATGCCAATGACAGGACCTCATGTGTCTGCACAGAGTGCAGCCACAGAATCCGCCTGGGTGTGTGCCATGACAAAAACATAGACTGGACTGGAGTGTAGACCCATGTTGACCATTTGCTCATTAGACATGAATATGATGGTCTGTCCATTAAAGACAGAGATCATGGATATGTGTGTGTCCCTCTTCCACTTAGATGTTCACAATGATGAGCTGTGACTGTGGCTGAAGCGACATCAGAGCAGATGCCATGTTGTGTGATCCAGCAGCTGCATTTGAACTGGTCTTCAGTCTGGGCCATACTGTCTGGCCTCCCGGACTGACCATGTCTATGCTGCCATTTCCCTCCTTTCTTCCAGTGATCATAGGAAGCCTCCAAGTACTGTGGGAGCCCCTTAGCAAGGATAGCAAAGATTCTCTGACCCTCATACAGTCTCACTGTAATTTTACCTACTTGGAAGCCAGTTCTGAATATATACCCCATACCCTTCTAATTAAATCTTTACCGGTATACCTTTTTTTTTTTTTTCAAACATTCTCAGAGAGGATTGTAGATTGTATTTATCCTGTGGCTTTTAGGAATTAAGTGTATGTGTCATTCATGTTTGCTGGAGCACAGCCTCTAACAGCAGTATGGTTCTCCCTAAAGTGTACAGGCCAGGACTCCTTCCTCCCAGTCCCTTCACAGCTCAGTGTTGTCTAACTGCCTCTCTCATTCTGTCAGCAACCACACTAATCACCACGATACACGCATTGTTACATCTGCCGCAGTGAAGTCTTATTTAAAATGTGCGAAGCTTGTTTGCTTGGGAAAGCAAACTGTGGAAGGATCATTGCCCTAATTTGTGAGATCTCGTACTATGTAGGATGTGTTCATCCTACGAACTCTAGCAGATAAATGAATTGTAAGGTACAGTGCTTGTCAACTATGCACAGCTAGACCTAGGAAAACAGCCTTGACAAATGGTTGAAGGTAAACAATACAAAGCCTAGGCTCTTGAAAGGAACACAGCAAGGGGAAAAGCCTAAGAGTGGAATCAGGGTGTTGATGTTCTTGGCCCAGATAGAGCTGAGGTTTCCTTCTTCTTAAATAAAAGGCAAGCATATGCTCTTTATGAACCCTGTAAGGTTTCATATTCTCTGTCATTTTAAAAGTTATTTTTAATCTCAAAAAGGCATTGTGGGACCCTTATAAAAGTTTCAAATGCAGAATTTCCCAGTGAAAAATTGATTGTTGTCCTTTTTCATTCCTATGACCCTTCCCTCTCAGACCCTTTTGAATTTCTGTGCACCACATGTGTGCTTTCGTGCATGTAGGAACACATAGAGATTTGGCTTGTGTAAAAATTATATATATATATATATGTGTGTGTGTGTGTGTGTATGTGTATATAAATGTATACATATATAGAGAGAGACAGAGAGATAAGATAATGTAGACATAGATGATATGGATATAAATAGATTGGTTACAGCTTTACTGAATGTTATTTAATAACTGGTAGCTTTATATGTCATGAAAGCAGAAGAGAATTATCAGGGTTTGAGAAATGAGAGAGGCAAGATAAGGAAAATGGTAGAATAGGAATACAGTATAAGAACATCATACACATGTGCATGCATGTACACAGACACACATGCCTGTGCATACATATGCAAAAGCACCATTATAAAATTCGTTTCTTTGTATACTCACCCAAAACTCAACAAAAATTAAAGTAACAGAATCCCCATATCAAAATTATCCCTAACATCTTTTCACCCCAGAACAATAATAGCTGTTTTATCCTACTACTGAGCTACACGACAGTGTATGAATACAGTCTATAAAGTTACAATTATTCCTCCACTGGGCACTTAAAGCCCTTCTTATTTTGATTCTGTATGAGGTGTTGCCATGAGCATCCTTACACAATTAAGTTTGAATGTGTATTTTTATCAAACATTTCTGGAAAAACTTCTGAATCCGAATGTGTTAATGTTTTATTTGAAGGGTTTTATGGGCTGACTCCCCACATCATTTTAATTTTTTTGTTGATACAAAATGTTTGTCCATATTTATAGGACATGGTACAGGGCATGACATAATGCATGCATGAAATATATAATGATCAAATCTCAGCAATTATGCCTAACCCTCAAACATTAATCATTTCTATATATTGGTAACTATACACTTCCAGTTACTTTAAAATACATCATAGATCATTGGAGACTAATAGTTCCTCTTCACTATGCTATGGGACACCAGAACCAATTCTCCACCAGTCACACTCGGTGACCCTAGCATACCCCTTTCCTGTCCCTGGGGGACAGATAGAGTGATTGACATGTCCAGCTCATGAAATACAATCAGCATGGTATTTAGTACCAGCTGGGAGTTGTCCAGATTAATGACTTGGATGAAATCTGGTTCTTATAACCCTCAAATCCATGCTATTCCCCATCACAAGGGGGTATAGAGGCAGGATGGTCAATTTATCACTGAGAATGAGATTAACATTGCAGGAGTCTAGAAGTTCTCAATTTTTAATGCATATGGACCCAGACCCAGAATAGATCTCTCTCCCTCTCTCTTTCTCTCTCTCTCTCTCCCCCTCTCTCCCCTCTCTCTTCTCCCTCTCTCCCTGTCCTTCTCCCTCTCTCTTCTCTCTCTCCCTCTCCATTTCCCCCTCTCTCTTCCTCGCTGTCTCTCTCTTCTCTCTCTTCTTTCCCTCTCTCTCCCTCTCTTCCTTTCCCTTTCCCTCTCTCTCTCCCTTCTCTCTCTCCCTCTCCCTCCCCTCTCTTCTCTCTCTCTCTCTCTCTCTCTCTCTCTCTCTGTGTGTGGGGGGGTAGTGGACACTACACTTTAAGGTATGGAACAGTATTTTTAACACTTTTATCAGGTGGTTATCTTTTTTGTGATATCTGTCTTTCAGTACAATTAGCTGCATTGCTGAGTAAACACTCACAATGTAAGATACAAACAACTGATGCTAGCGCTATCACATCAACCCCGGTGTCATTTGTCATTGATTCATCTCTGTGATGTCGCACGTCACTGTCCATGTCACTTCACACAAATGAGGACAGTATCCCTTCTACATTTTCCTCTCGTGTTATCTCCTACACTGACACAGTCTCGGGCGTGACTCTTGTTAAAAATCTCATTGGAAAACCTCCCAAATAAACGATCTGTTAGAGCACCTAGCTCAGCACATTTTCATGCATCCAGGAGATGCTCATTTTACACTTCCTGAGATGAATGGCCTGGAAGTCAGGAATGGAACTGATGGATGGAGGCTGAGCACACAATTTCAAATCCTTACATCAAACACGACTGAGATTTATGAGGATGTTCCCTGCTGCACTTAAAGGTGGTTTTGTTGTTGTTGTTTTGAGAACAAAAAGTCTGGAGGCAAATTAATAACAATTCTACCTCTCGTTTGGGATGCAAGAGTGTCAGTTCTAAATAAATGGCAGTGAGCTTCTTCTTTCTGTGTGATGTGTGCTTTGGGGATGTGACAAGAGTGGAGACCAGCAAAAGACAGAGCGACAGTGCCGATGTTCATGGTCACAGAATGGACAAGAAGCACGTGTGGTTCCCGTTCTTAGGTAATGAAAGAAGGGTCAACACATCATGGCTGGTCTTCTACTCTGGATTCTCAGACACCATGGGCACTCTGTATGCAGCACATAGACCAGCGTGAAGAGGGTCATTGTTTTGCCAGAAATACATGCAGCTTGGGTAACTCCAAGCCTTCTATAGCTCCTGGGTACAAAATGTGTCATGGTAAGTTTTGCTCACTGAAAACTCTGACCTGCTTACATGGGAAGAGCAGACCAGACAGGGCTATTACCCAGTGCTTGCTTACTTACACAAGAACCATTTCGTTTGCGCTGGTTGGTTGCCTCTCAGCACGCAGTCTTTCTTACATGACTAATCCTGGTTCCTCATTATCTTCATCTTATATATGAATAACAGAGGCCCAGGGAAATTAAGGAAATTGATAAGGTCTTATAACTTAAAAGGGCAAAATCAAGTTTGGACTTAACCAATCTGAAAGAGAGCCCAAGTCTTTAGCCATTCTGATCCTGTGTCTCCTAGGAGGAGTAAGTTCAAGGTGTACCAAGGTGTTCAGAGTAAGTAATATATTGGAGTTCATGGTCACCATACCCCACCTTCACCCCTTCATAGAGCAGAAAACTTGAAGGTAGGAGTATGGACCAATGCTCCCCAGAACAGTTTGACACCAATAGGCTTTGAAAACTGAAAGGATGTCAGTGTGTCAAGTTCAATGTTCAACAGATGTCACAGTGGACAACAGGAAAGCATGCTTACTTTGACTTACTCTGTGTGTGGTTTGTGCTCTGAAGAGCAGTTGGGAACAGCACTTTTCTTGGGCTCCTGAGAACCATGACAAAGAACAGTGACCAAGCTCTCTGCATGGAACTCTGCCAGGGCAATGTTTCACACATGTTGCTGGTGACAGTACTTCCCAGTGAGACTCTAGCAACTGTACACAAGCAAAGTGAACCTAAGCTGTCCGTACTCATTGACTTATTTATCCCTGTACCATTTCTCTCAGGAAAAAAAAATCACAGGGCTTATAAGACTAATTCATTCTCTGTTTTCCTTCTGGAATGTTCCACGGTTTTACAAGAAGGCAAAGGGCCTTTCAAAAGGGGGGGGGAGTGTGCAAAGGTTCAGGGAGAGGAATGAACTTCAAGGTTGCAATGAGAAGGATAGGTTCTGAAAGGACCTGAAATAGGGGCTGAGGTCTCTCCACTAATAAATATGAAATAAAGAGATTTAGAGGATTCTATCATCATTAAACTTGTTGTGGCCGTATTCTAGGATCTCACCTAGCCAATTATGTAAGTCACAATTAATGTCACCGACATTGTTTTACAAATACTAAACAAAAGTGCATTAATACCAACTGGAAAAGGTCTTTTCCTAGAGGGCTCCTGTCCTCTATAGAACTGATGTCTCCTCAAAGTCCTCCAGTCTCTGAGGTAACACAAATAAGTTGCCAAGAATGGGCAGACCCACAAGGCACGTTGCTATAAGCTGAATTCCATAATCTTCAAAATCATAAGCTGTGGTTCTCACACTCAGTCCCTCAGAAGATGGCTGTGTGGAGATATATTTTGTTTGCTTGATATGCACAATAGTGGGTCTCATTATGATGTTTTCATACACGTGTATCATTGTATTTTGTTCAAATTCACTATATCCATGATCAAGTTAAAATGATGTTGTCTGAAGGAATCTTAATTCCCCAACCCCTACAGATATCCTTAGGAAGAAAGACCACACACACACGCACGCACGCACGCACGCACGCACACACACACACGCACACACCTGTGTGAAAACACAGGGGAAGAACAGACATCTAGAAGAAACCAACACAGAGGACACCTTCTTCTGATACTATATCCAGAGCTGTAAGAGAACAAACGCCTGTTGTTGAAGGCACCCAGTCTGTGGTACTCTTCACCATGGCAACTGAAGCTGTGGAATCTGCATACCATTCCCAGCCACACCACACCAGAACCTCACACTGTTCCACTCCCTCTCACTTGCAGTAGCCAAGGAAGGCAGTGAACTGCCTCTTTTAGCCTCCCCTGCCTGAAAATCATCATAGGAGAGCAGAAGAGAGCAAGAAGGGGAGTTCTCGGAATAGTAAGGGCATCGCTCGAGGGGATCTTAGGATGCTGTGGGTGCCAGCAAGAGGCCTTGGCAGAAACTGCTGGATTCTCACCCACAGACACCATCTGTGCACTGGTTAATTTGAAGGGCATGTGAAGAGAAGGAAGATGGATCAGGTCTTGGTATGAGCCAAACTTTACTCTTCACATAGCTCCCCCACAAGCACGGGCAGATGACATTGGGGAATAGGTAGTAGTTTTTTGTTTTGTTTTGTTTTTGTTTCTTTGATTTTTTTTTCTTTCTACCCCTTGGCCGGAGCAACTAAGCTCCAACCCCTGACAGAAATTTGGTCCAGGTCCTCCCTCCCACACTGATATGGATGCAGGGTGATAACCCCAAGCTGGGAGACTTGGAAGGAAACAGGGCTGCTCCAGAAATCACTACTTTTAAACCTTCCCCACTGCTCTTCCCTTTGTTTCTCACCAGAGTCCAGAAGAACAAATAAATAAATAAAATATTTGTTGTTATTCCTGTGCGTGCGTGCGTGCGTGTATGTGTGGTGTGCATGCCTATGCATACATGTGTGGAAGCCAGAGATCAATGCTGGGCATCTTCCTCACTCACTCTCCACCTTATTTTTTTGAGACCAAGCCTCTCACTGAACCTGGAGCTCACTGATTTGGCTGGACCAGTAGGCCAGTAAATTCCAAGAATCCTCGTGCCTTTGTCTTTGAGCTGCAATTACAGCATATGCCTCACTAAACTTTTTACAGGAGTGCTGGGGATTCAAACTCAGGTCCTCATGCAAACAATTTACCCACTAAGCCAACCTCACAGACTGTGGATATTACTTATTATTATTAATTTGTATCAGGTCACATTAATTTGGACATCCCATGGAAGGAACTCAACAGCACAAAACTGCAGCCAGCGGATGTGTTGGAAATAATTGGGCCAGGAGGCCGCTCACCCATCCCCTGGCTTCTGTGGTCAGTCTTTGTGGAGTTTCTCCTGCTCTCTCCCAGCAAGTGCTGGGGCTGAGGGATGTTTCAGTCCTGACTTTGCATGCATTTCAAACTAGCAGATGAAAGCTGCTGCTGGAACCAGCCTAATTGGAGAGAATTGCAGTTTAGAGGTGAGGGTTGTATCTAATAAGTAGATGGGGGAGGAGCAGGGTGCAGAAGAGGGGGTAGAGCAGGGCTCTTTTTTATGAAAATGTGGGCCTCCCTACAGTCTTTCCTCTTTGGCTGCTGCCTCACAGATGGACCCTTTAATTGAATTTTCCTACAGGCCTGGGGGAGGGAGTCATTGCGGGTCCAGGAGCAATTGAAGTGAATCTGAGGATGGTTTGGGTTTCTTTTCATCAGGAGCTGAAGGCCAGGTGGGCAGTTGCCAGACTTGGCATTTTTAATCTTCTTCCTGTTCCCTCTCCAATTTTTTTTTTCATTCACCTGAAGGTTTATCCTCCTTTGAAGTTCCCACCCAGGGTTATCTTGCTATATCCTGGTTTTATTCCCAAGAGCAGGCTTAGAGAAAGATGAATTGGAAAGATGGGATTCTACTTAACTCCACTTCATCCACTGACCTTTTATTGAGCATCTGATATACGTCCAGGCTGGGTGCCACAGGAAGGAGAAAGGAGAAGCCTAATGTCTGCCTTTGGAATCAGGAAGAACACTCTTTTCTGTTTAATCTTTCTTGAGAACTTCATACACGAGTACCGTATTTACAACATCCCTATCTCTCCTTCTCCTTCCCAAAGCTCCTCCCATGTGACCCCCAACTCCCTCTCAAATCCATGACCTCTTCTTTAAATGTGGTTACATATATTTACATGTGCATTTATAAATGCAGCCTGAAGAAACCATTTAGTGCCCTTCATATGTCTGTTTGTTTAGGGCTGACCACTTGGGATTGAATAACCCACCCAGGGCTCATCCTTGGAGATGATGGGTTCTCCCTCTGTGAGTAGCCATTAATTGCCTTTAGCTCTTCATCTGAGAGTAAAGCTCTGTGAAATTTCAATCCATACTGACAGGTCAAGTGGTGGTGTTACTGTGCAGGTCTCTTTTAGGCAACCGTATTTTTTTGAGAGTTGATGGGTACAGCTTTCGTGTCATAATATAGAAGATACTACGTTGCATCAGATGCCCTTGTCCTTTGGCTCTTATGGTCTTTCTGCCCCTCTTCTGAGATGTTCTCCCAGCCTCAGATGCAGGGGTTGTGTTGTAGAAGAATAAGGCTGGACACCCCTGAGCAGTTGTTTTCTGCGTTTTGACCAGTGCAGGCTTTCTTTCCATTATAGCTTCCATCTGCTGCAAAAAGAACTTTCTCTGATGAGGATGAGAGCTATGCTTATCTGTGGGGTGTAGGCGAGGATATTTAGAATGCAGTCAGGAATTACACTGGTTTGGGAAACTGGCATTCGCAGGTTGTCCCCTCCGGTTCATGGCCTTCCTAGGCACAGCCAATTGGCTAGGTTTCCAATCCTGAATTCCCTCCCATTGAGCAGGCCTTAAGCCCAATTAGATAGCTGTTAGTTGCCCTCAAGATGTGGGTGCCACCATGGTAAAACAAGCCCAAGGAGTAACAATACTCTTTAAAATAAAAGGGCAGAGAGCAAAGCAATACGGCATAAAACCCTACATTTAATATGATGGAAGACTAAAATGTAAACATAAGGCAACCAGAAGAAGTGCCTTGGGAAACAGAGGGCTTGTGGGATCCTTCATTTGGGTACCTCTTTGTCAGGAAACCATTAGTGCTGGCAGCGCTCAAGAGAAACAACTCCCATCCTCATCCTCTTGTCAAATATGCATGTACCTGTGCCTAGCTCTGAAATATGGAATTCCTAAGAACTCTGATTTCATCATTTAAAATACCCAGCTTTGTTTCTTATCGTCAACTACAGCCATTTTGCAGGGTTTGAAATTCTCTTCTGTTAGAATCAAGGTGACTTCAGAGCAATGACTGCCGTAACTTTAAAGTTTACCCAGGAAACATGGCTGGCAGGGGTTGGGGGGGGGGCGGTGTCTAATAAATCAGACCACTTAATAAAACAAGAACTGAAGCTAGATAAAAAGGCTAACTCAAAAGTGGAAATAAATGCCCAATGCCAGGTCGGCCTCCCACGTCTGTACCCCAGCCCTTGTCAAGGCTGCCTCAGAGCCCTTTCCCACCAAAGGCTTGGAGCGTAGACTCCACAAACATTCTTCCAGAGATCGGCCCATGCCACCCACTGCTAGCCACACATCTTGCCTCCTCTATTAGAAAACCGAAAACAAACCCTCCTCAATGCACGTACTGATTCATAGGTAATGAGAGCCCTTATGCTGGTGGGCACAGGCTGCAGGCCTCAGCTGGTGTGTGCTCAGTGCTCAGAGACCTCTGCAGTCCCAGGAAAGTGGGAGACAACCAGTTAGTTCCTCCTTGTTTCGCCAGGGATCCCCAGCATCGCCTGCCAAGAACCATGGGCTCAGTTCTCAGGATAGGATAGGCTGGGAAGAATCTTGATGAAGTTTTGGGTCACCAGGCAGAGAACCAGGGAGACAGATACATTGCCTTGTGAGGTGTCATGCTGTGCCTTTAGAAAGTAAAACCAAATGAGCAACAGCTGGGTGATTCTGGGGCTGGAAATCTAGTTTGGGATTGCCTCTGTTCTTCACTACTTTTTCAAACATTCAAGGGGGTGGGGGAAGCATAGCAGGGGGGGTTAGGCAGAATGGAATAAATGAAGATAGTTTCCATTCTGAAAACCTTTCTCATGATTGCAGTCACAAGAAGCAGGCAAAATGGCATCTGAGGGTAATTCAGTCTTCATGTAGTCACACCCCCAAACTCCCTTTTTGTCATCAGGGTCCTAGAAAAACCACCAAATGTTCAGCATACAGCAGGTTACTTCAGGTATGGTTAGGAGGACCAGTTATCAGACAAGACAGAGAGCCTGAGGAATCATGCTCTCAGTTGTCACTGGCCTAAGCCATTTGAGCTCTCCAAGAGCCCCAGAGGAAGAGCCTGGGTCACCAGCCTGCTGAGACCCAGCTGTGCTGGAGGCAGGGGGCATGCTGTGCAGAGGTGGTGAAAATTGCATGAGTTAGGCACAAACTCAGTCAGGCTAATGAGGACAGCATTTAGCACAACCCTGTGACAACATCACTGCAGAATAATGCCTTGGGGAATGGTAGATGACAAAATCCACTAAAATGTAAAAATTTAGAACTAAAAATGGGTGTGTGTTTCCAAGAAAATGACAGAACCACGGGGGAACCCATTTGAATGTCACCTAATAATTAAGACTGCATGCTCCAGGGCCAGGCCTGGCTTTAAATCCCAATTCATTTACTGGCTAAAGGAAAATATTTACTCTGTGCCTCAGTTTCTACCTTCATACAATATGGGACACAATGATTCTCATGTTAGTTTCCCGGCATGATAAGTTAGGTTTACAGCAGTCCTATTCTTTCCCAATTCTAGAAGGTGGAGTTCTGAAGTCAGAAGGTCAGGAGGGTCACCCTCCTCTTGAAGTTCCAGAAAGGGAGGACTCCTTGTATCATCCAGCCACTTAGGGATGGCTAGGATCCTGATCAACTCTAGCTTTTAGCTGTGTCTCTAGTTGTAGAGGTCTCTCTTTTGTCTGCATCTTCTATGAGAACACTAGCTGTGTGATGAATTAGGCCATTGTAATCCATTGGCTGCATCATAATTTAACTAACTACATCTACAAAGACCCAATTTTCAAATACCAGGACCAGAATTCAATATAATTGGGGGGGGGGGGTGCATTCCTAAACTTTGCAACAAATCCAATGGGGTAGGTACCACTGTACTTCTTTGATAGGAGGGCAACCTAGGCTATAGGTTATGAAAACTGGGCCAAGCCACCAAACTAGTGAATGGTAAGGAGAGATCTTGGAATTACTTCTTCTGTTCCAGAATCTATGTACGTCTTCATTAGTCCACTCCTGCACACACTTGAGGGCAACTTGTTTCCTGCTTTCATCTAGTTCCTTGATGGAGTTCATATAAATCTAATTTTCTAACTCTCAGATTTCTCCGCTTGATACCCCCAACACACACAAATTACTCAACTTCTAGTCCACTGCTTTAGAAACCCAAATTCAAAGACTTTTGGCTACAATGGCATTGACATTTACATTTTTTAACATTTAATCCATCTTAAGCCCTTACTGGGTCAAGGACCTCACAAGATTTAATCAGCAGACCAAAGCAGACTATGAACTTCTCTTTCTTCAGGAGGCTGAAAAGACTAAAATTCCTAAAATTCCATTATTTAGAAAATTGAATCAAAGGGATCATGAGTTCAAGGCCAGCCTGGGTGGCATAGCAAAACTGTACTTTAAAATTTCAAAATATAAAAGATTTTCTGATAGATATAACCAGGACTAGCCACATACAAACAAAATTGTCATATGCCTGCTATACATATAATCTCCCTAACAACTCTGTGAAGGAGGTATCAGTTTATTATCATGTTGCATGTTGGACCTTGGAGGCACAGGAAGCCTAGGATCACACAGCTGAAAGGTACCACAGTGTTCCAGAACAAGGACTAGACCTAGATAGCCTATCTTTTGGTTCTAGAAACTGGTTTTGTGTATGCTGTTTCTTGTGTGCTTTAGGATGTTAAGATGATATTTAACAGTTAAACATTAGAGATCCATAGTAAGCTTCCTTGAGCTGAATGAATATGCACCTCCCGAATGAGAGTTCCCCGGGGGAGAGTCACTGTGTTAGAGCAGACATGTCACTAAGGCTTTCGTACTTCATGTCAAATTTCAGGGATGAGGGAAGGAGTTCTCAGGAAAGTGAAAATGTGATCATCTAAAACACAAGATGGAAAGAAATGGATGCTAGAAAATAGCAAACACTTCAGATGAATGGAATGCCCCGTGCTTGAGGCGAGGGCCTGAAGGAGCCACCTCTCAAGTGGCCAGCTCCAAGCTTGGGAGTAATCAGAATGCCAGACTAGGGATTGCAGACATTGTCAAGTGACACTCAAGATTCAGCCTGTGCTTCTGGGAGGGAGATGATCAGATTCTGTCTAAAAGAATTTCCTCAAGGAAAACTGCCTGCTTCCCATGATTCCCCATCATACCTGCTCAGTACCAATAGATGGGGGAGTGGTGGTGGGGAGGAATAGTTCCTACCTGGATTTGTTTTTACATGATGCATTCCTGAAATTACCTACTATAACATATAGGGAATAATACAAAGAATAATGTATTAGAAATATTAGAAGTTATTACGTTTCTAATACATCCATGTACTAGAAATGTATAATAAATAATAAAATTATGTATATAAAATAGTATCTAATAATGCAAGGAAGAATATAAAAGGATCCAATCTTATCTAGAGTCCATCCACCTCTTGCACAGTTTTTTTTCATATTTCTACTCCATTTTAAGTAAATAGAAAGAAACAATAAGCAATGGTGTGTTGTCTGTGTTAAAATTTCATCTAAGTAAAATCCTAATGTACATTTCACTGCAACTCAGTTCTCATTTCACTGCTATTCCTCATTCCAACCTTGAAGTTCACTGTTTTCTTTTCTTTTTCCCCCCTATGTTTTAGTTTGTTTCTAAAATGTGAGCGTTGCAAACAATGCCATGGTGCTATCTTAATACTCCATGTCTTCTTGTGTGCCGGCCAAGAGTCACCTCAGCTGACTCCCTCCTCCCAGGCATCCATAACTGAACAACTAGATTTGCAAGCTGCCCATTCAAGAAGCAGAAGTGAGAGGGTGCTAGGCTTCATGTAATAGATGCCTAAGGGTGGGAGAGTTGAATCCCTTACCAAAAAGAAAAGGTGGAGAAAGACATTGGTGTACATCTTAGAAGCAGGATTGCTGTGCTCAATTGCTTTTTTACCTGGAGGTGCCAGAATCTATAACCAAGTATGCTGACTGTGACAGAGCCCAGTGCCCCATAAACTGCGAGCCGATGGGGATCAGATTGGTGAAATGCTTGCTGGTCAGAAGTTGATGAAGCAGCTTCTAATCCTAGAAGCTTGAACTTGCTTTCCTATACTGCCCATCATGGAATTTCTTGCTTTATAGTTTCAGAGCCTATACCATTTGGGTTTCCCTTTCTGAATTTCCTGTCCTATCCTCACTCAATTTAATTCATCTCTATCTGATTATTCATCTTCCTCTTGTCAGTTAGTAGACCTTCTTTATTTATGGTTGCCGTTCTTTTCCTGAGAATTGCATAGAAATGCCTGTTCACCCCAGAAAGAAAGAGCAACAAGAGACCAGAGATGATCCATGAAAATCCAGCTTGGTGACCCAATGAGTTAACTGGGCTAACTAACAAGAACACATGTGAGGAGTAACTTATAGGAGTATAAAGGACTTGGGCAGCTGCATCACAGGAAATCTCACACCAGCTCATGAACACTGCGTTACAGCATTTTGGGCAACATGCAGGCAGCTACGTCATTAAAGGTCTCCTTTTTCCCAGCAGGTGTGGAGGCTGGTGAGTCCTGTGCTTTGGTTTCCTAGGTTCCTGGATCTTCCTTGGGAGTTTCCTGTGCTTTGTGACCTCCTAGCCCCCTCCACAACAATGTTTCAAACCCCCTCCACAACAATGTTTCAAACCCTCTTTATATAATGTTTCAAAACCCCTCTATAACAATGTTTCAAACCCTCTTTATAACAATGTTTCAAAACCCCTCCATAAACAATGTTTCAAACCCTCTTTATAACAATGTTTCAAACCTCCACAACAATGTTTCAAACCCTCTCCATAACAATGTTTCAGTTTCCTAGGAAACAGCCTCTTAGCATATACTCTGATATTGATATAAACCCTTAATGATTAACATATGGGGTTGTAAGCTGACTCAGTGGGTAAAGGAGTCTTGTCACTAAGTCTGACCACCTGAGTTCCATCCCTGGAACCAGCAGAAGGAGAGAAACAACTTCTGAAAGTTGTCCTTTGACGTGTGTACGTGCATGCACACATACATCATTATGGCACATGTGTGCCGCCCCAACATGAACTAAACAAATAATAGATGTGATAAAGATTTTAGATAATTAATGTAATTGAAAACCTCTTCACTATGAATGTTAAGATTACTAGGTCCTACTACTTTGGGTCAATAAAAGGGACAGGGGGGGGGAGAGAGGAGAGAGAAAGAGAGATCTCTAAGAGGCAGTTATGTTAGTTGAACTTCATATTGAGTGTCTCCTGTGAATTAGACTGTGGGAGAAGGTGTGCAAATAGAGAAGTAACAGAGATGAGCTGTCTACTCTTCAGAGAGGTGCCATTTAGAGAAGAAAAGAGGCAGCCACTTAAGTTCAGTTACTGTCTCACAAGTGGCATCATAATTAGCCACATGTGTTAGCCACACTGACCCTACTTCAGGATGGAAAGAATAAACTGCTTCCGTGGCTTTTCCTTGAATGGTAGAGTAAGAAGGAACCATAAGCATTAGCTGTGGCTCTGAGCCTTCAGCTCCATTCAAGGCAGGATCCATTGTAGCCAGCCCAGGGTGTGGTCTCACCTGC
Organism: Phodopus roborovskii; assembly: GCF_943737965.1. Classification (NCBI taxonomy): domain Eukaryota; kingdom Metazoa; phylum Chordata; class Mammalia; order Rodentia; family Cricetidae; genus Phodopus; species Phodopus roborovskii. The sequence continues at coordinate 17,872,117 of NW_026126482.1, read as the reverse complement.
TACCTCCCAGTGCTAAGGCATCTAGCAGAACCAAGTCTTTATTAAAACCATACTCCATGCCCCTTATTCTCTCACACCTCACCAAACAATGCTTTCTGCTCCTGCCCCTATCAATTGCTCCCCGAAACTGTGTGGAAAGACTGTCACACTGCACTTGTCGGGAGCTGCAGCGTAGCCAGCCATGCATGACAGCTGGTGGCACGAAGTACCTGTGCATCTGCTTTTCTCTCCCTGCCAGGCCTCCTTGAATAATGTGGGATCTTATGTATCCAAGAATGATGCTATTGATCCTCCAACAGTGGGCTCCAAGCACTGCATTGCTTTTAACGTGGCTGGGGATTACTTTTCCACTGGCCTATATACACACTGCTGCCACTTTTCCCTGGGCCCCAGGGAGCACATTTGAACTTGGTTTATAACTGCAAGGAGCCCTGGAGTCCTTGTCAAGAGAACAATGTTTTGATGGCATTTCTGTCACATACTAGCTGGGTGGCCATGGGGAAGTCATTAGGCCTGCATCTCTTTCCTTCTATGTAAAAGAGGAGAATACTACCCATCCTGACTCCCAGAGATTTATGTATAAAATTACTTTTGAAATTGATTTGGGAACTCTCTAGTGTGAAGCAAATAGAAAAGATTGTAATTATTTACCAAGATAGAGGCACACCATACTAGTACAGAAGGCACGAGGCAAAGGGGATGGATAATTGTATCCTGTGGCTTCTCAGTCCACACAGCTGGGGCCCAAAACAAATGGGCATGGACCTTTGGTCTTAGACAGCTGAGGCACTCTACTCTAATGGGGGAAAACCTAAGAGAAACAACCAAGAGTTCTTCTTAGATTTGTAGAGCCATGGACTGCTAGATCTGTTCATTTTCCATGGGATAACCAGTATGGATTCAGTCACAAACAAGTATTCCCATTCACTTCCAAACTTGTAGACAGCTAAGAGTATATGATGAGTGTGAAAGCATTCACACTGTTAGAAAACTTAAAAGTGCAAAGAAAGTTCAGTTTTCCTTGGACCAGACAAAAGACCATACTCTCAGGAGTGCATGTCCATGAATATGGAACCCTCCAGCCAAACCAGGAAATGGAGGCCTGGAAAGATGAAATGATCTCACAGTTATGCAGCTAGTTAGTGAGCTGACATGCTGGTCTGAGATGGTTACTTCCCGACCCAGGTATGATCCCAGAGTTCACCTGGGTCACAAAAAACTACAACTTAATTATTACATTGTCTAGTCTATTTCTTGGTACATTGAGATGCTTTGTAAAAAAAGAAAGAAAGAAAGAAATTAAAACCACCCTTTTTCCTTTTAATTTCTGAGAGCATATCTGAGAGTGTGGGTATAGATTTCCTTCACATAACAATGTGAGAAATAATAGAGTAAGAGTGTATGTCACAGATGAAAACGCTGTATTTACGCCTCATTGTAATCCATTCATTGCTTTATGGATCCAGGGTCCCCTTGGGACTGTCACAAATCCACATAATGTTCCTGAGTGCAGGATTTGGCATTTGGATCTCTGATTTAGCTGTCAGATACGTAAAATCACATGTCGCCAGACAACTCCCTGGGGACTCCACAGCTGTGCGTGCTGCAGAGCACAAGTTACTCACATGGCCAGCATTAATTTCCACCCTCATACTGGCCCCCTAGAGCGGTCTTTCTACTGCCATGACTAATTTTTAGTGTGGCTCACGGGGCTCTGGTGGAGTGATTCAAGTAGCATTTTCTTCTCCTGGACTTTTCCAAGATTTCTGGGGATGATTTTCAAAGGAGTACTGGGGGGCTGGGGATATAGCTCAGTGATAGAACAACTTTCCTCACACAGAGATCTTGGTTCCCTCTCAGCACTGTGTGCATGAGTGTGTGTGTGTGTGTGTGTGTGTGCACGCACGCATACACACACACACACACACACACACACACACACACACACCTTTAAAGGAAATAACAATTACCCGAGAGCATTGTAAAACTCTGACCAGCAGCTTCACCCCCTGGGCCTCTCAGACACCTCAGGAGTGACCATGATCTAAGGATTCCATTCACCACGAAAACATAGAGTAAATGGCTCCATCACCAGACTATTTATCATCAACCAACCACGATGCCCTCTTTTACATCCATATGAGATCTACCATCGAGTGATGAGAGACTGTAAATGAACACTCAACACTTTTAAGAGAAGACTGAGCTGGGATGTAAGTGATCATTTTTCTCAATTCCAGAGTGCACCAAGAGAAATTATCCTACTGAGTAGAGGGTTGGAGTTCACACTCTCTTCGTTCTCTTCCAAACTGAAAGGAAATAAGAAAGGAAGATGTTGAATCAATCGGAAGGTCTGGATTTGAAATCTCCCCCCTGCCAGGTGGTCACTAAAATACTTAAGTGTCAAGAAATATCTATCCATTTGTGCATGCTATTTCACTCTGGGGGGGGGGGTCACACTCTATTTGTAGATGACAAGGACCACAATCCTAACAGAATTGTGGGGATAACTAATACTCAGAGAGGATTTTTGTAAGTGAAGGGTGTTAATAGAAATGAAATAAAAAAAAAAACAGAGAAAGAGAGAGAGGGATGGAAGGATGAAAGAAAGAAGAAAGAAATGAAGGAAGGAAGGAAGAGAAGGAAAGAAGGAAGGAAGAGAAGGAAAGAAAGAAGAGAAAGAAAGGAAGAAAAAAAAGAAGTCTAGGGATATAGCTTAGTTGACAGAGGGCTTAAGTGCCATACACAAAGCCCTGAATTCAAACTTTGATAATGCATAAACCCAGATGTGGTGGCACACATCTGTAATGCCAGAACTCAGGAATTAGAGGCAGAAAGACTGGAGGCTCAGGCTCATCCTCTGCTCCACAGCAATTTCAACACAGGCCTTGGCCTACAGTGTAAGACTCTCTGATAGGAGCCGGGGGAGACAGACAGAGAAAGAGATCTATATGTTTTTAATTAACTAGCAGGCATGTTGAAGTTGTAACCCATTAGCCATACAATGAGGATAGCTATGAATGCAGCCTAACACAAAATCATAAACTTACTTAAAACATACAGTGTGTGTGTGTGTGTGTGTGTGTGTGTGTGTGTGTGTGTGTGTGATGTGTGGTCCTCAAGTGTGGACTTTGCAGATGACTATACCACAAGTTCAGAAGGCTGGACCTGTCTGCTGCTTTTCAACACTTAAAAGTGGGCAATGTTACTCTGCAGCTTCTAGATAAAGCAAGCTTGAACGTCACCTCTGGCTTCACTGGTGACCTCTAAGATTAAAGCCACCTCTGCTGGCTTTCTTAGAACCAGTGAATGTTACTGACAAGTCCTTTTGGCATCACCTTTCAATTCTGGTCCCTGCCCCTGTGTTGAGGCATAGAGCGAAGAAGCCACAGCTTACTTTAGTTGACTAGGATGGCGCTCTCCACCATTTCTCTTCCCCTTCCTTCTTCCAGATCTCCTTTCTCTTCCCTCATCCTAAGTCTTCCCAGTTCTCCTCCTACTTCTAAAAGCAAGATGGCTCCCCAGAAGTTCCTTGTCTCTATTTAACAAACCACTCAGACCTTGCTCTGCTGCTCACAAAGCACATGACTACCAGCAAGTCATTTAGTTATGAAATAGGTTTCTACTTGCCAGTCAGGGACAAGTCCCAACTTCAGGGAACTTTCTGAGAATCCAATGGAGGATGTGTGTGATGGGTCTGGCACAGAGTTGGCATCCAACAAGCTACATGTTCATCCTCTGGATTTTCTGACTGTCACCTCAGCCAGGTGCTGTGTATTTCCTGGAATCTGTTTCTTGAATTAAGAGGAGCAGATACTTATGCTGAATAAGGCCATCTCTGGGCCTTATTCCTTGAAGAGGCCAGCTCCCCACTTTATAACCCTGGTGCTGAGCTTTTAGCACATTTTCAATGACTTATTTACTGTTGCAATTCTTTGAATAACACCTGCTACTTCACTGGATTATGTATGCTCCTGGGGTTGGGGTGGGGGCTGGGCTTGGCTTTTCCATCCAATCCCCAGCCATGTGATGCCTTAGATAACATGTGAATGAATGAGTAGACACAGAGGAACATCCTACATCTTGATGGGAGAAGTTTGAGTGTGATATATATATATATATATATATATATACATATATATATATATATATATATATCACAGGACACTAGTTTGACTTATGTAAGATGTAGAGAGAGGTGGGGGGAGGTTGTTCCCTTCCCCTGTGTCTCCTCATCCCACTGGCGCCCTGTCTTAACTGCATCTATCTGTTGAAAGATAGTTTGTGAAAGCAGTGGACTGCTCTTCAGATCCTAGGTATGGGATGAATACACACAAGGAAGGAAACCAGATGGCCACATCTCTATTCTGTCTATTGAGTATAGACATTCCTACAGGGAGAAGGAATGGACTTCAGTCTTTAATAAAACTCAGAGGCCCTTCAATTCTGGATACTGTGTACAAATAGCTCCAGCTCAGGGACACTTAACAAGATCCATTGTGAGCAGGTTCTGTCTGAGCCACTTTTTCTAGGTCTAGGTGTGATATTCCAGTTGTAACCTGTTCCAGCCTAGCAAGCCTCCACCCAGGATCCCCATCCTCAAGCCTGAAGAGACTATGTTGGCTTCTTAGAGTATTTGTTTGAGTAAGCCTTTTGTTGCCCACCCCCCCCCCAGTTTCTGTAGCCTCAGGGGTTCCCCAGGCAATGGTTGAGTAGTGGCGCCCAGTGTAATAGCCGGCTACTTGAGTTCATCTAGAATAGTTTACTCATAAATGTTTTATGGAGATCTGCCCTTTTATAGGGGAGGAAAATGAAAAGGTTGCCCCAATAAAGGACCCAGCCATGTTGTAAAAAGAAGAAAGGAATTGCTTGTGTCTCCATGTTTAAGTTATGGAAAACCGAGAATCACTTTCATCATTCTCCTCCATGCAACCTAACATGTTTATGAAATTAGATCATCCGAGGTTCCTGAGTCAGGGCATTGAAGCTCCCAATATCTTACATATGCACTTGATGTCAGCTTTCAGTTCATGTTCACATGAACTGGGGTACTGGCTGTTGTTCAATTGTCCTATACAAGGAGCTGAGGACAGAGAGATACCAAATTGGACTGCTCCCTTTGTAGAGGAGAGTGAGGTAAGTCCCACCCACATGAATAGATTGCCCAGGAGCAGGGATGGTTCCGAATGGATGGAAGGAGGCCATGCGGGAAATTAGAGGCTATGCAGAAGCACTGTTGGGAAAGACTAGACTGTTGTGGTTGTTGCTTGCTAGGCTGGGACCAAGATGCAAAAGGGAAACGTTACCCTCCATCACATACTCTTCCTGTAGCAAACACAAAGCCAAGGTCAAGGAAACCCCACACCCATGTGAAGCTGGTGAGTGGAATTCAACACTCCCCTTTAGTGTGTATCTTTAGACTATTAAACAGATAGTGAAAATGGTAATTAGACTCACATTAGAAGTTTATTAAAACCTTATGACCATAATTTCTTCTTCTGTACAAAGAGGCTGGGCTGGAGAGGTGCTATTTTTTTCCTTAGAGGCATGAATAAGGTTTTCTTTCTGCTTTTAATAGCAAAAAATAATGCAAGATTTAATTGGAAAATAATTAATATAGAAAATTATGAATAAAATAGAAAAATTAATTTATACCTAGAATTTATATCTAGAAACAGCCACCATTAACTTGGATACTCATATCTTTGAAGATTTTTGTGAGTTTTCTTATTTTTATAAAAATGCTAACACAGAAGGAATTGTCTATCAACTTTTTAAAACTCAGATCCCATGAAAATGAGGAGGCTCAGCAGGTAAAAGCACTTGTCATTAAGCCTGGGGACTTGAGTTTGGTCTTCAGAACCAGGGGTGGAAGTAGAGAAGGAACTTCTAAAAATTACCCTCCAACATCGTGGCATATGGTGCATGCACCTGCATACACACACATACAGATGTACACACACACATATGCGCACACATGAGCATGCATGGACACAGGCACACACACACACACACACACACACACACACACATACACAGTGAAGGAATATATTTCTGAAAATTAAGAACTAGATACCTCACAGATTGCTGCTAAGGTCAGGACAGCTGTGGCTTTGTCTCATTTTTAATGACTACATAGTTTTCTACTCAGTATATCTTCAATTGATCAAACGTTTAGATTTTCACTGAAAATAAGATACCAATAAGTATTATTTGGCATCTATCTCTGTAGTCAACTGCTCACTTCCTTGAAATTTGTTTTTAGAAATGGAATTATGAGGTATTTGGTGCATTTGAAGGCTACATGCTGTGGTTCATACCCACAATTTTACTGTATGAGCTGAGCTCAGCTCATTTCCATACAGTCCCCAGCCATGTGGTGCCTCCTCGGGGTAACTAATGAGTGAATGAGTAGATGCTGTATACATCGCCGGGGAGGAAGCTTGGGTGTGGACTATCTCAGGACTGGGGCTCTAATGTAAGACTGGAAAGAGAAGGGGAGAGACGGCATCTCCCCATCTTCTCCTCCTGCGTCCCACTTAGACCCTCACTTCGTTGCATCTGTCCTGGTGAAAGATGAATCATGGACACATTGAGGTACTTTCCCCAAGCCCCGGCATGTAGAACCCTGATTTTATAAAGGAGAAGTGATTTGCTGGTGGTCGTATACCTTGTGAGAAGCAGAGCAAGGGCGTAGGCGCAGCCACACTGCATTAAGAGGGGAAAAGCTTGCCTTTCAGAGACAGGAGGCCGCGGGGAGCCATCTTCCTTTTGGAGAAAGGACTTGAAAGACTGAGGGGAAAGATGAGTTCCAGAAGGGAGGAGAAGAGAATGGGTGTGAAACAGGTCTGCCAGCCAGTCCGTGACACTCTCCAGTCTCCCTGATGAACCCAGGAGTAACCATTAGCTATGATTTGAACGTGTCTCCTGAGTCACATGGCAGACAGGTAAGCCTTAAAGTATAAGAGCTGGTGGGTAGATCCTACTGGGAGCTGTTCATGCCAGGAGGGCTCTGGCTGTGGGGATGATCCAAAGCCCCTGTGAAAGCATGTGAGCCCCTTAGCCCCGGGTCTTGCTCTCTCTTCTTGCTCCTACCTCATGTCATGTGATCACGCGGCAAGGTGAGCCTTGTCCAGTGCCTGTGGGATGTTCACAGTCTTCCTAGCCTCCAGAACCACTGAGCTGCGTTGTCATCTACCAAGTCCATGGCAGTCTGGGTCAGAGCTCTGAAATGATTGAGATATCATATCACTCCTTTTTTTTTTAATCCTTGTCAATCCAATAGTTGAAAAAACAAGGACTTTTGTTTTACTAATTGAATTTTGCTTTAGTGATTGTTTGTTAATTGAATCCTATAATTCAAATGTTACTCATTGCCCAACACGAGGCTTAGCAAATACTTGGTGTGTAATAAGTAGTCATTAATTTTTATGAGCTCAATTAATTACCAAACTGAGTGTCTGCTTGAAAGCTTGGAAACAAACTTGTGATACATTTATAAGAAAAAGTCTAGGCTGTTGCCACAGGTATATTTTCTCAGTCTGTGTTGTGATTTAAATATGAGCTCTCCTGCCACCCTTGGTTCATGTCTCAAAATGTTTTGTCACCCAATGCTGGCACTATGTTGGGAAACTTCAGAAGGTGGGATCTAGAAGGAAGCAGGCCACTGCAGGTATGTGTTTAGGGGCTATGTCTTATTCCTCTCCCCCACTTTCTACCACCATGAGGCAAACAGGCTCCTCCTTCTGCACATGTTTGCCTCCATATTTTCATATTGCCTCAGGTACACAGCAAAAGAGAGAATGGCCCAGAATGGAACCTCTGAAACCATGTACCAAACTAACCCTCTCCTCCTTTGAAATTACTTCTTTCAGATGTGTGTCCGCAACAAGGGTCTGACTGACACAGACTGCTGACTGTCTGAACTCCAGCCGCGTCTTTTATTTTTCCCTTACCATCTGCTGTTAACCATTTTAGTTCATGATACTTCATTTATATACAATTCATTTATATTTGTATGTGTCATGAATGGTGTCTTAAACTCCAAGATAGAGGATGAAGGGGTGGACGGATACATCAACAAGGAAAGTGTGTTGGTGGTTATGGTGACACTGGTGGAGCGATGATATGCTGTGGTGTATGCCACCAGCCCCTTCTAAGTCATGGAGATGGCTGGTGGTCCTTGAGGCTTCCCTTTCTCCTAGGAAGAAGGTGTCTGGGGGTGGTATCTGTGGTGGCTGGTCTTAACTGTGTACTTCATGGAGATCTCAGTGAAAACCTAACTCTGGGTAGCTTGCCATGACACTTTCAAAGGGGTTTAACTAAGAGGAGGAAGCTCCACCCCTTGACTGAATCAGCAAGGAAAGCCAGTCAGGATTTGCTGATGAGGGCAGCAGGCTGATGATGTCATCATGGTGTGGCGCTTCAGAGAAAAGGAGCTAAACACCAGCATTCATCTTTCTGTGGTTCCCACATGTAGGCACAATGAGTCCAGGAATCTCAGGGTTCTGTCACTTAGCAAGAGCCACTCTTATGGCTTTGGACTCCACACTGACAGGGACTGCACCTTTAAACCCTAAGCCAATGAAACCCTTCCTTCCTTAAGTTGCTTATGTCAGATATTTTGTCACAGCAAAGAGAAAATTGACTGATACAAATAACCAATGAACTGGTATGCAAACAATGGACACTTGAGGGTTTCTAGGACATGTCTATGGAAATAGACAGTGGATAGGGACCCAGTGACAGGGCCTTGTGGTTGTTGAGAAGGGGTACTCCAGAGGAAAATGGACACTAAGAAAACTGCTCTAAGTCTTTTACCAGTGATGTTCTGGTACCCTAATCCCAAGAAGCATTTTTGGGGTGGGGGGTGGAACTAACATGAGTGTCTATTGTTTCCACAGGGAAATGTGACCCTGATTAATTATCACAAATGGATTGAGTAGAATGCTAGGTAAGGGTGAGGTTCACTCCCCTCCCCCCATCACTACTAGAAGTATTCAAAGAGCCTGCAGCCTCAGGCTGATAAAGAGTCTGACAGGACTCCTGTGGAAGAGCCTCCTGCATTCCGAGATGAGCTGCCTATGTTATTTTTCATTACCTCACAATCTGCCACTGTCTGATCAGTGAATTCAGCCCACAATTAAATGGAAAGAAAAAGAGTCAAAGTGATTGTTTTACTATTTTGGCAAGGATTGATTGTTCAACTCGGACAAAAATGTTGATCCCATTTTGTATGTGGAGATAGTCAATTTAGAAGGCCTGTTCTTGCTGGCCTAAACCCAGGGAGACAGAAATTAAATCTGACACTGCAGCCGAGGCTGGCATGAGGGAGAAGGTGAATGAATTACTAACTCCTTAGAGCTTTTTCCTCTGGCTTCTCAGCATTTTTGCAATCTGGTGACTACAGCAGAGTGGCATCAATTATTGACAATTTAATAAACATTAAGCAAACATATATAATTGGTAGTTATTGGCTGGTGCGGAATCACTGACTGTCTAGCTGGGGGGATTCTGAGAGATGTGGGGTAACAGGTGTAGCTATGAGACATGGTCCATCAACTAAGTTTCAGCAATGTCTTGAAGTATTTCATTACATAGCCAAGGAAGTAACAGAGAACCGAGGGATCAGCACATTCCCTTTTAGGCTCCAAACCCTATCCAGGAAGAAGAGAACCCCACATGAAAAAAAAAGCACAAAGTCTCTCTCTTTTGATGTTGCATACTAAAGCAGTTTTGGAGAATGCAAATGGCAACAGAGAAAGAAGCCCAGAATGTTCACAACAGTCTGGGAATTAAAGCTGAAACCAACAGGAAAAGATTTTTAAAAGGCACAAATGCTTTACCCCTGGAGCTTGTGGATAATCCCAGGCTTGTTCAGTGAATGTAAGGCTCACACTTCTGGGAAATGAGAGGGATGGAGAGGGGTATGACCAAGCACTGGAGACTGCAAAAGAGTGTGGCATCTTGAGAAATTGGTAAGCTTTATTGCTGGTTGCTAAAACCCTGGTAAGAGATGAAGGAACACCCTCAGAGAACAAGCCCTTATGGAAAACCTACCCCGTGACTTCGAATCACAAGATTATTAAACTCACCATCTGAATCTATTTTTGCTGTTCCCAAGGGTTTGAATAAAATCATCTAAAGTGCCTAGAAAGAGTTAATTCTTAAGGGTTATAAAATATGAATCAAGACTCAGAAGGATTTGGTTTAGTATACTAATGTGCATTTCAGGAAAAGACCAAAGAATTCGCCCAGAAAGTCACTGGCCACAATGAAACTGTTTTATCAATTCAAGCCTTTTGCAAATGTTGATAACCCTTTTGAGGAAGACACAGAGATTTGCTGATCTAGACAGCCCTTGGGGGAGATAATTCAGTTGGTAAAGTGCTTGCTGTGTAAGCATAAGGATCTGAGTTCAATCCCCAGTGCCCAACATAAAAAGACGGGTGTGATGGAATGTGCTTGCAATCCCAGCACTGGAGGGTAGAGATAGGAAAATCAGTGGGGCTAACTGGCAGCCAACCTAGCCTGACCGGAGAGTCTCAGGTACGAGAGAGGGGCCCTGTTTCCAAAGCAAGCAGAATGGCATCCAGGGAGCGATAGCTGAGGTTGGTCTTAGACCTCATATGTATATGTGTGTATCTGCACAGTCATGTGCACCAGAGCACACGTGAATAGCAACACTCCCACACAATAAATACATTAGTTAACCAAGATGGTCCACGGTTGCTCATTGTTTTGGTTGGATTTGTCTCAATTTCAAGCCAAGGCTGTGCTCCTCTCACAGCCCCCACAGTGACCCGGTGGGACTCCTGTAACAGGGTGGCTTTGCCCCAACCCTCTCTCTTTGACAAGAAGACATTGAAATATATACGTGGGACTCTTGCAGAGCCACCACCTCGCCCTGCCCCCTCTTTCCCTTCCTTGGGTTATACATTAGTATTTCCTCCTCAGTGCCCAGCTGCCATGCCAACAGTGGTGGTTAAGTCTGCGTGTGGTCCAGCCGAGAATACACTAAATATAATAAAGAAAGAATTTGTAAGAATTAACTAACCCGTAACAGTGGCTGTTTGGGAACACTCCTGGAACAGAATTCTAAGTATATTCCAGCAAGGGCTAGAACATAAGGTTGGGTCAGAGGGTACACAGATTTGGGGGCATGTTCTTGGAATATGGTATTTAATATCTTGACACGAAGAACCCCAAGAGCACACCAAGAAAGGAAGCAGTAAGGTGAGCTTGAACCAAGTGTTTGTGAATGGAGAGAGAAACCAGAGCATATACATTAATGAACTGTTATTCTGCCTTATGTGTGTGTCAGCATGGTTGAAACATGAGTATACCATTCACAATTAAAATATTGCATGAACTCCCTTAGTGTGGAATCTGAAAAAAACAAAACTCACTCCAACGGAGTAGAATAGTGGTAACTAAGAGCTTTGGCTGGAGGGGGAAATAAATTCGGGTGTTTGATGGGCACAAAGCTATAGTTTTGATAATAATCACGATAGATAAATATGTAGAATGAACCTCATGCCACCGGATGATGCACTTTAAAATAGTAAAGTAAGTTTTATGTTATTTTGCTACAACTCAAAATACTGACTTTGGGACCTGTATCTCTCATAACTAATTAGCAGTGATGCCTCCATCCTTGTGGTATGTTGAACCTCAACAATCTGACACAAGGTGGTGGCCCAACTTTTAAACTCTTCATGATAATGACAGGGAGACTTTGAAGAATACCCCAAAACTGGTGCCTCAGGTTAGATATTTAAATGTAGAAGGAGATAAGACTAGAGTTAGAGAATGCAATGCAGACCAGGTCACTCTGTTCTGGCTGATACCTAGCAACCTCACACAGCAGGATAATGGAGAGGGAAGGTCACTTAGTAAGCAGTTAAAACCTGCACGAGAAGACCACGGATCTCCTTGCTATCTTACAAGGGGCCCTTCTCGTCTGTAGCAAGAGATTAAAAAAAAAAGGTCTGAAGACTGTGTTCACATTTCAATAGACAGACTCAGAAAATGCTCATCTGATATGACAAAGCTAATATCCTGAGCCCAGGGCTCTCACCCCAGTCAGGGGACACCTGGTGGATGTCCCTAATAGCTTGGTTGCCCAGGCTCCCATTCTATAGAGCCAGCAGAGAAGGCTGATTCCTTAGAATAGAGCTGTCATTTCCTCCTTGTGGCACAAAATGACAGAGGTCTCCCCCGATAAGGTGACAGTGTCCCTCTATTCCTTTTATCATCAAAATTTCATCCTACTTCCTCTTTTGGCTGCCAGAAAAATAACTGGGTTTGGGCCTGAGCATAATCAATCTGGAGATAATCTGTCTGCCTGATAAAGGAGAAAGGAACTGTATGCCAAAAAAATCTTCAAAAATTAGCTGTTCTATACCAACAGGATCTTGGGAATACTCAAGGAAATCCCTTCCCCCTGGACATCTAAGGATGTTTCATGAATGATCTGGATCATGGGCCTATGTGAGTCATACAGTACACACAGAGACTGAGACATACCCCCCCACACACACAACATGAAAGATCCTGTCCCCAGTGCTATTTGGAAATCAAGGCATGTAACTAGGATTCCCTGTGGTTTCTTAGGAATCTTTGTCCTTCCCATCCATGGTGTTCTGGCTTTTAGGTTTAAGAACTGTAGTTCTAGTAGAAGGCCTAGAAAGTCTGGTCTGCTCTCCAGGGACCAACAGGCAAGGTAAGCAATCAGCCCTTCAGCACAATGGTATTTGACTCTGATAAACAGGATGAGACGGGGTGTCAGGGAAGAGCAAACATAGTTCTAGGCAATCTGCTTAGATGCCCCTTCATCCATCCTTGACCCATCACAGTTGCAAATAGGAAAATTCTACTTTATGAAGGGTAGTTAATCTTGATTGCCAACTTGATAGCATTTCAAATCACTATGGGTGCAACCTTTCTGGGGATGCCTATGGGAAGTTTCTAGATTAAAATAACCAAAGTAGGAAAACCCACCCCCTATGTGTGCTCAGCACTGTTGTCTGGGCTGGAATCCCAAACAAATTGGTGGGGGGGGGGGAGAACAGAGGAGAGGAGAGGAGAGGAGAGGAGAGGGGAGGGGAGGAGAGGGATGAGGGGAGGGGAGGGGAGAAGAGGAGAAGACAGAAGAGAGGAGAGGGGAGGGGAGGAGAGGAGAGGAGAGGAGAGGAAAGAAGAGCAGCATCATTCATGGATTTCTGTTTTCTTGTCACAAAATGGCCAGCAACCTCAGGTTGTAGCCACCATGATGGACCACACCTCAAACTGTGAGCCAAAGCATGATAAATAAGTAATACAGCAGAGATTCTGCTCAGCATTGGGAAATACAACTCACTACTGTCCTCTTCATCAGGTGCACCAGCTTCAAGCTGAGATCCCAGCTTAGTTTCTACCAGTGACTAAGTAAGACTGTCTTACTTAGCCATTGCTGTCCACCCAGGGCTCCTCTCAAGACTAGCTTGGCCTTGGCCTTCCTTGTCAAGCTAACAGAAATTGGTGTAAGGGAAAGGTAACCCCCGAAAGGAGGTAATGCACAAGTTAAGCAGTAACAAGAAATAGTGAGATCTGCATCACTGTCTCATGCTCCCTCCCACTGTGTTCCCCCTCCCCATATCCTTCTCTGAGCATCAGTTCAAAGTAAGTGGCTAGCCCCTCTAACTCCATCTCAGCATCTGCCTATGGAAGGAGCCAGTCAGTGCTATTGAAGTCAGGTCATGTACGTAAGTGCTTAAGGAAACTTCTGAGCATCTCTTCAGTGAGAAGCCTTTAAAGAATAATGACGGTTGAAAAGGCAGGAAAGGATGCCATAAATACTAAGACAGATGTGGAGAAATGAAAAGGCCAGATAAATCATGATGTGAAAATCAGAAGGTATGACATTTTTAAAATGGACATGAAGATGAGTAAGAATGGCCCCCACAGGCTTATTTACTTGAATGTTTGGTCATTAGGGAGTGACATTATTTTGAGAGAGATTAGGATGTGTGGCCTTGTTGGAGGAAGTGTGTCACTGTAGGTGGGCTTTGGGGATTCAAATGCTCAAGCCAGGCCCAGAGTCTCTCTCTCCCCCTCCCTCTCCTTCCCCCTCTTTCTCTGCCTCCCTCCCTTTCTTCCTCCCTCCCTTCCTCTCCTCCCCCCTCACTTCCTGCTGCCTACGGATCCAGATGAGAACTCTCAGCTCCTTCTCCCCTTCCGTGCATGTCTGCCTGTGTGCCGCCATGGCCATGCTCCCTGCATGATGACAATGGTCTACACCTCTGAACTGTAAGAAGACCCAATAAAATGCTTCCCTCTATAAAAGTTGCCTTGGCCATGGTGTCTCCTCAGAGCAACAGAACACTAAAACAAAGGGAATAACTAAAAGTTACTGGTGGCTTTGCTTTTTAGAAAACCAGTGAGCCAGGGGACCAGGAGGAAAAATAATAATCTGAGATGTCTTATTTCAGTCAGTGGAGCACAAGTAACAAAATAAATCAGAGATAATTTAAAAGAAAGTCTTATAATATAAGGTAATATATGTATAGGCTTATTTTACCAAGCTTGGGAGGAAAGAAATACACTACTGAAAAATGTTGATGGAAACATGAGCAGATAAATTTATCTGTTAGAGGAAGAGATTGAGTTGAGTGTAGTGACAAGACAGACAGACATCTCTGGGAAAGCCCAGGGACCTCAAATGCAGAAGGATAGATAAAAGACAGGAATAGAAGGAATCATGTTTCTCAAATCTAGATAATCATCCAAATTGTTCAAAAGAGAGATTTAAATTACAAGGAGGTGTTATGCACCCTACTGTCTTATAAATTTTAGAAGTTGGGTCTTAACTTTTAAAAATCCTTAGGTGAATGCCTGGCTGGGGAGGAAGGGTGAGGCGGAGGGGGAACCAATTTCTAACTTTTTTCTTAAATACCCAATAGGTGGGTTTGACCATGTTGTACGGTCCCAGTCCTCTAAACACTGACGAGAGGCCTTATTTAGCCAAAGGCAAAACACAGGAAACTATTATTATATTTCTACTAAAATCAAACAACCAAAAGAAAATAAAACTAAAAAACTACTGTTTTAGGTTTAATTGAGGCTGACTATATTAAAGGGATGTTTAACAGAGGGAATGAGAAAGAAGCCATCTCTGTGATGGCCAGTCTTCATTGTCAACTTAACTGAACTATTTTGTTATTGTTGTTTCCAGACAGAGTTTCTCTGTGTAGCTTGTAGACCAGGCTGGCCTTGAACTCACAGAATCTGCCTGCTTCTGCCTCCTGAGTGCTGGGACTAAAGGTGTGCACCACCACCACTGGGCTTGAAACAGACCTCTGGGTGTTCCTGTGAGGGTGTTTCCAGAAAGGAGAGAAAGACTCATCCTGACTGTGGTATCACTATCCCATGGGCTGGTGTCCCAGACTAAATACAAAGGCGAAAGTGCCTGAGCAATGGCATTCATCACTCTCTGCTTCCTGGCTGTGGATGCAATGGGACCAGCCACTTCACACCCCTGAGACCAGCCACTTCACACCTCTGCTGCCATGCTTTCCTGCCATTTTGAATTGTACCTTCAAAGTGAGTGTCAAAAGTAACCCTTCCTTCCTTGGATTGCTTTGGTCAGGCATTTTTTTGTTACACTCACTGAGTCCACATAGTTCAAAGTAGCACATGCCTCACACCCAAAGGGAAAAATCAAAATATGAAAACATAATTTCAATGCACAAGGAAAGATGGTTCATGACTCAGAAATCTCTCAGTCACACTGTGCCAGGCATGCAGGTGAGGCCAATAGAAAGAAAAAAAAAAAAATGAAATCTACAAATGCCATACTCAGCAAGCAAAGCAAACTAACGCTTTAGCTGTCCACTGAGAGGGGTCTACAACATGAATCAAATACTTTCACCACTCCCTGTAGTTTGCACTCAGTTTGTCTAAGGCAGGAAATAAATGTAAGTGATTTTTAAAATCTCCCCAGAAGATTCTAGTGTTTGACTATGCTTACAAGCAACTGCCCTGGGAGTTTAAGTATTAAAGGACAGAATGGGAAGGATGCAAACAGAGCAAAAAGAGAGTGATAGGGAATTTTAGTAAAATGAACCAAAGCAAACAAATAAATAGAAAAAAAAAAAAAGGCAAAAATCAAACCCAACATCCCCGTCAGCTGTATTTGGGACATTTTGGAGATTAGAGAAAAGACCATCTTGCTGTTTAGGGAGAGGCCAAGATACCTTAGAAGGCTGTAAATGAAGGGCTATCTTTCCCGATTTTCTGGAATGGGTAGAAAACAACTTTCGGAGCCCGTGGATGATAGAGTGTGATGAGTGTGCAGAGCATGACGCTGAAGCGATGTTGTGACCAGCACCTGAATGGCAGTGGCTAAAGGATGGAGCATTGGATCTTCAGAACAAGGCCTATTGGTCTGGCCCGTTTCCAGTTACATGCAGCAAAACCTTCCAAACTGAAACATGTTGGTGCCTTTGGGAGGCCCCTTATTAAGACTCAGGAAATAAATGTCCACACATTTTCATTCAGCCTTCTGAACTCGAGCAAAACTATTGACAATGACTTCAATGATACTTGGTGGTTGTAACAGAATCTCAAAACATTTCAATGGCTTTTTTCTTTTTTTAATCATTCAGAAGTCACATGGAAATATGCCCATTAAAAGACAGATGCCAAATATGGTAATAAGTTCCTAGGGTCATGATGATCTGCCACAGAACTAATTGACAGCGCTTATGTGTGCCTTGATGTTTTTCTCAATGACTAAACTGGACATCTAAAAGCCTGTTCATTGTCTGCCTCAGACATTGGGAAGTATGATGCTATGGATATCACACTGAAGAACCAGGATGTAAGAAAATGTTTGATGTGCTGGGATTTTGCATTCATTTCCGGATTCCATATTTAAACACAGAGATTGCTGTGGTTTGGATGTAAAATGTTCCCTCACGGGCTCAGGCTTTGGACTGTGGGGCTACAGAGCTTTAACCAACTGGAGACTGGCTAGCATAGGCTGTCAGGGATGGCCTTTGAGGGTTCCCTTCTTGTTTCCTCTGCTTCCTGGGCATCACCTTGTGACTACCTGCCTCATGCTTCCTCCATCACTGGTGGAACCATTCTCACGGTCATGCCTTCTCTGCCACAGTGGAATCCAATCCCTTGAACCATGAGCCAAGAAACAAACAAACAAATAAACAAACAGACAAAAAACCTTTCCTCCCTCAGACTTCTTTTTTAAAAATTAGGTATATTAGCTACTTGTGACAAAATACTCAACAAAAGCAACTTAAGGAAGAAGCGGATTGTTTTGGCTCATGGTTTGAAGATATGGGGAAAAGTGTGGCAGCAGGGGCTTGTGTTCCTCCTCACCCTCATCATCATCACCATCATCCTTGTCTCCTCCTCCTCATCTTCTTCTCCTTCTCATCCTTTCCTCCTCCTCAAAAAGATCTATTTGTATGAGTGTTTTGCCTGCACGTGTTTAAGTGCAGCATGTGCGTGCCTGGTGTCTGTGGAGGAAAGGAGAAGTTGTCAGGTCCTCTAGAACTGGAGTCACCATCCAGTTACAAATGGCTGTGAATCTCTGCATGGTGGTTGAACAAAACCTTGCTTAGCTGCAACAGCAGCAAGTGTTCTTAACTGTGGAGCAATCTCTCCAGCCCCATTTTTTTTCTCTTTCTTTATCTTGGGACTCTAGACTGGTACTACCTACATTTGGGGTAGGTCTTCTCATCTTAACTGATCTAACCTAGAAACTCTTTTACAACACATGGCCAGAGATTTGTTTCCAAATTTATTTTAAATTCTGACAACTTTACCAACACAGGCATTTTGGTTGCAGTGACGTATAAGTAACTAATATCGGTATCCCATCTGGAACACATCCTAGAGAAAACTCACATCCAAGCTACACCAAAAGCAAATGGGCAACTGGCTTCCTTGTTAAGAGAAAACCAGGAAGAATAAGACATGTGTCTCAAACTGCTAGACATCTGGTTTATAGAAGAGCATTAGTGTGCTCTGTCCTGCAGTGATTAAGCAAGAACCGAAGCTATGGCTGGACTGGATTCAGTCTTATGTGGAAATAAACATTAGCCATGAGTGGTTTAAAAACAGAACCTCATGAGGGAGATGGTCCCCTGTACAAGGGACATTGTATAGGAAAATCAAGCACCAAATAAAACTAGGTATCTTGAGTGGCATTTAGATCCTGATATGTTATCATCCTAAGAACACAGAATCAAAATGCCCAGACCATGTCTCCACCTGAGAAAGTGGGAGAGTTTCTAGATATGTCAGCTGGAAAATAGGCATTCTTTCTAGCATGTTGGATGGAAGATCAATTGTCTATAACTGGTGTTCTTCTTGGCAGAAATCCAAAATAAGGCAGTTTACTGCTCATCAAGTGAGTTCTAACAAGGGACTGCCCCCTTTTCCAATTCTATCTTTTCTGAACTCCAGTGAACCTTTAAGTGGGTCTGTTACCCCCGTGGTCTGGCCTAGCAAAGAGGGCAGGGGTTGGCGGGGGGGGGTAGGAAAAGAAGCATCTGCTCCTCACCACAATAAGGCTCTCGGCTTCCCTGGGTGGGGGAGTTGGAGGAGGACTATGTGGTCACCTCTTCTTTCTCAATATCTCTGTCTGTTGCGTGGAGTCTTCTTCAGGATACACCCACATTGGCCCTGGATGCCTTCCTTCCCAGAGCCATGCTCCTTCAGATGAGCAAACTCTAGGTTCTTCTCGAGAACTGAAGATCCTGCTGCCACAGGATTCAGCTGCAGCTGCTAAACTGTCCCCAGAGGAGCTAAGAAGATGTCTGCTGGTTCTGCGGTGGGAAAAGGGCAAAGAGAAAGTGGAAATGGGCACTTACAGGGGCCCATGGCAAGGGATGAAGAGGAGGCTTGACTTATAGCTTGGTTCCTCACTATGAACCAGACTCCAGCTATTACCCCTTTCAAGTCTCTAAGGGAAACACAGTGTGGACTACAGTGACGAAACAGCCCCCTGAAAGCCACAGGTTGGAATCTGGGAGTGCAGAGTCTCACACACTCTTACCTCCGACCTATTACAGCAGAGCAGGGAGGTAACTCCACCTACCCACACATCCTACCCACGTCTACCAGTTTGTGAAAATCATAAAGTATTGGTGTTCTGTTTGGTCCCACTGAAGCCAGGAAAATGGAACTTGCTGTCTCTGGCATCCCTGGGGCCTCTGATGTCCTTGGGGCAAGTTTATAAGTGAGTTTGACTAGGGCCCTGCTATGTGCCTTCCTGCAGTAAGAGCATCCTCCATGTTTCTTGGTAATGAAGCAGGAATTTCGTGGGAGGGGAGCTGAGCCTCTGTTGCCCACTGGCCCTTTACCCCAGTTGGAAGTCTCCAGGCTATGTGCTGCTTGTTAGGATCACCCCACAACAGCTTTTCGGGGTGAGGGCAGAACTCCACGAAGCCCATTAAGCCCTCTGTCTGCAGCTCTAGCCTAGAAAGAGTCACGAAGCCTAGGAGGCAAATGATAATGAAGCTGTTCACCAGATATAGCCTGGGGATTGCTGGTAGATTTAATTTACCCAGTCTGTCCCCTGAACCACCACTATCTCAGGAAATGGACAGAGATGGACATTTGTCCAACAGTGCTGAACGTTCTGATCTTCATGAAGACACAAACCACTCACTCACCTACCCACATGCATATATCTAATGGTCAGACCATTTGGGCTGCTAGCATAGATGCTGGACTATAAGAAGGAAGGGGTTATAATTACAGACTATTGAAACTGAGAAGTTCTTTGAAATGCAGAATGATTTTAAGGCATGAAAACAAGTTTTAACTTGTGCACCCTAATCATACCTTCCACTTGCATGGAAAGGAAGAAAGAGTAGGTGATAATTACAGATGATGTTGATGGTGGTGACACTTACCTGATGCTCCCTATGTGGTTGGTGCTGTTTAGTATTTTAACCCTCACAGCAGCCCTGTCAGGCTACTACACTAAATGTTCCAATTTTACAGATGAGAATATTAAGGCAGAAGGGAGTTAAGTCTGAAGCCAGATAGTCAATAAATGGACTGAAAGCCACGTGGTCTTCTAGGATGCTTCTGTGGACCACTGCTGCAAGCCAGTTCCTCTATTCCTATAGACATATCTCCTATCTTTGGGGTAGAAGACCCAGATGGCTATGCATTCAGGGAAGAGATGGCCAGAAGCAAGTTCATTTGTCCATAACATCATTCATTTCATTTCAACACGATTTGAGTGTACCCGTGGGGACACCAGGAGATGGCATTGTGGTCTCGAGGGATTACATTCTCTAGCCTCTCCTCCTTTGCTCTTTTTTGTTTTTTCCCTTCATAATCATCTCTCTTTAATCTTTTCAAGAAAGAAAGAGAAGCATCCTGTCTGGAAAGAAGCTGGTGAGTACATGAGTCCAGCAAACTTTGGCATCTGTACACAACAAGGTCTACTGTCAAACCTTCCTCAGAGGTGTGCTGAGACCCACGGAGAGGCTGTGCTGGGACCCACGGAGAGGCTGTGCTGGGACCCATGAAGGGGCTGTGCTGGGACCCATGGAGAGGCTGTGCTGGGACCCACGGAGGGGCTGTGCTGGGACCCATGAAGGGGCTGTGCTGGGACCCACGGAGAGGCTGTGCTGGGACCCACGGAGGGGCTGTGCTGGGACCCAGGGAGGGGCTTTGCTGGGACCCACGGAGAGGCTATGCTGGGACCCACGGAGAGGCTGTGCTGGGACCCACGGAGAGGCTGTGCTGGGACCCATGAAGGGGCTGTGCTGGGACCCATGGAGAGGCTGTGCTGGGACCCACGGAGGGGCTGTGCTGGGACCCATGAAGGGGCTGTGCTGGGACCCACGGAGAGGCTGTGCTGGGACCCACGGAGGGGCTGTGCTGGGACCCAGGGAGGGGCTTTGCTGGGACCCACAGAGAGGCTGTGCTGGGACCCATGGAGGGGCTTTGGGGCTGCGTGTGCACATATCCCCCAAACTCAAGGCTTAACCCTAACCCTGAATGGGTCATGCATGGGAGGAGTGTTTGTATTGTGAAGTCAGCAAGTACACAACTCAAGACACCGTGTGTATGTGTGTGTGTGTGTGTGCGCGCGCGCGCGCGTGTGTGTGCGTGTGCACACACATGCTCACATGCTCAATCTTTCAATGCCAGCTAACCAATCTGCCACTATACACTCCACAGGCTGCCGCCTCCCCTAGAGGCAGAGTGACAAGCTTCATGCCATTCTGCTTTCTCCAGTAACTGCATTTAGGATAATGCAGAGTACACACTTGTCTTCCTTCATGCTTCCCTCTAGGGCCGTTATCATCTGTCAAGCAGAACTTTCATTACGAACATTTTCCCTCCAAAGAGGCACTAAACCACCAGAGTCGCCTGACTCACAACTTCCTGTGTCACAGTCACAGACACAGCGCTTCTCACATCTGCTGACTCTCTCCCAGGTCCCCAACTCAGACTTCTTTCTTCCTTGCTCGAAGCACAGTGGAATTCTCTATCCCTGGTATCCGTTACAGCTATGGCTAGATCAGTGTTTGACCAGCCTCGCCCCTGAGACTCAGCTCCATCATCTGTATACTGAGGATTGGGGTTTTAAGGTATTTCAAGCATATAGAGCACTCCTGAAAGGTCAAGTTGGTGACTTTTCCTTTATCTCTGATGAGAAACCTGGCAGAAGCACCTGAGGGGGGAGCTGCTTATTTTGGCTTGTGTTTCAAAGGGATACAGTCCATCACATGGAGGGCGATGTAGTGACGGGAGCTCACTAGTGGCCATGGGAGCATGCCGCATAACTTGTCCGTCACATCTTAGCAGCTCAGGCAGTGGAGAACCTGGCAAAAAGCTGGACCAGGCTATCATTTTCAAGGCCCACCTCCCATGTGACTCTCCTCCTCCATCTAGACCTCACTAGGAAAACAGCACCAGCAGCTGGAGACCAAGTGTTGAAACACATGAGCCTACCGGGGACATTTCACAGTCAAACAACAGCACGCCTTCTATCAGCACCCATCTCTCAGCTCTGACATTCACCTCCTAGCTGACAACTGCACTCCCCACTTCCTGTCTCCTTGATGTTGTTCCTCTAGCTCTCTTGTCTCAGAGGCCCAACTCTTCACTCACTGGAGTCATCCACGGCCTTTGAATTCCTCCTCAAACAGCACTTCCTCTGTACTTGCTTGCTAATTTTAATTTTCCCAACTCCATTTGGTTTTGCCACCTTGCTGAAAGCCAGGGGTTTCCCGAGTGGCATCTTTACCTCTCCCTCCTACCATCCCTGCCTGGCCTGAAAGGCTCAGAGAGTCATGTATCTTTGGAGTAAGTTAACATTAGTAAATGGGAAGGTTGTACATTTTTTCACAGTGGTGCATTTCCCCGAAGATGACTCTGGAGACTTAGGTCATCTCAGGAACCATAAGATTACAGCGTTGGAAAGTTCTGCAGACCACGTACTGACAACGACATTTCCAGGTGAAGCTGGATGCGTGATCAGACTCTATAACTTGCTCCCCAATAGCTGTCTATCCCACCAGGACCTTGGAGGACTGGGACTAAGCCTGATAGAAGTTGTTTGAAGGGCAGTGGTCAAGGCATAAGAGAAGATTCCAAAGAAAGCTAATGGTCATCTAGGAGGTCAGGTCATCAGGGGGAACATGGAGACATGAGCTGCAGGACAGACAGAGAATCAGAAATGGCAAAAAGGTTCCAATGAATTTCTGGAGGCAAAGTCTTGAGAGAAATGATCTGTTGACTTCATTTTTTTTTTCATTCAGATTGGCAATATCCCAATCTGGAGCCCTGATCAAGCCACAAATGGCTGTGTGCAGGAAAGAAATCTTGGCCAATCCATCACAGGAAAGTAATCATGGGGAGTCCATCAACATTCTATGAGGCAGGATGCGGCCTTTTTACATTTCCTAATGGCCACCAAGGTTCCTGTCCTTGGAAGACAGCCTGCAGTATAAAATATGCTCTGTACTCTTACTCTGTTGTATTCTTTACCATTACTGTGCATCTCGTGACTTGAAATTATGTCATTCATTCATTTTCTTACACACTATCTACCCCATAAAAAAGAAAGTTTGAGGGTTAGGGACTTGATCTTCCCCCCCCCACAATGTACAAAGCTCTTAATGAATGCTTGTTGAATAACTGAGTAAATGACATAACCATAACATGCCATGTTAATAGAGATTTGTTCTTTTCTTCCTACCTTTTGCAGAGGTTCATTTTGCCATATATTTTCTGACCTCTTAACTTAATGCTTTGTGTAATAATTATAGCCCCTCCTGCCTTGTGACTTTGAGCATTTTATAAATACTTGAAATGTTAAGTACTTTTCAGTGCCAAAAACTTTAAATTTTTCATTGAAATTTCTTCTATTATTCAAAATTTATTCAGAAGCATATGTGAATAAATATGCACATATGTTTCATTTGCAAGTAAGTAAGGAGTGATGGGTCAGTGGTTAAGAGCATTTATTGCTCTTGCAGAGAGTCTGGTATCCACATTGTGGCTTACTGCCATCTGAAGTGCCCATAGATTTGACATCAGGCATGCATATCATGCACACACATACAGGTAGACAAATACTCATATACATAAAACAAACCAAGTAAATATAAAGAAGAAAATTTAAATTGAATTATAATACTATTCCTTGTGAGGTGAGACTATGCTCTAATTATAATCATTTGTTTGTGGTGCTGGGGACAATCGCAGGGCCTTATATATATATGGAACACACCCTACCACCAACCTGTATTCCATTCCAGAATCCAGTCTTCTGGGACCCCGGCACTTAGGGCTTTCTAGTTTCCACAGAGCATTAATATTCCATGCACTTTGGAAAGGTCTATTCTCCTTCTTCACATAGGTCCCTGTGTGGGGACCTGATAATGGCACCACTCAAATTTGTAGCCTCTCTTTTGCACAGGGTATCATGAGTCAACTTTTCCACTCTATTTTAGTCTCTAGCTCTTGCAAATTAGTCTTGGATGTATCCTTAGTGGCTAGTGTTCCTTTGGAAAAGATAAGAACTATGCTCATGTCTACAGCTCAGATCAATCCTCTCCCCCACTTAAATGTTCTTGCTTTGTAATCTTTATGTGTCTTCTGCCAGTTTTCTACAAAAACTAGACACTTTTTTATTCATATTTATCTACATCTTTCTCAGTCACTCTTCTCTCCATCTCCCATCTTTGATTGGCATAATTTTCCTTCTGTGTCTAGCAGTCTTCCAGAAGTTTCCTTAATGGCAGTCTCTCTGTGATAAACTTGTGGTTTTGGCCTCACTCAATTCTTCTGTTTCTACTTTTGAGACAGAGTCTCACTATGTAGCCCTCAAGCTTGTAATCCTCTGCCTCCTGAGTGCTGGGGTAATCGGTGTGTACCAACACACCTACATCAACCCCATTCATGAAAGGCTTTTTCACAGGATAAAATATTGTGAATTGACCAGTTTTCTCTGGCTACACCATAGATATTACTCCTCTGCCTAGAAATTGTCACCATTGTAGGTGAAGTGCACTCATAAGGAGATGGGGAGACGGTTCAGTTGGCAAAGTACTTCCTGTGCAAGCATGGAGACTTGAGGTCAATCCCCAGCCTCACTGTAAAAGCAGATGCTGGGGTCGTGGCTGGAACCACGGAACTGGGGAGGCAGTGATAGAAGGCTCCATGGCTTGGAGAGCTCCAGGTTTCAAGAGAGACTATGTCTTAAAAAATGAGGTGGAAATGGGTTAAGGAAGGTATTTGACATTGACCTCTGACCTTCACATGTGAACACAAGTATACACATACATGCATACACACACGTGCACACACACACATGTGCACACACACACACACGTGCACACACGTGCACACACACCCCACAGAAGAAAAGCAAAACACAGATCAGCCAAATCCCCATTTCCCTGGCAAGTGATCTATCTGGCTCTTCTCACTGGCTGCCTTGGAAATATTTCCTTTTCTCACTTTTTTTTTTTTTCTTTCTGCAGTTTGCCTGTGAAGGCTCGCAGTGTCATTTTTTTTTTTTTAATTTATTCTGCTTAGACGTTAGGAGCTGCTATGGTTTTGATATGGTTTGCATCTGTCTCCAGCCGTTTGTGAGCTGCAGACTTGATGCCCAGGGTAGCAGCAGTGAGAGCTGCTGGAACCTGTAAGTGGCAGTGGCAGGTGTTCATGTGAGTTTGAGGGTGGGACTTTGGAAGGGACCGTGGGACCCCAGCCATCCTCTGGCTCCCTGTTTAAAAATAGGAGCTGCTCTTCCCACACGTGCTCAGCTACCATGACAGCTTCACCTCGACAGAGTCGGACTGACACTGGGGCCAGGCCTTGACACTCCAGAACTGTGACCCTGACCTGAGTATTTCGTTATAGAAGCAGAAATAGTAGACTTCAGGGATTTCTAGTATAAATATCAGTGTGATTGGTTCATTCTGGAAACTTCCCTGCCATTATCTCTTTGGGTTGTGCCTGTTCCCCATTTTAATCATCCCCTTCTGGAACCCCTACTAGACAGCAGTTACACCAGTACTCCCCTGCAGTAGCCACCTGTGGCTGGTTAGAATATTTCCACCACTGAGGGCTCTCTCCTCAGGCAGACCCTAGCGCACATACACTTGCTTTCTCTTAACCACCTCTGTCTCACGGAACCGTGTGTGAACCACGTTTTGGTCATTCTTCTGGTTCTCCGTTCACTGTTTCTTTATTAGTCTATTTAATCACATGATTTATTTTTAAAAATCTCTTGTATATAGAGTTTTGTTTCCAAACATTATATTTTGAGATATATGTAAATCTAAACACAAAATATACCTGGTGGTGATATTTGTCTAGGATTTTTTTTAAACTATTTTTTTAAAGAAGTTTTTAATTAGTCCATATAAGTGGTATGACTTCTGACCAAAAGTTCACGGGGGAGCTGGCTCATGGCAGCTGGTTCTCACGGGAAACTCGGTTTCTCATTCCCCAGCCTCTAGAGTTGTGACGGATAGGTTTTCTAGCTGTCAGGTTCTCTATGTGGTGAAGTTTATTTCTCATTAATCTAACAGTGGTTGTTGTCCCTCGGGCTCCCGGCTTAACGCATGAGTGCGAGGATGGGAGACAGATGATGTTTTTCCACAGTGTTATATTCCATACATTGGGAGAGTCCTAGATAACGTGCCCTGCTTCTCGTGAAGCCATAAAGGTCTCGAGTCTTCATGGTCTGACAGCAAGCTCCGAGGGAGAAAGCCAGCCTCCACACTCAGAGTGTCCTTGATTTTATTTTTAAATTGCTATGATTCTTGACCATTGTGGTGACTCGGGCCTGTAATCTCAACACTTGGGAGGCTGAAGTAGGAAGATTGTCATGAGTTCAAGATGAGCCTAGGCTATATAGTTTAGACCACCTGAAGGCCTTGCCAAAAAAAAAAAAAAAAAAAAAAAAAAAAAATCAGGAAAATCAAGTAGAGGGGCACTCTACATAATACCTGCCATGCATGCTTCAAAAGTTTTTTTAAAAAGAACAAGAAAGGAATTATTACAGGCCAGACCAGAGACTAATGTACTGTTCCACAGAGCCCAGAGCCCTGCCTGGAATATGGAACAAGAAGGATCACTAACTGAGAAACTAATGAGGTCTTTGCAAAGGGCAGAGTTCAGCTAATAGTTTGGACTAATGTTGACAGGTAGTTCTGTCAAAGGTGCTGCAGCGATGTAAGGTGACGACGGGAAACAAACCAGAACTTAGTCGTCATCTTGCAACTTTTCTTTAAACTAAACTTATTCTCAAATAAAAAGTTGATTGAAAATTAGAACTCCAATGGCCTTTTATTAAGTGCATTTACAGGCTTCTTCATCTGGGGCCGTGCGTGTATGTTAGTTATGACACTGCTTCCCTGGAAGGCCCCAAGCCTCTGCTTCACTTCCCAGCCCTGCATGTAATCGGATATGGCGGCTCATGCCTTTAATCCCAGCACTCCAGAGGCAGGGGTGGAGGCAAAAACACGAACTTCAAGGTCATTCTAGCTACATAACAAATCAGAGGCCATCCTGAGATAGCTAAGGCAGCTAAGACGAGAGAGAGAGAGAGAGAACATAAAAGTCCTATTATGTTCTGCCATTTCTCTTTTGCCTTCTTTTTCTTTTTCTCTCTCCCTTTTTTCCTTCCTCCCTCCATTTATCTTTTTACAATCAATACGTCAGTTGTCCCATAAGCACCACACCAGTCATGACTCCAGAAACAGAGCCTCTTCTTGGCAGAAGAATTGATCAGAATCTTCACAGCCCGTGGGGGAAGGACACTTGAAGGGACAGTTACAATAACCACAGGAAAGCAAACCCATTCCCACTTCCCCCTCAAAAGGGAAGGTCCCAAGCAGGGCAAAAATACCAACCCTTCTTTTACACGGCATGCATGATGCTTCTGGCCAGATTTACATGCTGAAACCCTAAGACCCCTTTGAACAGGAAGTGATCTTGTTTAGAGATGGGTTGGCTCCTAACAGAAGAGCCTAGGATAACATGAAATTGTTAAGGAGATTCTGATCCTTACAGGAAGGGTGTGCAGCCATATATACAGGAGGGGTCACCCACCATGCGAGTGAAGACCAATAGTGGGGTGAGGTGTCTATAGGTCAATAAACACCAAAGCCCCTCAGCAAACAATGAGGATCCAGGAAGGAATTCTGGAGAGGATTCTTGCCCCAGTCCTGAGAAGGAACCGCTGGCACCTTGATGCCCAGCTCTCTAAAGTACAAGACAATGTATCCCCATTGTTTAAGCTCCACCCACTTCATCCCTAAGACTCTGCAATATTATGTCTCCCATTAGAAGAGGCCTTCCTGGCTCTTTTGTGTGCAAGCAGTTCAGACCTCAGATATTTGAACTCTCTGAAGGGACTTAGAACATTCAGGGTTCGTCTCTGCTCCTGGCAGCATTGCCAGCATTGGGCAGTGTTCTCTTCTGTTACAATATTGCTGTTTTTCAGGTAGTCCTGGAACACAGTCAATTAGCCTCATCAAAGAGCTCTCTGCCTGAAAGATAAAATGTTCTTGTTGACAAGCACTCTAAAAATGTTCCAAAGCAAATCTAAGAGCACCCTGCATTTTCTGAACCAGAAACTGGTTAACCAATAAGGACAAAAAGCCACAAGGAGATGTTGCTGCTTTTGGCCAAGTCACTCAACGATTTAGTGCCCATGACTAGACCGGAATCAGGGTGTCAGTACAGAGCATGGTCAGGGGATGGGATAGCCTTCAGCCATCAACCTTATCAGTCTCTGAGATTAGTGATCGGTGGATAGAGTCTTTGAACCTGAAAAGCTCTTTTTTGCCTCTTTTGGGCCAATAAAGCCAGCTCTCTTGCCCTCATGAAATTAAACAGCTTATGGGTGAACCCAAAACTCACCCAGCAGAGACCTTAATCCTTCTGCATCCTAGAAAACTGATAGGTTCTCAGATCAACCTGTACAGCACATGGAATAGAAGCAAGCTAGATTTAAGTCTGAAGAAGCAAATCAACCTTCCCTCTGTTGTTCAGAATGCATAGCTCTCCCTTTCTCCTAGCAAAGCCCATGTCTTCCCTCCCTTCAAACAATAATGCCGAGGCAGCCACTGCATACTCCTCACCTTGTGTGCTACTTATTAAGGTGTTTCTTAGATAATTGGAATCACAGATATATAAACCGTGTGTGTGTGTGTGTGTGTGTGTGTGTGTGTGTGTACATATTCATGATAAAGTTTGATCTAGGCATAACAAGATTTACAACAACTAATAATGAAATGGAACCATTATGATAATGCACTGCAATACAATTCACCAACACTTATGGATTCTATTTCTGCTGTTTTCCATTTGATACTTTTGGGATGCAGTTGAATATGAGCAACTGGAAGGAACCCTGGAAAACAAAACCAAAGGAAAGTGGGGAATACAGAGAAGACAAAAGCTGCAGGCGCTCTGCATGGTTCTGCTCAGGGTTGGGAAGCGGCATGATGGAAACATTCTCACACACTGGGCACCAAGATGGTGTGTTAGATTTACACATCTGAGGCCACCTAGCACTGGGAACTCTGCAATGGAGTCGGGACCTTGATGTTTTCTCTTCTCTAGCTACATTTCCCCCTAGGTCTCACACTGGACCATTCAGCTCAGAGTGAGCACAGAGAATCCCTTAGGCTATTTTGAACCCTTGCCTTCGTCCCATCAGGCACTGGTGCCCGCAGCTGTCTTGTTTTGTTGTGGTCATAGACAACTCTCCAGTGTTCTGGCATAGGAAGACAAAACCAGCCACACTGGACGATCATGGGGAGAGTTTAAACATCCCAGTGGCCTGTGTGCAAAATGGAAAAGTTGGTGAAATTAATCTTAATGATGTGCTCTGTGTAACTCAATATATTAAAAATGCCATACTGACACATATTACTGTTAAAAGTTTTTTTTTTTATCAAGGCATTTTAAATTTAATTAGTTTTGAATACACATGTGTGTGTTCATGTATGTGCACGTGTGCCTGTGGGTGAAGGTAAGACTTCAACCTTGAGTAGCATTCTTCAGAATGTCATCTGTCTTGGTTTTTGGGACTCACTGATTCAGTGAGGCTGGCTGGCCTAGAGTCCTGGGAGCCTCCTATCTCTACTTTCCCAGCACTGGGATTCTCATGTGGGTGTCATATTATTATATGTAATATATTTTATTATATGTTATTATGTACTATATAAATTATATTATTATAAAGTACAAGTCATAATACATATATTTATTATGTCACATTATCACAATTGGGAGTGACAGCACACTTGGCTTTTTTTTTTTTTAATTGGAGATCAAAGTTACACAGCCAACTCCCCAACTTAGTAAAGTTTTTAATTTGGGACCTTCCTTTTCTTTGGTCTGTCTTCAAATTTTGGTAGTTCATACCCCAGCATATTTGACTGGGGCTAGTTATGATTCATGAACCAAACGGCTATGCATTTCTGATACCTATCACATTGGACAGTGTTGCTCTCCAGTGGTCTAAGAGTTTCAAGTGATCACTCCTAATTGAGGACCCTGAAGATTTTAGAGAACAGTTTAGATATATTCTGTAAATGCTTTCAGTGGGACCTATAAATGAAAGGTCCAAAAAGTTACTTTCTCCCACTAAGTTACTGAGCTCAGTTCCCTTCCCTTATATGCACAGCTGTCTGCCTAAAAGGCCCACTCCTTCCCTTGCCCTGGTCACCATCTTATTTCTTTGCTGAAGTTTAAAAGGCAGTTCTTCAGCAAACCAAAGCTGAAGCAATGGCAGCCTTCCTGAAACCTATGGACAGCTTGTCCACTCCACCGCAGGGCTTGTCCCCATTTACCCCACTACGGTGCATCTGCTTGACAACACTGCCCTGTCCCCCATAAAACTGAGTTGTTTTATGAATAAGGTACATTTCTCATCTCCACTATGCCAGTCAGTTTGGTGTTACTATGACAAGAATACCTGAGATACGAACATTTAAAGGAAGAAAGGTTTCTTTGGTCTCCAGGTTTCAGTCTCTGACTGCCTGATCCTGTCTGTCATTTGGCCATGACTCACAGTGGGAAGGTATGTTGGTGCCAGCTGCTCACTTCCTGCCAGCCAGAAAGCAAAGAGTAAGTAGAAGGAACCAGATTCCCACTCTATTTTCAAGGGTGTGTCCCCAACAGCATAACTTCCTTCCACTAGGCCCAAGCTCCTAAATGTTCTTCCACCTCCCAACAGTGTCACACCTAGGGACCAAGATTTCAAAATATGGGCATTGGGAGAGGGGTGAACCCAAACCAAAGTGTCTCTGTAGACCCAATACTTAGCACAGGAGCGGATGTTCACAGCATGAAACCTCAGTTTCTCTAGACAGATTGGTCCGAGAAAGGATCAGAATGAGACATAACAGCCAAAGCCATCATGTGATTATAGCCCAAGCTTAGAAGGGGTACAATATTATTTTCTCAACATTCTGCTTGCCATAGACCACCCAGGTTTGGGGATAGGGGAGTCTATATATGGTAGAGACCAAAAGCAGTCCTCTTAGAGGCTGGTTATAGAGTGAGGAAAGGAACACACAACTTGTAGTCAAGACAATGTGAATTTCACATTTCGAACCTCAGTATTAACCTTAATATACTATCCAATAGAAGTCAAGCCCTTCCAACTCTCAGCTCCGTATCTGCTCACACTCCACAGTGCAGCTTGCTGTTGTCAAATCCCTATAGTCCAATATGAGTTCCACTGGACGAACCCAGGGCCAAAGTCTGGTCAGCACCTGTCCCCAACAATACAGAAGAATATGTTGACATGCTGTGCGAATGGATTCACTCCTTAAACCTATCAGCACTGAGCCTCTTCCCAGCTGACAGCAGTTAAACACACAGCCACATGGAAATTTAAAATGAGCATTAGACTCACAAATTGAAAAGATACTAAAACTTAATGTTAACATAGATGGTACGGTGTAGTTATAAACAGTACCCACACCAAAATTCTGATACTGTTTACCTAATATTTTAATGTTGTGTGGATCTGAGAGTCTTGGGAGGCAAATATGGAGTTTCCAGAAAACTGAAAGCAAAGAAACTTTGTCACCATACAGATAACTAAAAAGAGACTCACAGGCATGATAGCTATACAGAAACCTTATGACAGCCAGCTTTCAAAGGAGATTATGAAATACATTAGTGTAATAATAGTGACTAAAGTCTCATGTCTTTCCAGGTCCATCTTGTGGATGCCATTAATTTGTCTACTCTATTAAGTCTGTATTATATTTAGAAAAGAAGGTATTTGATCATGGATTGTAGCATTTAATTTATTTATCTATGATCAATATAAGTGCACAAATTGTTTTTAAGCATGAGATTACAAATAAGTAGGAACTCTATAATTTATCTCCCCATAACATCTTGTGAAGTTCACTTGGGAGACCTTTGTCTTAAATGTGTTGTCTAACTGTTTGGTGGTACATGGCAGCAGGCCATGGTTATCCAGGGGCGTTGGGGAGAGGTAGTAGAATTCCTTTCTGAATCTCTGTGCACTTCCATCTACACAGGAAGGAGGGAATCTCTGTAAAGGGGAAAGTGGGATGATTTAGAATCCCCCATGGGTTTTTGGACTATAGAAGCACATATGATAATAGGATTGATCCCAGGAAACCTAGATGGAGGCTGTTTTATAGCAATGAGCTCATCATCACAGCAAACAAAGCTATGTTCATTTTCACCAAGGAGCATCCAGGAGAGGCTAGTTAGAACAGAGAGCCTCTTGTTAGAGATGAGAGTAGGAGTGTAAATAGAAGTTAGTAGGAGCAGTATGCTAGAACTTTCTCTGTGAAACTTCTGCCAATAGAATTTGAGGCTAAAGACAGAAGTATTCTCCCTCTTCCTATGGAGATGTTTAGACAGATGATCAAGACCTACTGTGAGTTGATATGGCCACTTGATGGGGGCCGCATCCCTGAGGGA
Organism: Phodopus roborovskii; assembly: GCF_943737965.1. Taxonomy (NCBI): domain Eukaryota; kingdom Metazoa; phylum Chordata; class Mammalia; order Rodentia; family Cricetidae; genus Phodopus; species Phodopus roborovskii. Next base: position 17,839,636 of record NW_026126482.1, on the reverse strand, counting down.
CCATCTGAAAAATCCAAGATCAACATCACCGGGGGAGAAGGTACGTTATAAGCAAAATAGCTCAAGAAACACACTCTCAAGTGTCCAGGACCAGAGCTTGTCTTTTACCTAAGTGTGACATGTGTGAGGACCAGGGAGAAGGCCTCTGGGGTCTGCAGCTGAGAAGCATATTTCCATTGGCAGCAACGCTTCAATAGCACTGGCCCCAGGACAACCAGTGTGGCTCCATGCTGGAAATTTTGAGCTCAAGGCTATTGTGTGGTCTGGGCTTAGCAAGAAGTGAATTCCTAAGTGACCAGAACTGATTTCTGGATAGATGGAAATATCCCTAGCAATTTTTAGAAGGAAAAATGTGGGAAAACAATCCTGGAAGCAATTCAGTGTTTTGCAGCCAAGAAGGTTGTATTTATAACTATGGCTTTGTTTGTAGGAGCAAACAAAAGTGACCGAGGAGCCCCTATTCAACACCCTGACTCTCCTAGTGAAGTTTAAAGACAACGCCATGAAAACATAATGGTGTCTGGCCACTTCTGCAGAGAGTTCACTGCATGATAATATAAGTCATATCCTGCTATAGCTTCCATTTTTTTTTTAAACCCCATGAGAACATCCATAGAAGTAATAATGGATCCCGTATTTTTGGTATAAAAGCCTGACTACGTATTCACACAGAGCTGCTGGCACACCCCCGTTCAGAAATGTCACTGAAACACAGGCAAGCAATGAAGAAGGGAGCTCAAACTCACAGATGGAGGATCTTGGTGAATACATGTCCACATGTGATTGTTATTAGCAAGAATTGAGAGACACTGGGTCAGCATACAACTGATGTCTACAAGAATGAAAACTGAAAAGCAAAGAACTACAGACAATGAGACATCTAGGGAAAGTGGAACTAAAAGGAAGTCACAAAAGACAGCTCCCTTCCCAGAAAGCACCCTGATAAAACCTAGACTTGAGGCTACAGGTCCCTGAGGAGGCAGAGACAACAGAAGTGGTCGAGGACTTAGCTCCCCAGGTTCTTTCCCCTCTTTCCTGAAACCAAACAATGGATCTTCCCATCACCTGTGGGGACAGGAAGTTGAACAATAGACTCTGCACTCCAGATACTTTGGGCAGAAGGAGACTCTTACTGTAAAATGGAAGGTTAGGTTGGACTGGTGGAAAAATTCCTGGGTAGGCCTTGCTGGGGTCCTTCAGGACCAGCAACACCGCCTGCTGTGATTCCATCTACTTCAGGCCACCTGCCTGACTGAGCCTTGCAGAACCAACTAGTGATGAATGAATTCTAGGTTTATCTTGTCCCTTGCTGTCTGTCTGTAGGTAAGAAACCTGCTGTATGCAACCTGTTAGGCACAGACCTCACCAGACCCAGAGAAGCTGGTAAGCAATGTACAGTGCACCGAATGGTGAAATAGCCTGAGGAAGGAAGGGCAGGAAACTGAGTCCTGGTATCAGAAATGAAGGGAGTGTTCATGTGTCTACCAACCTACCACCCCGCAGGTGATGAGCTGGAGAACAAATACTCTTACTTCTGATGGGGGTGTCCTTCTGTATATATGTTTCTCTTATTGGTTGATGAATAAAACACTGTTTGGCCAATAGAAGCAGGAAGATAGGTGGGACTAGGAGACAAGGAGAATTCTGGGAAAGCTAAATAGAGACAGAAAAGGAATGCCACGTAGCTGGTGAAATAGTAACAAACAGGTCCAGACCCTTCTTCGGTAAGATAATGTTACAAGTAAGGTTTTTCCTGCTGGCCTGGACCCACCACAGCGCCAGCCTCAATTAACACACAGAGACTCTGTATTTGATATAATGCTGTTAACCCTTCTTTTTATTTAGACAGAAAAGAGGAGATGATGGGAGATGTCGGTCGTAAATATGTTTTTCTTATTTGTAAATGAATAGAACACTGTTGGCCAATAGGAAAGCAAGATAGGTGGGACTAGGAGACAAGGAGGAGAGAGGAAGTAGTAGAGAGGGTCAGCATGTAGATACTGGAGAGAACAAAGGTCCAGGCCCACTCTACGGTAAGATGAAACCATGTGGAAATACTTAGATTAATAGAAATGGGTTAATAATTAAGACAGAGCTAGATGATAAGAAACTAGTACCTGGACAACAGCATTATATCAAATACAGAGTCTCAGTGTGTTACTTGGGGCAGGCATGGCAGTGGGACTGGCGCCAGGGGAAAACTACTCGTAACAATATGGCGCCGCAATGTGGCTAATAAAACTTCCACTTAAAATTTAACAAAAACTTAAAAAATAGTTCCAGACCCTTCTCTGGTAAGATAAGACCACATGGAAATACATAGATTAGTAGTTATGGGTTAGTAATTAAGGTGGAGCTAACCAATAAGAAGCCATGGCCATTGGACAACAATTTAATAATTAATATAGTGTCTGTGGCGGGACACAATTAATATAGTTGTGGAAAGGCAGTGGCGGGACCTGGTGGGACAAGAAAACTCCAGTAACATACTTCTTTTCCTCCCCCTCTCCCACCACATTCCATGCTTCCCCACTGACCAAAGTCACCTGAAAGCCAGAGAGCAAGAAAACCATTGATGCAGTCAGTCTTTAAACAACATCCATACCCTGTGGCACAGAGGCAGCATGTATTTGCCAACTATTCACCCGACAAAAGATTTATAACCAAGAGTATATAAGGTACTCAAAAAGCTTAGCAATGATAGCAACAACAATAACAAAGCCACACATAATTGAATTTTAGAATGGCCATGGGATCTCATCAGACTTTTCTCAAATGAAAAAATGCAGACTGGCCAACAAATTATATTTTTAAATACTTAATATCATGCTATCAGAGAAATGAAAATCAAAACTACCATGAGGTATCATCTCATTCCAGTTAGAATGGTTGTTAGCCAAAGGTTAGAAAGTAAATGCTGGTGAAAGTATAGAAGAAAATGAAGTCTCAAAGACTGCTGGCAGAAATGTAAGTTGGTCTATCCATTATAGAAAACCCTGTGATCCAGCTTTCTCACTTCTGGTTACATATCCAAAGGAAAGAAATTTATGCTAGGTTCTGGATGCCTATGAAATGCTTTTTTACAATAGCTAAGCTATGGAACCAAACTGACTGCCCATCAGCTGATGAATAGATAAGGAAAGTGGTGTGTGTGTGTGTGTGTGTGTGTGTGTGTGTGTGTGTGTGTAAAACTGAATATTACATAGCCATAAAGGATGAATTCCCTTGACACAATAGGTCGAGCAGGAAGGCATGCTATCACATAAAATAAGCCCAACTGTGAAACACAAATACCACATCTTCTTTCTCATATGTGGAAACTTTTAAAAAGTCAAAGTAGAATAGTGATTTCTAGAGACCTAGAGTAGGTGAAAGGGGAAGGATGAAGACAGGCTGGGTTTGATGATGCATGTTACATGTGTGTGCTGAAACATCACATTGTACCCCATTAATATGTGAAATTACTATATGTCAACCAAAAAGACAATAAAATGTAAAACAGAAATTTTAGAAAAATGAACCCCTAGAATAAGAGTGATGGGAAATCCTAAGACGGTGTCTGTGCTGTAAGCCCATGGAGACAAATTCAAGTGGGAAGATGAGAAACTTGAGAAATATAGCTAGGGAGGCAATGGAATGGAAATAACAGCTGGTACATTTAGGGAAGAATGCTGGTTTTGTTCAGGGAAGGATTGATGATACATACCCCTAAAAGTAAGCAAATGGGAGGCAGACAAGTTTGGCACCAAAGAGAATAGAAAAGCTGTAGATAAAAGAACTATGACTTTGATTGGCTACACACGCATTGTAGGACATGGTTGTGAGCAGGAGTTACCCAGTCATAGTAGATAAACAATGGGACCCTGTGAATGTCCCTTACAAGGCAAAAGGACTTGCAGATGACACTAAGGATCCTTGGTTGACTTCAAGTTCATGAAGGATTTTGAGCCAGAGCCACTCAGCTAAGATATCCCATGTTCCTGTCCCACATCAATGGTACAATAGCAAATTCCATTCCTTCATGACACTCACTTCTGCAATAACTGGTGTTCAGGAACAAATATCTGATAACATAGTTAGCTCTGAAGGATGAGAGATGGGAGTGTGTGCACATGTACCTTGTAATGAATGTAAAGTCAAGAGATGAGGAATTATATTTTGGAAAAGAGTCAGCACATAGTATAGGAAACTGAACACTGGAAAAGAGAAACACAAACATATTTCCCAAGAGGCAGAAGACATATTTGAAAGATGAGACCATGTTTGTTCTTGAGGTCCAGGAGCCAAGTATGCAGAGCTGAGTAAACAGAGTTGAGTTGGCTCTCGTTTATGGCACTAGGAGATGAATTACACATTTAAATCCTATTCATATAGCTACTAGAAAACAAACCTATTAAAAGGCCACTTCCATGGATCTCCTAACATGGTCAAGTGTCAGAGACCACCTTGCTTAGGAACAAGCAAAATTCTACCCCTTGATTCAGTAAAAAGGATGGTGAAATGGGAAGGTTCTAAGATGAAGGCAGATGCTATGTTGGATCTCCTCTTAAGTCAGGGAGTCTGATAGCTTTTCAGAGCTGGATGATTCATCTAAACCAGGCAGTGAGGGCCATGAGACCTACAGCAACATGGAAAGGAATCCAGAGTTGGATTAAAGAGTAGGTTCTTTATGTTGAAAAGAAAACTGGCCATGTAGAGGAGCAGATGTTGATTCAAGTATTAGTCACTCTAGGGCTCTGGGGAAATGTTCAGCCATTAGAAGCAGACTAGCTTCTGTAAGGCTATCTTCAGAGAGCTCTATAGACATCTTTAGCTGTTTTTAACATACTGATTGGGAGAGTGACTGACAGGTACTAAAAGGTCCTCGTAGATTATTTTCTATTCAGTCGGTGGTGTCAATCTACTGTCTGTGCTGGCCAGATTTCTAGAAGAAACTCACACTCCAATGACAATAGTTGACATTATTATTCTTACTATAAAATTCACCATAGCTTTGACATATTGTATTATAGTGGGCATGCAATTTTCAATTGTTGAAATTATAGTCCTGCCTGCTAAATACCAGAAGTCTGTTCTTCTGAACTGATGCCAGAGACCAATGAGATGAATCACCAACACTCTAAGATTCTAGCGTGGGGAATGTATGAGTCTGGGACTGCCAAATGCTTATGACTATGACAATGATGGTGATGACGATGATGGTGAAGATGATTATGATGATGATGATGACAACTGTGATGCTGGTGATGATGACAATGGTGGTGATGATGATAGCAATGATGATGATAGTGATGGTGGTCATGATGATGGTGAAAATGGTGGAGGTGATAATGATGATGTTGATGGTGACGATTGGTCATCTTTGTAAATCTTGTATCTTTCTAGAGAAGCTTCTCCTAGAATTTCACAGTAATCTGTGAAGAGCAGTTCCTACTCTCTACCCCAATCTATGAAAAAATCATCTCAGCACAAACAAAGGTATAACAATATGAAAGTCCTGAAGACTTATCACATCCAGTGGGTGGCCTCCTCATTCTCTACTGTCAGAAGATAGGCAGACAAGGGAGTGGCATGAGACCACCCATACAGAATAAAGAGGAAAGCTTCTGGTTGATATTTTTGGATTGCTTCACCAGCTCTTGGCTTCCTCTCACTACACTTTCAGTCTCTGGTCACATTTAATGATCTCCCCTGCCACTTGCCTCATTAAATCCTGATTTCCCAATCCAAGTGTAAGGCAAAGCGTAACCTGTAGGGCTTAGAAGTTTATCCCTAAGTCCTCTGATCCTGCTTCCTTCCCCCCTGTGCTTTCCTAGCTCTCTCCTTCTCTTAATGTCTCATCCTCTTGCTTTTTCTGCCCCCAGACAAAGAATATCCCACTGTGTAAGTGCAGTCACAACAAATGGAAGCCCTCTTCTTACAACTCAATGTCAACCAGGTCTCCTGTGACTCCAAGGATTGTTTTATTATTTATGTTTACCTGTCTTAGCAAGCCATGTCCAAGAACCCATTCACCCTTTTCATGCTATCCCAGCCACTCCCCTGTGCCTGTATTTGCTAACATCTACACACAGTTTTAGATAAGAACTTCATCTCTCTACAGACCCCTGGACTCATGAGAAGGATAAAGGCATACACTTACCACCTGAGAATTAAGCACCTTTCAGAGATAAGGCCCCAGGTCAAGCCATATATAAGCTCTACACTGCTTGTGAAGGTGGTTATAAACATGGCCATTGGGAGATAAAGCCACCAACAAGTAGGAGACAGAATGGCATGGATCCTGTCCTTGGGGACCTGAACTATATGCAAGCAAAGACAGGAGAGGAACTAGTCCGTGAAGCAATCTGTGTACCTTATCCTTGAATCAAAGAAGTTACTACCTACTGAGTACCAAGAGACACCTGTCTGCTTCGGCTGGAAGAGAGGCCTTATGACTCCTGTGGCTTTGGTAAGGAGACATCAGAAGGCAATGGGAACGTCAGAGAAAAAAATCTTCGAAGAATATCAAACTGTGTAGCTGCACAAAATGGAAGCCCTCTTCTTGCCCCTGATGTCAGTCAGGTGTCCTTCAACTCTAAGGATCATTTTATTATTCATGATGGCCTACCTTAGCAAGCCATGTGGGAGCATAGTTCACTCCTTTCAGGCTGTCCAAACCCACTCCCCTATGGAACTCCTTGAGGAACTATATATAAAGGGCAGGCATGCCTTAATCCTAACATCTGAGAGTTAGAGGCAAGGGGATCGTGAGCTTAAAATCAGTCTGGCTAAAAAGAGAGACTTTGCTTTAAAAAAAAAAAATGAACAAATGACCCTGTATATGAGGTTCTGTGACATCACAGTGACAAAACACCTGGCGGAAGCCAATTAAAGGATGCTGGCTTTATTCTGCCCACAATTCACAATTCAAGGGATATGGCATGGCAGTAGGAGAAGCTCCCAGCCATGGCAGCCAGAGTGTGGGGGGCTGGTTATCCTGTGCAGGCTGCCATGGGGCAGAAATCTTGGGCTGGAAGCAAGGAAAGGCTGTAATCCATTCCCTAGATCTTCACAGCAAACTGGCAAAAATGGTGCCACTAGCCAGTGACTAACTGTTCAGATATAAGAGTCTATGGGGTACATGACACCATCAAACCAAAACAATGCATCTTGAATGACTTATTCCAGTGCTTGCTCTAAATCATGGGCACTACATGTCTCCTAGATGTCTGTACCAGCAAGTTGCTGACCAGTTTCCAAAGGACCAGAAAATGCTCTTGACATCCTGTCTTGGTTTCCATTGCCATGATAAAACACCATAATCAAAATCGAGTGAGGGAGGAGAGTATAGCTTATAGCTTGTAGTCCATTGCAGGGATCTTAGCCCTACCATGGAAGGTTGAGCTGGGTCTGAGGAAAGGTAAGTGTGCTGCTCCCCGTTTCCCAGCATCCCAGAATCCCTGAGACAATCAGACACAGCAAGGAGTCTAGTCAAGCAGGAACTCATTTACTGTCCCATAGCAAGCATCTTTTAAAGGAAAATGCCGAAGAGCGGGAAAACAGCCAGCCAATGGTTTTAAAGGTCAGCCTATCACTCGCCTAGGTGCCCTAGCTTTACCTAGTGAACATGAGCTGTTCATGCAGTGACCATCTGGTTCAATCTAGGCAATCAATCATCTTGTTTTGCAAACAACTCAGGACTTGCCCATCTATTTTTCCCTCAGCGCCATCTTTGACTGGCTCGTGTACCCTACAGTCCATCATCCAGGGAAATAAGGGCAAGAAGCTGGAGGTAGAAACTGATGAAGAAGCCATGGGAGAGTGGGGATAGGGGGAGAGAGAGAGACAGAGAGGGAGAGAGAGTTTCTCTTGCAAATATCCATCCGTGTGTGAGTTTCGTTGGTAAATGCCAGTTTCCTAGGTGCAATCTAGATATTCAGATTTGATAACTAGGCACAGATGGGTCCCAGCTCTGAGTCAGTTGTAGACTGAGATGGTCATCGTAATTAGTCTCAGTAGATATGTACGCCATTCACTAACAATGGTGTATGATTTGGTCTCTCCTTCATCTCTCTGCAACCCCATCTCCCACTCACACCTTTTATCAGAATAGGCTTGCTTAGCCAACCTCCCCATCACCACCCCGACAGTTAAAATGAGAAGCCCAGATGTGGATGACATCTGCAGTGTGTCACGTTTTTAGTATCTTCTCTATTTAGAGCTGAGAGAAAGAGCCTCATTAGAGAGAGGAAGTCCACAATGAAATTAGGAAACATTTGATCAGACCATTATCCCTGCACAATGCCGACAATGAGAGAAATGCTGGAGTTGGCTGCAAACCCTAAATGTGTGCTGCAGCCCCCATGGCTTGCTCATCACTCATTTCCCAAGTGCCGACCCCAGGGACAGGAGCCTGACAGCAAACCGCACAGAAGCTGAGCGTCATCGGGACACACCACTTCTCGTTCCCCTCGTGACTTTATTCTGGTTTTTGAAGTCTATGGTGATTAGAACATTTTAGGCCTTTCCCTACCTCAGTTTTCTTTGTTGCCTTCATAGAAGCATTTGTGAGAACCCAGGGGAGGATAATGATCCCCTCACAACGCTGACCTCTGTACAACAGGTCTTCTCTTAAGCTTCCTGACACACGAAGGGCAGAGGTTTGCTACCCGGAACCTATGCCTAGGACCCCATGCCATTCTTGAACTCCAAGTCTATTTCTCTTTTTCTGATACCTTGGCTCCTTTATTGAGTAGAGGTGAAGGTCAGAAATAGATAGACTCCCGAACTGAATCACTAATAACATGTGTTGAGACTCAGAAGAACATCTGGCTCAAAAAAAAAAAAAAAAAAATCCAGTTACGTGTTTAAACATGTGATCTTAATGGCATAGAACTTGGTAACACACTAAACAAGCAGAAATGAAACACAAAATAATGGTGTCTAGAGACTGGATTTAAGAGAGAAAGGAATGTATTTTGCAAACTGAAAAACTCCAGCCCTGACTTGGTCACTGGCTGTGGGCCATTCGAACACTTAATATCACTTGTAAAAGGATTCAGAATGGTTGTTTTACCCTCTCTAAAGGTTGTTGCAAAGTATAAATATGAAGGTGGTTATTAAAGCAACCTGGAAAATGAAAGCATTGTGTAAAAGTAAAGTGTGAGTTTTATTACTATCTGGTCTCACAGAAAATTCACTTTTTTTTGTGAGGTTAGAATTCATTCTCTATGTGGCATCAAGTCCACACTGTTTCATCTGCTTAAACAGCATTAGAGACCTGCTGTTCTGAAAAGACATGGAAAAAACATCTCTCAGTCCAGGTTTAAAGCAACATTTAGCACTGAGCACAGGGACTTAAGAAACTGAAGTCCACCACACCAGCATTAATGGCTACAAGCTCAGCATCATCTGCAAAAGGTAGGCACTTCTCACCATCAGCACAGTTGATCACGTGGTACCATCTGCACAGGTGAGCACTCAGCATCATCTGTACAGGTGGGCATTCAGCATCATCTGAGCACTCAGCATCATCTGCACAGCTGGGCACTCACTGTTATCAGCACAGGGGAGCACTCAGTATATGCACAGGGTGAACACTCAGCATCATCTGCTCACTGGATGAATCAACTAAAGAAAATGTCACAGAAAAAAAAATCCTGTTTAAAAAAGAAAGAAAGAAAGAAATGGGGGCCTAGAGAGGTGGCTCCTCAGTTAAGAGCACCAGCTGCTTTCCCAGAGGATCAAGATTCAATTCCCAGCATCCACATGGTGGCTCATACACCTCTGCAACTCTAGTTCCAGGGAATCTGACACCCTCTTCTGGCCCGGGTAAGCACCAGGTATGCACAAGGTGAATATGCAAATATGTTGACAAAACACGCACATTAAAAGTAAAGAAACCAAATGTAACCGGCAGATGCAGTATCGTTGGATGCCCAGCGTGCTCACACCTGTGGTTTTAGACTCAACTGAGGAGTTGAGTCAGAATTCTCTTATCTACACATCAGTCACCTAAAGCCTTTCTTTATGGAGAGGTTTGGTGAAGCGGGGAAAAAAAAGCAATAAAAGTGCCCTAACTAAACTCACCTAAGTGTGTTCAACACATCTATTCCACCTCTCCACTCTTAATTGAGAGAAAAAAATGGAGTATAAAGAAACAGAAAGAAATGAGTAACAATGGCAAAAGGCAATACAGCAGCCAGATGAAGTAGTAGGGATGGAGAGTTGCTAAAAGAACGGCAAGCTTCCGGCTGGCAAGATGGTTCCGAGGGTAAAAGCATGTGCAAACCTTGCTACCCAAGTTTGGCTCCCAGGACCCAGGCAGAGAGGCTAGACTCCTCAGAGTTGTCCACTGACCTCCACACAGCATGGCACACATGCACTAATATGCTACATGCACATATATTAATAAACAAATAAGAACCCATACATTTCCATAAATTTGGGGACATTATTATTTTAGGCTTCTTTGAGACTGTTGTCTGAAAGTCTGTTCTCTCATTGTTGCGTTTGTCCTGATGCCACTGAGAATAACTTTTTGATGAACCACTCAGTAGGTTTTCTTTAAAAGGAAGAAAATATTTATTTTCAGTAGAATCAAATGTTAGATGGAGAGGTCTGCATAAGGGACAGTTAGTTACCTGAGCACCTTTGTGTTTATTTTCTGCCATTCTTTGAAGTCTATTGTGTGGGTACGTTGGACAATTTCCCATTACTGTCACAAAATACCTGAGTAAGTCAACTCAGTAAGAGAAGCCATTGGTTTGTTGACTCAACACTGTGGAAGTTTCAGTCTTTCACCAACTGGCTCCTTTGCTTTGGGCTTGGAGCAAACACATGTCAATGGAGAAAAACAACTCAGGATGAGACCTGGGTCAGCTAGTCAGTTTCAAGGGTGCACCCCGTGACTGAACATTCCTGGAAGGCCAGTTCTTAGTTTCTGGTACCTCCCCACAGTTTATGGGGAACAAGCCATGGGCTTTCTGGGGGACATTTCAGAACTACTATGGTAGCACTATCAGAGAACTCTCTGTGGATTTATCTGGCCCTCCTCTGTCCAGCCTCAGGGTCACAAGTCAGAGACCAGTTCCACTACCTTCTGTCTGCAGACTATGCTAACCAGTGTATCCAATATACCCCCACACACCCACACACCCACACCCACACCCACACCCACACACACACACACACACACACACACACACTTTCTCACCACCCTGGTGCTCCAAAAAAATCTACCTTATATTACCCGTCTGACTTTACTTCAGCCTGAGGAAAGAGGAGGAATTGGGAAGAGGAACACAAATGTTTGTGTGATATACGTCCAGATGTTTTCTTGTGTGTCTTGGTGCCCTGTCTCACATCTTTCTTTGCTCTCTGACAGCTATTACTTGTGTTGCCTCAGTCCAAACTTCCAATTTAACACTTGATTACCCTGGAGAACTCCCACATAGAATAATATGAATGGAGAGGTGGGGGTACGTTTTCAATGGGGTGGTCACTCGGCATGCTCAGTTACCCATCCAACATGAGGCTACCTTTAACAGTTCTTATTTGGAAATATTTGGGGTTTTGATGAGATGTTTCCAATTTAAATCCAGATGTTTGAGATCCCGGATAAAGCCAAGAACTGGAAAAATAAATCACAGTACAGCAAATGAGCCCTGGTTTTGATGTCTCTATTTAGACGCAACCTGACAGCACATGGAATTGAATATCAAAACTCTGGATCTGGGTCTAGATGTAGACGCTGAAATTTTCTGTAGCTGGAAGAAGCTATTTATCCCTCTGAACTCATTTTCTCCACAAGCAAAAAGAGGTTTATATATTGCATTCTGAGAAACCAATAAGGTAAGTAGCTAGTTCTATTGTGGAAAAGCTCATATTTTGTTTGACGTACAAACAACAGGGGGAAAAAAATGCAATTTCTACCAAGGAACTGTGTTGGTTTTATAACATGTCCAAATGTTATTTGATACCTCATTTGAAAATGGAATCTATAGCACCAGGCATGGTGACTCACCCTTGTCACCCTAGCACTCAGGAAGTAGATACAGGTGGATCAGAAGGTCAAGGCCAGCCTTAAGTACTTCAAGTCTTCAATGAAAACCTGAACTACAGTTGACCCTGTCTCAAAAGATTTTTTTTTTTTTTTTTTGGTCTATAGCATGTGGGAGCCTGAGGGGGAAATAACTCATGTTTAAGGTCAGCTTTGGAAATGCAGTTATACCCTGTATCTCATGGACAAACAGACAAATGAGGTGTAGGCTGGGGGTGCAGCTCAGTAGTAGTGTTCTTTCAAAGTCTAACTCTACTTCAGGCTTTCCTTAGTAAATACATGCAGAAGAAATAATCATGTTCATTTGACTCTGCAACTGAGGCATAAAGGAAAAACAATGGCTTCTTCTTGCTCTCCCAGAACACCCCTTTGAAGAAGCCAGCTGCCACCTTGTGAGGGCACTCAAACGGGACTAGGGAGAGGCCTGCATTGTGAGGCACTGAGACTACCTGCCCATAGCTAGATCAGAACTGAAGCTACCTGCAGAGCACCTTCCAGTAGTGAACGATCTTTGAAGCAGATTCTCTGCCACCAGTCAGACATGAAGATCACTAACACTGACAGTCCCGGTATGTCTGCCACCTCCTAAGAGACTTGGAGACAGAAATCCCAGCTAAACATCACCTACACCTAGCCCATGGCAACAGTAAATTATCAACTGCCTGTTGTGTGGATCCAGTAATATAGTATTCAAGATAACACAGAACGGGGTTGATTCCTTATTCTTTTATAATAATCACTGGTACTCATGAAATCAGAGTGTGCTGTATGTGTATGTATGTAAAAAAAAACACGTTTGAATCAAAAGAGTAGTGCTTCCTGATCTTAAAAACAGCTCCCAAATCCCCTTAAATCCACAGCTCACTGAAGTTACCACAAGACATATATGCTAACGATTTTAAATGCATGGGTTAAGCACAGATTCTTATGACCCCACATTGATGCTCACTAATAAACTTAACAATGCTTCTAGACTTAACAATGCATCCAGGGTTATTTCTGGGTGCTTCCTGCATTAGCTCCCTTCTCTCCCTTTTTATAAGCTCATCAATTTACTTTTTATTTGTTTAGGAACTTATGTTTTAAAGGGAAAGCAGCTGCATGTTTATTATGAAGATAAAACGTATCTTTCATGAGAATGAGATAAAAGAAATTGCACGTAGGAAATTAACTAATGCTCACACAACAAGGCTGTGATGACTCCATACATCTGCTGAAAGTTAACAGCTACCTGAGTGGATACCATTTAATCCCCACAATGATCCTGTAGAGTGGCAATGAGCAGGATGTTTTCCTACTTTGAATATGTGATGGCAAAAAAAAAAAAAAAAAAAAAAAAAAAAAACCAAAAAAAAAAAAAAAAACAAGCAAACAAAAATACTCATAATGTGAGAAATTTCTAGAACTCAACTCCTCTTTGGGTCTTCAAAGATAATAACTCCAGTTGCATACACAGTCTCCCAACTTCCCTTTCCTGCTAATGATGGAAAACGGCTGTGGGCAAGGGCACAGAGAAGGCAAGTTGGGGTGAAAGTCTCACCAGCTGCAGTTAGAAAGGTTCTCAAGAGAGGGGAACATGAGAGCCACTCTAGTATGAAGGAGCAGGGAGAGAAAGTTAGGAGTGTTTGTATGTACACAAGTGTGTGTGTGTGTGTGTATGTGTGCGTGTACTCGCGTGAGCACGCATGCACGCGTGTGTAATCTAGAAGGTGACTTTGGGTTTCTTTCTGAGTCACTCTCCACCTTGTAAAAAAAAGTACTCTGCCATTGTTTGGGAGTTTCATACCACGCATTTTGACCATGCTACTCTCTACCTTGTTTCCCAGGACAGGAGTCTCTCTCTTGCTGACCCTGGAACTCACTGATTGGAACACACTAGCTCTCCAATCCCCAGCACTGGGAATGCAAGTGCAAACCCACTCTATCACTTTCTGTGGTCCTGAGGGCCCCACTCAGGTCCTCATGCTCACTGACTGAGCCATTGCTCCAGCACAGGAAGGAGGGGATGTACTTGATTTCCTTTGACTCCACTGGAGAGGCAGATCATGGGGAGAAGCCATGTTCTTTACTCTGACTTTTGTACTGTCCTTTTCCAGAACGACATTCTTAAACGTCTGAGTCCAGGTTCAGATAGGGAAAAAAATGGTCTTCAAAGAGTCCAGATCTCCTAATTAAATCTGTCCCCCCCACCACCACCACCCCCAGTTTATCTGACTTCACCATTGTTCCTTCATTCTTACAAGCACAAAGCAACTAATCGTGTAGTTGGGTTGAAGCCTGGGGAAGGCACTTGGTTTTAAAGTGTGAAAACTGTCATTCTCATACTCAGCCAAAGAGTTCAAGACTTGACTTCAATCTCCTCTGGGTCAGACTGCTGCAGGTTTGGAACAAACAGCCTGGTGGAGTTTCTAATGACTCAGACACAAAGCCAACATTGTTCTGAGCTAGCCCCGTGAAACCAGAGCAAAGGCTCAGGATGGAAATGAAAGCCATCTCTAATTGGACATTTTTACCTAGGGTCGAGCCAAAGGCTTTGCTTTGCCTTCCCTCTGCCACTATTCCTTTGTTTTAGGGAAACAGCTTTTTCCATACAGATCTAGACGGCCTGTGCCAGAAAGCCTTTGTGTCTCTTGAGGAGAGAAGGACATTCAGGCAAGATCCCAACATTAGGAGCAAAGAGCTATGAGCAGGGCTCTTGGTGTCCAGGCTGTGTTGCACTGTGGGTATGCTGCGCACTGTGTCTTCTCAGGCAAAGGAAAAAGCACCTTGGGAAATTCATTAACCTTGGGAGACTTTGTTCTCAGCTGCTGGCATTGTTAGAGTTGTTCCCATTGCCTCCGAATAGTGAATGGTACTGAAAATGATACTGAAATAGAAAGCAGAACTCTCCTTTCTAGCTCTCTCTTCCCCACCCACCACATGGTGGGGGAGTAGCCCAGGCTAGAATTCATGATGCTGTTATCAAAGTTGTTGGTGTCAGAGCCCAGGCCTGACAGTCCTAACAAGCTATGCTGGGCCACCCATCCTCAACAGGCCAATTAAACAGACAACCAATAGACAGGGGCAGAGGAAGGAGATTTGAATAATGTGGCTACATTGGAGGAGAAGAACAAATAAAGATGTCCAATGATACAGACCCCTGACCACCAATTCTATCTTCAATGTCTTGAGATGAGGTTTAGGTTTAAATAAAGGCCAACAGATGGTCCTACCCATCACTGGCTCATCATTGTCTCAGCTCCAGTCACTCCTGCAAAGAGGTTTGAACAGCTGATAGTAAAGGGGAAGGGCAAAACAACTCTAGAATATCTTCATTTCTTTCAGGATGGTCACAATTCCACATTCCACATAATGGGACAATACCAGGCAAGCATTTCTCTGGTTCCAGCCACCCAAATCCCACTAGACTCCCTGCGTCTTAATATCCTAAGATGTCACTCCTCCCTGATTTTCTTCATTAGAGATCCTTGTTCAGATTCCTTTTCTGACTCTCTGCATTCAAGTTCAAGCACCCCAGGACTTAGTTGAGGGTGACCATCTATGCCTGAGCTCTGCTCCCTGCCTCTGGGGTATCAGCCAACCACCACCTTTATTTGATGATGCCAGCATTTGTTTATCTGATTCTCAATTTCCATTCAGCTTAATACTTGCATATCCAGCTGGCTCCCAAGAGTCACTTGGCTTCCCAGGATATAGCACAAATGATACATCTAAAAGGCACCCTTGATTTGGTCCCCAAAGATGCTCCTCCATCACTAAGGAAATGCTGCCTTTGCCTACTCAATTGCTCAACTAAAGATAGGAAGTTGCATGAATTAATCCTTCTCTTCCCCATTCATTTCCATCACATTCCATCTCAGCCTCCAATACAGTCCTACAGATCACCATCATACCGTATGGTCTGACTGCCTGGGCTAGCCTCCTACTAGTATCTCTGTGTATTATATGACTGTACCAGGCTTTTTCTTTTGGGCCACCTACCAGCTCCCAAATCACAACACAGAGAATTATGATTAGTTTTGAATGCTAGGCCTACCTTAGACACATTCTTGCTAGCTCTTTTAACTTAAAATATGTCTCTTTATCCATATTTTGCCTTGGGACTTTTTAACCTTCTTTCTATAAACCTTACTTCCACTGCCTCTCATGTCTGCTGGCTTCTACCTTGGATGTCACCCTCATTCCCTCCTTCTTCTCTCATTCCTCTTCTTTCTTTTCTCCTCAGTCTAGATTTCCCTCCTATTCATTCTCTCTCCCGACCAGTCCTACCTTTCCTTTCTCTGCCCATCTATCGACCTTTATTAGATAATCAAGTGCCTTAGGCAGGCCAGGCGAAATAAATGCAGCACATCTTTACATAAGTGAACACACATCCTCACATCGTCAAACAAATGCAGTGTGAACAAATGTAACACATCTTCACAACGGTTAAAATAATATTCCACAACATATGACACTGTTTTCTTGGCAGACAGACTTATCCTTTAACTACACATTATTAAATTATAGCCCTGCTTTATCATTACCTCCCGCTACATTTTGGATAAAAACCAAACTCCTTACAACATCCACAAACTCCTAAACAATCTACCTTCCACCTTACTTCCAACTTCATTTCTATTTTGTGACCCTTCCCACTCCCCACTTCTGCCACAATGCCTCCTTGTGAGGGAAGGGAAGCCATAACACCTCGTACCCCATGCAGACAATGGGAACAGCTCTGTCCTAGGAAATGCATGGACCTACTGAGAGACCATGGCAGGAGTCAGTGCAGATGCTGGAAACGGGACACAGATCCAGCACACAGACTCGGGCTCAGGTGAGCACCAATAAGTGAGGCATCAGGAGATGCTGTGGCAGCCATGAGGAGGCCCAGGGACCTGGGATGGGTGGGTCCCGGCTGCTACCAATGACATCAGGCTTTCTATCTACGGTCATATTAAAAGCATCAATGGAGATGAGACCTTGTTTCTCGATGACGAGCACTCAGGACATATCATTTGTTGTGCCAGTGAGTGAGGTATAGCCTCTGTCCTCAGTCATTTTTCAGCCTAATGAGAGACAGACAGACAGACAGACAACTGCCACCCAGTTTGATAAGGGCTCCCAGAAGAGCATATGTGGGAAGAAGTGTGGCACAAATCCATCAGTGAGCAATATCTTCTAGGTGCTGGCACAAAGCAGAAAGGGCAGCCACGGAGATTGTCTCTAGCCCGCCATGGTCTCTGCCTTAGTCACTATTCTATCGCTGTAAGCAGACACCATGACCAAGGCAACCCTTAAAAGAAGGCATATGATTGGAGGCTTGCTTACAGTGTCAGAGGGTTAGTCTATCATCACCATGGTGGGGAACATGGTGGCACACAAGGCACTGGAGCAGTAGCTGAGAGCTCTACACTCTGACCCACACGCAACAGGCGGAGAGAAACAGTGGGCCGGCATCGGGATTTTGATGCTCACTCCCAGGGACACACCACCGCCAACAAAACCATACCTGCTCCTACACAGCCACACCTCCTTTATCCTTCTACCCCTTCTCAAACCCAGAGCCATTTGGAGGGCAAGGAAGGAGCCCATCCTTACTGGATAATTCATGTTGTGAATTTCAAAGCGCCACAGAAAAACGTGCATTTGCAAAAAGGAAAAAAAGAACTAAAACCATATAGATCTGCATTGAAATCCCTGAGAAATAAAGCCACAAATGGAGAAGTTGAAATGTCCTTATTAGTACAGCATAAATGCCATCATTTGAATGTGGCAGGGAGCTAGGTACAGATCAACTAAGTATGGGAGATGCCATTATGCACTGGGTTTCTACTTTCTCCCCCCGGTCCAAGAGACACACTTGGTTCCTGCTCCTTTCTTCTGAAAACTTAGGAAGGACCTTCTCAGTCTGGGGTGAATCAAAGCAGCACCGAAGAGGCAGGTGTGGGCATTTGCCTAACTAATGCCTGTCCCTTCTGCCCCATCCCAAAGCCCTTCACAGGGTAAACTTTCCAACATGCAAGCAGTCACCCTTTCGCAGCAAGCACTTGCTAATGGTAAGGAGTGCAATTGGATTAATTCTCCAGAGGCAGGAATCAATAGCCCAGAGTATGTGGAGCCGATTAGACATTGCTAATTAGCGCTCTCAGACATTAATCAAGCACCACGTATGGGGCTAATCAACCAATGTAGGAAGCAGAAAAAGTCAATAGCATCCCAAGTCTCTCCTTGAATTTTCCAACCTGGTTCACCTTGAAATACAGCCTAAAGATGGCAATCCCTGAAGTGTGTCTGCAGGTAGTAGGCTGGAACACCGTGCTGTTTCACAGGCTTCTGGGCAGAAGTGATGTCATCAGGCCCCTTCTTAAATCAGTACAGGCTCCAACCTTGTCACTTTTCATTGATGGGGCAGCAGGGATATGGGGCAGCTACAAGCTAGTCCCAAAGAGGCTGGCCAATGTTCATAAGGCAGAAACTGTACATAAAAATGAATATTTGCTGACTAATATATAACTCATGAGTGGCCCAGCATGTAATTTAAACAATTGTTCCTGTGCAAGAAAGTAATAAATGTTAGGCTTGTGTTTACAAACATGAGTGGAGAATGAACCCATAGTCAATCACACAGCGCTTTATGAACTCTAGTAGATAGATGGTCCACTAGACTGCTCTGCTCACCTTGGTTTAGGAAGCTTTGGTAACCACAATTCTAAGGTGTGACATTAAGTCCTTTAATATGACAAAAATGTATGGGCTAAAATGACCTTTGATAGATTCTGTTTATAATACTAAGCAAACCCAGATACACTTGGAAATGAGTAGCATAAAACAAAACTTCCAAGCACTTCCATCCTTAATTGATGGCTCCCTTATATCTGAGTGTTACCCTGCATAGAGTTACTTCTTGTCCAACATGTTCTTTTTATCTCATCAGAACCTCCTTTTAAAAGATATTTTTTGTTGTTGAAAGTATGTGTGTGTGTGTGTGTGTGTGTGTGTGTGTGTGTGTGTGTGTGTAAGTGTATGTATGTTATGTGCCAGCATTAAAATTTTTTTCTTGTTGGACAGTGGTGGTACATGCCTTTAATCCCAGCACTCAGGAGATAGAGGCAGAGACAGACAGATCTCTGTGAATTTGAGACCAGCCTGGTCTACAGAGCTAGTTTCAGGACAGCCAGGATAATACAAAGAAATCCTGTCTCAAAAATAAATATCATAACTTAACTTTGTTTCTCCAGAAATAGAAAGGCAGCTTGAAATAAACTCAGATCCCCAAAGATTCATAGGAGAGTTAAGATTTGTACGCTGTAGGGACTGACCAGTTTTTAGGCTCTTAGTAAGCGTGTTCTTCCAAACCCTCTCAGCATTATCAGCTTTCAACTTAAGCAGGGAGAATGAAATAGAATCCCAGGATTTAATTATGGGATGCAGAGCAGTGCTGGGGGAAGGAAAAGCACAATATAGGAAAATTAAAACTGAAATCAAATCTCTGGAACCCCAGGTCACAACATATTGATGGTGTGTCCTGGACAAATAAATAATGTCCCAGAGCCTCTGAGATGAAGACAGGCATGCCCAAGGTCATTACATAAGACAATACACATGAACACTTAGGGTACCATGTGTGCTTGGGGTTAGAAGACAGTAGATGTTGGATCAAGTCCCCTTGGCCTCTCCCATCAGTGCTGGATATTGACTACTACATTATAGAAAGCAATAATTATATTTTCTACATCTTTGGACCCTTAGTGCCTGGCACCATAGTGGTACATAACTGACTTAAGAAATTATTCTTGAGACAAAATGAATTGACTAAAGGACATTAAAAAATTAATGGGGGGTATACAAGAATATTTCTTTCTCTCCTGCCCACAAGTCAATACTGACCAAGATCTCCAGGGATGTAATATCTGGAAATTAGAGGAAATAGTTCAGAAGAGTCAAGATGGATCCTTCCAGTAATTTCCACCATTGAAAAAGATTGGTTATAGGGGTAAATTGTGTTTTATTCTATTTTAAATTAAAATACAATTAATTCATTTTCCTCCCTCAAACCCCTCCCATGCCCTCTCCCTTCAACTCCTCCTTTCTCTCTCTCCTGGCTTCTTTTTCTTTGATTGTCACTGTTACATATTGTCTTGGTTAGGTTTCTCTTGTAATAAAGACCATGATCTAAGCAGCGTGGGGAGGAAAGGGTTTAATTTTACCTTACAGACCTTCAGGAAGGGAAGTCGGGAAGGGAGCTGGAGGTGGAAACAGAAGAAGGGATGGTGGAGGGATCCAGCCTCTTGGCTTGCTCCTCCTGGATTGTTTTCTTATACAACCCACGACAACCTGCCCAGGCACCGCATACAGTAGGCCCTACCCTTCCACATCAATCTCCAACCAAGAAAATGCACTACACATTTGCCTACAGGTCATTGGATAGAGACATGTTCTCAGCTGAGGTCCTATTCCCAGAAACCACTAGCTGTGTCAATCTGACAAACACACACACACACACACACACAGAGAGAGAGAGAGAGAGAGAGAGAGAGAGAGAGAGAGAGAGAGAGAGAGAGAGATACAACCTGCCAAATCTCTTTAATATTGCTTGTACATACATGACCTCAGGGCTGACCACTTGGTATTGGATAACCAATTAGAAAGCTAATCCCTGGGGAGGACTAATTCTCCCTCTCCCAGCTGTCATTCATTGCCTGTAGTGCTTTGTCATGGGGTACGGCTCCATGAGAATCTCCCCTTCTACATTATCATTTCCCGCTTTCCTGTCCTTTTTAGGAAACACAGCCCCACAGAAGAAGTCTTGTCCTCTGGCGCTTACCGTCTTTCTAGCCCTCTCTCATGATGCTCCCTTGAGCCTTAGTTACAGGAGTTGTGCTGTAGATGTATCTACGAGGGCAGGGTACCCCCTAATCATGTTATTCATTTGCATTTCGGCCACTTGCATTTGCCTGTAATGGTTTTGTATGCTGATGAGAGGGGAGTTACACTTGTCTGTAAGTATAAGGATAAATATTCAGAATGCAATTAGGAATTAGGCTGTGATGGGAGATGTCATTCTGTAAACATGTTTCTCTTATTGGTTAATAAATAAAGCACTTTTGGCCTATAGGGAAGCAAGATTGGCAGGACTAGGAGACAAGGAGGATTCTGGGAGATGTAGTAGAGAGGAATCAAAATGTAGGACACAAGAGGAGTAAGAGGTCCAGACCCTCTCTCCAGTAAGATAAGACCATGTGGAAACACTTAGATTGATAGAATGGGTTAATATTTAAGACAGAACTAGCCAATAAGAAACTCTAGAAACAGGCCAACAGTTTCATGACTAATACAGTGTTTCTGTGTGTTATTTGGGGCTGACGCTGTGGAACCAGCCAGGTGGGAAAGTGCTCATAAGAAGACTGATCTATAAAAGTGGTGGTAATAGATTCTCTTCTAAGATCCGTCACCTTACTAGCTGTGGGTAGTTGACTAGGTTTCCAGAACCAGCCATCACTTCCCTACTGTACAGCAGCTGAAATCCAATTAGAGAGCAATCGGTTACTGCCTGCCAAGAGATGAATGTCACTGTTTCACTTTTAGGGATGTCTTGCCATGCTGCCCATTATTGTGGTTCATAAACATCACAGCTGGATAGAAGAATTGGTTGGATTTCCCCCCCTTTGGCAATAGGCAAAGCGCCTTCCAGTACTATGAAGTCTAGTGCTCGAGTGGGAGGTTTTCAAACCAGATCCAGCTTGAACCTTCTGAGTCCTATGTTGGAAGTACATGGTCTCTTTACCTTTAACCTCTGGAAGAGAGCCAAGAGCAACAGCAATAGCCTATATTATTTGGGGAGTCTCTTGGACTACCCTTCCCAACAACTGGAAAGGAGGTTTCACATGCCGGATGCTAGGGTTTTTGTTTGATTGTCTATGGTTCTTGGTGAGGGGGATTGTCAGTCCAAGTAGCATAACTCACTTGGATAAAATGAGAGAAAAATTCACAGATACATAGATACATGTTTATAATTTACACATAATTTTAGATAAATACAAATAATGTTTCCTAAAGGCTTTTCAAACATTCTTAGTGTTGTTTTTCCTTGCTTCTTCCTTCTCCTTCTGTATTCTTCCCCCCAGTTAAAGTCTTCCTCCAAAGCTTTCCTGTGTATCCCGTTACCTTCTCTAGGGTTTCTCTCATTATGGTCCTGTTTTACTTCCTAGGTTTTGTGGATCGTCTTTTATAATTTGGGGAATATTCACACATATAAAATATAAGGCAAACCATGAAGTACTGGCTCTGTTGGTACAGAGCTTGCTTACTGTGTATGAGCCCCGAGTTTGATTCCCTATACCACACGAACAGGGAGTGGTGGCAGTCACCTGTGATCTCAGCATTCTGAGGTTGAGATCTGAGGATCAGAAGTTCAAGGTCATCCTCAACCACAGAGAAAGTCTGAAAGGAAAGTGGACTACATGAGAACTATCAAAATTTTTTCTAAATGTGTATGCATGTGTGTGTGTACTCACACACATACACTTGCACAAGTGTACACATACACACACAACACATATACATGTGGAGGACGTAAATATAACAAGTGCTGCAAATATTTATTTTATGAACTGTATTAATGATTGGCCAAAATGGGTAGAATACAGAACGTAGGTAATGGAGAAAGAAAATGGCAGAGGATATTATTAATATCCTATATATTCTCAAGGAAAGTGCTGTAGGGAGGTTAGCAGTCAGATTCCTTCAGCTTGAACCATGAACACACCAGGACAGAGGAAACACTGTGCCCATGAAGAGCCTTAGCTGTGCTGTGAAATGAGGGGCCCACCAGAAGAGTCAGTACCAACCATCTGAAGCTGACCAGAGTCCAGCCCTAGACTGAAGGCATGGGATGCAAATGAAGGCATCTTTCTAATTAAACATATCTCCATGTCCTCAAAAGAGGCAATGTCTGTGCAACATGATGGTTTTACGTTGACAACTCATGTTTATGTTGTTGGGATGATAATGACTTAATAGTGACAATACTTAAACTTTGAAAAAACCTAATAGAAGTTACAAATTAGTTGCTTTGTTCTGTGATGGCGATTTGTTCTCTTATGTTCAATGAAGCCCAATGAGGGGCTTTCTGCAGACGGGCTGAGAAGGTTAGCTCACCAAAAGGGCCTCTCTGCTGCTTTCTGTGTCCTCCATCACTGTTGGTTTCAGTGAACTGTCTTCCTCAGCCCCACCCCCACCAAAAAAATAATCATTTAGTAAATCAAGTCTTTATCTTCATTCATAACCTAAGCACACTACACTTGCAACCCTCCTTTTGCATGCTTTCGAGTTAAATCTTCATCATTTGGAACCAAATTCCCAGTTTCAAAATCATTGGGAGACTCCAGATAAGCCAAGGTCTGGACATAGACAGGGACATGGAGTGGTCAGCATCCAGCCTCTTCACAGGGAACACATCTGGAAAGAAAAGCCCTTGCTGCAGTGGTGGCTCAGGCCTCAGTAAGTGGGTCTGGACTCTGTGAGCTGCTGTGTTCCAAGAAAAACAAAAACAAAACAAAAACCAGCAGAAGCTGGCAGAGGGAAGAGGATCGAGTGTTTCCTTCCAAACCCGAGCCTCTGAATTTCATTCCGAGACCCTTATTCCTGAGCCATCCTTGTCCTGCCTTTATTCATTAGACTCCATCACCCGAGTCACTTCCTACGTACAGCCCAAATTTCCTGTAATGAGGGGAAGCTGAGATGCAAACGCACCACAGCAGCATTAAGTCTCCAGTTATTGAATTAGGTTGGCATAATTTTAAATATTAAGCAATCTTCCCAGCCCCTGGTTATTGTCACTCAATACGGGAGTCATATGTCATATTATCTGCCCAACATTGTTTCCCCTTGTCTGACAACGGCACCCCCTTTTCTTTCTGGGTAATTATCCTCTAACAATCCAGGTAGCACTGAGTATCATCTGGGGGGTGGGGTGGGGGACGGCTCCTAAGAAAGAGCATCAGAGAACCTGCCCAGGATTTTCTATGCAAACACGACAGGGCAGCAACCTCTTTGGTATATATCACTCTCTGGCCTCGGGAAACTTGGAGCATTGTCTGCAGATCCCTCAACCAAAATGAACTGACCACATCATCCCCAAACCCTGGATCCAGTCACACCTGAAGCCAGCTGCACCTTGGAAGTTTGAAATTCTTTAAACTAGCCCTTGACCTTGGGTAATGTAAAGAGCCCTTTCTGAAATGTGCACAGCTCAAACTGCAGCTCCAACCGTTAGGAAACTGCCGTTTGTGCAATCCATGTGTTGTCCTTCTCCAGGCTTGTTCAAAAGTTTTCTTCCCACAAACCTAAATCCCTACACCATTCATCTCTTGGCTATAGATCTGCCCGTTTTATTTCACAACCGTGTTTTTCTCAGTTAATTAATTGCTATCCCCTCAGTGCTGTGTCCTCAGAAAGTTCTGGAAATGTCTTGTTCTGGCACTAAGTCCTAATTTGCTCCCTTGACCTCACAATCTGCACACTGCCCATCCTCTCCTTTGTACCCATCACCCCAGCTACCATTTCCTTTCCTTTTGCTGCATTTCACATTAAGGACAATTATTAGGTCCACAGTCTAGTCATTAATAGCTCTGGAGATGTCTCAGAGTCTTATGAAATTATATATAAGTTTTACATGAATACTCATTTAAATGCATTAGTCACCAATGCTATATAACAAGTTATTCCATGTTTTAACAGTTTAAAACAATAAACACTTATTGTTTCACAATTTCTGTGGGTCAAAAATTCATATGTGGCCGAGTTAGGTACCTCTACCTCTTACGAAGCAATCAGTGAGGAGCATGACTTCAAGATTGTGATGGGGATTTTTGTCAATTGGGAAGGCTGTAGTAAAGGAAAACCCATTCTTATCTCACTGTCATGGTTTCTGTCACGAAGTGGTCTTTCAAAGGTTGGGGCTCATAGAGCAGCAGGAGCAATACAGAGCCAATGGGAGGCATGCTGGCCTTGCTGTGATCTAGCCTCAGATGCGATATTAGGTCACAGGGCTACAGTACAGATAAGGCACCCGCCACTCTGCCCAGCTCATACTCAAGGTGAGAGGCTTATCCAGGGTCTGAGTGCCAGGAGACAGAAGCCACAGAGCCTCTGAGAAGTTTGCTCAACAGTGCTCTCTGAAAAGGAGATGTGGAGCATCTGATTTTAAATCATCACCAATATTTGTACTCTCTCTCTTGATTTCTGTCTCAATTGGAAGTTTTATCCCAAGTATTTATTTTCACAGAATACAATTTGCAAGAAAGTTCTGTGTGATACACTAGGATCAACTTCAGCTTTGAAACAGTCCTTATACCCCACACCATTAAAAGTTTTGTGACACAAAGATCCCATTATCACCTTCCTTATTAGTAACCCTACACACACTATACAAGGTCATGTGATGAAAAGGGAATGCCCCTTGAAAAAAACATTTTACATGTTTTAAAATCAGCATGTGATGTGTCATTATGACTCATTTATTTTGAGGCAAACTCTCATGTAGCCCAAGCTATCCTTGAATGTGTTATATAGCTAAGGTTGGTTTCATAAAACAAAGTTGTTCCATTCGGTGAAAAATGGGGCTAGCATTTTTTTTCATAAATCACCCACCCATGCTGCCTGCTATACTGAAGAAATATTGACCCATGATTACCATTTGATCACACAGAATATCCCAAAGACATAAAGGGTGAGGCTTAGTATAGTTCCCAGCATGTACTGCTTTTCTGTCTGTAGATGACACTGGCTTTTCTTTCCATTGGGAATGTGATGGTATAGTCAGTGTTCCCTCTTGCAGCCAGGCACCACTGGACCCTCACCTCCACCCCCAAAACACTGAGTGTCATCCAACATCATTTTTGCATCAACAATGCATCTGTGACAAAAGGCAAGCAACACCTAAGCACTCCTATAAAAAGAGTTTTTATTTCATGGGCACATTGAAAGTAACGTAGAGACCCGTGGAAATGCAGGCATCCCATGGAAGCCACTATTACAGGCTGCTGGACATATCTGTTTTAACCCTGCCACTTGTTTACATGGTGGTTTGATAGATTATGTACTCGGTTCTGCTTTTCAAGGTCTGCTGTGAAAACAGGCCTCACAAAATGCTCAGAATTAATGAGCAGAAACAATCTGATAGTTCCCAAACATCATTAATTCACAAGTTTTTCCAGAGAAGCACAACCACTCAAACCTAAATGAGTATTTAAAAAAGACCTTTTCTCAATTTGGAAACAAGCATATCTTCTCACAAATAGCAAAAACAAAACAAAACAAAAACAAACAAAAAATACACACACACACAAAAAAACATAGTATTGTTAGTTTTTTAAAAAAAAAATTACTTACTTAACTTTTATTTTATGTGCATTGGTGTGAAGGACCCTGGAATTGCAGTTTCAGGAGTTGCGAGCTGCCACGTAGGTGCTGGAAATTGAACCTGGATCTTCTGGAAGAGCAGCCAGTGCTGAGCCATCTCTCCAGTACCCATAGTATTATTCTTAAATTGCATATATAACTATCAGACTTTCTCAGAAGCTTTTCATCAAGTGCGCTGCCTGAAGATCCCACCATTGATGACTCATTTGTAGACAGAGTGTAATAGTCCAAAATTTCCTTCCCGCCTCACATACTTCTGAGCTCGTCCCACTGGTAAATTATGTGGAATGAAAATTCACTGGCTTATATGTTTTAGAACCTTCTATCTACAGATTGCTAGTCACTTCTGTTGGGGATAATTAGAGAGAGGGAAGCCGGGGATTGGGTAAGAGGAGAGGGAGGTGAAGCAGATGGCAAGGAAGAAATACAGCTTTGAGCATGAAGCGCTGGGAAAAATAAAGGAGAAGGCAGAGGAAGAAACTTCTATGTTTAACAGTCCTTTGGGGTCTGGAGAAACAGGGGGGGTGAGGTGGGCGTGGAAGTAGCTAGCAAAGTGTTTCTATGAAGGGGGAGGGTTGGGCTTCAGCACTAGAAACTATGTCTAGCCAGCTGTGTTAAATAAAACTCTCTGCAAAATATTTCCATTTAAAAGAAAAAAAAAAACCTTCAAGTGTTCATACATCTTTGAGATCAGGACAGAAGATGGGATGCTGTTCAACGTTTGGACAAAAGGCGTGAGCCAGTATCCTTGAACACACAAGCATCACACATTCAAGTGTGTGATCTCTTGGTGTGTGCATTTTCTTCAGTGAACCAAACAACTTGAAAGTGCAGTCCTGGAGAATGTCATGAGAAGTCTGTATTGAGTGAGAAAGCAGACGTGGGCCCGAGAGTCCGACTTGCTCTATGGTCACTTTGCAGATGATGTTTGCGAGGTGCCTGTGAGGACTTCTCCTGGTTCATGTTACCTTTGCTCTTCAACTCTGCCTTTGCACAGACAATGGGCTCAAGGTTTGGACCAAGTGGTCAAGGGTCCTTATCCATCCCACTATTGTTTGAGCTCTCCCATTCTCAGACTTCATCTGAAGAATGGGCTTTGGTATCATACAAAAAAAAATTATAATAGTTTAAGAAAGAAAGCAATATTCCCAGGTGTAAAAGTTCCACTTAAATTTGAAAATTCTTCTTTCAACTTTAAAAAAAAAAAAATAGAAAAGCATTGAATAGCAGTAATATATGCAAAAAGTCTCACAGACATAGGGTCAGCAACATCATAAAAGGGGGCACCAAATAGCTATAAAATTTTAAAATATACTCTACCCTGTATTTATTGGTTTCACTATAAGGAAAACCACTCCAAGACTGCTGTGTAACCATGGGAATGGCTAACTTAAAATGATGATACCAAGTTTCTGTGTAGAAAATGGTGAAATTGGAAGTTTCACTGAATATGGGAGAAGGGAACATTGCATCATCAATTTGAATGCTGGCAAAACCCACTGTGATGGTTTGAGTAGGTATGGCCCCTATAGACTGATCTGTTTGATCCTTGGCCCACAGGGAATGGCACTATTAGGAGGTGTGACCTTGCTGGAATAGGTGTGGCCTTGTTGGAAGAAGTATGTTACTGTGGAGGCCAACTTTGAGATTTCATATATGCTCAAGCCACACCCAGAATGGCAGGTTCCTTCTGCTACCAGCAGATCAAGATGTAGGACTCTCAGCTCCTTCTCTAGCACCATATCTGCCTGCATGCCACCAAGCTTCTTGTCATAAGGATAATGGACTAAACCTCTGACACTGTAAACCAGCTTTTAAATGTTTTGCTTTGTAAGAATTATGATGGTTTTGATGTCTCTTAACACCAATGGAAACCCTAACTAATATACAAGTTGGTACCAGGGACTGGGGTATTGCTATGATAGGTCTAACCATAATTTTGTTTGGAGGAATATGGACTCGGGGGTTTGTATTGGAAAGCAGTTGAACACTTTGAGTGGGGCTCAATTGGCCATATTAGAAGGACCATGGAAAACAATGGTGCTAAGGGTGATTTGAACTGTGAGGTCTTGACTCGAGAGGTTTCAGAGGAGAAGAGCTTTCATGTGCTGCCTAGAAATTTTTCTTGTGATATTTTAGTGAAGAATGTAGCTGCTTTTTTTCCTTGCCAGAAAAGTCTGCCAAAGAGAAGAGTTTTGGATTAATTGCATTGGTAAAGAAAATCCCAAAACAGCCTAGTATAGACTCTGTTGGGTTAACTCTAACGAAGATATACAATGAAAAGGAGCAAACTGAACAAGGAAAAATACAAAATGTACAATTTGAGGAGGAAAGGGGCACCAGGAAGTGAAATGGAGCTAAGTCCTGTGCTCATGGTCTTGTCCTGGTGACCTCAGGACATGACCCTAAGCTTCCAACTTGTGAGAAGGAATTAAAGAACAGCTTAGGTCCAGACTGTGGTTATGGGGTCTTTCCACAGCAATAGAAATCCTAACTAAGACATCCACTAAACACTGAATGTAACCTATAGCCCAGTTATTATGTTCCTACAAAGTCATTCAAGAGGGTCCAAAAACAGAAATCAGTGTAGAAGGGGGATGTAAGGAGTAAGTTTTTCCACCAGCCGCTGGTCTTCTACTGCCGCAGTGCCAGCCCCAAATAGCGCACTGAGACTCTGTATTTGATATAATTTTGTTGGCCAGTTACTTGTTTCTTATCAGCTAGCTCTGTCTTAATTATTAACCCATTTCTGTTAATCTATGTATTTCTACGTGGTCTTACCGGAGAGCCGGCTGGCATCCTGCTCTCTCCAGACTCTCCATCTTGACTCCTCCTTCTTATTTCCTCTTTCCTCCTTGTCTCCTAGTCCCTCCTATCTTCCTTTCCTATTGGCCAACAGTGCTTTATTCATTAATCAGTATGAGAAAAATATTTACAGAATGACATCTCCCATCATCTCTTTTTTCTGTCTAAATAAAAAGAAGGGTTTTAACCTTAGTATAGCAAAATATATCATATAACAGTTATCAAGTAAGAATCACAGTTAACAATATTTAGTCCATTAACATTTAGCAAGATTTGAAGAAAATATTCCATCATCTATCCTATCTTTGTGAATCTGAAGTCCTATGTGTAATTTATCTTTAATCCTAACTAAGGAAAACTATAACCATAACTATCTGTCTTCAACTCCTTCAAAGACAACAGAAGGATAATATTTAAACTCTAGAAATGACAGAGACAACTCATTGTCTGGTTAGTCACCTAAAGTTCTTTTATAATCTCTCATCTTCAGCCCATAGGCCATAGTGTGTCTGGCAGACTCTTAAGCAAAGCAGGAAACTTTAAACTATCTTCTTGTATTGGCAGTTTGTCAGTCATTTTTCTCTGTGTCCTGCAGACTGTCTGGCAGACTCTTCCATGAAGCAGGAACTCTGTAGCAATGTCCATATTGAATCAGCAGTCACCTTTCTGTGGGGCCTGCATGTCCAGTTTATACAGCATAAAGTCAAACAGTCCAGACAAGAGAAGTATTTTGCTCAAATGGCTAGTCTTGCCATATTGAAAGCAAACTTCATAACTCCTTTCTTCAAGGTCCATCTTCCTTTCTGATGCAGGTGGTGTTGCCAGGAGCAATTGTGCCTCACTATCAACAAAAACCCTAAACCATTTTAAATGTCATATTCTGTAGGTCTTTGAAAGGTTTGAAGAATGCCTATTTCTCTCAAATACATCTCTGTATACCTAGAAAATCTTACCCACCTAATAAAGTTTTGGCTATTATAGGTAACTATCTATAACCTGTAATAAATTACACATTACATTTCTAAATGAGCTATGCAAACACAATACCTAAACAAAAGGAGAAATATACACATCACAAAATTGACCTTAAATTGTATCAATAAATGAAAATCCATTCCAAAACAAAGTAATCATATCTATACCATAATCCCCTTTAAAAAGAGTTGGCTGTGATCATTAACCATTTGTAACCAAGCCCATTTAAATGAAAACAAAAATTTATAGACAATATTTGGGAATTTGGGTGTTGTTCTTTCCAAACTGCTTCCTGCTGATAGGGGGCTCTGTCATCGGGGATCCTAAGAAGATGCAGAAATCCTGGCTGTAGTCTGCAAGACTGCCTTGTTCAAGCTGTTTTGAATGTGGGATTACCTGGTACTCTGTTTCAGGGGGTCTGGCTTGCTCAAACCACATTAGTTTGGAAGGAAACCTACTCCTTACAGGGGGAAGAACTGTTTCAGTGCATGCGGGAATTAAAAAGTGGTAGTGGGTGGGTGGGTGTGAAAATGACCAAAACGCATTATAAACATGAATGAAGTTGTTGAAGAATCAAACAAAACTAAGAAAAGAAAATCCCTCTTAATTCAGAAAACTGTGCTTATGGTGGTAAATGTTCTATTATAGGACTTTTACTGCACTAGAAAAGGACTTGAGTCAAAATGACAAAATGAGAAGAGTCTTCACGAAATCTCTGGATCTGTAAACATTTTAAAGGAAGTAGAAAAAGCCAAATTCATTCTTTAAAAATTTTTGACACTTACTTACTCATCTATTTATTTTGTATGCCTACGTATGTGTGCAGGCACATGCATGCCAGATCATACCTGTGGAGTTGAGAGGAGAACTTGGGAGAGTTGGTTCTCGCCTACTGTGTGCTGCTCCAGGGATCGCATTCAGGTCCTCGGGATTGACGGCAGACACACCCACCTGCATAGCCCTAGCGGTCCCAGTTTAACTGATCGCTACTCCACAAAACAAAAAATCCACCCTCCCCATTCTAAAAAGGTAAATAACCAAATCCCGTACATATGCTGCCGTCATTCACCTAGGACAGGTACTGTTCTTAACTTTGGAACTGTACGGGCAAAACAGGCCAGCAGAGTTTTGATTGGGAAAGTGGCCATCTGTCCAGGGGAATCACAGTTGATTGCTGTGGTGAGATAGTGTGCTGAGCACCATGAAGGGTCAAAGGTCAGGACATGAGGACATCATGAAGCAGGATGAAAGTTCCTTCTAAAGTTTCTGTGACCATTTCCCTTCCTTGTTTCCAAAAGCCAGCTGGACTTGCAGCCAGCACTATGAGGTACAATGATCCATAGTGTCCTGTTCCCACTGATCACTTGTCATCCTCAGATGAAGTATAGAGAACTGGAATGATTTGAAGTAGTCTATCATACGGACTGTTGAGCAAAACTTAAGCTCCTCGAAAGCCTAGAAATACCCAACAAGATAAGGAAAGAGAAAGCCAAGCAGTGTAGCTATAATTGAGAATTTGAATACTGAAACGCCAGAAGGAGCAGGTGGCATCTTGCTAAAGGCTGATCTCCAAAACAAGAAGTCCAAACCAATAAAACTGAGAACAGCAGTACCCTGATTTAACTTCTCTACTTTGGAACCCAGAATGTTTGGGGATAGAAGAGTCACCAGAAAATGGACATTGAGTTTCAGAAGCATCCTTGATGGCTCATTTTGCTCCAGCTAATGTCGGGAGGCAACAAAAAACACACCAAGTGTGCTGCT
Source organism: Phodopus roborovskii (assembly GCF_943737965.1). Taxonomy (NCBI): domain Eukaryota; kingdom Metazoa; phylum Chordata; class Mammalia; order Rodentia; family Cricetidae; genus Phodopus; species Phodopus roborovskii. The sequence continues at coordinate 17,807,643 of NW_026126482.1, read as the reverse complement.
CTGACATTCCAAGTTCTTAAACCAAAGGGAACCAGAAGGCCTGGGCTGTGTCTCTCCAACCTTCCCTTGTTCTCCTCTTCCAAGTACGAAGAAAAGCTGTCAGCATTTCTTTATCACCTAAAAGGCTCCTATCAGAAAAGAGACTAACTGCCTTCAGACCCTTTACTGGGACTTCCTGGGTCAGAATGGATTAAACTCCTATCACAAGAAGGCAGACTTCATCACCAGCTAGTGTGTGTTCTCCATCTAGTCAACCTCCTGAAAGGATCATTTACAAACTGTTATGTTCCTTGGGCCCACTCAGTTCTCTGAAGACCACACACGGTCCCACAAATTGCCTCCATTTCCACACCTCTTTGCTGTGAAGAAGGAATGTGAGTTCCCGAGTCTGACTTTCTGCCATGGGCCTTATACACACTTCCTTTCTAACAATATGCTATGAGTTCATGACCTGAAAAGGGCCTGTGCAAATTTCTTCTCCCTGTGCAAATATACTGATGGTCCTTCCACCAAGAAGACGTAACAGAGGCACCATGGGGCTCATTTGACACAGATGCGGAGGTTTTGCAATGCTGGATTCCCAGAAGCAAAGATGCTAGCAGCTTGAGCTGCAAGAGACATCGCAATAGGGACAGGGGAGGAAAGAGGGAGACACACACAGAAAGATCATCTGCCATGGCCAGAATCCATCAGGATGCTGAGAAACCAAGGAAAGAGATGCTGAGAGAACAGACAAAGAATGGTATGAATCCAAACCTAAAGCTGCCTTCCTTTCCAATTACAGTTCTCCTCCCGGGAACATTCTAGAACCAGCAGGGATTGTTGTGGTTATTACTATTGCTTATTGCATCTTGATACCCAAATATGTAAATTATGCAAGCAATCCTTTCACCTGCTGCATTCTAAATGAGTGTTTTCCAGAATGAGATCGCTGATCATCAGTTTATCAATGAATTAAGTGATGTGCAGGCCTAAGGCTTTGTCATAAAATGCAGCTGTTCCCTTCTCTCTGTCCCTCAATGCAGGTGCTACAGAATGCATAGCCATGCCTGGCTCTTTCTGTAGTGCTGAGGATTTGAACTCATGTCCTTATGGTTGCCCACCAACACTCTTACTCACTTGTTTTCTTCCAAGCCCCCAAGACTAAACTCTTGACGTTCTCATTTTAGTTTTCTACTTATATAAATAAGTAAATTCCTCTGAAGATGTGTAAAGTTGTGGTCCTGCCCTGACATTGACCCTCTCTCAGGAAAGGCATGGATGCTGGTCCCTAGCAAGCATTAAAAGGGCACTTTACACTGGCTCCCGAGAGTTACACATTAACTCCACTCTGCTGTTCCGGAGGCTGCAGCCTTCAGACCCCTTCCCCATCCAGGGCATTCATGCTTCCTTCAACCTCTTACAGCAGGATCTGTATGTATAATTCATGCTTCTCTATTGGTTTCCTTTCCAGGTCTCTCTGGGCTGGTGCTTAAACAAAATCTCTACCCACATTGAGCACATGTCAGTCCTTCCTCAATTAATAATTGATGGTAATGACGATAATGACGTGCAAATGTTTGAGTATTTATCTTTCGTCTTTCATCTGAAGGTCACTTCTTTCCTTGCTACTAGGGGTACTACAGGAGATAAACTCAGGCAATCTGAAACATCACTGACTGATTTTATGTAATAGTTAACAACAGGCAAACCTTGGAGACATAATATACTTTATTTACCTTTATAATTTAAACTGTCTCTCCAAGTGATCACAACAGGATTTTCCTTAAAAGAACATTCTCCCCTCTTCCTACTCCAACTTTGAACTCTTGTCAATGCTCAACTGAAGCTGAGGTCACCATTAGGATGCAGGGGTGGGTAATGGTTGCCTAGATGAGGTCTGTCCTCATACCAGTAAGATGTGCATTGTTTGGGAGCTTGTGGGAAACACAGTCTCAGGTCACTTGAGTCAGAACCTGCCATTCATCCTGCCTGCTAGACAAGCCCCAGTGTCTACTGTCAAACAAAACTCTTGGGTAAGTCTCATGCATATTGTGTTGCTAATGGCCCCTGCTTAGCCATGAGGATTATACAGCCGGAGGATTATACAGTAGCACCAAGAGGTTCTAAACCCATTAGTGGTTGGAAAGTAAAGTCTGACAATGACTAGGTGTGTGTGTGTGCGTGTGCACACAGATGCTTGTACACATGTATGCATGTGAGTTTAGAGTTCAGGGGACAACCTCATGTATCATTCCTCAGACACTTTCCATTTTTCGTTTGAGACAGGGTCTGTCATTGGCCTGGAATTTTGCCAGATCAGCAGGCTAGCTGGCCAGTGGGCTTCCATGAGCTGCCTATCTCCACCTCCAAGCTCAGCGTTGCTGAGACTACAAGTCTGTGCCACTCTGCCTGGCATTTTACATGAAATCTGGGAGCCAGACTCAGCTCCACATGCTTTTGAGGCAAGCACTCTACTGAATCTTTCCCACCCTGGACTTGAACTTTGAAGTCTGTATTCCCAGTGGCTGGCAGCCTTCAGGCAAACAGGAAGGAGGCAAGGCAGTGTGGAAATCAGTTCACACGGGAAGAGAAAAGACCAACTAAGTTTTCAGTCATCACTGCACCTCCTTTCACAGCTGTGCCTAATACTACATCAGCGATGAGGCAGTTCAAGCACCTGACACACACTCCCTTTCTTAATGGGGAAACAGCAACTTGAATTTCTGTTACTAGAAACCAAGCAAATCCTAAAGGAACAGAACTCAACCCTGAAAGAGGACACCTTCTGCCCTGATACCATCATTGACCTCCTTGCCCCTCCCAAGGCAGATCTGGGCTACATTTTTTTTTTTTTTTTTTGGAATAACAAAACATCTACTAGAGGAGGCTTTTTAAATACACACAACCCCAGTGGGGAAAAACCCTCAGGCCACAGGGCACTAAATGCCTAAGGTCTCCTTTCTGCTGGTGTGACCTCAGCAGCATCCCTATTCCTCTCAGGGATGAAAAGCCATCTCAGAAATGCAAGGCACACTGCTGTCCTTTGGAAAAAACAGGCAGCCTAGGAAAGGTTAATGCTCACATCACAAATGCCTAGCTTCTAAGTTGATTAATGGGTCTTCCTAGTTTGCCTGACTGTTGGCTCCTTGACCAGAGAGTTCAGCAGCTCCCTGGAGTGCCCCTGTTGCCTTGCCCAAATGATGGAAGCATCTAGGTTTGTCCCCAAGCTCCTGGTTTAACAAAACACATCTGTGTCAAAGCTGCCATCAGAAGAATGTCTTGTTTTCTACTTCTGTGGAACAAAGGAATTGGGACCATAGAGTTGGCTTTCCTAAGGGGTGTGTCTCAAATGCAGAAGGCTTTACCTGCCTGCTTGCTTCCTTCCATCGACCCAGCACCACTCCGCCAATGTGTCTCAAGTTCTAGCTTGTGAGTCTTGGGACTTTGCACTCCTAGGGATGTGTACTCTACCTGGGGTCTCTCGGCCTCATCTCTCCTCCTCTGGACTGCCTTAGCCCCACATTAACTATTTCACTGGGGTTAGAATGGATGAGCTTCATAAAGGTCCTTTTTTAACACTGAAACTGCTGAAATGCTGTAGCTGTTTCAACTGGGCTGGAGTTGACTGTCACCAGCTGTCAGATCCATGAGATCAGGCCTCTCACATTCCCTCATGGATGGAGAAGATGGGTCAGGAGGCACTCATGAAGTGCCTCCATCCATTAGAGTATCTAAGAGGCGAACAACTGACCAAGATGGAACTCTTCTATGGCATGGTTGCCCATCAGTTCCCCCAGAGAACTTCCCCAGGTCAACTGCCTATGAGTTGCCCATGCTTCTTAAAGATCCCCAGCAAGCTCAGTGGATCACCAAGATGGACTTGGCTAGAATCCTCTCTTTGAGAAGAATGGATACTTCTCTCTGTCTCCCAGAAAAAGTCACTTAATGGAGGACCACAGCCTTCGAAGAGGTAAGTGTTAAAGGGAAAAGCTGAAAGTGAGAGAGAAAAGATTTTTGAGGATGGGACAGAAGGTGGGGGTTTGATCCTGGCTCAGTTGTGTAGGCAAGTTGATGGCCTTGACCAGTGGTGCTGGCCTTCTGCTAAAGGAAAAACAGAACTGGGAGGACAATGAGATTGGGGGTTGGGGGTGTGAAAGTGAAGAGACAGCAAGAAGTCACTGCTCAAGGAGAGGGAGGCACGGTGGCAGCTCCTACAGTGGGATCCATAACTCAGAAACACAAGCTCCCGGGGGGGGGGGGGGGGGGAACAAGCATCCTCCTACACCGGTTAGCTGAGCTAATGAAGAACTTCAGGTTTTGTTGTCTAAAACTTTCTTTTTTTGTCCACTTCTTTCTTTCTTTCTTTCTTTCTTTCTTTATTTATTTATTTATTTATTTTTTTTTTTTTTAAGGCAGGGTCTCACTGTGTAACTTAGCATGGCCTTGAACTTCTGACCCTCCTTTGTCTACCTCCCAAGTGCTGGGATCACACTGACAGACTGTCTAAAACATTGGGGGCCCCTTTGGTTTGTATCTTGGTCATGAAGAGCCTTAAAAGGAGCAAACACAGTCTCTGTCTCCTGAATCATGCTTTTCCAAACCATGTCAGGACTCTGAAGTGAGAAGGTCGTTGCCAGATGCAGACCCTTGAGCCTTCAGAATTGTAGTATGAATATTAACTTATTAATAAAGATTCTAAGCTTCAGAGATTTTTTTTTTTGTAACAACAACAAAAATAGTAGCCTAATACATCCCACGCTCCAGGTCCTCCTTCATGTACTTGTTTTCTCAAAACTCCTTTCTGCATACAAACAGACATTTACAGTCTCCTCAGCTGGGATGAGGATATCATTGGGTACCATTGTAGTCAGACTACTACAACAGATGTGAGAGAGGAGCTATTGGAAGAAAGATTGTTATGGTAGGGAAAATGCAGTGCCACTAACTTCCAGGAAACAACCAGCAAGGAGGAGCTGCCCAGTGTCACTAATGGGAAAAGCACACTCAGACAGCTAGCTGACTGGACTCATGTCACAAATCAGGGATCTTTAAAATGCTCACAGTTGAATGTGTGAACACAGTGCTATTTGCAGGTTAAACTCCCCCAGGTCCACTTCCCAAAGCCTACATCGCCCCACCCTTCCCCCAGGCCTTCCAGAGATGTCAGCTGAACATTGCCAACAAGATACAATAAGATGAAACACAAACCCTCTCCTCAAGGCTGAGCAAGGCAACCCAGCAGGAGGAAAAGGATCCCAAGAGCAGGCAAAAGAGTCAGAGACCCCCACTCCCACTGTCAGAAGATTCCCCCAAAACACGAAGCCATAACAACAACAAATATAACATATAAGCAGGGGACCTAGCACAGACCCATGCAGGCTCTAAAATGTCTGCTTTAGTCTCTATGAGCCTCCCATGAGCCCTGCTTTGTTGATTCAAGAGGGCCATGCTCTCCTGGTGTCTTCAATTCCTCTGGCTCCCATAATTCCTCCCCACTTTTGGCAGGTTCCCCAAGTTCCAAGGAGAATGACCTAATCAAGACCTCCAACCTGGGCCCTCTCTCCATCTAATGTTTGCTTGTGGGTCTCTGCACCTGTTCCCATAATCTGCTGGAAGCTTCTTTGATGACAACCGGACTAGACAAAGATCTATGAGTCTAGCGGAACATCATTAGGAGTCTTGTCTTATTTTTTTTTCCTTGACAGCTATGTTTAGCTCTATCCTAGGTCTCTGGGCTATCTAGCCTATTGTTTCTGGTCATCCAGGCAGGGCTAGGCATGGGCTTCCTCTCATGACATAGCCCTCAAATTAGACTAGTCATTTGTTGGCCACTCCCGCAAATTCTGTACCATCCTTGCCCTAGCACATCTTGCAGACAGGACAGGTTGTACGTATAAGGTTTTGTGTCTGGGTTGGTGTCCCAGTCCCACCACTAGAAGCCTTGCCTAATTACAAAAGATGGACTATTCAGGCTCCATATCCTCCATTACCAGGAGTCTTTGCTAGGGTCAGCCTCATAGATTCCAGGAAGTTTCTACTGCACTAGGTTTCCACATCCTCCCCAGCAAATGCCCTCCAATTCCGGTTGTCTCTCCTTGAACTTTATCCCTCCATTCCCTGCAACCTGATCCCTTCCCACCTGCCCCCAGTCCACCCACAAAATCTATTCTATTTCCTCTTCCCAGAGAGACCCATATGTCCTCCACAAAGCCCTCCCTGTTAATTAGCCTCTGTGGGTCTCTGGATTGTAGCATGACTTTCCTTTACTCTAATGCTAATGTTCTCTTATGAGTGAGTACAAACCATGTTTGTCTTTCTATATCTGGACTTCCTCACTCAGGATGATTTTTTTTCTAGTTCCATCCATTTGCCTACACATTTCATAATGCCAGTTTTTAACTGCTGATAAAAACTCCATCGTGTGAATATACCACATTTTCTTTATCTGTTCCTTGGTTGAGGCACCTAGTTGTTTCCAGCTTCTGGATATTTTGAATAAAGCCTCTATGAACATAGTTGAGTAAATTCCTTATGGTAGGATGGAGCATCTTTTGGGTATGTTTCCAAGAGTGGTATTTCTAGCTGGTCTTGAGGTAGACAGATTTCAATTTTCTGAGGACACACCATATTGATTCTCATAGTGGCTGTACAAGTTTGCACTCCCACCAGCAATGGAGGAGTGTTTCCCTTGCCTCACATTCTCGCCAGCATGAGCTGTCACTTGTGTTATTGATCTTAGCCATTCTGACAGGTGTAAGATGGAATCTCAGAGCAGTTTTGATTTGCATTTCCCTGTTGGCTAAGGATGTTGAACATTTCTTCAAGTGTTTCTCAGCCATTTGAGATCCCTCTACTGAGAATTCTCTGTGAAGATCTCAGTTTTTTTAATTGAATTATTTGGTTTGCTGATGTCTAGTTTCTTGAGTCCTTTTATATTTTGGATATTAGTCCCCTATCAGATGAGACATCTACATAGTTAAGGCATTTTTTTTTCAAAGCTGACTTTCTCCTAACCAAGAGCAAAGGAAATTAACCAGTGAGAGAAAGGAATTAACTGCATGGGGTTTGACTTCGGTGAAGTTCTATTGGAGGGTCTGAGTTGTTGCTATCATCTTGTAAGGGAATTCAACTCAGTCTCCACAGGTCTGCTCAAAGAGAAGTCTGCTTGACCCTCCATGGTTCACCAGCAAGTAGAGACCTGGATGCCAGTGGAGACAAGTTACTTGGCCTCTCTGTTTAGTTACACTAGGTACCTGAAGGTGCCCAGTCCTCAGTTTCACGCACAGGACAGCAAGTAGCCATGTGCACAGTGTCCTTGCGTCTAGGTGATTATAACCACCCCCATCTTACAAACATGGGCTTGAGGCCCAGGGAGCTCTGGTCACTAACCAACCTTATGCGGATGGTGGCTAGTGCTGGGATTTGGGCATGGGCTTCTGGATGTTTCCCTTGCAAACTCCTAAGAAGGGTTCACAGTGTGTTCACTGAGCAGCCTGCTACCTGATCTCTGCTGCTTATACTTGCTAAAAGCTGGTTAATTCTAGTTCAGTTAAAATTTCCCTCCCCAGCTTTGCTTTTTCTGTGCCATTTCCACACTCCAAAACATGCTCTGTGTTGTAATTTGTGTCTCTGTTTCTGTCTTTGTCTAGCCGGCTCACACATTATCCTCTCTGTCTCTCTTCCATCTCTTTCTTCTCGTGAGATCCCTTTCAGATCCTTAGGTGAAGTGTTTAGATCTAATAACAAGGGCTCTAGTTACACTTGCTTTTTACCGCTTGTCCAAATTCTTTGTATCTCATTAGATGCCCCCGCCACCACCCCCCCCCCCCAGCAACCAAAGGAAGTAGATGTTATTTTCTGCACTGCACAGAGAACAACTGTAAAGATCTAAGACACTAAGCGGCTTGTCCAAGGATTGAGTAATGAGTGAGAGGCTAGTCTTGGACTCCTGTGTTCTGGCACACTCACTCACTCTTCTCCCTCTCTGGCTTGAGGATTCTAACCCTCTCCCTTTACCAACCCCAGCAGCCCCTGTTCTCACTGGCGTGCTGTAGGCTCCTCCTGGCCAGCTGCTGGTTGTCTTAAGATGTTAGCTCACTTGGCTGTCTCCACAGAGAGGCTCTGCAGCATGCCAAAGGGGGTTTGTCTGTTCAGATTCGGGGTCCCCAGCAGTGAATATCAAAGCCCCCTGGCCAGTCACTAGGCTTCCTACCTAAGCTGTCTGTTGCCCCATGGGGAGACAAACTTCATTTAGGCAAGTTTGTGCAATGGGGCATGGAGCTGGCTGGCCTGCAGCTGTTCCCTCCAACTCAAGGAAAAACCTGGACCAGGAGCCATGAGGGCTCTATGGCCTTGCTTGGGCTTTATTTCTGACTTCAGGCCCAAGTGAAGGTTGAGGCCAGAGGACATGACTGGCATACAAACCAGTGGTCTAACAACAAGGGATGTACATCTTGGTCTAAGGCCACCCCACGTTCAGTTCAAGTATTTAAAACTTTTATTTTTTTTTCTGGTGAGTTATCCAACTCCATTATTTTCCCTCAGTGATAAAAGCATGCATTTATTATCAGGGGTCGGCAATCTTCATTAAAAGGCCAGTTCGCTACCATGTTAGCTTTGTGGACCACACACAGTCACTATAAAATATTCCTTGTGTTTTACTTCTTTAAAAAAAAATAACCTTTTACAATTTTTTTAAAAAACTATTCTTAGTTCACAGGCTGTGTAGATGGACTGCAGCCTGCCTTGGACATGGCAGTCATCTTCCTACTCCTAAATGCAAATAAATCCACAGAGATACTGCAATTTTTGTGATGCACTTTCTCTCTCTCTCTCTCTCTCTCTCTCTCTCTCTCTCTCTCTCTCTCTCTCTCTCTCTCTCTGACTACCCTAAAGTTACAGGACTGACTGAGACTGAGGTCTGCCCTGGCCAGACCTCACCGGAAAGAGTCTTCACTAGTCAACATTTCCCAGCATGTGGAAAAAGCAACACCAGAAAACTGTCACTTTATTATTACATGGGCAGATTAGAGGGAAGCTTGTGTACTCATCTCTGCTTGCAGAGTAGGTGTGACATCGGCCCTGGCAGTAACCACAGGCCTCTGGTGCTGCCCTGGTCTGATACATCCCACTCAGAAACTGCAAATTCTGAGGCTGCTTGGCAAGCTGTGGTTTTGCACGAGAAGCTGTTCACTATCTCATGGACCACAGCGGGGGAAAGTGTGGAGTGGAATGAACAGTCCCAGGGCAGCCAAGCACTTCAGCAGCTGAGGCATGCTGGGGAGGGGAGGGGTTGACTTTAGGATGCTCAGATTCTCAAGTTACATGGTGAGATGACACCAAGCACCTCTCACACTGACCTGTCTTTTCTCAGTGGGGGCACGGAGGAGGCCCTGATCACTAATGCTGTGGGGAGCTCTACCTCCTCTGTCCTCCCAGTGGGAGGAGGAGCCAGGCAGCACCCCCACAGCCCCACCCCACCCCCATTCAGGGATGTAGCGGGTGTCCTGCTGGATTTGAAGGCGCAGACCCTGAAGCTAGCCTACCTGAGTTTGAGTCCTTGCTGCAACATGAATCTGCATAGCAGTCACTTTGGAAAACTAAATCCCTATGCTCCACACGGGCTCTACCATGAGGGCTTTGACTATAAGTGGTCTCCAAGACATCCTAGATCCTCTGGAGGCACGGCCTGACCCTCTACAGACAACTTTATTTCCCAGTTCCTAGAGAAAAACAGCAGATGTCAGCAAAGGTGAGCATGCCCACAGCGGCTGCTCCAACCCTCCTTTGTCCCGTTTCTTTCTCAAGCAAAGTAAGAAACAGAATGAAGAAGGAGAAGGAAGTAGCATACCCTTCCTTCCACCACTGAGTCACACTGCCCCTGCCTGAGTCTCCATTACACCCCGTCCCACCTCTCCCTTAGTCATGCCCTCCCACACCTGCGTCTTCACTGTCCCCTTCTCTGTCTCCTTTCAGAGGCAGACTCATATCTATCTGGTCTCTTCTGTAAACGACCCCTTCCCCTGCCACCCTACTCCACTCTCCCTGACTGCTAACCTCCTGAAGTCCAGGGCCCTTCCGGTACTGTGGCAGCCCCATGAGATAAGAAGCCCTACCAGTCTGCCGGTCCCCATCTCTCCAAGCCTGTGCTGAGAACCAGAGCCAGAGGACACCGTGCCCATCATCTCTGTCCTCTCATTGTCACTTACACTGAACATGGGAAAACAGCATCAAGGAAACAGGGTGTGGCAAGCCACAAACTTAGACCCGCTTGGAAAGGCAAGAATCAGCCTTTTTAGCTTCCATCCATCAAGGGTCCTTTGCCTGTCTCAGACACGAGGCCCTCTAGAAGGCCAGGCTTATTTCTTAGCCAATTTCCTCATTCTCATCTTTTAAATAATAAAAAGGAGGAGGAGGCTTTGGAAAGCTGAGATTGTAAACCTCTCCCGAGGTCAAACAAATTACATTTTTACCACAAAGATGGTTAGGGCAGGAGAGGGGCCGATGATGAGTCGGCTCCATGAGCTCCTTCCAGTGATGTCTTCCTGGAAGCCCCCAGCTGGCAAAGCTACACTGTAGTGAAGGGTAGCCCCTCTGGTGGGCAGATCAGGTCGCAAATGGAGAAACAAGGCAAGCCAGCAGGAGCCGCAGCGGCAGAGAAATTATTTCCTAATAAAACTACAAAGGGAAGGGCGATAACCGGGCTCTGCTGACAACTATTGTTGTCTTGTATCAAAATCTCTTTATAAACCTGTTTGAAGAAAGGAGTCCCACTTCCCTTTGAAGTCCCAGTTCAAAGCCATTGACTCGCAGGGTGGGGGATGGCCAGGAAAGAGAAGTCAGGAGGACTTGGCAAACTCTCCCTCGTCTCTCTGAGGATACTCTGTGAGAGTTCCCAATGAGTTCTAATTGTTAAGAGCCACCGAGCCCTACCTCTGCACTGGGCCCTCCTTGAACTCCATCTCATTTAACTCTGACATTTCTGCAGGCCAGTGCCCTGTCCTTGTATGGGATTCTAGAGATCGTGGGAAAATGGAGGAGGGTTACCACCCCTTCCCATGGGTGGGGAGAAAAGCTCTGGCCTCACTCAGGGTGGCTCCCATTCAATGTGGGATCCTCCTGTTCCTCAGTGCCATTCTCTCCATTGGCCCCCAACATCCACGTTCTTTAACGAGCATCAAACAGGTTCCTCTGGTCTCTGAATGAGCGCATCTCCAAGTGCAGTCAATGGGCTGGCAGCAAGCAAGATCATGGCCTGGGAACTGGCCAGAAAAGCATACGTTTGAGCTGCATCCCAGTCATACTATGTGACACACTCTGGAAGCAGGTCCTGGGATCTGCAGTAGCCTAAGTCCTGAGGGAAAATCAGAGCTTCTACTCCAGTGAAAAGACCACAGCAACGGAGTCAGAAGCCAGCTGACCATGCAGAACAGGTGTTTATGTCTCTGAGCTTAGCCGTACTCCCAGTGGAGGCTGTGAGGGTAGAATGAGGGAATTTTCTTTGAGGCTAGATGTCTGCCCTCCCCTCTGCAGGGAGTCTCTTGGAGAACAAAATAGGCCCAATAAAAAGCCAGACCTTTCCATTTTTACAATGCAAGGTCATGGGCCTTCTGACCTTCTGGAACTGGCCCCATGGGCCCCCCACAGGGTAGACATGAGATGAACACAAGGTGAGCTGTCTTGTCTCAAGAAGATCAAAGAAGCCTTCATTGTCTTCCCTGTTTGGTGCATGAGCTGGTATAAGCTGGGGTGACATCCTGTCTGTGCTCAGCAGGCACTTCGTCACTTGCTTCTCTGTGTGTGCCTGCCTCCCTTCCACAGGAAGGACTTGCAAGCAAGGGGGCTTTGCTTCCCTGACACAGGGGCAAGGGTTGGCCAATGGCCATGTGGTTCTTTTGCGTCATCACTCAAACCAGGAGGAAGCACTTGGCCAAGAGCGGCTGTCCCCAGCCATCCTGGCTCTTCTGATTAACATCCCGGAGACCTGGTATCAGTACACAGCCTTCCCCTGGGCCCAGTCTCACAGCGTTTATCCCTCCCGCAGTTACTGGTTCCCTTTGCCTTTAGTGAGACCTGACACAGGACACTTTATGAATGGGGACTCTGGTTGGTGTTTTGTCTGATTTGTTTTGCTTCACTTGAGAGAGGGTCTCCCACAGCTTCTGCTGGCCTGGAACTCTCCATGCAGAGGAGGGTGACCTTGAACTTGTGATCTTACTATCTCTACCTCTAGAGTGCCTGGATTTCAGGGCTGTGCCCCCACACCTGTTTTGACTTAGTGCTGGGAACTGGATCCAGGACCTTCCCTATACTAGGCAGGTGCTCTAGTGAATGACATCACTGGTCCCCATTGTTACTTGCTTATTGTCTTCCTTCCATGTTTAGGAGAGCAGCTCCTATTTCCCTCCTAGTCTGAGCCAGCACAATGTAGGCACCTACTTCCTCCCAGAGTGCCCCTGCCTCTGCTCCACCACCCCGTCCCCACCCTCTTTGAGGGCATGCCTAAACCAACATTTCCAATGCCCTCTGAAAGAGAACGGCTTCCAACACTGAAATCGGATTGGTGTGCAGTGTTTACTCAACTTGTGGTGTGAGAACACCGCCCTCCTAAAGTAATCCAGCTCAGCGCCTGCAGATGTCATCTCAAACAGTTCCTCATGCCAAGGAAGCAGGGGTCACAGCTTTGGGGACAACAGGGAGATGCGGCAAGGCAAAGGTGGGGCATCGAGACGAACATCCTCTTCGGCAGAGAGTCCTTGAATTGCTGCTTCACTTTACGCCATGCAAATGAGGGGCCGATGAGGTCACTGCTTTCTGCTGGATTATTATCTCTGACATTTTATTCATAATAATTATAGGGCCTTTCCACCTTCAAAGTGCTTTGCAAACAATAATTAATTAATTAACATTCGTCACACCCTGGTGAGGTAGCTCAGTATTATTAATTTATCTCTCCAGCATATTATTATCCATCTTCTCCTCCCCTCTCTCTGAAAGGGCCCCCCGAACTCCTGTGCTGTCTTTCCATCCCTCAGATGCTTCTCCCATCTCTCTTCATTCTTCCTCTGTCCTCAGCAGCGATCCACCTCCGCCCGGGGTGTGACAGCCCTGTAAACACCTCTTCCTGTTTTAGAACAAGTTCACCATGACCACCCACTCCCCCATGCCTATGTTAATTCAACTTTCAAGCTTACCCTTTCAGCCTACTCACTTCCTGTTCTGTCTCCCCTACAGTTTGGTCTTTATTACTATTATTGCTATTGTTGTTCCAGCACAGTCTCTAAGCCCCTTTCTTTACCTCCTCCTCTTTGTGTTTTCTCCCTATCGTTATGATTCTATCCCTTCCTCATTTACCATTCATTCTCCTTGTTATTTAGATTTTAATTATGCAAATTTGACATCTCTAAGGCATGCTTAAAAGAAGGGTATCATTGACTCCTCTCTCCCAGCTCTCCCTCCCCATTTTTTATTTTTTTTAATCTCCTTGGTAGAGACTGATCCCCGCCCCCACCCCTTCTGGATCTTGCAAACACAGCTGTGCTTCCGTCCCTGCACTCACTGCACACCAGACCCTGAGTGCCCACTGTGTGCCAGGCTACCAGACTCTGCACTAAGCGTGGAGGTGGGGGCAAGCAGGATGACAAAGGTGAGTTGTGACACAGGTGTCATCTCCAAAGAAGACGCCAGAAACCCTGCAAGAGAAGATGGAAGAAGAGCCTGGAGACCAGGCAAACCATAACTCTGCCTGGAGCAAGAAGAGGGAGGGGAGGGTTGCGAGATCTTCCCAGAAGATGCTCACTGATGAAAACCAGGGAAAGGTACCATGTGGAAGCAACATATTCCAAATCCGGCCTTGGGCTGTCTCTGATGTCCCCTTGAGCCACCCAAAGGCAGGTGCCCGTTGCCGTTCACTGAAGGAGATTGAAAGGGTAGGGAAGAGATTAATGTCATGAGCATCCAAAGGGGTCAGTGAATTTTCATGAATAAGATACTAGAGAGAGAGAGAGAGAGAGAGAGAGAGAGAGAGAGTCTCCAGAAAGGTCCATTCATCTCTGTCCTCCAGAGCTCCATGGGACTAACACTGTCTTCCAGCCTTGGACAGTGCTTGCCCTGGCTTCCACAGCTTCCCACACTCACATCCCTGGCCCTGTATTTTCCCTGTCTGCCCTGCTCCTCTCTGGCATGTGCTCACTGTCACATCAGCTGTCTCTGGGCTGCAAATGGCCTCAAACAGAAGGTGCTCCCGGCACGGGATCTTAGCAGACTGGGGGAGGAACAGCAAATAGCAAATGATTTCTTTCCCTCTTAAGTAAACTGGTCAGCCACATTTGCTGGTGCAAATTCAAACACTCCACTGTGTTGCATTGAGCAGGTAAAGCAGTATGGGAGGGGCTTCTAATGCTCTGCTGAGAAGTCTGAACTGCCTCCTCTAACAGAAATGAGGACAGTGCTTGCACCAAGGGCAGCTAGAAGGAAACAGCACAGCTGGGTGGATTAAAACAGCATAAATTTATACTCACAGCTCTTCAAAGTCCAAGACGAAGGTGACAGCGTGGATACTTCTCCTGCCAGCCTCTAGTGAGGCTGGCAAATTGCTTTCCTCTCTGCCTCCTTCCTCACATGGCCTTCCCTGGCCCTCTGTCTTTACATGGCTGCCTTTTTATGGGAACACAGGTGCTGTTGAACCAAAGGGCCACACTATTCCAGTGTGACTTCACAGACAGGTCCTCCTTAAATTACAGTGGGGTTATACCCCAATAAACTTATTATAAATACATTTAACATAAATAACCCACCCAACATCACAGGTTAGCATAGTTACCCCAGACATGCCCCAAATAAGCACATCAGTCTGCAGCTGAGCAAAACCTACCATGAAGCCTATTTTATAGTGAAAATTTTTCCATCTCATGAAATTGAACAAATGCAAACTGAAAGAGGAAAGTAACCATTTGTAAGTAGATTTCATAGCAGGGTAAAATGGGAAGATCATTGTCCAAACATCTGTAATTACATTGACGAATGCCTGGTTCCATATAAGGTCACATTCTGGGGCATGAGGATTTAGGACTTCAATCATCCTTTGGAGGGTACTGTTTGACCTATGTGAGTTGGGGGTTCACCTGACCAGAACCATACCTAAACAGAAAGGTGCCTGGGGCCCCAGCAAATGAAGGACAGAAAAGGCCACAGTGAAACAAGAAGGATGAAAATACCTTGAATTCCCCAAGGGTGACCCCAAGGCACACCCAGTCTCATCTGCTCTCACCCCATCTGTTAGTGGCTTGTCTTGCTCCTGTTATAACCGTCCCTCAGTTAAGGCACTTTTGAGGGGGTGATTTGGGCTCACAATTTGAAGGAATATAATTTATTATGGCTTTTATTGTTGGTTTGGTTTGGGTTTTTGTTGTTGTTGTTTTATTTTTGGTTTTTTTTTTTTTTTTTTTTTTTGGCATGGAGGCAAGAGCCTAGGGAAAGGAAAAGAGGAGAAAGCATAAGACAGAGATAGAGAGATCCAGAGTGGCATTATGCTGGAACTACAGCCGTGCTATGACTCCCAGGGAAGGCCCTCCCCTTCACTCCAGCAAACACTTCAATTCCTCCAGCTAGACGCCACCTCTTCAAGATTCCACCGCTCCCAAAGCCATGCCACCAGCTAGCAACCAAGTTTCCAAACATACGCCAATTTGAGAAACATTTCACACTCAAGTCTTTCTCATGTCTGATCCTAAAGCAACCCTAAATAACTTAATGGTAACAGCAGCAGCTGGAATTGATCACGTGCCTACTGTAGCTCACACACTGCGCCAAGCTCCTCATGAATGACATTTCATTTAATCCCCACAGCTTCTTTTTAACCGAGGTGTTCAATGCATGAGCACTTGATTGAGCAGCAGCTCTGTGCAAGGCGCCTTGACTAAGTGATCCTAAACTATTAACTCATTTAATCATGTTATAACCCAATGAGGTCATAGCATCACCACCCTCTTTTATAAATGCAGCAACAAAGGTTATAAACTTGTGATAACAAGGCTTCCTGTTCAGGGATGAATGCCCTCAAACTTGTTCCCACCCACAGCAGCCCCATTCTGCCTCTACAAAGAGCAGTGAATGACCCCGGCAGAGCCACACGTCGTTTGTTGTTGGGAGCAAAGGGTTGACGGAATACATAGAACAGAGCATTTGGGGGTGGGGTGGGCAGGACTTTAAATTTGGGAATAAAGAAGGCCACACAGAAAAGAAATGGGAAAGGGGGAACAGGCAACAAAAAAGAAATTGAAATAAAGATCTGTCTCTGATGCTCGCACCCCTGCCCAACCCAAGACTATAGAACATGGGTGTCACTCCGTGGTAGCGAACTTGCCTAACATATGCAAGGCTATGAGTATAAATCTTGGCATCTCACAAAGACATGAGAGACTATGAGATAAGAGCAGGAGCCCTCAAAATAAAGTGCCATGCATGCAGAGGAAAGTGTACCACAGACAGCAGAGTGGCCCATGGGTCTGAAACAAAACTTCCCAGGGAGAGGTGGACAGGAGCTTCTGAGAGGGCAGAAGACTCCTGTCCTTGAGCGTTAGGCGCCGATGGGGTCCACTCCGCAGCTCAGCACCATCTTCCACACGGCAGTGAGGATCTTGCTAGAACTCCAATCTGATTATGTCACCCTTTTCCCTGTCAAAAATACTCAGTGACTCCCTTCATCTGCCTATTAGATAGCATAAAGGAGGTTAATCCTTTCCCCCACACATTCCCCAACTGCACTTTTCATCTTACCAGGCATTATTTGGGATGACCCTAAATGTAACCATCTTAAGACCACAGTTTCAGACTGGTGAGGTGGCTTATGCCACAAGCCTGTTCGTTCAAGTTCAGTTCCTTGAAACCACAGAAAAACAGACACAGTGGAAGACATTTCTAATCCCAGCACTGCGATGGCGGAGATGAGAGAATTTGCCTGAAGCTCATGGACCAGCTAGCTTGGAGTATGTACCTTAGCAGAAACAAGAGAGGCTGTTTCAACAACGTGGAAGGAAATATTCAATTCCTAAACCCATATACCATGGTACAAAATGCACACGTGCACACATACACCACAAATAATAAAGAAAATTTAAATTTAAGAAAGTACAGTTGAATGGTAGTGAGTCTTGTGTGTGTGCTTCCATCTTCAAAATTCTTTTGACCCTCTGAAACAAAAATTCTGTCTCACACTCTGTTGCCCCTCCCTCAGCCCCCAATGTCCAGTTTTACTTTCTGTCTGTCCTTACAAAATTGACTGTTCTGGACAGCTGTGAGTCCTTCTTTGTGTTTAATTGGATCACAGTTATGTCCAGGAGTATGACAGCAGAACTTGCCACTCCGGGGCACAGGAGGCATGCATGACTTTTAATTAAACCATCTAAGATCCTACTGGATTCCCCACCTACTGGGGCTGTAGAAACTCAAGTATAATTACCAATAAGGCTACTTGCCTGGAGGATTACATACTAACCATCCTCTACCGAACACTGTTGAAGAAGCCCCGTCCACTCTTTAGTTATTTTCAGCCCTTCCTGGTCCCCAAAGTTTGCACTATCCCAGCCAACATGTGTCTCCCAGATCATCAGTTTGACATCCTGGGAACTTGAATGAGACCTAGACCTTTGGCGTCTTGGACCTAGTGTCTTCAGGTCTCTTACACCCACACTTTCTCTGTCTTCTACATCTCCTCGCCTCTGTCTTCCTCCTTACTCACTCTCAAGCTCTTTCTCAGCCTCATACTCCTCCCCACTGCTGCCCTCAGAGGCCTCCTTTCTCCTCTCCACCTCTGGGACTGCTAATATCCATTCGTCAAAGAGCTTAGAATTTTTACAAAAGCCTTTGACTTCAAGCGGCTTCTGTTTTCTGCCCGGAAAACATCCTGAGGCAAGGACGGATGGGCAAAGGGCCACTCCACCCGTTGATGTCGAGCAAATTGCCAAACAATCACTCAGAGCATTCCTCTGCTGTATTTATGGAGTTTCATGCTTTCCTCCTGACTAGACTAGACACAACTGTAGAACGGGTGTCATCTCCTTTGTGGGATAGCTTTTCAGTGAACACGATGGACTACAAGAACAAGCCAAGTTTTCATCTTCTCCCTTTTTGATGTGTACACAGAAGCATAAAAGACTTAGTCTTGAAGACAGGTAGGAGATGTGAAAATGTTAATAACCTCTATTTTATTGTTGGATTTTCCTGACTTAAATAGTATGCACAATTCAAGATTTCAGAAGAGGAGAAAGAAAGTGTGTTTAATTTTAAAATCAGGGTTTATTGACTGGGAAAGAAGGAAGCAGTGTAGTCCTCTCGCCCCAGCAGGCAGCCTGCAATCACTGCTGTGGTGGTTTGGGGTTATTTCTCTCTCCAATGCTATGGGTTGAAGATGTCTTACTCAAAATGTTTGGGATCAGAAAATTCTACATTTCAAAATTTTTAGACTTTTGGATATTTGTGTAATATTTGAAAACTTGAAATCTCAAACACTCAGAAATATGAAATATTCATTCATTTATTGAAGTGTTGGAGGTTGAACCTAGAGCTTGAGGATGATAGATGTTCTACTACAGGGATGCATCTCCCCATCTTTGTTACCTGGGACAAGGGTGGAGATTGCAGGTGTGTGTGTGTGTGTATGTGTGTGTGTGTGTGTGTGTATGTATGTGTGTCTTTGTTTAGGGGTTTTGCTTATTTGGTTTATTGGTTTTTGGAACATGTTCTAGTTTGCTTCTGTTATTATTATAAAGCACTCTGACTGGGGAGGCAAAGGTTTATCTCATCTTATGCTTCCAGGTCACAAGCCATCATCGAGGAAAGTCAGTGAAGCTAAGTAAGAACTAAAAGCAGAAGAAAGCTCCTTACTAACTTGCTCTGTAGCTCATGCTCAGTTATACAGGCCAGGCCCACCTGCCTAGGGAACGGTGCCACCCACAGTGGGCTGGTCCCTCCCACCTCAATCATCAATGAAGAAACTCTCTCACAGACATGGTCCCCAATCTGATGAAGGCATTTCTTCAGTTGAGGTTCCTTCTTCCCAGTTAACTCTAGGTTTGTGTCAAGTTAACAGAAAAAACAAAACAAAACAACAAAAAACAACAAACAAAAACAAACAAACAAAAAAACTAGCATCTCAAGACAGAATCTCTCTGTCTAGTCTAGGCAGGCCTAGAACTTGTGACCCTCCTGCCTCTGCCTTCCCAGTGCTAGGGTTATATGTGTATGTCCAGGCAAATTTGAAATGTTTTTAAAGGTGCTAACAGAATCCTCAGAAGGGTTTAAGAGTTCATAGCGCCTTGGGTTAGGGGATTTCGGGTTAGGGGTTTCAATGGTATGACACAGGCAGGGATGCAGTACCTACAGTGTGTTCCAGTGAAGCCAGAGTCTGGGAAAGAGGAGACAGAATGACAGGTGAGTGACTGCACATCCAAGTGGGAAACAAACCCTAGAACTCCAAAGGCCTCAGGTGACCTCAAAGCTGATGAAGAAAAGCATGTCCGCTGTCCTGGGGGTGGGGGTGGAGGGGTGGGGGAGGAACTGGGCAGTAATGGCTGCCTGGGATTCTCAGCCAATTCCGATCATGAGAGCCTCATCATGCTGGGCCTAGGCAGAGAATAGCCTCCTGCAGTGGCACCGCATCCGGACAGTTCTCTCGAGCCAGCCATCTGCAGTGGCCAACCCCATTAACTGACCCTCGATTCATCCTCCCCCATTCACTTCAAAGGACACCCCATGAGGGAGAGACAAAAGGCTGTCAAGGGGAGTTGGGGGGAGGGAGGGAACTGGCTAAATAATTAGCCCCACAACTTTCAAAGTAGTCTATAATCATTAATTAATCCACCCACCTGCGGTCCATGGGCAGATGGACGCTCATCTCCCTCCTTGACACGCCCCTTGCTAACTGGAGCCTGGGGTGTGTGTGAATGTGTACAGGAACTGCAGCACCACCTGAGAGCAAGGGACTGAGACCACAGGCTATGGTTAAACTGGGAGAGGTAGCAGAAAGGGACCCAGGAGGCTTCGGGAGACTGATTCTGCCCTGTGGTGGGTGGGATAGGGGTTGGCAGCAGGGGATGGGATTTAATTGAAAAGGTGAAGGCTCCCAGTCTGCAGCAGCTGCCCTCATGTGACTGTGACTGGATGTCTGGCTGTCCCATGCAGCCCTAAGGGAAGAAAGAACATCCTCCCTCCTCCAAGACCAGGAGGAGTGCTGCCTGGGTCCCAGCACTGGTGGAAAGAAAGGCAGAGGTGCAGGCAGATGTCTGTGGCAGCGAGCAGATCCTCCCTGTAAGGCTTCCCAGGCCAGCCACGTACCTTATGAGGAAGCCCAGCCCATGTGAACTTGACTGCCTACTGGACTGGAGTTGGATGATACAGGAAGGAACCACGGGGACTAAGCCACACATGCAGACAACCTCCCTCCCATAGAGCTTTGTAGCCCACCTTCTTATTCTTCAAGACCTCAGAGCAGGGTGTGGTTGTTCATACTTGTAAGTTCAAGGCCAGCCTGGTTTACTTTCTGAGTTCCAGGCCAGCCAAAACTATATATTAAGATATCATCTATAAAACAATACAAAACAAAAACAAAAGACGGGAATCTTAATAGGTTGCCCAGGATGGCCCTGCACCCGTGATCCCTGCTTCGTTCAGCCTTCCAAGAAGCTGGTATCACAGGCCTGAACCACAGATCTTGAATCTTGCAGGCATGTCCAAGCTCAAAGGATAGCTAAATCTACAGTCCAACACAAAATTGTACACTTAATTAAAATACTACAAGATTGCTTTTTTTTTAATTAAAAACCACTCGATTGAGTGGTTTTTTTGAGTATGAACTTTGTCACTGTGTCAGCAGAGTCAGACAAGCTGGGGGAGGGGAGTGTTTTACTTACTGATAGGCAAGACTTCAGTGATGATAAAATCAGGGTGCATCTTAAGAATCTGCCCCCATGGGTGAGCTCACACTTCCCAGTTCTGTATTCCTATCAAGCTTCCAGAAAATCCTGTCACAGATCGATGAACCAACAGCATCTCAATATGAGTCAGTAATATTCATCCCAGCAAACTCATGGGAATACTTATCCCTGGGGCATGGGCAGCCCATAGACAATGTCTTAAAACTGTTTGGACCAGAAGAGAGTGAGTGAGTCATGCTAGCATGTGGAGTCAACATGGAGAGACAGGAAGAGAACAGATGCCAGCTCCACTCTCCAGTAAGATGAGAACACATGGAAATACTTAGATTAATAGAAATGGGTTAGTAATTAAGACAGAGCTAGCTGGTAAGAAACTAGTACCTGGCCAACAGCATTATATCAAATACAGCATCTCTGTGTATTATTTGGGGCTGGCTTGGCGGTGAGACCAGACTGGCAGGGGAAACCTTACTCCTAACACTAGTAAAATTCACGAGAGCAGTGAAATGGATGATGCCGATGGCTACCGATGCTCTCTGTTTCCCAGAGCTCTTTCAGGCATAGTGTGTCTTTCCCTTTCCTTGGCTCATCTGTACCTAGGAGGGGGCTGTTCTTGCCATCCTCATTTTTCAGGTAAGAACTGAACATGTAGCTGACTCCAGGTGTCATGTACATAAAAGAGCTGATTTTCAAACTCTGAGAAAACTGTCTGTTACCAAGATAAGAAGTGCCAAGGCAGCCAGAAAGCCAGCAGCCCTGCCTGGCCCTTTCTGTGTGAAGGCTCAGGGAAGAGCTGGGTTTTCAGACAGTGCTCTGTAGAGATGGAATCAAGACATGTCTTCCTAGGGCTCCTGCAACCCTGGCCAGAGATGGACAAACCTCCCAGGCAGTCCCCACTGGAGCATGTCTTCTGTGGTCCTTGGGGTCAGCCTGCCTCAGATGGCTCCATTTCCCCTTGCAGCAAACCATGAGGCCCCATCTCCCGAGCAGTGACATTGTGCGTTAGTCTCCACCTCTGAGGACGCTTTCCAAATCCCTTCAGTTCTAATCAAAGCCCCACATGAGAAAGATAATCTGTGGTATCTACAGCAGGCAGACACATAAAGAGTAGAATGGAGGTTACCAGGGGACAGGGAGAGAACAAAGTGGGGGATTTCCACTTGTGGGTGTATAGTTCCTGCTAGGGAACATAAGAGTTTCATAGCTCATGTCACATCCCATTGTGGCTGGATGGAGAGCCACTGAATCATACACTTACAAAGAGTTAAAATGATAAACAGTACCTAGAACATATATATTTTTACTGCAATTAAAAAAAAAAATATGTTCCAACAGGAACAAACTCGAAGATGCTGTGTGAAGTGATACAAGCTAATAGCAAAAGGGTGGAGTCTGTGTGATCCCTGCCCTCACTTAAGGAACAGAACTGACAGAATGATGTGCATTAAAGGGGAATTTATTAGATTGGCTTGCACAAAATGGTCTGGGAAGTCCAGCAATGGTTATTGTCATGCTGGAGAGCCTGAGAACCCTGTAGCTATTCAGTCCATGAGACCAGATAGCTGGACAATCCCAGATGGACACTGAAGGCCTGGAAGATTCCTGGAGAGCTGCTGGTCCTCAGTCCAGGTTAAAAGGATGGAGAAGAAGGACAACAGCAGCAACAGAGTAGATGAACCCAACAAGATAGGACAGGTTAGATGAACCTACAAGCATGACTGGAAGGCAGGCAGGCAAAATTCAAACATTTTCCCCCTGGGACTTCCTTTTCTTTGGCTGTTGTTAACAGGAGTTCTTCTTTGTCTTAATAATAAAAGCCCAGAGTCAAAATTAGGGGGTGAAAGCTGAAAGACCAGAGAAGCAGAGCAGCAGACGCTAGAGCCCTCACCTCTATGAAATCCTCACTCTAGTGGCTGGCTGCTCTGTTTCTCTGGTCTTTCAGCTTTCACTCCCTAATTTCTGGCTCCAGGCATTTATTATTAAGACCTATTAGAACTCATGCTACAGGCTGTCACCACGCTGAGATGGGGCCTTCCACTTCATGCACCCTGATTAAGAAAATCCCTAACCAGTGTGTTCAGTGGTTTCTCTCTCATTCTAGGGCTATGAGCCTATTTACAGGATGTTTCTAGAACATTCTTAGAAAAATGGAGCTGTGGTTGAATGAGCCATGGAAAGGGGATAGGAAGCCATTGTTTTACAGGGTCCAACTGCTAAGACAAAAGACTTCTAGACATGAACAGCGGCGATGGTTGTACTGTGTGTGTTTAGTGTCTCTCAAATGTGCACTTAAAATGGTTAAAATAGTAAATCTCATATCTTGTGTAGTTTTCTGTGATAAACAATCTTTTCCTTACATAAGTAGGACTATATTGTGCGGTGCATCCTCTAAGACTTTCCCTGTAACATGCACACTCCATTTGCAAGAGTGTGAACTTTTTTGGTCAGGTATGGTAGTATGCGCCTGTAATCTCAGCACTTGGAGGGTTGGGGTAGAAGGATAGATAGCCCCTGTGGGCTACACAGTAAGTCCCTTTCTCAACAAAGCAAAAGCAGATAATGTTCACAGACAGAGACACTGGCAGCTTCGCACTGCTCCCAGGACAAAGGCCAGCATGGCCTTTTCAACCCCAGAAGACACCAGGGGCTGCCTTCACAGCCCTCCTCCCAGAGAGCCAGTCCATAAGCAAACTGGCTAGCTGCAGACTCCAGAACATTGCAGACCGGCCCTTCTGGAATAGCTCCTGGAGAGGGGTCCCCTATCATGACCCTGCAGAAAGGTCAGTCCCCAGAGGGTCTCCTGACTCCCCCTGTACTGGAAGTCAGCACAGTGAGCAGGGGCTATGGTGGGTCTCTGTGTGACTTTGCCCTTGACAGCAACAGGACCCAGTGTGAAGCCTGATGGCTAGGCATGGGACCTGAACTGATGCAGCTGGGAGCCTGACCAGGCTGATATCTTCAGACTGCTCTGTTCTGACTTCCTGACAAGGGCCTGCACTCCCCTGCCTCTCCCTGTCTGCAGACCCCTGGTCCCACCCTCCAGTGGCAGCCCAGCTTCAGACAGGGCTGGTTTTCTGACTGGAGCTGTCGGCTAGAGAGACATGTTTTAAAATTCATGACCTTTCCCATTAGGGTTCACAAAACAGATCAGACTTAGAGATGAAAGCTGAGTTGATTCTTTCACGGGTGTCTTGAGCGCCCCCCCCATTACCCACCCCTCCTTTTGACTTTTTCCTCCCCCCCCCCCAGCCTTTCTTCTCCATTGTCCTCTCAGATCTTTTGCATTTAGCCCTGTTTTTAATTCTAAGGCCAAATGAAAACTGCCCTGTCTCTAAACAGATGCTGCATGCAGCCTGACTCTCAAAGGTATCTCCCTTGGTCAGGTAGGGAGAGGCCAGCCAGGGGACAGCTGTCCCAGAGAGATAGAGCCCAGTTCTAAGTTAAAAGGGAGGCAGGTGACAAGGGGCTGAGGAGTGGAAAGGCCCATTCGGAAGACAATCCTTCTAGGCTGGGGGAGACCAGAACACAACAGGGACCATATTCAGGCCAAGCCAACCTGCAATGCATTCCCTGCCAGGAAAATTAAAAAGGATGTTTGCTTCCTGTCAGGGTATAAACAACAACAGAGTTTGCAAAGATTCTGCCCTCAGCTGCCCTTCCTTGCAGCTTCTCTCCTCCTGGGCATCTCTGAGGACCCCAGTGAAAACCTATGCCTAGCAGCCCAGTTTGCAGGAGAACCCAGAGGATCCAGGCTCTACCTGCCCAGCTTACCACATAGGAAACCTGTGGACTCTTGCAGCTGTAAGAAGGTAAGAGAATAGAACTCTGCTGACCAGGAATATTTGACAGCCACAGAGAGACAGAGAGAGAGAAAGAGAGAGAGAGAGAGAGAGAGAGAGAGAGAGAGAGAGAGAGAGAGAGTCCATTTCCAGAAGGAGTGATGGATAAACTCAGTGAGAATCTATTCACTAAATTCTCTATGCACGTATCAGGTCAGGTGATCTGCACCAAAGCCTTAAAAGTAGATCCTTATTAATCCAGGGCATCAACTCAGCCACGGAAATACTTGCTTCGATCCAGGTATGGAGTTAATTTGGGGATGAGATTAACTTCAAAGCCTTTGAGTGAAATAGATTACCCTGCATGTGAACTTCAGCCAGTTGAAATCCTCAAGGAAAAAGAACCAAATTCCCCCCAGAACCCCCGGGCCCCAGTGGAAATAGAAACTGGGCTGCAGATATTTGTATTTGGGTTGCCACCTCAGCCCTTTGCTGGGTGTCCAGCCTGTCCATCCACCCTGCAGATCTCAGAATTTCCACCCTGGAGCCAGTTCCTCAGAAAATCACCCCTCTCCTCTGCAGGACACCCTGGAGAATTCTGACTAATACCCTTGCTGTGGTTTGAAGATGTCCCCAGAAGTCCATGTGCTGGGATTGTAACCTGCACTAATGCTATCTGGAGGTGAGGGCTTGAAGGGCATCATAAAGCTGGATTCTGAATGCCATGAGAGTGGGGTCCCATGATAGAATGAATGACTTAAAGGGGAAGAAGAGAGGGTTCCTCTTAACCATGTGAGTCAGCTTTTCCATTGCTCTGACAAAAGATCTAACCAGCTTATATGGGGGAAAGTCAACCTTGACTCCCAGCTTTGACAATTTCTGTCTACAGTTATAGGACACTAACACTTTGGGCCTGTGGCAGAACCACACACCACTTGATTTTTTTATTTATTTATTTGTTTTTTACTTTTGGGGGGTCCACCACCCAGTTCCCAAATAAATACACAGGTACTTATTTTTACTTAAGAATGTCTGGCCTTAGCCTGGCTTGTTTCTAGCTAGCTTTTCTAACTTATATTAACCCGTTTCTCTTCTACATTGTTTTTAAAAGATTTATTGATTTATTGTGTATACAGTGTTCTGCCTGCACACCAGAAGGGGGCACCAGATCTCATTATAGATGGTTGTGAGCCACAATGTGGTTGCTAGGAATTGAACTCAGGAAGAGCAGTCAGTGCTCTTACCCTCTGAGCCATCTCTCCAGCCCCTCTTCTACATTTTTTTAAACCTTTGTTTGTTCTACATAGCTTTTACTTCTTACTCCGTGGCTGGCTATGCCCCTGACATCCTCATCTCCTCCTTTTCTTGCTCCTCTTCTCTCTTCTTATTTATTCTCTCTGCCTGCAAGCCCCACCTACCCTTTCTCATGCGGAGTTACTGGTCCTTCATCTCTATATTAGAGCAATCAGGTGTTTTAAACAGGCAAAGTAACATAGCTCTACAGAGTTAAACAAATGCAACATAAAAGAATGCATCACATCTTCGCATCATTAAACAAATATTCCACAACATAAACAAATGTAACACATCTTAATATTCCATAACACACCATAGTCAGAACGTCTGGTGCAAGAGGCCTGATGTCAGGGCAAACAGGAAATTGTAAGGGAAATAGGAAGGAGGTTGGGGTCCTTTGTCCTTGGACACACTCTTCAGTGACCTCCTTTCCTACACTGGGCTCCGCCTCCTAGAGGTTACACCCCTTGTAAATTCAGACACAAGCTCCCACCCAAGCCTATAGCACTCAGACTCTGGTGGCATTTCTAAACCATAGCACATATGAATAACATGCAGGAAAGCCCCCCAAAGATATTGGGACTACGCTGCTAGATATCCCAGGCTCTTGAACTATGGGAAATAATTTTTTCTTCCTTATTAATAACTCTGTCACAGGTATTCTGTTATAGCAAGTCAAAGTGATAAAGAGAATACTCCTAAACCCATTTTACAGATGAGGAAACTGAGGCACAAGCAGTTTGTGGTCCTGGCCCATTATTTTGAGGTTAGTAGCATCATAGATAAAGCAGGAAGCATGCAAGCCTGGAACCAGACTGGGCCACTTGCTAAGACACACTGAAGTTATAACTTATCTCACAGTAAATCAAAGCTACCACCCCATCAGCAAATCACAGGAGGGGAGAGGTAAGAATCTGAGGTATCTGTAGACATTTGAAACCAATGCTGTCCATTATCCAGCTAGGCTTCTCTTTGATCTGTGACTTTAAGTGTGTGATTTCAATCTTGCTGGGCCTCTATCACCCTGATCTGTAAAGTACCATGGAAACTTCACAGGCTGCTGGAGGATTAAATGGGATAATTTTATGTGCAAAGAGTCTTTCCCAGGGTAGGAGTGTGAAATCATATGGATCGTGTGATTAGACAACAGCTCCCTACTCTAATAGACTAAGTCCCCACTCACCTGACCTACCAGAAATAGTCTCCTATAAATAGTTCCCTCTCAAATGAATTTCTGTTCCAAATCTCTCATCTGTGTACCCACTACCCATGCCCATTCCTAGGGTTAGATCCCACCTGCCTGTGTTCACAGCCAGACAGTCTGGCTGTCCCTATGATGGACTGGATTCCCACCTGGAGCCAAGCACCACCTCCAATAGGGGTAGGCCAAGTTCCCAGGTGGGACCCACCTCTGTGACAGCATCAGAAGACTCACAATCGAATGTTTCATCCCCAGCTGGTGGCACTTTTGAGAGGGGATTGGATAATGAGGTGCTCATCTGTGGATTAATCCAGCTATCAATTCATAGCAGAATGAGCCAGTAGGAGACGGGGTCTGGTTGGAGAAAGTAGGTAGCAGAAGTCTTGCTTTCAAGGGTGTGTCTTGCCACCAAACCTCCCCTGTGCCTGTTTTCCTGGAGGCCATGATGTGAACAGCTTTGTTCTACCAGGCAGTCACACCCTCTGCCATGACGCTTGGCCTTGTCTCTGTCCCAAACCACCATGGCCTGAAAGCATAAGCCAAATAACTCTTTGCTTCTTCAGATGGTTTTCTCAGATATTTGCCCCATCCGTGAGAGCAATTAACACAACCACACAGATGCCCTAACTCCCTGAGCCGCCTAACTACACCAGATTCCTCTCACTCACATCGGCTGCACCCGGGCTCAAACTTCACTGTCCCTTGATTGGTCCCCACCAAGCTGTCAGATCTGTGTGTGCCCAGGTCTCTGGTGAACAGGGCTCCTGTGACACTCTCAGTGTCACCAGGGACACCTCTGGGACAGATCCTGCCAGACTGCAGGGGCCTGAAGCCTCATTGGGAAGTGATATGGTGCTTGGTTCACTTTCCTTTTTAAGTTTTGTTCTCACTGCTGACTGCATTCCATGTGCCAGGACCCAGCGCGCTGCTCCATCCAAACCTCCCAGGACCACCGCTCTTTTGTCAATAATTTTCCTCCCCATTTTATAGAGGAGAAAACTGGGTAAATTAGTAGAAGCGGGGGTTTACCTGCCGGCAACCCCCACCCTCACCACCAAGAAGAAAGAACCACGGAGGCTAGGGAGATGGCTTAGTGGGGAACACACTTGGTACTCAAATGTGAGGACTAGAGTTTGGACCCCAGCACTCATGCAAAAAGCCAGGAGAGGCAGCATGTGCCTGTGATCCCAGCACTGGGCAGGCAGAGACAAGGGGATCCCTGGGGGCCTCGTGGCCAGCCAATCTAGGAGAGTCAGTGAGAGCCTGTCTCAAAAAATAAGATGAAGCGAGTGAGTAAGACACACACACGACATCCTTGTCTGTTTTCTCTCAAAAGGAGAAGAGGAAAGAAAAAAACAAAAGGGAGGGAGGGAGGGAAAGAGGGAGAGAGGGAGGGGAGGAAGGAAGGAGGGAGGAAGGGAAGGAGAGAGAAGAGAGAGGAAGGGAAGGAGAGAGGGAGGGAAGGAGGAAGGGAAAGGAGGGAGGAAGGGAGGGAAGGAAGGAAAAAAAGGAAGGAAGGAAAGAAGGAAGGAAGGAATCAAGACTTTCAGAGCCGTACTCTTGCCTGCCCCCAGAACCTTTGCCTTGAGTCACCATGGTGAACTCTCATGAGGGCACATCTGCCTATTTTAACAAGTATGAGTTGTTTTGTTGTTGTTGTTGTTGTTGTTGTTTCCCTGTGAGGAAAGAAACACTAGTTCTTTCCCAACACTGTCTCTTGAAAATCCAACAATGTCGGAGGAGGCCTACTCAGTGAGCCCCTGAGGGTCTTCTTGAGGGAACGCTTAGGATGTTTCCCTTCTCCACAGAGGAGGAAGCAGAGCTGAGTGTCTCCAGGGCTCACTGTTTTCATAGCATACCTTTCTCAGATGACAGGGGGGGCAATTGTTAGAAACAGAAATAAACAAAAAGCACTCACCACTAGCATACAGAGAGAGAGAGAGAGAGAGAGAGAGAGAGAGAGAGAGAGAGAGAGAGAGAGAGAGAGCTGTACAGTGGTGGTGCATGCTTTTAATCCCAGCACTCAGGAAGCAGAGGCAGGTGGATCTCTATGAGTTCAAGGCCAGCCTAGTCTACAGCATGAGTTCCAAGACAGCCAGAGCTACACAGAGAAACAGTCTCAAAAAAAAAGCCAAAAGAAACAAAGAGTGAAAATTATCTTAAAACTTAAGAATGAAGTCCTCCACAAAGCGGACGGAGGAGAGAGCTGACAAGGCACCCATTCGCTGTGCCTAGTCTCTCCCCTTGAGCTCCCCGCAAGGCTGGCTCACAGCAGGTTAGGTAAGTCTCAGCAGTACATATGGCAAAAGTTCCTCCCAAAACAAATGAGGACTCCACTTGGTGGAACTGCCCACCTGGCTATCCAATTCAATTCACATTTTGCCCTTGGAATTCCTACATTGGCCTTGGGCATCCTTGTCAGAACCCTGTAGCCAGCTTGAGGCCTATTTGATTAGGAGGCCCAGGTCCATGCTTCAGGATGAGCTCTGTGATCCCCAACCCTTTCTTAATTTTCAATTTAAGTCATTTCCATAGAGTTACGCATTTAATTTGTGCCTTACCAATTCACAATTTCAGTTCCCAGAGACTGTCAAATTCCAGAAGAGAGGAAACCTGCCTTCACTCTCTACAAATACTTACCCAGAGAGCCTGCCATATAGCAGGTGTCTGTGCAGAAACAAAAGGGCATTACCAGTGAGAGTCAAGTCAGAAATTTCATTTTCTCTGAATGGGACACACACACACACACACACACACACACACACACACACGTCAGAATGAACAAATCTCCCTCTGGGTCCTGTAGCATTAAGGTTCCAGAGAAGAGGCAAACACTGTCTGGATCCATCTCTGTTGTAACTTCTACCAGCCCTAACACTGACTTTGACATCCAGAGAACCAGACTGTCAGTTTGTACCCATAGCCTGTATCACCTGCAGAGCTGTTTGAGGTAGCTTTTGATTATATAGGGCCCAACTCACAGGCATCCCCAGACAAAGAATTACAGTATTGGTGTTGATAATGACAGTGATGTAGATGACGAAGACAGAAATGAAACAGAAAAACAAAGCAGTAGCTCTTGAAGTTGGACTTCTTGCTCATGCCATCCCATCCCCAGTGACCAGCTGAGCCTCCCTGCCAGTTTAGAGCGGCGGCAGGAGTTTGACGCCAGTTTCTCCCGGGGTGCCACACTCCCTGATGTGTGCCATCCAGCCTAATCTACTTTAGCTGTATCGAAATGAAAAATGAATAGGAAGTAGATCTTGCTGCTAAAACATATGTGTCAGAAAATCATTATGAGTATTAAATTACAGCAATAAAATGAGCCAGAACTAATCTTGCAAATTAAGATCCAATAAATTTTTTTTCATGGACACACCTTTTCTTTTTGGAAAAAAATAAAGAGAGAAATGCAAAAGAAGATTGAGTCCAGTGGTATGAAAACTGAGTGTGCAGCTTTGGAGGCTGGAATCGGGAAGAAGTATAAAAGGAGAAGCCGCAACATGATAAACAGGTATGTATTCTTAAGGGGTAGATGCTGGTAGATGGTTACTGTCCTTACGCCAAATGCTATAATGATCAGGTTTCACACCGCCGTACCTATGTATTTTCCAAGTACAGTTTATGTATACACATTCTGCCCCCTCCCCCTCCCCCACCCCTTTCTCCTTAGCTGGGGTTCTGACGACATGAGAAACTAGAAAATTTCTGATAAGCTCTTATTTTAGAAAAGAGGACACTGTCGTTCAAATTAAATCTGAAGCTATAAACAACCCTTTGGAGAGTTGCCTGCTCTCTGGAATAACAGGATAACCCCCACCCCCCACCCTGCGGGAGAGAAGAGTCTGTAATTAGTTCATTGTCCATGAATAGGCACAAAGGAGGCAAAGCCCAGGACTGGGCTCCCTTTCAAGCGAGGATCTTGGGGCAGATGTTAATTAAGTGAGTAACTTCTACCATCTCCTGGGAACACTGAGGAGTCCCGCTCCCCTTCCAAAGGGGACACTGAGGAAGGGGTGGACCCTTACCAAGGACATACAGAAGGAATATCCAAAGAAGAAGAAAAAACACGAGTCATCTCCCTGCTGTCAGCCCTCCTGCCACTGGCATTGGCAGAACATTCCAGAGCTGTTCTTCGACACTCACCAAACCTAACTATTTATAGCCACGCAATCATTATAAATAAATCTGTTTATGCCGTGGAGCCTTGGCCCTGCATGAGTTAAAACTGTCTGCTGGCAGCTATAAATAGCTGTTACACGCTCCAGTGTGACGACTGACGGATATGTCCTCAAATTGTGACAAATAATGACAAGTTTGTTTGACAAACATTCCACTGACATTCATCTGATTTTGAGTAAGTGGTGCTGCTTTCTTAATTTGGTCCCTGAGGCCCGGGATCTGGGAGACTCCTTTATTCCTCCACCTTTGACTCCTGCACAGGAACTGTCCTGCAGTCCATAGCTGCTTTCTCCCCCAATCAACTGGAAGGGATTGAGGCCATTTAAGGGGAGGCTTATTAAATCCACTGGGTCCCTCTTGGGACAGTTCCCCTGTAGGGGCTCCGCAAGGGTCCGGGGGAGTTTTGTTAATGACATGAGAGCCAGAGGGAGAGAAGGGGGAATGAGTGCCAGGCTGGGGTGTTGGGCAGTGCAAGATACAACAGGAAGAAGCAGAATTGAACCCAAAAACGTTGGGATCTCTGGCTTCACGAGGATCTGGGACATAGATGTTCTGGAAGCCACTTAGAAGGATACAGTGAAAGATGGGTGTATGGGCAAGGGGACTCACAGCCTGGTGTTCCCGCTGCATTGGATAAGGCTGAGGTCTCCAGAACCTAGGGTCCTTTCTCTAGATCAGCCAGTATTAGCTTACATGCACCCTGAGTTACACAGGACCTTAACATACACACAGGCTTTGTAGCCTGTCTAATATAACAAGGCCCTTATTCTGTAAGAGCTAGGATGAAAGATTCTGCTATGGAACTAAACTTCCACAACCCTGTTCAGGGCTCGGTGTCCATCACAATCATCAGGTGACTGACTTCCTGTAAAGATCTCAGCCCTCTGTACGTGCTGGCAATTGTGGGAGCCGCTTATACCATCTCCTGCTCTCCACCGCTGGGTCAGTGTTGACTCTGCAAGGGACACTTGCACTGTCCCTCAGTGCCCTCAATGGGCATGCCTTTTCTCTGTTTGTACTGACTCTGTTTATAGCATCTCATCTTCCTGTGTATGGTGTGTGTGTGTGTGTGTGTGTGTGTGTGTGTGTGTGTGTGTGTATGCACAAGTGCACTAGGCCCTATCTCTTAAAGGTCCTCTACATCAATCCTGTTACACAGAGGGCCAAGCTTCTAGCACATAAAATTGTGGGGGATGCCTTCAAACCAAGCCACAGAGTAACCTACAAGGGCAGAGCAGACTCCAGAGTCTTCTTCAGTTGTGTAACCTAGTTCCCTTGCTAATCCCATTATCTTACCTCTGCTTCTCCTATCCTGAAGTAACTCCCATCTCCCATCGGTCACCATCTGCCTAGATTACTGCAGACTCAATGCCCTGGCCAGCCAAGTCTTAAACAAGCAGCTCTATCCACTCATACAGTACAAATCTATGCTCTGCCTCACAATGGGCTCCTCACTCACCCTAGAGCACATGCCCTCAGATGACCTGGTCCCCTTCTGTGTCCTGACTCACTTTCTGGACTCCTCGTGAATGCCTGTGGAAACCATAGCTTCCACAAAGCTTGCCAGGCAGCTGCCAGCATCTTGCCTGCATCCCTGCCCGCCTTTCCCTGGCTCCTTCTTAGTACCAGCTTGTCTTAATCCTGCCTTGCAGTGATCTGTGAAGTTGCTTATGTTTAATCCTCTTTCCCAGTGGTCAGGAGTATGTGCCCTCCCTTAATCATTTTAGTACCATCTAGCCTGGTGTCTGTCTACAGTGGGGTAATTATGAAATACGTTCCTGAAAACCCAAACAAACAAACAAAAACAAAACAATCAAAAAAACATACAGCAAAGAAAGCCAGGGCTGAAGAGCTGGCTCAGCCACCAAGCACTTTCTACTCTTACAGAGGACTCAGATTTTGTTCCCAGCACCCACATGGCATCTCACAGGGGTCTATAATTCTAGTTCCAGGAGATCTGTCCCTAGGGTGTCTGAGGGTCCCTTCTACAGCTCATGACAGAACCCAGAACAGGGCACATCAGAGTCCACGGAGGAGAAGCATATGGGAAGTGCTGACAAGCTAACCACCAAAGTGCAAACCCACAAATTAAAAACTCCTTAAAGAGCCAAATCCTTGCTTAAAAGTTAGGGGGGGCGAGGGGGAGGACTTCGGGTCCCTTTGTGCATTTGCGTATTAGCACAGTCACACTTGGCCATGCAGATGTCAGTTCCAATAAACACCAGGGCTTTCCAGGGCCCAGCCTCTAATTGAAGGGATTGTTACTGTTGGTGAATGGCTGGGGAATTAATTAGTGGAGGGCAAACCAGTTCATAAATGCCTGCTTTGTAAGGGGTCCTCACGTCCTGGGGACCTCAACTCCTGTGGCCGGCTCTGCCCCTGGAACCTGTGCCAACAAATGGCATTTATTATCCTTGTTGGCCTCACCTGGAGATGGGCTTCCCCGTTGGCACAGCCGGGTTTGATTCTCTCAGGCGTGCGGGGCTGGGTGGTGGGGGTGGTGTGGGTAGGGTTGCCCAGCAGGCATTATGGGAAAAGCTCCCCGGGCTCTTCTGAATCCTGCTCTCACAGCCTGATTTAGTTTATGAAGAAAGGCTTCATTTGCAAGTCAGAGATGGAGACGGGAGTGCGAGCTTCACTTCGCACAGCCCACGCCATTCCCAGTTTGTATGCAGGTTCAAACACGTGCTCACGCGTGCACCCGCAGCAACACCACGTGCATGCACACAGCTGTTCGGATCTTTGTTAAGCAGTATGCAACTGGCCCCAAACCCAGCTCTGAGCTGGCTGTGGCAAGCCGACTCTTCAGGTAAACTATATTTTAAGGCTTTAAGATGATGGGGGGAGGGACGAGTCTCCCAAGCCCCCTCCCTCATGTAAACCACACCTGGTACAGAATGAACATCGCCAGCTCCTGGTTTTTGCCTTCTACCTAGGGTAGATTGGCATAGATGCTGCCTTGAAATCTGTCTTTAAAGCTGCACGATGGAAAGAACTTTATGCTGTTAAAGGTGGTAGAACTGAAGATGGGTTTTTAGAATTGAAGTTTTTCTTTTCTTTGCATCGTCTACATGAGGTGTATACATGTCCCATGTTCTATAGTAAAATATGTTTTATAGCTTCCTCCCCTACTCCAATGGGTGAAGGGTTTTGTTTGTTTGTTTGTTTTTTAAACCCACTTATTTTAGCTTAATAAAAATCCTTCTAAATCAGTGGTTCTCAACCTTCCTAATACTATGTACAACCCTTTAATACAGTTCTTCACGTTGTGGTGACCCCTCCCCACCTTAAAATTATTTTCTTTGCTACTTCATAGCTGTTATTTGTGCTGATGTAATGTACATGTTTTTGGAGGTAGTAGTTTACCAAAGGGTTCACAACCCACAGGCTAGAACCATTCTAGAATTTGACCTTGCAGTAGTGCTCTGGTCTTGAAAATTACCCTGAGTCACAATGGTGTCCGTGACAGTCCCTGAACTGAGATCTTGTTCCACTGGCTTCTAATTGACCTCTGGTGAGGAAAAGTAAAGGGTGGACTTATTCCAGGGAACGACGTTCTCCCCTTGGCTTTATCCCTTCTGCCACAGGACTGATCTTCTAGATCTTACCACTCTCTGCTTTGCTTTGGGTTAGGTTCTGATATCAGCTGTTTGCACTGCAGAATGAATAGACTCAGTCATCCTTAACTCCAATGTTAGAAGTTAATATTTACATTTTCATTTGGCTATCTTCAGTCATATAAGGAAAGTTAAAGGCATCTCTGAAGTCAGACATCTGAGCTCCTTTATCTGTGAAAGGCTAGCGAGTCCTGGGACCAGTCACAGGGCTCTGGGATAAATATCACTTTAGCTATAACATATTACCATGTATTACCCTTGTCCCTTCACAAGGAAACCCCTCTCCAGGAACACTGCTACAAATAATGTGTCATCAGGAGCACACACACACACACACACTAACATGTAAATTTGTACTCCACATGTATATTGAGTGACAGTGAACAACAATCTCATGATCTGAGGTGCTAGATTTTAGAAAGAGATGATGAAATAACATCCCAGAGAAGTGGAACCTTTGAAGGCCACTCATTCACTGATCAATGAATTAGTGTTCAAACTAAAAAAAAGGGTGTGAGAGCCTCACTTTTATTTTAACTCAGGACTTTCCGAGCCAGCTAATGACATGCAGGAAAAATGTCTGTCCCTCACTAGTGGAAAAGATGGACCAAGCTGAGTGTGGTAGTACACACAGCACTCAGGAGATAAAGACAGATTAAGAGTTCAAGCCCATTCTTGATGAGAACGGATGTTCAAGGCCAGCCTGGGCTACATGAGACTCTGTCTCAAAAGGGAAAGAAAAGGAAAGAAACAGAAAGAGAAAAGCCTGAGACCAATCCTGCCGTGTCCTCTCCTCTGGGAAATTCTTGGCAAATAGGCTCAGCAGCGAAGCTGAATGAGAAAACAGTGTGCTCTGACTGTGTGAACCTCCTCTGTGTCTCAGAATACGCTCTCAGAGAGCAGAGCAATGCAGAGAGAAACTTAGAAAGGACAATTGCCTGGCTGGTTTCTTTCTTTCCTGTCTGTGCCCTGTCCCCACACACTACCCGGGACACAGAGAGGGTCAAGTCCTCCAAGGTCCCACAAAAACCCTCTGATGTTGATCTTCCAGGTGGAGGACAATATCTCAAAGCAAAAGGATAGGGTGATGGTATTCTTCTGTCACAGGTAGATAAACAACTCAATTGACTCAGGTTTGTGCTGGACCCTGGGTCCCCTCTGCCAGGCCCAATGTGGACATATTCTAAACCCGCATGCCCAGGCTTTGTACCTACAGTTCTCCCAGCATGGCCCTACCTCCTGTCACCTGGAATCAGTGGAGATGCTGACCATGGCCAGCCTGTATAAGGCACTATAGTTTTCATTTAGAGATTTGCATTAGGCTATGATTTGGTAAATGGTTCTCATGCATGTAGCAGGCTCCAAGCCAGGCTTTCATTAGGCAAAGAAAAGAGATATCTCTTGACAAGCTGATGTAACAGAAAGAGAGGAAGGAAGGAAGGGAGAAAGAGAGAAAGGAGGAAGGAAGGAAGGAACAAAGAAAGAAGAAAAATTCAGAACAAGGAAGGCTTAGGTAGAGGCTCTTAAATTTGGAGCTAAACTGAATGGATTTGAGGCTAGCCTAGGCTATACAGCAAGATGCCACCTCCAAAACCAACCAAACAACATTACAGAATGAAAGAGAGGGCAGGAGGGAGGCAGGGGCGGAGGGAGGCCAGAATGACCATTATCTGAGTTCATTGGCATGCAGATTACAGGGCAGAGCTAGAGAGTGGCAGAGAGAGTAAAGCACCAGGATGCCCTGTGGCCCAGCCACATCCCAGGGCCAGATGTGTCTTGCTGCAGAGCTATGCATGTGAGGCTTTGGGAACCATGCTTGTAGAGTGTGGGCCATGAACCAGCATTCCAGCTGTGTCATACCTTAGCTGAACCATGTCACAGATGTCACTTCACTTCTCTGTCCTCTGTTGGCTCACTTTCAAGGGCTCTTGTCACCCTATGACTCTGCATCTGCTTAATGAGATGGGTCAGATTTTGTCTGTGGTAAGTTCTTCCTGCTAGGAAAACCCTGCTCTGTGGCACCCAAAGCTGATGTGAACTAATTCTACCATACTCCCTCCTAAACCAATGGCAACAGCAGACAAAATAACAGCACAGCATGTGACAGGACACATATAGTGACTTATTTTTTGTCAACTGGACACAAGCTAGAGTCGTTGATAAGACCTCAATTGAGAAAGTACCTCCATCACAATGGCCTGTAGGCAAGGCTGCGGGCCATTTTCTTGATTAATAATTGATACACTCCACTAGTCAGTGCTGTCCCTGGGCAGGCAGATGTGGATGGTATAAGAAAGCAGGCTGAGCAAGCTGTAGAGAGGAAACCAGAAAGCAGCATCCTCCATGGCCTCTGCTTCAGTTCCTGCTTTACCCGAGTTCCTACCTTGGCCTCTATTGAAGATGGATTGTGATCAGGGTACATAAATCAAATAAACCCTCTCCTCCCCACGTTGCTTTTGGTCATGGTTGTTATCATAGCAACCAAAAGCAAAATAGGATAAAACACATAGTGAGTATAATCATAAGAAAGCCCTGTCTGATTCTAACCTGGCATAATACAGACATTTTGAAGGAGCATTGGATGGATGGATGGATGGATGGATGGATGGATGATGGCTGGATTATGAATGCTGACATCCTTCTGTATTAGTTACTTTTCTCCTTACTGTGACCAAATGCCCAACAAGAAACAAATTCAGAAGGGTTTAATTTGGCTCACAGTTTAAGAAGGAATGTGATCCATGATGAAGGCAGGGCATCAGGTGACTCCATGTGACAGGTGTGTGCAGCTACCCATAAACCCCAAGGCCTGCCCTCAGTGATCCGCTTCCTCTGAGGAGACACCAGCTCCTGAAGGTTCCACAACTTTCAAAATAAAGCCAACAGCTGGGGACCAGGTATTCAAAGATATGATGAGCCCATGAGGGACATTTTACATTCAAACCCAAATGCCACCTTACCCCAAATACAATAATATCTGATACAACACAATGTGACACACGTAGGTATTATGAGAGAAGGGTACATACTGGAAGCATAATTGTAGCATGGCACAATGTGGACATTCAATAAATGGGTGTTGAAGAGGTGAATGGTGGAGTTGGAGAGATGGCTGCCTGTAATATCCATGCAAGGATGAGGACTGAATTCGGTCCTCCAGAAACCACACAAAAAGCTAGGTGTGTCAATACATCCCTGTGATCCTGCCCTGGAGAGCAGGGATGGAGATCCTTGGAGCTCACTGGCCAGCCAGTCTAGTTGAATCTGTGAGTCCTGCTTCATAATCACATGGTACTGAGGGACTGACACCCAGTGTCGACCTCTGGCTTGCACACACACTTATGCATGCATGACTATGTACAGAGGAAGGAGGGGGGGAATTAGAGAGGGAAGAAGGAGAAATAAATAAATGAATGAATGAATGAATCACTAGGCATAGTAATACACACCTGCAATCACAGTACCTAGGAAAAGACAGGATCATGAGTTCCAGCCTTGCCTAAACTATATATATAGAGACTGTCTCAGAAAAAAAAAAAAAGCATAGATGGGAGCTATAAAAGGATTTTAAGCTACATAAATACCTTCCATTTCATTCAGCCAGCTGTCAGTGTGATGATTAAATTAAAATTCGCTTAGCTCCCTCCATCCTCCTTAGGAAGTTAACGTAGGTAAGACCATAGCTTCTCTCCCTTTCTTTCCTACTTGTCAGCTGCAGGGGTACCTAATCCATACTGGTGACTCAATGAGGATGGCTTTCTGTCACCCACCCCTCAGGCTGGTGTGACCCTTTGGAGTGCTTATCATGTCCTGCTCATCAGCAAGTCTACCTTCTCTCCTTGTGCCTGATTACCATCATCCTGTTTCCTTTTTTAGAGATGAGAGGGACAAGTGGCCTCCAAACTTCATGTCTGATTTAAAAAAAAATCTTTTCAAGGACAGACAAAAATAATGACATTTGGACATTTGTCCCTTGTGGGGGGGAGGGAGGAAGAGTACCAGCCTTATCTTAAAGAGTACAAAAGACAAGACAGAGAAATTCCACCATGACAGCAGGAAAGACAGGCTGGGTAACAGCAAACACTGCCTCTGCATGGCTTGGAGTGTGATTTGCTTGGGCGACTCTAGCTTGGAGTCACATGTGCCCTGCTGTGTCCTTCTGGTCTGAGCATCTCAGCATAGCCAGGCTACTGTGCAGATCATGTCCAACCTAAGAGTACTGATCTCTGTCTTTCTGTGAACAAGCATTGGGATGTAGCACAGTGGCTTTGGCAGGCTGCTGTGTCCTCCCTGCAACCGTCACTGTGGTAACCTATCATCCATGTATGGGCTGAGTTCCTATGAGACAGAAGGATCTCAGGCTGGGGCAACACAGAACATTTCAGAAGCAGCTGGGCCAACCCGTTTGGTGACCATTCCTGGCTTAGGAGGAGAAAGCCTTTTTCCTTTGACCCTTGGAAATGACAAATGATGGATTTTCAGAGGCCTGTCTCAGAAAAACCTGAAGCATGTGTTGCAGGTCTAAATCACTCGACTGCAGAGAACTGTAAGTGTCTACTACTTTGACACTGTAGCCTAAGATCCACCCCCTTTCATCAATACAGTCCGTGTTCCCCGGGTGTGTTCTGCCAACAGAGTTTCTTCAGCTAGCCTCTCAGATATCAGAAGTCAAGTT
Source organism: Phodopus roborovskii (assembly GCF_943737965.1). Taxonomy (NCBI): domain Eukaryota; kingdom Metazoa; phylum Chordata; class Mammalia; order Rodentia; family Cricetidae; genus Phodopus; species Phodopus roborovskii. The sequence goes on along the minus strand of NW_026126482.1, from coordinate 17,767,981 downwards.
CTGTGGTTGGGTTTCAAGGATTTGTTTAATAGAATGAGTTAGACTCTCCCTATATAGTCCTGGGTAGCCCAGAACTCACTCTGTAGAGCAGGCTGCCCTTGAACTCATAGAGATCCACCTGCCTCTGTCTCTGGAGTTCTGGGACTAAAGATGTGAGCTACCATGCCAGGTTTCCATTGATTTCTTCAAAGCAAGTTATGTTCTATGTTCATCTCCTATGACTGCTGTAACTTATTAATATAAACTTGGGGATTAAAAACAATAAAAACTTGGATTCTTGAAGCTCTAGTATCTTCAAGTCTGAAGTCTAGGTGTGGACAGGGCCACACTCCCTTGGGAGGCTATAGGGAAGAGTCCTTCATTGTCTTGCCTGAGGTCAGGTAGCTTCTGGCATTCCTTGGCTTGAGTCTGTGGCACTCCAACCCAGTGGTTCTCAACCTGTGGGTCGCAACCCTTTCACAGGGGTTGCTTAAGAATACTTGAAAACACAGATATTTACACTACAATTCATAACTAGCAAAATTTCAATTATGAAGAAGCAATGAAAATAATTTTTGGTTGGGGGTCACCACAATACAAAGAACTGTATTAAAGGATCAGGGCACTAGAAAGGTTGAGAACTTCTGGTCTACCTCAATCTTTTCTTCTCTATGCACTCACCTATTCTGTATCTTCAGGGACATCTGTTGTTGAATTAAGGACCCAGATAATCCAGCTCTTATACTGTGGAATCTTTAAATTGACTACTTCTGTCAGATCCCTTTTCCTGCATAAGATTACATGTTCAGAAATTTGGGGAGTTATGATGTAGCTGTTGCTGCTGGAAAGCCATCATTCAACACACTACATTCTCTTCCACTGCTGCAACTCACCACTAAGTCAGGGTAGGATCAATGTATTGTAGGGATATTAACAGCTGTATTACATAGTCTTCTATCACTGTGACAAAATACCCAATCAATTTATAAAGATGGAAGGTTTATATGAGCCCACGGTTTCAGAGATTTCAGCAATGGTCGGTTGGTTCCATTGCTTTGGGGCTTGTGACAGCACAACACAGCATGGTAGAAACATATTGGAGGAAGCTGCTCACCTCTTGGCAGCCAGGAAGCATAAGAGGAAGTGTCTGAAGCCCCACATCTCCCTTAAGAGGCCCACGGGCTTCAACTCTTCCCACTTCCCATAGGTTCCTCTACCTCCACATAATAGCACAGGCTGGTACCCAAGCCTTTGACTCAAGGGTCTTTGGAGGACACAAATTCAAACAACTCATTTCACCCACCATGTGTTGAGAGTTGTTTGTGGATATGGACATTGGTTTGTATCGATCATGTGAAAGGAATGAGGAGGCATAACTCTTGCTCTCCAGAAGTTCTCAGTCAAATCAGAGACTACAACATCTAAATCATCAATTATACACCATGATTGATGCTATGAAAACCTGAAGGCCTGCCACTCAAGAATCCTATAGCCCACGTGCCAGTTCCAATCAGTGTCATCTTTTTGTTCATGTGTCACAGAACTGACCTACCCAGAAAATGAATGCTGATGGAGGAAGAGAGGTAGCACGGGGACGAATGAATGCTCTTCCCTGGAGAAGTTTCTGCAGAGCATGAATATGTCTGTCTGAATATTGACAACAAGGAGAGACATTTAGTACAAAACCCCGCACTGGGTATGAAATGCATTGACTCTGAGCAGAGAGCATCTCAGAGCTTCCCCCATGGACAGGAGTGATGCCTTCCAGAAAAGCCATCTCCGAATTTGTGCACAAATCAACAGCTTGGATGGAGGCCAAGAAGCAAGCCCACTCCTTCACTGCCGAGTTATTTAAGCATTTAATGCTTCGGGCATGAGAAGCTCTGTGTGAGCTGCCCTGTGAAAGCTATGTGTTGAGTGTACTAGAGAGGAAATGACCTGGCTCACACACACAGAAACAAGCTGAGCCATTCCCTTTGATCATGGACTTTTGGCTAACTAGATCCTGGGTTTCCTAAGCAGGTAAATGTTGTGGTGGTTTGAATGATAAATGTTCCCCACAGGCTCTTACAATAAAACACTTGATCCCAGTGAGTAGTGCTGTTTGGAGAAGTTATAGAACCTTTAGGCAGTGCAGCCTTGATGGAGGAAGTATATCCCTGAGGATGGGTTTTCAGGGTTTAAAGCCTCTCTTCCTCCCTCCTTTTCCTCTTTCTCTTTCCTTCCCTCTCTCCCTTCTCCCTTCTCTCCCACCCCTCTGCTTCCTATGTGCAACTGAAATGTGATCAGTCAGCCTTCTGCTCCTACTGCCATCTTCCTCCCCATCATGGACTCTTTCCCTCAAGAGATGTAAGCTGAAATAAACACTTCCTTCTGTTATTTTCCCACAACAGAAAAGTAACTAATACAGGATATGAAGTTGTTTAGACCTTACTCAGGCTGCTAAGATGCCAAGAAGAGAAATTAAACAATACCTTATCAAATGATTCTAGGAGGTTCTATCTTGCAGCAGAAGTTCCTCTCTGTAGTTCCAGTCTTGTTGGGGTCCATAAAGATGGATCCACTTCATCTCGCCTCAAATCAGAGAGTTCAAACTGTCCTTAGACCTAAAGGTCTAAACACTTGGCTGTGGCAGGATGTTTAGGCCTTGGTAGAAGGTGTCTTAGCTAAATAACAACAGACTTGGGCTCAGGTATGTTTACTCTTGACCCTGAAGGCCAGATAACAGGTGTGGCTACCAAATACCTGGAGGATTAAGGGAAGTAAGTCTGTTTGCTCTTAATACATGATAATAGACGTCTTCTGCCATTGCCCCCACTTTTGGCTGGGTACTTAAAAGAATGTTGAAGGATAAACTAAGAGCATTCAGCATTGACTGGATTTGCCCTCCTGACTGTCCTTTGTGTCTGTCTTTCTCTTAATGTCTTTACCTAGCCTTTCTCAATCCACACTCCCCTCTCAAGTACGAACTGAACAAGTCCACTGCCTCCTACTGCAGTCCTGCAAAGACAGCTTCCCACAGTCTTCCATGGTTTAGGGGGAAATCAAATCGTGGATAATGTTTACTCTTGATGATTGGTTCACAGGCTCATGGCCGGTGGGCAAGTGACCTAGAATTCTGTGACTCAAAATAAAACCATTTCTTTTTGTGAAAATGTAAGACCCTCAGAATGAGGAGTCTTCCAGGTTCGGTCGATACCCCAAGAACTCAATGTCCAGTCCAGTTGCTGCAACACGCAAGAGGCTTTAATGAACAGGAAACGTTTGCGCAAACGGGCTCCTCCAGCACACAGGCTAGAGAGAAGCCCCCTCCCCTGGGCCCAGGTGTTTTTAAAGGCAAATCCACAAGCTTAGGGAAGGGGTGGGACCCTCTGTCCATTGAGTACCTGACCCTTGGAGGCCGGATGGTCTGCTATTAGGGTCAGCAGACCTTAGGGCCTCAGGGTGTGCTAATTAATTTTGTCTGGGCAAACCGGAGTTGCAGCTATCTCTTTGTTTCCTAAGGACCCTATTTACCACCTGCTGACTCACAGGAAAGGAGGGGCAGTGTGAATTCTTATCTCAGGGCCTTGTGAGAGGAAGCTAGCAAATTCCAAGGAACAGATATTGGTTTCCAGGTTAGTCCATCATTAGCATTACTTTTTAGGTCTTTCATTCCCCCCTTTTTCTCTTGTCAATAGTTCTAATCTTATAACTATGGAAATTAAGAAGCAGCCTCCTCTTGGCTCCGGAGGCTCCTGTACTGCTATCTAAGCACCATAATCTGGACAGCACTTATAACAAAAGTAACAATTTTTTCCAATAGTAAGCAACAAGAGAGAAATAAAAATGGGCAGTTGTAAGAGGCTGTCCCTGGGTCCTGTAACCTGGAGTGGCGTGGGGGTGGGTCCAGAGGAGGAGGACTGAGTCTCAAGGTTTCTGTGCAGTGACATCTAATGTAATCTGGATCTCCAACTTGGAAGTGATGTGAAACTTCCAAGTCTCCCACTGAGTAGGTCTCTCAGAGTTGCTTTCACGCTGGCTGTCTCACCCACTCAAGCACCTTAAGCCTAGCAAGCAGAGGCTTAAGAAAAAGACTCCTAGACTCTCTTCCTTAAAAGTCACATACAATGTTACAGTAAAAAAATGACTTTTCTAGTGATTTTTTTTTTCGTAGTTGAAACTTAATGGACTTTATAGATAAGGTATTCCAAACCAACCCTTGTATTAAGAGCCCTGCCATTGCCTTCAATAATAGAATTAAGCCCTGAACAAAAGTTTTTAAAGAAACTGTTAAGGAACTACCAATAACCATCAGAGTTCAAAGACAGTTTCTAAAATGCCACACTTTGGTAGAAACTTCTATAAACAAACTCTTGCCTGAGAGAAGTGGCTTCTGGGAACCATTGCGGTGCAGATTCTATTGTTTGCTTCCAGAGTGACTCTGTGTTGACTTCTATGTGGAGAAGTCAATGTGCAATCTCGACAGTGATTAGAATCAGTATAGGGTGATGCCCGGAACCTGAACCCACAGCTGCAGGTTGTTACCAGGATGATGGAGAGTTGACCTGGGCTTCCAGGAGTTCTGAGCATGTCCTTCAGCACAGAAGGATGCCCTTCTGTCAACCTCATGTAGCTCTCAAAGAACTAATAATACCAGCTTACATATGTAAGAATACCTGCCACAAATATTAGTCCCAATTCACTTTTCCTTCCTCATTCAGACCCCCAGAAAAAAGACAGCTCTGTCCTTTGGAGAGCAGAGAAATGCAAGTATGCAAGTGAATAATTCCAGCCAAACAAGTCCTCTGGGAAGATGGTGGCATAGTAGACTGTTCACCATAGAGAATCTCCTCTTTGTTTTTTTTTTCTTTTTTTTCCAGACCTGCTTTGGCAATAAACATCATTTGAGGGCCTACTATGTGCCAAGCATGTTATACTAAACATCAGAGATAAAGAAACATTAACAAGTCAGCATACAGTCTGACCTCCATTCCTGGGGGTTCTAAAGAAACAGGAAAATCAAAAACAAACAAACAAACCTGTATCAAAAATAATTGAGATCTGGCTCAGTGGGTAAAGGCACTTACTGCTAAGCCTGATAGCCTGACTTTGATCTTCTGGGACCCACATGATGGAAAAGGGAGAACCAATCCAAAAAGTGGTCCTCAGACATTCATACATGCACACATATGAACACACACACACACAGGGAAGCAAGGGAATTAAAAATTAAAAGAATAAGAATCGAGAAAGTGTGCCTTCACTGAACACATTCACACATTTTTCTCTTCCAGGTATTCCCTAAGCAGTATAGCATAATAATTATTTCCATGGCATTTACTTTGTGTCAGGTATTACAAGTGGTCCAGAGCTTGTTTAAAGTGCACTGGAGGTTGTGCATAATAGGCTCTAGGTAAACACTGCATCATTTTAAATGATGCCTGAAGATTTGGGTACCCACAACAAGGAAGAGGGTCTCCTGCAGTCTGTCACCCGTGGCTACTCAGCTGGAGCAGGTTCTCACTGCCTGCCTTGTGGATTCCAGGGATCTAATTCAGGCCATCAGGCTTGGTGGCAAGCTCTTTTACCTGCTGAGTAGCCACACAGTGTGGTAACAGTACTGTAGAAGCACATGCAAAGGATAGGGCTGAGAGATGGCTCAGTGGTTAAAAGCACAGGACCCAAGTTTGGTCCCCAGCGCCTGCTCGATGGCTCACAGTAGCTCCGGGGAATCAAATACTCTCTTCCAGCCTCCCCACATGGGGAGGACCTATCTGCATACATGTGGTGCACATAAATTCATGCAGGCTCACAACTGAAAATACTATTTAATAAAAATACATATAAAATATCATCAGAGACAAGTCTTGCAAGATGTTTCCCAGAGTATATGACAGACAAGGGAGATAGAAATCAAGATGAAAGAACAGCACACCAAGCTGCTGGTGGAGAAGAAAACATTGTGAGCATCTGAAACTCCTTTTCCTTTTGTTCCTGATTAGAACAAGTTGACTCCATGGTTTTCATTGCTTCTAAAACTGTCTTCTGCACATGATGAGGATGCAGGGAGAAAGGAACCCATATACACTGCTGATGTGGAAATCAGGGTAGCGGTTCCTCAGAGAACTAAAAGTAGAATTACCATATGATCTAGCTGTACCCTCCTGAGTACAGTCCAAGTCAGCTGACCACAAAGATGTTTACATGGCTGCATTGACTATGGCACTGTTCACAGTAGCTATTATTATAGACTCAGCCTCAGTGAATGTGTATTAGACATGAGCTGGCCATGCCAAGGACCAGGACCTGTGGTCCATGGAAAACTAGGAACTCGTCCCACTTCCTTCCCTGAGTCAGGTTCAGAAAGTATTTATGAATCACTGACCCTGTGTGTACAAAACCCAGCATCAGCAGCTTCCTGAGACTGGTCAGCTACAGTCACTTCCTACCAGGACTAGCTAGCCCCTCTCCTGTGCTGTGCCTAATAAACTTGCTGAGGTTCCTGGTTGTTGCTTAGTAGTTAGTGCCACTCTGTCAGAGTGCACACAACTTTTCTGTACTTGTGTCTATGTGTCTTTAGGTCTGTCCATTCTTCACTCCCTCACCAATCCTAGTCAAAATCCCTGAGCAAAATAGAGGAGAATGCAGCGGTCCATAATAGACCAGTGTGTAAAGAAACATGGTACGTGTGCCCGATGGGGTTCCATTTAGTTGTGAAGAGCCAAACTGTCATTTTCAAAGAAAAATGTATGGAGCCAGAAAATATCGTGTTAGGAGAAATAAGCCAGACCTAAATAGGCATAGACCACATGCTAACCCTCATATGTAGGATGTATTTCTTTCTTCCTTTAAGACATGGAAGGGGGAGGGGAGCTGTCTGGAAAGAGATCTGTAGAGGAGATAAGAGAGTGATAGAATTCAACAAGGGTGCTGTGTGCATGTGTGGATGAGTCCTATGGAAATGGCATTTTGCAGTAAAAATACCCTAAAATGCAACTTTAAAAATAAACAATGAAGTCATCTTCCCACACTCGGCTCCTAAATGGCTTTAAGTTTAGTGGTCTTTATTTGCCAGAAAAGCCAGTAGAACCCGAATATCCAATTAAAGTCCTTGAAACAGGAAAACAAATCTTCCCCTCCCAGTTGGAGCCCGTGGTACTCTTTGCCCATGCCATATCAGACAGTGGCTCTGAAGAATACTGACTGGAGGCCCCCAGCCCTTCTGTCCATCTACACAAACCTGTTTCAACTGATCCCCGATAGAGCATTTACTCCTTTCCCACTTGTAATGAGTGTTTAGCTACAGTTCACTCTGTAGGGGACCAACTCTGGTGAGTCTTTCCTCTCGGGCATCAAGCAGACTTAGCTTTCTAGGGGCTCCCATTCATCAGCATGTTCATTCCTCTCTCGGGCCGACAAGAAGAAACCACTGGGAAAAATGAACCCAGGCTGCCTTTCTGTCAGAGGTCATCCATTGCAGCCCGAAAGACATTCCAAGAACTCAAGACAGGATCAAAGGAGCTACAAAAAAATGGTGGAGGAAAAAAAATTAATTGTTTCCTAATCGATGCTGCTTAGTCCATTTTCAGGGCATGAACAAAGACAGGAAAATCTTTGTAGGGCCTATTTGATGCTCATGATCAGAGGGGACCAGCCCAGGGCCTGGAACCAGCCTTCTGTGGGTCTCTGTTACCACAGGCTGTCCTCACTGTGTCCTTCCCGCCCTACTATTTTACAAACCAGGCATAGTGACACATGCATGTGGCTCCAGCTCTTGGGAGGTAGAGGCAGGAGACTCAGAAGTTGAAGGGCACCGAGAGCTACTAAGCACACTGAAGGTGTGGATATGTAAGTCCCTGTCCTGAAACAAAGTAAAGGAGTAAAATATATGCCATGACATAATGCCTTGAAAGTCACCTTGAGAAGTCAACTTCTCATAATTACTTGCACCTTTTCAACGTTCCTAACCTGAGCTTTTCTGCTTATTTCATCCACTCACACATTTACACTGAAACCTCTCACCCATGTTCCATGCGACAAGCTAAGACCTTGGCTACCCAGCTGAAGACTGTTTTGAACATTGCACAGTGGTACTATCAGCCAACAGATGTTTCTGCAGTTATTTGAAATTTTTATTGCATTTTGGCCCTATGATTTCACAAAAATAAGTGTGGAAATGGAAAATAAATGCACGGAAATGAAATCCTCATGTGTGTAACAAAATGAAGACAACACTGGAAATCGAGGTCCGATGTGGTTAAACACTTACTGGATTTAAACCAGTAAAGGAAAATTAATAATGATAAAGCCTAGGAACTTTCATAAAATGTTATAAATAGCTTGGCAGAGATCTAAGGGCAGAGGACATTTGGGGAGCTGGTTGGATATTGCAGCCTGTGAAAGTGGTCTTTCCTTTTGTGTTTCTTTGTTCACACACTCGTGTCAAGTGGAAATGCTCAGGAAGGAGTTGCTTATAAAATTAGTAAACTTTCAGAGGACCTGAATTCAGTCCCCAGATCCCACCACAGGTGGGTCACAACCTCTAGCCCACTAGCCTCCATAGTCACCTTCGTGGGTGTGGTGCACACACGCTCATACAGGCACACACACAAACACATAAGTATAAATAAAATGAAGTACCCACAGATCAGTGAAGGTGGTAACAGGGTCTTGTGCTGGTCTTCCGCTACTGTTTTCAAAGCTCCATATAAAGAGGGCAAGGGCTATAATCTGGAAAACTGATCCCAAAGCGTGTGTGTGTGTTAAAGGATTGGTTTCCAGCTTGTAGCACTACTAGAAGAAGGTGGAACCTGTAGGAATCACATCTAATCAGAGGATTTACATCATTAGGGGGGCGCATGCCCATGAGAGAACTATTGGGACCCTTCCTTTTCTTTCTCTCTTTTACTTCCTTCCTATGAGGGAAGTAGCTTGCTCCATCCCCAGTTCCCACCCCTTCTGCCATGGTGTGCTATCTCACATAACCCAGAGTCAATGAGGCCAAACAGCCACCAAAACCTTCAAACAGAGAGCTCGAATCAACAAAGTTGCTATTTTGGTGTTCTGATCCCCCCCCCCCAATAATAGAACTCTGAGTGGCAATTAAGGAAGGGTCCTTGGGCAGCTTCCTGTTCCTCCTCATGTTCGCTCAGGTCTCACTTCTCCAACTCTACAGAAGAGTCTTGGCCCAGCCCAGTGGTTCTCAACAAGGGACACTTTTGTTCCTAGGAGACATTTGACAATTTCTGTAGACATGTGTGTCATTATTTAGGAAGGGGTTCCTACCAGCAGCTAGTGGAGATAAGCCAAGGATAATATTAACTATCCTACCTAGGGCAGCCCACCATACAATGAATCACATGATCCAAAATGTTGACATCAGCAGTTCTGTTGAAGGAAACACCAGCCTTTACCCTCTACCTGAAATTCAGGAATTCAAGCACTATTTTAAAATTCACGAAATCCAGGTCAGCTCTCCAAACCCCTCGGACTGGGCATTTTCCTCCCCAATTGACATGGGATGAGTGAATACATCTATGTGGATGGAAGAACTGAATAATTCAGAGAGAGGCTGAATAATCACTGTCATTTGCTGAGAGCTCCCAGCAATCCAGCCAAGCACAGTTTTCAGAGCTTCTGTGTACATTAGCACATTTTATCCTGATAAGAGCCCTGGGCCGGTCCACTGTGTTCCTCATTTTACAGACAAGCAGTCTCGGGCTAAGAAAGGTTAAGGGATGCAGCCCAAGCCACAGAGGGTCCTAAGATCCAGGACAGCAATCTTGAGAGTCTGATCAAAGGGTGGAAGAGACATGGTAGACTAATGGAAAGCTGGCAAAGCAGACGGGGTCCTCAGAAAAGATAGAGAAGATCTAGGTAGAAAGCCAGCTGGAGCAGATCCGATGGACTTCAGCTTTCCGCTCCTGCTTCTTAGTGCTGACTCCACTATAGAAACTGCAGTTCTGAGTACTGGGCTTCCGACATCAGGGCCCTGCTGGTTAATGCCCTCACACTGTGGCTCTGTCATGGTGTTAGAAACAAGAGGTTTCTTCCCTCTGCTCACACTCCTTACACTCTGCTAAGCCTGGCCTGGCTTTGTGCACAAGCTGCAGACTTGTGGAGGGACTAGAAAGCATGGGATGTTTAAATCTGCCCCGGCAATATGCTGACCAGCGACTTTGTTTATTAAGATCTTTATGTGGGGTGAAGTACCACTGAGCTTATGTCAGCTGGTTTATGGGGAGGCCCTGTTTTCCAGATCGGGCTTCTGTTTGTCTTCTTTGCTGTGCTGACGGGAGGACATTCTAGAGCATCCATCATGCCCCCAAACATCTCTATTAGAATCAGCAGTGAAGAGACACAGCTCCAAATGGAGTTCCAACTGTGGAAAGCCCTTGTCTGTCAATAGATTAAGCAGCTATTTTTATCCAGAGAGGAAGCTAGGGGGAGTATAAATGAGTTAAGGACAGCAGAAACTGGCCTGCCAAGTTATTTTTGCACACTCGCAAAAGGACAGGGGGTAGGCTTTTGTTTTCTTGTTAGTGGCGTGTGGATTAAAAAATATTTAAAGAGCTATCATCTCAAATCTGGGCACTCAGGGATAAATGCACTCTCCTCGATTCACACACACACACAAACACACGAGTATGTCTCTGAATTAGAAAGGATGGATGCTGAGGAATCTGCCTCTGACTAAAAACCCAGACCCTTTCTCTACCTTATTTAAAACCCGGGCGTCAAGCCTTACTCAGATGGAACCAGTCTTTGCAGAAGGAACTACTTTATTCCCACACAGGACAGTAAACAATGGTGACTGTAGTAAGTAGCTGACATGCTTACCACCCCACTAGTCCCCACACTTCTCTCAGTCAATCTTGATATGGCCCACTTATTAAAAGCCTTTCTGAAGAGTAGCATTTATATAGAAACTGACTTACTTCAAAAGACTTACATGATGAATTGCACAAACCGGACACACTGAAGACGCCACCAGTCAGAGGGGAGAATGGGATTCGGGGGCCCAGAGAGGTGAGTGAGTGTCAAAGAACCTTTCCTGGCCATGGTGGTTTGAAGTGGAAGCTACGGTCCCCGAAACTCAGCCAGCACTAAAGCCACCTGAAGCCGCTGGCTTCTGACTCATCGTCTCACGTATGAGAAGAAAGCAATGTGGGCAAAGAGTGGCAGAATGAGCTTGTGCTTATTAAAAGAAAATAAGAAAGGGTTGCTAGAGTAGGAATGGCTCCAAAGTATGAATACAGCCATATTGCCCTGACGTGTGTGTGTGTATGTGTGTGTGTGTGTGTGTGTGTGTGTGTGTCTATGTATGCGCGTGTGAGTGCATGCTGGTGTGTGTGTGTGGTGGGGGGTTAATGGATATTATGGCAGGAATTGGATGGGGATTGAAGGTAATCTTTATTGGGATTGGTCATTTTTTGAGCCTGTGAAAGGCTAAGTCAGTAAAAAGTCTAATTCACCCTATGTATATCCCCTTGGCTCAGAATAACTGGCTCATTCAGGAAAGGGGTCACTTGAGCTTTTTGACTAGATTACCCACCATGGGCCCTGTTCTTACTGTCTAAGGCAGTGGTTCTCAACTCTCCTAATGCTGAGACCCTTTAACGCAGTTCCTCATGTTGTGGTCACCCCCAACCATAAAATTATTTTCGTTGCTACTTCACAACTGTAATTTTGCTACTGTTATGAATTGTCATGTAAATATCTGTTTTCTGATGGTCTTAGGTGACCCCTGTAAAAGGGTCATTCAACACCCCCCCAGGGGTCGCAACCCACAGGTTGAGAAACACTGTTTAAGGGGCGCTAACTCTTATCTCGCAGCCATACTTCCATTGTCTCACCCCACATTAGGTAACCCCACCTCAGCTTATGACAACACAAATATGTTTCACCCAGCTTTCACTTTGCATGCGTGCTCATGTACACCGTGGATACTCTCCTGTCTGGCTTGTCTGTTCAGGGTTAATGTACGAGGTTCACCTGTGGTACTGTGCATAGTTATATTATGTATATTGCAGATTTCTCATCCTTCCAGCTATAGAACTTTCTGGAACATGACTATGGGGGGAACATGACCCCATTTTAATATGAATGGGTTTTGTGCTTAGTTTAAGGTTAAAGTTGAAAGTTCAGGCCAAAGATTAAGAACATAGAGAGGCAAGGAACAAAAAGTAGCTTTCCTCAACCCATGACTCCTATGAAGAGTAGATCTGGATTACAGCTCATGCTGGCCTGACTCCAAAGCACAGGCATCGGGCAGCATGCTGTCTTGTCTCAGAAAAGCAAGGTTTGCAGGCACTTCTCCCTGTTGGATGAAAAGGTCTTTTGTGTAAATAATTTGGGAGACTCATGGGAAGGGGACATTTGAACAGTGTGACATGAGTCCTCATCTTGCCATCTCTGTGGAATGATTGCCTTCAGGCGTTTCTCTTGGTCTGTGATTCCATCTGGCACCCTTTCCATTCTCTGCTGCTTTGATCTGCTCTTCCAATAGGCCTGTCAGGATCTCTAGCACTGAGTAACAGAAGATGGAGAGGCACACTGCACCTGGGACCTAGAGAGACTCCAAGAGCAGGGCATATGCTTAGAGCCGCAGCTGTAGCGAAGGTGAATGTGTCAATGGATTCACAAGTGACAGACTGGGATGCATGTTCCCAGTTATTTATGCATACACACACCCATGTTGTTAGCTTGGCTGGCTTCCCTGCTCACATTTCTTTCACCAATATAGTCTATGATGCTATTACCCCACATTCATAACATGGCCATGTTCATGTCCAGGAAGTCAGGGGGCTGTATCCTCACTAGCGTTCATTCTGTCTGCACATTTTCTAGAAGGAAAAGAAAGAATACTTTGAAAGAACATTTATAGATGCAGAACCCTTAGTGGTGGATCTGTGGCTGACCATCTGCCCTCTTCAACTGAATGGAAATTCATTGTAGGGGGGATGCCAGCCCAGCACACAGAGAGCATGTTGTAGGCAGCCTTTTTGGCTCTCACAATCAGAAATGACTCAAGAGGCCACCTGTAGATGAACTGGAGACCTTAAGGAAGATTTCAGTCCATAGCATCAGTCTTAGCCAAAGCCTGTGAGGTCAGCCAGTGGGTTCACAGATGACTATGAAGCAAATAGAGTTTCCTGGAGTCTGTGAGCACAGCTTAATGACAGAAAGCATTGGCTCAACTAAGGTGGGAGTCAGTTGTTTTATTTACATGGACACTGTGGATTGGCCCAGGCACCGGGCCAGAAGGACCCACCTGTGTCCTGAAGTCTGGGGAATCCTCGGTTTCTCCCCTAAAGGATGAGAGAGCCTGCTAGGAGGCTTCTGCATTTGTCTGAAGCTGCCACTCAGAAGATCTCAGACTTTAGAGCAGAGAACTATAAAGATTAGAAACACATATTCCCAGGACGCTTTCCCAGAGACTTTGATACAGTGAGTCTGATTTAGAGCAGAGATCTAATGATGCAGGCAGTCCCAGCATCATCCTTACAAAGACCCAATGTTATACATCAGATTCCAGCAGTCTAGGAGCTATGCACAGAAGGCAGACTGCCACAGCCAAGAAACTTCATGATGGACAGAGAAGAGAGAGGCGACAGGTGTGTCAAGGCCCTACCTCTGCCTGCATCTCACATCTGGGTCCACATCCCAGAATCATTAGAATAAAGCCCTTTCCGTTGGGTAAACCTTCTCAAATTGTTTTCTAATCACTTGCAACCAAACATGCTTTCCAAGTTTGGAATTTGAGTGCTCGAGGCGAAGGCACAGAGTTTGGACTTCCTTTCCCCAGATTCGTGTTTGCACACACATAAACAGTGAGCCACAGAAGAGGCATTTTGAACTGTGTTGGGGGAGAAAGGGGAACTGATAGTCATACACAGACTATTGCTCTCTTAATGGAGGTGGTTGGGGCTGTAGTGATGAGATATGTCACGGAAGCCCTGAAGACCGGATACAGCCCTGTTCTGTCTGAATGGACTGCAAGAAGTTGATTTAGCCAAATTCTGCAGCTCCATCTTCCTGAGGTAGAGCAATTATACGCAGCAAGATCATTAAAGGGCTGCCATCTGATCTTTGATGCTTTCTGGCTGTGCATGTGTCTACTGAGGAAGGCCAATGGTCCATAGGTCCCTGAGACATCATGGACTACTGACTGCCAGGAACTTTCAGGAACTCATCGGCAGCCTCAGGTGAGAAGACACCACTCCATACTGTCGCCTTGGGCAGCCTTTAGGGATCTTGACTGAGGTAAAACCTGATCCTTGGCTTGCCACAGACAAGGACTTTCTGAGTGAGTCAGTATGAAGCAGTGCTGGATTTTATTTAAACGACATTTTAATATAGATTTTAATCCTGGAGATAAAACAAAGAGAGGTATGGGCTTCTTTAAAGAGGCTCCTGCTTCGTTGTTTTTACTATGTTGGTGACTTTTGAAGCTTTTATCTTAACAGGTACTAAGGAGGAGCCCCTGAGGTATTTCCTGGTGGAGAATAGGATGACCCATGATAAGGTAAAACCCAGCTGGCAAAGCTTACATGGGAAGCTAAGACATTTTTACTGTAAATAAACATTTTTGTCTTGTTTGTGAGATACCCAGAAAATATCTAGGAAAGAAAAAAGGTCATAGGGTCTAAGCATGGGTCACCACCATTTTAATATTCTTCTTCATATAAAAGGTCACTGTGCCTATATCAGTGACCTTTGTGGCAAATGTTAATTATGCTGCAATTCTTGATCTGCAGCTGGGAGGAGGCTTCAACCAGACATTGGAGTGAGCGGATCCCTTCCTTTGCCATGTCCCCTTAATTTCCTTTCCATCTGCCTCATTATCAATCTGTGCACAAGGGAATAGAGGTGAAGGGGGACATCTGAGTCTGGCCAGCACTACCCTGGGGCATGGAGGTCCCTGTCAGTCTAGCCCCTGAAGGTAGGAGGTCTTTTCTCTTTTCTTAACCTCAAGGAATTCTCATCGAGATTTGAAGGTAAGGGTGAGTGTAGGGAGCGAGTCTGATGCATGACATTCTCCCTGTGGGCATGGCTCTTTATGACAGGGATAAGTCAGCAAAAAATGCCAGGCCTGACATTGGCTTTCAACCCTACCATATCCATCCCCCGAGGCGACAACATTAGATGGCCTGACTGCTTTCAGGGAGGGAGGAGCTGGCAAGGAAGAATGATGGGAAGGGGGAGCTGCTGGGAGGGGGAGGATATAAGTTAACTCTTCAAAGCCATTATCTTGATACAATATACCGGGTGCCTTCCTGCATCATGGAAGTCCATATGTGTCATTAATTCACTGGCTTCCTGTCTATATCCCTGGGTTCCCAACTCTCTCCACCTTCTGTACAAGGCATAGCAAGTTCCAAATTTGAGCAGCTGTCATCCCCTGAATAGCCAAGCTCTGCAATGTGCAGAGAAGGCCAGCCAACCCAGCAATGGGATGATAGATATCAAAGGACACTGCGTGAGACTCTGCATTAACCGAAGAGCTGACACATTTATGAAAACCATGAATTGGTTAATCCATTACTCACAGTGATTAATAGCTAATTAACACCAGGATGGAGCCTGACCCTACATCTCTTCTCCACTAACTCTAGGTACCCATTGTCAGAGCCAGCTCCAGGGCAGAAAATGGAGTGCACATTGACATCGTGTTCTAGGCAGCCCAGTGGGACAAGTCTGGTGGAGTAGATGAAGTGAATCTTCTGACTATGGCAGGACTTCCTCAGAGAGTGTGTGCATGTTTAAAACTACATTATGGAAAAATGGAGAGATGGCCCAGTAGTTGAGAGTTCTTCCTGCTCTCACAGAGCACCAGAGTTAGGTTCCTAGCACCCACATAGGGCAGCTCACAACTGCCTGTAACTCCTGAGCATCCAACACCCCTGTATGGACTCCACACGCACTTGCACTCACACAAGCATCTGAGTTCATCTGCACTAACATATACACAGATACTTACATGCACCTGCACTCACACATACACATGTACTCACACAGGCACCTGAACTCAGATGTACCTGCACTCACACATACACATGTACTCACACATACACATGGGCTCACACATGCACATGTACTCACACGTGTACCTGCATTAACTACCACCTGCACTCACCTGTACTTACACATACACATGCACTCACACATGTTCCTATATATATTAACCTGCACCCGCACTCACTAACAGACATACCTTCACATAGGGACACATACACACATCATTTAAAATAAATCTCTATATCTTGGGAATCATGGCTATAGTGAATTCTTACAGTTTGTTATTGTCTTGGCATCTTCTTTTAAAACACAAATTAGATTTTCTCACTCTAGAAATGCCACTCATCTTGACAGCTTTCAGCTCTTCTCTCAGTCCCCCAAGTCATCAACTGGGCGCTTGCCTTATTCAACCTACAGGACAGCTAGATACACAGGACTCGACTGTCCACTGACTACGTGCCCTATGTGGCCATCAGTTATGGTGCAGAGACCACCTCACAGTTGCAGCATGCCTTCGTGGGATTCACGACTGCTTTCTTTACCAGGTACAGCCAACATTTTTTTAAGGAATGAATTTCTCTTTACTGATTTATTTATTTGAATCTTATGTGCATTGGTGTTCTGCCTGCATGTGTGTCTGTGTGAGGGTGTTGGGTCCCTGGAACTGAAGTTAGACAGTAGTGATCTGCCCTGTGGGTGCTGGAAACTGAGCCCAGTCCCCCAGTGCTCTTGACAAGTGAGTCATCTCTCCAGCCCCTGAAAGAATGTACATGTTTGTTTGAAACAAGATTTCTCTGTGTAGCCCTGGTTGTCCTGAAACTTGCTCTGTAGACCATGCTGGCCCCAAACTTACAGAGATCTGCCTGCCTGCCTCTGCCTCCCATGTGCTAGGATAAAGGCATGAGCCACCATTGCCTGGCTTCAACTTTTTGAGAGTGGAAAACAACATAGTCATCTACAAAGCTCATATTTGAGAACTACACAATTGAGTTAATCAAAAACAGAAAAAAAAAATCACAAAAAAAATTCATGTTTTAAGTTATGTTTGTGATTCACAGCTATCTGTGTCCCATGTAATCTATGGGCTACAGGGTGAACATGTCTGCCAAGAACCCACCAACTAGAATTCCTCTTAGGAATTCTGCCTAGATACAAATCTGGACCCCAGTGAATTGTAGTGTTAATTCATATTCACGCTCTGTCTTTTCCCTCCCCCTTCCCTTCTCTCCCTAGATTCTCTTTCTCTTTCTCTCTCCTTGCTAATTGAACATGTGTATGGACTGTTGGCTCCCCCGTCTCCACAGACACTGTGAAACACGTTACCCTCCCCTCTCTAGGGTCCATGAGCAGGGCACAGTTCTATTATATCGTAGGTCTTGTTGAGTTCCTTCCTTTGGGACTCACCTGACACACCCACATCTAACCCCTTCCCTGACCAGGCCTTTCCTGGACAGTAGCTATCATCGTAGGAATAAGCTGGACAATGCTCAAACAAAAGCTACAAGGATGTCCACCCGGATGAACAAGTCTACCGTGAGAGGAGCACCTAGTCACAGCATCCGACTAGTTTGACTGGATTTAGAATTGCCTGAGAGGCACACCTCTGGACTGGACTGGGAAGGTTATCTTTAAGGAAAGGCTGCTGAGGAAGAAAGACCCAGCATGAATGTGGTGCTCCTAACCCCATGGGTGGGCTGCTCGGACTGAACAGAAAGGAAAAAAAGAGAGTCATGTGAAGAACAGTCATGTGGGTATCAGTATCGCCAGGTCCATGCTTCCCCATCCATGGACATACGAGGAAGCAGCCTCCTGGTTGTGCCTGCGCTATGCCTACCAAGAGTGGATAGACTGTGCCACAAGTCCTCCCTCCTTAACTTGTTCCTTGACAAGTATTGGTCACAATAGTGAGAAAAGCCACCAATATAGAAGCTTTGTTCATATCACTTAAAGTGTTTTGGTGCTATTTAGTTTTCTTTCTTCCAATGATTACAATGTTAAGTACTTCCATAGCGACTGGTTGTCCTTAATACAGCATTAGTCATTGGTGGTTATTGCCTAGGTAATCAATAGTTTGTATTGGGGTGAGCTTGTCCTCTCAGGGAGCATGGCAGTGTCTGCAGTTTTGATCATCATACCTTGACAAAGAGATGCTGTAGGAATCTCACAGACAGGGGTCTAGAAATATGCTAAATGCCCTATAACAAAGGATTGTGTAGCTCACAGTGTCAGTGCAAGACTGAGAAACTTTGAGCGGAATCTGTTTACTCAATGTTAGGTTGTAAAATATTCTATTTTAAGGCCATCATTCATGTTTTATTTATTAGGCAGAATAGTCATATAAAAGGAAAACTTCCTGCCCAACTATTTGGTTTCCCTGAGGTAGAATTCACATAGTATATGTCAGTAAATACTTGATTCTTTTACTTGCCAACTACACCAGAAGCCAAGGGTAAAGCCAGTTTTCAAAATAATGATGCAATGTCGTAGGTTCTTCTGGAAATAATTAACCAAGGGGGTCCATTTTCTTTTAAGAAGCACTAAAGTTGGGGTATAAAGTACTAGATATGTTCCATTTGTTTCTGTAGCTACTGATGCCTAAACTATCCTGCCTGTACAGTTTGGGCCTACCTGGTCAGTTCCTGTGTCTCTGCAATGTGCCCGTGTACCCACCCTAGCCTTCTTTGAACAGTTTGCTTGTATTCAGGACTAACAGATTCTCTGTACTTATTGTCCTCAATAGGAACCAGCCACTTCCCCAAGGAGGTCCCTGTAAGTAGTACTTAGTGGCTACCATTTCTGTCCTAAGGAGACTCATACATTTTAAGACATAAACACTTCTTAAAATGTTGCATTTTTTTTTCTCCAAGAAGAGATTTTTGTGAGTTATATTTTATACACAGGAAAACTGAGGCACTCGAGAGAGTGGCTTTGTCCCAACTCAGATGCAAAGCAAAATGGAAAACTCTGAAAGAGGGCAATGAAAGTTTCACTTTCTTAATCTGTAGGCCTGGGTGGGAATAAACTATAAGAAAAGCCCAATAATGAGAGGTCAAAATAGACCAGATCTGGAGAACAAAGAAGGCGCAGAGATGCCAGAATTGGTAGGTGGTCCTCTGACCAAGGTGAGGGCCTTCCAGGCTCCTTCTCCTTTACTTGTGGGTGGCTGACTGCAAGTTAGAGGCCAGCCTGGCCTATATACCAAGTTTCAGGCCAGACTGAACGATGGTGAGAATTCCACCTACAGAAAAGGGAGGGGAGAAAAGAGAAGAGAAGAGAAGAGAAGAGAAGAGAAGAGAAGAGAAGAGAAGAGAAGAGAAGAAAGAGGGAAAATCATATATATCATATGGATTAACATTTTTATACGATGCATGAATGATGACAGAGCCGGGGTTGGGCTATTTTGTATTTCTCAATGACGCCTCTAATAATCTGACAATGCAGAACCCTGTGCTGTTGTCTTGGAGAGACAAAAACAGTACAGTGGTCATTACATTACGCATCTCATCATCCCCATGGCATCCGGTGAGCTTCCTTCTCCTGTGCTTGGGTAGCAATACACCAAGGCAGCTTATAGAAAGAAGTGATAAGAGTCACATCACAGAGGGTGGCATGGAAACAAGTGGGCATGGTGGATACAGAAGCAAGCTGACATCTCATGTTTTAGGTGACAGCACGAAGCAGAGGGAACAAACGGGAATGGCACGGGTCTTCAACTCTTAAAGCCCGCTTCCAGTGGCATACTACCTCTAACAAGGCCACACCTCCCCAAAGAGCACCACCGACCGGAGACTAAGTGTTCAAACACATGAACCTATGGGGGACATTTTCATTCAAAAACACCACAGTTACCTGGTCAGTAACAACTGTTACGGCGACTAGACTAGGATGTTATCACAAAGCCCCTTACCGAACTTCTTCTAGATCTCGGAATGCATTACATGGCATCTGCCCACTTCCGTTTGTTCTCAATTCCTCTGCATGCCCCACCATTTTCTCTCACTAGCCTGATCTATTATACGTCTCTGAGTTCCGGCTGCTTCGTTCACCAGGAGCAGGACTTCCTCCTCAGTCTTTGTCTGACCCCGGCATGTTGTCACTCCGGCTTATTTATAAAGTATGTACCACATCAAGGCACGACACTAAAGGCAAGCTAAAGCAGGAAGTGTGGCAGCGGTTATCCCTCGTGCAAAGCAAGACATGGGTGTGCTGGCTAAAATGCGAACACAATGATGAGATTGTCATTTTGGCTTTTGTATCGTCACCAAATGAAGGCAGTCCTAAACAATGTTAGCTATGAAGATTATTCCCCGAGAGTTTTTTTTTTTTTTTCTCCCCCTCCATTTCCCACCACTGGAATATCACTGACTGGAGAGAAATCAAATGCATCATGGTTCCTACCCTCAAGTTGCCAGGAGCCTCACGGGAAATAACAACAGCCTGATGAAGTGATAGGTAGGGATTTCAACTTCAAGGGAAGGGTTTACTGGTTGAAATGTCAATGGAACTTAACTTCATAGGACCAGATCTGGACTTCAGCCAGGCAAAGGAGAAGGAACAAGCCTACAGCAGAGCCAAGACACGACCCATGCTGTAGCTGGGAAAATAAAACAGTTCCTGTGATAGAGCGGAGGATGTACCTGTGCCGTGATGCGCATTGGCAGAGCACACCAGCGGCAGAATCGGGAGAAACCATTTCCAGGAGAACCTTTGTCCTGGTGCTAATGATGAATCAATGGAGTGTTCGTTTTTCCTTATGCCCTTACTGGGCTTCATAAATGCATCAACTGCTTTTTAATTTAAATGCATTAGCTACTTTTCTCTCGTATCACTGTGACCAAATACCAGACAAGAAACAACTTAAAGGAAGAAGAGTTGGGGTTCATGGTTTGATAGGGGACATTCCATCATGGCAGGAAACGCATGTCTGCTGAAGCAGCTGAGTCCATGGCAACAGGGACAAGAGACTGCTCATAACCCAACGAATCAGGAAACAGAGAACAGAGCCAGACACAGAGCCAGTCAAGGACCCTCAAATCCCACCATAGGCTCCATGTGGTAAAGATTCTACAACATTCCAAAACAGTGCCACCAGCAGGGACCAAGGTTTTAACACATGGGCTTGCAAGGAACACTTCGTACTCAAACTAAAACACTGTAGAGTCTAGCCATTTGAATTTATTATTTGGTGGCTTTTAGTATATTCACAGCACTGTGTCTCCATCAGCACCAGTTTGGGAATCTCTTCCTTATTCTAGAGAGAAACCCTGCATCACTTAGCCAGAATGTACCAATCCTTCTCTTGTTAGACAGAGCAGAGACAGGTAGATTGAGTATGTTATTCTCACACTTACCACTGCCCAAGGTCCAGCATAACACATACAGATGCACAAACATCTATCATCCATTCATTCATCTTCCTAGATACCAGTGTGGAGACCTAACCACACCTCCAGGACCTCCTTCTTCACCACCTGCATCCAATCAAATGCACCCACTTGCACACCTGCCCGCCCACATACAGACCTTGCTTTCTCACCTTGGCAGGGAACACTTGAGGCAATGTAGCTGACTTGGCCTGAGGCATGCTCACACATCTTTGTTCTCTGGAGGCTGGATTTGGCAGTTCTGCCCTCAGATTCCCCACCTCTGGGCTTGTTCATTATTTCTGCAAGCTAATTGCCTCCCCCTCTGAGTCCTCATTCTTTACCTACCCATCCCACTAAACCATTTACTTTTCCTTCCTTAAGACAGATAAGGCCCAGTAGTTCCCCACAACCACAGTGGGGTCCTATGAAGTGCTTAATAATGATATAATTCTTTGAAGTTCTTCTAGACTTGTACAGAAAAGACAGCATCACCCTCGTTTTAGAGATTGAAAGTCAAGGCTCCAGGAGCTTTTGTGATGTTTCAAAGCCTATCCCACTCAAATGGGAAAACTCACCTTACAGTGGAAGACTATGACGTTGCTATCAGCAATAGGTACTCTTAATTCATCACACAGGGATGTTTGCTTATCTCACAAGAGATCCATGTGCAGGATTAATAGGGTATGTCTAGAGGGTCAACCAAGTCCCAAGCTCCCTGCAACTTTCTGCCTTGCCACCCTTAGTTTAGAACTTTAATCTTCATGATCACAATTTCTTCTCCAGATTCTAGCCTTTTATCAGAAAGACAATAGCCTTTCTAGAAGTCTCGTTCAGTAGGTAGCTTCATCCATTTTCTATTGCGCTAACAAACTATCAGTGATTGGGAATCTATGAGCAATAGTAGTTTGTTTGGACCTGAAGACCTGAAAGTTCAAGAGCAGACGCTGGTATCTAATCAGCATCTGGTGAGAGTCTGCTCAGTGTGTTGTAATGTGACAAAGGCATGACACAGTAAGACAATGCTACTAATGTCATCATGAGGACATCACGCCCATGACTTCATTGAACCCTAATTATTTCATGAGGGTCTCCCTCCAAACATCATTAACATATAAATTTGGGGCTTAAATTTCAAACAACAACAACAAAATGTGGACATATCTAGGCCATAGCAGAGGCATCTCTTCTGTCCCATCGGCTCTTTGCGGATTTGTCTTGTTTAAACAAAATCTGTGCCTGATGCACAGGAGAGAAGGAGAACAGATATTGGGAATGAACCCCGAAGTGTTGAGTTGATATTTCTGACCTTGTCATTTTACTTCACCCCTAAACAGATTCCAGTTCATCTGGCCTCGCCAATACAGCCTGCACCACATCCAAGCCTGGCCACCTCTCTCCTGATCACCAAGCTTGGCTGGCCTAAAGCAGAGCCTCTGTCATCTGTGGGCTGAGTGTCCAGTCCCATACACAGCTAGGAACCCAGCCTGACCTGACTGTAGCCCATCTTGAGCCATTAAATCTGCCCCTGGGTAGCACCAAATAGTTTTCCTCACATGACCCAAGCCACCAACGTAAAGAGGGGGCCTAGTGTCCTTGATAATACTTGGGATAAGCCAGGTACACTCTGGATAAAGAGTCCCTTTTGTCCGGACAACAGATAAGCATTTCCTTCTGAGTCACAGGAACCAGCTGCTCTTGCTTGCTTGCATCCAGACCCACACACTTCTGCCATACGTTCCTGGCTCATTATATGCTGTCTGCCTCCCTTCGGTCTCCGGCTCCTTGGAGTCAGTTCTGCCATGAACTGGGGCCAGAGAAGAGGTGGGTCATTTGATTAATTTTGCTGCTGGCAAATTTCCCCACTTTGAGAAGAATCAGAAAGCTCTGAGGATATGCAAGACAGCCTCCTGACTTTCAGCTTCCCAGAATAAGCTATGGATCTTTATGAAAAAGCAACCAGTGTGCTCATCCCCAGATGTACTATGAGCCCCCTTTGCAGAAACCAGACTCATAAAGACTCCAGGGTAGGTGAGGTCTTAATCACTACTATGAGATGAGTGGGAAGATCTGAGAAGCACTAACAGGGGCACGGGGACCGATGGAAGATTCGGGAGAAGGAAGAAACGGAACTTCTGAGATGACAATATGATACAAAGTAGTAGAAACACCCAAGTTCACAGGGCGTTTTGTGGCAAACACATCGGCCTTACCTCTACTGCCTTTGGTTGGTGAACCCAAATGGCTTAAAGCTTGGTTGAATGACAGAAAGCTTGGTTGAGAGATATTTCCCCAAGAGAAAAATGCTATAGCAGGGTTCAGCTTAGCAGCCCACCCCAAGAAGCCCAGCTCCCGAGCCTGGTTAGTGAGGGCTACATAGTGTTAACCCCTTCTGTGCAGGCACGAGAATGAAGTGTGCCTGACCCCTCAACTCAGCTGGAGGGAGTCAAGCTGCTTGAACTCTCTGGAGGTTAAACAAGAAGCCTTGCTGAATAGAAAGCCATCTTGGAGTTTCAGCAAACAACCTTCAAAATTGTGGCCCCTGGGAAAATTGTAATACTGTGGTACTGGGAAGGCTATAGGTGTCCAGAATCCTAGTTTCTAGACCTGGATTCTAGACTAGCCAGAACACTTGCTGCCCATTCATTGGCTGCCTCAGCTCGGAAATGAGGATTTAAATTAAGGGAGATTAAAAACCACTTCTGTCCCCAATTCTATGTGCTCAAGTGCAATAAAACATACAGGACTCCCTTTCTGCATGAACACTCTTAGAAAATACGAATCAAAGATGCTCGTGATAATGACAGTTGAGTGGTTACCACAAGCCCTTGCAAAGCACTTTAACCTGCTACCTCTTAATCCTCACAGCAATTCTATTATGGAGTGATAATAACAGCATGAGTCTACTAATGAATTAACAAGAGTATGGAGAGATACGTAGCCAACCACAGTATTTCCGCTCAGGTGGTCTAGTCAGACCTCCAGTTTAACAAACCCAGAGCTGAACCTGCCTCTCCTCCTCTGCCTCATCCACCCCAGTTTCCTCTGCTAAAAAAAAAAAAAACCTGCAGTCCCACACTGCCTACTACCCAGGCAGAACACCTTTGCCACCCTCCCACATCCAAGTCACCAAAGAAACATCATCTTCCCTTCCAAATAGATATGGAAGCAACAGCCTCTTGTGACCCACAGTGTAGCTACTCTAATCTCCACCCCACTGCATATAGTCTGAATGGTTGCAGGACCCTTCTGGCAAGAAGCCTGCCCCAAGCCTTCTGCTCCGCCCTCCTCATGTGCACAGCATTCTCTGTATGGAAGAAAAGAGGCTTTGCCAGTGTCGCATACATCCTATCCGTACCCAGAGCTTTTGAGGAGACTGTCACTGAGGCTGAAATCCAAAGTCTTTTACCTATGAGGTTCTCCAAGATGCCTTCTACTCTCTACCCATCTGGTATTCCCACCAGCCTCATTCTCTACCCCCACCTCTCTTCTTCCTCAAGCACACCAACCAGGGTCCCTCTTCTCCCAGACCTTGCTGGGGCTCCCCTCACACACTCTGTACCCTGCACCTTACTGTTCTGACCAGGCAATGTAGCACCTCCCCCGTGTGTTCGCGTCTTCTGGCTTGGTTTATCTTGGTTTGTTTTCCTCTTTGGTGTGTACCTATGTCTGACATATATTAGACGATATGTTTATTTTCATTCCCATTTACTCTTCCCAATGTTAAGCTCCACAAGGACACGCTGGCTGCTGTGTTCACTGCTAAATCCTCAGGGCCTGGGACAGTGTCTGATGGCATTCACATAACAACTGAACAGACAAAAGTAGTCTCCCTTACTAAATCAAATTTCTCTTTTGAAATTTGTGATTAGTGAGTTTTGGCATAGCAAGAGCCCATGATCTCCCCCATTAAAGGGGGGTAAATAATGCCTTTTGTATGTCACCTCTGCTCTTTAATTACCTATAACACAAGCCACTGTGGATTTCTGAATGACACAAGGCATTTAAGCCACCAATTACCTAATTATTTGACTCTTAATGAACTCATTAGTGAGAATGTTTGTGATAGTCTGGACTAAGGCTAAAGGGATTACATTCTCCTTCTACACCAAGGCGAATCACATACCATAATATAAACGAACAATAAGGTGCTTTGTTGAAGACAGATAGTGAATGCAATATAATTATCAAAATAAACTTTTTAAATGGTCATTTATTTACTTCAGAGTTACCTGTGAGAGATGGAAACTGCTGCTACTGTTACAATTAGGGCAGAGAGAAGTTGAACAGCGCTGCAGGGTAAAGAGGCAATCCCAAGGCACATTGGCTTCCCAGGTGAGGAATTGTATGCTCATTAGCAGGTACTTTTCAGTTCTTGGCATTCAAAGTCTCAGATAGATGACTGTGAATCACCATCAGAAGCCATAAATGAGGCAATGGAATTAAAACAGCAAACATTCAAAATAGACATCTGTTTTAACCACATGACGATATAATTAATTATCCACACTGGGATAATTTTGACAGTGAGAGAAAAATAAACAAACACTATATAATTTTTAAGGGTACATTTGTAGATTGACAAATTGGTTTCACTAATGGTAGGTCTATAAAATCATTTAAGTCATAAATCATTGTCAAAGGTAAAAATCATTTCTCAAAATTAAAAGGGCATTAAAGCCAAAGTTTTAAAGTTTATTAGATTGATTTGTCTAGATAGTATTGAAACAGTATTAGGCTGAATATCATCCCTAGTTCCTAATCATTTATTGCAATAATTATGTGATCATTTCCATGTCTGATAGCATATATCTCAATATATGGGTTATTTTCATAAAATTACCTACAGTCTTTTTCAGTGTTAAATTGTGTATTTCATAAGTTTGAAGTTATTGAGACATAATGGACTCTTCTGACCATATGCATTTAATAAAGAAAACACTCTTTTTAGCCTCTAGCAGTACTGGGATTGAAGCAATAGCCTTGGGCTTATATGGAACCTGCTCTAACACTAAACTACAGCCCCAGCAAGAAAGCATTCTCTCTACATTGCTAAAGACCTCATGAACTGGGAACTAATCCTAAAAGATACACTATATCCTCTATTCTAAGTTTTATTATTAGAATGTGTTAATATCTCAATCCAAATCTTTTCAAGGGATTGTCCTTTTTCTGTTTCTTTTCTTTTTCTTTCTTTCTTTTTTTTTGGGGGGGGGAGGGGGGTCTGAGCCCCAAATTTGTAATCCTCTTGTATCAGCCTCCAGAGTACCAGACATATGACCATGCCTGGCCCTTTGCTTGTAGTCTGTCATTGCAAGTAACAGCTCTTATCTCTAAGAAATAAAAGTTGTGATTTATTCTGGAGCAAATATGAGCGACCATACATATAGGTCTCCACAAACTTATTGTTCCAATGATGAAGCAGTTTCATGGAGTTTTAATAGTAAGAGAACAAAAACAAAGGACTCAATCAAGGAATTTTACAAATGAATTGGTAACATCAGAAAGGTGGTTTCCAGCAAGATGGGGAAATCTCTCCTATAGACCTCAAATTCTACCTGATGACACACATTCTTAGCTTTGGGGTTGGTGGAAGCTCCTTGTCTGCTAAGTTAATAGATTCTAAAAGGCTTTTATCCGTTAATCACAGGATGTTAGTGTTGACACAGGACTGGGCAAGGAATAGCTATTTAGGACTAAAGCTAGCCCAAGGTGAGGGGTAATTAGGCCTGCAACATTCCCTTTGCCTCTTTGCAGACACAGCTTCTTTCCAGGAATTCCACTCTCAATCCTGAGAGAGTTTCTCTGGCAAATGATTTGTAAAACAGAGCTTATCAAGTAAGCTATCTGTTTATGATTTTTCAGAACACTTTTGCCAAATTTAGATGCCAAAAACCATAGGCATTCTCCTTTTCATTCCATTCTAATTTAGAATTCATTTAATCACAGAAGAGGTGTCAGGAATAGATCAAGATACTACAAAGCAACATTAATCCCAAATTTAAATGATTTGTTTGACACTGACTTTGGTTTCCTATGTAAAAGTTCCTTTCCCATCCCCCCCCCTTCCCTTTTTAAAAATTAGCTTACAAAGAATCAAGCGTCTCTGTGGCTTTTACAAACAAAATCTGTTTTTCTGATGCTCCCTCCCCCCACTTCCTCCCTGCCCCCCTCCCCAAGTTCTATTTTCAACAATTACATTTCCCTAAAAGCTTCAAGAGCTGAAGTTCTTTGGCTCATAATACAGCTAATCCTCGCTTAAGGATTACCAGCTGATTCGAACAAAATGCAAACATTTAGAGAGTGCATTTATTTAAAAAATAAATAAATAAAAAGTAAAAGGTCAATGTACACTGTGGAATGCTGGAGTTCATTTACAGAGTAGCCTTCCAGGGACGGCCCATCATTTGTGAAGCCTAAGAGGAGGCAGAAAAGCTAAAAAAATGCTTCTCCTACCATGTGCCGCATGTTTTCAATTCAGTATCATCTCGATCACAAATATTTTATAGTTCAATTTCTCTGTGTATAAATAGAAATGTTTATGTCTGTCAACTGTGGCTTCTATTTGGTTAGGAGACTCTCACAGCTGATTCGGGTGCAATTATAAACTATGAATACACTGCATCCAGTTCCAAATAGTTTCTGTTCCATGGATTTCTTAACTTAGTGATAACACTCTCTCTCTCTCTTCGCTGCGCTTCCTCCAAATCTTTAACTGCCACATCTTTTGCCATGCATGTCTTGAATTCTTCATCTTCTGTCTTTCTTTGACAGAATAAACTTCCAAACATTGTTTCAACTAATTTGTTTTCTTGTGAAGAAACTTATCTAAACAAGCATTGTTTAACCTTGTGTAAAGTTCTCTGAACAGAGCCATTTGATCATCCTAGCAGCACAAGAAAAAAAAAAAAAAAAAAAAAAAAGCAAAATTAATATATATGGAAGAACAACCTTTTTTCTTTTCCTTTTTTTTTTTTTTTTTTTTTTCCAAGATGGGTTTGTAGCCTTGGCTGTTCCTGGTACTAGGTCTGTAGAGAGGGCTGGCCTTAGAGATCCACCTGCCTCTGCCTCCTGAGTGCTGGGATTAAAGGCGTGTGCCACCACCACCTGGCCCAATCTCTCTCTCTCTCTCTTTTTAATGAGAAAGTTACACTTTCCAGCATGGTATGTAAACATATTGATAAATGTTAACAACTAATTTTTAAATAACTTCCTATGAAAGATTTTGTCTTCTGAGTTTACATATGGTGGGAACGCTCAAGCCCTATGCCCTACAACCCCTGTGGGTGCCAAATGATGACAAGCATGTGGTCAAGGTTCACACTCATCATCCACATGTCTGAGAAATACTTACTCGGTATTTGAGTTTTCTATTAAATGTGCCTCCTCTGTTTTAGCTGAAAGAGTTTGCATCTATTTTGAAGAAAAAAATCACAGAGGGGATGTAAATAAGGAGATGTTTCTGTTGGTAAAGCACTTGCCATGCATGAACATGTACACATGCATACATGAACATGTTCACACATGAACACAACCACTCACAAAGTCAAAACCATGAGGGAAAAATCTACTATCTACATAAATAGATAAGTACAGCCATCCTTTGTTATCTGGTTGCAGATAACATCTTGTACACAAGTGGCTGTTTGGGTCCTACACCATGCCCTGTAAATGTCCAATGTGACACTCACTCACTGGTTCTGCCCCTCCAGAGAACTCTGACTAATATACTGGCTGTGGGCAAACGAAATAAATTCTCCTCTGAGCCCTCCAGAAGCAGTTGATTGAGCCAATATCTGTCTAACTTCTAGATGTCTGAAGGGATACATTGCTATGGTTTTAAGGTACCCACTCTATGTTGATTAATATGGCAATTGTGGGGCACCAATGTAAGGCCCCCTCTTCTCTGGGTAATCCTCACAAGTCCTCAAATCTGTTTTTGACTTTCATTGGAGAGAGCCAAATCTGGCTTGGTAGCTTGATTGGTTAAAAACCCTTAGACTGTCCTGGAACTGACTTGACATTGGAGATTTTTTTTTTTTTTTTTTTTTTTTTTTTTTTTTGTAACATAAAGAACTTTGGTACCCACAGGGGCTTAAGATGATACAGATTGTTATGGTTGTCTTGGGAACAGGATTACTTTTGATACATCGGACCTTCCATGTGGACTGTTCACCAAGTCCTAAAGGACCCCTCTCCCAAATTCTACTTTTCCTTGAGAAATAAATGAATAAATAGCTTCATCAGATGTCCATGGCTTTGAAAAATGTTCAGGAACTTTTCTGATTGTCTTCAATTGCTTTTCTCTGCTTTAGACACATTTATTGTTCCTCTAAAGCATAACTCATAGAAACAGGAAATTGAGAGAGAACTCTCTGAGGGCCTAAAAAGAATGGATGGTAACTCGTGGCCAGCAGCTTTACATTGAACTTGAACCCCAGGCATCATTCCTAAGATGCCTTGGACTGCTTCCCTCCAGCTACCTTTCTCTAGTGTTCCCTTCTCTCTGTTCCTTATCAACACATGAACACATTCACTGCCCTTCTGAAATCTCATCGTTTGCCCTTGGACCTGCTATTTAACCTTTATGTGTTTGATTTCTTCATTTGGAAAATAAGTATGACAGTATGCAGCCATAAAGTGGAATGAAGTTTAAAAGAATAGGAATGAAGCAGCAATAGCAGTTATAGTCTCCATAGACCTCAGAAACATTAAGCTAAATGAGAGACATCCCCACACAAAAGGTCACATATCAGATGCTTCTGTCTATATGGAAAGTACAAAGTAGGTAAATTCAGAGAAGCAAGAAGTAGATTGGAGGGTACCAAAGGTGAGAGAGACAGGAAAGAAGAGGGATTTCTTTATGGCTTAATGAGTCAATAGGTTGAATTATGTTCCCAGAAAAAGTTAAAACTGTAGACCCAAACAGCTGAGAATGTAACCTCTACAAATGGTCAAAGATGGTCCCCAATGCAGTAGGATTGGCATCATTTTAAGAATCATGAATTTTGTAACGCGTACAGTTTTTCCACCCGCCACCAGGTCTTGTCCCGCTGCCGCGCCAGCCCCAAATAACACACTGAGACTCTGTATTAGATATAATTCTGTTGGCCCGGTTACTTGTTTCTTATCGGCTAGCTCTGCCTTAATTATTAACCCATTTCTGCTGATCTATGTATTTCTCTTACTGGGGAGCCGGCTGGCATACTGCTTTCTCCCGACTCTCCATCTTGGCTCCTCCATACCACTTCCTCTTTCCTCCTTGTCTCCTAGTCCCTCCTATCTTGCTTTCCTATTGGACAACAGTGCTTTATTCATTAACCAGTATGAGAAGCATATATACATAATGGCATCTCCCATCAGAATTTGGACACAAAGATAGACACAGAGACGACAGTGTGTACATACACAGGACAGTGGCTTTAAGATGGGCACAATGGAAATCCAACTGAGAGGGAGTGATCAGCAAGACTGCTGTCCACACTGGAAGCAAGACAGAAGGACATAGAGATTCCACTTAGTCACAAGAGAGGTCTAGTCCTGCATTACCTGTGGTTCTTTCTACCCACAGAGCTATGAGATGACAACAATTACTTGAAGTCTCTAGGTTTACAATGCGTTGGCACAACAGCCCTGGGGAGCTAATGTGAAGGATGAGCAGTTTCCTTTGAGGCGATGGAAATACTCGAAAACTAGAGTCAGAGCCACAGTGTTGGGACTGTATTGAATGTCGTTGATGTGTCCATTCTTAGTGGCTAAATCTAAAGTAAATCTTGCCTCAGTAAACATGTGTGTGCTCAAGTCTGTGTATATGCACACACACACACACACACACACACACACACACACACACACATACACACACACACTAACATGTGCCATAGTGAGTTGTTGAGAACTTACAGTAGTTTACCCCATAGGAACTTAGAAACAGACCCTGCAATACAGAAACAACTTGGTGAATGGTGTAATTTTTTCCAGTCTCCCTACAAACTTTGCACCTTTAGACATCAAATAAGGAACAAGTAATTGTTTCCAAACCTTGTTCTTTTCATGTATAACCCTATAGCTCTCTCTTGCTAATCTGAGCCCTTGAAGATGACTATGAAATATTTGACATCAACTCAATTTCCCAGGAGTTTCCCATCCAGAGATTGGTTCTATCCCCCCATTCAGCTCTGAATCTGCTACCAAGTATTAAAAAAAAAACAAAATCATATTAAGCCTAATTTGTAAAAGCTTCCGTTGTTTCCATCTTGGCCTGTAGGGAGCCTACCTGTAAGAACAAGCCCACTTTGCTTCTAGCAAGAAAGCGACTAGCACGTTTAGTGGTCCTTCCTCCAGTTAGTTGTCCAAGTGGAGTTCAGACACCTAACCTGCGGCACCAGATTCCAATTGCAGATTCATTACCTCCCACTCAGTTTATTCCATTCCATAGGATGTCCAAATGGGTGGATGGACAATCTATTAAAGTAATTAAAGACAAAAAAAAAACCCTAAAGAAGTTCTTAAAAATCCACAGAAAAATTACTGACTCGCTTTAAAGGTGTCTTGCTTTCCTTAGTCTACCTCCTGGAAAGACACAATAGAAGGATGGAAAACTTTGTTCTTTATTAAAAAGCCAGCCTTTGAGAGATTCAGTGTTTCGTAAAGTAGGAAATTACCATGGGAGGAAAGGGAAGGGGGGAAGAATTGTGCAAGGAACTAGAGCAATGGAAGGTAAAATTCAGAGAGACACATTAGACTGCGATCGTCAATTTAAATCAAGCATGCCATAAATTTGGGGCCCGCATTTCTGATACTATATCCCTCAAATTACACCTTCCAGAACCACAGTTAATGTGATACAGCATGTGTTGATATGCTGCGTCTCCAGGAAAGCCCCCTCTCTAGTTATTAATATTTTGTTTTCTCACTGGACACCCTTGGGAAGCATGTGTGAAGTTGGTGCAAGCTCTCAACCGGGAGTCTGGGCACCAGCCCCAAGCACTGGTTCCAACCATCCCGTCTCATACCACATACCATATTTGTGTCTGACTTGTATTTGTCCCCTCCAACATTCCCTCTGTAGTCTCCCTGCTCCTCCCTATCCATTTAGGAGTCAGTTAACTCCACAGTCAAACACTACCAGAGGAGCAGTAGAATACACTGTTTGGCAAACAACAGCAAAAGTTGGAGAACTGTGTGGAATAGGGGAGCCCATCACCACATTAACAGGCTTCTAGGACAAGGTTTTCCCTCACTTTCATCTGTCATCACTATTGTAAAAATGGAGGCTACATTTATGAAGATAATATATGCATATATTTTTTGAGGTAAGCCATGAGAGAAAGCCTATGAGTCAAACTAATAATGATGACAAAAGGTAATGCTTAAAGTAATTGTAACCAGCATTTTGAGTACACACAGGCCAAGCCTTATACTGAGTAGTTATCCATTTTAATTCACCCGATAGGGTAAATGTCATTATCCCCATTTTGCAGATGTTGTAACTGAGTCTCAGGGAACATCGCCAAGCTTTTAGGCTATTAAGGGGAGCCCGCAGCTAGCCCTCTGATTAAGGTTTATCTGATTCCAAACTCATGGTCCTGATTATAGAGTTGCCTGCCTAAACACAAGTTTTCCCATACCTGCTAGCCATTTTCTCTCAACAAAATCATTCTTTTTGCTAAAGGAGGTGATTTTGTTCCAATGCTGCCATTCGGTGTGACCAGGCCTTGTGATAAAGGAGGTAGGCAAAGTGTGCTTGCTGGCGGGGATTTAAAAAGAAAAACCCAAGAGTTACAAACAAGTAAATAGTTATTGCAAAGACAAATATTAAAAACGGAGGCCCTGAATGTATTGGGAAGGTTATCTGGGTGCCCTGCAGTCAAGATATAATTACTAAACACAGAAAACAGAGGGTTGAAAAGGATGGAGAAATCCACACCACACTCTGAAGTTTGTCTAAGACAAAGGCAAAGATGAGTGAAGGCTTCTTTTAGATAATTAAAACCGGGGTCTTCCAAGATATGAAGTTAGACACCTGACAAATTACATATTTCTAATTTATAATTCTTATACTGAGTGCCATAGGCTAGACAGCCTCCCAGGTATTAATGAGAAGGCTGCAGCAGGAGGTCCAAAAAAAATCACTGCAGTGTGCCAAAGCTAACAAAACAGGCCCAGAAAACCCAGGAGAAAAAAATAATGGCCACGTAAATTCCTTTGATCGGTTGATTTTTAAGTTATTGTCAAACTGATGCTACTTCCTTACTCTGTCATGTCTGTGTGTCTGTGCATGTCAGCATGTCCACATGTCTGTACGTGTCAGTGTGTCTCTCCGTGTGTGGTGGGGTGGGAGGTATTCTAAGAATATTTTCCAGATGGGAGTCTTTGTCTTTGAAAAGTACCTTATTATTCTTTGATCTGACATCACCCCAATGTTGAACTAAGGTCTAATGACTTCCCACACTTAGAAAGACTGGAGCAGTTCCGGTACTTAGACCAAAATGGATGTGCGGCCGGAGACAGAGGAACCCACTTCTGCTTGGGGCAGCTTGTTATACCCACTTCTAAGCCTGTGAGGAGCCAAGGTGTTAAAAAGCTGAGGCGTGAAAGGCCAGCCCTGCCTAAGTTTTGCTTCCTGATTCTGTCTTCTCCTCAGGCAGAACACAGGCTTTCTTCCAAACCCCTCTCCATGTCTAAGCCTGTTCGGCCCCTGCTGGTAGAGTATAAATTTCTCTTGGCTCTGAAGACAGCATTTCGGCCATGTGCATCAAAAATATCAATAACATCCTCTTCTGCTAACTGCACAGAAATATAGTGTGCACAAAAGACTTATGCATGAAATGTTAATTACAGAATCATTTAAAACTGGAAGGAAAAATACAGTGTCCAATTATGGGAGGATGTTTGGGTAGATAATAATCCATCCATTTATATAAGGATATTTTTGTCATTAAAATGATTGTGATATGCTAAAAGTAAAAAGGGAGCTATGAATTCATTTACAGTATAAATTCTACCATAAAAATAGCACCCACATGCTGAAAGATGCCAAAAATATTTATTTCTGCATAGCTGAATTATGTTTATATGTAAGATAATAAAGGAAATAACATCTTTTCTTAGGTATGTATTTGTTTATTTTATTCAACTTTTCTAGAGGCACACAGAGCAATAGAAGTGTCAAGTGGGAAGACCCAATCACAAACTAGATACTCCACAGCTACAAGAGCTCAGCCAGGTACTCAACACTCTGAACTAAAGGTCCCTCTCCGGTGACATGAATGTCATTATATTGATTAAAGGAGTCACTATTGCAAAGGTATTAACCAGCAATAAATGCTTGGTAAATATTGCCCCATTATTATTAAGCATTTATTGAGCACCTATCACATGCAAATATTAGTACTGTTGATACAGACAATGGCTGTCTCCTTGTTCTTAAAGAGGGAAAGTAGACATGTAAACAAATATTGACCATTTCAAGACTTATGCTCTGTAGCAAAGGGGGATTTAGAACTGTCAGAGTGTAGGAGGAAGTCCCAGTCATGTCAAGACTAGAATTTTCATGTCTACTGTTCACTGTCATCAGTACTAGAATCTCTCCAACAGTTTGAAACCCAAATGTCATATAACATTTGCATATTTAAAGTGACTTGGTAGGAAGCAAATATCCACAGAGTAAGTGTCCCCAGGCCGTGCAGAATTTTGAAGTCAGCACACGGCTGTCATCTGCACCAGCCTCATTCATTCTCGCAGGGCACCTCTGAGAAAGTGACTTCCGTGAAAGCTCAGAGAGGTAGAGTGAGCTGCCCACACATACTCAGCAGGACGGAACAAGATAAGACACAAGCCCAGGTACTTGGGGAGGGAATATGGTGTCATGTTAGAGATGCTACTACAGGAATATCCCATCAGGAAGTGCTCACATGCAGCAGTCTGGACCTTGAATGTCCCCCAAAGGCACATGTATGAAGGTTTGGTCACAACCTAGCAGAGCTAATCAGATTATTAGTAGCATGTAGTTGAATGGGATGTTGGTTCTTCAGCCCTTTCCTGTCTCTCCTTTTGGTTGCTAGGGGCAATAGGCAAAGGCTCTCGGCAGTTATGTGCTCCTACCAGGAGGCACTGCCTCGCCATAGGCCCAAAGGCAATGAGGCCAGGCAGCCATGCATGGAAACATCCAAACCTATGTGCCAAAACAAACTTTCCTCCCTTGACCTCTTAGTGTCTCCAGTATTTTTTGTTTCCACAGTGACGAAAAATTTACTAACACATCATGTTTTCATTTATTCAATAATCTTTGCTATACCTGTCATGTTTCATTAGCAACACAGAGACTTTCTGAGCAGTACACTGTTGGGAAGTTTTTGTCGTGTCACCCCACACAGAGCTATAACCGTATGGGAGCACTGTCATATATGCAGGCCATTTTTATGTGACGTATGACTACATATGAGAAAAGAAGGTCCCAAAAGGCAGAGGAAGGGAGGACTGGGGAAGAAAAGGAGACTATGAATCAGCCTGGCGTGATCATCTACACAATACATTTTGGGTCAGAAACAACTTCTCCATAATCATCTCTATTTAATAAGTGAATTTTCCGCATTACAGTAGAGGCAAAAAGGAGTTGACACACCAATAATCAAGCAGGCAACTGGGAAAGGCCAAACACGAACCCCTAGAAAGAAACCATTTGAATTACCTCCTCTCGAGAGTTCATATTTTGTAACAAGAGTCAAGGAATGGGACACACACTTCTTGTTGATCCCAAAGCTCCTTCATCATGTACCTTTTCATACTTGTTAACTAACCTTTGGCTTTCATCTCACAATCATTTTTGAATCTACCAGCCATCCATGCAGACATCTTATTTTTAATGAGAAATAATAATGTGGTTGGAAGAAAACAATACTGAACTTGAAATGAGTTCCCTGGCATTGAACTTGATTCAGCTATCGGTTAGTTGTAGGACTTAACAAGTGGCTTGAACTACTTTTAGCTTAAACATGAAGGCTACCTCTTCAGACTGATGAGAAGTTAAGTAGAATGCATTGTATCTTTTGAAACACCAGTAAAGCGGTTAGGTTCATAAATATTACAGCCTTTTGAATAAAAGAATGGATTTTTTGAGATGTCAGCTACATCATTATCATTATAGACTAATCAAGTATCAAGCCTACTGACTACTTGGCAATGATGCTAGGCAGTTGGACCATTGCTGAAGTCACTGACTCTGAAGTCACTGTCAACTTGACTGAATGTGTAATCAGTCACCTAGAAGAGACACTTCTGGACGTATCTGTGAGAAAGGTTTAACTGAGGAGGAAGACCCACTCTGGATGTTGATGACAGCATCCCAGGTCCTGGGGGTCCTGTACTGAGTAAAAAGGCACAGAAGGAAAAGCCTGTTAGGAGCCAGCGTTGATCTATCCCTGCTACCACCCTCCTTGACGTAAGCAGGCAGCCTCCTGCTGCCATGTCTGCCTATCACAGTAGAGTGACTCTCAGACTGTACAAAATCAACCTTTTCTCCTTTGAGTTGCATCTTGCCAGCTTTTTGGTTAGGGCAGTAAGAAGAACAATGGATGTGCCAATAGACATATTTTCCAATGAAATGAGAACCACCATAAAAGGAAGAGTTGTCTTTTTATGCAACAGACATGGCTTTCCTCCAGCTGGATGGATTAATCTACTGTTTCAAACATCTAGGTTAATAATATACATCGTTGACATAAAGAAGTGAAGAGCTGCTGTAGGATAAAAGCCAAGCTTTCCTGGGCCCTACATTTCGGTGTAGCATCTAGGATGCTATGAATGGCTCTTGATACACACATTCTTCTGTTGCCAAAAACGGGCCTTCCTATACAATGACAGCCAAGCAGACACTTAGCAACTTCCCCAACCATAGCTGGATGCAGTGATTGTCACGAGTGATGAAATATGATTAGCAAATTACAGCTCTGGTGTTTTATTTTAAGGGCACATAAAGAAAATGAATGGATTGAGCTGTTTTGCATTTTTCAGTTGAATCATTTAAAAACAAGTGGGTAATAGAGAAGGCAAGAATGATGGCTGGGAAAAAAAAGGCACAAATAACGTGCCACTTCACAGCCTATCAGCATAATTCATCCTTGCCTCCTGTCCCGAACTGTTGTGTGGTGTTGCTGTACATGGTTAAACAGCTGCCATGTATTTCTGGCATCTTTGTTTTAGTGCTGGATAAATTGGCCTGGGATTTTTTTTTTATTTCATATAGAAAAGCAAAAAAAAAAAAAAAAAAAAAAGAAAAGAAATGGGAGTCTCATCATAGTGTCACACAGTGTTGTCATAGCTAGTTAGATCACCTACAGGATTTGAGTAAAGGACTCAACTCATCTTGCAGGTGAAGGGTGTTTCCTGTCTTATGTCACATCTACTTTAAAATAAACTGCATTTTGGCAAAGCCCAGGGTCTGGGGGATCCTGTTAAGATCGTTCAAACACCTCATATAGGAAGCAGCATTAATGCCTTTTGTTTATGTCTTCAAATTCGAGATTTAGAATTCTTTATGTGTCTCCCTTGGAGTTGGCAGTGAAGCAAAATTCCATCAGCCCCTTAGTTCTCGTTGATACCACTGTAAAAGTAGAGGCACATTCCTTTGGAAATAAATTTGATCCTGAAACGTGACTGCTGAAGCACGTTTAAGAATACAGTATGTCTGCAATCTGAGGACTTGAAAGGCTGCCATGAGTTCGAGGCCAGCCTGCACTACACAGTGAGTCTTAGCTCAGCATGCGCTACAGTGTGAGACCTTGTCTCCAAAAACAATGAGAGAGGCATAGCTGTCGAAGGAAGGAAGGGAGAGGGGGGAGAGGAAGGGTTTTTAAGCATGTATTTCAAACAGTAAAGATATAGTACTCAAAATGACTATACAAGAATGGAGACAGGATTAGACTAGGGTGTGATTTTGAGTTCTTCTATATATCAAACCTAAGATTTGTGGTAAGTCATTTATCTTTACAGAAATAAAGAATTTGTAAGTGGATTACGAGATATTACTTTATGGCACAAGTGGATTAAAGGGCACGGTAACATCTGGTACATGATATTATGATTATGATTGGGGTTCAATGTTAGTTTTGCTCAAGTTGAATGCATAGCTAAAACTGGGTTATCAGTCAGGGTATTGAAGCCAAACCAACAGGAAATGCAGCAGCATTGATTAAAATGGTTTCTCTTTTCTGAATGTTTTTAAGTGTAAGTCTTCATTACCTAATATTAACCCTCTGAATGGTTATTAGGGAACTTGTGGGCAGGACAGAAAACATCAAAATACAGGAAGGTACAACAAATTCTGCAAGTAGAGGAAGGATGGGAAGGAAAGCCAGTGGCTCAGGCATATTGCTGACTAGCCCTCCCAATTAAATTAACCCATTTCTATTTTTCTGTATTTTACCACAACTTGCTTCCCCGGTGGCTACGTGGTATCTCCCTGACTCCACCTTCTTTCTCCCCATGTCTTTGTTTAGACTTCCTGTCTGGCTCTATTCTGCTCAGCCATTGGCCAACAAAAGCAACACATATTCACACCATATAGAAGGACACCCCACATCACTTTACCATCCAGTTTCTATCTTAGCTGTCCCCAAAGCCTTGGTCCCCAGTGTGTGGCAGTCTTGAGAGGCCATAGGAACTTTCAGAAGTAGAGTCCAATGGAGAGTCTTAGTTGCTTGGAAGTATGTCCTCCCAGGGAGCTGTCAGATTTGAAGTCTTCCTATCTCTTCCTCTTCGGTTCCTGGTCATGAACGGAATGGACTTTGTAGACACATGACTTTCTGCCTAGATGTGCCTACTCTCTGGTGCACCCAAAGCAACAAAGGCCAACTAATCAAGAAAACCTGCAAAACTACAATCCAAAGAAAATGTCTTTTCCTTTTTACGTAGACTATTTCAAATATTTTGTTTTAGTGATAAGAAATCATTTAACATATAACCCTCTGTCCTAAGTCTTCAATTTGTATTTTTTTTTCTGTTTAAATTTGTAAGCCCATCTTTAGTACCTCTTAGCCATCAATCTTCTAAATATTTTACATATTGTTGCTCATCTAAAATTACTTGCAAGAAGGATTGACCTTGTGCTCCCTTTACTGCCCCTTCCAACCCCCACACTGGAAAGGACAGGTCTTTCCTCCTTCATAAAATCTTGTTCCTGATGGCACACGCCTTTAATCCCAGCACTCGAGAGGCAGGTGGATCTTTGTGAGTTCGAGGCCAGCCTGGGCTACAGAGTGAGTGCCAGGATAGGCTCCAAAGCTACATAGAGAAACCCTGTCTTGAAAAACAAACAAACAAACAAACAAAACTTGTTCCAAACATCAAGCTCCTCTCCATCTTGTCTCTAACCACTATGCTATCCAGGCTTCCCGTCCTCCAGGATTTTGGGCTTCCAGAAGCCTGCTCCGTCTGCCAGGCTTCCCTACACCCTTGCATTTAAAATCCTAGATGCTTCTGTGACTTCATCTCTATCTTCCAAATTGCCCCCCCCCCTGCTGCTGCTGCCACAATACTTAGCCATGGTCAGAGTCAGGTCCTAGAGACCTGTCTCCTTTCTGGCATCCTGTCTTCCACATTAAGAGGTTGTCATCATCTCATTTCACTTGTCAACACCATGATGCATGGATCAGATATTCCCCTTTACTCTTTCATCTTGGCAGCACATAAGAATTAGTGTCTAATGACACAGTGGCAAAAAGTTAATGGAAATTTAATTGAAAAAGAAAACTACCAACCCAGCAGGAATTGAACATAGTGGCCATAACAGGAGGCAAGGCCTCCATCCACTGGGTTTTAGAGTTTAGTATAGCTTACTTGGTTATAGATAGGCATGGTGTCGGTAAACAGACGACTCTTGTATTTTCCCAGTATTACTTTGGTCAACAAAATGAAGAAAGGAAATGGGTTCCAATTTAAATGTCAGAGCTATCTACTGTGAGGATTCTGAACAGGGGCTTTAATGAAAATAGGATTTAATTTCCTGTAAATGTTTGAGTTCTTTAACCCTAATATATAGAAGTGATGAATATTTATACCAACAGAACGCATCTTCTTAGAATAGCTTCAGCCAGCCACAAACAAAAGAATTATGGGAGAATTTTTCTTTTAAGAATTTTATGGATTTTTCTAGAGGAAGTATCATTACTTGAATGTTGTACCTTCTTTCATATTTTTCTCCAAAATGTTAAAGTGTACAAAAAAATGTATCAAGTATACCTTTTTAAATAATATTTTTACTTAGTCTTTTAAAATTTCACACATGTATAAAGTGTAATCTGATCTGTCTATCCCAACTCAAGTACACTCTTTAGACAGTTCCACATGCCAGCAGCCGGCAGGGATTTAAACGACTGGCCTATTGTGATGCTTTTTTATTTTTAAAATGAATTGAGCTTAGCCAATATTTTATATCCAGATTAACCTAGTTTTCCTCCAGTCTCTGGTACCTAAGGGAAGCAGGGCTTCCCGAGTAAAGTAGGAACATTTCAGAACACAGTGAGTCAGAGCTCAGAATAAGCCTCAGCCCCTAACTTCATTGCTTCTTCTTTGTTTGGAGGCTTTTTCCTTTTGAGACAGCATGTCATTATGAAGTCCTCGCTGGACTATAACTTGCTGTGTAAACCACACTGGCTTTGAACTCACAGAGATGTAACCTCCTGGCAAGTGCTGAGACTAAAACCCTGCATGCCATTTGCATTTAGAGTATCTTACTATTTTCCTGTACCTTGTGACATGGCTCGTACAACACAATATGTGACCCTAACTTAAGTAAGCATCGAGTCACTGAAAATCCAGCATAAGATTCATAGAAACACTGCACTGCAAAATGCCAGAAACACTACAACTCAAGCCAATGGCATGGCCATCCTGAACCTTTCCTCTTACATTGGCAAGCTCTGACTAAAAGTTAAAAAAAAAAAAAAAAAAAAAAAAAAATAAGGAAAAAAAAAAAAGCCCATTGAAGATTCATTTTCAAATATCAATAGAGCCAGGATTGGTGGCACAAAACTTTAATATTAGCGTTCAGGAGGTAGAGGCAGATCTCTGTGAGTTCAAGGCCAGCCTGGTCTACATAGTGTGTTTCCAGGGTCAGTCAGAGATACAAAGTGAGACCCTTTCTGAAAATAATAATGATTAAAAAAAACCTAAATCAAAATGTCAACACATTTCTAAAAGCCCTCGATTTTTTTGTTCCTTTAAAAAAATATTTATTTTTATTTTATATATGAACATTTGCCTGCATGTTATGTATACCACATGGATGCAGTACCCTTGGAGACCAGAAGAGGGCAATGAGTCCCCTGAAACTGGAGTTACAGATAGTTGTGAGTGGTCATGTGGGTGCTAGGAACTCAACCCAGGTCCTCTGCAGCAAGCGCTCTTAACTGCTGAGCTATCTCTCCTATCCCTCAAAGTTATTTTTTTAAAGCTTAAAGGAAGGCCTTAATCCACAGTCATTTATAAATATCCTTGAAATAAACATCTGTGACACTAGCTGGTGATGGTAGAAAACCACAATTAAGGACACATCAAAAGAAAGAATATGGAGCTCATAAGTAAATACCCACAATTCCCCTGTGCTTTAGGTCATGTAGATAGCCAA
Organism: Phodopus roborovskii; assembly: GCF_943737965.1. NCBI lineage: Eukaryota > Metazoa > Chordata > Mammalia > Rodentia > Cricetidae > Phodopus > Phodopus roborovskii. The sequence continues at coordinate 17,726,011 of NW_026126482.1, read as the reverse complement.
TCTGAGACTGACAAAATGTTTCCAAGCTTAATGGTGAGTATTCAGAAGCCTATGTTACTGAAAGAGTAAAAATGGCTTTATGAATTGCTAATAAATAAAAAATAGGGTGTTAAATGCTTTAACTTCATCTTTAATTAATTGTATTGAAGCAGTACTAAAAATGAACTAATGGATTCAATGTCATTCTGGGCTGCAGAACGAGTCCAATGCCAGCCTAGGCAACTTAGTGAAACTTCAAGCTATCTCAGTGAAACCATCTCAAAATGAGAAGACAGGAAATATAGACAGATATAGGTAGCTCAGAGGTCCACACTTGCTGAGTGTGTACCAGGCCCTGGGTTCAGTCTCCCCTAGTGGAAGGGAAATGTGCATTTCTAGCTCTCTGCACCTGGGTCTCTTCTATTTATCCCAATGGTTTTCAAGAGCTTAGCATCAGAGCTTCTATTCCTACCTTGACAAAAATAATCCCTTGCATTCCTATACAGCCTGTCCATTTGGCTTAGCAGTCAAGCATCTACATAGTCTGGGGCAAACCGGTGTAAATCCCCACTCCATCATCTGCTGAGCAACTCTAGAAAGCTGCTTAGTGTCTCTGAGCCTCAGTTTCTCCTTCTGAAAAATAGAAATCCAGGGCCATCTACAGGTTGAAACGAAACGTGAGAAATACCCAGCACCGTGACTAGCTGCATGACTTTCATATCTGCAACACTAGTATCTGACAGACATAAAACATCAGGAAGGAAGGATTTACTTCAGCTCATGGTCTCGTAGGATTTACGTCTGTCATGCTCAGGTGGGTGTGGCTGAGCAGCTCAGAGCATGTGGTGGGGTCTGCTCCCATCACAATGTCAAGGAAGCAGGGACAGAAACCAGGACTAACTTCCCAAGACCTGCCCCAGGTGATCTACTTCTGCTTGCTAGGCCACACCTCCAAACGTTTCCAGAATCTCCAAAAATAGTGCCACCAGGTGAGGATGAGTGTTCACAGTATGAGGTCTTGGAGGACATTTCAGAGTCAAACAATGTATGTTTGAGTCCATGAAATGTGATGTCTGATCATTACCCTCATTCCTTTTTTTCATGCCTGACCAAATAGCTTTCTAGTCCCTCTAAGCCACTCCTTACTTCCCTTTGATCCTAATTCTCTCCCACCAGCTGTAAGTGGTACTTACAAATATCTGTAGTTTTCAGTTCAATTAAACGCCACTCACACTATGGGTTTTTTTCTCTAATTCTGCCTAGCGAGAAGATGCTTTCTACTTTCCCATGCACAAGGAACTCTTTACCTGCAGCCATCATGTGGAGACTGCAGTGTTCTACCTTAGGCATAACAACCTTGACACACACAGAATCATTGACATGTATGTCATGTATGTCATACTTCTTCCTTGGGAGAGAGGGCCTCAAGGATGCAGGTCATTCTCCATCCATGTGTGTCCTTCCTTAAGCACTCTGTGTTGAGCCTTGCCCTCAGTTACAATCAATAAACATGAGTTGAATTACTTAATTAACGTTTCTGTCCACTCAATATAAAATGTCTGCTTGAAGACAAAGGCCAGGCAATGAGAAGGCTCACTGGGTAATCAATGTTTTAATTTTCATGTATCCAATCAATGTCATATGTTACAGTAAATAAGGTGCTACTGTATATATCTGCACAGGACTATGGAATATCCCCTAGGTCTGCCCTCCCCACCAGAAACTTGGTGACTTTGGAAAAGTCATTACCCAACTCAGGAATTAAGACCCTCACCACTAAAAATAAGGGATGGAGTTGTGCCTGCGAGGTCTTCTGGCTGTACAAACCAGTGTCTCATACATGGAATTCTTGCTGCAAAGGTGTTTAAAAACAAAAGCCACATACACACAAGCCAACCAAAAATCTCAGCATGTGAGGCCATGCATCTGTTAATTAGTTTATCAATGCACAATTGGTACATGCACCCAAACACTGTGTTGTATATTATGGATGTATACAGTTTTAAGCTGTATAAAAACCCATATAGAACTCAAACCAACACAGAGATAAGAAATGCCAAGAAGCCACTATCTCATGCAAGGTAACAAAACAAGAGAAGGTTTTGCTATTAGGACCCAAGGCAGAGGTGCCCCAGTAAGTGAAACTGTTCACAGGAGCCACAGTGGCTCTCTGGGCGACATCGAGCTGGAAGGAATACTATAGCTCTCCCAGTCCTTTACAGTTATTCTTATTGGCTAAGCCTAGCTATAAAATGTTCTGTAATGTTGTCTGGAGATGCTGCCTGTGAGCTTTATGCTGCAGGGTAGAAAGCAGAGCCAGTGAGAAATGGGGCCAAGAGCAGCCTGACCACGAGCCAACCAAATGGTCTTGGAGCTAGCCTCAGAGGTGACTTTTCTGGTGGGGAATTTCTCTGGTTTGTGAGTCCTTTGAGGGTCCTTATGCCACCTCTAGCCATTGTACCTTGCTGTAAATACTGATGCTTTGGGGTCACCGACAGGCAGTCTTGTCAAAATGGTTAGAACGTGAGGTGTCATCCACAGGCTCATGTGCTGAATGCTGATGTGTGGTTGGCAGCCCTATAGTGGAAGGTTGTGAGACTTAAGAGAAGTCTAGAGGATAGATACTGGTCACTGCAGATACTGGCCATTGAGAGTAAGCTTATGGTTTATGACCTGACCTAGGTTCTAGCCCAAGTGTATCTCTCTCTCTCTCTCCCTCCCTTCCTCCCCTCCCTTTCCCCTTCTTCTCCTTCCCACCCTCCCTCTCTCTCTTTTGTTCTCAGAGTCTACCTCTGTCATGTTTCCACATCAAAGTCACACAGGAGTTGTGATGCAAAGGCACTGGCAAATAATGCTCAGCAGTAAAGTTTCCAGAATTGTTATCAGAATGCTTCTCGACATCTGTTACATGTGCCCATAATTAGTGCTTTCCCAGTACTGTACAACACAGGCTGGAGCATCAACCCATTTCCCTGAAAGGTCTTTGATCTCCTTGGCTTATGCCATTTAGCATTCTGCTGCAAGCTATGAGTACAGTTAGCCTTAGCAACAGACCATGTCCCAGGGACCAGCTCACTGGCTGCTGGGCACTGTAAACTTAGGTTCCTTCCCTTTTGTTTCCTGATGACATTCAATCATCAAAAGTAGGAGTCATGAAGCACACAGAGAAATGGTGCCATAAGCGCATTTAACACATATAAACACAGTTACATCTACCCCAAGAAGATAAAGTGGGGGGCACACAAGGCAGGAACCAAGGCTAGAGAGGAGGATTTTCCATTTATGTCCATGCCGCTACCAGCCATTTCACTCTCTGAACAAATGCCACATCTAAATAAAGCAGGTGAGAGCTGTGAATCTGCTCTGCCCTGAATCCATCTTCACTCGGGGTTAGTGGTTCTCAACCTGTGGGGTCAGATATCCTGCATATCAAATATTTACATTATAATTCATAACGGTAGCAAAATTAGTTAATGAAGTAATTTTATGGTTGGGGGTCACCACAACATGAAAAACTGTTTTAAAGGGTCACAGCATTAGGAAGTTTGAGAACCGCTGCTGGGTTATTTCTCAGAACCCTTTGGTGAGACACTAATGTTCAAAAGATATGGTGCTGTAAAAACTAAATACTGTGTATTCGATCTTAACGACACAGCTCCTTTCTATATCCCATCAGCTGTGTGGCATGAAAACTATATGGGCTGCATGAAATGAGGAAGTTAAGACTTTATAACCAATGTTAAAAACTATCCCTCTGACACAGGGCCAGTGCGTAGACCCTGGGGCTGAAGATCTGACCAAGAGGTCAGCACTCCCGCAGACATGGGCAAAGGGGGGGAGCTTCAGTCTTCTAAAGTGTGAGAGTCAGCCTAAACGTTCTAACTCATTATGGCTGCAAGGCATACCCTCATATGCTGTGTAACCTCAGGGCTATCCCCAGAATGCCCAGGCGCCTGTTCAAGACTCGCCACAGGAAGAAGTTAGTTACATTTGTCTTGCCTGTCCTGAGGGAAAGATCACCTCTGGTGGGTCACAGTCACCTTGCTCTTCTCACAACACTTCCTGTACTTTGAGTTTTCTCTTGGAGGAAACTGGCACATCTGAATGACCAACAGCACGAGCTGGTGCTCTGGGGACAATATTAAGTAAAATATAAGACTCATTTAAACACATGCACAGCAGCACCGAGAGTGTGGGCATGATAACAGAGGTGGCAACCGGGCAGGTAGCTCACACAGAGCGGACGCACTGAACAAAGGATAGCGTCTGTCTAAGGCAGGACACAGTGGGTGGCTTGTGATTCTGTCATGCTACTCAGACAAATGCACAACTGAAGACTTATGAATTGAGCCAGGCATGGTGGTGCACACCCTTAATCCCACCCAGCACTGAGTGGCAGAGGCAGGCAAAGCTCTGAGTTCAAGGCCAGCCTGTTCTGCAGAGCAAGTTCCAGGACAGCCAGGGCTACACAGAGAAACCCCATCTCAAAAAAAAAAAAAAAAAAAAAAAAAAAAAAAAAAAAAAAAAAAAGCTTAAGAATTGAGCTGTGGATGTAGATCTGGAGTTGAAGTTATCATTCACTGGGCCCTGAGTATGATCCCTAGCATTGTGAAATAAACAAAACTTGGAGTTATTTCTAAGATTGTTTCCCATGACTGAGTCATAAATGATGGAGAACAACTGAATTTCTTTTCCTGTATCTGAGCTGTCCCTCTTATAGACTGGGCCATGATGTCTGCTTCATTCTTCTCATCAAAGACATAGAAATAACTCCAGTTACTGGTGACACATTAACCCATGCCAAAAGGCTTAGATCTAAGAAGATAGCCAAATTCTCAGAACAGATCCGTGTGGATCTGTTCATCTCAGAGATGTCCAAACTTCATATTGTCAGGACGCACACAACAGTGTGAATTTCACTTTAAACAACAACAACAAAAATAATCTACTATATCAGGAGAAGAATTCCCCAACCTTCATTTGAGTTTAGAATGCCTAATCCAAGCTGCTTCAGCTTCCTGATCTCAACAGGGTAATATCCAAAATACACATGAGCCACCAAGCCAGCCAGGAAAATCACGTGCCTGCTTCCACCGTCTGCAAAGCTGCCATTAGCAACAAGCTACACTCCCACCCACCCACCCACCCCCCACCCCTGCCCTCTCTACTTTCCACAGCACTGCCCTTCTCTAACACGCCAGGCCAATGCTGAGAAGGAACTCAAACCACAAAGGACCAAAAAGCAAATATTTCTGCCCAAAGCTAATGTAACAAATTACACGCAAGATCTAAACTGCAAGAACCTTTTAAATGGTGCAAGTCTACACAAACACACAGCATCCCATTTGCCAAGATTTAAAAATTAAATTAAATCTCAGCAGAGGACTCCTCTGGGACTTACAGAATCAGGGTCCTGGTCCTAGCAGAGCCACAAGCTCCCCTGCTCCCCCAAAGCAGTGATTTTCCCCACTGGGTTTCTGCTGTCTGTCTACGCCCTGCATACAGAACTGTGCACACATACAGAGCCTACACAGCTTCAGGTAAGACAGGTTTCTGTACACGATCAGAGGCTCATCTGCATGGCTTCCAGCAAGTGCCCAGTTGCAGTCTGGGTCTGGGATGGCTCATTTTGACCATCAACTTGACTGAATTGGAATTACTGAGGAGGTACACCACTGGTCATGTCAGCGAGAGTATTTCCAGGAAGATTTAACCGAGGAGGGACTGGACTGAGTAACCCCATCCCTTGGCCTGGAGTCCCAAGACAAGAAAAAAGAAAAAAGAGAAAGCCAGCCAAGCTCCAACATTCATCTCTCTGCTTCCTTTTCCACCCAGATGTGAGAGGTCCTGGCTACATGCTTCTCCTACCACCAGAGTCCCCTGCCCTTGTGGACTAGACCTACTCAACTGTGAGCCAAAAGCAACCCTTCCTGCCGGGAGCGCCTTCTACCTACTACAACTTTGCTGTGTCACATGTATGACTACGCAGTCTGCCCATGGCACAGAGCTGAAGCCCCGTTCTCCTTCCGCCAGAAGCAAGATCACATCTATCCAGCAGGATGGGCAGTTGCACATGGGTGACATCGCCTCTTGGGTCAGCAGGTTCTTAGGTTCAGAAGGGGAACATTCAAACGCTCACTAGGAGCCCCATGCCTATCTGGGAACACACCAGCTATCAGAGTTGAGGCTTTCCTATGGAAAACCAGATGAGAGAAATATGTGGACACAGCTGCCTTGGAAGGAGGCACCTTCATGATGAGCATCTGTGGTTAGACCCTGGAAACCAGCAGACATATTGGATTGCGGCTGCCTTTGCCCACGGCTATATTACCTAGCATTCAACCCAATTCTCTATTTCCTGCTCCTTCGATTGTGGCTGCATCCCCACGCAGCAGTGGAGACGAAACCGAAGAAACCCGTTTAGAGAAAATAAGTGCAGTGGGGAAGCCAGCCATGTCACTCTGGAGCCAACCCGCCACATCTGGCTTTGTTTTGCTCACACACTCAGCTGGACACCAGGCAGCAGTGAAGTCACATTTTGAGAACTTGGAGAAATACAGATATTGTAAAGCCAGAATGTGCCATCGGTTCTGTATCAGTTTCTCTTCTGATTTTCCTTATGTTTTGACTTCAAGTGGGATCTTGGATACATCTTTTCAGCCCTGCCCTTCAGTAGGGAGGTGAGTTACCGTTAGTGATGGATAGCTTGCTTTCATGGATGATATGGCTCCAAACATCCCCTTGAAAAATCATGCTGATAGTTGGTCGTCCAGTGCCTGGGGAAAGCAGCAGGATCATGGCCACCAGAAGACTGTGACCAAATCCAGATTCAAATGCAGCAGGCCAGCAATGAGATAATCCCAAGGCACACAGGCACAGGGGCAAGCCACAAGCAGGCATTCACACCAACATTTGGAGCTATCAACCAACCATTTGAAAAAAAAAAAATTCCGTAGATTCTAAATGTTTCTAAACAGAGGCTGATGAAGAGGGGAATGAAAAGACAAAGTAAGAGTGGAAAGAGTGGATGCTGTAAAGGGTCTGGGTCATATTGGACCCGTTTCCTTTCCACCCACAGCTACTTAATAAAATAACCACTCAGAGACTGACTGTGTATTTATAATTGTTTTAACCAATGGCTTAGGCTTCTTACTGACTATCTATCTCTTAATTATTAACCCATAACTATTAATCTGTGTATCTTCCCATGACCTTATCGTACCAGACAATGCCTGGGCATCTTACCTTCCTGGTGACTACATGGCGTCTCTCCTTTGGCCTCTTTGTTTGGAATTACCACCTAGCTAAATCCTGCCTGTCCATTGGCCAAAACAGCTTTTTTCATAACCAAGAAAAGCAACACATATTTGCAGCATCCAGAAGGACCTCCCATATCAGTATGCCTAGCTCCCAGGCATCAGCCATTACCAGGAAATAAATATTCAGGATTGTACCCTTACAATGAGTCATTCTATTCCTTCCTGTACTTTCCTGATTTTCTACAATAAATAAATGGCTTCTGATAATAAGAAGTGTTCTCATTTGCTAAATGTACTTGCTTCCTAACTTCTGATAGTTGAATGTTTGAACCATGGGTTTGGAGAGGAAAAAATATAATTGATTCCTGGTTTCAGAAAACAAGAGTTGAGATTTCAGAGAGTAAAGGGGTTTTGAAGGGGTTTGTCTAACTCCATTTGGTTCCTGAGTTCTAAAGGAATCATAGGGATAGTGAAAGGCAAAGCAGCAAAAGATGCCTAATGGAACTAAAACCCTGTCATTTATCTCTGTTTATGTGTAGGTGTATTTGCCTGCTTGTCTGTATGTGCACCACATATATGTGTGAGTGATAGAAGAGACCAGAAGAGGGAGTCAGAATCCCTGGAACATACTTACATGGGTGTTGGGAAGTAAATTTGGGTCCTCTGCATGAACGGTAAGTGCTCTTAACCAAGGAGCCATCTCTCTGGCCCTCTTATATTGAATTTTTAATAAACTACCTTTTCCTTCTACCCCCTACTTACAAACACCAAATATACTCTGATGTATATTCAGAGTAAGTTCTGAAGTGATGAAGTTTATAGCCTATATGTATGACAAAACTTTGTTTCGTTTGCTTCTTTTTTTTTTCCCTTTCCTTTTGGTTATTTTAAGATTTGTTTGTTTGTTTGTTTGTTTGTTTGTGTTTAGTTTTAGTTTTTTGTTGCTGTTGCTGTTGCTGTTGCTATTGCTGCTGGTGATTGGTTGGCTTTTTGCATGGGGGATTGAACAAAGGCCAAGGTATCCCTCTGGCTAGGAAAGGGCTCTACTGCTAAACTGTCTCTCCAGTCCTCTATTTATTTTGAGAGGTCTACTTAAGTGGCCCAGGCTAGCCTTGAACAGGCTTTAAACTCCTGGTCTTCCTGTCTTCATTTCTTAAGTACTAGGATTGCAGAAACTCCCTTGGAGACTAGAGGGGCATTAAACCCCTGGAACTGAAGTTACAGGTAGTTATGAACCATCCAATTCAATTTCTAGGAATTGAACTTGAGTCCTCTGCAAGAACAGAAAGTGCTCTCAACCACCAAGCCATCTCTCTGGCTTCTTAGATCCATTTTTAATGTTAATCTGTGTCTTCCTAAATATTCTTTCAGTGAAATAACGGTCTGAGAGACATAGGCAAAAACATGAAAAAGCATGGCTTTTTGGCATCAACCACCAAGGCTTTGGGCAAATTAGAGAAAACTAAGTTCTGGCTAGACCCGGATGCTCTATGCCAAGAAACTAAAACCTGTCAAAAACCTAGGATGTGACCATTTTATATATAGTACTGAAGACAGATATCTTCGCTGTCAAATGAACAGAGTATGGTTACTATATCTCATGAAAAGATTTAACCAGAGAACCAGAATTGTTTTCGGTGTAGAAGTAGAAGGTGAGATAGAACCTTCTGGAGTCTTTTCCTTCTTTAATACCTTCCAAATATTTCTGGACATGCATCCATCTTGGACTCATTTTATGTTCTCTGGGGTATTTCATGGCTGTCAGTTAGGTTTGGATGGACAGCTCAGAAACCCATTATGCAGCTTATGGAGAACCTCACAGTTTCCCACAGCAATACATTCATCCACTCTTGGGACCAACAGTCAGTGCTGCCAACATCTGTTCCAGAGGATGGCCACATTACTCATTACACAGCAACCCCAACTCAATCTATGTAAAAGGAAAATGTCATCAAGGTCAGCAACTGTCTTGGAGAAAAAGAACTCAGCTAGCCTCAAAAGACAACAAGATCTGACCAGTGCCCTATACTACCATGAATTAACTGCCCTTGCTGTTCCGAAAAGTGGCACAATTGATACTTACGGGAAATACTAGCTTACTACAGACTAACAAGGCTCAGCACTGCACACTCTCTGCCACGACTCTAAGACATCATGCTTCCCAAGCAAGTGAAGAATGACAAAATAGGAGGAAGGAAGGCTGATCGCTGGACTAGGACACCCAGAGGCCCTAAGAATCTTCATTTAAGTAACAGCAGTCAGTCCCTGTTCACAGGAACCAAATGTTCTTCGCAACAGCCCAAAATCAGTCTATTGCTGTGAAGAGACACCATGACTACAGGAACTCTTATAAAAGAAAGCATTTAACTGGAGCTGGCTTACAGTTTCTGAGGTTCAGTCCATTATCATCATGGAGGGGAGCATGGCATCATGCAAGCAGACATGGTGCTGGGGAAGGAGTTCTACATCTGGATATGCAGGTAGCAGGAAGAGCTAGAGCCTCTGGGCCCAAAAGTCCCAAAAGCCACCCCAGTGATATACTTCCTCCAACAAGGCCACACCTCTTAAGCCTTTCAAGTAGTGCCTCTCCCTGGTGACCAGCATTCAAGTCCATGAGCTTGTGACCTGGGGAGAAGGAGCATTGTTAGTTAAGGCACCACAAGCCCCATTAGAAAGGTGCTGTAGTTCCCATCTTCCAGATGAGAGGCGTCAAGTGGAAAAGATGAGATCGTTTTCCTAGATCTCTCAAATAGAAAATGATGGAGTTGCGTTTCCAAGTTCAGTATCATCCCTGATCTTTCAATCACTGTTTAAAAAAAAAAAAAAAGTCCATCCAAATAGTGACCAAAGGGAGTTTGGACAGAAAACATTTAAGAATTCAAAGAAACTTAAGGTCTGGTTTGTCCAGTGATGTTCTGCGTAAGTTATCAAGGTCATTTCTCATGCTACTGTTTACAATTTCTTTAATGTAGAGACATAGCAGAACAAACACCTAATGTGTTTCTTAAAGGGTCTCCTGCTAATTTCTGGACATGAAAGTCTCCCCAGAACCTCATCAGCATAAGGCCAACTCTGTGTCAACACAGGATCCACTAGCCGAGAAAGCCTGTCTTTCCCAGGTCCTTTAGGCTTGTGTTGAGTTGGGCAACCAATGTTTTCATCAGCAGCCAAGCTTCACCCTTCATAGCCTTCCTCACCTACTCCACGTTCTGAGCTCTTGAATGCCAACAGGAGACTTTGAAAACTGAAAATGTTCACCTTCGTGGGCAGTTCAATCAGATGTAGAACACACCTCTGGGTGTGGGTGAAGGCCTTTCCAGAGAGGGTCCATTGAGAAGGGAAGACCCAGCAGCATCATTTATGGGCTGGAGTACCACAGTGAATAAAAGAAGGAAGCAGAAAAAGGCTAAAGAACTGTGGGATTCCTCTCTCTCTCTCTCCCTCTCTCTCTCTCCCTCTCTCTCTCTCTCTCTCTGTCTCTCTCTGCCCTGATTGTGGCCATCATGTTAACACCCGCTAACACCATTCCTTCCCTTCAACAATGGGCTGCATCCCCTCAAACCAATGAGGCCAAATTAACCCTTTCTTCCTTACATTGTTTTTGCTGGGTAATTTGTCACAGCAGTGAGGAAAGATACTAAAACAGAAGACCCATAAAGTTCAGACCAGGGTACTACAAGTTCCCATCAAGCCAACTAGCACTTGGCTGTGTCAGGGGCTTGGTATTCTGTTATTTGTTCTCATCCGTCCTTGGAGTCCTGTCCCCAGTGTGACTGTCACAGAACGTTTACCTTGTCTTATGCTTGGCAACCAAGTTAACTAGAGACTATATAACATCATCTCCACTTTGAGGCCCCTTCACCTACATGAATCCCTCCTCTCCCTAGCCCTCCACCTTCCCTATCATTCAACATCCCTCTCAGCACTCCTTTCTGAAGCCAGCCCTGGTGCTTCCTTCCTCCTTTGAAGCTTTCCTTATTTGTATCTTTCATTTGGCTCCCGAGGTCCACTGCCAAGTATTTCCCATCTCCCCCTCGGGTCTTCTTTTTAATATTTTAAATTGTACAAACCACAGTGTGGATTATCTCTCTTCATGCACACATCCTGTCTACTCGCAGCATTGGGTGTCCTCCAAGGTTCTGTCCTTTCCCATCTGCTCATCTCACTTTCTAGTGACTCCCTTGGATCGATTTCTCTCACTTGCACAACACCATGAAGGCTTCCACAGTCTTGCCCAAGCCCCATTCAGGGGCCATTGGCCTAACGACTCTTTCCATCTCTCCTAATCATGCCAGATGCCCACTGTTTTTCAAGGCTGCCTCCAATTCCCAGGAAGCATTTTGCAATGTACACAGCTCAATAATTATCTTCATTTTCTAGATTTCTTTGAAACAAATCTGGTGTGTGTGTGTGTGTGTGTGTGTATGTGTGTGTGTGTGTGTGGGCATTCATATAAAACAGTGCATACATGAAAGTCAGAGGACAATTTGCAGGAGTTGCCCACTATGTCAGTCCCAGGGATGGAACTCAGGCCATCAGGCTTAACAGGAAATGCCTTTACCCATGGAGTCATCTCCCTGGCCCTGAGTTTCTACAGGATTCATGCCTGTGCAAACAATTGAATTCATTCACATCTCCTGTTCCTCTAAAGACAGTGCCTCAGGGCAACAACCACATCTTCATCTGTGTGTTTCTCTGGCACAGTGAAGGGTATTTGGGATGCTTTTGCAACATGCTTGCCATCTCCCCTTTTAGAGTTAAAGCACTGGGACTGGAGAGATGGCTCAGTGGTTAAGAGTGCTGGATGCTCAGCCAACACAAATGGCGCACACACACACATACACACACACACACACACACACACTTAATTAATTAATTAATTAATTACATTCTATAATAATAATAATAACAATAATAAGTCCTGAAAAAAATAAGAGTTAATATAATTCAAGAATTGGGTTTTGAATGTGGCAAACAATAATCATAGTTGCAAACACAAAAAGGAAAAGCCAAACTTAAATCCTTGGAGAAACAGGTTTTGTATACTTACAAATCTCCTTTCACAGGCCACCAAATTTGAAGACAGTGCAGAGAGCCCCCAGCTTCCCAGGGTTGTTTCAGTTCCTTATTTAAAGAGCCAAAACAGCACCTTGAAAGAGGCTGTCTGGATCCTTTTTCAGCCTGCACTTTGCTAAGTACAAAAACACATGAGGCCGAGCAAAGCAGACCCGATGGAAGCTAGTATGCCCAGCCTCCTTTCAAAGCAGCGCTTAAGACTGCCGCTAGCATCTAACACGACACCGCTCTCACCTCTGTTCTCCAGCCAAGAACACTGGCCCGCTCAGCACCTTCTGAAACCTAAGTGGCTGGAATCCAAGGCAAACATGAAAGAGCAGGTGAATCACAGCAGCGAGAACCCAGCAACTGCCATTGTAATCCAGGGAGCTCCGCCACAATGCAACAGGGCAGGGAAGAACTTGCAGTGAGTTGGATTTGGGACTGGTTCAGCCTTCAGCCTTGTGAGGTTAGGTCTCCGTTAATTGATGATAAATTCTTCTCTTGCCTCTTGCTCTCCTGGATTAGAGGGCTAGGCTTCATGTTAGAAATGAGGCATCCCATTCCACACACGCACACCCTTCAACACAGCCTCCATGGAGATGACAGCAAAAAGCCAGCAACCTAATCCTACTACTCAGGAGGCTGAGACAGCTGGTCTATATTGTCAATACCTGGCCAGCAGGGCTACCTAGCACATAGTCTCTCAGAAGCAAAAACAAAAATAAACAAACAAAAAGGCTAACAACCCACATTCTCAGATGTTCTTCCTTGTGAATTAAGCTCAAAGGCACAAAGAGCCATTTGGGATTCTATCTAGCAACCATGACAGTCTTGATATAATCACTTCAGAAGACTCTAAGGAAGGAAACCTAAGATAAGGACGTGCCATAATCAGCATCAGGTTTTGTGTCTTACGTCCTACCAGCAGCAAACTAGAGGAAAAGACATTAACTCTTCAATTAGTCATTGGGTTAATCATTGGAGGTCCTGATGTCTCTCGAATGGTGATAGAGTCCTGAGAATTTAGAACTTCAACTTGTTGACTTATTCAGTAAATATGGAGGAAGCATTTACGGTTCTAGTGTCAGTGTGAGTCCTGAGATGTAGAAATCACTAACATGGGAGTAGTCTCTGCCCTCCGGCAGTCTATGTTTTACCAAAAGGAAAGAGCCAATTAAAGAGTGAACAAGGCAGAAAAACTATCGATGCTGCGCTAATCTGATCTTGAGTGTTCCCTAAAGGGCCACATGTACAAGGCTTAGTCCCTAGCCTGTATGCTACTGAGAGGCTGTGAGACCTTGAGAAGGTAGGGCTGAGTTGTAGAAAGTTCAGTCATTGGGTCCATGCCACTGAAGGAACCACTGGGCCTTCTGTCTCTCTTTTCTTGTCAACTGCAAGAAGGTAAAAATTTTCCTGTCACATACTTCTACCATGATGCACAGCTTGGCCACAGGCCCCAAAACAACAAAACCAAGTGACCACGGACTGAAAACTATGAACCAAAATAAACCTTCCCTCTTTATACGTTAATTGCCTCAAGTGTTTTGTTTCTGTTTTGTTTTTTTCTAGTAACAGAAAGCTTGCTAACATAGACGGTGATAGGAACTGTGGGGGAAAATAGACAAAATTAAGAAGATGAAAGAGGGGGAGTGTGGATTGTTGACAGGTTTTCTAGAGAGCCTTACGAAAGAGATAATATTGCAGGAGGATCTAAACAGAGACCTATAGAACCGTGGAGCAGCTTTTGAAAGAAAGGGAGCAGGAATATTAAAAGCTATGGGCAGAAGAGGGATTGATATATTTGCCAAATAGCCGCAAAGAGGAGAAGAGCATGTTAAAGGTAGAGAAGGAGAGGGGCTTTTCCAAGAGAGGTGGGAAGCCATAGCACAAGCGGCCTTGAGAACATTTTCCTGGAGGAGGCATATCAGCCAAGACCCTGTCAGAAGCCAGAGACACACCAGTTATTTCAACAATGCTAATTTAATGTAAAGTAAGTAAATAAATAAATAAAATTCTTCACCCTAGTAACTGAAAGGATAGAAAAAGAAATCCAAGATTCCTTTGAGGTAATTAGGGTGCCTTAGAGGTAAGGAAACAAGAGGAAGGTATTAGATTATCAAAGTTAAAAGCTCAGGAGAGAATCGCACAGTGTTGGAGCCCAGACATCAGAGAAGGTGATGCTACCATTGTGCCCAAAGAAGTACCATGAGGCCACTTCTACAGTGAGGGGGAAATTGAACAGATTGCCACTTTGGTGGTGAGATGGCTAGGTTAGGGTACTGTTCACAGGAGCTACAGGCCAACAGGAAGTCCACAGAAAGCAATACAGGAAGGCACAAAACCCTGATTCCCCCCTCCTTCTAGCAGCCTTGCTGCTGAGCCCAACTTTGTTAGAGTCTGCAAGCCAAGAAGAAATGGGGGTCTCAGGTTTTCAGTATTGAGCTCCAGCAACATAAAACCTTGTTTAGAAGCCTAGGTTTGGAGTTGAGAGGCAGTAATGTCATAAGTGATACTATTGGAATAAGCCGAGAAGGCTCCAGAAGATTTTTACACAAGAGCATAATAAAGGCTGACTCAGTCTTGACAGCTGTGAAGAGGGCAAGAGGTGGTTGGGTTTCTGTATTATAGGAACCCTGTTGATTAAAAAAAAAGAAGAAGAAGAAGAAGGATCAAGGGTCACCCCCACACTGTAGCCTGAGTAAGGAAATGTGATGTAGAAGCATTCTTAAGAAGGAACAGAGTGACCAGGAGCAGCTCTAATTGCTGGGGAGCAATTCAAGTAGATACCCAACAGTCTAGATCAGGATAGTGTATACTTGAGACCTACCCAAGCGTACAGAGACAGGATTAGATGAGGTCACCAGCACTGTGTCAACACAGCTCAGCATGGGACATGGCTAGGAATAATATCTGGAGTCAGAAGGATGTGGATTTGAATTTCAGAGTCAAGTCAGCCCTTGCTGGGATTTGAATGGAAAACGCTCCCCCATAGGCTCATGTGTAATAACTGTTGGTATCCAGTCGGTGGCACTGTTGTGAAACTTTCAGAAGCTGGAGCCTGGCTATAGGAAGAGTATTGCAGTAAATAAGGATCAGGATAAACAAATAGGCCGAATAGATGTTTATTCAGGGAGAAATAACTTACAACCTAGACAGATGAACACCAGGAAATTCAACCCGATCCTCTCCTGTCCTAGTCACGCCAGAAAGAGAGCGCCTTCCTGGCCCCCTCCGACCTCCTTCCACAGGTCACTTCCGCCAATGGCTCCACCCCCAATGGGCGTGGTCAGTGCCACAGAAGGACTATCTCACTACAGAAGAGCATCACCAGGAGAGGGCCTTGGGGATTTGAGGCACATAGCTGCATTTCTTCCTGTTCTCACTCTGCTTCCTCAAGCTCCTCCCACCAAGCCTTGCTCCCTGAAGTTGCTTTTGTCAAAGTGACTAGGCTGAACCTATGTGAGGAATAAGTGCAAGCATAGAGAGAAATCTCTTACGTCGGTGCCTGCCATGAACTTCTAGAAACAGAAACCTTTTGTCATTCTCATATCATTATTAGTCAAAGTTAATGCAAGCCTAGAAACCAAAATCTAGACTCGAAAGGCTCAAAAGTAAAGAAAACTAAATTGTACTGTACTGCCAGTTTGCTCATCACCGCTGTATCTATGACATCTTACACAAAGTCATTTCGAAGCCGTATCTCTGAACCTGTGTAGCTCTCTATCTCTCATGTTATGCAGCTATTTCCTCTAAATTGAGACATTACTTCATGGAGAGAGGAGAGAAGTCTCACAAGGCCATTTTCTCAGCTTATAAAGCATTAAGCCATTGATGAGGGAGGGGACTTCTCAGAGGACTTGTAGGCAAGAT
Organism: Phodopus roborovskii; assembly: GCF_943737965.1. Taxonomy (NCBI): domain Eukaryota; kingdom Metazoa; phylum Chordata; class Mammalia; order Rodentia; family Cricetidae; genus Phodopus; species Phodopus roborovskii. The sequence goes on along the minus strand of NW_026126482.1, from coordinate 17,709,845 downwards.
GAACAGGGGGCTCCCTTCCAGGAATACACCTTTTGAAGGCCTTCTCCCATGCTGCCAAGGGCTTTTCAGTGATGCAGCTGCCTGTAGTCAGCCATGCTCCTGGTTAAACTCTTCACTCAGATTCCCTGATCTACCAAGTTAGACAGGGGTGGCATCATTTCTTTGGTCTGTCGTTGATGTCCTGTATGAAGTATAAATGTTTATTCACTCCTCCCCAGAAAAATCTCACACAACATTTCAACACACTTATTTGGGGACAACTGTAGATCTGTTCCGGTAGGAAGCTCACCAGCCTCCTATCCTAACCCTCTTTCTCCCAGGTGCCTAGCTTTGTTTCCTTTACCCCAGCTTTAAACCCCTATATAACTCAGGCATTTTGTCTGCTCCCATTCCTTGACTCAGGCTGCCTCTCTTGGTCAGTGGCTCCTCCCTTCGTCTCCCTCCTCCTCACACAGTCTGATTTTGTCTGCCAGTCATGTCTGGTCTGGACTCTTCCCTCTGCCTGCTTATTCCCCTTATCCACAGTAAAAATCTTCTCCATACTTTAGGAGCAGTTATGTGTCCCTCCTTTTATTTCATGTTGTCATTCAATCAGCAAATCCTTTAAAATACCCAAACCCGATCGTCATGCAAGCCAGAGAGAGCAACAGAAACTTTGCCTGCGGATGAACTCTTAGGACACGGGGTTGCCAGTCACATGTATACTGGGTAAGCTCTGGATGAGTCAAAAATAAACACTGTGCTGTGAGGACTCAGGGTCTCCAGTTCAGGGTGCCACTCCCTACAAGCCAGCCTGGGAACCATGTCCCTCCTCTGTTGAGAGCTGGCCTTCCAGTCTTCACATGGCAAGGCCTTTCCTTCCAAGAGCTCAGCTCCATGGTTACGTAAGGTTCTCCCGTATTCCTGGGCCAAGAACTGAGTCAGCTGCCTGTTTGCATAGGTCAGTTCAGGAAACCAAACCACATGGCCCAGGAAATACAGGGAGTGAGAGGAGCAGATGAACCTGCTGGGAGCTCTGTCCTCAAGGGCAGCCAGCACTCAGCCTTCTGACCCCGTGTGTGAAACCCAAGCTTCTCTGCAGGTCAGCATGGAGGAGCTTTGGATGAAGTCTCTCCATGACTACCTTGTTGGGGATCAAAACTGTTCACTTGGCTCTTTGACAAGCTTTTCCCACACAAGCATCCAGTGCCTTCGCCGTATCAAAAAAAAAAAAAAAAAAAAAAAAAAAAAAAACCTCACTGTCTAAAGACTCCATTCCAAGCAGCTGTTCCTGGATGCTAAGAGGGAACCTTCTAGAACAGCTGATCTCAGCCTGGCTGAGTCAATGCCTCTGGAGGTGGGCCCAGGGAATTGAGACTGTTTTGAAGTCCTTCAAGTGTTTTGGGTCGTGTATTTTAGAACTCACCATTGTAGGTTCCCAGTTCTCTCTAGGAGACTGAAGCTGGGCTGGGCCTTGTGAGACAACAGACATGATGATCACTGGGAAGTCCATCTTTTCTTCCCTCCCTCCCCCATCCCTGACAGCAGGAACAGGATAGACCACATCCCTAACCTTAGTCTCTCAACCTCAATTTAGCTGATGCTGGGTCACACCTGATATACCACTGTCGATACCTGCACCAAAGTCCAGCCCTGGAGAAAACTGTAACAAAGCCAGAGGTCTTAAAGGGCTGGTGGCAGACCCCAAGCCTTTTAGAAAGGACCTTGCTGCAAAAAAAAAAAAAAAAAAAAAAAAACCAGGGCGGAGAAAGAAAGACAGAGAATGCCTTCCTACTTGGGAAGAAGCACCTGCCAGATGGAATGCCTTATATGTTGTTGTTATTTTTCTGCCATGGACTGAGGAGCTTGCCTTTCGAGCACCCTAGAAGCCATATTTGGGGTGATAGAGAAGCCAGGCACCTGTAATTCCGTGTGGAGACAGGAAGACTCCTGGAGCCTTCCAGGCAGGTCCTGAGCAGCGACCATCCAGTGTGCACACTCATGCACCGCACACACACACAGAGGAAGCAACTTCTGGCTTGCTTGACTCTTTGAATAGACTCATGGTCCCAGCAACACTTTCCTCAGAATGAGCAAAAGTCCGCTGAAACTAGGAGACCCATTGGCATGACGCCAGGCTTTACTTGTCTGCCACTGCTTGGTTTAAAATAACCTGACAGAGGTGACCTAGTCATCATACCTGTTTAGAGAAACAATTAACGCCGGTTCTTCTTGCTGAACAGGGATTTCATACCTAGGAATGCAGAGAGAGATCCGCATGTGTGGAGAGCTAGCAAGCCTCCTCCCTTCCTTTCTCTGTACCTCAGTTTCCCTGCCTGTCACACAAAGATAGCAAACTAGGACATCCAAACTCCACTCACACACACTAAGTTGAGGGGAGCCTCAGCCACCCCCATTCTCAACAATTCCCGTTTCCCTCAACACTCACTCACCAGCCCCTCCCCCCTCCCCCCTTTTTTTATTCATTCCCGAAAGCTTCTATTATCAATCACTGCATGAGGTAAATTTCCAAATCAGCAGTCAGGGTTTTTAAGCCCCATGACTCCTATTACAGGCAAAAGGAAGCAGGTGACCAACACCAAAGCAATCTCAAAACTCGGCAGCGCGGCTGCCTCCCTCCTCCAGCTCCTTCCCTCGCTTTCATGGCTTGCATCCAGGGTGGGGTTTTTAAGAAGCCTTCGCCGAGGACGGGAAAGGAAGCAAAGTCCAAGCGCCTATTTGGCATTTTAGAGCGGCTACCCCAGGTAGCCATAGTGTTGAAACTGCCTGGCCCCCTTATCGCTCTTGCTTCCTCTCTCCTCAGGCTTTGCAGTGCCTGGGAGGGATGTCTCTTACTCACTGGGTAGGCCAGCCCCTTTCCGTTGTCTCTGACTTCCGCTCCTGTGGAAGCACCTAGCCTGCCCTCCTCCCTCTGGAGGGTTGGTGGGTGAATTTTGTTTACTGTACCTTCATCTTGGGCCTCCCTGCCCTTTGGCAATCTGGATAAACCCACATATCCAGTTTCAGGACTCTTAAAGTCTGGTCCCCTCTGGAATTTCAGCCAATTCCAGGTATTTCCTCTCCCATGATGCCCTTGGTCACTAGTTACTACAAACTCACACGTGGTCTCTTGATGTGTCAAAAGCACCGTCTTTATCCACACAGCGGTTAACAAATGTTTAAGAAGAAAGGTTCTGTGCTGTGGGGATGACTTTTGCAGAGGGCTGGAGTTTGGTTCCTAGAATCCATGTCGGGCAACTCACAACCATCTCTAACTCCAGTTCTGGGGGGATCTGATACTCTTTTCTGAACTCTAGGGGCACTTGCATTCACATGTATACATACACACACACATACACACACACACACACATACACACACACACACACACACACACACACACACAACTAAACATGATAAAAATAACTGTTTTTAAAAGAAACGCACCCAGAACAAATGAAGAACCCACAATTCACATTAGCAGTTCCTCTCAGCTACCCTGTGTCTAGGTGGGAGAAGATTTCTTTCCCTGTTCTTATATAACTCAACCCCAAGCCTCGGAGGCAACAAGGGAGCAAAGGTCTTGAAGTTTGGAGCAAGAGGTGAGAGAATTAACAAGATAGCCGCTGGAGAAGACCACTCAGGTGGTAAAATGAAAGGTGCCAATATTGCCCACCAGGTTTTAGTGTCTTCAGTGAGCGGTGCTCCCTCTCCACACTCATTTCTATCTGTGCATCTCCTAAGCACAGATCTGAGCACTCAGCCCCTCGCCCCTGTGGCAGGGGCTCGCCCCTGCCCAAAGGGCAGACACACTGCCTTATTCAGACTCTGTCCCCATGTTCACAGTGTAGTCGGCATGTCCAGCCCATCCTCTACACTGTTCTGTCTCCTGCCTACTGTCCCATCATTCTTCCCAGCACCGGACAGACATAAGCACTGTAGAAGAGACTGATGCCCAAGTACAAGATCCTCAACTTGAGCCACCAAGACGGTGAACAAGCTGCAGGGGACAGTGTAGCTGGGAGAAGAACCACCTGGGCCCATGGGGGGACAGTTAGGAGCTCGCTGTGGCTCCCTCCCCCACAGCTGAGCAGCCACCCCACTTCTGAGGCAGCAAAGTAGAAAGTGGGGGGACTACAGAGCTCTCCCATGTTCAAGTTCTGAAGGGAGATGGTTGTGATGGAAGCCCTCAGCTTTGTACAAGGTTCTAGGAAGAGTTTCCTGGTTACCAAGTAGACATTCTCCACAAGATAAATAAGTTCAGGGTGGCGTTGATGCTGGAAAATACAGAGTAGGAGAAATAAGTCAAGGACACATGGGACTAGGCAAAGAAAACCCCAGAAGCCAGTGAGGATATACCTTCCATTCAGGTTAGTAACACTACTGCGCAAGGCCATAAAGTAAGATGGCCGTTTACCTCCTGTCACAAAAGTTCATGTACTAAAAAGACCAGAAACCATTCTATTTTTATCCAGCTGTATCAGTTGACATCCCATGGTCTGGGCAGCAGCATATACAAACTGAGAATTTAAAATATGGATGGAAACGTGTCAAGGACCATGCGCTGGCTCTTCCACACCATTCTAGCTCTGAAAGATGAGAGCCTAGAGGCTGACTATAGCCAGGATAAAGGCATGGTATGATGTTTAATCTTGATTGTCAATGCAATTGAATAAATAAACACCTAAGGCATTAATGAGGTGCATCTCTAGGTGAGCTTCTGAGGGTACTTCTAGAGAGGAGTAACTGATGAGGAAAGATGCACCCTGGAAGTGGACGAGGATGGGTGACATGAAAGAGGACAAAGCAGAAAGCCAGCTGAGCACCAGCAGTCATCTCTCCCTGCCTTCTGGTCCATGGAGATGTGAGGAGTCCCAACCACCTATTTCTACTACCATAGAGCCACCCACGGCCACGCCTTCCTCACTGTGATGAGTTAGAGACCTTCAAAATGTGAGGCAGAATAAATATTTGCTCTCTGAAGTTGCTCTGGCCGAGTATTTAGTACCAGGTTTTCCTGGTACCATTACAGGAGGGGGCAGAGGGAAGAGAAAAGAATCACATGGAAAGAAAAGATCGTGAGGACATGACTGAGGCCTGTCTTCCAAAGCATCAGGATGGGGGGGGGGGGGCAGTGTATTGGAGGGGTTAGAGAGAGGTCATAACTCACCAAGATCAAAGGACAAGGGGAGCCCTTGGTGACCCTGGCTCTAAAGTGCAAACTTGCCATAGTAACTCAGGCAGCACCGCAGAGGAGCCCTCCACACACACCTTGTCATATCGACAGGCCATGGTTTTTGTTGTCACTTGCTGTTGTGTTGTTTTGTGTTTGTTTCTTTTGTTGTTTTAGGGAAGGATCAGATGGTGTTCACGGCCAGAACCAACAGAGCCCTCAGTGACATTGGCTTTGCAGTTCATAGAGTTACTTAGAAAGAGGTGGCCCACAGCTCCCTGAGAGTCTCACCTGAAGGCTGTGGTTGCTCGGCTCACTTAGCAGCCGTACACAGGCCAATGGGAACCAGTCAGCCTCTCCAGCCCTGCCAATTGACACTTCAATTACCAGATAAATGCAGGCGTGTTTTCCCAGCCAGGCAAAGGAACTTAAAAACAACCAAGCCAAAGCCTAACTTTTCCCACTTTGGCCTCTGCTTACCTTCCACTTCTGAAATCACAACTAAGAACAATAGTAAAGTCACCACTGTAAGTATGAAAACCAAGAGTCACAGACCTGAATTCCAGCCAGTGAATGCTAATTATTAACTTGACAGGAATGGTCGCCTAGGAGACAAGCCTCTGGACACATCTGCTTATCTTTATCAGGTTAACTGAGATGGAAAGTGGGCAGCACCATTCCCTGGGCTTGGGCCCTGGACTGCATGAAAAGGCAAAAGCTATCTGAGGTCCCAGGGTTCATTATTCCCTGCTGTCAGGCTGTGGGGCTGTGGATGCAACTGGACCTCAAGCTCTGGCCTCTGATGGGAGGGACCCTAGAACTGTGAGCCAGATAAATATTTCCCTCTTCAATTTGCTTTACTCGGGCACTTTAATCAAGGTCGCAGGAGAAGTAAGTAGGACACCAACTCTCATATTTCCCAATGCTATGACCTGGGGGCAAGTTCCTGGGACTCTAAATTCCAGTTTCCTTGTCTGTTGAATAGAAGTTGCCATGAGAAACAATCTAAGAACTGAAACAAATAGATGCCATGATGATTGTTGTCATGCCAATAACAATAGTAAATAAGGACTCAAATGCACGAAGAGTACATTTCTCCTCACATGAATACCTGCTGTCTCTTGAATATGATTATTAGCAGACAACCTATCTTTAGTTTTATGCAAAAAAATAAAAAATGTTCTGCTCTGATTACACTGAACGCGCTGGGAAGCAGCCCTGTTTCATCTGACAACATCATCCTCCTAATGTCAATAGTAAATAAAATTTGCATTTTGTACAGCTGGAAAAAAATGATTACAATAGGTTAGCATGATAGCAATACCAAAAAAAAAAAAAAAAAAAAAAAAAAAAGGTGCTATGGTCAAGGCCCAAACTCAAAGCTTTGATTTCTTGCTTTGACCAGTGTAAAGGTGGCAGCAGGGACAGTGGCTGTTGATTCTGGATTCCACACTGCTTAGAAATGTATATTTCTAAGGCAGCTGGAGTCCCTTTTCTTTACTGTCTGTTCACTAAAATGAGATGTAAGAGTGGAAGATAAAAGGTGAGACCTACATCATAAATCCTTTGCACACCTAAGACCACATAGCAGGCCAGTACGAATGCATGACAATCCATCACATGTGGCAGGTGAAGACGGCTCAGTGGTAAGTGCTGGATGCCCAGCCTGAGAACCTGAGTAATTTCACAGAGACGTTTTTTTTCGCTGATGGGAATGGATTGGATGCAGGGTATTCCTTCTGTGAAACTGAAACGTCCTGCAATTCTGTGGTCCTAGAGGTCCTAACCCCAGTAGCCTGCATCGTTCAGGTGGGTATTAATACTAGCTCAGCCCAACAACAAAGCAGAAGTACTGAACATTACCTCAAGAAGTCCCTGCATCCCCAGGGCACACTGAGTGCTCACGGCACAAGCTGCTTCCAGGATTAGAGCCCAGTGCTGAGGCATTATCACACTCCAAATTCCAAGGACCTTTTTTCTCCTTGCTTTCATTGTATGAGCCTTCTAATCTAATCACAGCTGCCCCCCCCCACCTTCTTTATTTTGTTCTTTTTAGTTTTGCCATCTGTTCTGTAAATATTCCCACACTTAGTTTGAAGCCCCAGAGGAAATCTTGAGGTGATACACTGGACAGGTGTGAGGCCTGACAATACCTAAAAATCAATAAATCTCTCACCCACCCCCCACCTCCCCAGAAATTAAGGACAAAAAGAAATCATTATCTTCATAAATAAAAAAAAAACCCTCCTTTTCTCACAGGGGTCTCCAGTATCCAACACAATTTGCCTTGACTTCACCCTGTCTCAATGGGTCTGAACTCCCCAACATGGACACGTATATATGGGGTCCTAACTGTTGCCACTAGATTCAATCCAGACCTCAGGCCCCTTCTAGTGTTACTAAGAGGCTGACCAGGAGGAAATTCACACATAAAAAGGAGCTCAGAATGGTATGACTATGATGGTAAACACTAGAGCAATTCCTCAAAAAATAAATCAAGATGAGTAAATATTATTAATGGACAATCATCTAAGTATGTACTGAAAAGAGTTGAAAGGAGGTGCTGGAAGACACACTTGTAGACCCATGTTCACAGCAGCACAGTCAAGAGGTAGAAAGGACCCAAGTGTCCACCAGAGCATGAATGGATAAATTAAATGCAGATGTACAAACAGTAGAATGTTATTCTGCCTTAGAAAGTCATGAAGTTCTTTGAATTCTTTTTTCTTTTGTTATATTTGGGTTTTGATTTTGTTGTTAGGAGTGGTGATAGCTGTTTTGTTTTGTTTTTTAAATTTTTGTTGGGGTATATTAAAGAGTCAACACAGTGTCTTGGCCATATCTCAGGCTAGCCTGGAATCCACTACGAAGTTCAGGTGCCAGGATTACAAATGTGCACCACCACAACCAGCAAAAGACAATAAATTCTTCAAGGCTACAATATGGATAAACTTTGAAGACACATGTTAAATGAAAGAAATTACAAAACACAAAGACTGCATGATTCTCTTTAGATGGTACCACAGCCATCAAACACATAGACAAGTAGAATGGCAGCTGTTGGGAAGAAGAGTGTGCAACAGGGCATCTCTTTTATTTAGTGGGTAAAGCATTTCAGGTTTGCAAGATGAAAAGATTTCTGAAGATTGACCGTGGCGTGACCTGCAGTCAACCCTGCTGAGCTACAAACTTAAGACAGGGAATTTAGTTTTTATGTCTCACACTCTGTCACAGCTTCATAAAGAGGAAAGGATGCCAGGACTTTCTATGTCCCAGGCCACCTACCAGTCCCTAAAACCCATGTCACCCTCAGATCCTGCCATGGCAATTCCCTTCTGGCCAATAGGAGCCTTCCTACCTCTGAACATCTTGCATTGAACAAGAATAGGTTTTCGATTGTAGTACAGTTATAGCCCAAAGGAGAAATATCAAAAGCTCCAATCTGTAATAATATTCCATTTCATCACTTTGTGATGGTTACATGAGTATAAAAAATAATATAGTGAGCCAAATGCACATAACTATAATCCCAGAATGATTACATGCAGAGACAGAAGGATACCTGTAAGTTTGATGCCACGTAGGACTACATAGTGAGTTCCAGGCCAGCAAGGGCTACCCTATCCAAGAGATACAGAGAAAGACAAGAAGGGAGGGAAGGGGAGGGAGGGAGGAAGAGAGGAAAGAGCTATCAAGCCATACACTTGAGATTTGGACAGTGTGGGACAGTTTCAGTCCTGGCTTGCATCATGCAGCCACCTCCTCAAAAGATAATACTAAAAGGCCTCTCAGAGGTATGCATGAGGAATATGATTCTTGCCTCCTGGTGTCACTGTGATTTGGAAATCTGAGGATATATAGGGAGGAAGACAGAACATGAGGCAGTGGGACAATTTTGCATTGTTCTTCTGCATCAGGGCAGCAGATAGGAAACTTAGCCATTGCTGATGACTCACCCATGCCATGGAAAAAATGGCCACTTTCATTTTTATAAGACATGCATACATATGTGTATCCATGCATGTACACACAATATCCATGTGGTGGTTTGAAAGATAATGGCCCTATAGGGAGCAGCACTATTAGAAGGTGTGCCTTTGTTAGATTAGGTGTGGCCTTATTGGAAGAAGTGTGTCACTGTGGGAGTGGGCTTTGAGGTCTCCTATGCTCAAGCTACCCCCCCCCCAGTGACACAGGTCGCTTGCTGTTGCCTAATGATCAAAATATAGAACTCTTAGCTCCTTCTCCAGCACTGTGTCTGTCTGCATGCTACCGAGTCTCACCATGATGATAATGAACTAAACCTCTGAAACCGTACGCCACCCCAATTAAATGTTTTTCCTTTATAAGAGTTGCCGTGGTCATGGTATCTTTACACAGCAATAGAAACCTTAACTAAAAACCTCAAAAGCCCAGCCCCAGCTTTGCCATAAGAATAACTGACATGACAGCATATATTGTTCTTTCTGATGCTGCGATGAAATGTCCTGTCACAAGGATTTACTTTAGTTCACAGTGCAATCTGTCATGGCAGAGAAATTAAAACTCCAAGTCACATCTATAATCAGGAACAGAAAGGGATGAACCCTTGCTGATGCTCAGCTTGTTTTTCTTCGTCCTATAAAGTCTAGGATTCCCTGAGTGAGGAATGGTCCACCCACAGTGGGTGTCTTAGTTGGGGTTTCTATTGCTGCCTTGAAACACCTTGACCAAATAACAAGATGCAGGAAGTAAGGACAGGAACTCAAACAGGGCAGGATCCTGGAGGCAGGAGCTGATGCAGAGGCCAGGGAGGGGAGCTGTTCATTAGCTCTCTTCCCCTGGCTTGCTCAGCCCGCCTCCTTATAGAACACAGGACCATCAGCCCAGGAATAGCACTACCTACCACAGGCTGAGCCCTCTTCCATTGATCACTAATTGAGAAAATAACTTACAGCTGAATCTCATGGAGTCATTTCCTCAATCGACTCTCCTTCCTCTCTGATGACTTTAGCTTATGTCAAGTTGACACTCAAAACCAGCCAGCACAGAGGGTGTTTTCCTACCTCAGAGCAATCAAGACAATCCTACAAAGGTATACACAGATGCCCATCTCCCAAATGATTCTACATCCTGTCAAGGTGACAGTTACCATAACTGCCATGGGGTGAAAGTTAATATTCACTGTGAGCAATGCTCCAAGCCAGGGGACTTTTGAAGTTGGTAAGCTCTTGTGGACTTTGTATTCAGTCCGTGGTAAGGGCCCATCCCTCAGGACAGGAAGGTGACAGTGATGCTCCCTGTGGTTGAGAAATCTGGAGATGGCCAATTATCACAAGATGATGAAGTGAAGAGCTGACCCCAAGCACCAGGTTGGAGGGAGTCACTTTGAGACATCAGAACTCAGACTCGAAGTCATAATGCAGTCTGGTACCATGGCATAGGGTGGGGTGGGGGTAGGGGTGTGTCTGTGTCAGCTGTTCCTACATGAGCCAAGAAGAGTCATGTCTGGCAGGCCTGGGCGGCAGAACACAGACCAGAAGCCACTTCCTCCTCCCCGGTGAACACGAGCTGAGAGGGAGGCGGGGGAATGGAAGGATCCAGGGGCAGGATTTGATGCCAGGGAGATGACTAAGGTCTGATGCACCCATGACTGTGTGGGACTCATGAGACACACAGGTTTGGAGGCGAACATGCTGTAGGTAGAGCAGGGAAGCCGCCCAGTCACACTCAGCCAGGAAAGGCTACCTGTGCTGCCTGGTGGCTTTGACATGGAAAAGAGGGCCCGGGTGCCCCTCAACTTCTCTTTCTGGTGCTCTCCTCCTTGACAAGAGAAGTGGAACCCCAAAAGCAAAGCACAGCAAGGACGAGGCCTCCTCCTCCCAGCAGATTTACAGACCTTCTGGATGCAGCCTGTGTTTGTCAGGCCAAAATGGTGAGGGTGGGCTAATAGAGTCAAATTACAGCTTCCTATAATAGGGAAAGTTAAATAGACAAGCTTTCCCACCCCGAGGAGAACGAAGCAGAGGTCAGTGCTAGCGGCTTTGAACATGAATGGACCTTCCCTTCTGTTCCTTTCACATGTGGCCCAGCAACAGTAACAGACAGATGCAACACAAAGAGAGACACACCTGATTAACCATGAATACAACAGCTGTCGCCTCCCGGCCATTGCCACTGCCCCTCACACCCTTGTTCTGCCCTGCCTTGGATTTTCTCCCTTTCTTTCAAACAGCAAAAGGAAATGAAACCTACCATTGCGACTCAAGTTAGTGGGAGGGGAGAGTGTCAGCGGCCAGGCCTTTGTTTCTGTGCCCACCGGCATGGCATGTAATAGCTACCTTCTATCTGGCCTTCCGTCTGAAGAAGACTGTGGCCTACTGGCTCAACTCCCTCAGCTCAGAACCTGGAGATGGGGCAGCCGTGGGTGGAATAAGGTAGAGGTGACTCAAACAGGGAAGAAAGGGGGCACATGAAGGTGTGGCTGTCCCTCCTTCCCACCCCGAGCTCCTTTTCAATTGCTTGTCTCTGTCAACTGCAACTCCTGGCTGCCAAAAAAGAACACCCACCTCAAGATGAACTGATGCTCTTGAATCTACAGAGGAGGTGGGACTCGATGCAACATCGCCCTTGCAAGGTAATGAATTCGTGTATTTCACCTGAACCTGAGCTGGCAGAACCAGAAAAAAGCACTGGGTAAGGTGGACTTTGGCCTCTCGGATATAGACAATACTGATGCTGCCTTCACTTCCCAGGTGTTAGCTATCAGGTAGAGGAGGGACTCTAAGTATTGAATCGCTGAGAGCCTCTGGAGGCATGATATAATTGGGTGACTTTTCCAAAAACCTGGTAATTAAAGCCCTGGATATAAATCTAAATTTAAAAAAAAAAAAGGTGTTGTTTATGTCTGACTTGGTTTGAGGGAAACTGAGCTCCTAAATTAATCATCTAATTTCTGAAGCCTGCATTGCTATTTCCTAGAATGTCTCTGTCTATTGTTCAAAAATTCCCTTCTGAAGTTTCAAAGGCAGAACGATAAAAATGCCCAGAGATCACCCTGCAAGCAAAAAGCCTCTGACAGAACAGGGGTTAGTTAGTAAGTGAGCCCCATAGTCACACAGAAATCCAAAGAATGGCCTTCATTTCCTCACACAAGGAGACAGATGGAATAATTCCAGACATCTGTAGAAGCTCACAGCTTCTCATGAAGGCCCAGTCTACTGAAATACTTGTCTTCCATCAAGAACACACAGAGATCTAAGGAAGTGCCTCAGTTCAGGAAGTATTTACCTTGAAAGCACAAGGACCTATGTTCAAACCCTAGAGTTTATAGTTTTTGAAAAGCCAGGCATGGTTATATACTTGTAGTCCCAGCACTGAGGAAAGAGAGACAGGCAGGTCCCTGAGTCTTGCTGGCCAATATGTCTTACTTGGCAAATGCCAAGCCAGTGAGAGACCCGGTATTTAAAAAAGAAAAAAAAAAAAAGTGGGTGGTATAAGAGGAACAACACTGAAGTTGTTCCCTGGCTTCTACAGGCATGTAAGTGACTCATGTACACAGGCACCTGCACACAAATATATACACAGACATAACAAGCGACAAAAACCACCGCAATCTCATTCAGTGGAGTCAGAAAGAGTAATTGAAACGCTAGGAAACATTGTGTCAGATGCCAGAGAAGTACAAGAATCATGGGGCATTGGAATTAATTCTAGAACACAAAGGAAGACTCCTCAGGGGGTTAACTACAGACTCTGTTCTTCTGATTGGTGACTAGCCATGTCTACTCTCAGGGCAACCCAGGGGTCCCATCTCAAAGCCTACTGACAAGACACAGTTTACCCTGCCAGCAACGCCCATCTCCACAGCTCTTCTCCAATGTCTGCAAGTATCTAGTTGGCTTCCCAGAGTCCATGGCTTCAGAAGAACCAGCCCGTCTGTTTTCAACGCTTAACTTTTCACAAATGGCACTCTGAACGCTGCCGTCATCTGGCTGATGAGAAAACTGTTTTCCATTTCTGGCAACAAATACTTCTGGCTTATCATGACAGGAGGGAAGGGGCTGAAAATACACTTGGTTTGGATTGTGTTGATAACATTCTTCATCTTTGTAGCCGAAAAAATACAAATTCTACTTTGGTGTTGTAGAAAATGGCAATAGAGTTGGCATGCCAGCTCAGTTGCATTCATGAAAGGAAGTAGATCAGTGTCATCTCTTTTTCTATCAAGCACATAAGAGCTAGGATTGGACCAAGAGTTGACACATGGAGGGCACGGTACAAGTGTGCATGGGGGGGGGGGGGCACGTGGGAATAGGTTTGAGTTTATCCTCACTGTCATGAAGCACCACCACCTTCTCTGCTTCCCGCCTGACATGATCTAAGCTACTGTCCTTTGCCACATGCTCTAGCTATGGCAACATTCTGCCCAATCGCATGGGACCAAGCAGCTGCGGAACCAGAGCTTCTGAAACAAAGCTTTCTACCTTTAGGTTGCTCTCTTGAGTGTTTTTCTCACAACAAGGAGAAAAGAGCCTAAATACAGGAAGTATGGCATCTTTCAAAAAGCCGCTTTGTGTGTTCAACCTGCCTCCCTCTGCATTCATTCGTTAGGACTGCAGCAGTAAGTACCACCAACCGGATGACTCAATGTGCAAATGTATTTCCTCATAACTTTGGAAGCTAGTCCAAAATCAAGGCATTAGCAAGTCGTTCCTGGGAACTCTTCCCTTGGTTTATAGATGGCAGTCTTTTCCCTGAGTCTTCATGACACAGGTGGATGTCCTGATCTCTTTCTCTAAGAATACTAGACTGGCTTAGGGACCCAGGTGACCTCACTTTAGCCAGTGTTTCATTCTGAGGCACTGGAACTTAGTGCTCCTACAGATTTTTTAAAGGGACATACGTGACTTACCCCTGCCACCCCCAGGGGGACTCAGCTCCAACAGACTGTGAGCCCGTGACCTGGTTCCACAGAGGACAGGAGCAGACCGCTCAGCTGATGTCCAGCTTGCTGTGATTCATGCAGAACAAAGCCAGCGGAAGTGGGGAGGATGGTGACATCACTAGAAAGCAGTCTCTCCTAAGGAAGCCAGCTTCTGGGATCCCAGTGGGCGTCAGAACCACAATATCCTTCTCCAGAAAAACAAAAAAGACAGATAGCAAGGCTGCTGCTGCCGAACACTGAGGGTGCTTTGTGACTGCTTTCCTTCGCCCCACTGGACCCTCGTTAAGGTCTTACTCAAAAGGGTTTTCCCCCCTCGCATCTGAGAAGGGCAGGAAGGAACAGAATGAATGGCCAGATAAGCAGAACACTTCCTATGACACTTTCGCCTTAGCAAAAACATGATTTCTTACATGGCTTGAATGAAAGAAGAGTGATAGCAGATGACTAACCTGGGTGGCAGGAAGATGTACCGGTATTGAGGACATCGTGTGCTTTCGAAACAACCAAGGCCAGCGCTGAGATGAAAGTGGGTGAGCAAACACCCTCACAAATGGGGCACAGGAGGGACCATGAATAAGAGCCTCCCCCAAAAAGACGTGAGTGTGTAATTTGCTTAGTACTTCCACCAACGTGCAGCAGTGGGTTGACTATGACAGTTCCAAAGGCCCTCTGACACATTTTTACAAAGGAACCAGGTGGCTTTGTTCTCCATGACAATTTCTTACTAATCACCATCTACGCTGACTGCTCATGACACTATGAGTCACCAGGGTTCTCAGCCCTGTTTATTCACGGGCCTTGTGTTGGTGGTGCCTGGAGAGTTCATGAGTCCAGAGAAGCCCAGATTACAGAAAGTCTATGTGGGGGACAAGGGTCTGCCTCATGACACATGTCACAAATTGAACGAAACAAAAACTGAGCTGAAGTCTTGACCCGCAACAACTCCTAATATGACTCAATTAGAAAGGAAGCCATTGCACACATAATCGGTTAAGATGAGGACCTCCCTGAATAGGGAAAACCCCAAATCCAATGTGACTGGAACATGTACCTTATGTGTAGCTGATTGGCTTGGTTTTTTTGTTTCCTTTTTCTTTTCTTTTTTCATTTGGAAGGTACATAGCTGGCAGCATAATACACCCTTGAGATGAGTCCCACTGATAACTTGGAAACCTGGGACAGATTCCTTCTTGCCCTCAGGAACGTTCTGCTTAAATTACTCCTTATAAAGAAGGGACCTGAACACAGTATTCCAGGACACTGACATTAATGGAAAAGACAGCAATTGTCTTCTGCAATTTCTTTGAGACCAAGATCTACTGGTGGACCAGTCCTTGGCCATGCCATCATCGAGATGCACTGGTTTTAGATTTACTTTTTAAAATGATGTAGGGACAGAAGCACAAAAGGATAGATAACTTGGCAGGTAAAGGTATACTGTGCCTGACAATGTGAGCTCCATTCCCAAAACCCACATGGTAGAAGGAGAAAAGTAAGTCTTACGAGTTGTCCTTTGACCTCTACATGTCCATCATGCCGTGGAGACACACACACACACACACACACACACACTGTAATAAAGTATTTTAAGGTGGGAGAGGAGAAGGGAGAGTACAAATGAGCTCAAGTGTTGCAAATGCAGGGCAAGAGTAGACAGATGAGATGCGTATGAGCCCTGACTGGTATTTTCCTAGATGTCTAAGTCAGGGGAGCCAGGTAGCACTCCAGAGACTCAGCATTGCTTGTTGTGGAGATGCAGAGAGACTTAGAACCCAGTAGCTACAATTGGATGTAGATGGGTCCATCTGGCCCACATTTTACCCTCTGCTCTCTTCCCTGTGTCCCCTCCCCCACCCTATGCTTGCTCACTCATTACATTCTAGAAGCCTGGTACTATGATAGGTGCTTCAAACATAAAGAGAAATAGGTAGGGCTGGAGAGAAGGCTTAGAGGGTAAGGGCACTGCCGGCACTTGGAGAGGGCTCAGATTAGCTGCCAGCACCCACATCCATCAAGGGACACTTGCACACATATGAGGCACAAGCACTCATGCAGGTACACACACATACTCATAAAGAAAAAAATTAGAGAGAGAGAGAGGCAGAGAGAAACAGCCCTAGGATGGGAGGAGATTAGAGGGCTGTTTGTTTGTTTTCTTTTTAATAGCACGATGGGAGATAAGCAAAGAGCACTGAGCAGTCTGGAGGAGGGGGCTCTAACTACGAACCAAAGGGTATGTGCTCGGCTGGATTTCCCAGGAAACAGACAGTGTGTGCAAGAGGCGCCCTGGAGAGTACTCACTTTTAAGGGAGGGAGGGCTGGAGTTGCCGCGGTCCTTCCCTTGTCCCCTTAGGACTGAGCTGCTCTTTCAAAGCTGTCATTGAAACAACACAGCCAGGCTGTGGTCCTTTCATGGACCACAAAGAGCTTTCCCTAGGCAAGAATGCTACCTGGACTAGGACAGTTCTATTTTATATGTCATTCTCTTGGAAGGTTGAGTGAGGAGTTCATCTGTGCTGAGCAAGTATTTGAGTCAGCAGCATGCAATGCCCACTTGCTGTGAAGTGTAAATAGTGCAGGCCAGCTATGTGGCAGCACATTGCGGGGTCCACGCCAGAGTCACTACTGGGTGTTTCCAAAAGAGAGAAGAACTGAGTTGGTGGGGAGCATCGATGTGTTTCTTTCTAGTGGGTCTCTATTTGGAGAGATGGGTATCTAGACAGGAAGGAAATGTGTTTCTTTAAAAATCTGAGAGAGATTTTACCACAGGTAAATTCATGCATTATTTTTCTGCTTTACGTCACAGGCATCTTTGAGTTAGTATGTGTTTTTCAAACATGGGGTTTAAATGATAGCAGAATTCCTGTCATAAGATCTGGAGACCTTTCTATTGTTATGGGACAGTTGGGGCCCTTTCCAGGTCTTTGTCTACCATTGTTATTTGTTATGCCTTTTACGCACATTCCTAACACAGGGCCAATCTAAATAGAGGACAGAGAGCAGGAACTGCTGAGTACTGCAGTGGGCATATGGGCACCTTCAAAGACACTGAGGCAAGAGGATGCTTCCAAAGGCCAAGAGAGAGGGTGGGGGAATCACGCTGGAAATTCTGAAGCTATAATCTTTGACCACAGTATTAATGAGTACTCTCAGTCCAAGGCTCAACAGACAATCCCTGGACAGATGCCCTTGCAGGGATATTTTTTGTGCAATATTGTGGTGGCCTCCATGATAACCTAGGGTTCTGGAGTCCTTTATAACAGTTATTATCACATATTTATGCATAAGAACATTTTCTTTATGACCTCCCAGCATTTTTTTTATGTTCCTGTTTTGTTTTGAGTTGTGTGTGTGTGTGTGTGTGTGTGTGTGTGTGTGTGTGTGTGTGTGTGTGTGACGAAGTCCAGCCTCAGACTTACTGCGTACTTAGGTACTTCTGATCCTTCTGCCTCTACCTCTCAAGGTGTGTATCACCACATCCAGTTCTTGTGCTGTTGGGATCAAGCCCAAGGCTCCCTTCTCCTCTGAGCATTGGACCCCTCACTAAACTTCCCCATCCAGCTTCCCTTTTCTTGTTAAGGTTGACATAAGCAACTCCAGCTTGATTCTGATGACTTTCACACTTGTTCCACAGCTTCTCTTTAATAATACTGGCGTTGACGGCGTAAGGAATAAAAGTGGGTTAGTAGAATTTTTTAATTTTTAAAATTAAACTCATTTATAAGGGAGCAGTACAAACGGTACCGTAGCATATACACACAGGTCAGAGGACAATTTGCAGGATCGATTTTCTCCTTCCACCTCCCTCCTGAGGTGGGTCTCAGGGACTGAACTCTGTCATCAAGCTTGGAAGCATGATGACCCTATGAGCCATCTGGCTGGCTTGAATCATATTTTCTTGAGTTTTCTTAGTTTTGTTTCACTCGTCTCTTTGTTTGTGGAGAGAACAAGGAGGAAAGCCCAACAACTGAGAGATGTTTCAGTTAAGGGAGGCAGCTTCTGAAGTCACACAGACCCAAAGATGTTGCCCAGTGTTCCCTCTGTCACCTACAGTATTCCCAAGTTCCCATGAGGACCTCCTCTCCCCATCTGTAACAGCCTGTCCTCATCAACTGGCATATTCAGATTCTATTTTTTTTTTCCTTCCGGTTGGAAAAGTCAAAGCCCAGTATGGGACAACCTTTCAAGTCCCTCTGTAGGTCTCCAACGGCGTCCCTTCAAGCTCTCATAAACTAGCTATGTTGTCTGCAGGTGCTTTCCACACTGCATGCTTCCTGCCTGGAGGCAGAGAGAAGGAAGGACCTTTAAGCCTTCTACAGACAAAACAGAAATTGCCCCAAACGCTCTCAAATTTATCTTTATTTGTGACACTGCCTGTAAATTACTTTCTCATGGGATGTGGTTTGAATTACAAACAACAATCTATTCCTCCCTCCACTGGTTGCCATCCCTCCCCTGGGGTTGCGGCACACTTCTTTTTGATGTGCATATCCTAATTTTAATCCAAGTGTTCTGTTCTTCCGCTCATCCCTGGAGCCTGCATCAGACAATTCTCAGGCAACAGGAAGTTGGGTTCCGGTAATGTGACCAGCTCTGTTCCAAAGACCAACACCATAAGCAGCCTCCCTGACATGTGTTTGTAATCACATGAAGTTATCTCTATGACAGCTTGACTTGCCTTCCGTCTGAAGTGGCCCTTGGGATGGTGCTCATTAGTTGAGCCTGCCCCTGGGTTTTGTTGGTGGTTTTCAGCTGGCATCCCAAGTAGGCAAGAACAGCCCCCTGAAAAGAAGGGCAGATTGGAATGACAAGGGTCCAGATCCTTTGCATAGATCTGCCACTGGTCATCTGTGTGACAGAGCAGGATTGGCCTCCCATCTACCATTTCTCAGTGATATCCTGAATATAAAACAAAATAATAGTCACCAAAATAGAAGGATATGCACAGTTAAATAGATGAAGGTAGTATTTTGTCACAATAATCTTGTTTATATGAATGGCACAAGAAACAATCTACTCCACAAATAAAAATGCAACCATTCAAAAATATTTATTAAGCCTGTAGGGAACAACAGCAGGCACTTGGTGATAAAAAGAAAAACTGAACACAGTCCATGCAGTCAGAGGCTGAGGGATTAGCTGAAATGCAGGCCAAGGGATTATAGCTATGATAAACATTTGCACAGTCTATGTATAGTGTGATATGGGCACATGGAGGGCTCAACCAGCCCCGACGGCTCTAGTCAGCAAGAACATAGGCAATAGACATTATGTTTGGGAAGAATCCAGGAGAGTGGAAAAGATGAGGCCGAAACAGATCGGCGAGACAAGTAGCATCACTCACAAAGTCTCCAGAAAAACGAATTCAGCAGGTTCAGTAAGCAGCGAGCCTATCACCAAGTCTGAGTGCAGCACTGTGTATACCGGGAGGAGATAAGGCCAGGAGCAAGGCCAGGGCTTGTGTCTGAGCATAGGATGCTCCATTTGTCCTCTGAGCATGGTGGACCCAATGACACACTTTGAGCCTGGTCAAAATAACACACTTTGAGCCTGGATATATCAATCACAGCCCTTGCAAGAAACATGCTATTCTGAAATAGGTGTTTCATGAAAAGTTTCTAGGGGGGCTGTGTTCAAAGGTGTGGGTGATGCGGAGGGAAATTGCTGAGTGGCCCTGTTGATCATCGTTTGACTTGGAAGGGTAAGGACCAGAGACAGCCAGTGTGGAGGACATCTGATGGGAGCAGTTAAACTCTGTCATGCAGTGCAGCCAGTCTCCAGGGAGCTTCAGGGACAGAACTGAGGGACAAATGACCACTTTCTCTTGTTGCTTCCATCTCCCACCTCACCAGTGCCCCTCATTGGCCAAACCCAGCCAGATACCAGAGGGCAAAGAGGATTCTGGGAAACCTTTTCCCAAATAGAGAAGGATAGCCTTGCAGGAGTGACAAACACATGTTTCAAAGTGCTGTGGTTGGTCCAAATGAAATAAACTCCTATGAAAAGTAGTCACAGACAGCTTGAAACGTGCTTTGAAGTGACTTCCAAGAATGTTGATATCAACTTCCATTTTGCCGGCTACACTTCACCCTTTGTGGAGAAAAACTCTGGGGCACAGGGCACGGTAATTTGAGTGTAGTTTGGCCCTAGTAACATTGAGGTGCAGTTGCCAGTGTGTCAGTATTGCAAGAGATTGGGGACTGGAAGTAGAACTAACTTCCTTCTCTTGGGAATGGATTGATTGCCATGAGAGTAAACGTGAGTCTGGGGGACTGGTGAGATGGTTTGGTGGATAAAGGCATTTTATGTTGAAGCCAAGCCTGACAACCTGAATTCAATAGATCTACACTCTAAGAGGAGAAGACCGATTCCCACAGCTGTCCTCTGACTTCCATATGCATGCCTTAGTGTGTGTTTGTGTGCCCTGAGCACACATATACTCACCAGAGAAGTAAATAAACAAATGTGAAAAAGATTAAAAAGTTTGGCTTTCTTCCTCTTACTTCCATTTTACTGTGTGATGCTCCCTTCCACATTGTAACCCAATAAAGAAAACAATTGCCAGATGCTGAAGAGACACCAGCACCATAGTCTTAGACTTCCCAGCTCCCAGAACTATAAAATAAGCAAACCTTTCCTTTGTAATAAACCACTCAGCCTGTAGTATTTAGTTACAGTAGAAAATGTCCCAAGCATAAAACCTACAAGAGAATGCTGAAAGAGGAAGGATGATTGTTTTTCTTTTGTTGGCTTGGATACATATACATATTGAGATGTCACTGAGGGTAGGGGGACCTACCAATCCAGTAGGAAGACTATATCTGAAGAGATGGTGGGGGGACATGATGGAGGCCACCTTCATTATGTTGAACTTATGTTGAATTGCCTGAGGTCACAGAATATGCAGGAGCCCAGCTGCGGTCCCTGTGAGCACGCCAGGGGATTACTCTTTCCCCCGTTTCTATGTATTGCCTAGATATCACAGCTTTCCAAATCAAGCATGGAACCTGAGTCCACTTCTCTCTAACTTGGAGCTTGCTCCTTCTTACCTAAAACAAAATTTCTGTTTGAGTATGATCTCCCATTGACCAGCTCACTTCACTCCTCAATTCTAGACTAAATCCTTATAGTCTAAACCTGTGAGGACAGTCTCATTTCACTGCTACAGATGAAGACAAGCCAGTGAGATGGAAGGGGTCAAGGATTTCTGGGAAAAGGGGGTGATTGCTTTTCTGGAAGAAGTATTGGAAACCGATCTCTCTGTCTCTG
The DNA here is from genome assembly GCF_943737965.1 of Phodopus roborovskii. Lineage (NCBI taxonomy): Eukaryota > Metazoa > Chordata > Mammalia > Rodentia > Cricetidae > Phodopus > Phodopus roborovskii. The sequence goes on along the minus strand of NW_026126482.1, from coordinate 17,688,498 downwards.
TCTCTATATATCTCTGTCTCTCTTCTTTCTGTGTCTGTGTCTGTCTCTGTCTCTCTATATCTCTATGTCTCTCTTCTGTCTGTCTGTCCGTCCGTCCGTCCGTCCGTCCGTCCATCCGTCCATCCGTCCATCCGTCCATCCGTCTGTCTGTCTCTCTCTCTCTCTCTCTCTCTCTCTCTCTCTCTCTCTCACACACACACACACACACACACACACACACACACACACACACTGGTTTATAGCCACAAAAAGCTATCCAGGATGAAGCCACACACCATATGCAGGAAGGCTATCCCAAGCAATCAGAGCCAGTGTCCTTCCTTATTGCTTAGCCCACTCTCACATTTCCTATCAGTTGCCAGTGCACATACCCTGGAACATATGGGTATCTTCTGAAACTATATCATCCAAGACCTCCCCTGGTGAAGGTCCTGTCGTTTAGATGTCCTCTCTAGTGAGCAATGAGGCCCACATGCATTAAAGACCTAACCCAATACTTTGGCCATGTTAGACACTCAGTCTCAGCAGCCCCTTGGGTGGTCCAGGGCTTAGCACGGTGCCTGGGAGATGATGTAACATGGATCTATGGCAGCAATGAGCAAGCTACCCTGATGGGCACATCGCCAGACCATCAGCCAGCCACCAGGGTACACACCCAATGTCTACTGTTCAAAGGACTCAAACAGAGAGTGGCAACATCAACACCAGTACTTCTAGGGGGAACACAACACAGTTTGCCTCTGGATCAAGATGAAGTTGGTTTAGGGTGTTTCACAGTGTAGTCATTCCTGCTGACATCGGGCCACAATTGCAGACGAGCAGATAGAGGGAGAAGGAGGCTGGTTACTAGAGGGTGAGGCATCAGCATACTCACGCTGTTATTGAGAATGCTGGGGATTCTGACCACTCAGTTTCTTGGAAAAGAGACCACTGGGTTTCCCCTTCATGTCTCCCTAAGTGGACTCGTTCACAATTGGGGCCATCAAAAGATGAAGGAGAGGGGAGGAAGGGAGAAGGAAAGGAGGGAAAGAAGAAAGGGAGGGAATGAGGAAGGAGAGTGGAGAAGGAGAGAGGGAGGGCGCTGTGAACAGAATGTCTCATACTTTGCATTGTAACACTGCTGCAGTAGAAGATCTCAAGACACACTCCATCCACAAATGATTAGGATGGTTTTGTTTCTTTCAATTGGGGCTAAAATTCATCCTCAAGGATGCCCAAAGAGACCTTGGGATTCTGGGATATTCTTATGACAGACACTAAAGCATACAAGTCTGGGGGTGTCAGCCTTGGTAGAAAGCACCCGCCTGGGTAAAAAAAAAAAAAAAAAAAAAAAAAAAAGTGCCAACCTCAACTTGTCTGTGACTCACTCCAGTGACTCAGTCCAAATCAAGCAAAGTGTGCCATGGGCCCACCTGCCACTTACCTTCTGCCCACCTTGGGAGAAACCAGAACTCCCTAGGTAAAGCAGAGACCAAATTTTTGATTCTCTTCCTCACCTAGGCTGTGTCTACACAGCATTATCATCTGCCAAGAACGGGGGAGCATTCAGCTTTGTGGTGGGGAGGTAGGAGAGTGAGAGACATGGAAGGATCTTACTTTCACAAAGATCCCAACCAAAGTCAAATGCCCCCAACACAGCAAAGATGTTCTGAAATGTCATAAATTAGAAAAGAGTCTAATTGTTAACTATCAGGATGGTCAATCCTTACTTTAAGCAAGCCTTGGTGGATGGAGACATGGTTTGGCTGGTAAAGCATGAGAAACTGACTTCAGATTCTTAGCACCCACGTAAAAGCTGGGCAAAGCACACATCTGTAAGACACCGGAGATGAGGCAGACACAGGAGACCCTGAAGTTACTGGCCAGATGGTCCAGTCAACTCCAGACGAAGGTCCAGTCAATTCATGAGCTCTGGTTCAGTGAGAGACCCTGCTTTAAAAACTAAAGTGGAAAGCAATTGAGGAAGACATCTAATGTTAACCTTTATCTTCCTCACACACATATAAACACACACACACACACACACACACACACAAAAGAGAGAAATAGAGAGAAACTTGATATGCTTACCCAAAATTCTATTTCAAATGTATTAAATTCCCTTTCACTCCCCCCAACTGTATATAAAATCTCCTGTAAATTTTAAATATTTACACCTTCATACAATCCCTTTGCCACATAATCACCTGAACTTGGGCTTTGTGCAAATATGTGAACTGTTCAAACATTAAAAAAAAAAAAAAAAAAAAAAAAAAAAAAGCCACATTTCTAACGGAAGGGAACCTGCAACAGCCTTCATCGCCAAATGACAAATGTCACATAAGTCTGGATGTTCATCGGCTGGGACTAAGACAAAACCAGCATCACAAGAAACAGGGGGCCCTTCACAAACACACACAAGCCTCACAGAAACCATAAACTCTGGAAAATGAACTGTTTCTCTTTAGCAAAGCCCGCTCAGTGACCCCACATTCTCCTCCAATAGCTCAAGCTTAAGGCTGCACTTTTCCCCTGGAGCACTGAATTTTAAAAGCTCCTAGTTTTAATACATTTTGCCAGAAATAACTTGAGGGCGTCCTTGAACCCTACCCAGTCTCTTGTGATAATGCAGTCACTCTGCATTAATGTTCCAACTTAAAGTAACTAAGCCTGCTTTTTGTTTGCGGCCCAAATTTACACTGGAACACCTCTGGGGAGGTGACAGCCGGGGCACTGACCCTTTCTCCTGCTCCCCACCCCTCCTTCTCCTGACTCAGGGCAGGCATTTGACTGACGGGAACTGAAACCAAGTCTGTACCCAGATGCTGAGACAAGGCTGTTTTTGAAAAGGTTTGCACAGTCAATCACTCTGGGCTCCACCCAAGACTTGATTAAGGAGAACTAATAGTTACATCTCCCCCCTCTCCAGCGATTTACTTTTCCTACAAATACATGCTAGAGAGAAGCAATCAATAGGAAATTGTTAAGGAAGAGCAAAGATCATTTATAAGCCCCATACTAGGAACAAGGGAAATGTCTTAAGATTGGCCAAATACAGTGGTTCCATACCATAGACTCTGTTGCAGCCTGTCACAGGAAGGAATGAAATACTGATAGACCCAAAGACTTGGACAGACTTTGTGTTAATATGCTGAACGGAAAAGGTCTCAGTGGGTTATAGCCTATATAATACCACATCTGTAGCCATCTCAAAATGACCAAGTCACCGACCAGAGCACAACTTTATAGTTACTCTGGGGTGTTGAATGATGGCTGGGACCTGAGTATAAAACAATAATGCGTCAACTGGTTTTCTATAGCTGTGACAAAATACCTGTGATAATCAGCTTACAAGGAGGAAAGGTCTGTTCTGGCTTAGAAATTCAGAGATTCCAATGAAGATCCGTTAACCCTGCGGCCTTTGGGTCTGAGGAAAGGCAGGTGTCAATAACAGGAAGTATTCATGTGTCACACCAGGAGCACATAAAGCTGCTCCCCATGTGGTGACCTGGGAGAGAGAGAGGGGAAGCAGAATTCTCAGTATCTCCCAGTGACCTCCTTTCCTGCCATTAGACTTCCCGGTAGCAACACAAGCTAGCTACCAAGCCTTCAACAAGAACCTTCCGGGAGATGCTTATCTGAATCATCGAAGATATGATGAGGGAGATCTCTGTCGTAGTAGTTTTGTATCTTTAACTGTCTGCACGTGTAACAAAATGGCATAGAACTGAACACATGCTTTGTACCAATGGCGGTTCCCTGATGTTCATGCAGGGCTGGAATTACGTTAACATATGGCCTTTGGGGAAACTAGGTGATGGGTACCAGGAGTACTCAGTATTCCCTTTGCTATGCTTGCAGCATTTGTCAAGTGTGTAATTACTAAAAATTAAAAAGTGGAGACGGGGGATACCTAATAAGGACAAAGAAGGAAAGGAAAAGAAACAGTATGGGACGGATACTGACAATTCCAGAGATGAAAGGTGACAGGAAAGATTTAGGTAAAGGGACAGCAGAGTAAATATTAGAGGTCACAGTCAGGCAAGCCGACAGCCAGAAACTGTTTGGATTGTAAATTGCAAATGAACTCAGTGGGCAGAGAAGGGGAAAGATCATTGAACTGTCACCCCTGAGTGACAAGGGTAGACACGGAGCAGGGTGAACAGGAAGACTCGGAGTAAATGCGGCAGCCCCAGCAGTGGGAACGTCCTGTGGGGGAGGGGGCAGCCACTGCTCTTCAGGATGTGAAATGTACACCATGCCAGGCTCAGGGTTGATTGCAGAACATGGCCAATCGCCTAGGAGGAAACAGCAAGGGCATCGTGCCCCAAGAGTCAGCAGATTGAGGAAAAAGAGAGTAATTTGGAAGCAGGAGCAGAATCACTGATAAGATCATGCGGATGATAAAAGAGGACCATGGGTAAATGAGTCACAAGGAGAAAAGAACACATGGGTTTGGAAAAGTCCAGAATTTTAAAGTTTGGGGAAGAAATAGTGAGAAGCAAAACTCAGGAGACAGGAATTCCCCTGAACAGATCCACAGATAAGCAACAATGCATCCAGATTTATTGAGAAAAAATAATCTTTGCTCAAAAATCCTAGTGCCTACCCAATGTATGTTAAACCTGATTTTTACTCTCAAAACACATGACCTTCATGAGTGCCATTCATGCAAAACTAACCAGAAACTGCAGGAGCCTCGCCTGCCAGTGGGAGGCCAGAAGTGGTAAGTCAGGACCAGGGGATCTTCAGATCCCCAAGGTTTCAAATGTGTGGGTGATTACAAACCTTCTGAGCTCCCAAGGGCACCCTAAAATCTCAAAAGCAGACTCCTGGTTCTAAGATTCTAGAGTCTGAGGCTCAGTGCTCTCTTCAGTGGCATAGATAACAAACTGGAAAGAAAATGAGGTTTGGTGTGGGCATACAAAGAACTATTATCACACGGCAGAAGCCTAAGTCTGTGATCTCTAGTAGACACACTAGAAAACCTAAGACAGGCAGCCCCAAAATAAAGGGGGAACAGTAAACACCTTTGGCTACTCCTCATAAATACAGATGTTACAAGAAAAATCGGTTTCTCTCCACTTCTGGAAAAAAAAAAAAAAAAAAACAATTCCTACGGCTTTGGAAGCATTCACTTAAATGTGGGGAAAGAAGGGATGCCATTCCACTCATCTCCTTTGCCACTGAACCTAGCCTCCAATAAGCAGAGAACAAAAATATGAAAAAGTAGGAAACCCAAAGTATACAGTGAACTTTGGCAGCTGGCCTCCCTGGGACAACACAAAAGAACTCTTTTCCTTAGCAGTTGTTACACTATTCACGATACAGGTTTTCAAGGGACAGTTTGGTTAAGTCAGATCAAGCCTCGGCCTCAGACCCACGGACTGAGAGGAGGGAAGAGAAGTTAGACTTTTCTACAAAACAATTACGAATGGGGGAAATAGTCCTAAATGGAACGTTCCCTAAGCACTTCAGGTGGTGGGTTTGAAAGGCACAAAGTTGAGGATAGATAGAATCAGGAAGAGACCCCTAAGGGTATGTGTAAATTTCCTCTTCAGTGTCGCTTGTAAGATCCTTAGGGAAATAGTTTTCCTTCTCCCTTGAGGAACATCGTTCATTGTGGAATAGTCAAGGTGTGATGTCTCTTCAGTGTTGGCATAGAGAGGCTGGCGGGTGGCTCCCTGGTGAAATGCTGGCATCACAAGCGTGAGGACCTGACTTCAGGGTGCTGATTCCCGAACCCATTTACAAAGCTGGGCATGGTTGTGCTGGGGGGTCGAGACAGGAGATCCCTGGAGCTCCCCAGAAGTCGGTCTTGCCCAATTAGTGGACTCTAGGTTTAGTGAGAGGCATTGTCAAAGAATGTGAGATGGAGCAAGACAAAGCAAAACAAGTTGACTTCTGCCTCCACATGTACCCCACCACACACATGCAGGTGTGAGCCATACATGTGCACACACCTACATATATGCACAATGTGCTCAAACACATGAACTTGTCTACATGCAAACACACACAGAGATCAGAACAAGTGAAAAATCATAGGCAAATGTCTTTGAGTAACTTCCATTCATTCAAGATGTTAAAGGCCTAAGCAAAGTACAGGGGAAGAAATGAGAGGGAGGAGAAATTTCCTATTGTTTTATTAAATTTTGAAATTCACATGCTCTGTTTTAAACAGAACCCAAGAGAAATATGTATAATTTATAGCATGTATTTCTTAGATTCCTTCCTCCTGGCCTGGTGTGATGTATGCCCTTAATTCCAGAACCCAGGAGGCAGAGGCAGGCAGATCTCTGTGAGTCTGAGACCAGCCTGGTTTACATAATGAGTTCCAGAACAGCCAGAGATACAATGAGACCCCGTCCAGAAACAAAACAAAGCCTAGTAGAAGGAAAGGGAATGTTGAAAGTCCTTCCTCCCAGGCTCTGAGCATCTCTAAGTACCACAACGGTCATTTTCGGTTATCTTGTCTTCTCCCCACCCAGGAACTTCCTGAGTCTTCCCAGAAACAGTTCCCCTTGTCTCTTCACAAGCGACATGTATTTCTTTTGCTCTTTGCTTCTTCTGTGGGCTATCACTTGATCATGGTTCTCTTATAAAACACTGTGGTTCCCTCTTTGATCAAATTGCCAGTAACCTGAAATACTACTCTTTCCAGAAAGTTTAGCTGTTCCTGAAAGTGAAAAAAAAAAAAAAATGAAGTGAATCAAAAACTTTATCCCTCAACAATTAAATTCTATCACAAAGACAAGCTAGACCCCCATTCGTGCTCATGTAAAATCCAGGTTCTTTTTAAACAAAACAGAAATAGATGGTACAACATTCATTTGTTCACCACCACCCCTCCCCACACACACACACACACATCTGTGGGACCAGGCAGCAGTTTTGTAGAGAGGCAAGTGTCTGGGAGGTGGGGCCAGTACCAGTTTCAGGGTGAGAAGACCCATTTTCCAATCCAGATTCTGTCCTGGTGGCTCAGCATGCTCAAGAAAGCATCCTCCTGATGGAAAAGTCAATAAACAGACAACAGAAACAAAGCATAAGACATGCTATTGCTTAGATAGGTGTGAATCCCTGTGGGGTAATGATAGGGCCTTTAAAAACTACTGGGAGGAAGTCAGATTATTAGGGCTGGGGCAAAGCCCTTGAAGAGGATACGGAGACCTCTACTCTTGCCCTGCTACTCTTTGCTTCATGACAGCCATGATGTACTTTATCATGCCATCCTAGTATGATGTGCCATTTTAGCATGGGCCCCAAACCAGCAGAACCAAGTAAGCAAGGGCTAAAACTTCTGAAACCATGAGCCAGGACATGTTCCTCTTTTACTGAGAAGCTGACTAATGCATATCACACAGTGGATGCTGAATCTAACACAGCTCTTTATCCACATACACAAAAAAATCTTAACCAAGCAGAAAAAAAAAATTCTAGTGATGCGACTAATCTCTCAGATGACCTGCTTGGTTGCTGATTCACTCTTTCTAATGCGGCCCTTTGCCTCACAGTTCTGTCCTCTAGGTTTTTGACAGTCCACCCATACAGTGTTTAAGAAGCTTGCAAATTCTTAGATGAAATGGCACCGCAATAATTTGCCCCTGAGTGGGCAAGGATCCTGAGTCCCATGACACTAGGCCACTGAGGTTGCTATTAGAGGAGGGATGGCAATGTTGGATCCCATCCACTGCAGGACAGTGACCTCATCACGATGGAAGGATTTTTCTTTTCTTTTTTATCCAAGGGCTTTGCCTTCTCTGTGTTTGTTCCCGCTGTACTTCCATAATCACCTTGGTGAAATCTCTCTCATCATGCTCATCCTGCTCAAAAACCCATTGGCTGCTCACTCCATTAAGTATCTATTGCTTTTCAGGCTTTAGGCTCTTACTCAACTGTCAATCAATACATGCCATGTTCTAGCTCTGCAATAAATGATGAAGGCAAGGATTTAATCAGACTCTCTAGCTTCCCCTTGATCTGTGAAGCAGAAGTGCTCATTGTAAGACACCATCACAACAGGCTATAGATATAATGATGATGATGATGATAATAATAATAATAATAATAATAATACATTTTTAAAAACTAAAATTTATCTTTTTGCATTTCCATAGGTCCTCAACTACCTTTTCACTAGTACCATGGTCTTTATGGACTGTAGCCATTTCTCTTTTATTCCATTCTCTTGGAAAAGCCAATGCTGAGAGTTTTGTGAATACTTTGTTTCAAATATAGACATGCTACCTTGATGTGAATTCTCCTAGGATCTCAGAACCTACATTGATTTCAATCATAAACCTTTGAATCACATCATGGGCAAGGATGAAAGAGTCACCAAATGAAAATGTAGAATGTTTATATAAACTCAAACTTCCCATAAACTGTTTGTTTGGTTGGTTGATTGGTTGGTTGCTTGGTTGCTTGGTTGGTTGCTTGGCTTTGTTTTGTTTCCCAGACAAGGTTCCTCTGTATAGTCTTGGCTGTCCTAGAACTAGCTAAGTAGTCCAGGCTGGCCTTGAACTCATAAAGATACATCTGTCTCTACCTCTCAAGTTGAGATTAAAGGTATGTGCCATCTCTGCCCAGCCAGATAAATTCTATTTTAAAATTGTGTGTGTGTGTGTGTGTGTGTAGGTGCCTGTGAAGGTCAGAGTAGGGTGACAAATCCTCCAGAATTTGAGCTACAGGAGGTTGTGGCCTGCCTGCTTTGGTGCAGGGAATCAAGCTTGGGTCCACTGGGAGAGTAGTAAGCACTTTTAACCACTGAACCATCTCTCCAGCCCTCAGATAATTCTTCATCATTTTAAATATCTAAGTTAGTTATTTCTGGTAGCCATAGTAAATGACCATAACCAAAAGCAACTTGTGGAAGGAAAGGTTTATTTTGACTTATAGGTCCAGAGGTAGAGTTCATGGTGGTGGGTGGTCAGGATGATTGGAGCAGAATGCCAGAACAGGAAACTGAGAGAGCAAATCTCCAATGTCAAATGCAAAGCAGAGAGAGTAGACAGGCTGGAAGTGGAGCAAGGATGTGAGCTCTTAAAGCCTACTCCCATGATGGACTTCCTCCAAAGAGCCTCTACCTCCTAAAGGTTCTACAACTTCCCCAAACAGTGCCAACTGGGAACCAATTGTTCGTATATGCAAGTCTATGGGAGACATTTCTTTCTGAAACTACCAGAATGTCCCATTCTATATTGGAAACGTACAACACTTCATTGTTTATTTGGAATTCAAATGTAATTGGACATCCTGTGTTTTATCAGGAAAGGCTACTTGTATGCCATCCAAAACCAAGTAAAAGATTAATTACCTGGACACCAAGATGATTTCAGTATGGCAGAGCTATGACAATCTCTGATTACAGAAAGGAAAGGAAGGAAAGAGAGACTATGCAAACCCTGGCAGCTTGCATACACAAGCTGTCTATCTGATATTGGAAGCTGTGCATCATTCCACTGCCCCAAGGTAGCTAATTGCATCTCAAGTGTTAGTGCGAAGCAGGGAAGCAAAGAGGGGGGAAATTATTGAAAACAATGCACGCAACTGTTTCCCTTCAAAAAAGTGAATTCCCCCCACAAGAGTTGCCAGCAATCCTGCCTTGTAAGAATGTCCTAGATCATGCTCAAGTAAAAGTAGAAAGTGTGGACTAATGTGCTCCCTAGAAAATCACCAGTGCAGTAATAAGCCATTCCAGTCCCCAGAGTCACAGAAAAATAAATACCCATTCCCAGAATGTGGGAATATCTCTGAAGACTGTGGACAATTCCCACCACAGTATCCAAGAGGGCCACAAGCATAGTTTCTATGGAGAATAAGGGCTCTTTCCCCTTTGTAATATGATTTCTTGACTATTAGGCACCCTGAGATGCTCTGTAGAAATGCAAGATGATATTGTATTGTATTAATGTCACTTAATGGTAGCTGTCAATGATAGTGATGGAATAAATATGGAAAAGGAAATTACTGTAATTGATTGACAGTCCAGAATCTTCCACGTTCGACCTAATGAGAGAAACCTATGAGCAGCAGCTTCCAGTGCAAGTTATTAATGCAAATCGCATGCACCACACTGGCATGCTGAATTATGCAATGCCGTGTGAATGTCTAATCCATTTCACCAGGCTTGTCTTTATCCAGAAAAAAAAATATTTCACTGACATGCTGATTAGTATATTAGGAGAGTTTAAGAAGTTTGGTGTTAAAGTAGGTGCCATCACGGGGTTATTAATTTAGTTCTGAACAAGACAAACAGCCCAGCGCAGCCATCAAAATCACTACATAAGTCTACAAGATAACTTTGTCAAGACCGATGGGAATGCTCAGAAAAGTCTTGTGATATGTGGAAGGAATTAGCAAACAGATAAGGAGCACATCATTTTTCTAGAAAACCTTTCTCAAGGACTCAGGACCTATGCAGAACCAGATGCCTGCCAAGACATCAGCAGTGCCTGCACTCTTGCTATTGCACAGATGTTCAGAAACTTGTGAAAACTCCTAATAGACCCAGATGTTGGAGGTCAAAGGAACATCAAGTCAACATAAGGTTCTGGGCCTCCTTTGAGGGCCCTAGGGAGACTTAAGTACTATCGAGAAACTCAGCTTATATAGGCAAAAGTCTGTGAAATTAAAAACTAAGTTGCCAATTGCCCATTAGTCTCAATATCCCAAGAACTCATAGCTCTGAGAATTCTAGACCTTTAAACTCTTTACTCTCTGCACATTTTAATCCTTAAAAATTGGATCAAGGCTAACCATCATGGCACATGCCTTTAGTCCCAGAACTCAGGAGGCCAAAGCAAGAGGATCTTGCTACGTAGTCCAGGCCAGCCAGGGCTACACAGAGTGACTCTGTTTCAAAGAACAAAACAGAACAAAATTTGAATCACTTCAGGAAGTGCCTGAAACTTCTAGGTGAAACACCTAGATTTGGCCCTAACTTGGCTGCTCACTCACAGTAACACACTTGTTCCCAAATTCAGATATGGCAGCTGGAGGTTATACACTGCAGTTTCCTATGAATGATTACAAAAATTTTTGATTGGTAAATAGATGAGTTTTGTGGAACTCTGCAAAAACATTGACCATCTTTTATATACCAGCTACTGGGCTCACTGTTAGATACACACTGCTCCTGTCCTCTTGGAGCTCATGTTTGTCTAGAGGGCAAAATCCTATGAGTTGGCCATAAGAAAGTGTAGGGGGGTGGGGGGGGAGGGGGTCAGGCTGGTACAACCTGGAAGCTAGGGATGTTGACAATGAGGGAAGGACACATGCCACAAATCTATTAAGTGATACATTTTAAAATGTGCATCTTTATGGTGTTCAATATGTTTTGAGCCTGATATACATTGAACTGGCTAAGACAAATGAAAGGGCATACCTATAGCATCGTATACTTGCCTTTTTTCCCCCTGAGACCAATTAAGATCTACTCTTTCAGCAACTTTCAGGAGCATAATAAATTATTAACTGTAGTAAACATACAATTGCTCCCTTGTACTTATATTTCCTATCTATTGAAACTTTGCCCCTTTGACCAATAACTCCATTGTCCTCCACTCCCTGTGACTACCACCTAGTCTCTGGTCACCTCCTTTCTGTCTTCTGTGAGTTCTGTTTTTCAGATTCCATATAGGAGAGGGATCATGGAGCATTTGTCTTTCCATGTCTGTTTATTACATTTAGCATAATGTCTTTAGGTTTCATATTATTGTAAATAACAAGATTTCCTTCTTAATGTCTGAATGAAATACCATTGTGTGTGTATGTAACACACTTCCTTGGCATGGTCATCAATGAATAGGTTACTTAAGTTGAATCCATATTTTCGCTATTATTAAAAGTACCACAATGAACGATGAGGGAACAGATCTCTCTCCTATGTATTAATTCTATTTCCTCTGGATGTATGCCCAGCAGTGGAACTTCTAGACCATAGAATAGCTTTACTTCTAATGTTTAAAACTAATCTCCATAGTATCTTCCATCATGGTCATACTCCATGTCGCCTTTCCTTAACTTTTAATGCAAATATGTATATGAAAAACTACACACATGAGTTCATTGTTATATATCTTATCAAACTTTCCCTTCTAAACAAACACATTTCTTTTTTTAGATTTATCTTTATTTTATGTGCATGTATGTCTGGATGAGGGAGCCAGATTCCCTGGAACTGGAGTTACAGACTGTTGTGAGCTGTCACATGGGTGCTGGGAATTGAATCCAAGTCCTCTGGAAAAGCAACCCATGCTCTTAACTGCAGAGCCATCTCTCCAGCCCCCACACATTCCTTTTTTGAGACCAGGTTTCTCTGTGTAGCACTGGCTGTCCTGGAACTCGCTCTGTGGATAAGGCTGGCTTCAAAGTTGCAAAGGTCTGCCTGCCTCTGCCTCCCATGTGCTGGGATTAAAGGCAAATGCTACCACAACCTGGGTTAAAAACCAGTTTCTTAAAAATGAGGCAACCTACAGAACATATGACACAATGAATAAAGGAATAAGCACTCAAATATACTATCTTGTGGGTTTGGCGTGTAAATGATCACAGTTAGGAATTGCTGTATGGTGGAAAAGCAAGAAGAAATGTGAAGAAAGAGTTGCCCACAAGAAACGGGCCTGGGGAGACTTGAAATAACAGCATAAAGAATAAGAAAGTTGCCTGGCATGTTCGCACACATTTTCCCCCTCTTTCACCAGCACCAGCGCCCTGGGGAGCCCCCTGCTCTCATCAAGTTTTCTATGGAACAATTGAGGCCCTTACAAGGCTAAGTTAAACACTACAGGTCACCCAGCAAATTAGCAACCAAGGTAGAATTACATCACAGGCTATCCAATGCCCAACTGGGGGAAGCATCCCTCGGCTCCAAAGCTCTGAATGTGCCGCACGATGGAAAAATGAAACTTTATATAAAGAAAACTGAGCAAAATTGAGGGCTTCTGCTGGAAAAATAAGGCTACCGCTGGCTTCAAAAATACAGCCTCACTTTGGGTACCATAAGACCCATGTTGATGGTGCTTAGAAAGACTTGCTGAATACACATTCTCTCCGCTCGAAAAAGAATGATAATATCTCTTGCTATTGTTTGAATATGAAGTGTCTCCCATGGGCTCATGTGCTTGAGATCTTGGAATCCAGCTGATGGTGCTGTTTGGGAAGGTCATGGCATCTTTTAGATTAGAGTTTAGATTTAGTTTTGAGGATTACAGGTTGGCTCCATTTCCTGTGTGTCTCTCTACTTCCTGACACCAAGATATAACCAACCTCTTATACACTCTTGCTGTTACCACCATGATCTCCTTTAGTCATAATGCTTTCCCTACCATAATGAATTGTGCCCATGAGCCGAAATACATTCTTCCATCCATATGCTGTTTTTCTCATATATTCTGTCCAAAACAGCCACATGTTCCTGAAGAGCAGAGGCGAACATACTATAGAAGTTCACAACCGACCAGCTCTAGCTCTTAGCACAATAGGAAGAGGGTGAGCGTTTCTTTTCTAACTTTACAGTCAGCTATAATTGGGCCCTCTTTCTCAAGCTCAAAATTTCCTAATGAATAGGCAACTTGTCACCCATGAGTTGCTCTAGATCATAAGGAAGCCAGTCTCTTTCCTGTGTCCACCATTGGAGATCTTGAGGTCCACAAACCTGATACAAGCTTCACACGGCATGAAATGGAGGAGTTCCATTGGACTCTCTGGAGAACTGTGCTCCCTGGATAATGGGAGTCTCCCTCAGGGTGTCTACTGCCCTGCCAGTGCCTTCTCACTTCTGCCAATACGTCATTCCAATTCTTTCCTGTCTCTTTCTCACTCTTTCCTTCTCTCCATCCCTCATCCTTAGGTTCTCACATATTTTCAGCACCAAGACTGCTGACTCATGCATATATCCAGCATTCATATAAGAATACAGACTGGATCTACTCTTATCCCTACCAAGCCTATGCTTCAACAGGTGGAAGAAAACAAACCAATAGCCAAGCAAAACAAAACAAAAACAAACAAAAACCCAAGAATGATGGCAATTATATGGGAATGTTTTTAAAAGCCTAGTATGAAAGGAAGTGGACAACTATATACTTTGTGGTCAGGGAAGGCCTCTCTGAGCAGATTACACTTCAGTGCACTGTATACTCTGCCACAAGAAGGGGACAAGCAAGTGTTCTAGGTGGAAGAGACAAATCACATACAAACAAGAAGGAAAATCTAGAGTTGGAGGAGGGTTAGATAATACAGTTTCACAATGGGAAGAGCATCAGCAATGTTTTGTGAGGTTGATCTTGCATTTGGGGGCTTCTAATAACTCAGTCTGTTCTCCACTCAATACCAATAAGCACCTGTTCTCTCAGAGATATATGAACTCACCTCCATGCAAGAGTGTCTTGTACCATTTGGACAGCTGGAATGCTACCCCAGTGGAAAACTACTAAAATCACAGCATAGTTCCACCCAAAGAGGAAAGTGAGCCTGTAAGGAGTAAGGTTACACTGAGACTCTGTATTTGATATAATGCTGTTGGCCAGGTACTAGTTTCTTATTGGCTAGCTTTGTCTTAATTATTAACCCATTCCTATTAATCTATGTATTTCCACGTGGTCTCATCTTACCCTTGGACTGGCTGGCATCCAGCTCTCTCCAGACTCTCCATCTTGACTCCTCCTTCCTACTTCCTCCCGCCTCCTTGTCTCCTAGTCCCTCCTCTCTTGCTTTCCTATTGGCCAACAGTGCTTTATTCATTAACCAGGATGAGAAACATATACAGAATGACATCTCCCATCATGAGCCCATGTCACATTCTAAGCAGCGTATTCATCCTAGAGCTACTGAAACAAAAAAACAAAAACTGGGAAGAAAGCTTTAACAACAATAGGCAGTCTGCTAACGGTTCTAGAGACTAGAAGCTCAGGATTAAGGAATCAGTCTGCAAGGTTGGCTCCTGTAATAGTTTGGAACTGGAATGCCCCTCAAGGTTCCAGTGCCAAAGCCTTAGTCCCTAGCATGCAGTGCTCTTGGGGAGTGGTGGAAAGGTCAAGCCTGGCTGGGAGAAGTAGGCCATTGAGGATGTGCCTTTCAAGGCTGTATCTCATCAGGCCTTCTGTTTTTCTACTCTCTAGTAGCTTTTATCTACCAAACACTAAAACTGTAAGACTGGGTGGACAAAAGTCATAAGCCCCTGGACCTAGAAACTGTCAGCCAAAACCTCTGAAACTGAGCCCAACCAGCTCTTTCTTCCCTTTAAGTGCATCTTTCTCTGGTATTTTGTCCCAGCAGTGGAAGGATACCTACCACAGTCCCTTCTGAGACTAGAGATGGGGCTTCACTTCTTGTTGTTTCTTAGCTTCTTGAGGCCCGTGGACATTTTTTGGCTTCTGGATGGCATTCTCTGTGTGTCTTCACATTGTCTTTCTTAATATGCATCTGCCTCCATGCCCAATTTCCCCCTTCTATGAGGATGCCAGCCGTATTGACTTAGGAGCCATCCAATTAACCTCCTTTGCAAAGCTATTTCCAAATAAGGTCACATGGACAGGTATTGAGAACTTCGTCTTTTTTATTTGTTTATTTGTTTGTTTTTCCTGTTTTCAGAAAGAGAAATAATTCAACTTCTAAGATGGGATAGAGAGTGTGAGTTTTACTTTAGCAGTAATGGGAATTAAACCCAGGGCCTTATACCTGCTGGGCAAGCATTCTACCGCTGAGCTACCTCCACAGCCTTTGGACTGTGAGTGTAATCCCCTGGCAGAGTGTAAACAAGTAAATGATAGGCAGGATTTCTGTGGTTGAAAGGTCACTCTGCTCTCAATGGGAGGAATAAGTTCAGGTGCTGTGCCAAGGGGAGAAGCAAGAACTGTCAGTTCAGGGCTCAGATGGTAGAAAAATTCACTGCACAAGCCTGAAGACCTGAGTTTAATCGCTGGGGTCCCACAGTAGATACTCCAGAAAGTTGCCCTCTGACCTCAACATGTGTCCTGACATATGGGAGTCTATACTACACACACACACACACACACACACACACACACACACACACACACACACACTAATGCAGAGGAGAAGAATCAGAAGAAGTAAAAGTATATATTTTTAAGAAGAACATCAAGTCACACAAACATCTAGGTAGAAGGTGATGGTAGCCTGGAAGGAGATGATGCACTGGTAACTGTGGTCTGCTATGTCAATATGGAGATGGATGGAGCTTCTTGAAGAACTGAACTACAGTAGGCGGTCCCCCAGTGCAGAGAACTTAGCAGTGCAGGAGTTTGACCTGTTCCTAGAGGCACACTGGGACTTGAAGACCATCAGCCTTCAAACAGAAACCAGGAGATGACTGGGTGGCTATGTGGGTACAGAGCCAGATGCTACAACATCTGTGTAGGTGCTTGCTCTAAGTTTCTACTCTGCAAGCAAAGCTATATCTATCTGCTACAACTTGGGCCAAGAGGACAATGGCTCCTCCCACTCCTCCTCTCTCCAGCCACCGATGGTATACACTAGTGTCTACACTCGGGTTTCTGTTCAAGAGCCATGCCACGGCATGGCCCTTATGTTTAATTAATATTTCCATTTCAGTGAACAAGAACAAGTTAACACGCCGACAGCGTGGGCTACCTTCCAGGGTCTGTCTGCTGACAGATTAAAAAGTATGTCAACAAGGATTTATAGTAACAAATATCCAAGGCAGAGGCCTTTTATTTGCTTTATTTTGCTTTGCTTTGCCAGTTTATTGATAATGTTGGTGAACCCATTCCTGCATTTATGCAAAGGTTGAGTGGCCAAGTGATATTATCCCTGCTGGGACCTTGAGGTATGAAAGGGTCAGGAAACTGATACAGAGGCTGCCAGTCAGTTGCTCCCTCCTGATTGGAAAAAAAAAAAATCAGCCAGAAAGGGAACTACAGTGAGGGTGTGGGAAGCCTCCTCCTTATGATATGGCTGTCATAGGATGGACCTTTTAGTGCCTGACTTGTATTTATAATACCCTGCAGTAGAAGAAGCATTTAGTAACTCTTCAGGGAAAGCTGATTTGTTTTGTTTGTTTGTTTTAAAGTATCTTATACAATGACATTTCTATTTACTTGTAAAGAAGTATCATTTATTTTCAGTTAAGGAAAATTGTAATTGTCCTGTTAAATAAAATAAATCAGACTCAAAAGGACAGCCATCATGTTTTCTTGCTCTCATACGCAGACTTTAGAAGTAAAGACATATGCATAAATCATATACATATAAGGGGACAAGGAAGAAATCTAAAGGGAGAGGAGTAGAAAAAAGATGGTAACTAGGAAGGAAGACAATATTAAACATTGTTTTCTCTCCTATAAAGTATTTTAGGGTGTGTGTGTGTGTGTGTAATAAGAACACAGAAGGACAACCATTTGAGAGGAAGAAAGGGGACAGATAGAGATGGGGAGGTCAGAGGAAAGAGGGGCCTGATAACAGCAAGGTAGATTTACATATATGTGAAAATCTCATAACGAAACCCATTATTTTGTGCTCTGACTAAAGAAGTTACTAAAAGCGAAGAAACACATATTCATTTTTCTTATGTCTGAGATTATAATTGCTTTCCCTTTCCTCCCTCCTATCTCTACCATATACCCTTTTTTGCTTTCTTTCAAATTGATGGCCTGTTCTCATTCATTGCTGTGGCATGCATATATGTATACACATACATACTCCTAAATATTACTTGCCCAGCCTGTATAATGTTGTGTACGCATGTTTTCAGGGCAGACCATATGGTATTGGTTATCTATGTGGTGGGCTCTTCCCTGGGGAAGAACTCTTCTCCTATTCTCAGCATTCCTTGGTTGCCTGTAGTTCTTTCTGTATGTTTGGACCCTCTAGTTGCTGGCCTTGTTCAGCGCATGTTCGCACAGTTACACTGGTGAGACGTTATGGGGGCAGCTTCTGATATTACTAAGAGACACAGTCTCCGAGCAAACTCCCGATCCTCGGGCTCTTTCCTTCTCCTTTCTCTCTCACAGTGTTCCCTGAGCCTTGGGAGATTCACAACTCCTGATTGGTTGCAGTTTTCTTAGTGTGTTGCAAAGAGAAGTTTCCTTGGTTGGGGTGAGGACTACACTCACCTGTGGGTATAAGGACAAACAGTAAGAGTGTAGTTAGAGACTGTTGGTTTAGTAAATCAGTAGTTGTCGGTTCTCCTCCAAGATCTCTGACTTCGCTAGCAGCAGTACCAGGCTTTGTTTCTCTCTTGTTGAGCAGGTCCAATTAGAAAACTTCTGGTTACCACCAAGGTATTCATGTCACTATTACACCCTTAGGGTTATGGTGCCAGCCATGCTGGCCATCCGGTGATTAGGAAGCATCATATCTGGGAAGCACTGTTGATTTCTTTCCGGATTTGGAAGCCTTCACGATGCCTTCTGGCCCCATGAAAGCCTGACCTCAGGGGAGGAGAAGGCTTTCAGGTCAGTTTCAGCCTGTGTCTGGGTCCTGTGTCTGAAACATATAACAACAGGGACTCCCCTTGCACTTCTGGGGGACAAGCAAGGTCAATAGAAATAACCTATCATGTTTTGGAAGAATCTTGAACTACCATGACCAACTCAAAAGAGGGCTCTTCATGCCTGGTGTAAGGGTTTTGGTAGATGGTCTTTGGCTCCTGAAGGAGCATTGTCATCGTGGATGAGAAAGTTTTATTTAACTATGTATAAATAATTATACACAGCCTAATGAGTATTATAGGTTTTGTTTCTTGGTGTGTGTGTGTGTGTCTGTATGTGTGTGTTTTGTTTGTTTGTTTGGCTTTTTTTGGTAGGTAGTTAATAGTGTGATAACTTATGACTTTCTCAGACATCCTTACTATTATTTTACCTTCCTCCCTTCCTTCCTCCCCACTCCCTCCCCACTCCCTCCCCACTCCCTCCCCACTCCCTCCCCACTCCCTGAATAGAGCTGCCCCTTTCCCCATTCCCCAATCACCAGATCACTTACACCCTGTTACTTCTCTCTCCCTCTCTCTCTCTCTCTCTCTCTCTCTCTCTCTCTCTCTCTCTCTCTGGCTGGGGTGATTGTGTAGGGATTTAGAGCTGCTCTAGATCCAAGGTCACAGCACAGGCAAGGGCTGCACTGGAGCTGTGTCACACGTGAAAGTCCTCTTGCTGTTGTTTCCTAAGAGCAGCCACAGATAATATGCAAATGAGCGTGCCTGGCCATGTTCCAAGGCAACTTTATTTATAGGCACCAAAACTTGCATTTATGTCATTTTAATTTTCACGTGTGACACAGTGTGATTCCTATGTTATGAAATATGAGTCTTTTGATTTTTTTTCCAACCACTTAAAAATGTGAAAGCTGTTCTTAGTTCTTAGCTCATGGGGCAAAAAGCAGGTGGTGGGGTGGATCCAATCTGTGAGCTGTCCCTGAAAACACAGCTCTGGTGCATGACCACTCTGCCATGGAGCTTAAGGAAAAGGTGTATTTGACCTTGACCCATGGCTTCTCTGAATTTTCTGATGCTTTCTTGGTTCCTTGCAGATCAGTCTCATTTGTCTGGAAATCTGTTTTGATTTTTTTTTTTTCATGCCAGGCAACATGTAGGTTTGAGGGCTACAGCTGTGAAAAGAGGCAGATCCTGTTGCTAGAGCTCAGAGTCCAGCAGAAGAGCAGGTGCGAATCACAGAGAAATACAAATGCAGTGTGTGAACGACATAACTGTGGTAAGGGCTCCAAAGATGAGCTCCATGACCCTAAAGAGGACAAAAGAGGCAACTGACTTCCTCTTCAGCAATATCAAGTAAGATATGCCAAAGTATAGATGAACAATTATTTGGGATTCAGGGAAATGGCGAAGTTATCGAAAGAAAGGGGAGGAGAAAGAATTCCAACTTCCTCACCATAATCCCTCTCTGCTATCTTTTGCCCTTTAGTGCGCTGGGACGGAGGGAGGCAGGGGGTACAGTAAATGGGGTGTGTAAGGGATGAGTAAGAGCCAGAGCAGCAGACTTTGAGATTTCCTCTTTATGCTGAGCACAGAGGTGAGGAGTTGCCCAAGTGTCCAGCTAACAAAACTGAAAGATCACAGGAGAACAGGCATAGTGCATTCATGCAATGAGTAACAATGGGCACTGACATGAATCTACTAATATCTGTATGCACTAATGGAATCTTTGCCATGCATTATTAAATGGGGGGGGGAGAAAGAAGGAAGGAAGGAAGGAAGGAAGGAAGGAAGGAAGGAAGGAAGGTCCAGACATGGCATGATGAACTTAATTTTTTTTTTAACTTTAGTTAAGTTAGGGGTGGGGAGTATATCCAGTCCTGGGATAACTGGCAAGAGTCTATCCTCTCCTTCTACACGTGCAACATCAAGCTTAGCAAGAATCACCTTGACCTCGTAAGCTTGAGGGCTCAGGATGCCCTTTTCACAAAGGTAAATGTAGCAGTCTGAGTTGATGAGTGTAAGTGCAGGGAGGAAGATGAATACAGAAGGAATGAGAGAGGAAGATAAAATAATAGTAAGGATGTCTGGAAAATCACAAGGTATCACATTATTAACTATCTACCGAAAAAACACAAACGTGGCAGAGATGAAGACAAGTGTCCTTTTGTTTAAACTGATCTCCTGTCCACATTTACATTTAAGGCTTCACTGTTTAAAAAAAGGCTAACATTGTTTGGCCTTGTATCACAGACCTGTATCCCTAGCCACTCAGGAGACTGAGGCAGGAGAATTACAACTTCAATTGCAAGTCATCTGGGCAATTCAGTGAGACTCTTTCTCAAAATAACAGGTAAGAAAATGACTGAGGACACAGCTCAGTGGTAGAGTCTTTGCCTAGCACACAGGAGAATCTGGGTTCAATCCCTAGTATAGGAAAAAGGAAGAGGGGGGAGGAGGGAGGAGGAGGAAGTGGGCAGCAGAAATTCAACAGTTCTACAAATACATGGTAGGAAAGAAAATTAATCAGAACAGAGCCTCTGACCAAGAGATGTCTAAAGCCCCGGAGAAGTCATCTGGTGAATTAACGGCCTGCATCTGAATGGTGACTTGAATTATGACTGGACACCCTTAGAGCATTTCCAGCTAGGGAGAGCTCAAAATACTTCTGAAAAAGCTTCCTGGAGTTTGCATGCATGGACGTTTTTATCCTTTCCCGGGCTGGACCAGCGTCTTCGTTTTGCTTTTGTTCTTTTGTTCTTATTCCTGGTCACTTGACAGCAGATGACTCTCAGTAAAAACAGAAGAAAGGTAGTGAACTCAGCCAGCCATCCTTCCCTCCACCACACTGGTCTCCTGAGCCAACAGGACAGGGGCATGGCGCTTACTTACAAACCAGGCAGGCGTCCCTGTTCAAGCCTTCCAAGCTTGGAATTTGGGGTTGGTTTGCCCCAAGTAGCAGATAAACATATCTGCATGGATTGTCAAACCTCCTTGCCACAGAGTTAGTTAGGACCTGGGCATCATCTAATCAACCCTATTCATGGGACAGAAAGGGAAACTGAGGTTTGGAGTCCCCCCAAGTGACTAGAATCTGGCAAACTTGGTAGTGGAGCTAGGGCACACATACCCCTCTCTGCCCCCTCTAGCCCTGAGCATCAGTGGAAATCATCCTGTTATCTTACTACAGACAGAAAGCAATGAGGGAGACAAGATGGAGAGAAAAAGAAATTGAAACAGAGAAGGAAGGATGGAAGAGATAGGAAGTGACAGAAATTGCAGGCGAGACTGTCTGCCTCCCCTGACTTTTTATCTTTCTCTCTATCTGCCTCATCTCATTCTTTTCTGAATCCTGTCTCTTTCTCCCACAGCCCAGCTCCTGAAAACACACTGTTATTTCCTTTATTCCAAATGCCTTCAGAGG
Organism: Phodopus roborovskii; assembly: GCF_943737965.1. Taxonomy (NCBI): domain Eukaryota; kingdom Metazoa; phylum Chordata; class Mammalia; order Rodentia; family Cricetidae; genus Phodopus; species Phodopus roborovskii. The sequence goes on along the minus strand of NW_026126482.1, from coordinate 17,666,680 downwards.
GGGCCTACAAATGAACGGAATGCTGGTGGGGTTGATATCCATAAAGGTGGGAAGAACTTTCCAGTACCTTTACTGCTAAGGAAGAAGGAAGGCACAGGTCATTTAGACTCATGAACTTTCATAGAAATGGAATCATGGACCTGGCCACCCCAATTCTAAAGAACCCACATTTTAGCGGGGTGCTCACCTGGCTTGGGTGCATACTGCACAGCTGTAGCCAGTATTTGAAACAGTCCTTCATGTGTGTGCCTCCTGCATTGTCTCTCTGGCCCCCAAGAGGGAGACAGGTCAGAGATGTTAAAGATTAGGTTTTACACAAGTCTTTTAAATGCTAAAATACCCATCGTGGGATATGCCTCGAAGTGGATACATTCATTTTAAATAGCTCCTTCCCTGAGAATTGCATTTGGTCCATCCTCTTCAGGCCGGATGTCAACTGTGACAAATTCATAAGAATCCCTTTAAAAGGGTTGGTTCTACAAATCCTAAAGCGATGTAGTTTTTCCATAGCTACTCCTGAATCCTGGATAGCAAGAGCAGCGGGGAGTGGGGGGAATTTAAATATTTTCAACATGCCAGGTCCCGAGGCAAACCAAATGCACCTATGCCTTGTTGAGATGTAGAATTCAGCTGGTGTGAAACAGAAAGACACCAATGATGAGTTCCCCCGCTTTACAGAGGTGGATCCTGCAGCAGAGGCACCTAATGAGCAATCTGGTGGCAAAAATCACAATGCAAAACAAATTAGCCGGGGAAGTTTTGAGGTGTCAGTTTCAATGAGGGAGGAACAGACAAAGAATAAAAATCACCTCATGTAAAAGATTGCCAACTTTGAAGCTGCTCGGAGACTATTGACTTCTAGCCTTATTTTTCTCAAGTGCAGTGTCATCCCATGTGTCACATTGACACGGTGAGGATATCTTGTGAAATAATCCCTTTGCCAACATCAGGGAATCGCCCTCCCCTTTGATCTAGTCAGATATGATCTTGAAAGTTGGCCTACTTACACACAGCTCCGGTGAGGCTGCTCCAAATAAGGCCTTGGAAAGGAAGACGGGAGAACAGCACACACAATGGAGAATGGGTAAGCCTTTGAAGGGAACATATGTACACACACATCTATGTGCATATATGGAGTATTTTATAGCCTCTACAGGTTTGACTTAACCAGCAGAGAGTGCCAAGCCAAGCACCTTTCCTAGTTAGAACTTTGTGTAACTAACTCTTCACAGAACAAAGGCTAGAACAAAGACCCATGCTTCTATCTTGAAGAATGTGGATTTTTGTAGCTGTGTGTGTGTGTGTGTGTGTGTATGTATGTATGTGTGTGTATATGTATTGTGTATATGTGTGTGTATGTATGTGTGTGTATGTATTGTGTGTATGTGTATGCGTGTGTACGTATGTATGTGTGTGCATGTATTATGTGTATGTGAATGTATGTATCTGTGTGTGTTATGTATGTGTGTATATGTATGTGTATGTATATGTGTGTGTATATGTGTGTATATGTATTTGTGTGTATATGTATGTGTGTGTATGTGTGTATCTGTGTGTGTTATGTATGTGTATATGTATGTGTGTGTATGTATGTGTGTGTGCATATGTGTATATATGTATGTGTGTATGTATGTGTGTGTGTGTGTGTGTGTGTGTGTGTGTGTGTGTGTGTAGGTGTCCATGTCTGAGGAGGCAAAAGGTGAAGCTTCCTCAATTCTTTGCTGTCTTACTTTCTGAAACAGGGTCTCTCATTGATTTAAGTAGATTGGCTGGCCACTGAACCCCAAGGGTCCTTCTGTTTCCATCTCTCCATCTCTGGAATTACAGGTTCATGCTGCCAGTCCTGGCTTTTTAAAGCACTCTACCAGCCGAGCCATCACCTCGTCTCCTTGCTTCTTTCCTGTCTACACACATACCACCACCTCCATCATTATAGAACTCTTTGGTGCCCATGGCAGCAACAGCATCGTCACCCACTGTACTCAGCGCAAAGACCCCAGCCACAAGACTGGAAGCCCTTCACCCTCATCTCCAGTTGCTCCTTGTGCTGAGGCTGCGAAGATTGGCATTTGAATCAAACACACTTGGGGACGCCAGGAAAACTCCAAAGCTGATGTGTACTTGTTACGATACCACTGTTAAGACAGCACACACATGTACACAGTCATGCATGCCTATGCTTCCCGGGGCCTTCAAAAGACCTCTCTCCCTCTCTCCCTTTCTCCCTCCCTCCCTCCCTCCCTCCCTCCCTCCCTCCCTCCCTCCCTCCCTCCCTCCCTCCCTCTCTCTCTCTCTCTCTCTCTCTCTCTCTCTCTCTCTCTCTCTCATTGCACTTTGAATCCAGCACTGTGACTCTGGATGTCTGAGGCCAGCCGGGTCTGCCATACACTTGAGCTCATTCCATGGCCAGCTCTACCCCACTGTAAAAACAAGCAAACGTGAGCTCCTGCCTCTTCTTCAGGTGCAGGCTGATGAGAACCAGGACCCAGTCATAAAGACCTGGATGTTTTACCTCATCAGAAGGGGTTTGGTGAACACAGAAAATTAAAATAGTTTATGAACATAGAACGAGACCTCTGGGAAGGAAAGCGAGGGGGAGAGGGAACATTTTGTCTCACTGCTGTTTCTTCAAATGTGTTTTCAAAACCGATTACTACAATATACCGATTGAGCAGTCTGAGCTCGGGCCAATCATCTGCACGGGGCTTTCTTGGAACCCCTCATTCTTAGGGGTGGGGGAGGGGCAGACAGCTCTCTATAGAACCCTCTTGATATAAGAAAGGATTTCTTTTTAAAAAGGACATCTTTTATTTTCCCATCTGTTTCCTCTCACAGCACAGTTTGGGGTCAGATCAGGTCTTCTGGCATTCAGGAGAATAATGTGGTCCTTTCCCTCAATGACTGTGGGCATCCTGACTGGAAAGGGCTTACTTTTGCCTCTTATTTGACCACGGAAAAGCACAGGGCCAGGAGAGCTCTCCCAATGGCCTGTGTCTGAGAACCTGCCACACATAAATGGGGTGAATGAATTTGAAGGGCAAAAGAAAGAAAGAAACACCCTCCCCCCCCAAAGGAGAGGGTGTTAATTAAATTTGGTTGCAAAACTTGCAAATTCCTGGATCTACTTAAGGCAAATGAAGCATTAACGCTGCAGAGCCCATTGTGCCTGCTGGACAGGACCTCCTGGCGTGGGAGGGGACACTATGCAGGCCTTTCTCATGGCTGCTTTGTCATTCAACATGGCGAGAGTTGGCCCTCACTCTTGAGATGTAATGTAGAGTGACAATGAACACTCAGGCACAGGCAACTGCAAATTTGTATACAAATGCAAGTAAAACGGAGGAGGAAAACAAGAAACTTTCTATGCAGCTGCAAAAAGGAGGAAATGTTCACTCCTCTCTGTCCCCTCCTTGGGGGATGAGCTCCCTGAGTGGTGGGGTAATCAAGCTGATAGTGTTCTGGCTGCCAGGGTATCCAAGCCTTGGTTAGGGTCTATGCCATCAGCTTGCTGGCCACACTGGCCATGCCCTAAGTGTAAGGGATTCCCTCTTCCTCCTCTACTTCTTCGAAACTCAAGTGCAGAGAAGCAACACTCATCCACACCTGTCACTGAAACAGTCAGCTTTTGTTTCCAAAGACTGTGCTAAAGAAAAAAGTCAAAAGTCATTTACGATAAAAGGGTCCTGGTCAGGATGTGGGTGTGTGAACATTCAGAGAGCATGTTCAGAACTTGTTATAATAAAACTTTGGAGGGGACAGTAAAGGCCTGCATCCCCAAAGCCTGAGCAAAGATTAACTCTATGCAGTTCTTTGTATCAGCAGGAAAAGAAGGGAAAAATACATTTTAAAAATATATTTCTTGCAAGTTACTTCTACTTCCCTTCTTATTGATCCCCATGACTATTGCCTTCCACACCAGGACAAAGAGGGCAATTGGTGGGGTTAGATGTGGCAAGAAAAGAGCATCTTGGGGTGGGTTCTTACTGATTAACAAGTAAAAATCCAGCCAAAAGGCTGAGGATGCTATCGCATGTCCCTACCTCGCTGTCAACCCTATCTAATGTCTCTGCCAATGCACTTTCAAAGTGTACTGATTTATGACTTTATCTGTTACAACAAACTGTTACCATACTGGAATGTTGAATTTAGGACAACCTGACTCTGTGTTTGTTCCCAAGGCAGTTGTCACCCCAATTTGGCTTCAAAATAAACTGTCCCTGTCTTAACTTCTTGTGAGGTTAGGGATGTGTTTTCATATCAACAATGCCATCTTTGATGTAGAGTTAACCCTTACCAGATAGTGAGTTATAGATTTACTGGCTTCTAGAAGTCTGAGCAATGAATTCCTGTTGTTCGTAAATTATCTGACCTAAGATATTTTGGTTCTTTGTTGCTACTGTTGCTTTGGTTTGGTTTTTGGTTTTTTGAGACAGAGTTTCTCTATATAATAGCCCTCAGAGCTTTGGAACTCACTTTGTAGACCAAGTTGGCTTTGAACTCACAGAGATCTGCCTGCCTCTGTCTCCTTAGTGCTAGGATTAAAGGTGTGTATTATTACAGCAGTTGAATGGGTTAAGTTGAATATTATCCTATGAGAGATGGCAGAAGTTGACTTCCTGCCTCTAGGCATGCATAGACAGGAAAGGCCATGTCTGTGGTGAGGAGATAGCCATCTGCCAAGCAGAAAAGGGGTCCTCCCCAAAACATGACCATGCTGGCACTGTATTCTTAGACTACTTACCCACAAAACTCTAAAACATGTGTGTCTGCTATTCAAGCCACTCTGCCCAAGCTGCCTAAGAAGGGTGAATCCTATCTAACTCTGACCCTACCTCACAGCTGGAAAGCTCGTCCCCTGTCACCTTCCTTCCTCATGGCTAAAAATAACCCCTCTTTACCCAGGCCTAACAGATCTTCATTTCCTTCCTTCCTTTGTGCTAATTTCCGGAGTCGGAGGAGACTAAGAAACAGCACATGTGTGTGTGTGTGTGTGTGTGTGTGTGTGTGTGTGCACGCGCGCGCATGTGTGTATGTGTGTATGTGTGTGTGTGTGTGGACTATGTACACACGACACAGAGAAGACCAACCATGATAACACCACCTTGAGACAGATTTTCAACATCATCTTTCCAAGGAGATACTGTTATTCACATTTCCATCTGGATTCAGCACCCTCCAACGAGGTCTTTCAGATGTGTGTGTCACTGTCTGGTTCTTGTAAACATCCTCTTGAAAGGGGTGAAAGGTCATCCTAACTTCTATCAGCAGAAGCAAGAAGGCATTAGTGAAACCTGTCTCATCGGTGATGTATGTTAGAAACCTCCCAGCAATGGCCCTTTTGGTTACTGAAGTGAAATGCTTTTGAAACACAAAGACACAAAACAAACGACACAGAATCTACACCGTCTGGGTATGTTCACACACAAAATTGCTGGGCCTGACAGAGCAGTAAGATTTTGCTGAAAGTCACTGTGGAGAGGGTCAGCAGGGCGGATAACAGAGAGGCAGGTCCCCGCTGAGGCGGAATTTCCACACAGCCTCACCTCTGTTTGTCTCCAAATATACCCTGTTGTTACTTGGCCTGGAAATGTTAGATGTAACCACACTGGGTGATCGGCCTTGCTTTCCCAAAGCCAAAAGCATCATGGAGAACAGTATCACTGTTTACCATCATGAGAGTATCATGAAGCATTGTAATTAAGCCAATAGTTGTCATCTCCCACAGACACTGCAGCACCACTTAAAAGCATGGGGGTGGAAGACTGGGGTGAGAAAAAAAGGACAGAGAATTATAGACAAGAGTCAAGTGCGCATGAATAGAGATGGGTGTTGTACAGCTCAGATGCCCTATAGGAAGAAAGAATGACACTTTCTGGAGGCGCAGGGAGACTGGGGAAAGATCAGAAAACAAGCCTAAGTAGACGGGGCCCTCACAAGTTTCTGGAACCTACGAGCTTCATCAGGAAAAGTTGAGGGAGAGGACAAACCCACACATTCAGGCAGTACGCGTGAATCACAAATCTATGTCTTGCTGTTCACAAAGGCTTTGGATGTCCAGCAAGACACCCAAAGAGAGGCATTTCTGGGGTTGGGAAGGTGGCTAAGTTTGTAGAGTACCAGCTAGCATGGAGGCAGCCCTGGGATCATTTCCTAGCCCTGCATGAAACTAGGTTTGGTGGGGCAAGCCTATAACCCCAGCCTTGGGAGATGAAGGTAGGAGGCTCAGAAGTTCAAGGTCATTCTCAGCTATCTAATAAACTCAAGGTCAGTCTGAACTACATTAGGCCCTGCCTCAAACAAATCAGCAACAAAACAAACAAAGGTGGAATGTACTCCTCCCAGTCAGAAGTACTGGTACTGGTTGGCATACCAAGTGATAAGAAGGTAGAGACAGCACAGAGAGCCCAAAAACCATGAACAGAACTGGACCTGCTCGTCTAAGTATTTTGTCTGTTGCAGGGTAATTTGTGGTGCTCCATCATTGTTCCTTTTAAGTTTTGGCCTATCTTTGAGATATTTTGTTTGTCCAATTACTATATGCAACTTGTGTCGCTATGGCTTCGTTGCATATTTTAATAACCAATGGGTCCTTTATTTTCTTTGTGTTTTCTTTTCAATATTGACTTTGCTATTTTGTTAAATCTTTGTGCTTTCAAAAATTTATTGAATACCTAAAAGAAAATATACTGGGAAGAGTCATAATCTTTTTAACATTAAACTATTCATGAATAAACATATTTATTGCTATCACTTTATATATCACTTATTAAAGACTTAAAATACTATTCCACTGTGGCCTGATATAGTAATTTCTAAATTACATTGTTTCTGTTGCCTTTGGAATAACATTTTACTTTTTTTATTATGAATTTATTTCCTGGATGAAATCAATGTGAAACAGAAGCATTATACTACTTTCATAGTTAATTTTCTATTGCTGAAATAAGACACCATGACCAAGGCAATTTATGAAAGAAAGCATTTCTTTGGGGTTTACAGTTTCCGAGGATTAGAGTCTATAACCATCATGGCAGCGAGCATGACATTGGAGCAGTAGCTGAGACCTTACATCTTAATCCACAAGCATGAGGCAGCGAGAGATAAATGGAAATGGTATAGGATTTTGGAATCTCAAAGCCCAGCCCGATCCCAGTGACCTCCTTATTCCAGGAAAGACACACTTCCTAACCCATCCCAAACAGTTTTACCAACTGGTAACCAAACATTCAAAGCAGATAAACTTATGAGGGCCATTCTCATTCAAACCATGGTACCCTCTAACTGAATTCTTCCTTCCTGCCAACCAGGGAAGGAAGTTTTCCTGCGCTGAGATGCCTCAGGGATAATGTTTAGTAGAGAAACTTCCTCCTATATTTCCAACTCTCTTTGATTCCCCTGTCCCTTCTTTCCCTTAGATCTTTTTCAAGTCCACTCAAAGCAGCTACGCACTACCTTTGCAAATTCCACCCCCTCTCAGAGGAGGCATCCAATTTCAGGCCCCTGCTTGCTTCTCGCAAATGCCCAAGCGCCTGTTCTGAAGTTGAGAAGGTCTAGGGCATGAGTAAGAGGTGAGATCTATGTGCCAGTCCTGGTGATATTTTCATCTCTACCAGGAGCACCCTGGCGACTGACCTCCCAACTGGTTCCCCTAATGATTGCAGAAAGTCTCTTTCCCAGACAAGTGTTAATTTGCTTTGGAGCCACCACAGTGTAATCTCTAGAGAAGAGAAGACATCTAGTCTATTTGATTTGATCTTGCCCCTCTCAAGATAATAAGGTCTGGCATGATGGTGTGATGGAACCTTTCACTCTTGCTTAGTTGAGCATCTATATGTCATAGCACACATCACAGTAGCTATAAATGGCTCTTTGTCAGTCCCAATGGGCAGACAGCACCAGCTCTGTGGTTGCTCCATTCTGATTTGTTTGGATGCCAAATGGTCCTCTAAGAGGTAGGTTCATGAGGGAGCAGTAAGAGAAGATCCTTCTAGAAACCCTCCCGGAACCCAAAGAACACTACTGAAACTATGGGATCCAAAATTCCCTTTCTCCTTGCTATTTCAAAAAAGCTCCCCATCCCTAGATTAGCATGTACAGGTTGGGAGGGGACGGGGGGGGGGGGGCAAGACTCAAGACCTAAGTTATCAACATGATACTCAGATGTAAGCAGACTGGATTGTCTACAGTTTTATCAAACCAAGTTCATGGTCCACAAAGGGAGGCCTCTGTAACTCTGGAGAGCCCATTACCTGCAGAAGACGCTCTCCATTTACTCATGGCTGTCGCGAGCCCCTCTGCCTTCAATTTTCTCTCTGGCTGTTCCTTTCCTTCCTCCTGTGCCTCCCATGCAACCTTCAATAGTAATAAACATGCCCAGTTAAGAGAAGACAAAACATCGAATTGTAAGGTTTACAGTGAAATTCAGCTGGATCTTAAAAACCAACTCCTTTGGGGCCCTTTACTTAGCCCTGCTCTCACAGCAGAATTTATCACGTCTTCCCTCCTAAGTCACTGCATGCCACTCCAGGGCAAACACATTCATCACACTCAATTAGGCAAAAAAACAGAAGAGTCTCAAAGAAATCTTTGGCTGTCCTCCTCCCCTCTCTTACACTGAGCAGCGGCTGAAAGCAGCCAGCACTGATATTGTAAAAGCTATTTGAAACTGTATTACCCCGATCTTTGTATCTTCTCATAAACCTATTCGCATTTTCCCTCTCCCTCGCCCCTACCAGACTATGTAGTCCACACAGAGGACCAATGCCAGGCCACTTTGTCCTCAGCTCTCCCAACCCAACTACAGGGACAGGAGTTCTCAATATATATTTGAGAGACTATTTGGTTTGGTTGTTTGTCGTGGAGCTGATGGTGAAACCCGGACCTCATTGCATGCTACCCAAATGTTCTACCATTGAGCTATATCCACAGCAAGCTGATGGGAACTTGTTGAGTCCATGTCTATGACTCCCATGCAGGTCTGGGAAGCCACAGCCATCTTACAGAAACCATCCAACCTGGTTTCTCAAGGGAGCCATCTCAAAGACTGGGAATATAGCTTGGTAGGAGAGTGCTTGTCTAGCATGCACAAGGCTCTAGGTTCAGTTCACAGCATCACAAAAATAATTACAGAAAATATAATTTTTTAAAAAACTAATTGTAAATCAGTGGAGCTACTTTGTTCATGGCAGGGTGCCAGGTGCAAAGAGAGTGTTTGCTGTGTACTACAAGTCATGTCTCAGGCGTGATTCTGCATCCCTTACATTTTGTTTTTCTCATTGAAGAAGAAGGCGTTTCTGTTCCATATTCTCTCTCATTTAAGGACTGGTCCAGCCCTACAACATGTGCCAAGGAGCAGGCAGTGTAGTCCCAAGGTTTTTTTTTTTTTTTTTTTTTTTTTTAGCCCCTTGATAATCGTATCATTATGCATCCGCCACTGAGGGTGAGGTACATTGTTATGTTTCCCACAGCCAGCAAGGAAAACCCTGCTGAGAAGGATGAGGAAAGTCCCTGCAATTAATTGGTGGAGTTGAATTGTTAGCATTCTCTCAGGGTTCCCAAGCACAGGGATCTTGACCAGCCTGCTGGAGAAATTAACCAGGGTGGAGTGGAGTGGGGAAATCTCTCATTAAAATCCCAACCGAGCCTTTTTTAGCACTCATTTTCTGCTCATGGCAGTTGAGGCCAGGATGTTACACCTGTTGAATGTTATAACAAACTTCCACTCTTTCCTAAAACCTGAAATCACTGACTGTGTTTGGGAGACTTTCGTAGGAGGTGTGTGCTGGAAAGCTCCCACGCTGGGTTCCCAGGAGAGGTGTGTTCATACTGGGAGGTCTCTGTATGTGTACATATGTGTACAGACATCATGCTATAGACATGCATGTATTCCAAACAAGCCCAAACCATCATGACACAGTCTAGACTGTGTGTGCGCACTCGTTACGCTCATTCTTTTCTCTCCCATCTCCTCTCTGTCTGTCTCCCTCTCTTTCCCTCTTGCTGTGTCTGTCCGTCTCTGTCTCTGGCATCAACGTGAAAAGGAATTGGGTGGTTCTCAAAAGTGATTAGGTCAATGTCTGGGAAACCATCTCATGTAAAGTTTTCTGACATTGCATATGCTTGATACATTGTATGTGCAGCTCTCCCTACAGCTACCCTACACTGTGCTTTCAGAGACCTCCCAGCCATGTCTGTTCAACATGGTCCTGTATTCCAGGCCACATTTCCTGGGACAAGTTGACTACCAGGCCTAGCCCAGTAGGACTCCCAAAAGCTAGATCATAGGACTGTAGAAAAGAAAGGCACTCTGTTGAAGCTGCTTGTTGGCTGGTAGAAAAGGTGAAGCTGAAGCCACTGTGGTGAACAAAAGAGAGGAACACAACAAGCAAACAGATCAGAGAGACTGCTGCCCAAGTGCCCAGCGACCCAACAAATGAGTACCACGTGTCTACGGCTGACCAACCGGCTAGCTTCCACATTGGTGTGTAAGGCCAAGCAAGAAATCTATTGCTCCAAGCTCCAAGGTCACAACTAGTTTCTCATGAGATCTTTTCTTTTCTTTGGGGCTTATCACAAGTGTGCATGACTTCCTTGTAATATTTCCTTACCTTGTAGTCCTACTTCCAAAATAGACTGACACAAAGGCAAAGTTTTATGGATGATAACTTAAAGGTTTCTCTGCATTTAGACTCAAGTCTAATTTAGACTCAAGTCTAATTTAGACATATGAGGTCCACTTATGTGTGATGCTATCTTGGACAAGACTTATCATTGTGAGAGCTGCCCCTTTTGCTCATGGTCGTTAAGGGCCATCTCAACCCCATCTCTGGGACTAAGGAATCTCATTGAGTTGGCAAAGTGCTTGCCTAAAATGTATAAGGCCCTGTTTGATCCCCAACACCGTCTAAACAAAGTTGGGTGGCACACACCTACAATCCTAGCACTCAGGGGTGAAGACAAGGCTATCAGAGGTTCAAAGTCATTGTCAGTTCTAGGTCAGCCTGAATTACACAAGATTCAGCCTTTTGAAAAGAAATCTGTGCTCGGGCTTTGTAGATTATTTGCCTAACATGTACAAGGCCCTGGGTTTGATACCTAGTGCCACAAAACAAAATACACACACACACACACACACACACACACACACACACACACACACACGTTAAACATCCTTGAGAAGGGAATTAAAAAAAAATAAAATAAAAAGATTGTTGTTTTTAAATGAAAGACACAAAAGAAAACTAACAAAGCACTAGAAGATATTTTAACATCTTATCAGCCTATCTACAACCTCAAATTTTTATTATAAATATAAATTCCTTCCAACTTATAAGACCCAAGCAGCCACTCAAAGTGAAACTGGCAGTGCTCAGCCAGTGTTAAATGCACATGCTTTGGCCCGCTCAGCACTCCTAACCCTAGATGGTACCATGTGGGGATTCTCAGCCTTAAAACTGAATTGTCATCGTGGGGGTGTCTATGGGGGGACCTGTACGGGTGTGTTAGTGGAGGCATTTGTAGCAATGGGAGTGGAAGGTTCTCCAGGTACTCATCAGTGTGGAGACAGAGATGCAGGAAAAACAATGAACCATGAACAGCACACAGCAGCAGGGAGGCAGGGCAGCAGGCTGAGCAGAGCAAAAATAAGCAGAACGAGGTTTGTTTCCTTTAGCTCTGTTACGTTTTGAGACAGAATTGGGCTGTGAACCTTTAGCTAGCCTCAAACTCACATCCTCTTGCCTCCACCCCGAGTGTGAGAATCGCAGGCACCAGTGCCATCTAGAATGAGATATCTTAATATACCATGCACACAAATTTAAAACACAAAAGGATTCATGTTTGTAAGACTACAGGCAGCTATGAGAACATACATAGACGCAGTAAGCTGGCGGCCGGCACAGAGGACAAAGCAGAGGTGGGAACAGGAATGAAAAGCCAAGATGCAATGAGGGCCCTGGAAAAGATCAGTGCTGCAGAGTTCAGGGACAAAGGCTGAGGCAATGGAGGCTGGTGTGGTGGAGGCTAAAGCCACTGTACCACAACAGTGGGCTCCCTTCTTGATGGCATGCAACACTGTGTCCCATGTTTGGACAATACCCACTCTTTGAAGCATGGATATTTAATTGATCAGTATGTAAATAAATGAGTGCAGGAAAGAAAAACAATCAGTCTGAGAGGGTGTCCAGGAGACACAGAGGCATTCCCTATAAATTGTCAGCAGAACTTTTGTATGTGATACACTGTGTTGACAGCTAGGTTATAAGAAACAGTGGGCCCTAGGACACTGGAAAGTTGTGGAAGGTTAAGAAGAGCACCCCAAGAGACTAAGACTCAGTCTGAAAAGATAAGTGAGCAGGAGGGAGAGAACAGTTCTCAAGGGACGGGAGGAATCTGGTATGCAGTCGAAAATTGACTATCGTAACTGACACCTGCGTCTGAAGTGTCCGTCAGTCTTTCTCATCTGAAAAAAAAGCAGGGTGTCCACCTTTTCCGGTGGGAGCTTCACAACACGGTTCATACTCTGGGACCATCTTCATCACAGACTGATCGCCAGATAGGAATTAAAAACAAAGAACCATTCCATTCTCCTTCCAGAGCAAGCAAGGAAATGCACCCCTCCAAGTGGATACCACCCAGGGCAGTCCACCAGGAGTCGAGCTTTCTGTCACTCAGTGACATCACTTCAGTCCTACTCGAGAGTGGCACAAGTTAAACCGGGAGGCTTTTCGCCTGCCAAGCTAGCCCTTGTGTTTCTACTCCTTTCATCAAGATTAGAATTCTTCATCTGCTTGTGAGCACAGATGCTCATGGCTGACACACTTGACAGGTCTCACTCTGAGAGATGTTATCGTGTGTGCACAAGGCTTTGGGCTTGAACCAGCTTGATGAACCCAAGCTTAAGAGGCATTAGCAAGGCTGATACTGGAGGAAACACACAAGAGCTTCTCCCTTAGGGAGTAGGGACTTTGAGCTAGTCTCAGCATCCCTGGGGGGCAGCTGGTTACAGGAACACAGTATCTCTAACAAGGCCTGTGACCTTGCTGATGTGGCTGGGGGAGGGGGGACCACACTTCAGAGGAACCACTGCACCATGCCATTTCCTGATGAAGATGATGAAACCCAGAAAATAGAAAGAGCCTGTGTAAAACCACAGCAATTTTTGGTGAGCTAACCCAGGCCTTAAGAGAATGTAAAGATAGGAAATAGTTGAATAAGTAGAGATTTTTAGGCCGAGGCCCACACTCTCGGTGGCTCACTGATGCCCATGAGATTTCCTTCAGGTCTCAAAAACATGTCCTCCTCCATCTCGTCCACCCAAGCTTGAGACCTGCTGCAGAGTATTGGGTGGGCCACAACAGCAGCCGGGGAGGAATAGAGGAAGGATAGGCACAAGCTGGGCCTAACAAAGCCCTGGACATCAGTGCAAGGCAGCCTGCTGATGCTGTCCGTGCAGTGTGTTTCCAGGCCCCTGGAAACTCTGGCTCTGACAGGACCCAAGTCAAAGCTAAAGGAGCCAAGGAGAACTGGGTGACAACTGTCTTATGCACCATGTCAATCTGAAAGGGCAGAAACATTTTGTCCTGCTCAAGCCAGGTGCAAATGCTCCACCTGTCAGTCCCAATGCTGGCCCAGGGGGACAACACCCTGGCCACTTTGACCAAACAACCCCCACCCTCCCTGCAAGAAACCCTCTGAAACACAAAGGGATCCAGCCAGCCTCCTCTCCCATTGTCACTCTGCCATTGTATGAGTTGTATCCTGGGAGAATGATGGCCAAGGCAGTTGTAGAACTTTCAATGCTTTAAACAAATGGGGAGGGGGGAGACTAAACAAAAGCACCCATAGGCCTGTTTATGAGAGAGGCTTAATTGGCTTCAGAGAAAGTGCAGGAAGTGTGTGCTTTTGCTCTCATTTGTCAGGCCCTAATGAAGAGCTGGAATGGACAAGGATTCCGAGGTGGCCCCCTGTCTCATTGTCTGTCCCCTCCCTCTCTTTTATGAGGAATTTGATGGGGGAAAGACAAGTAAGTCATCAGATGTAGTCCCTGCCATCAGCAATGTCAGTTATTGAGTCTAAGGTGCATTGTTTGAGCATTAAGAGTTCAGAGGTCAAGCCTCTCTGTTTACCATACCCAGGACCCAGAATACTGCAGCCATCTTACATAAGGAGCTGAATTTTTGTTTTGAGCAATAGAATCAAGAGATTTTTAAAGAGGGGGGTTGTTAATTTTAATTGCAAGTAGGCTTGTATAACTGTAGGGAGGGATTGGGGGATATATGAATGCAATGCCCTAAGAGGCCAGAAGAGAATGTGGGAGCCCCTGGAGCTAGAGTGACAGGTCATTGTAAGCTGACAGATGTGGGTGCTTGGAACTGAACATGGGTCCTCTAAAAGAGCAGGACCCATCTTAATCCTAAATACTAGCCATCTCTCCAGACCCATGGGATTATGTCTGAGTAGATAGACTCATTGTGTTATTTCCAGGAATGGACATTTCGGCATTGAAATATGTATGATTCTGAATGTCACAAAAATGTAGTGGTGTTTTTTTTGTTTTGTTTTGTTGGTTTTTCTTTTTTCTTGTTTTTTTTGTTTGTTTGTTTGTTTGTTTTTTGTTTTGTTTTTTTTGTTGTTGTTGTTGTTTGGTTTTTTGAGACAGGGTTTCTCCATATTGCTTTGGAGCCTGTCCTAGAACTAGCTCTGTAGACCAGGCTGGCCTCAAACACAGAGATTCACTTGCCTCTGCCTACTGAGTGCTGGGATTAAAGGTGTGCACCACCAACGCCCAGCTCTAAAATGTAGTTTTATTCATTGAATTGTTCCCTTCAGTGAGACATCGGTCACAGGGCTGGTAAACACCTGTGTCTCTATACCTGTTTGCTTCAAGTTGCCTTTCAGGGCTGCATATAAGTATGTGATGTGTATTTTCCCCAGAGATTTATGGACACATCATGACTTATAAGGAGGGCTTCTGTATTCCATTTCAATGACTCCTAATCTCAGTTGACCAGGGTAATCAAACAAACCATGTCACAGTTATTTATCTGAAAACACATTATTTGTTAATTTTATGGCTTTTGAAACAACAATATATTAATGGAAACTTAGAGAATACAGGATCAATAGCTAGACATGACATCTTTATGCCAACAAGAGATGTGGTAAACAGAACTGGGGATGTGGTTTAGTTTGTAGAGGACTTATCTAGCATTTGCAAGGCCCTTGGTTTGATCTCTATCACTGTATAAGCCACATGTGGTGGGACGTGCTTGCAATCCTAATACTAGAGAGGTGGAGGAAGATGGATCAAGCCATCCTTGGTTACTGAGGCCAGCCTAGGATGCATTGAGATCCTGGATAGAGGAATAAAGACAGGTAGGCAGGCAGACAGATGAGAGAGAGAGAGAGAAGAGAGAGTCTTAGTGTTTGGGTTTCTATTGCTCTGAAGAGACATCATGACCATGGCAACTCTTATAAAGGAAAACATTTGAGGTGGCAGCTTATTGTTCAGAGGTTCAGTCCATTATCATCATGGTGGGGAGCATGGCAGCATGCAGACAGACATGGTGCTGGCTACATCTTGATCAGAAGGCAACAGGAAGTAGACTGTGTCACTAGGAGTAGCTTGAGCATAAGAGAACTCAAAGTCCCCCATAGTGACACATTTCCTTCAACAAGGCCATACCTCCTAATAATGCCACTCTTTAGGGACCATTTTCTTTCAAACCACCACAGATGATAGATAGATGGATAGATGAATGGATAGACAGACAGATAAATGATAGATAGATAGATAGATAGATAGATAGATCAAAATATGTGTGAGGTTTCTATCAATGTAACAAGATATACTATTTCTCAGTGAACTATTATAAGTATATATTAAATAAAAATAGGAAATAACATGATCATTTACTACCATTATCAGCATTATATACTGTACATAATTATATATGTTACAAGTTTTACAGGTTAGACAAACTCAACAGGTTTGTCTACAACAGCACCAGAAACACACAATGAAATACACTACGATGTCATAACAGCCTTGACATCTTTCAGTAATGGGAAGTTTTTCATCTCCATTATTCTGTTCTTATAAGACCACCATCATACATGTGATCAGTTGCTGCTGAAATGCCTTTCTGTAATATATGACTATTGTATACAATATTTCTGTACTAAAGAAACCACTTAGCAGGTCAGCTTTGAGGACTTGTCACTAGTGGCCCATCACAGCTATCTGACCAGCAGCCCAAGCTATAACTCACCTGATCCTCAATGACCACTACCCAAAAGTCTGATAGAATTAGCCACTACCACATCTGCTGAGCCCACAAAAATCTTCTTTAGAAAGGTATCGGAAGCTACAGAAATAGAAAGGCAAATTCTCTTTATTTTTCCTTGTTATCTCATTAGCTTAGGCTCAGGCCTCTCAAAGCATGCTCCCAGAGCCAAGACCTGTCTCCAAAATTAAGTCTGTTCTTGTGGACTGAACCTTTGTCCCATCCTTTTTGCCCCTCAACACCATGTGCACAGGTTTAACTCTGTGTCCTAATCTGAGTTTCCCCACCGGAAGTGAGGAATGCCACTTATCATCTCATCACTTTACAACCCACACGTCTGCCCATAACCCTCGCACACATAACCAACACATAAGCCTTGCTGAGGGAAAGCATGTCTCCTATAAAATGGCTTATTTTTTATTTTGCTCCCAAAGAATGTCAGAGATCCTTAGGGCTGTACAAAGATCCATCATTACCAACAATTGCTACTAAGGCGAACCCCTATGTGAAATAGCATGCATACAAATGGGTTAATTTTGAACCAGGTCAGACTATTAAGCTTGAGTCTGCTGTGAGTCCTTTCCCAAGGCAGTGCTTGGGAACAATCATGGCAGCAAACACCTTGCCTATATGTCTTCCTATCTGGTTGGCTCGTTTTATACCTTTGAATGTTTAAATAGGCAATAGGAGTGCTAATTAAAATGCAACCATGCAGATAAATTATGCCATCTTCCTAAAAGGTAAAATGAAAATCTTTTTGATTTCAAAATCTTTGTTATATCTAAGGCAAAAGCATAGTGGGAACTAAACCTAAGGGAACCTTTCGTGATTTTTGCGTGTTTAAAATGTGCACACAGTATTCATCCCTGGGTTACCCTGTTTATTGTATATGAAATGCAGTATATTAATTATGCGTCACTTCTTGTGAGAATCAGGACTCAGCATTCCTAGTACAAGTAAATGTTCATGATTCAGAGCATGGAATAATTTGTATTATCTGTGTTCTATCTGTAAAATGGGGGGTGTAATATATCACACATCGCCTACTTCAGTCCAGGCACAAGGGAAGCTTCAAAGACAGTGATGGAGGATCACCCACCCAGTGGAGTCTTCATCAGGCCTTTCTAGCTCACAGACCATATCCACTCTAGTACCATCCAAGGGGAAAAAAATTATACCAATATCTAGCTACTATTTTGACCCTCTGACATTTAGTTCCTTACCGCCTGGGGGTTGCTTTTTCCCCATTTTCATGACAAAATACTTGACAAAGGCATCTCACGGAAGGGTTTGCTTGACCTCCCGGGTTGAAGCATACAGTCCACCATGAAAGGCATGAGGACAGAAGCATGAGTTAGCTAAATTACATCGTGTCCACATTAAGAAAGCAGAGAGAGAAATGAGTACTGGTGTTTGGCCCCGTTTCTCACTTGTTTCCTTTCTACCCAGCTCATAGGATGGTGCTGCACAAATTCAACGTGGCTCTTCATCATCCATTGTCCTCGGCTGCTATCTGTTATCATGATAAAACTCTGACAAAAGACAACTTGTGGAGGAGAGGGTTTATTTGGCCTACAGGTGACAGTCCATCATTGATGGACCCCAGGGCAGAAACTCAAAGCAAGAACTTAAAAAGAAACCAGTGGACAAAGGCTACTTCTCGGCCTGCTTCTTCTGGTTTGCTCAGCTACCTTTCTTACACACCTGGGCCCACCTGCCTCAGACCTGTACTGCCCATGGTGTGCTAGGCCTTCCCATTATCAACCATCATTCAAGAATCATCATGACCAATCTGATGGAGGCAGTGTCTCAGCTGAGTTTCCCTCTTCCCAGGTGTGTCAAGTACATAGCCAAGATTAGCCATCACACTCAGTTAAATTTGAAAAACACTCCCAGACATTCCCAGAGGCGATATGAAATAAAGTTAATAGTGACAATTACTGGTTATTCTATAATGAGCCTAATTAAGTCACTAGGGTTTGGGGAGAGTTTGGAGTTGTTTGTTTTATGTCAGGGTCTCACTTCACAACCAAACTGGTTTTTAACCTTGGCTCTTGTGCTTTAGCCTTGACAGTGTCTGGATTATAGGAATGTGTCTCCATTCCTGGCCGAATTGTTGTCTATTGAGGTAACATCCATGGACAAACTGCATTAGAACTACCACTTTAAAGAAATAGCAAATGGTTGCATGCCACACACACACACAAGAAGTGTACATGTATCCATTCCACCTATGATGTATGTCTGTGCAGCTCAAGTTAGAAATTTCAAGGCCCTACCAATATGAGCAGAGCAACCTATATGTCATCGTCAAGACCTTGTTCTAGACTATACACAGAAAACAAACATTATTGTAAAGTGTGTGTTTGTGTGTGTGTGTGTGTGTGTGTGTGTGTGTTAGTCTTGTTTCAATGAAGAATATTTGCCTTAGGTATCACTTACAGCTCAGGAAGTAACTAAAAATGATTTAAGTAACCTGTTTTAGTTGCTTTTTGTTGCTGTGGTACAATACCATAACCAGAACAGCTGACAGAGAAAAGCATTTATTTTGGTGTATGGTGCCAGACTGATCAGAGTCCCTCATGGAAGACAACGCATGGCAGCAAGCAACCAAAACAGGATATTGAGAGAGAGCATCTCCAACCTCACACAGGAAACAAAGAGAACAAACTGGAAGTAGGGGAGACTATGAACTTTCGAAGTCTATTCCCCTTGACATACTTCCACCAGCAAAGCTGCCTCTCCAAACTATGCCACCAGCTAGGGACAGAGTGTTTAAAAACCCGAACCTCTGGGGGACATAACCTAAAGTGTCTGTTGCCATTGGAAGCACGAAACAGCCCAAGAGTTCTTGTTCACTCTCAAAGTGCATGCACTCCAAAGACTTGCCTTAAGACATAATTCAACCTCATTTTCCCTGATGTCATAAAAATTTATATTACTGTCCAATCATTTTTTTCCTATCACATTATTGGCACACACTTTGAGAAATTCGGCAATCTGGTTTCCATCATGACCTCAGCCAGAGGACTCAATAAACTTGACTTAGATTCTCTGTTTACCTCATTCGTTTGTCATCCCCATCATTGAAATTCCACTTGGTTCAATGACCTCTCAGTTCTGCCCCTACTTTGCCGGCTGGTATTGTCCATCCATCAGGGTCCATGACCCTCCACTAGGGGCAGTTCATTTCCACAGTCCCTTTTGGGATTCACAGTTCACATTTGCATATAAAAAGGCAGTCACCAGCCTGTCCAAGAAATAGCTTCCATTGTCTGCTCTTCAAATGAGTCTAAATGGAATCTTAGCCGTTTGGAGTTGAATGAGCCCTGAGAGATCACCAGCCATTCTTCTAACTTTATAAATAAGAGAACAGACCTAAGGGATTAAGTGACTTGACAGGAATAAGGACGCAACCAGATTTTCTGATTCCAGTCCACAGGCCATAGGAGGTGGTTGAAGCATCCTCCAAGCAAAGGCGTGTGAGATGGTCCACACTCGGCAATAAATGTAGTGACTTCGTGGGGATGAGATCAAACTCCCACAGATGCTGTCTTGGTGAGGATGGGCTCCAAAATGAGAAACTAGATTTTAAGGAAGTGACATCAGGAGAGACCTCTCCATACACTGGGCAGGAGGCTTAGGAGGTGAACCTAATTCCCATTCTCCCATTAAATAGCTGCAAGGTCCTGCCATCCCTAGACAAATGCCTTTAGATCCTCTCAGAACACACTTTAGGATTCTTTTCTTTTAAATCATTCTGTCTCTATCTTTAGCATCTCTTATCTTCAGAATTTCTTGCTTGAGACAATCTATATGGCCTCAAATTCAAAATCCTTCTGCCTGGGCTTTCTCAGTACTGGAATTTAAGGTGTACACCACCTGCTCTGCCACCTTCCCATTTTATTTTAAACACATAAAGCACCAGCCTTTGCTCTGGGGCCTTTTACTCCATGAGCACCAAGGTCTTTTGTGTGTCTGTGCCTGTGCCTGTGTCTGTGTCTATATATGTGATGTATGTGTGTGTGTGTTTGTGTGTGTGTGTGTTTGTGTGTGTTTGTGTGTATGTGTGTGTGTGTGTGTGTGTGTGTGTGTGTTTGTGTGTGTTTGTGTGTATGTGTGTGTCTGTGTATCTGTGTGAATGTGTGTGTGTCTGTCTCTGTATGTGTGGTGTGTGTGTATATGCTTGTGTGTATGTGTATGTGTGTGTATGTTGTGTGTGTGTTGTCCTTAGTGTTAAGTCTCCTCAAAATTCTTGAATGTGACATCATTTTAAAGCATTAAGATAGAGAAGATCTGATGGTGCAGCTTTGTAATCTCTGCTCCTTGAGAATCTGAGGCAAGAGGATTCAAAGTTCAAGGCCTGCCGGGGCTCTGAAGCAAGTTCGAGGACAGCTGGAACAACTTAGGGAGAACTTTAAAATAAATAAATAAATAAATAAAGTTTAAAAATTAGGTTTAAAAGGAGGGAGTTAGGGATGTAGGTCAGTAATAGAGCACTTGCCTACAATGAATGAGACTGTGGGTTCAACCATTAACACCCCAAAACACACACACACATTCATGATAAAAGAAAGCCAAGCCACTATTCTGGTCTTGAACAATATCAAATTCTGTCCCATCCTGGAATCCTGTTCTTCTCCTGCACATAGTCCTCCCATTTGCTAAGGTCTACTGTTTTCTCTATTTCTGTAGCAAGATCTGGAACTCTCAGGAAGTGCAGGCTCCTGTGACATCTACATAACTCCATTTGGTTTGTCTCTGCCACTTCCTGCAGAATGACAATGGTGGTGTCCCCTTTAATTGTTACAGTGGGATCCCGGGCTTAAAATCTGTGAGATTTCTTTAAAACACAGCTGTTCAACTGTTGCATTTATTTAAAGAATGCCCATTGCCCCCAGAGTGTCAGGCCATGGGTACAAAGCACCATCCGGAGGGAAGCCCACAGCAGCTCTCTATGTTCTACTCGCTTGCTGCTCTAAGCACACTTTCTCCAGTGAGACTGAGAGCGTCAACAAGGACCAACCATGAGAAACATATGATTCTTGTTCACACTTACATAAAATAGCGACAGTGCTGTTAGTAATTAGTCACCAGATCCTCCATGCTTTGTTCTTTGGCATTAGTAATATGCCACATGAAGTTTTACACCAAATTAACACGACTCTCATTTGACTGTCTCGGAACCCTTTGAAAACATCTTACTTCCTTTCTACAGAAAGCTGCATCTGGCTGAAGCCATGCTCTCAAATTGCTTGTTTGCAGCCTCAAGAACAGAAAGACCCCTTTCTGCCTGGCCCATGTGTATGCAGAGTCACACTGTCCTGGCCTGATGGTCTTTAGCGAAGGGGCTTGTCTACAGCCAGCAGATTATTTCATGACTCACAGCTATGTTACCTGTGTGGGGAAACATGTACAAATGGGTGGGTGAGTGAGATGGCTCACCAAGTGAGGGACTCGCCAAGCCTAAATCCTGAGTTTGATATCAAGGATCCCCATGTCAAAAGAGGGGCACTGACTCCTATAAACTGTTCTCTGACCTGAGCCTGAGTTCTGTGGCATGGGTATGTTCATGCAGGTACTGCCTCCCCCCCTTTCTCTCTCTCTCTCTCTCTCTCTCTCTCTCTCTCTTTCTCTCTCTCTCTCTTTCTCTCTCTCTCTCTTTCTCTCTCTCTCTCTCTCTCTCACACACACACACACACACACGCACATATTTATGGCATTTTTAAAGGTTATTAACATATTACTCTGTCAAACCATTAACCTAACAGAGTAAAAGTGATGAAGGTAATTTCAGAATATAGCAATGACATTGGCATGGCTAAGACTCAACCCTGTTCAGTGGCCAGCTTAAAGACAAATACACATGGGGACATGTGGGATTAATGTCAGCTGCTTCTTTTTTTTTTTTTTTTTTTTTTTTTTTTTTTAGTACAGGATTTCATGTAGTTCAAATATGTCTTGAACTTGCTATAAAGCTGAGGATAAAATTGAATTGCTTTTGGAGGAGAGGGGATTTCAGGACAGTGTTTCTCTGTATAGCCCTGGCTGTCCTGAAACTTACCCTTAAATCAGGCTGGCCTCTGCCTGGGATTAAAGATGTGGGCCACCACCATCCCGACTCACTTGGGTTTTTAGCTTCCCATCAGTACAAAGCCCTGTTTTGTAGCACATGTCTGTTATACCAGCACTCAAACTGCTAAAGGGGGAGTATTACAGTTCAAGACCAACCTGAACTATACAGCGAGTTAGAAGCCAGCCTGAGCCTCATAGCAAGAGCACAACTGGAAAAAAGAAAAGAAAAGAAAAGAAAAGAAAATGATTGTCCACTGACACCCAGACTCCTTAAGATGGTGAATAGGATGTCAAATGTATAAATTACTTCCATTTTAAAGAGGATTAGTGAGAACCCAACAGGATCCCAAACTTAACTGCAAATTCTGTTCCCAAAAAGTTAGTTTTTACATTAAGTGAAAGAAAAAAATTGATCATGGTGACCCACGCCTCTAATCTCAGCACAGGAGGCTGAGGCAGGAGGATGGTGAATTGAAAGTCAGCCTGAGCTACATAGCAAGATCCTGTAAAACAAAATAACAACAACAACAACAACGAAAACTTTCACTTGAGTTTAATTCAGCTTACTTTACAAATGACTCAGTAGGCAATAGGTATATAATATTTCGGGCCTTTTCTTGTTTCCTACTGATATTATAAGTAAAAAATTGGATCTAATATGCCTCAAATCTTTGACTATCCATTTCTAACAGAAACACAGGTAAATGATCAGTTAGCTCTCAGGCTCAGACAGGACACACTGCACCCCAAAGTTCAAAGTTTGCCAAATGATCAAATATTTTTTATGCTGTAAGTACAGCTTCTAGAATTATATTTATCCTCTTTCTTTCTTGTGTTCCAATTAAATCAAATGATATACTATTATTGGAAATCCTCCTGATCCACCAACATAAAATCAAGTTTTGAGGATTTTCTCCTCCTAGGGAAAGAGAAATTCCTGTATTTCTATCATAATTTTATCAGTTTTTTCTCTGACCATATGAAGAAAATGTTACCTTAAAGGAGCCCCTCTGTTAACTTGGAAAAGGGTTGGAATAGAGTTGCATTAGGGAACATGAAAGAATTTTAAATTCCTGATCTTTATTCTTAATGCTTTAGTCAAATAAATTATACTAACCATCTCAGATATTAGAAGAATGTAATCACACATTTGAGAGATATTGCCTTAATCTTTATTGAAATACCATACTCTAGAGTTTAACAAGCTTTTAGAAAATAGAAAAGAATTATAGGCTTGATCACAAATGTTTTGGTCCTGCAAGTAATTATTTCACTTAAAACACTCAACACCCCATCCCCCTTCCACAATGCAAGCTCTTCAGTCCTTCAGATAAAAGGGTTAGATGACCTGTTGGCTGTAGCCAGAGTGACTGCATACGTTCAATAATATATCGGTTTCATCAACCACCTTACAATAGGCACAAATGACAGTAAATCATCTCGGGAACTTCCTGTACCCCAGCCAAGTTGTAGACAATAAAAGATCCTGCTTGTAAAAGTCAGCTATAAAAGTTAATTTCATACAGGTTCCCTGGAACACATGCTATGTATAGTTCAGTTCCAAACACATGTGATCTTGGAAGAGCAATGGAAAATGGCATGAAGCATTTTTGCTTATTTTCCATATCAAGAGATGCAAATATTTAGCGTTCTGTGTAACCTTTGGTCATGAATACATTGTAGCAGGTATGAGATGTGAATTCTTCAGGCTTCTCCTTCAGGACCCAGGTACGGTCCCTTCTCATCAATAGTATTCCTCCACACTAGAAAGATTGTCCATTATCCATACAGCCAGAAATGCAAAGACTCAGAACATCCTCATAGGACAAAATAAAAGTGTATTCCAGGGGCTGCCTTGTTAAATAAATGATTATGTTTTTAAAGACAGGAGGCTGCATTTGAACCTCCTACATAGCTAAGGATGACCTTGAACTTCTGAGTCTTCTTCTCCCTCCACAGCAGTGAGAGGATTACAGGAGAGGTGAGGTTTTATGCAGTGCTGAAGGACTAAACCCAAGACATTGTTCTTGTCAAGCAAGCACTCTACCCACTAAGCATATCCCCAGACCAAGACATTCTTGGAATAAAAGCCTTTCCGCATTTCCTTATTTGGTTTCAGCTGTAGATATGTTAGCAGGTAGCTGCAGAGAGCCCTAGCCTCTTCACTCACCCATGGGTCAGAAAAGGAGAAATTTCTAGAGGAAACGCTGAGCCATTAGCCAGATGGGCCGAGTAAGACATGTTGACTGAATTTCTCATTTATCAAATACATATTACTCCTGGTCACAACAGCCACAATGAACTACCCCACCAAGATCCACTGTTTACCTGCATCCCTTCCTGAGATCACCCATGATGCTGCTGAACTCAGAGCATGTTTCCCCTCATTTTAAATGATGCCCAGGTCCCTAGGCACACACTCAAGGAGCTTTGTGATTAGACCCATTCTCTGTGCACTGGCAACCCTTCTCATTCAGGGATCCCTGGAACTGATTTGCAGTAATTATCATCAGCCTCTCTGGTTTCTCTTTTGTTGCAGAGGGGATTTTGGAAATGTGACAGACGGGCCATCTTCACAAGAGCCCCGCTGAGTTCCAGTTCAAAGCACAGTCAGCAGTCAAGACACTGTAGGACAGTGAGATGCCCAGGGCCGATTGAGAGCCTCATTAGCATATTAATCATACACCTGAAATTAATTAAGGCCAACCTAGGGATTAAGGAGTGCCAGGCCAAACAGAAAGTAGTGTGACAATGTTATGTGGTCGCTATTTGCTCCATTCCGTCTTCCACCAGCAAAACACAATGACAACTGATGCCCACTCCACTGTTTTAAATGAGTATCAGGGCCACTTCACACATCTGTATCTGATTCTTACTCTGAGGGAACAAATGCTACAGTTTGTATCTTAAATGTCTCTCAAAGGCCCACTGAGTATCAACTTGGTCCCTGAGCTGTGGTGCTATAGGGATTTGTAAAAACTCTTTAGAGTTAAACCCCAGTGGAAGGAAGTTGGGTCATTGGAAAGGTACCCTTCAAGGGGATATTGAGATCATAGCCTCATTTTTCTTTCGAAATCATTCACTTCCTGGCTCCCATGGCCACTGGCATCATGTGCTACAATACCACAGCCTAAAGCAATATGACAAGCGATGTGGAACTGAAATTTCCCCTCCCTTACAGTTGTATGTCTTTGTCTTGGGTATTTTGTCACACCAACAGAAAGCTAACTAACACACAGAGGTCCCGTGATATTAGGTAATTACCTTAGTCCAATGCTGCTGCAATAACAAAATACCATTGATGAAGTTATTAATAAATATATAAAAATAAGTATAAATTTATTCCCCACAGTTCTGTAGTCTGTGGAAAGTCTAAACTGAAGGTGTCAAGTGACCGTGTATGAAGGAAGGGCTTCACTCTGCTTATTGTGTCCTCATACAGAGTGGAAGGCAGACCACACAGGGACAAATGTGTTTCCTCATAGTTTTGTTTTGTTTTGTTTTCCGAGATAGGGTTTCTCTGTAGCTTTGGAGCCTGTCCTGAAACTCACTCTGTAGACCAGGCTGGCCTTGAACTCACAGAGATCTGCCTGCCTGTGCTTCCAAAGAGTTGGGATTAAAGGTGTGCACCGCTATCACTGGGCTTCTCATAGCTTTTGTAAGGGTACTGATAACAGCCCTGAGAAGGGGGCATCATAGCCGAATGAACCCTAATGACCTCACCTTGTCAGACTATCACTTTAAAGTGTAAATCCCAGGAGGCTTCGTATTAAAACCACAGCAATGATAGTCCCTAAAAGGACAAGGGAGACAAAGTCTATGATCCCAGGGATGGCTTTGAGATGGCAGGGCTAGGAAGTAAGGCTAGTGCATAGCTCCAGTATCATCACCCACATCATATCTGGGAATACATCTTGGAGGTATTCACACAGGAGACAGGACAAACAGAGTTCTGTCACCACAGCCGATGACCAGCTATGATCTTGACAAGTTACTCTGTAGTTACACCTTCCCTAACCCCAATACTTCCCATTTCCTTTTTTTTTGGTGGGGGGGGAGGTTCGAGACACAGTTTCTTTGTGGCTTTGGAAGCTGTCCTGGAACTAGCTCTTATAGACCAGGCTGATCTTGAATTCACAGAGATTCGCCTACCTCTGCCTCCCGAGTGCTGGGATTAGCCCACAGATGGGCTAATACCTCCCATTTCTATGAGTGAAGAAAGCAAGAATCCCAGAATGCAGGAGGCTGAAGTAGGAAGTTTGCAAGTTCAAAGCTAGTCTGGGCTACTTATCAAAACTCTGTCAATACAAAATAAAATAAATTAATAAAAATGGGGGGGAGTTCTTGGGTCCACTTGTACGTGATAGGCAAAACCCCTATTTGTTGGCAAAAGGTGTCAGAGAGCAGGGAACAGAGCAATAAGAAGCTTGCTCAGACTTTCCAGTTTCTAGAAAACTGCCAGTTGGTCTTTCTCCTGGAACAGCCTCCTACATTATTGGTTGGTTTTCTCAGAACCAATTGCATGTGGTTTGGCCTTACCGACAGAGTTACAAACCAAACACCTGGGTGGTGGCTAGCCTTAAGCTTGCCGGGGGCCCTAAGCCTATCAGGTTATCTACTCTGTATCGGCAGGAAGAGTGCCAAGAGCAAGAACAGAACTTCATCCTGGACAGTCTTAGTGCCCTCCCTTCTCACTTCATTTTGAAATCCTGGGCTCAGCAGGTCGGCATCAGCACTCTGTCAGAGTGTTAAAGATCCCAACTGTTTAAACTATAGTCTTTGGCACTGAATCATAGTGGGGTAGCTATCCAAAGGAATGATTCCTTTGCCTCCCAACCCCCTCCCTGAAACACCACAGGCCCAGGCTAGAACATCTACAGCTCGGAACAATCCCCCTGCCATCACCTTTCATCATAGGAACAGACCAATTTACAAGTGTTTAGATCTAATTTGCTTTGTTTACTTTGGTGGGTCAAGTCTTCAGAGAAAAACAGGTATTACATAGGATGTGAAAATGAGTCTTTTGTGGCAGGAAGAGTCCCCTTCTGGCCCCTCAGGCACAGCTTTCTACCTAGCAAAGAATAAATCACTGGCCTCTAATCCATAATACTTTCTAGAAGGTGTAGACTGGAAAGAGTTCAGCTCGTAGCAGCCATGCTGGGAAGTTCACATCAATCTGTAACTCCAGCTGCAGAGGATCTGAAGCCTCTAGCCTCCTCAGGCACCTGTACTCCCACACACAAACTCACATGCAGACATGCACACTTACATATAATTAAAAGTAAAAGAAAGAAATCTTTAAGTCTGTACTTTGGGATGGGCAAGATGACTCAGAGGACAAAGATGCTTGCTGCGTAGCAAACAGCATGAGTTTGCTTCTTAGAACCCATATGATGGAAGGGAAAGAATTGATTCCCAGGAGTTGTTCTCTGATCTCTACACATGTGCCATGACATGGACGGACACACACACACACACACACACACACACACACACACACACACACACACACACGCACGCGCAAATGTAAAACGTTTTTAAATGTACTTTTTCACCCTAAATTACTGTACAAATCTCATAGCTTTGAAAAGAAAATAAACCTTGAAAACATGACTGAGGAAAATGCCAAACACTTTAGGAAACTATTATATGAAAAACAACATGGGAATTCTCTGTTTACCTCTCCTGAGGAGATAGGAACAAATGTCTATCAGACAGACCAAAGCAAGGATCCCATCCATGTCCACCTTGGTGAACGGATGCACGTATGGGGCTTACTTACAGGAGCATGCATGAAGAACATGGCAGAGCTTGGGGGACCCCAAAACAGCTCCATCACCACAAAGCCCCGCCCACCATGCACGATGACCTCATGGGAGCTGCATAATAGTCTTTTTCAGTTTCCTTCTACTTCCTACACACTTCAGCATCTCCCACAATTCTTCAGCGCTGAGAGGAGCAGGTGGGAGCACTGGCTAGAAGCCCAGGTCTTGTGGCCTGCCCTTCTTTTTACTGGGAAGCGTCAACAGCTCCACAATCGTTACAGCAGACTTAGCTGTCATTGTCTTTGTCTCTTTCTTTCATGGCCTTGACTACTGGCTAAAGTTATCTCTACCCCATGATGGTCATGGATATGCCAGGAAGAAAAAAATAAGACACTAACTTTTATAGTTTTATACGATTAGCAATTGCCCTTCAAAGCACCCCTTTATGCCAGGCCATTGAAAGTCGCTTAAAAGCAAACCGACACTTGAGCAATAACAAGTCATGATACAATCAGACATCTGTGTAGCACTTGAGAGTTGGCCAAGCACTTTGACGCCTATCACGTTTGCGCCTCCCCTAGCAAATTCACGCTTATCACATTTGCACTGCCGTGACCTTCCTATCCTCATTTCATAGATTAATCACCATAACCAAAATGGCCATACCAGATTTGCATCCTATTCCTCTGAATAAAAACCTAAATATCTGTCATTCTACCCCAAACAAATCTCAACAGTGCCTGGCCTTTTAATAATACCTACTGAAGACTCATAAATTTAGGGCCAGCGGGTTGACTCAAGTGCGTTAAAGGGCTCGACATGGGGACTGACTATCCGAGTTCTATCCCAGGACCACAGGGAAAGGTGGAAAACGGGAGTTGACTCAAAAAAGTTGTTCTCTGACCTTCACGTGTACCATGCACATGACCCTCAACCCCAAATAATGTTTTGGGCTGTTGTTGTTTGTTTGTTTGTTGTTGTTTGTTTGTTTTTTTTTAACAGAGTTCCTCTGTGTAACAGCCGTGGCTGTCTGGTACTACTGTCTTTGTAGACCAGTCTAGCCAGAGATCTGCCTGCCTCCGCCTCCCAAGTGCTGGGACTAAAGGTGTGCACCACCACCGCTGGCCCAAATAATAAATTTCGGCCCAAATAATAAATTTTTAAAAATTTAAAGAATCAAAAGTATTTTTAAAATTACCATATTTCTGGGACTGCTCATAAACTAATTTTTACTGGGTGAAGCATTATTGTGAAACTGAAAAGACTAAGAGCTCTTCTTGGGCTTTGAAACTGCACAATGCTGTGTCCTTCCCATAATGTGCTCTACAGAGGCTGGAGAGATGGCTCCATGCGTATGAGCACAGGCTGTTCTTACAGTGGACCAAAGTTTAGTTCCCAGAACCCAAGTCATGCAGCTCATAGCCATCTGTAACTTCAGGTGATCATGCCACTGGCTTCCTTGGGCACCTACGCTCATATGCACATATCTACACACAAACACTCATGTATAATTTAAAAAGTAAAAACAAATCTTTTAAAAGATGCTAATGTACTCAACAACCAAACTTATTCACTCCAGGTCTCTGAGGTGAAAGTTCTTTGGCTCTCTTATAGTTTGTCTTCAGATTTCATCATCTTACTACATCTGTCTCCATTATACCTCCAAGGGAAGTGACATCAAGGTCTGGGTATACAGCTGTGTGAGTGGCTGTAAGGTCACAAGAGTGAGGGGAGTCACTGCTCTGGTCCCTTAGCACATTTTGGAACCTATCACCTTGTAGACCACCAAGGAATACCACTTAGGGCTTCCCTGTGCAGGCCCAGCAAGGGGAAGCCAGGTGTGGCCTTGGCCTTGAGAAAACAAAGACAGACTTTAGCCAGCAACTGGCAGTTAATTGTCTCCCTGGTTAGGATTGTACTCTTTGGTCATCTCTCATTTTCTCCAACTCCTAGGCTCCTACCTGACAAGTAATCAATCAGTTAATTGAATGTCTATTAGAAGGAAAGAAGGGAAGGAGAAGACAGGAAGGAGGGGGGATAGGAAGGGAAGGAGGAAAGGGAAGTGAGGAGGAGGGAGGAGGAGGGGGAGGAGGGGGAAGGAGAGGGGAAGGGAAGAAGCGGGAGGAGGGTGACTTTAGAGAAGGAACTGAAGAAAGGAACAGATAGGACTTGTGCTTCTAAGACAACCTCCAGGGAAGAGCAGGTTCCCAGTGAGCAGCTTTCAAAGCCAGTCCCTCCATCCTTCTCTGCAAGTCAACACATCACTTCTGAAGCCAGTGTCTCCTTCTGCATCACAAACAAGGGTATCTCCTACTAGCAGGGATAGCCATCACCATGAAGGAAATATACCATCTCCATCTGTGTCTAACCCCACCCCCACCCCACCCCAGCTTCCCTCACATGACCCAGGAGCCTGTTCAGCTGGGGGTGGGGGATGGGAGGTGGGGGTTCTGTTCCCCGGAGTCTGTTCCTTCTGTCCTTTCTCCCTGATGTGCTACTCTAGAACCTGAGCCAGACTGAACTCTCCACTTTTGTTTTGCTCCAGTAGCCAAGGGATAGATGGGAAAACCAATCCTGATGCCTCCAGGTACCGTGCCTTCCAACCTTTAACAGGTAGATTCTGTTTCCAGTTTCCAGCACACACACACACACACACACACACACACACACACACACACACACACACACACCTCCCTGACATTCATGGAGCTTGGGATACTGTGTTCTGCATAGGGCTTAAAATACTGTGCTCTCAACTCCTCAGCTACCTGTTGATTGCCTTTACTCCTGCCCATCCAGTTCTACAGGGCCAGGGCCCAGAAGGTGTGTTCAGTGATGTAATTCTCTGGTGTGGTCAGTCCTAAGCTTTGTGCCCAAAGCCTCTGACTGGCTGGGTTAGAGGTAAGTGTTGCCTCCTTTAGTTACTTTTGAAAGACTAAATGTCCGGGTTAGAACCTATCATGACAGGGAATGCTTTAAGGTAGTCATTCCACTTGCTTACAGGATGTTCTGGTTAATTTTTGTCAACTTGATACAAATCTAGACATATCTGGGAAGAAGAATTCTGAATGAGAAAATGCTTCCCCCTACAATTGGCCAGTAGACGAGTCTGTGGGCATTTTCTTGAGTGATGACTCATGTGGGAAGGGCCCAACTCACTGGTGGTGGTGCCATCCCTGGTCAGGCGGTCCTGGACGGTATAAGAAAACAGGCAGAACAAGTCACAGTGGGCAAGCCAGCAAGCAATACTTTTGCTTCAGTTCCTGCCTTAAGTTTCTGCCCTGACTTTCTCTGATGATAGGCTGTGCTGTGGAAGTGGGCGTGGAACACATCCCTCTCTCCCCAAGTTGTGTTTGGCCATGGCGATTATCACAGCAACAGAAACATAACTAAGACACAGGATCAATACTAGTTCCTTCTTCTGCAAAGAAGGGAGAGAGGATGTGCCGTGTCACTAAGCAACTTCTACACACTAGAGCCTGCACATGATGCCTTGTCACTAAAACCTTCTTATTCTAGGGAGTGCTGGGATAAGATTACCCACCCACCTTTTCCCAGAAGAGAAAGTTGACACACAAAAGACAGAGTGGTGGCCACGTTGCTGACCCACAGTGGAGTGGACACTGTGAACACGGAGCCTGGTTGTTAGTTCAGTCCTTGGAGACTTCCCTCCATCTGCCCCCGCATCCCACTCGATTTTTTTCATCTTTCTGGATCAGTATTTCTGGAACATTGAAAGATACTTAGCAGTTTACTTTTTCTATTGCTGTTGGACTTATGAGGAACAAATATCTTACACATTTAAAATAAATAAATAAAAAGCAAAAATGGCTGACCTGTGAAAAATAAAAGATCCCTGATATTCGCAGAATCATGGAAATTACAAATGAGAGCCATTTTGTCAAAGTAAGCAAAAGTCCAACCATGTGTGGTAGAAGTCCGGCTCCTCCCAAGATCTGTCTTGCAACTGATTCGGATTAAGGGACGGCTCACAGAGAAACGTTAGCTTAAGGACTGCATTAGAGGTTACTTAGTTACAAGTATGTGTTGCCCACATTTTTAATAATGGCTCTCCTGGTATATGAGACTACATTTTCCACCCTCCCTTTCAGCTTGGCTGTGGCCCAGTTATAGCTCATATGAGTAGAAGACACAATACCACTTTCAGGTCATGGTCCCATGGAAAAACTACATATTCACCTTTTTTTCACACTCTTCCTTCTTCATGCTGATGGCATCTGCAGTGACTACCTTGGACCCAGCCCAGCCTTCCTGAACTCTGGACGGTCACATAAGAGAATGTGAAACTTCTACCCTGTCTCTATTCATGTATCTGGGGATTTTTCTATTTTAATACCGCAGCCTGTGCCCTACCAAATACAGGGACTTGGGGATTTCCAGTTGAGGGGACTGATATTAAGGTGTGCACCTAAGCCATGAATTACTTAAGACTTTTGTTTGATTCAGTGTTATCTATACATCAGTTGACTTAATAAACAGTAAATATTTCTGAATATCTGCTCCATCCAAGGTTCTATACCTGGTACTGAGACATTATCTAGCCCTCAAACCATGAAGAACAGACACACAGAAAAAGGCCACAAACCAGCCTGCACATTGTTCACCTCATATCAGTGACCATTGGTGATCACTCAGACATACTTCATTCTTAATCTTCATCAGTAACAATGCCCCAGCTCCAGAAACCTTCCAATAGGAGACAAGATTTTATGGCGTTCAAATGTGTTTTCCCTTAATCAAGTCACTTCCCTTTCCCTTTATATTTTCCAATTATGGAATGGTCCTGATGTACCTATTAACATCTTTGGCCCTTTAAGATTTAGTCTCCCGAATGGTGGTGGTACATGTCTTTAATCCCAGCACTTGGGAGGCAGAGGCAGGTGGATTTCTATGAGTTCGAGGCCAGCCTGGTCTACAGACTGAGTTCCAGGACAGCCAGAGCTACACAGAAAAACCCTGTCTCAAAGGAAACAACAAACAAACAAACGAACAAAAAACTTAGTCTCCCTAACAATCCCAACAGATATCCCCATCTCTAGTCCTAACATTTATGGAAGAGGGCTAAGCCAGCCCCATGAAACAAACCATGCGTTGGTGTCTTGGCCATGAGTGTTTCATGCTAAATGCCTTCTAAGAACTGGTAAGAGGAATCTGAAAATCCTTGGTCAAGGATGTCCAAGAACCAAAGCTAAAAATCCCCAACAAACTAAGGAAGTGTGTTGATAAATATAGACGGATTCTAATTATATGACATTGGTAAGAGTCCAGCTCAGAACCCTACCTTTTCTTTGGGGCAGATTTCAGACATTGGCAGAGACACAACATGAAATAAAGGGCATGTGTGGGAATGCTCTGAAACCAGAGATTCACAAGGATGTCCAGTCAGGAAAGAAAAATAATAACTCACTACACTCTCCTCTAAGCAGGACAATGGAGAGAGCACAGCTTCACAGAGCCTCAAGGGATACACAAGGATTAGTCTCAGTCTAAGGTGGTGTGTGGTGGTGGTAAGGGGGGGTCAAGGAGACCTGCCAGGAAAACCTGTGAAGGATAGATAACTAGGGAGTATTGCAGAACAGGGGTAAATTGCATTAAAATTAGTACATGATTTATATATATCTACAATCTGCCAAATAGCTATAGGCTTGGCCAGGATATTTCCATATGTTGTGGTAAATCAGTTGGGAGGCCAACTGAGCATTTGTGGCATTTCAGAGATGCCAACTTTGGCTAGGAGGTTGGCGGCTGCTGGGGGCAGTAACCTGCCTTGTGTGAAGAGAGAAATGGAGTCTAGCTCCAAGGAAGCAGATGGCAAGCCCATGGGGCCTCCACGTCTCCTCCCTTCTCCAGAGATGATGCTCTGGTATACCTGCACTAGTAAACAGTGTAACCTATTCCCAGTGCCCACACGGCTAGCCTGGATTGTCCCTTGGCCTTTTGCTAACACAGAGAGGGATCGGGCATCTGATTTTTCCCAGTTCCCCACTCACTGGCACAAACCAGTTTAGTCACAGAGGAAGTGTCTCCCTCAGCCCATGGACGAACAGGGAATTTGGGGAACTCCCAAGAGATGAGAAAGAAGGAAGGAAAACACACCTTCCTCCCTGAGTCCCTGACCATGGCTGAGTGCGTGAGACAGGTTCTGGGATGCTTCCTCTTAAAAATCCTGTCTGTGAGCAAAGAGACTTTCCAGAGCCCATCCCAGGAGGACAGGGCAGGGAGGAAACTCAGAACAGAGAAGTGTGGTGAACGGTTCTGCTCTGCGTGCCCACCTTCTCCGTGGTAATCTCCGTCCGTGCTCAGCCATCCCTAAGTCCTGCCCTGTGTAAAAAGCAAGAAAAATAACAGCACTGTCCTATGCTGCAAGGGGACCCATCCTAATGACCAGATAGCTCTCCCAGCCTTCCCCAGGGGGCTCTATAAGCTTGGAGGCACCAGCAGGGAAAATATTTCAAGTCACCCTCCTCAGCCTCACCCTGGCCATCTGACTGTCCAACAAGACAAGACGGTGTGTGTCCTTGTTTCCCTGGATGCTAAAAAAACCACTCAGCTCCAGCCTGGCCATTTTCCCTTGCTTAATCCTCTCCTTTCACCACCAGGCCAGTGTGAAATCTGAAAACCCGTGGTCAGCACAAGACAAAACAGAAAGGAAGAAGCCAACACAAGATGTTTTCCCCAGCAAGCCGCCTGGGGAGCCTGGCCTTGACTTTCACATATGCTAGAGGTGTGGTGTCCAAAGTAAACCTTTTGAACTGTTTTTTTGGAACCTCCAAAAAGATCCTGTACATCAAAGAGGATCCGATCCCCCGCGCTGCGCATGGCAGGCATTGTTAAGCGTTTTGCATGAATCAACTACCTTCTGAAAAAGAAAGGAAACGCAAAGCACATGGCCAGCTACGGCCACAGCCGCAGCCCCAAGCACATGCGTAACACATGGTCTTGCCTGGCTCAGGAGACTCAAACCACCCCAGCCACAGAATCTCTCTCTACTCCTGCAGGCCAGGATACAATGGGGCCAGTTGTTGGAGATGTCACACACCCCTCATATAGACCCACCTCTTAGGAGTCTGTGCAGACTCTGATTCCAGTCACAAGGGGATCCCTGCTGGGCCACCTAAAAAAGGAAAAAGTCAGGTTGAGATGCAGTCTATGCTGAACAGAGAGGCTTGTGTGAGCTGTTGGCACTGGGCCCAGAAAACCACACTCCTGAGCAAGCTTCGGCATTGATGGCTTCTGCAGAGGATTCCAGACCCAGAAGAGACCAGTGGGTAGATTCCATGCCTTCAGATTTCTGTCATCTGCAGGTGGCTGTGGTGATGGACAGAGCATACCCTACCCACTCAGAGGCCACTGGGGTCCCCACAGAGCCTAGATATTGAGGAGATTGTCTCCTTCTGGCCAATCTGTGGAGGAAGGCATCTCCAAGCCCTGACTAAACACCCACCTACTCTGCTGTCTGGTGAGGGTGGCAGGCAGCAATCAGTAGAGGACAGAGTGGAAGGAACCTCAACCATTTTGCTCCTCTCACTAACAACCTTCCTAAAGGGGAAAAGAATCTAGCCCTGAGATTTTTCTGGAAATAAATGGAACCGTTTTAAAGGGAGATGCTTTTTTAAAAAAGCCATCCTTTCTGATAAGCAAAGTTCTAGGTTCAGGAAAAGAAAAAGGTTTAAAAGCTGTGAATACAACTCAATTGCTAAGTTTTAATTAGCAGTTCAAAACTGCCCACATTTTAGGTTTCTAATTAATAGGCACAATTTCCGTTTTGAGTTCTACTTCAGTGAGAGCTATATAAAGCCAGTGAGTGGGTGATATCATTCCATTCAAAAAAGAACAAGAAGAAAAGAGAGGAATGCTGAATTAGGAACAGAAAAAGCAAATGAACCATTTTTCCTCTATACTTGTATAAGTAAACATTGTTATCCACACCTCTTCCTGAAGCTCCTCAGTCCATGACCAATCAACCACCTGAGTCAATTTAACACCTCAGCTCCCTGAACCAAGGGCCAGATAGTGTGGATCCCAGGCAGATAATCCATAAATACAGGGGGATCAAGAAAAGAAAGTGTTGGTAGCTGAGGCATAGAGCCTGCATTTAGCATTTGCAAAGCTGTGGATTCAGCCCCCAAGCACACACATAAGAGGGACACTGGACAGACACACAAGAGACAAAATCCTGAAGAATATCGTGTGGTATGCATGGTTATTTATCCCCAGTCCTGAAAATGATGAGAAGACTTCAAAGAGTGTCTTAGTTAGGTTTTTACTGCTGTGAAGAGACGCCATGTCCACGGCAACTGTTATAAAGAAAACATTTAATTGGGGTGGCTCACTTACAGTTTTAGAGGTTTGTTCTGTAATCATTATGGAAGGGAGCATGGCTACACACAGGCAGACATGGTGCTGGCTACATCTTGATAAAAGACAACAGGAAGTAGACTGTAATACTGGGAATAGCTTGAGCATAGGAGACCTCAAAGCTTGCCCCCACATTGACACACTTCCTTCAACAAAACCACACTTCCTAATAGTACCACTCCCTTTGAGCTTATGGGGGCCAATTATATTCAGACTACCACAAAGGGCTTTAATAGAAAAATAGACCTGAAAAACAAAAAGAGAGGGAGGGGGAGGGAGAGAGACAGCGAGAGAGAGGGAGGGAGGGAAGGAGAGAGAGAGAGAGAGAGAGAGAGAGAGAGAGAGAGAGAGAGAGAGATTTGGGGAAATAAGATATTTCTGGAAAATTTAGAAACAGTGAGTAGAAAACACAAGGTAGCATGATAGTGGCTTAAAGGGCACACGACCATGCAGGAGGCAGGCTGCTCTCCCTGGAGATACAGGAATTTACCAGATGTGGAGGTTGAGCAAAGAAGTTCTAGGGGATGCTGATTCTTAAAAAAGGAGTGATACATGGCTGTGCATTGTCAGACTGAGCCACCCAGTGTGTTTCCTAGTGTTCTAGACCTCAGGCAAAGCTACCTGGAAAGGTAACTTGTACTGCTCTGGGGTTTACACAGGGTGTCCTGCCACAGTCTCATGTGTACAAATGGACACATGCATGTACAATTATACCCCCACCCCACAACATTAGGACTTAGCTTTCCTCTTATCAGAACGTTTCCATGTTGGATGAAAACCTGATGCTAAAACTGAAGATGCCACAGTAGGCTGCACATGATTAAAAGGCAGCGGCGACACTGATAAGGTACAGCAGACTCTGGGAACACTTTAAGACAGGGAGAAATACTCAAGCCTCCTTTCTCATCTACACCCCATAGAGCTTAGGAGAAAACTGCAGTTGCCTGATCTAAACCATAAACTATCTTCCAACACCCAGTGGTGGTCCCACCAGATGTTTATCTGTGGATTATGAACAAGACATCCTGGAATGTCAATGGAGGGGTTATCTTGCTCTCTCCTTCCAATCAGATTGTTTTCTTATGGCCATGGCTCCCCCAAAAAGCCAAGCCATCCTCACTTAGCCATCATCACAATTAATCTTCCCTGGACCCAGTAGATTCATTTCTATCTGGTACACACTGGAATTTCCAGGTTAAGAATAAATTTCTCCCCAATCCAAAGTCCTCTGGTTGTAACTTAAAGAAAGGAACCTTCATGATCAACTTGATCCCCTAGCCAGCCTGTCTATGAATGAAGTCTGTCGTGCAATCACATCTTACCACTGGGCTAGCGCAGGAGTTGAATAAACAAATTCCATGAAGCAATACAGCATATTGTCTATAAAACCTCAACCTTCGGGTAAGTGTTTCCAGTCAAGATGAAGAATTCCTGCTGCTAAAAGAAGTAAGTTCCAGCCATCTCCATGGAGAGAGTACATGTGTGTATCTTGCCAACTAATATACTTCTTCTAGTTAAAAAACAATATGGCTTCTAGGCAGTATGACTTCCAGGCCAGTGTAGAGTAGGAAGAAGTAAGGGATTCACAAGTTCTTTATTCTGGCAAAAGCCTATACTTCAAGCACAGCTGTGAGCTGCAGAATGATGTTTTGGTCCCATAGATTCTGTCACTCAGCAACATCTCAGTTTATATAAGTGCACTCTGTGATGCTAACACTGCATAACCTGACAATGCTTTTCTCAGGATGCCCACTGTATCCTTCAATACATCCCTGTATATTTGATTGCTGTGTCCTGAGGCAGTTCTGCTATGTAAAGACTAACGTTATGAAATTAGCAGGTACCAAACCATTGATCCTAGAGAAAATTCAGGGTTGGGTCTGATTATAACATTTTTGTCAGTCAAGACAAAATCCTATTTATGCGTTTAAAGGTAGCTTTCCTTAAAAAATAGTGTCTGTTCATCAACTTTGAACTCCCAGCTAATATCTCTGAAGCTCTTGCCTGAAGGAAGGAAGCGGCTCCCTCCTCTAACACACTGCAGCCTTTTAGTGCCCAAGAGCCCATGACAGCATATCATTCCTGTGGCTGGAGCATTTTAAAAAGCAAAACTATCCAACAAAATGAGAGGGGGGGCACTAAATAGAATACAAAAAGAACTCCCATTTGCAGGGGACAGCTGAAAGTGTCCCTTTGCTCCACTTTAGCTGAAAACACACTTGTCCAATAGCTCAAATTGTTCGTGTCTGCACACGAATGTGAAGGCACTGACAGTACTGATCCACGGGTTGTATATAAACACTAGGAAGCAGCAAATTCATAAATATGTAGTCTGCAAATGATAGGTGTGGATGTAGGCTGAGCTGTAATTCTCTCCTATAACAGCAACTTTGTAAAGAATCCAGACCAAACTGAGTGTGGTGGTGTACATCTGTCAACCCAGGCCTCTGGAGGGGGCAGCAAGAGGAATGGCGTTTCAAAGTCATACATAAGGAGTTTGAGGCCAGCCTGGAGAGAGAGAGAGAGAAACAGAGACAGAGATACAGAGACAGAGACACAGAGACAGAGAGAGGAGGAGTGAGAGAAGGAAAAGAAAAGGAGAGAGGGAGGGAAGGGAATGGACAGAAGGGAAGGGGAGGGAATGGAAGGGAAGGGGAGGGGAGGGAAGGGGAGGGGAGGGAAGGGGAGGGGAGGGAAAGGAAGGGGAGGGGAGGGAAAGGAAGGGGAGGGGAGGGAAGGGGAGGAGAAATGAAGGCAAACCAGATGCTCAAACACTGTTACTTAATAAGTCAGTGTCTTCAATGTCACTGACACTCCTTTCAGTTTCTGAGACGTTAGTTGTGTGCGCGCACACAAGTGTGCAGGTTGGGTTGGAGGACAACTTAGTGAGATTAGCCCTCCCCTTCCACCTTTACATGGTTTTGGGGATCAAACTCAGGTTGCCAGGTTGTGCAGTAAGAGCCTTTACTCACTGAGCCTCCTCACCAATCTGAGATGTTAGCATATTTAAAGGCTAAAATTAAATAAATTTTCCAGCAAGGTGGTTAAGACTGCAGAATACTCTGCTTATATTTGACACCTTAGGGCTCTTAGCTTATGATATGAATAAAAGTAGCACTGTGGGTGTTGGCCATAAGGCAATGACAGGCAGTGTTAGACAGTGAAGGCACAGAGTTCTAAGTTCTATGATGGCAACCATTTTCCACGCTTTTCATGGAGATGGGCAGATGTGATGGAGAGAGTATAAAGTTTACTTCGTTTCTATTCATTTACACTGAAATGCACACGTGGGGTGGCTAAGCAGAGCTCTAACCCCACCCACTTGCTCGGGACCTAAGCTGTGGTTCTATAGGGCGCAGCCTGAAAGAGTTTCTCTCTTAGGAAATGGACAGATGTGGACAGACTTGACATGTGTTCCTGTCGATTCTCTTTGGCAAGCCCTGACCTTTTCTAGCTTTCTCCATGTCCCTAACCTGCCTTACTCATTTTAAAGCAGAACTCGAAACTGTGCAGGAACCACTCCCGAGACCAACACAAACCCTCAAAACTGCAGGGCTATAGGACATTTTAAATTTGAGGAAACACCCGAATCACAAGCTCACATGGTGCAACCAGCTCAGCAGCTATCCCACAGTCCGTGCGGTATCACCAGTTACAGTTTTGTCCTCGGGTATTACTGCATTCCTTTCCAAGGTGTCATAGCTCTGCAAAGCCAGGTTTCAACAGCTGCGGTGATAGGAAATAAAACCACCTTAGAAACAACTTGAGCAGCTGACAGGGGATGGGTGTCCAATCCAATTCCAGTTTTCTTAAAGAATGGCTCCACACCTCTGTATCATGACCTCAGAAATGTGTCTTCCAATCTTTCTAACCCCAGGGACCAGCACCTTGCTTTATGAAATTTCCAGAATTAGTGAGCCTGACAAGAGCCAGGTGAGCTTGGCTGAGTCCCGAATATGAGAAATCTTTATTGAACCACTTGTCCATTGTAAACAAGGCTTCCCTAACTTGCTATCAGGCTGATGGGGGATCTTTGTTCTGTTTTTAAGTAGTTCAGAAGTTTGGGGGTTTATGTAGGTGTGTGTGAGTGTGTGTGTGTGTGTGTGTGTGTATACCCACGCGTGCGCACATTCCATAACCATTTATTTCAGCTTGCTGAAGGAATTTGGAAGGCTGGTTATGGTATTAGATCAGTGGTCTCTCTGCTAGGGATTAAGAGTCCATTACACATAATATATATAGTTATCTTTAAGGATTAACTTGCAATCTTTATGTTCTTTTCAATTCCTGGTGTTCTCTGGTGTCTGGTTAAGGCCTGCATAAGGGCAAAGAAGTTGAACCATTTACACATTTTCTGTCTTGGTCGTGGTGAATAACTAGGGAACATACAAAGTGCCCAGAGAAAGAACTGCATAGGTACACACTAACATATACACATATACATCATGCATATGTGCACATGCATGCACAAACATACATATACATACACACATGTATACATA
Source organism: Phodopus roborovskii (assembly GCF_943737965.1). Taxonomy (NCBI): domain Eukaryota; kingdom Metazoa; phylum Chordata; class Mammalia; order Rodentia; family Cricetidae; genus Phodopus; species Phodopus roborovskii. The sequence continues at coordinate 17,625,673 of NW_026126482.1, read as the reverse complement.
TGTATACACAAACATATGTACATGTATACATACATGCATGTACATACACATCATACACACAGACACATGCATTTGTACACACACACAACAAATACATGCATCATACACACATGTGAGCACACACATATGCACACCAGCACATACATATACACACACACATATACGCATACATGAATGCAATGTACATACACACACACTTGTAAATTCTTTGGTTTGGTTTGGTCAGTGTCACCCAGAGCCTGAGAACTTTGGAAGGTTGATTATATGTTCAAGGGCTTTGTCAAAGCTAAACATCTGCTATGGAACCACTCCTGCTTCCCATACCTACCCTATGATGATTAATCTTGATCAGCAGCTTGGCTAGACTACAGTAATCTAGAAAATCAGTATGTCTATGGATGTCTCCAGAGCAAAGGGTGGAGGAAAACAGAAACTCATATACATGGGCAAATCCTGCTCTTTCTGATCGTGTGAACTTCCTGCTTCTGACATGACAACAGACTCCAGATTCTTTAGCCTTGACCCATGGCTTTGCAGCCTCAGCCTTGACTGGGACATATCATTGATCTCTCCGTACTCTGGAGCTCTTTATACTGAGCAGCCATCGGTTTCTCCAGCTCTCCAAACTGCAGGAGAGCATGGCTGGACTGACAAACCTCTGATCATATGAGTCCCCAGAAGTCCCCACTTATGATTAGAAGTGTATGCCCTGTTGATTGTGTTCCTCTATCAACCCCTGAGTGATAGCTAACTCAAGGGGAATGGATGCTTAGCTAGGGTTTCTATTGCTGCAATGAAATGCCATGACCAAAAAGCAACTTGGGAAGGAAAGGGCTTATTTGACTTATACTTCAACAGCACTGTTCAACACTGAAGGAAGTCAGGACAGAACTCAAATAGGGCAGGTACTTGGAGGCAGGCCATGGAGGGATGCTGCTTATTGGCTTGCTTTCCATGGTCCTGCTTAGCTAGGACCACCATTCCAGGAATGGCAGCACCCACCAAATGTTGGGCTCTCCGCCATTGATCACCAATTGAGAAAATGCCATACAGTTGGGTCTCGTGGAGGCATTTCCTTCCTCCCTGATGACTCTAGCTTGTGTCAAGTTGACACACAAAACCAGCCAGTACAAATGACCCTTTGTTGTAACGCTATTTGCAAGGAGTATGGTTTTTCCTCCTGCCACTCGTCTTGTCCTGCCGCCATGCCAGCCCCAAATAACACACAGAGACTCTGTATTTGATATTATGCTGTTGGCCAGATGCTAGTTTCTTATCGGCTAACTCTGTCTTAAGTATTAACCCATTTCTATGTATTTCCACGTGGTCTTACCGAGAGGGGAGGAATGGCGGTTCTGTTCTCTCTAGGCTCTCCATCTTGACTCCTTCTCCCTACTTCCTCTTTCCTCCTTGTCTCCTAGTCCCTCCTATCTTCCTTTCCTATTGGCCAACAGTGCTTTATTTATTAACCAGTACGAGAAACATATATACATAATGGCATCTCCCATCACCTTGTCTACTTGATATGCAAATGTATCACTATTAACCCACAACTCTTCCTTGGTTATCCATCCCCCCCCAAGATCTCACATTAATATCATGAATAACTTTAAAAGTCCCATGGTCTTTACAAATTTAGTCTTTAAAATTTCAGTCTCTTTAAAATATCCATCTCTTTCAAACCTGCAAGTCTTTTGCCTTTAAAAGTTAAATACTTTCTTCGAGAGGCACCATCACCTTCTGAATCAAGCAAAATCAAACTCCAATAGAATAAACAACTCAATGTCTAGTTACCTGGGATCCACTCATCATCTTCCAGGCTTTTGCAAAGGGCTTGGGTCCCTTCTCTGGCTCCACCCTCTGCAGCACACACAGCTGTCCTCTCGGCTCCAGCTGGCTCCTCTCCACTGCTGCTGCTGTTCTTGGTGGTTATCCCACGACACTGGCATCTCCAAAATGCTGGGGCCTTTTGCAGTAAACTGGGTTGCACTTTCATCAATAGCCTCTCTTAGACTCTCTTCATGGTGCCAAGCCTCAACGTCTCTCTGCATGACCTCTTCAATCCTGGGCCTTCAACTGCCACTGAGGCTGCACCTTCACCAGTGGTCTTTCCTGGCCTCTCACAGTGCCAAGGTCTCAGCTCAGCTGCGTTCCATGACCCCTTCAGCCTTTAACACCAGTACTACCTGAGCGCCACACATTACCACGTCTGGCTGTCAGCACAAGGTACAACCTTGACCACCTCTGAAACACAGCTTCTCTGTGCTCTCAGCAGACATTTTCCAGAAGAGTTCACCTCAGTGATGCTGGTCTCTTCTTAGTCACCACCAATTTCTTAGCTCTGGCTCACCAGTATCCTAGCAAAACAAAGTTTTGCTTTAGTAGTTCTGGTATCTTGTTAATCTCAGCTGATTCTTCAGCCCCATACCGTAGAATCTTAATTCAAAACAACAAATGGTCCTGATAGAGTCTTTAAACTTTCCTTTGAAACTTTGCAAGCCAGGCCTCCATCCTCTGCACTTCTCTCAATACTCTTACCTTCCAAGTTCTCACAGAACATCCCACTGGCTTCCAAAGTCCTTCCATAATCCTCCCCCAAACATGACCAGGTCTATGAGGACAATACCCCACTCCTGTTACCAGTTTGTCTTACCTAGGGTTCCCATCGCTGCAAAGAAACACCACGTGAGAAAATGCAGGTTGGGGAGGAAGGTTTGATTTGGCTTACACTTCCACATTTCTATTCATCACCGAAGGAAGGCAGGGTAGGATCCTGGAGGCAGGAGCTGATGCAGAAGCCATGGAGGGGTGCTGTTTACTGGCTTGCATTCCTTAGTTTGCTTGGCTTCCTTTCTTATAGAACCCAGGACCATCAGCCCAGAGGTAGCATCGCCCACCATGGGCTGGCTCCTCCTCTGCAGATCACTAATAGAGAAAATGCCTTACAGCTGGGTCTCATTGAGGCATTTTCTTAACTGAGACTTCTTCCTCTCTAACGACTCTAGCTTATGTCAATTGACACATAAAACCAGCTGACACAGTGGGCCACAGACAAATACAGCACAGAACCTGAGATTCTAGACTTCAACCTGTGATTTTTCTTGGTTGAGATGTAGCCCCCTTTTTTGGATTAGTCTCCTCAGTACCATCATGGAAGACATTCTGCACTAAAAAAAAAAAAAAGAACCCACACCATCCCCTTTTCCAAAGTGGATTCTCCTCAGTTCCTGTTAGAACTGTCTGTGAATTCTGTCTGGCAGGCACCATAATCCTGTCTGATGGTGGCACAGAGAGGTAGGCTCAGAATAATGCCAACAGCTTTCCCCATGCAGAAACAAAGCACCCCATTTTTAAAATAACAATTAGCTGATCTTCCTGGATATTTTATGACTCTATTGCTCTGCGGGGGAGACAGGGGATGTCCTCCCTGTATGACTGAAGACAAATTCTACAAATTCCTCAAATTTCTCTCTTATTCTATGTCAGCTCAGAGACTCTCCTAGGTATGTAAACCTGACCTAGCCCTGGTCCTCAGGTAAGAGATAGTTACACCAAAAAGTAACTCAAATGGGCCTCAAATAACATTTTTAAAAAAATCATGAATGTCAAGGTCATTGACCTTCCATGCCTGGAAGGTCAACCACAGCTACATGGGAGCGTGGGATGCTGTGGAAGAGCATCTCAGGTAGAAGGAAAGCAAAGCACAGGGTGGACACTGTGGTACCCTCAAGAGAGAGCAAAAGGTAGCGCGTATGTCTCTAGCTCATGTCTCATCTGTGGGCCTCCTCCCTCCAGTTCATCTTTTTACTGAACCAGAGCTGCCTCTCGAAAATGCAATTCCCTTAAAACCTTTGGTGCCTACTCAGCATGGGATGAGAAACATTCAACCACCTGGCCACCCTTACCTGTACAGTCTTAGCTTGACTATTCAACAGTTCTTGTTAGCCACAACTTCCTTCCTTCCTTCCTTCCTTCCTTCCTTCCTTCTTTCTTTCTTTCAAGACAGGGTTTCTCTGTGTATATGTGGCTGTCCGGGAACTCACTCTGTAGACCAGGCTGGCCTCGAACTCACAGAATCCTGACTCTGCCTCCTGAGTACTGGGATTAAACCTATGCACCACTACCACTGGCTTTAGTTTTTTTGATGTGGTTCTTGTTTGTTTGTTTGTTTTAGTTAGTCACAACTTCATTCCCATCACTAAGCCTAACTAACTCACTTTACTTGGCCTTCTAGGATTTAACATGCACCTCCATGATAGGCTCTCGAAGCTAGGTTAACTACTTCCTTTCTATGCTCCATAAATGTGCATTGCAGCTGCATTATAATGACCTAGTACTTTCCTCTCCCCTTTCAAAGTTCTGCAACTATTTCATAGTAGCAACTAATAATTATGTATGGGAAGGATGGAGGAAGAATAGGACCATGAAAAAAGAAAAATCTTAAACGCAAGGCATGAACTAAGAAAGAATTGATAGAGTCAGGAAGGAGTGATGGAAAATACTGGGGGAAAAGTCACATTGCAGGAACAAAGTAAAAACAGCTTTTTTGGTAGGCTCTTTAGAGAAATAGTCTAGAGAAATAAGGCACACCAGTTAACCTGAATTGTCAACTTGACACAATCTAGAGTCATCTGAGAGAAGAAGTCTAGATCAGGTTGGTCTATGGACACAGTTATGAGAGATCATCTTGATGATTAATTGATACAGGAAGGCTCAGCCTACTGTAGGTTGAACCATTCCTTGAGCTTGGGAACAAGCCAGAAAGCTCAAGGCACAGAATGAGCCAGCAAGCAGCATTCCTCCATAGTTTTTGCTTCCAGTTTCTGCCTTGATTTCCCTCAGTGATGGACTGTAGTTGGGCAGTGTAATCCAAATAAACCCTTTCCTCCCTGAGTTGTTTTTGGTCAAAGTATTTAATCACAGCAACAGAATAAAACTAGAACATAAAGCAACTAATGGTTAAAGTGAGTTTCTCCACACCCACCCCCCAATGCCCATGGATCTTTTTGGCAGTCTATTGGAGGCTATGGACCCTTCTCAAAATAAGAATATTAAATACATAAACTGAAGTATAGAGTAACCATTAAAACTACTTATAGCAAAATATGACTGTGGGTCTGATAGTTGGGAAACCAGCATAGGATGGACCCAGACCCCCTGAACATGGGTATTAGGAGGACTGGGCAGTCTATGGGGACTCTGGTAGTGGATCAGTATTTATCCCTAGTATACAAGTGGATTTTGGGAGGTCATTCTACATAAAGAGATACTCTATCAGCCTAGACACATTGGGGAGGGCCTAGGCCCTGATCCAAATGACAGACTTTGAAGATTTCCCCATGGAAGGTCTCACCCTCCCTGGGGAGCAGGAAGGGGATGGGATGGGGGCTGGGAGGGGGACAGGGGATGAGGGGAGGGCGAGGGAATTGGGATTGCCATGTAAAACAAGCTTGTTTCAAATTTAAATAAAAATATTATCATAAAAAACAAATAAAAATATGACTGTGGTATAATATTAAAACATTTTCCTATAGGCATATGTATACATCTTCATGAATGCACCAAGTAACAAGATCTAGCAGTCATTCCACAAACCACCACAATTTCTCAGGAGTGGTGAAAGAAAATTATACTTTAAGATACTTGCAATAACTGTCATATTAGCACTAGTGTGGTTTCTTACCACACCCTTGGCTAAAGGAAATGCTAAATTTCAGTTAGACATTAGCAATAGTATTTTTTTTCCCTTTTAAATCCAGGTTAAGGAACACTAACCTAACTTTTCCAGAGCAGTTTCAGGCAAGTGATGGAGGCAAAATGAGTGGTGTTTTCGCAGTCAAACTACCAAAATGGCGTGTTGCGCTGCAGAAACTATGAAGAGGCACAGACTGGAGATGCCACCTCCTCCTGTCCCCAAAAGTGAAGACAGCTGCACCTCAGTTAGGGTGTTTCCTGAGTGGTGAACAAAGCAGTAGCTCGGCATGGGGAATAGTGAACACTGTTTGAGTGAGGCAGGGGGATTACACAGCCTCTGGGGCCAGAACTTCAGAAAAAAAAGCCACAATCCATACCTCAGGATTGCTTTTCCCTGAAAAATAACTATGGGTGCTTGGAATCAGACTTAGAACTGAGTCAGACTCTGTTTTTGTTTGTGATGCTGTTTGGAGGAAAACAAACAAACAAACAAACAAACAAAAAAAACAAGAATTTTTTCTAGAGAGTAAGCTAGAAGGAAACACCCAGAAACCTATTGTAAAAAGCGGCCTTTTTTTCCCCCCTTCCTTTCTTCTTCTGATGAGGACTAATCACGGAAGTTATTGTGCACACTTTATTCTCTGAGACTGCAACTCAGGTCTCTGGGCTCCGAGCCTAACAGAAGTTTCACCACCGCTGAAGTCATGCCACCACCGAAGGCTCACGCTCATTGTTGATCTTGCTTTTCCACTGGAGGAGTTCAGAGCTATCTTCTCTGAAGTGACCTCTGCCAGGCTCAGAGCAGCTCTGTGCTGTTAAGCAACCCTCATTCCCAGTGAGTAAAGGGATTAGCTCAAGGTCACCCAGCCCTTCTGAGGCTTGGGTAACACTAATGACTAACCTTGTGTCTTATCGTTCATGGTCCCGATTATCTCAACCTGTGGATTCTTGGAAAATTGTGTGTGTGTGTGTGTGTGTGTGTGTGTGTGTGTGTGCATGTGTGTGCATTCAAGGTCGTCCCTGGTGAAGCTCACTCATCTGGAATTATCAAAAGATCTAGCACAGTAATTAAGAAAAAAAATTCCCCCCCCCTCCAAGTTTCGCAGCTCAGGTTTCTAACAGCAGAACACACTATATATAAACCTCGGAGTATCTGCTCCTCGGGTATGTGAAATCCCATCAACCCCCGGCTTTTGGATGACCCCAGGCCTCAGGGATCAAGTCCCCATGGAAGCACAGGTGTACTTTGCTCTAAAAAGTGCTCTTCAAAAACCTCCCTGTAGTTAGAAGCTTACTTTGGAAATTAACAACCTCTGAAGTCCGCAATGCATTTGTGCTGTATAAATGCAAACAAGACGGAATCCTGATTCTCTGAGGCCAGCTTGGGGCTTCAGAGTCACTGCCAGGCTGCTCTCCAGAGGGGATTTCAAGAGGACTTTGCTCTGGTTTGGCACATGTTTCCTAGCCAGACCAGAACAGAGGGTTCCCATCTAACAGCTGTGAACTCCGACTCACCTGCCTGCAGGAGAATTTCTGTCCCCGTGTGACAGAGTATTTAACAAGAGCCTGAGGAGCAGGCATGTTCTGTCTGAGTCTGAGGTAAGAGGACAGCTGTGCTAGGAAGAAAAGTGAGGTGGTGAGGACAGGTGTCCGTGCACACCTGGAGGTCCCACCTTCTGTTGTCCCCATCCTCGCTCCACCCCAGCCTCACTCCCTCCCGACTCCGGCTCTGTTGCTCATTTTTTCTGGAGCCATGGTCCCCAGAGGAGGTTATACCCATACTCATGATGTGTACTGCATGTGGACACTCCCATTTACTGTCTTTTACTGTGTCTGTGGACTTGGCTTTTGCCTGCAGCTAATGCCTTGATCGTATAAGAGCACCCCTGAGGTAGATCAGTGCATCACTCAACCTTCATCAGAGAAGCAGCTTCTTGCAGGAAACTAACAGAGCCCCACAGCCTGACCAAGTTCAGACAGTGAGAGACTTGGAGTCCTAAATAGGAAGTCTCCATCAAACCCCTCCCCTCAATGTTTGGCGATCGTGACTCAAAGGAATCAGTGTCTTCCAGACACAACCAGAATGATAAACATAGGAACTCATAGAGAATGTGACAGGACACACGAAACCTGCACATGTTCAAACCACACCAAATCCCAGCACTGAGAAGGGGAAATGGGCACAGAGTCCCACCCCTAACCAAGGAGCTATTTGTAATTGTTATCTGCTGGGGAAGGGAAACTCTTGTTTTCTACAATGGATCCCTAGGTTCCAGCAGGCTCTGGGCCCAGGAAATGGTTGGCCAACACAGAACAGAATCCATAGTGGTGTTTTGTTTTTGTTTTTTTTTGGGGGGGGGAGGGGAGAGAATGAAATTGAGTAGGTGGGGGAGGTGGGGAGGATATGGGAGCCAGTTAGGGGAGGGGGAAAGGCATGAAACACGGTATGAAAAAACAAAGTCTTTAAATGCCCATGAGACCTTGCAGGTAAAGGTCTCAAGTGGAATTAAAAAAAAGAACAAAAGGAGGTGCCAGCTGCTGTGCCATCATGGAGAAGCCGAAACTGTTGAGTGACACCACCACCCACAGTCACTTAGTAACCCAGGAATGCTCAAAACGGACTACGAAACTCAAGAGCCGGTGGCTAACCCCATGTCAACATCTGCCCTGATGCAATAAGTAGTTGCATCACACAACTGGTCGCTGCATATGTATATGGGGTTCTAAGAAAGAAGCAGGGCTGGAGCCTCCCCCTCCACCATTGCCCTTCCAGAGGCATGTTGCCAAGAAGCTTCCTTGATTCCTTAAGGCCATGGCCTCATCTGGTGTGCCAGCCATTCCCATGAGCACCTCGTTTACCTTCTTATTCCCATGAGGCAGAAAGCCTGCTGAAGATATTCATGGGTGCAGCTTTTACTGCACTGGAGTCCCTGGACTCCATCCACCCCATCTACCTTCACCCCATCTGAGTTTCAAAGTCATCCCTACCCCCACCCCCTCAGGCCTCCTCTCCTCTGCAGCCCAACTTCTCCCTCTGCTCAAATCCCATTTGTCATCGTCTTGCATAGCTATCTTCTCCTGGTCAAAACATACCCTCTTGGGGAGAGAAGGGACCCTCCCAGGACTCAGAAGATGGTACAGCTAACCGTGTCACCACGTTCGCATAAGAAACTCCAGTAAGTGTCAAACCGGACTTGAGTAGAAACTTTTCTTCCGTCTATTGCCAATGTGCTACCTGGAGTGAATACATGTTGGTGACATCTTCCCTGGAGAAGTCATGCCACAGTCCTGTTGCTAACAGGAAGTCAGCAGAAGTGCAGATGATTTTCTAACCTCCCATGCTTTAGGTCTAGGATACCTGAGGGACTTTACTTCCATGGATATTCCTTCTCTGCACCTTGATTCCAGACCTTTCTTCCCTTACAATGTGCCATTGTCCTCATCTCAGCACAGGTCTTCGGAGCTGCTCTTTTCTTCTCAGCAAACCTCTGGTCAAGCCATTGTCGCCTGCCCTTACAATCCGCAAACACCATTCTCTCCTACCTCAGCCGTGTGGACCACACCCCTCCACATCCCTGAACCATTCACTGTCACTGGTCATCAGGGATCTTCAACCACACCCAAAGCTAACCCTTTCTCACTTCTCATTCATCTCTTATAACTCCAAACATTTTAGTTTGATTGCACGCACCCCCAGCCATCTGAGGTCCCTGTTTTGATTTCTGTAGGACTTGCCACTCCTGGTTTTGCTGGTATTTCTAGGTTCATGGCCTCCTTCCCCAAAGAATTGAAAGTCAGAGGTAGCAAGGTAAGTGATAGTGCAGATTAATGGGAGATATTCTGTCATTGACAGCAAACCACAAGAGTGAAAGTAATCAAGCACTCCAGTTACTGCTGGGGGCTTCCTTTTGTACGGCTCAAGAGAACATGGGGTTTGGTTGCTAAGGGGAATCATCTGTATGATTCTCCTTTTTGATTGATAGTTTAGGTCATATAATTATTTCTCTACTGTACATATCTCTCCCCGATTTTTAACCATATGTGTATCCAATTATGCATAGGCACACACTTATAAATAGGGGAGTCTCCCCTAAAAGTTCACTTGAGGACAGTTTTGACCTATTGTGCATGCACCTAAAACCAGCTGAGGCCACGTCAGCCTTTCTATTCTTTGTAACCAGATACTTTGAGAATACAGAATAGAATCTGTCCAAGTTTGATGCCCATTAAGGGAGGGGAAATTTACTCTATTGTTCAGTGACAATAATTAAGTACATATGTGGGTGTAGACATAGCCCAGTGCCAGTGGGGGGGGGGTGTCTGAGATTGCTAGGTACTTTCTTTGGAAAGGTGTGAGTGTGTGTGTGTGTGTGTGTGTGTGTGTGTGTGTGTGTGTGTGTTATGGACTAGGCTTACAAGTGAATTATTAGATTGTAAGAAGATAGTGTTCATAACCCAGATGGAGTCCCAGGTTGCCAAGCTACTCCCCATGTTTGCCTGCCTCTAGTTTATTCCTACCTGGGATTTTAAAAATCCCTCTTCTGCCTTTATCAGTTTGTTTCTAAAAGTCAAAGCAAGAAAATGACCCATCCCAAAATCCATATCATTCTTCATCTTCTTCATACTTTTATCATCTTTGGTTCTCCTTGCTGATTGGACAAACACTGATTCATTATCCTAGCCTTTGACCACAGGCCAGCACCAGTCAACACTGCCTCTCTCCTTTCTAGCTAGCCACAACTATGAGTGCTTTCATCACCCTGGAAACTCTCAATGCTGCATCCCCCTCCTTCCTCCTTATCCCAATCCTACTCCTCCTTCTAAGTCTAGCTCGCTCTCATCATGCCCCCCCCTCCACCTGTGTGATAGCTAAGTGCACAGACAACACTGACATCATCTCAGACTCCGGGATAACCCCTCAAAGAGCTCCTACTGCACTTCATATACAGACATGAGCAGAGCCACTATACAGAAGGGATCATATGGGTCCATGTCAGAGGCATTTAATTCTGCTATATGTCCTTCCTTCTGGACCATTCCATCAACAGGTGTCATGTGCCTCATAGTCTGGATTTTCTTCTTATTGCTTGTCCCACAGACAATCTATGGCTATCACACCTGTCACATGTGATGGCTTTCTTTTCACAGGTTGACACAGGAAGATTTGGTACTGGCCTGACTTCTTGCTTCCCTCCTAGTTTGAGATAAACTGGGTGGGGCAGGATGATTTATGCTGGTGACTTTTTTTAACCTTGATATCATTTTAAGCAGGCTTTCCTTTTTTTTTTTTCACAGAAATAGAACACAGATGTTAAAAACATCTGAATTTAAAACCCCAACAACATCATACCAGACACTATGGTTAAAATAAAAATGTAGTTGTAATTTACTGATGGAAAAATAAATACCAAGAGCAAATCATTCTCTGTCTCTGTCTCTGTCTCTCTCTCTCTCCACTATCTCATGTAAGACCAAGCTAGCCTTGACCTTGAACTGTTGACCCTCCTACATCTACCTCCAAAGTTCCAGGTTACAGGCCTGCCTGTGCTATCATTCCCATTTACTTACTTACTTGCTTATATTTCTACTTAATTATTTTTATTTCTTTGAGACAGGATCTAACTTAGAGCCCAAACTTGCCTCAAACTCACTAGATAGCCCAGACTAGCTTCAAATTTAGGATTTCCCTGCCTTTGCCTTCCAGGTGATGGGATTATGTGCTATTACTGATCTTTAAGTAACAAAGTATCCAAACTTGTGTCCTTTCCATCCCCTCTGGGGTAACAGAGATGGAACCTAGGACCTCATACATGCTAGGCAGACACTCTGATTAAGCCAGCCTCCCTTACCTCTTCTCCTTCTGTTTATTTAAAGCAGTATCTCACCAAGCTTCCCAGGCTGGCCTTGAACTTATGCTATAGACCAGGAAGACCTTAAACTTGGAATCCACCTGTCTCAGCCTGCTAAGTAGGTGGGGTTATAGGCTTGTAGACACTCTTATTTCACACAGGTTAAAGTACCATTCTAAACATCTATGCTGCTGCTCCTCAGAATCCAGTCTCTTTCCAAGTAACAGGATCCTCTCCCGTCTGGCCATCACCTACCCTCTTCCAGTTGGCTTCAGTCCAAGACTATCCCTGTGGGTAGGCTACAAGCAGAATGATCATTTGCAGCTTCTGACTGGTGTCTAGAAACAGTCAGTTCCCACCCACCCCTCTTGCTCCTTCTTGATGGTTAAATAGGAGTGGATGCTTCAGCTGCTCCAAGTCTACTGAAACACAAGGTGAAGGATGTGAGAGGGGGTGGGAAGAAGATGCAACAGCCAAGCAGGGAAAAAAAAAATGGTCCTTTGTTCTTATAGCGTGTCCACATTAGTCTTGGAATGCCTGCCTCAGACTTCATTGTGTGAGGCAGAAATAAATAGGGGGGTTGGAGAGATGGCTCAGTGGTTAAGAGCATTTGAGTGCTCTTCCAGAGGACCTGAGTTCAATTCCCAGCACCCACATGGAGGCTCACAACCATCTGTAATGGGATCTGATTCCCTCTCCTGATGTGCATGAAGACAGAACAGCCACACACATGAATAAATAAATCTCTTAAAAAATATTTACTAACAGTCATTGTCATGTCACTCATGGTTTTGTGTTACCCTACCAGATACTCTTTGAAGTACCAGGGATAATAGAAATCAAAAACCCAGAGTCCCTGCTCTTGTGCAAACTGCATTGCAGGGCAGCCAGAGACAACTGCCCCACAGTGTGCAGGCTGCTGAGAAATATGAAGGAACAGAACAAGATCCTTAGCAACAGTGGGACACCTGAGCAGGTGTTCCTTCTGGTGGGGTGGAGGCACGCACAATTCCCTGAGGCAAGAGCATGCTTATAATGTTCTGGGAATACCAAGAGACACAGACAGCCCTAGCTGGGACAGAACATTTACAGGCAAGGTCAGAGAAGAAGGAACAAAATCCAATAGGCACTTTACATTTTTTATTTTCACTTTTTTGAGACAATGTAGCTGAAGTTGGCTTTGAATTCCTGGTTCCCCTGCCTCTACCTCCCAACTGAATTCTAGATGACAGCCACCACACATGGTTTCGCATAGGGATTCCCAAGGTGTGGTAAACACTTCGGTTCCATGCTGACAGAACAGAGCAGGAAGGAATGTGAGTTTTCAGTTCACATCTTTAGAGAATCCCTCTGCCTGCTGTGGAACAGGGGTTAGGGAGCAGGTTCAGAAACTGATGTGGTAATCCAGAGGAATCTATCAGTGACCTGTACCAGGGTGGCAAGGAAGAAAGCAGGGAAGAAACCAAAAGCAACCTCACCCCACCATCTGCAACCCCACCATCTGCAACACAGAGCTTCCCAGGTGTTCAAGTTAGGCATGTGACCCAGGACAGAAAACATTATCTTCTTGTTAGCATGCTTGTGCCCATCTCACATATGGAAATGAAAGAATAACTTGTCCAAGAAGACCCAGCAAAGAAAGTCAAAGCCAGAAACCCGATCAGGATGTGCTTGAATTGAGAGCACACCCTCTCCCCAGCCCCAGCCTCCTGCTCACTTGGACCAGTTCCAAACTTTGTCACATGGAAATACCATAGGTCAGGATAGCCAGATCCCACATGCCTGACCCACACACAAAACAGGAACAGGACAGAAAGGAGGCTGCTGAATTAGTACCATACGCTGTGACTTAAATAACCCTTCCCTCCACGTGAAGCAAGACCAGAGCTCGACCCTGGGACCGGTGAGCATTTGACCCTGGCAGCCAGCTTTACCAACTAGGCTTGAGTAACAGCCTAGGGTTGCTAAAAATCTAACCAAATAAATGACTTCTGTTTGGCAGAGGCTGCCAGGCAATTCATCAACACAGATTACCCAAAGGGTCTGAATACTAAAGTCATAAGCCCACTGTAGAGAAAACTCAAGAAATAGTATGTTTTCAAGTGGTAAAATTATTTTTTTTATCATAACCTGATGCAGAAATATTAAATTTGATGTTGGGAAGATTTTCAGTTGGCAGCGTGCACGAATTCAATATTTATTCTACTTGGAATTTTCTAGCTGGGAAGCTTTCTCAATGTGGCATAATAATGCAAGTGTATTTGAAGGGAAGTTTATTAGAATAGGTTTACACACACACACATGCATGCATGTATTCACGAATGCACACACACATGCATACCACTGTAAATAGTCAACTGTGACCTATACACTTTTTAAACTTTTCAAAAATATTAGTGTAATGCTTCACTAAAATTTTCTAGCATAAGATATTTTAATAGGAACCAAGGTTCCTATCCTCATCCTCAAATTTTCTATTACCAAAATTAAAACAAAAAGACAATATGTCAATTTGCCCCCTCTTTTCCTCCAACCCTTCCCTCCCTCCCTTTCCCTCTCCCTCCCTCTCTTCTGGGTAGATTTTCTGCTGTGCAGTCCTACAGACCCCAGAGGTCCAACTGCTAAGAACACCAATTTCCGGCTGAGGACTCCCTTCTCGAAGTGAAGGACAACTGACATCACAATTTATTGCTCCCAAAACAACCTTCTCAACTCAAAGCAAAACCGTAATTACGGGTGAGAAAGACACTCCCTGCTAACCGGCTGTGAAAGAGTGATTTACAATGCATTCTCCCTCCCTGCAGAAGGCACTTGGCATTCACAAATACAGGGTTTTGTGTATTCAGGGGCGAAGCTCAGAGGAGCAGAAGAGAGTTAAAAGGACATTCTGCATGAGAAGTGTGGCTCCTTCCAGCACATTTACCCATAAAGTCAGAGCTCTAAGAGCCCTGGAAAATTCCCCCCTCCCCGGAAAATTCCTCACTAGGGAAACGAACTTGTACCGAGGCAATGACAAAGGTTCTCTCTCTCTCTCTCTCCTCTGTGTGTGTGTGTGTGTGTGTGTGTGTGTGTGTGTGTGTGTGTGTGTCTGTCTGTCTGTCTGTCTCTGCCCTCTCTGTCTCTGTCTCTCCCTCTCTCAGCCCCTTACCCACTGAAATCTCTTGGTCACTATTTACAGTTTCCAAAAAGTAAAGTTCTAAGGATGAGAAAAAACACTGGCATAGATTTAAGTTGCAAACTTGACCTGGCAGAGAGAAGGGCTTTTAAATAGTATTAGGTTCTTGTTTTCAGGGGACTGCCAAACCTTAAAGCTAAAATACCACTCTGAGATAGGCATGCCTTCCTGACACTACCAAAAGGTCTGGCAGAGACTGGCTTCAAGAAGTGAAAAGGAGAATGCTCAGGCATCCAAAGGACAGAGGAAACCCAGCCATAGAATTATCCAGAAAGCAGCTCCGCCTTGGGCTGTTGGTTTTCCTCCTGTTCCCACTTGACCCAGAACGCACGTTTGCCAGAGGAATACAATCAGGACCACGGACCCCATTCCCCAGTCCTAGAACACTACTGACAAGTTTAACTTATTTTTTCCCACCAAAGCTGGTGCTCAGATGCAGAAACAACAGCTCTCAATTTCACCTAGGACAAATGTGGTCTCCAAACCTTGGGAGAGCCCCTCCAGGAAACTGGGAATTGACTACTGGAGAATGGCCTCCTATCAAGGGAGAAATGAGAAATGAGTTGGTTCATGTTCTGTGTGAAGGGTTTTTTTTTTTTTTTTTTTTTTGCTTTGCTTTGCTTTTGAGATATGAGTGCTCTAGGGTTCAAGCAATCTGCCTCTTAGAAGGGAACTTAGGCTCTTAGTCTCATGTGTTCAAGCAGTTGGACTTGCTCCAGATGGAACACTCCCATGGCCCCCACACCAAGCAAAATGGTGGCTCAGCCTCGAAGAAAACATCAACTCAAATTTCCTTCTTCCTACTGCGGGGCACACACAGCTAATGAAGCCCTGTTCCATCACCCATGACCCACACACCTCGTGTTATGGAAAACACAAGTCTGGAAGTCAAAGAGGAAGGTAGAAGAGGAAATTGCCAGGTCAAAGTGACTGCCTGGGAAGTCTGATTACTGAACACGTTTCAAGCATTATTAGCCAGTCCGGAGGTGGCAAGCTCAGAGCGAGAGTGGGGGGAGGGGGTCCAAAGAGCTGTAGAAAGCAAAGGGCTTTGAGCTTGAGAACCCACCCCACCCCCACCCTTTTTACCGAAAAGCTTACAAAATGCTGGGTGCAAGTCAAGAGAGGCCCGATCAGGCCAGCCAAACCTAGAAGGGAGTGTGGAGTAGAGGTTAATTGTGGCCGTCAGAGACGAGTGGTTACATGGGGAGGTTCATTTAAAATTAACGAGGCATTGGTTGCATTTTATAAGTCTTCCTAGGTAGCAAGTTCGTAAGCGAAAGGGGTAGAAACAGAATGGCTGTTTTAAGGCTTACTGGCCAGCCCTCCAGCCAACCAGACTCCCACTGCCACTTTCCATCACAATAATACAAAGGCACAAAGGCACGTGGGTGCCCTGAGCCCAGAACAGGAGAGAGGTCCCACTAATGTGCATGCACTGGGGCCAGTTTACAACTGCATATAGTGTTCCCAGGGACAGGTGAGTCTAGGAAGCCCCCAGGATAGACCAGACTGTGACTTGAGATTGACTATGTACTCTGGCCTCAGATCAAAATGAGATAAAGACCCCCGTAACTACAAGAATGTGATTATTTTAGCCAATGATGGTCTGTGTACATTATAGTGGTCCCATAAGATCATATTGCCTAGCAATGTCATAGCCATCTTCCCTTGATCTCAGTCCAAAGACTGAGGCACTCACTTGTATGTAGGTCTGGGAACCCAAGTTCAATTCCCAGATCTCACAAGGTAACCGTGACAGGAGAGAATTGACTCCCAAGAATTGTCCTCCAACACACAAGTTTTTAAGGCCAAGAAACAATATCACAGCCATCTCAATTTGTGCAAGTACACATTGTGATGTGCACACAAGAATAAAACATCACAAAACACTGCCCCATCCTTAAACAATCTATGATGGCTTTGTTCTACTATCACTGCCCTTGGAGCTAGAAACAGTATGAATGCCTCACTTCAGTAATGCCAATAATTACTTGGCATGGATGCTTCTAGAAAAGCACAGATGGTTCTAGACTCTGACTTGGAAAAGGGCTGGGGTGGACCATCTCTATCTAGAATGAATGATAAAATAGGATTGAGTCCAGAGGCAGAAGAATGAGAAATTCAAGGTCATTCTTGGCTACATATAGAGTTCTAGGTCATTCTAAGATACATGAGAACCAATTTCAAAATTTAAAACTAAGTAAAAATAAGAAGTCATAGCACCTCTCTGTTTTAAGATAAATGTTAGCCGGGGCCAGGAGACAACAACTCAGAACCATCAGCACTGAGACATCAGACAAACTGCCTTGACCTCAATGACACAGTGCCGGTAGTAACACCTGCCTGTTCTCATCAAACTGACCCATGAAGAAACCTGAAGCCATGGAGGAAGGATGCTAACACTAATCAGCCACCCTCTCCCTTTCTTCTCCAAAGGAAAGAACTTGCAGAGCTGAGGCAACACCCACCCTGCTGTGGGGAGAGGCAGAGATTTGGAGAGGACATCAGGCAATGAACCACAGACACAATGAAACACAGTTCCAAGCTAGGTTCTGGGAGACACTTTTCTTACCCTGAAGAAGATGCTGCCAGGATGCTACAGAATAAACCCAGTGGCCAAAAAGCCTCCTCCATTATTATCATCTTCCCACCCCATATTTTTAGCCTCTGGGATAAGGGGTGGAGGGAGTTCTCTTCCTCTTCCTGCTTTACTTCTCTTCTTCCTTATAGCTCAATAATAGGTCTTTGAGACCACATGACTCAAGGCATGATGCACCCTGGGGTTGTCATTCCAAGTGTAAACCTGGAAAAAACAACAAGAATTGAGGGCCACAAAAGAAAGAGGCTTTGTCTTAGCCCTATAACATGGGGAACCATGTAGGGGCAGCAGGGAGTCATGAGACTGTGTTTTCAGATGCATGAATGGAATCATCCAAGGGTGGAAATGAGGGCAGCAAGGCCAGGAACCATCGTGATAGGACAGACAGCCTGGCTCAGCCAGCCCTCCAGTACACCAAGGGTTGGGGGAGATGCAAATGTGTGTGTGCCTGGAGCTGTGCTGAGACTGGGGGGGGCGGGCAAAGATGTGAGACAGCCCCTTTCTTTAGCATCTGAAGAAGGGCCAGTCTACAAGGGTTTGCTTGTAGACTAAATGGCGCGGTTGAGATGGTGGTTCTCTTTAAGAAAATGAATGCTTCCTTTGTCAACCATGTTGGACCATAAGGAGTGGGACCATAGACATGGGCTGAAGGAGGAAGGGCCATCTCTGCTTTGCAGGGCAGGTGACCCAGGAAAGGTCCTGGAGAGTCTTCCATGGACATGTAGTAAAAGGAAACATTGGAGTCTGGGGTAAAGCAAGACCCAGAGCCAAATTTAGGGCCTTGAGTAAATCCACTGCTGAGGTAAAATAATTTCAAGTAAAGATATGACTGGAAAACTCCATTGTAAATGGAGAAAGATATGCAGAGCGGTGACTGGATCTGGTCCACATATCCAGAGTCAATGACACAACCCTCCCAGGAGAAGCATGAGGGAAAGTCATTCATTGAGGACATTCTAAGTATAGAGGAAACCCTTCTAGGACCCTGAACATCTTCCAGTCTAGATGCCAGGCACTCTCACAGACACTAGGGACTGAATCACAAGAGATGTGATTTCCCAAACTGATGAAATAGAGCCTTGTGGTTCTCAGGTTTTAACTGTGTAGTTGATCTGTGTCCCGATGATCTACTCCACTTGAAGCCCTTAGGTTTTCGTTGGTGCTGCTGTTTGCTTGCAGGGTGGGAGGAGTAAAGTTAAGTTGAACTCAGAGAAAGTTTTCAGTGGGAAGCCCAGCAGCTCATGTTATCTTCTAGACTACAGTGACAGTCCTAGCAGTCAAACTGCTTGGTGGATTTGGATCCAGACCTTCATCCAGAGGGCGATGTGTTAAAGGTGTGGTCCCCAGTGGGGCAGCTACTGGGAAGTGGTAGAACTCATATGACCAGGTCAAGTGAAGGTTTTAGGTCATTGGAGATGTGTCCTTTAAGAATGATTGTCCCATCACGGTATAATAATCTCTTTTCTTCCCTGGCCACCAGATAACCAGTTTTGTTTTCCCACCCAACTCCAGCCATGCTGTCCTGCCTCATCGCACACCCAAAAGCTGCAGGGTCAACCAACCATAGACTGAAAACTGCAACACTGTGGAGCCAATAAAACCCTTTCTCTTTGTAAGTTGATCACCTCAGGTATTTGTTATGGTTGCAGAAAGCTGGCTCAACACACTGCCAGAGAAAGCTAAACTCACAAGCTAAGAGCCGGTTTGATTCGATTCAACATGTTAAAATCCTTCCCTCAACTCTGGGTTTTATTATATATGATCAAGTGCATTTGAATGAAACTGTCTCCAAGTCCTCATTTTTATTTCATACTGACAATATTATTTTTATCAAGCTCATATTTCAGGAAGAGCTATTATTCTCCGGCTTTCCTGAACCAGGGGAAATTATCTTGTTCCTTCCCTTGAGCTTGAAAGAAACCCTTCCCATAACTAATGTTTACTGGTGGTACAATTTCTTTCGGGGGAGGAGAGAGAGACAGAGAGAGAGGGGGAGAGAGAGAGAGAGAGCGAGAGAGAGAGAGAGAGCGAGAGAGAGAGAGAGAGCCCTTCACAGAGAAAGAAAAGAGTATGTGTGTTGGGATGCTGGAAAGACATCAAGAAAAGCTTCAGGGAGGGGCTCCATTTATAGAAGTTCTGTCCTCTGTTATCTCCTGGGGATGAAAAGCTGGCCCTGGATGGATTATTGAAGGGCCAGCCTTTAACACTTTCTCTTCTGAATCATGAGAGGCTCTCTGACAATGGCAGAGGTAGCTTGAGGAGCGAGGGATTGGGAGGTTAGTCAGGGCTTCCTGGAAAAATTAAAGTAATAGGATATATATATATATATATATACATATATATATATATATATATATATAGAGAGAGAGAGAGAGAGAGAGAGAGAGAGAGACAAAAGTGGGTGAGATTTCAAAGAAACAGTTCATGTGATTACAAAGCTGGGTAGCCCAAAATCTAGAGGTCAGATCAGCAGCTGGCTGGAAATTCCAGGAAGACTTGAAGCACAATTCCTCCTTTTCCAGGAGACTGTTACTTTTTTGTTCTTAAAGCCTAAAATGTCTCCAAGAACCGGGCAGTGGTGGGACACACCTTCAAGGCCAGCTTGGTCTACAGAGGGTTCTAGAACACAGGTAGGGCTATACAGGAAACCCAGTCTCAGAAAGCCAAAACCAAAACAATAACAACAAAACAAACAAACAAACAAAAAAGTGCCTCCGTGAACACTTGGTTCCTACCTGGTAGTGCCATTATGGAAGACTGTGGAGTCTCCAGGAGATGAAGCCTCACTGAAAGAAGGGGATCACTAAGGGGGGAGGGACCCTTGAGAGTGGTCACCTGCAAAAACAGCATGACCAGCTGCCCCATGCTCTTACCAACTCGCCTCCCCACCCGGATGAGCTGTGTCCCTTCAAACTGTAAGCCACAACAAATTCCCCCTCCCTTAAGTTGTTTCTTTAAAGTATTTAGTCACATCAAGCAGAAAGGCTGAGCTCATACATGCTCAGCCAAGTAGACACATAAAACTAACCTACCAAGGGGGTAGAAAGGGAAGTGTCCAGGGGTATTTCAATATTTTAAATAGTAACCTCAGTCTCCTCCCTAAATAAAGTTTCTATAAAATCTCACAGTCCTGTTGTAGATGCCACTAAACTTTTCTCCTGGTTTGAAATAAATTCTGATGAGGATCCCTGAAAAGGGAAGAAGAGTGGAAAAGAGGAAACGCAAAAGGGACTCAGGGAGCAGCACCTAAGAAACTTCTCTACACATCTCATATTGAGCTTCTAAGTCATTGTGGAGGAAACTGCCTCCTCACTCAGACACAGGCACAAACCCACTGTGCTTGCACAGAAACAAGAGCTTCCAGTCTCTGAGGACCCACCAACATTTCACGGAGCCTCCTTCACAATACTGAGAAGGTAACTGCCATTAGGATCCTCTCTACAGATGGGTAAACTGAAGCATCAGAAGATCAAGCAGTTGCTTCAGCGCCATCCCCGCTATTAATGGGAGAGCTAGAATGTAAACCTAACTCTGCTCAGGTCAAACCCCAGGCTCTTTGCAGACATACATAGAAGCAAACAGATGTGCTGTGCAGAGTAGGTCTGGAGATCTGAGGTGCCCTCCTTTAGGTCGAATGGCAAAATGGTCTTAGAAGCATCAGGCATATAAGTAGAATGAAAGAACAGTTTCCATTGTTAATAATTAGCCTCATAACCAACCCCTAGTCACTATAGACACAATTAATTTTCCAGAAGACAATGAATCCTCAGTTTTGTTTTGTTCTTGCCAAACTCTGAACTTCCATCTAATTCCATAAGTCCAGTGCTAAAGTTTGAAAAGGAATGAAAGTATATTCAGTGTGCTAATGAACACAACTGTATTAACAATGCCACAGAAAACTATAAAAATTCTGTATGTGTTCTGCCACTAACTCATTTTGAATGGCATTCTCCTTGCACCTAAAGCAATAATACTTTGATTGCAAACTATTTCCCTTACCAAATATACTCCTTCCCTCAGAGAACTGCTACCATGGAAATCCATGCAATAGATTCATTTTTGTGGCACTGCATATCAAAGTTGACAACATAATTTTGACATTTGGTAAAAGTACATCTTTGTCTACATCTTCATGAGAAGATTTGATTAGTAGCAGGTTTTTTGTTTTGTTTTGTTTTTTGTTTTCTTTCTCAAATCTTCTATGGCACATATTTTATGCTGATATCAAAGATGGGGGTGAGGGATTTTGTCTTGATTTATTTGTTTCCTATTTATCCATTTCATTATATGCACGTTGGACTCCTTGCTGTGTATTCACAAAGCTAAAAGAGACCAGAAATGAGATTATAATTTTTAAGAAATGTACACCTCAATATAGCATTCGCAATTGTTAATGAAGAGATGATGACCAATCTATCTTGAAAACCACTAACCTTGCATGCTCGGCGCTCTCTCTGATGCCAAACTCTTTTGCAAAGATCACCCTAAATTGGATTCAGGAGAAACAAATTGGAATTATTTCACTCCAAGAAATTGGAAACACATTCAATAAAATAAGACCAAATTATGCTGGGAACTAGGATATGCTTGGTTCTGATTTCTTATGGCAAAATAGTTCCAGATTACATCTAAAATATACAATGTGGAGTAAATTCTCTTTGTTTTTAAATATTGAAAATATCTCCTGTATTGTGTTCTTTGCAAAAGAGAAAGATGGGGAGAGAGAGAAGGGGTGTCAAATAGAGGGGATGGGAAGGAAGAGAGAAAGAGGAGAGACAGAGAGAGGAGAGAGGAAGGGAGAGAGAGGGAGAGAGGGAGAGAGAGACTTCCTTCTGGGACCTCGAGACATTTTTAGTCTCCCACAGGGTAAGCTCCGTGTAAAAGGTTTCCTTGGATATTATCCAAAGTTGTTTATCTATGAGATCACAAAAAGAACTAATTGTAAAACAATTTCCAGGTCAAAGTTTCAGTGTTTAACTCTAGTGAATTCCTTTTAAATATCTACTGAACATAATGTTAGCATTTTAGGATTGACAAAATAATTTGTTATTTTACTCTCTCTGCTCAAATGACAATTGCTACAAAGTTATCTACTTTAATGTCACATATGGAGAAAAACATGGCGGTGGGGGACACCTGTTCTCTAGCATGTTAATGAATTATTAGCACCTCAAAAAGCACATTCCATCCATTTTTTAAACATTTGTCATCGAAGGTATTGATGGGTTCAGTTTCTAGATCCCGGTCATTCTCCAGAAGTATTTGTTATTATTTTGAGCTCAAGCAAAGGCTAAATAAAAGTGATTGTCTCCACTTACTCATGCCAATCATCTTCAATAGGGTTTTATACTGCTGTGACAAAACATCATGGCCAAAAGTAACTTGGGAAGTAAAGGATTTATTTCAGCTTATAGCTTGAGGTTCATCATCCAGAATGGTTAGGGCAGGAATTCAAGGCAGGAACCTACAGCAGGAACAGAGGCAGAGGCCATAGAGGAGCACTGCTTATCAGCTTACGCCCCATGGCTTGCTCAACCTGCTTTCTTATAGTATAAGAATGGGACCTCCCACAGTGAGCTGGGCCCTCTCACATCAACCATCAAGCAAGAAAATGTTTCACATGTTTGCCTACGGGCCAATTTGGTGGGAAAATTTTCTCAGTTGAGGTTCCTTCTCCTTCAACAAATCCTACCTACCACCATGGCCCACCACAAACTGGCATGGTTACCCCTTCTCAAATGACTCTAGCTTATGTCAGACAACATAAAACCAAGCAGCACGCAGAGAGCAGCACAGAAGTCTTAGTCCTATACCCATGTTAGGGGAAACAGGGTAGTGTACCACACAGCTTTCTATGTCTCACTCCTTTAATCCATCCATCTACCTTATTGATCTCTGTATTATTTACATCTCTGTTCACTGTGACCAAATACCTGGCAAAGCAACTCAAGGGAAGACTTATTTTGGCTCACAACTTGAGCAGATAGAGTTCCTAGTGGCAGAGAGGGCGTGACAGTTGATAGCCTCTCACCTCACTCACATTTCTGTGAAGTATGAAGCAAACAAAACAGGAAGCAAGGCCATAATATAACCCTGAAGGTCTGCTGTAGGTCCCTCCACCACACAAGACACTTCCTCCAATGACTTGAGTCCACAACCGTCTAGAACAGCAGCACCAGCTGTGGACCAAGTGTTCAAATGCAAACGCTAAGAGGACTTGTTATGCCCAAACCATAACAACACCTAGATGTGAGTAGTCCCAAATCAAATTCTACATTACAAGGAATGTTGGATGTTGGGCTGGGAATGATTGCACAGATATCAGTGAGGATAGTATGGATGAAGACAGACAGGTGGCCACCATGAAGATCCAGAAAGAGATTATGAGGGCCTAGATCAGAGCAGGGGCTGAACAAGGTAAGAGTAGGAGACACTTGAACTACATTTATCAAAAAATGAGGAAGAGAAAGAAACCATGGGAAGCACCCATAGTACCTCCCAATTTCTTCTATCTTCTGCAAAAGATAAACAGTAGGACTGTATATGTATTTTGGAAATGACATTAAGCTGGTAAAATACAGCCAGGCATGGTGGAACACACCTTCAATCTCAATACTCAGGAGTAGAGGAAGATGGAGCTCTATGAGTTCAAGGCCAGCCAGAACTACATAGTGAGTTCCAGGACAGCCAGGGCTACACAAAGAGCCCTTGTCTCAAACAAAATAAGACAAAACCTTCAAAAAGATAATGAAATGTGTTGGTGCAAGTTGAATTCTGAGTATAACTTTTATAGTATCTATGAAACAATCCAGCTAAATTACCTATGAAGCAAAATAGAGAGCCCCTGGTTAGGGACACATGTCAAGAATATGCATGAAGAATTCATGTAGTGTTAAGAGCTTTATGAAGAACGATGGCCTGGGATAAAACCAACTTGAAGCTACATGGGGGTTAAAGGACAAGTAGGGGAGGTACCCCATAAAGGAATGAAGAAGCGGCAGTTGGTGAGGGGAAAGAACCAGAAAAGGATGAGGTCTGAGGAGCAGGGAAGGAGACTGCATCAAGCAAAGGACCTGTCAACAGGTCAAGAAACGCTCAAGAGTCAAAAGAGGTCACACAATGGGATTTAACATCTTGGAGGTTGATAGCGACCTTGGCAGAAAACACTTTCCTGAGAGGTGAAGAGGTAGACGCCAAAGTTCAGTGGGCAGAGGGGTGAAATAATGGAATGATCACAGTGCGTGGAGATCAATGGCTTTAGAAATTTGACCATGAGAGGAAGGAGAAAGGTTCTACATACGAATTCAGAGGAGGATACGAGGTCACGGGAGGATCTTTTTTAAGAGTGAAATAAAATTTTGATTATATATAAAGGAACGTCTGCATTATTAAATTGGCACCAAAAATTCATGGTCTTTGTGGTGGTTTGAATAGGAATAGCCCCCATAGGTCCATATATTAGGATTAGGAGGAATAGAATATGTAGCCTTGCTGAAGGAAGTGTGTCACTAGAGATAGACTTTGGGGTTCCAAATGCTCTAGTCAGGCCCAGTATCTCTTTCTTCCTGTTGCCTGTGGACCCAGATGTAGAACTCTCAAGCCACCTTTCCAGTACCATGTCTTCTTGTCTGCCACCATGATGACAGTGGACTAAACTTCTGAAACTGTAACAAGCCCCAATTAAATGTTTTCCTTTGTAAGAGTAGCCATGGTTAGGGTGTCTCTTCACAGCAATAGAACATTGATGAAGACAGCCTTCCACCCATAACTTTAACTGTGTGAGTTTATGAGCTCACTGTCGAAGTTTGGATAAAATGGGACACATTGGCGTATATATTTGAATGTTCAGTCGTTAGGGGCTGGCACTATTTGAAAAGGACTAGTGGGTGTGACCTCGTTGGAAGAAGTGTGTCTCTGGGGATGGGCTTTGAAGTTTGAAAGACCCGTGCCAAGCCAAGTTCTCTCTTCCTATAGTCTGGATCAGGATGCAGCTCTCAGCCAGGGCTCCAGTGTCATGTATGTGACCATGCTCCCTACCATGATGACAGTGGTCTACCCCTGAAACTGTAAGCCAGCCCCCAATTAAATGCTTTCCTTATGGAGTCTCTTTCACAGTAATAGAACGATAATGAAGACACTCACTGATTATACATGAACTTCGATAAATAAATGAACTATGTATGGAACCCAGAGTCTTATGGGACATGAAAGTCTGAACATGACAGTGTATGTAGTTCAAGGTCACAACGAGGAGTAGAAGAGAACCACCTAGAGGAGACAGCTTTGGCTTTGTAACACAGTTGTAGGAAAACTCTGTCCTAAAATGATCTCAGAGAAATGGCCCTGGTGATGGATTTCCTCCATGCCTCATTGTAATGTGTTCATCTTTATTTGAATAAAATGAAACTGATCTCCACTTTCACTCTCAAATTAGAACTGACTCAGAAGCATGAGACTTCAGGACAGTGTGGCTCATGGGGCCCACCGCTTTAAGACTTATACACAGCTAATGACTGATGGAGGAGGGAGAGACATTTTGTTGTATAGCCACTGGTTAGGTGCCTATGCTAATAAAACGCTTTTCAAAAATCTTCTTGGTTTTGCCCCACCTAATCTAAAATGGGATATTTGTGTGGTGCTAGGCTTTCTCTTCATTCAGGCCTATCCGTAGCTGGGGATAGCAACATCCCAAAGAGAGCTTGGCATCAGGACCTCGTGCAATTACAGCAGGGGTGAACTCCATGGGTTCATTTGGATGCCGGGTAATTGGAGGACATGCAGCAAACCTCTAGCTTTCCCCTCACTCACTCTTTTCCCCCTCAGCATCCATTGCAAATGACTCCCATTAGCTGAGCTTCAAGCCCTTTAGAATCACACAATGTCAGGTGAATGTAGTTATCTTGTGCAGAGAAAGAGAAGGGAGGGGCGGGGCATTGACTCAATATATGCAGAGAACCCTCTTATTAAGTCCCCAAAAGTCCTTTTGTTACGTAGAAAACACACTGATTTCCTACTTAATCTCCACTGTTGTAACACATTTGTCTGAAACCTAAAGACGCTGCATTTTGCCTTGGTGCTTCATGAACTTTTTTAGTTTTGTTATTGGTGGTGGTAGTGGTGGTGGTGATGGATTTGTTTTGTTTTTTGTTTTTTCTGGTAAACCACTACAATTGCTTGGCTGTGTGCACCTTTGTTGGGCTTGGCTACTGTACTGTACCATACAGCACTGCACTTGCAAAAATGCCTTTTTCTAGATGTCCACACTGCAGTAATGCCATCCACTTCCAAATGCCTTGGCTGTATCTGCAAAAGGAGCATTTCTTATTTTTTTTTTAAAGCTGCCATAACTGGATTGTTAGAGTAGCATCGTTAAAAGGATAATGATAGTGTTAGCCTCAAATAGATTTTCTTAAAATGATTGCTTTGCCCTGTGGGTACTGGCAAGGCAGTCAGGAAATTCTGTCAGGGTCAGCAGGTCCTTGGATGCTGCTCACCACAAGACTTTCTGTCTGATCCTCTCCCCCTTTTTCCTTATCCACACACACAATAGCTAGTTTTAGATATCGGTCCTTGTTCTTATGCCTATATCATGATCGTTTTAATTTTAATGGTCAATGTTTAATTTTCCTATTAGGCTCAAAGTCGTGGCTTCCTTTTCTTTTTTCTCATCTTGATGGAATTTTGTTATTCTGGGATTCAAACCCACATTGATTTTTAAGAATATTACCAAATCCCAGAAGTTGACAACCTGGCTTTGAAACCACAGGTCTATGTATTGTGCGCATCTTAATTTAGGGGAAGCTGCTTAGCTTGACCAAGGTCTACAAACTGTTAGAGAGTGGAACCCAGCTGTGCAGACTGCCCAGCTTGGCTGTCACTCCAGCAGTATGTGTCTGGAAAGTAGAGATCATCCTGGGTTCTTCATGGGAAGCAAAACTTAACTTTGAAAAAAGAAGGTGCTTGAATTAAAAGGACTCTAACAGGAAGTCAAAGGTACTGATTTGACATAGAACTACAGAGAAAAAGGCTCAAGGAGATCCCTGAAGAATGGAAACTGCTAAGCAGGGAACTTTAATCTTAAAAAAAAAAAAAAAAAAAAAAAAAAAAAAGTATAGTTGCTCGTGTCTACATGTGTATAAATGCGTTTGTGTGTGTACTTGTGTGCGTGTGTGCATGCATGTGTGCACATGAGGGCTTTTGTGGAAGTCAGAGGACAACTTTCAAGAACCAATTGTCTGATTCTATCATGTGGATCCCAGGGATTGAACTCAGGTCATCACACTTGGTAGCAGGCACCTTTAGCCCCTGGCCCAACTCTCTGGCCCTGGATAAGAAATTTTATAGCCATCCCCCTCCCTTGTTGGGCAAAAATGATACTGTTTTAAGAACTGGTTTATACAGGAGTAAAACCAGAGTCCATATTAATTGTTTTACTTACTTTCTAAGCAATGCATGCCAAGATAGCTTTTTAACCATGCCAGGAACTATATATGTTTAATTCCCGTGGCACTCAATAGCTCAACAATGATGTGGGTAGAATTTTGTTGATGTTGGGCTTCAGCTAATGTCACTGGATTGACAGACCACCTTGTCAAACCCACCTGAAGTTATCAAACTAATGGTTTACATAATGGAACATAAAGCTGTTCCCCCCTTGTCTCTGCTTAGAAAGATGTTCTACATACCAGATCAAAACCGTGAGCACTCTGTTTCTCCCTAAGTAGTAGTGCAGGGAGGATGGATGGAGGCAAATTGAAACACTTCTCTGCTGTGTTACCTTTTCAACCCATTTGTTTACAATTTATCAACCACTTACACTTACAAAGAAAAGTCCCCCATGATTTATTGCTTGGGAAGATGAGTGTGATAGAGACTCACTAATAAATTGATGGAGAAGTACTTTGTTAATACAGAGTGCTATTGAAATGCATCATGAGGAGTAGCCTCTTCAAGGTCATCGCCCAAGGAGATACTAGACATCTGGCAGCCTTGTTCTCCTTCTAACAGACCCTGCATACAAAGCCTGAATAGAGTGTATCTTTAACCCCACTTAGAATCTTCAGAAAAGGTCCCTACTTATCTCCAGACAATGGACTAGCTCCAGTTAATAAAGGAAAACAAATGATAGAGCAGTGTTTCTCTGGTCTTAAGAAGCAATGGAATCACCTGGAATCTTATTAAAAAGGAAGTTGGAGTTCAGAAAGTCTGGGATGAAATCTGAGATGTTGTAGGCTTCTAGGTGATGCTGATGCTGCTGGTCTAAGATGCTGTACCATAAGATGCATTGACTTGTGTAGTCAACATGACTTCAACATTAGGAAAAGACAATCTCTGAAGAAAGACAGCATTCGTCATTTATCTAGCATTCAAAATACAAAAACAAAAGTATCCACATATGGGTGCCTAGAAGGAGAAAATATAATTTAACTTTCCTTTGGGAAATAAGATAACTTATTATTAATTATAAAAGCTTGTCCTTAGCTTAGGCTTATCCTACTATCTCTTAAAATTTAAATTAATCTATTTATATTAATCTATGTTTTGTCTTGTGACTTTTTACCTTTCTTTAATTCTGCATGTCCAATTCCCTCTGTGTCTTGTTGGCATCTCTCTGGCATAATTCATACACCCAGATTCCTCCTCCTCCTCTCTCTGCCTGGAAATCCTGCCTATTTCTCCTGCCTGGCTGTTGGCCATTCAGCTCTTTATAAAACCAATCAGTAGGCATCTCAGGCACAGACATATCTTTACAGTGTACATAAATATTCCACAACAAGAAAGGACATATAGAATTAGAGTTTAGGAAAAGATAATATTTGAGAAGCCATGACTTGTCATTTGATGTCATGAGTGCAGATAATTCCATATCTCATTAAACTCATAGTCAAATAGATGAAATATAGCTGAGACCTCATACATCTCAATTCTGGGGACACTGCTGTCATCCTTAATAAATGTAAAGTCCCATTTTCAAAACAAATTCATTTTCTTCTATCCCTATTTATTCTACCAGAAGTATATTTCTAATGTGTTGGGTGTATAGCCTTTTTATTACCTAAGGTATATTATTTCTGTATGAACCTCAATTGAGATTAAAGCATGCACCCAGGAAGGTAAAATAACCTCTTAATTATAAAGTTTTCTGATTTCACATGAATGTGTTTACCTGTGTAACCAAATGAAGACACAGAGAATTTCTCTGCAGTTCTTAGCATGCCTTTGATTTACAGAACAAACCCAAGTGTTTTGCCTCATTTCACAGCACAGTGTTTTCAGTGTTGCCATATTTATTCCAACTGCTTCTTAGGATTAGGTTTGTATAGCTGCCACATTTCATTTGATGTTTCCCAACAAAGAACGTCTAAATTGATTCCAACCTTTTACCATGAACAATGCTAGAACAAACATCCTCATTTCTTTCATGGATCCGTGTAAGATCTTTTTGGCTGGTGTATACAACCAAATAAGCAAGTGCTGGGTTGCAAGGAGTGTGCACAGGTACACTTTAATTAGGACTTACCAGTGCTTTTCATCCACTGGCACTTACAAGTCTCTTTTATCTTGAATGCATAGTGTGTTAAACTGGACCTAGAGAGCCAAGTTTCACCAAGGTAAAACATAGAGTCTGCCTATAAACAGAAGCTCATTCTTTCACTGAAAAACTCCTAACAACCATGAGGAATACAACAATGGAGAAGATAAAAATCTCAGTACCCAGGGAATTTATTTTCTAGGTAACTAAAACCACTAAGTAGTTGAGGTCATTTAGGAAGAATAAATGGAAAAGAAAATGAACAGCATTTTAAAAGAAGGAAAACACTGCTCTGAGGGATGTCTGTAGCTGTTTTTTGTTTTTTGATGTTGTGTAGGAGGGTATTGTCTTGCTTTGTTTTTTGTTTTTTTTTTTTTTTTTTTTTTTTTTTTTTTTTTTTTGTTTTGTTTTGTTTTGCTTTGCTTTGCTTACTCTTTTTGGGCCCACCACCTAGCTCCAAATAAATACATGGACTTATTCTTACTCATGAATGCCCTGCCTTCGCTTGGCTTGTTTCTAAGCAGCTTTTCTATGTTAAACTATCCTGTTTCTCTTTAACTACATTTTGCCTCTGGGCTTTTACCTTTCTTTTTTCTGTATGTCTTTCTTCCCTTCTTACTTTGTGGCTGGCTGTGTGGTCGGGTGGCTGGCCCTTGGCACCCTCTTCTCCTTCTCCTTTGCTAGCTGCTCCTTCTTCTTCCTAAATTTCTCCTCCTACTTATTCTTCTTCCCAGCAGCCCTGCCTATCATTTCTCCCGCCTAGCTATTGGCCTTTCAGCTCTTTATTAGATGAATTAGGTGTTTTAGGCAGGCAAAGTAACACATCTTTACAGAGTCACAATACAACATGAAAGAATTCAACACATTCTTGCACCATTAAACAAATAGTCTATAGCCTAAACGAATGTAACACATCTTAAACTAATATTCCACAACAGATGTCAAAAAACAAGAGGGAACTTGGCATGGTAGTGCATGGCTGTAGTCCCAGCACTTGGAAAATAGAGGCTGGAGGATCAAAGGTTCATGGCCATCTTCTGCTATATAGGGGATCTGAGGCCAGCCTGGGTTACATAAGACTGTATCTCAAGAAAAAAAAAAAATTAAAAGAACCAGGAGGAAGTACGGACACAGGAGTGAAGGGAGGATGCTAAGGATGGGCCAGGGTTTCACAAGGTAGAGAATTGGGTCAGCAGGGAGGCTCTGATGGAAAAATCAAAGAACACAGAATAACAAATACCTTGTGACACCAGTCACATTCCCTCTATGTGATAATAATGCCCCTAGTCCAAGCCCATGCATCCCAACTTTCCTTCAGTCTATCTGAATTATTTTTACATACATAATTTTACAAGATACACTTAATTATGTTTTGTTTGTTTATTTACTTGTTTGTGTGTTTCAGGGGAGGGTTTCACATGTGTATCACAAAGCACATGAGGACATTAGAGGACTCCTTATGGGAGTCCATTCTCTTCTTTTATTGTGTAAAGTCCAGGGATCAAACTTGGGTCATCAGGCTTAGTGACAGGTGTCCTTCCTCAATTAGTGAGTCATTTCACCATCCCTACATCTACATTCTTCAGCAGAAACTCTTTTCTCCTTTAGTGAACACACCCGGGTCTTCCATCCCATAACAGCAATTGCTCTGAAGTCTATTGAAAATGCTGCTTTGTGATTGAGGATTAAATTTTCTGATTATTCTGGGAAATGTGAGTCTTACCGGATCCAAGAAGTTGTCCAATACATGTGAAATTAACAAAATTTGTTTGTAGAATTCAAAATGGATTGGAAGGAGACGCCATTAAAGGGTTTTCCCCTCTAAGCTAAAGGTTGAAAAGAGAACTTCAAATGTCCTATGACTGTTAGGACTTTGAGTTGGTCTCCATTCTCCCCGTCTTCCCTTTTGTCATATCTCGTGTGTTAAATCATTGTATCATCACAGAAGTGCCGTTGACTTGAGCCTGGCCCTTACTACTTCATGCCTGAGTGTTTTACCTATATGAGTCGGTATGCCCCATTTGTGCATTGTTCACAGAGCCCAGAAGAGGGCATTGGATCCCTAAAGTTGAAGTTATGGGCAGTTGCAAGCCGCCATGTGGGTGCTGGAAACTGAGCCCCAATCTTCTGCAAGAGCAGCAACTGAGCCATTCCTCCAGCACCATAAAAGTGACAGCTTCTTAAAAATTAAGCTAAAATACAGAATGTGGAATCTTATCAGTAAACCTTTCATACTTGATTACATAAAAATCCATTGATTTATCATGCACTTGGAATGGATTTTTATCTACTTATGATTTTATAGCAGCAAGCACTAAACCATCTAGAGAATATTGATCCACTGAGTTATGCAGAACTTCTAAATGTTGACTCATTGATTACAGAATACTTATACATGCATATGTATATATGTATGTATACTAAAAATACCATATATCTGTCTCACCCAAATTCCCCTTAGAAGAGTCTTCAAACATAGAGAAACTATCAAGCTTATGGTGGTGAACACAACTTTTCCCAGAACTAATTGTATTTGAAAGCTGGAAATGTTTGAGTAGGCAAAATTTCAGCAAGCCTGAATAACCATAGTTTATCTGTCAGTCATGTGATAAGTAGAAACAGCATATCAACACCACATCTCTACCCTAAAGACTGAGAATTTGGGAATGTTTCTATTTATAGAAGGGGGAAAAATTAACTTTCTTAAGGACCATGAGCAGTGGGCTTATTCTGGACAGGTCAGGCAGTTCTACATCCAGTGATAAGTCCCTTATAAAAGAGAGACAGAGAGAGATCCAAAAAGGTAGAAGATACAGAGATACAAAGACAATAAGATGTTTTTCCTTTCAAGCTAAAAATCTATTGTTCCATGGCATGGCTGCTAGTTTAGCTAATAATCTAAACAACCACAGAATTACTTATTCACAGTTTTTATTTCATCAATCAAAATATTAAAAAGATATGTACTCAAGAGTTAAGCCTGAACAGGGAATGCAGCACAGCGGTAGAGCACTTGCCCAGCATGAATAAGGCCCTGATCTGCAACCCCAGCACAACCCTCCCCTCCCAAAATTGAGACTTAATAAATTAAGAATTGGGAATATTTCATGAAGAACAATCTTGGTTGAAACTGATATTTCATAGCGGTGCTAAAGAATACCAATAGTACAGTGAATGTCACTGCCTTGGGTTCTTGCTCTGGTACCAGAGTGTTACGAGTAGGTTTCCCCCTGCCAGCCTGGGCCCACTACTGTGCCAGCCCCAAATAACACACAGAGACTCTGTATTTGATATAATTCTGTTGGCCAGGTACCAGTTTCTTATCGGCTAACTCTATCTTAAATATTAACCCATTTCTATTATCCACATGTACTTCCACATGGTCTCATCTTACCAGAGAGAGGGGCCAGTGTTCTGCTCTCTCCAGTCTCTCCATGTTGACTCCTCGAATCCATCTTGTCTCCTAGTCCCTCCTATCTTGCTTTCCTATTAGCCAACAGTGTTTTATTCATTAATAAATAAGAGAAACATATTTACAGAATGACATCTCCCATAACCAAAGTAGAGATCAGAACCCAACCTTGAGGATCATTCCTTAGGAACTATCCACCCTAATTTTTGAGACAAGGTCTCTCACACTGGGACTTCCAGCTTGCCAATTTGGTTAGGCTGACTAGCTAGAGGGCTCCAAGGACCTGCCTCTTTCTACCTCCAAAGTAGCACAAGGTCCCTCTCTTCCTCTCATGTTACTGGAGTGTTGTCCCCAAGCTGCTTATTTCTCAGAGGCCATGTGGATCATGAGACGCCCCTACCCCAACTGTCACACCTATACTTATTGTCATACTAGGAAATGAGTTTAACAAGTAATCACTGAGGGTGGTACCAGCCTCAGTATCAAAAGTAGAGGAGTGTACATTTCTGTTAAGGTCACCAGAGACAACCTGGTCCTTGGTATAACCCAGAATGCCCATTAGGGGACCCTCTGATACCTACCTCACTGTCTTTTTGGGATTATTATATTTGGTAACTTTCTCTAGGCAGCAAGTCAGTTCCATGCCAGGTGTATTGGGGTGGGAACACAGAAGGTCATGACAATGGCCTTCAGCTCTGGAGTAACCTTGCCCACAACCTTGGCAACACCAATGGATGTGGTTGGCAACACCAATGGATGCAGGGATGATGGTCTGGCAGCCCCACGGCCACTATTTCCCAAAGCGGCATTCACAGTCTTCTGGGTGGCATTGACGGCATGTACTGTGGTCATAAGTCCCTTGATGATGTTGAAGTTGTCATAGATGACCTTAGCCAGGGAGCTAAACAGCAGGTGGTGCAGGAGACATTGCAGACAATCTTTTAGTGAGCTGTACTTCTCATAGTTCATAGCCATCACAAACATGGGGATATCAGCAGAACAGAGATGATGATCCTTTAAACTCCAGGGCCTTGGCCTACTCCATGGTAGTGAAGACACCAGAGGAATCCACAACATGCTTGCACCAGCATCACTCCACTCAGTATTGGTGGGAATCTCAATTCTGAAACATGGAGACAGCCTTCCCTTTGATGTCTCTCAGTCTTGTGCCGTGGAATTTGTGGTGGGTAGAATGATAATGGAATTGAGATCATGTAATTGAGATCAAATATATGATCACTGATGGCAACAATATCTACTTTGCCAGAGTTGAGGGTAGCCCTGCTGACCAGATACCCCAAATGGCCACACCCATTTACTCCAGCCCTCACTATCCTGTCTCAGGAATGATGTTATTGTACAAGAAGATGCATAGAGAGGTTGGTGCTGGTATCATATAAATCTCAGTCATTTTAATATGTCTCCTTCTAAGTGGTTTCAAAGGTTCCAATAATATAAGATTAATCTGTTGGTGTCTATCATTAAGTTCTTTGTTTAGACAAGAAGAAAAGGTGTGAAATTTTGTTTTTTTTTTTTTTCAGTAGAGAATCTATTGTGTCTAAATGGACTGATCAGTTTGAAGAATGCTACCTGCTTATTCTGCCAAGGCTATTTCTGTATTTCTGCCCTGTACAGCTCCTTGCTCCTCTAACTTACCAATCCTCCATCATGGCTTGATGCTACGGTAACTTAATTATATAGGACTCTCTCCCCACATTTGACTAAAAGTTCTGTGAAAGCAAAAACTGTCTATCATTGTATCCCAGGACTCAGACCTAGCACCTACAACATACTCAGTATCTATTTGCTAATTGACATTTCACAGTAGATAAGAAATACATGTAAAAATTCAGATATCCAATGCACACATCCCACATATGGAACCTGTGTGGCTCACAGAAGCAGAGCTCCCAAGGAGAAGGCCCAGCTCCCTCCATGTACAAGCTACTCACTCGGTCTATCAAGTATTTATGGGATAGCAAACAGCAGCAACTCACTAGCCTTGGAGATGAATACCTGAGAACAGAAAACAAAGCCTTCTGCATGGCGTAATGCAAATCCTACAACACTCATGAAACATTTGAGAAAGATGAAGCTGTGGAGTTCCATAAAACAAAAGCAGGGGCCCTCCAGGGATCCCAGGCTTTGAATAAGGAAGCTGAACACACCTGTTCCTCCCTTTATTACCGAGTAATTGAATGCAGACGGTGAAGTTGGGGAGCTTGAGGCCCAGATTTTTAAGCATTAAGCTCATAAGCCATGCAGTGCGTAATGAAAAATAGAAAGTTAACAAGAGTGGAAAGAATTCCAAAAAGCGTCTACATACAACATATTCAAATACAGCCTCGTGGGTGATAAACAAATTCTTAAACCCTCTTCTGTATCTTAAACCTTCTGTATCTAAGTACACGGCCCAAATGGTCATTCGCAGACCTGAAGGTAAATTTACCAGTCACCGCACCTAGAAGAGAGTCTCGACAATTGCCTATATGTTCCTAAGTCACTTTGCTGTGTGACCTAATCAATCTACACACTGTCTCTAAACATCAGCTCTTAGAGCAGGCAGCTAGAGCCTGCCCTGGCTCCTTCTCTCTGGAGACTTCCTCTAGCTCCTGGCAGCTTTGCCTTGTCTATGGTGCAGGAGTCCAACGTCATGGCCCACGTTCATGTAACAAATATAGGGTGCCTAGTGTAAGGATTGAGGCATTATGCTGGCCTGTGCCTGTCACCTGGCAGAATGCACTCAGGCGGTTTCCTGGTAAGCCCAGGTGCAAAGGACCCCTTTAAAAAGAAAGACCTCTGCCCACTTATGCTCATTTAGCTCTTCTTCTGCTCTCTTTCCTGGTTCTCTCTTTCCCTCTCTCCTTCCCGCTGTTCCCCTGGGGCAGACAGGTCTTTTCCTGTTTCCCTCTTCTCTTCTGTCCTCTCTCTGTCTCTGTGTCTCTTTTCTATTTCCTTCCCCCTCCCTCCCATTTCAAATAAAACTTCTCACTTAAGCTCTGTCTGCCTGGCATGTTTGTCTCGCGCCTGCCATGGAATCCGCCAAGGTTCCTCACGCATTATTCCAAACACCCAGTTAGCTCTGAATTTTAGTCAGTGAGTCACATGGTTACTGTGTCAAAGAATAGGCCATTCCTATCCATCACTGATGGCTGGATGAGATACCTCCACCTCTGTTTGCTTACATTTGACCCGATCACTTCCTTCTCTAAGCACCATCAAACCTGTGAAGGACATCTGTGGTTCTCCTTCATGGCTTGTTCTTTCCTGTCTCATAACGTTTAGCAGTACCTCATGATCATTCCCTATTTCTCCACGAGACACAAACTCCATATCCCAGAGACCGGTCCCATGAGAGTACCGCGAAATCACACATGCCCCTGCTAAGACATATCAGATTGTTGTTGAAACTACTGGGGCTAAGAAAAGGAGGCTAAGAAAATGTGGTACGCTGAGCTCTTTGAAGGAACTGGGAAGGTATGAGAAGCTGCCTCAGGACCAAGATCTCTCTTTCCTCATCACCCCACCACCACCACCACCACCACCACCACCACCACCACCACCACTCTCCTCACCCAAATCCCAAATACAAAGACTGAAGTTTTCTTATCACCTAAAGTTTGCATCTACCAAAAGGGAGCATAGTGGGATTCCGTCTTCCTCCTGAGAGACTTATAAGAAGGGAAAATTAACCTTAGATTACAGAAGACACAGAAAGCCAGTCATCACACCTACTGCCCAGAGAAACTTTGTCCCTGGCCACTGTCTGTTCTCAAGGTTTACTGAGCCCTCTAAAAACAATTACCCTCACTCTAAAAGTCCTACAGGCCATCCTCACATCCCCTTTCCCTATGAGGAGGGTATGTAAACCTCAGCTATCTGATTCTTCATTTAGTTTTACATTCGGTGTTGTTCTGAAGCACACATGCACCTGTTAATGAAGTTTGTGCATTTTCCCATCAATCTGCTTACTTTTCTTTCCCCGTTCACCTTAGCTAACTCACATGCCAAGCCTATTGGGGGAGAGTCTTTACCCTATTCAAGCCAGGGCCAAGGTCTATGCATGAGAAAATTGTGACTTGAAGCTGCAAGAGCCACTATTCCTACTGCACTAGCAGGGGAACAGAAGATGAGAGACATTTCCAAAGCAATAAGGAAGCAAGGGAGTGTTACCCGGGAAAAGTATGGAAAACACTTTATTTGCATTGGAAAACATTTCTGAGCATGCTCAGTTTAAAGTCATAGTTCAACAAGAAAAGACTGAACACACTTTTCAGTGTGCTTAGTTCAAGACCATGGGCACATGCTGGAAAAGTTAAAACAGAAGACAAGTTCACTTTTGGGCACACTGACCTGGTATGGCAGCTAAGAATGCCTTTGGGCGTGGTCAGCATGCAGGGTAAAACACCTCTGAAAATACTCATAGGATGGTAAAGATGGCGGACAGGAGCGCCGCTGGGCATGCCCATGAGTGGGGTCATAAAGCTTTAGCTTCAAAGAAAGGAACAGGACATTGTGAAAATGTGTTAATATAGCTTACCTCTAAATTCAGAGGCTAACATCTTCAAAGAAACAATTGACTGCCACTAGAGGACATCTGTTTTATACAAACTCATCCTACTTTTCTCTCTAAAACTCTATCAAACAACAAGCATCTTCTGGGAATATAACTCAGTGGCAGAGCACTAGTTACAAGGCCATGGGCTCCTTCCCCAGCAACACACACACACACACACACACACACACACACACACACACACACTTCAACAAGAATCCTAATCCTAAGAGTACTTACAAGTCAATAGCAAAATGAAAAAAAATCTATACATTCACAAGACCCACAAATAGACAAAAGAATGCTTAAAGAAATTCATCTTTATCATTGTTCAAATAAATGGCATTACTTCCTATAACTCAGAAAGTATGGATATATATTGAAATGTATATGTGGCCTGGCTTTGACACACATCCAAGTGTGCACTCTCATGTCGTGTGGCCTCAAGAAACACACACTAGAAGGGTATGTCTGCAGGAAGTTTATCAATTCATACCCACAGCCTTGAATACATCCCTATTTCCCCACTTAGCTACTTTGCTTCTTTAAAAAGTTCCTCATGAGAACATGTCAGACAAGTGAGGTTTCACTACTTTACTATTTTTAAACAAAAAAAGAATGTGTGAAAGAAATAAAAGTCTACTGGTACAGAAATGACTAACTTAAACATGTAACGTGTTTTAGCCAGCTTTCCGTGACTACAACAAATACAATATAATCACCTTATAAAGAGGAAAGGCTCATTTTGGAGAGGTCAGTCTATGGTTACTTGGTCCCATTGCTTTTGAGCCTGGACCAGCGCGGCCCATCATGATGCTAGGGGATGGCAGAAAAGGCTGCTCCCCTCATGGCAGCTGAAAAACAAAAAGGATGGGGGTGGGGAAGGAGCTGGAATACCAGTATCACCACCTCAAAGACATGCCCCCCCCAAGTGACTTAAATTCCTCCACAAAGGCCCACCTTTTACAGGCCCTCTTATCTCACAGTAACACCATGGGCTGATGGCCAAGCCTTTGACACATAGGTCTTTGGGGAACATTTAGCCAGAGCATAGCTAAGTACTTGTCAGAAATAATTATTATGTAATAGGAAGTCAGGTTCTCAAAAGAGGACTGTGCATTCCAGAAAACACTTGCACTAATTGGATAGGCTAGTTTATGGTGTGATAATAATTTCAGTGTCTCAGTAGCTTAGGAAGTGCATGAGCACGTGCACACACATGAGCACATGCACGTGCGTGCACATACAGACACACACACACACATTTCTCCCTTTCATATTACATCTCCAAATAAGATTGGGCTGATTGGAAATAGGAAGACTTTCTTCATAAAAATCACTCAGTGATCCAAACTCTCAGAAACATAAGTGACATCTCAGTCATAGGTATAAATGCAGAAGACCCATTAAGTAGCTCAGGGACCTGGCCTATGAAATTAGGGACAGCTCTTATTTTCTTTAACATACTCAGACTTTCTAAATGTTCTACAAGGAAGAAAATTGAGTTTTATGTTTTGATATTAATCTTGCCATGTTGTATTCTCTTGACTTTAGAAAACAAATATTCTGCCTTATTTAGCAAATTGCTTATAAGACTGTCTGAACTTAACAACTATAATGAGAAGTTTGGGGGCTGAAGCAATGACCTAGTAGGTAAGAGTACTTGCTGTGGAAGCATAAGGACATGAGTTTGAATCCCCAACACACACATAAAAAGCTGGATAGGCAGTGTGTCCCTGTAACTCTAGCACTATAGGAGGAAGAGACCTGAGGTTTGCTGGGGCTTGCTGGATACTTACCTAGCTGCAGGTTCAGGGGGACACCCTTTCTCAAAGAAACAAGGTGGAGACTTCTAGGACAGCACACACATGTGATGTCCTCATCTGGCTTCTGTGTGCATGAACACGCATACCCACTATAATGAATGTTTTAATTACCAAGTTGACACAATATAAGAATTGGCTGAGAAAAGACTCAATAAGGGATTGCATAGATCAGTCTGGCCTGTGGGCGTGTCCATCAAGAATTGTTTGATTTTGTTGATTGATGTTAGAAGACACAGCTTAAAAGTGGGCAGCACCATTCCCTGAACTGTGTAAAGGAGGAGAAGGTGAGCTGGGCCACAGGCATGGGTAGATTCTCGCTTTGTTTTTCACTGCAGGTGTGATTGGTGCTTTAAGCTCCTGTCACCTTAGTGTCCCTACAATAATGGAGTATAACCTGGAATTGTGAACTAAAGCAAACCATCGCCTCCCTAAGTTGTCTGTGTATTAGTATTCTTATCACAAACGAGCTCTGCAAAGGAAACCAGGCCATCAGCACACAGGAAGAAGAGAAAGAGGAAGGAGGAAGAGAAGGAGAAGGAAGTTGTTTAGAGGTAGTGGGACCCCTCTATGAACATACCTCTATCCCTAAAATGAGAACAACATGTGGTTATTTTCCACATATAAGAGAGCTAGAGGAGAACAAATTAATAATTGTCCAGTTAAAAACATTTGCGTTTGGGGGGAAAAGTGTTCACCAGACACAAAGCCTTGGGATGGTTTCTTCTCTGATAATTCCCTGTATCACTCTGTTAATCCATGTCACAGATTAGATAATGTCCAGCTACCACTTAGCCAAAAGGTATGCATTATCCACACGATTAATCCCTAAAGAAATAGAGACCTTCCCAAGTAGTCCAGAGCTAGAGAGAAAAAGATTAGCTCAGAGTAGTTATCTCCCAGTGAAGGTTTTGTTCTTGGTTATCAAGTCCATTCTTGACATCACTAAGTCTCCCCTGATCAACTCAATTCCTGGGAATTACCTTCTTTGAGGCCTTGTTGCTCATATAGTCTGAACCACATGACTAACCTTGAATTATTGAACACCTTGCTTTAAGTGACAATTTCCAGCGTCTACTTTATTTCCAAGAAAGGCAAGAGGGTCCTTGACGTCTCTTTTTGTGCCCCTTTCATCATCTAGCCCGGTGCTGCTAGATAAATACTTGCTGACTTGACCTGAACCCTCTGGGAGGAAAAGTAAACTCTGGATGTGAGCTTGGCCCCTCAAATACACCTAATACAAATGGGTTTATATTCACGTTGGCCCTTCAAATGCTATCAATTGACAGATGAAATCCACGTAAAGAGACACAGAGGATTAGAAATGGCAGCAGAATAGAGCTTGACCCTTGGGAGCAGAATTGATATTCCCTTAATAAAAGGAAACGAAAAGAAAGGAAACCACAGGAAATATGTATTCAAAGAGGAAACGCCATATTATAAGCCTATCAGACCTTCCACCATTGGGCACTACCTCTCTTGGCAGACAGGGAACAGAAAACAGCACTGATGGAACCCCAGTACACTGGGGACAGAAGGAATCTTTTAGAAATACTGCTCACTAGCCGAGGGTCGCCATCAGTGTGAGGAGAAATTAATTGGTGGGGGCACCTTCATCACAGCATCATTTAACTAACTGTTGATGTGGCAGGGATGGGGAAGGAAAATAAGAGGCTAGGGGAGAAGTTATCATAAAACAGATCAAGTTTTGGTTTTTATGTTTTGGTATTTTTTTGTTTTTGTGTTGTTCTTTCTTTCTTTGCTTGATTTTATTGTTTATTTGTTTGGTTGGTCGGTCAGTTGGTTTTGGATTTTTGAGACAAGGTTTCTTTGTGTAACAGCCCTGGCTGTCCTGGAACTAGCTCTGTAGACCAGTCTGACCTCAAACTCACAGAGATCTACTTGCTTCTGCCTCCCAATCACTGGAATTAAAGGTGGGTGCCACCATGCCTGGCTGGATGAAGCTTTGAAAAACTCAAGTCTTGAGATGGTATTTTCTCTGGAATAAAGTAAGAATGACCTCTTGGCTGGTAACTGCTCCAATGCCACAATGTACAGACACAATAGTGGCTTCATCCAGATGGCCCCACCTTGAAGATGAAGTGAAGAAAAACTCCTAAGGGGACAGGAGCATTCCCTGAGCTCTACAAGGGACCAGTGTCACCACAGGCCCAAGGACATACTGCCCAGTATACAGCAATGCTTTTGGGGTGATAAAAGAACACAATATGTGACTTTAATAATCTATTCAACTGGCCTCAGATTGTGTGTGTATGTGTGTGTGTGTGTGTGTGTGTGTGTGTGTGTGTGTGTGTGTTGTATTGGGGGTGGGGTTGCATACATACCTGTGTGTAAATGTATGTGGAAGTCAGACATTGGTGTCTGGCAT
This sequence comes from Phodopus roborovskii, assembly GCF_943737965.1. NCBI lineage: Eukaryota > Metazoa > Chordata > Mammalia > Rodentia > Cricetidae > Phodopus > Phodopus roborovskii. Next base: position 17,583,645 of record NW_026126482.1, on the reverse strand, counting down.
TCTCCAATCACTCTCCACTTTAAGTTTTTGAGACAGGGTCCTTTGATGAACCTGGGGCTCCCTGACTAGGTAGCTAGCAAACTTCAGCGATCCTCCTGTTCCCACCATCCAGGGCAGAGATTATATATGTACAACATACCATCACTTTTCATGTGGCTTCTTGGGATCTGAACTCAGGTCCTCAAGCTTGTATGTTTACCAACACTGCATCAACAAAGCCACCTTCCCAACTCCAGAAAAATCACTTTTTTTTTTTCATTTTACACAAAACCTACTATCATCTTATATTTGAAATGATTATCACCCACACCTCTGACTTCTTAGCTGTAAGTATAAGATTTAGTCACACTGTTAGGCTCTGTGATTTATGGAGGGCATCAATCATAATGTGTTTTTAGCCAAATAGTCTCTGTCACGGAGTTAAGAGACCACAGCCACTGGTATCTTAAGAACAGATGTACAAAGAAGGAAAAAAGAAAGACTTCATAAAAGTACTTTGGAGTACAGCTTCCTAGAGGAAACTGTCCTAACCCCTCTCAGTACTCGCTTTCTCACCAGAGTGGAGATGACAGTCATTGTGGTCTGCTTCCGCCATCATTCCTTCTAGTCTGTTGGATGAATAACAGAGCATCCTTCACCTGTAGCCTCTTTTTAGCAACACAGACAGCAACCACGTACAATAAAATCGGTGTCACTCTCGTTTTACCCAACATGACAACAACTCTGAAGACGTGCATGGTATGTAGTGAAGGTGTGATGGGTGATCTTAACTGTTGCTTGCTGGTATTTAGAATCACCATGAAAACAAACAAAGCTTTGTGTGTGTGTCAGAGGAAGTTTGTGGTTCCCATTAATTGAAGAGGGAAAACCCACCCTAAATGTGAGTGACACCATCCCATGGGCTGGGGTCCTGGACTGAATGAAAATAGACATCAAGACGAACACCAGCTTTTACCTCAAGCTGCTTCCTGGCTGTAGATACGATGTAGTATGATCAGCTGTCTTGGGTCAGTCTTTTTCAGGTTGCTATGTTTCCTCCAGATACCAGCCTCTCTCCTCACTGCTGAGGCTGCTGAAGTAACAAGACCAGTGTGACTCAGAATTTGTTCCCTGGCACAGAATCCTTGGCCATTTCTCTAAGGACTTTCTTTTTCCTCCCCTGATAGAGTCTCTTCCGTTTTCCCTGGTGTTGAAGGTACCTAAGGTTGGCTATAGCCCCTCTACTGGTCTCCAAGCCTTCAGATGATCTCTTCATGAGGACAAACTGAGTACCAGTCCAACATTCATGTCTCTTTGCTTCCTGATTATGAATTCAATATTCCCAGCTGCCTCAAGCTCCTTCCTCCATCAATTCTCCAGTATAAGGGATTGTGCCCTCAAGCTGTGAACCAAGATAAATCCATCTTTCTTTCAATTGCTTTTGCCAGATAGGTTGCCACAGCAATGAGGGAATAAACGACTAATATAGGAGGTCTGTTTCATATTACATTGACACTGTACGTCTAGGTTTGTGGAGATTGTGGAGAATGAATTCCAAGTTTACTAATAAGCCAATCAAGTGCTGCATAGTTTCAGCTGGCTTGTTGCCACACATGTAGTATTATTTAATAATCCTGGCCTATATCATGTAGCTTCATTTGTTTTTAATATGCCAGTACCACTCCATACTAATAATCCACATTGCACCAATAACTCATTTCTACATCTCTGTGATTGTTGGCTTCATCCTAAAGTTGAATTACCAAAATAACTTTTTCCTGCTATATGCATTTGTGTAGGGCATCTATAACAAGATGCCACAGGCTGGGTGGTCCAACTAGCAAAAATGTATTCTTTCACAGTTCTGGAGGCTTCAAACCCAAGCTGAAGACGTCGATAGGGTTGATTTCTGTTTGGCTTGTAGATAGCTGCCTCTCCCTGTGTCCTCACATGGCTTCTCTGTGTGTGGCTGTGATCTAATTTCCTCTTCTTTCAGGGACACTGATCAGATCAGACTAGAGACAATGCCGGTGACCTCATTTCTTCTGTAAAGGTGCCATCCTCCGATAAAGTTACATTCTGAGGCATTAGGGACCAGAGCTTCGATACACAAGTATAACACGTGAGTTCAGAGGATGCAATCCATCCTGTAACACTCTCTCCACTGGCATCACCAAATCTGACATTCACATGCACCAGCATACACAGTTGGCCACATAGACTTTGTTGAGAGGTTGATGCTGGAGAGTGTTTCACACAGCTCAAAACAGTGAGTCTGAAGTAAAGCCAAGGTCTTTCTGCATGCTTTATAGAATGCCTGGCCCTGCCACCATTTTCCCAAGGGGAGGGGACCTAGCTTTCCTCAAAGCATTAGAAAGGAGGTCCTGGGTCATACTCTCTAGTCTCTGTGTCTCTTGCCTGAGTCCAGACATCAGCCTTTGGCCTCGCTGCAGAGACTGTCGAAGTACCAAGACCAGAGTGACTCAGCATTTGCTTCCTAGTGTGAAACTACCCTCCTGGCTGCTGCTCTAGGACTTTGATCTTCTTTCCCTAATGGCATTTTCCCTCAACTTTCCCTGGCCTTCAGGTACCTCAAGGACTGTCTGTACCTCCCTGCTGGTTCCATATCAACAACTGCCTTCCATTTGTTCCCTTCAGGGGGACTCTGCCTTTTGCTTGGTGACCAGCCCAGCAAGTTCTCCAAGGCTACCCCTAAGTTTTTGTCCATATCTTCTATTAAAATAATATTTTAATGACCTTTCTGTGCTATAACAAAGTAAATAAGGTGGGTAATTTATAAAAAAGCAAGGTTTATTTGGATCATGATTCTGGTGTCCAGGAAACTCAAAAGGTTGGTACCAATAACTGGTGAGGGCTTCCTGCTGCTGCATCCTAACATGATAGAGAGCATCACATGGTGCTTCAGACCAAGTGTGCTACCTCAGGGCTCGCTTCCTTTTCTTATAAAAGTCACCAATATCATCACAGAAGCCCCATGTTTATGTTCTCATCTAATCCTAATTCTTTCTCAAGGGCCCATCTCTAATATCATGAGTGTAGGAATTTGGGAATTAAGTCTCCAACACCTAAACTTTGGGAACGTATTCAAGCCAAAACCAAAACACAAAACAAAAACAAACAAACAAACAAAAACCCCTCAAGGTGGCCATACTATGACATTATGGCACAAAACTCTCTTGACTGTCACACCTCATCCATGTATCTCCTCTGCAGTAGTCCCACTTCAGCTTGGGATGCCATTGTGAGGTGTTCTTCTCTCCAGTTCTGCATTGAGAGTTCTGCAGCTTACCCCAAGAGTGAGAGTGTTTCCTGGGTCCTTACCACCTTCCCTCCCCATCTACCAAGATGTGTGAACTTAGAAAAGGGAAGGAGAACTTACCTAACCCCCTCCCACACCGCTCAATCTTCTCAGCCCTTCTTTCCCAAACTGTAAAGGTTTTCTATTTCTAGCAGTTAGAGAATTTTCCATAAGTTAGATTAATTATGTGTGCTTAGACTTCTAATGTCTACCTTTCATGTTCTTCTTGGAACTGGAAGCATGCCTCTCCTCATCAAAGAGTGGATCTGAGGACTCATTTTGCACATAGCCATTCCAATATCAAGTCCAAACCTAAATTCTGGATGGTCATTTTTTATTGAAATCCTGAATTCAGATCCAGGACAACATGACATACCTTGGAATCAATATATCAAAAAAAAAAAAAAAAAAAAAAAGTCTGATGTACTACTTACTGTGAAACAAATATTCCAGAACATCCATGGGCATTCCATTTGTCTGGTTAACATGATTTTCCTTAATAGACTCTAGGCAACTGAAGAGAACCATGCAAGGGATTAACTAAGATCTTATTGGAAGAGACCTTCCTCTGGTTCCTGGCCAAGAATCTCTAGCCTTCCAGAAGCCCAGCCAACAATAGTACCTCTTCTCTTCCCAGGAGCTTAACAGTGCCTGCTATCCTTGTTGTTTTCTTGCATCTCTCACTTAGGACCACTATGAGTTATGGAAAGTAGCAGAAGAAAACCCTCCAAAAGCCTCCAGTACAGAAGGAGTTAATTGGCCAGTGCCATGGAAATCACATTAACACTGACCTGAGTGAAAGCCTGAATGAAGCCAGGCTGCCTAGCTCCAAGCCTGACTCTCCCTATCCCCAATGGTATCTCGAACAATTACTAAGTCTCTCTCTGTCCATCCCTTGTCTGTAAAATGAGGGAGATGAACAACAGACACATTGCATGGCAGTGCTGAGAGGTTATAGGGTTAATTCACTGGACATATTAGATCTGTAGTCGACACAGAATAGCCTTTCAGTAAATGTCAGCTGTCATTATTATCATCAGGTTCTGAGCAGGGGTTAATTATGAGCACTAATGGCTATGATTTACTGGGTGCTTCTTACGTGCCAGGCAATATTATGCATGCCTTACATGTGTAACAGGTGCTGAAACTTATTTATAAGGTATTTTATACCCTTTTTCCATCCCTCCATATGTCTGTCTACCCTCATTGCCACCTGTAAAATTCTGACTTGGCTCCCTTGGCATTTCCCCACAGGCTCAGCTCAGGAGCCTTAATCCACTTATGAGGTGGGGCTACTGTAAGCCTGGGGAACAAGGTGATTTACAATTGCAATGGAAAATAGCCTGGCAGAACATAATGATTAGCCCCAAGAAAGCACAGCAGGTGAACACAAGTTTTGGTAGAGAAGTAAGAATGGATAGAGGAGAGATTTCCAGTGGTAGTTATCCATTCTTGAAAGTGAAGGATGGGTAAGTTGAAGGCCAGCAAACCTTTTCCCTTTGTTTTTGCAGTGCTGGGATTCAAACCCAGAGCCTCATGCACATTAGACAAAAAAACACACAACCACTGAACCAAGATATTTTAAAAAGTTTAGCTATCTCCTATGCATATATGACCTCATGAGGTATTATTTTCTTCCTTCATTCCTTCCTTCCTTCCCTCTCTCCCTCCCTCCCTCCTTTCTTCCTTCCTTCCTTCCTTCCTTCCTTCCTTCCTTCCTTCCTTCCTTCCTTTCTTTCTCCAAGATAGAGTTTCTCTGTGTAGCAGTCCTAGCTATCCTGGAACTCCCTCTGTAGACCAAGCTGGCCTTAAACTCACAGAGATCTGTCTGCCTCTGCCTCCTGAGTGCTGGGATCCATAGGTATGTGCCACCACCATCTGGCTGGAATCTTCTTAAGAAAATACAATAAATACTTAAATTGCTATTGACAAATTTCTTTGTGAACTTTCTTTGACTGGGACTGGAAAATAATGCTAACTTTAGCAGCCTGTTCAAATATTAACACTAATAATATAATACTTTCAAATATTCATACTAATAGTATTCTGTCTCATACAATCAACACTGAACATTGTGACAGAGACTGACCACTGTGCTACTCCTTGTCCCTTTCAGCTTCTCTTGCCTGAGACTGTGTTCTGAGACTTGGCTGTGGAAACCCATGCCAACTTTCCACCTAGTAAATTAAAACCTTTCCCCATAGAAATGAATTAGTGTGTGTGTTTATGTGAATACCTTTTAAGTGAATTAAACATGGACTTTTAAAAAATTCAGTATAAATAATGTCTCCAGGGATCTACCTAGCCACGTCCCTCTAGCTACTTGGTTTCCCACCCAGAGGCATACAACCATCAGCTTCTGTTGTATATTTCAGACAAAAGCATTCCAAGAAAACACTTTTTATTTTCCTTCCTAAGTATTTTTTCTTTTTGCTTGTTTGTTTGTTTGAGTCAAGATCTCACTCCTTAGCCCACAATGATCTGAAATTCACTACATTGTTTAGGCTAACCCTAAATTCACTGTGATCTTGCCTCAATCTCTCAAGTATGGGAATGAGACTATGGACATGTGGCACTAGACTCAGTGTTCTCGCTCTCTCTCTTTCTCTCACTCAAATGTCAACACAACATACTCAATGTTGTCCACCGTGATTGCCCACTTTATTGTTATATTTACCATTTATTTGGAAAATTGTTCTGTATTGACATCGAAGAAACATTCTCTTTTTTCTTGACAGTGAAAAATGAATTAAAGCAGTGCCTCCATTTATCTAGTAAGTTCCCCAACTGTAGGACAATTAGAGTATGTCTAATGGCACGGTAATGAATGTATTACACATAATATAATTTTTTACGTACTAGTATATCCATACTGTAAGTTCCTAAAAACAAAGTTGCTGGGTCAAAAGCCAAGTTCATATGTATTTAAATAGATGCTGCCTAATGCCAGCATCCATTATTTTCAACAGAGTCATCTCCTGCCCAGTGTATGAGGTCACTTGTTTCCCATATCTTCTACAATAGAGAGCTACTGGACTTTTGACCTTTGCCCATGTAATAGATGAGGACAGAAAACCTGTTTCTTCTCAGAATCCATTAGTTTAAACTAGACCTTGCTCCCTCACCTTACTTATTCACTTTAAAAGTACAGGGTATTTAACATATATGGGGCTCAGTCCCAGGCACTCCTTTGCCCTATAAAGCAAGAGCCTTTCTCCCTAATTATACGTGGCTGATAATTCCTTTATCAGCCAAGACTGGTGCAACTCCCAATATCTCAATGGTAGACTCATAGATTAGTATTAGTTTTTAGGAAACTAATTTTCATGGCCCAATGTTTTCTCCCCAACTTCTGCCCATCCAGCTTCACAATGGAATCAGTTAAAAGAATCAGAGTCAGATAGATGGGTTAAAAATCTGCTTTATCCCCTTGTAAAGCCCATTGTAATCCAGGCTAAGACCTGGAAACAGATGGTTTTCTAATATCTGCCCCCACCATAGACAAAAGCCTGATTAAACCCCCACCTCCAGCCACAGACCTGCAGGGTCAATAGAGGCTCCTTTGACTAGTGGTGGTCATGTCTTCAGGACCTGAGAGGAGAGTGCCTGAGGTCATAGCACCTGGCCCAGAGGAAACCTTAGCAGAGCCTGGCTACATGATCTACCCAATGTGGGCACACCACTGAGGGCCAACAAAGAAGTCAGGTATGGAGGCCAGAGGCTTCTTTTGTTCCCCTGTATCTCTCCCTCTTGAAATAAGGAAGTTGTCACCTTCCCTGTTGAGGAAAGAAAAGGGAATACGCTACTAATTGTTTGACCTTATGGGGCAAAGTTATTATGAAAAGGAAGTCTTTGGGGGAGTGAATGAGGATTGTATTAGTTCATTCACTAATACATTCTGAATGAAGATTCACTACATAATGCCAGGATCTGACAAAGAGAGATATTGTAGAAAACACCTATGTCTACAAAGCATCCTTACATAAACTCCACTTGAGGCATGCTGAATGAATAGGCCTTTGAGCTGGCTAGGCAAGGTGAGCTGGGCAGTGAACAACCTCATGGGTAGCAGAGTTTTGTAGAAGAGATGTGGGGAAGGCCAGACCAGAACAAAATAAAATCGCAAAATATTTGTGAAAAATGCAGAGTGTTTCGGACTGCTCTATGGGGTATGGAAGACATTTCTGCATGGATGAAGTTCTGAGCAGAAAGGGAGAGGCTTAGTTAGGGTCACAGGTGCTGCAATGAAACCCCACGCTCAAACAGAACTTGGGGAGGAAAGGGTTTATTTCGCTTACACTTCCACATCATAGTTCATCCTCAAAGGAAGTCAGGACAGGAACCCAAGCAGGGCAGGAACCTGGAGACAGGAGCTGACACAGAAGCAGTGGAGGAGTGTAGCTTACTAGCTTGTATTCCGTGGCTTGCTCAGTCTGCTTTCTTTTAGAACCCAGGAGCACCAGCCGAGGGATGGCCCCACCCACAAGGAGCTGGCCCTTTCGTATCGATCACTAATTAAAATAATGCCCTACACGTTTGCCTACAGTCCCATCTTATGGAGACATTTTCTTAACTGAGGCTCCCTCCTCTCAGATAACTTTAGTTTGTGACAAGTTGACACAAACCTTGCACAGAGAGGAAAGGTACGAGGGAGGTAGGGTGAAACAGAGAGGCAATTCCTGCCAGATTGTGAACAGGCAATAGGGAAGCTCTTAATGTTTTTCAGCAAAATAACATGACTCACTTTGTTTCAGAAAAATTACTGAGGCAGCAAATAAGATAGGGGAGGGAAGAGGAGAGGGGAAAGAGAGGATAATAGAAAAACATAGAAAGCAAAAGGGCCCTAATGGTTAAGAGCTAATACACTGGTCCAAGAGAAAGAGGCTAAGGATGATATGCACACAAAATAATGGGAAGGCGTCTCACAGGCAGAATGGTCGAGACACAAGGTGTGTGTATAGTGAGAGGTGAGTGAGAAGGCGCTGACCAAATTGATATTCTGCTTAAGCAGGGTCCATAAGCAAAACCAAAGAGAAGCTTGTTTCTGGAAAGAAGAAAATGGATTTGGTTTTGGGCCATGATGTGGTGAGGTTGCCTGAGGGACAACTAACAGCTTTTTGTTAGTACAACAAAAGACCCTAGACAATAAACTTTCTTAAAAAGAAAAGTTTGTTTGGACTCACAATTTTTGAATATTCAGTCCGTGCGGTTTGTTAGCCCTATTGCTTTCAAAGCTGTGTGTGGAAACAGAGCATGACCAAGTACACACACTAGAGCGATCTGCTCACCTCCTGACAGCCAGGAAGCGACGAGAGAAAAGAAGGAAGAGAGAGACAGGCATCCCATGATCCTCTTCTAGCGTATTCCTCCAATAACCTAAAAGTTCCCAATAGGCTCCACCCTTAAAGAACCAAAGCAGAGGACCAAGCCTTTAACTCTGGGTCTTTACAGTCTAACCAGCAGATGTGTCTTGTAGGAACCTGGAAGTAAGAGCTGGAACTTGGGAGAAGTCAGGTATAGACAGACTTGGCTGTTATCTGTATAGAACTGAAGGCCAAGCTATGGGACCTGTGATGTTAATATTCATGGTCCACTTGACTGGATGTGGAATCACCAACAAAACAAAACACCCCTGGCTGTGTCTATGAGGATGTTCCGGAGGTGGGAAGGTTCACCCTAAGTGTAGGTGGCACCATGCTTGAGTTGTGCTCCCAGGCAGAGTGAAAATGACAAACGGGACTGAGCGCTAGCCCCTCTCTCTGCTTTCTGACTAGAGACAGCTGCCTCATGCCTTCCCCATTATGGTGGACCAGATCAGCAGCTCGCACAGGCGCACTGCGAGAGAGACATTGGAGCTGGACCAGAGATACTGAGCCATGAACGTGGTGAACAAAACTGAGATCAACTGGGCACATCCGGGTGGAGGGTGGGGTGCTGTCCAATTGAGACCAGGAGACATACAAGCTAAGGAAGGAGGCTCTTCAGCTAACCACAGAGAACATCAGTCTCCCGTATCTAGCCTGGAAAGAACTGCAGGCTGCACTACAGCTTTATAATGCTGGAAGGTTCCTCATTCAAACTTGTCCTACCACATTCCACTCTTCTCAGATTCCTCAGGATGCTGAGTGACAGAGCCAAAGGAGGACAGTCACCTGGGAGAGTTCAGCTTCCTCCCTGGGTAAAGATTCCCTTTCTTTGCCCTGGAATGAGGGACCAGAGAGCATCTTTAGGAGCTCCCTCCCCCAAATCCTTTCCAAGGATTTATGCACATCCGAAGTCTAACCTCCCTACTCTCCCTACTGATGGGCCTTTTTCCTTAAGCCTGCTCATTCTAACAGCAGGCCTGCCAGGAGCTCCTCCCCCACAACATCTGCTCCCATTAACCACCTGGCCACCTTCAATGCACATGCCTTTCTACAGCCATCAGATCTTGGCACCAGCTAACCCACCCATGAGCTGGGAACATCCTCATTCCTTCCCATAGAGTTTCGATTGATTTCTCAAAACTCAGGTCTAAGCCAGTCTGTGAAGCTTTCCTTTGTTTTCTGAGTGTGAACTTGACATCTGCTCCTGTCTGCCATCCTTTGACTATGGATCTGGTCTGTGTTGATATTTTTAAAAATCATTTTCCTTGTCCTAATCATTGAGAGGAACAAGCAGATTTTTCTAGAAAGTTAAAGCCTTACCTCTGAGCATCACTACTTAATTCACACAACCAACCAATATTTATTGAGCATTTATTTACCATGCGATGAACACTGTGCTATGAGACAGAGATTTTACACAAATAAAGGCAAATAACTGGAAAAAAAATACACACGGGCCTCCTTTAGGGGTGGGGAATATATATCTGAACTCATCCTACTGACTTGTAAGGTGGATCTTACTAACATGGCTTCTTCTCTGCCTGCCTTCCTAAGCAGAGTCTGCACTAGCGACTTCTCTAGTTGCTGCAAGAAAATAACTGACAAAGGCAACTTAAGGAAGGGTTTTTTTTACCTCACAGTTTGAAAGTACAGTCCATCGTGGTAGGCATGTCACAGCAGTGGGGGCCTAAGGTGGCGGTCCTGTGACATCTGCAGTCAGGAAGTGAGAACAATGAATGTTGCTGCTCCCATCATTTTCTCCCTTTTTATTCAATCTGGGACCTCAGGCCATGCAATGGGGTCACACATATTTAAGGTGTGTCTTTCCAGTTCAATTAGCCCACTCTAGAAACTCCCTTACAGACCTGCCCAGAGGTTTGACTACCTGGTAATCTAGGCCCTGTCAAGTTGACAATCAATGTCAACCATCAGAGAAAGGAATGAGCAAAATCCAAAAACATTTGTATTGCTGTTTAAAAAGAAGAACTTTGCTTGTGTTGTGAAATCAGATATTTGTTTAACGATGTAAAGATGTATTGCATTTGATTGTGCTGCAGAATAATTGTTTAACGATGTAAAGATGTATTGCATTTGATTGTGCTGCAGAATAATTGTTTAACGATGTAAAGATGTATTGCATTTGTTTTACCTTGACTGTTGATTGATCTAATAAAAAGCTGAATGGCCAATAGGAAGGCAGTAGAAGGATAAGCAGAGCTGGCAGACAGAGAGAATAAATAGGAGAGAAAAAGAGGGGGTTGCCAGGGGCCAGGCAGTCACCAGCCAGCTATACAATGAAGAAGCAGGGAAGTAGGACTATAGAATGAAAGGTAAAAAGCCCTGAGGCAAAATGTAGATGAAGGGAAACGGGTTAAAGTACGTTTAAAAAGCTAGCCAGAAACAAGCCTAAACTAAGGCCAAACATTCATAACTAATATTAAGTCTCTGTGTCATGATTTGGGAGCTGGTATCTGAGAAAGCCTGCTGCTTGCTTATCGATTCTAAACATGATGGATGGTCCTAAATCTTGTAAGAAGTATGCCAAGCACCAACCCCATGTGGTAATGCAGTGTAAGAAATACCAGGTGTGTGCCCAGGAAGGCAGCTTCAGGACACAGAGCAGAAGGGCTTTGGTGGGTAGACTAAGCCAGCTGATGAGTTGGAATGCAATGAGACCGACTACAGATATGGGAGAGTTTGAGTAATTGAGAGCTAGAAGCATCCAGAACTGGAAGGGGCTAAGGAGAGAAAGGGGAAGACAGCTAGTTTTCAGCTTCATCTTCTGTTTTATTATGAAGACAATATAGTCTTGCAGCTGTGCTTACTTCAAAAAACAAAATTAATCAGTAATAGCTTTCCTGTTTTGTTTGGTTTTGAATTAGAAAACCTATATGCTCCTTGTAAAAGGGCACCCATGTCTTCCCATCCAAAAAGTAACCACTGCTAATGTTTGGGGATTTTTAAGTGGGTTAGTTAATTGGTTAGTTGACTGGTTGTTTGCTTGCTTGGTTTGTTGTTGGTTGGTTGGATAGTAGTCTGTGACAGGATCTCCTTATGTAACCATTGTTATGTTAAAACTCACCGTGTAGGTCAGGCTGGCCTTGAACTCACAGAGCTTTGCCTGCCTCCTCTCAAGAACTAACTAAAGGTGTACACCATCATGCCTGGCCAATGTTTGTGTGCCTTTTTTCAGGCTTTCAAGGAAGCCATCTATGTAGAGTCCATTAAAATGTCACCTATTAAACATGAAGTTCACAGCTTAAGTACTCACCAGTTAATATCATAGCACAACCTCATTTTCTAGCAAGCATCTTTCATGAACAATATCTGTGAGACTTCTGTTCCCTCTTCTGTGTTTCTTCCCACATGTCTTTACAGGTAGGTGAGATACCCTAGGCCCAGGTTGGGGAACAGAGCTTACATAATGCTCTGCTGCAATTTCAGGAGCTTGAAAGAGCTGAGGCTGTGAGATGCTTAGGATCAGCAAATGAAAGTTGAAGATACCCTTTTGTTTTCATTTGTACTAGTGGTTTTTGGTTTTAGAATTATTGCGGTGCATAAGTGTGTTTCCTACATGTATGTTTGTGCACTGTGTATATGAATGGTGGCCACCAAGTTTGGAAGAGTGCATCAGATCGGAAACGGAATTAGTGATGGCAGTGAGTTACCAAGTGGGTGCTGGGAACTGAACCCAGGTCCTTTTCAAGAACAAGTACTCTTGTGCACTGAGACATCTCTGCATTCCTGTACTTACATTTTTTGAGACAGGACTTCCTATGTCTCTGTTTGGCCTCAAGTTCACTCTGTAGACAGAGTTGGTCTCGAACTCTTCACCGTCCTGCCTCCACCTCCCAAGTACCAGAAAACTAAATTGGAATCGAACAAACAAAATACATGAACTGAGCTAAGTGTGGATACAATCCCAGTACTTCAGAGGCCGAGCCAGGAGGATCTTGAGTTTGAAGCCAGACTTTCTCAAAGACTGTACCTGTGTGTATGTGTTTACACAGACATGTTTATATAGACTCACTTGTATGCCCACATGAACTATAGAATCATAGCTGAAAGCCTCCAGCTTTTCTGTACAGCTGAGCTGATATCCTGAACATTTACAGTATCTCCATGCACGTGAAATGTCACATGTTGGTGCATGACATATTCATATGCTTACAGACATTTAGCCTACAAGTGATGAGTACAAACTAGACTGTCTCTCCTTTTCTGCTCTAGCCTTCATCCAAGTTGAGAGTTTAAGCAACTGGAGAGCAGGTGTCATCTCTCTGGCTTGTCACCATGTGGCATCTAGAGGACTATGTTCTCAGTAAGTATTTACCGTCCATTAACATTCCTGCTGCTGCTGGTTCTCCTGGAGTTGGCTAATGGGCCACAGAACAACCACAGCTCCTAAGTGACAAGGCACTTCTTATCCAAGTGGTGCCTGGGGTCCCTCTTGAAGACACCAAGTAAGAGCTCTTCCCAATTAAAATGTTCCAGATGAAGACCATGACGTATTCCCCGGGGAGGGCACTGGCTGCTCAAGAGCTAACAGCAATGCACTTGCCTCACATCTTCCCACTCTACTGCCCTTTAAATGGGAAAACAATTATTTTCATCATCCCCAGCAGGAAGTTGCCCGGAGCCAAAACAGGTTCTCTGGGCATCCTTGAGGGACGAGGAGGGGGGGGGGCTGGGCCCAATAGTTCCTGTCTGATGCAATCTGAGCACATTCCCCAGTAGACACACACCTCAAGACAATGCATTTAAAAGTTTAGAAAAGCAACCCTAAGCCTTGCTCTTTTTCAGATTCAGAGATGAGAGATGGACTGAGCCCATGATAGCCCTGCTCAGCATCCAGGAACCAAAACCGAGCCCAAAGACACACAGATTCTACTCCGGAAGTCCCAAGCCTTTTGTGGACACCCCCGCCACAAGTATACAGGGAACACCAAAGCATTTTTGCCCTCTGCCTTGTCTTTTGTTTAGTTTTAAAGCCTCCTGTAAAAGGCTTTTTCCCCTCTGACATCAGATTCCTTCGTAGAGACTCTCTAACAACGTGTTTAATTAGCAGGGCTCAGAATCCAACCTCAGCTGTGCTTTACCTCAGTGTACAATGGGGACCCTTGAAAACTCATTACAAAGAAATTACTTAAAATGACTGTGAACTCCTGTGAGCTCGCTTTGATCTTAAACAAAATCTATCACTTGACATATTTGAGGAGATAGATCTGTTGTTGGCGAAGAGAATGGTTTTTAAAAAATAATTAGACAAGTAACAGGTTACACAAAAGTCTGGAAGAATCTCAAGTGCCCTGGCACCAAATGGATTGCACCCACGGCTCCCTGCTCTGTGCAGATCATTCTGAGAGTGGTCTGTTCTGTGGCATGAATGAATCCTTTGGCCAGATTCCTTCTTGCAACTTCTCTGTTTCTGAAGTCCTCCTTTTCCGTAGCATTTGTGGGCACCCGATCCTAGAACTGCCCTTGGGATTCAAGGCAATTTTCCTCTCTAGATTCTTTTCCTCGTTCTCCGGATACTCTTTTGTTGTCCTACTCATAGGTAAATCATTCCTGAGCACTGCATTCCCCAGGCTCTGTACCTGGCCATGTCTCAAATTCACTCCTGGAAACATTAAACACCACTCATTGATTTCAGAGACGCAAAACAGACCCAGCTCATGACAGCTCATATGCTCCTATGAGTCAGTTATCTGTAGGGAGATAGTCTCCAGATGTGTGCCGCTAGTCCTGGCCTATAGTCTGTTGATGGTTCCATAGACTAGCTGTGTGTAGAACCCTCAAACCCAACACATACAAAGCAAAGTACATTAGTCCTCCTCTTAAATTCTCCATCTGTGCCTCTTTGTTCAGTGAACATCCTTATCCACCCATCATGCAAGCAGTGAATTTGAGTTCATGCTCAGATCCTTCTGCCTGCTTACTATATACAACTGATCAACATCTGTCTCCATCAAGAACTGGGTTGGGCTGCTAGACAGAAACAGATGGAAATCACAGTGTGCTCAAGAGGGGGAAAAAATACTGTGTCTCCCTTAGTATAAAGTGCAGAGGTTGATGTCCAAGGCTGGATGCTGGGCTCACCATACCCTTGGCTGCTGTATTCCTGTCCTGCTTCTCTGCCATGTTTGGCAAAGGCTTCCACTGTTCAGAGCATATCACAGAGATAAGATGGCAGTTTCCAATTTCCAGGGACAAAAATAAATAAATACATAAATAAATAAATGGAAAGGCCATGAGGTCACCTCCATCTGAGCAGCCTCCCTTAAGAGTCCTCCATGAGCGCCTACCATCATTTAAGGAGTTGCAGGAATTTAACCCTTCACATGGTCCCTTCACTCCTCCCAATAACATATAAGGGCTGTTCATTAATAGAAACAACAGAACGGCTAATTGGAAGGCAAGACAGCAATCAGTGCCATTCATTCTACTTTTTAAATATCTGCCCGATTCCCCCTCCCAGTATGCCCAGTTCAGATCCTCTGCATTTCTGCTCAGTTGCATCCCAATCAGACCAACTGTCCATCACCTCTACTACTCATAATTCCATATTATCCTTCTTAAATACATATCTAGTCTAGTCAATCAACCTTAAATCTTTCAAAGTTTCCCCTATAGCCTAAAGAAAAGAAAAAGAAAAAGAAAGAAAAAAAAAAAAAAAAAAAAAAAAAGGGCAAGCTGCTCTGCCTGGTTTCTAAGCCCTTGCAATGTGCCCCGGGGCACTTCTGGGCCTCCCTTCTCCTCACTTTCCCCGCAGCTCTGCACGCCAATCATTTTTCACTCGGCACATCAGTTTGCTCAGGCGGCCCCGCCTTTGTAAATGCTGCTGGCACTGGTTCTGTCAGCCAACCAGACATTTTCACATGTGATCAATGATTAGAGACTTGAGGAAGTGTCCCCACAGCCAGGCCACCTGTTCACATGGTGAAAATAGTTAGCAAAATATGTTCTTTGTTACACATGTATAAATATCACTCTCTAAAACATAACAAGCCTGTCTCCTCTTTCTCTAGGACCAAGCACTTAGGAGAGACTAGAATCTGCCACGCAAGAATGCATAAGATCATTGAACAGGGGCTGGGAAAACGACTGTCAGTAATGTGCTTGCCTTGTGAGCATGAGGACCAGAGTTCGATCCCCCAGAACTCAGTTTCTTTAAAGAATGCAGACATGGTACTGCATGCTTGTAATTCTTGAGTTGGAAAGACAGATGATAGATGGATCCCTGGGCTCACTGGCCAAGCGGCTGAGCCTGCATGTCAAGTTCCAACCCACAGAGATATTGAAGACAAACAATTGTACAACATCTGAAGAATGACAGCTGAGGTTGCCTGGCCTCCCCATGCACAAGAGAATATATAGGTATACCTGCATATGCATGAACACACACATATACATACATAGGAGATCAATGCACTAAAGGCAATTCATAAGAAGATACAGAAAAACTTTCTGCCCTCCCTCTATTTGCCTCAAACCAAAAGGCTTTTGGAAACCCTTTTATTTAGGGAGGACAAATCTGGGCCACTGGAGACCACTTTGGACTCTTATCAGCCTGGAGAGGGTACCAGACAGAAGTCTACATTAACAAGTGCTGCTAACCAGCCTTTACCTGATAGACTCCTGGTACCCTGTCCAACTCTTTTCCTTTTCCTCATCACATCTCCGAAAATGTACTGTTTGATTTTTTTGGTTTGTTTTTGTTTTGTTTTGTTTTGTTTTAATTGAAACCAGTATATAAGACACTTCATTGAGAACTTCAGAGTCCCTAGGTGTCAGCCATGTATGTGTGAAATGTAGACAATAAGGCATATCAGGAGCTGGGGAGATGCCACACAAACATCAGAACCTGAGTCCGATCCAAAAACTCATATTTAAAAAGCTGAGCATGGTAGTGGGAGCACATAATCTCAATGCTGAGAATGTGAAGACAGGTGGAACCCTGGCCAGCTAAATAGGTCAATTCCAGGTTCAATGAGAGACTATCTCAAAAAATAAGGTAAAGAGTGGCTGAGTAAGACACCTGGTATCTTACTTTGGCCTTTGCATTTCCACGCACACAAGTGCCCCCCTCATGCACACACATGTGTGCACACACACACACATACACACACATTGTAGAATATTATTTTAAGATGTGTTGCATTCATTTATGCTCTGGAACATTTGTTTAATGATGAAAAGATGTGTTGCATTCTTTTATGTTGCATTTGTTTAACTCTGTGAAGCTGTGTTACTTTGCCTGTCTAAAACACCGGATGGGTCTAATAAAGAGCTGAACAGCCAATACCAAGGCAGGAGAAAGGATAGGCAGGGCTGGCAGGCAGAAATAATAAGTAGGAGAAGAAATCTGGGAGGAAAAGATGACTCCAGGGCCAGCCACCCAGCTTCACAGCAAGTCATGGAATAAGAAGGAAAGAAAAGATATAGAGAAATAGAAAACAGCAAAAGCCCAGAGGCAAAAGGTAGGCGGGATAATTTAAGAAAAGCTGGCTAGAAATAAGCCAAGCTAAGGCTGGAAATTCATAAAAGAATAAGCCTGTGTGTGTATTTATTTGGGAGCTGGGTGGCAGCCCACCCCCCAAAAAGCCAAAGAGTACAAAAGAAAATCAACCACACACACACACACACACACACACACACACCTGTTTCTCTTAAGCTGTCTTTATTGCACAAGTCCACTCCAACTCACAAAGGATAAGCGAAAACATGGCTCTGGCACTACAAACAAAGAAAGATGTAGAGAAGTCCCCCCCCCCAGTCCCATTTTAATCACAGGAGCCCAAACTTCCTGACATCTGAGAGGAGAAAGGGGAAGGTACAGCTTCTCACTGGGGGAATCCATCTTGTCAACCACTGTCAGCTCTAAGTGGGTAAAGGCAGGCCAAAGACAGAGAATAACACTGGAAGAGGTGAATTACAAAAGAGGAGCCGCATACTAGAAACATCAAACGTTTAAAACCTATCCCCCAGCCTAGATTCAGTCCTGGGATGAGAGGTTTGTGAGCAGGAAGAGAAAGAACCAAGAAAAAAAGCCAATCGAAGCCTAACGGGATGGAACATTCCTTGGTTTTCTCAAAACTGAGCTACTTCTGTAGAGACACAAGGAGGGAAGACAGTCGAGAGTTACCACTGGGTAGACAAGGATGAAGATAACACAAAGTGATGTGTTCATAGCACCCTGAGCACAGACCCTCTGGCTATAGGAGACCCCTGTGGACAATGGGACTCTGAGTCCATTTTGCCATCTGTCCACCAGCTCCTTCCTGGGAGTCTTGCATGGATCACATGTGCCTGCTCAGCTTTGTCCCTTTCGCTGCAGATAAATACCACGGGCAGGGGACTCTCCTCTCACTCCCAGCAGCTCACCCTACTTAACTACTTTCGTCACCAGGAATGAGGAGGTAAATGAGTCGAATGTCCTAGAGAGAGAAATTTAATGATCACCAAGGCTGTCCAGTGAAAGAGACTGCTGGGAACACACATCAGCTGTCTGCCAATTTATGTTACCAGAGCTCTGTGGGAACATTCTTTTTAGAGATACCAATGGAGCAGGGGACCAAACCTTTAGGGATTTTTTTTTCCTGGTGACATTTCCCCTTATTGCTTTTCCACTCCATAGTCTTAAAACAATGGGGGGGGGGGATCCCACATTTTAACCACAAGGGATGAAAGAGAAATAGGGGACAGGTCAGTAGAGTTCTAAAAGTCCCCATTGTACCCCAGAGCAAATTTTTCTGTGACAAGGAGTAGAGAAATGATGAAAGAAAAATAAATTCAGAATTTGGAGAAAGGGGAAGCCGAATCTCCAGCTTTAACAGCATAGCCTCTGCACCCTTGGAATGCAAGCATCTTCTGGGGTACCTGCAACTGGTCATCAAGACTAGACTAGATAGAGGGATGAGGGACATCCTCAAAACACCATGCACTGTAGCCCATAGATGAACAGGTGCAGCTCTTGGGTACCAATTCTGAGATCTACTGACAGCTTGAGAACAGCCAGCTCCAACTGGCCACATACACTGATGGTGTCATAGCTTCTCATCCTTCCCCCTGCTCACTTTAGGTCTGCTGTGTTCCCTGATGAATATCATGGCAGGCAAGTCCAGGGCCCCAGAGAACACTCAGTGACTATTATGTCACTATAGAAAATCATCCCCATTATCACCCATTTCCAGGTTCCTGACTGAGACCCACTCATCAAAAGTCAGACTAATAAGAGAAATGCATTCACCTATAATTTCAGTGCTTGGGAGCTGAGCAGTGGATCACTAGGAGTTTCAGGCCAGCTTGGGCTATGTAGAAAGAGAATTCTGAGAAAAGGGGAGGGAAGAAAAGTGAAGGGAGAAAAGGAAGGAAAAGAGAGAAAAAGTAAGAGAGAGATTATTTAAGTTTCAGGTGACATGGGAAACAAAAATTAAAGGCTCTGAGAAAGAGGAAAGCCTGGTTTTGGCGGGGGGGACTTTTATTGTGTTCTGTTTGGTTTGGTTTGGTTTTTCAAGACAGTGTTTCTCTGTATATCTTTGGATGTCCTGGAACTCAATCTGTAGACCAGGCTGCTCTAGAACTCACAGAGATCTGCCTCTGCCTCTGCCTGCCTAGTGCTGGGATTAAAGGTGTGTGCCACCACCACCCGGCTGTTTTTTTGTTTTGTTTTGTTTTGTTTTGTTTATTAATAATTATGTTTAATACTTCCATCTGACCATCAGATCACACCTGCCTTCATTTGATCACACTTCTCCATGGCAAACTCACATTAATAAACAGGAGTAACGGAGCAATGTTGTGTTAGGATCCTCACTCTGTCCCTTTGTATTCTGACACAAGGCTGTCCCTTCCCTCCAACTGAGGACACCACCGTGAT
This sequence comes from Phodopus roborovskii, assembly GCF_943737965.1. NCBI lineage: Eukaryota > Metazoa > Chordata > Mammalia > Rodentia > Cricetidae > Phodopus > Phodopus roborovskii. The sequence goes on along the minus strand of NW_026126482.1, from coordinate 17,564,102 downwards.
GGTCGGTTCACCTGCTTCAGCCCGGAGGTCAGAGAACCCTCCCTGAGCCTGTGTCCTGTTTGAGGCGAAGGTGAGAGTGACCCTCTGCTCTTTTTCACTATAGCAGTGTTTCTACTCCTCCAAGGGTGAGTCTTCCCGCACAAGATGCTCTTCGTTTACCAGTAAGGACTTAGGTCAGTCTTCAGTCCCTAACATGCCAAGATCATCAGTGAAACTGTACTGCAGAAGACTTGGTGTTGGGTCCACAGCAGAGTTAATGATGACACAGAGTTAATGATGTGTACCTCCAACAACAGTTTTGCAGTAAGACCAGATGTAAATCAATACGAAGCAGCAGATCTCAAACTCATCTCTCCTTCCCACAAGCTCCTGCTCAGAGAGGACTATTTCAGAAGAGGTCTCCAGATATCTCACATTGAAGAGAAAAACACAAGGGTGAAGTTTTACGCCAAGGTATTGGTTAATTTCCTAGTTCCACATCTGTCTGTTACACACTTTGAACCCATGAAAAGTGAAGGAGTCAAAGGCTACTATGACAGGGTCTGTCTGTGTCTGTTCTAAAGTTGAGGCACTCATGGAAGGCCACCCTTCCTTCCCAACTAAAAGGTGGCAGATGGGACTTGGAAGATGACTCAGTCAACAGAGTGTTCACCCCGCAAGCAAAGACCTGAGTTCAGATCTCCAGTACCCATGTAAAAAGCTAGATGCAGCCGTGTGTGCCCACAATTCCAGTACTAGGAGGCAGAGACAGGAGGGTGCCTGCCACTTGCTAGCTGCTAGCCAGCAACTATCAGTCACACACACACACACACACACACACACACACACACACACACACACACACGTGCGCACACACACACACACACACACACACACACACTCCTAAACAGTAAAAACAGCAGTTTAGTGGGGTGAGAGTATAACGAAGGAAGCATGCATCTTAGTTGGAACAAATTCCTGTAACAAAAGACAAAATGAGCAGAGAAACTAAGCACAGGTTGGTGTGATGACAACATCTTTCCTATCTGCATGTCAGGCTCTCAGTGGATGAATGGCTAGCTCTCGAGCAAGTTGCTTTGAGTTCCAGCTTCTGCAACATCTTCAAGAAAGGGCAGCTAACTTTTAGGACAGTGACAGCACAAAAGAAAATCACAACTTGAAGACAGGCAAATGGTGTGACAGATATAGCTAGTTAATAAAGCTTCATGGTATAAATCTATCTAGGACCACCTCCAAGCCCCAAAGATGCAAAGTCACCTTCAGTGGTTGGAAAACCTGAGAACAGGAGAACTCTTGCTTTCAAATAGGAGGGCTCATGAACCCTTGTTTTAGTGGTCTAGCCTGGTCTCCCATTGTAGTGACTGAGAGCAAGGGAAGAGACCTGTACAACAACTTCCCTCCCCTTTGCCATCTCAGACAATGAACAATTCTTCTGACTGTGCTGTGTTCTCTGGGAAGAAGACCATCTACTCATTAAACTGTCTACCTGTGGCTTTATCGACTGTTTGGAAGTGGGGAATACAGGACGAAGGGGAAATGAGGAGTTGCGCCAACCCCACATTTCTCTTGATTCCCCTCAGAATGGTGGAAAGGAAAGCAGATATTCACCAGTGAATAAGACATTGTGTCTACACCATTCCAAGAGTTTTACATATCAATTTGTTTTCTAGTGTGTGTTTCATAGGCTTCCCCGGGGAGCCGTTTATTAATACTTCATTCACCAGAGAGAATACAAACAAAGCAGGCAAAAGTTGCCATGCCTGATGCAACTTCTTTTAGGGTCGAACCAAGTGCTGATGCAAAACCCTAGGGAGGCTCCCCAGCTTTAATCCCTGAGGGAGACTGAGCCAGGAGGGCTGAGCACAGGGAGAAATTTCCTTTGTGCCATAAGTCTTTTACCTTTGCTTTGAAATCCCTCGACCTTTCTTTCTCTTAGCTATGTGCTAATTACCACACTTAAGTTAGAAAACCAAGAGAAGGTGGGTGATTTGTGTGCTGCTGGTTCTGGGACACCAGGGTGAACAAAAGGCTGTTTGAAGGAAGCAATCACAAGGCCACTATTGCAATCACAATGTCACTAGTTGTACCTGTGTATGCAGCCTTCCCTCTAGTCAGGCACTTCCTTTGGGTGGAGCCAGCAGGGGATGGTAAAAAGAGTCTGAGACCATTCTTCAGGGTAACAATCCAAGCTCTTTGGAAACTTTGAGAGCTGGCTTGTTTTTATTTGCACAATCCATTGAGAAGTATTAGGGCACTCTACCCCCCCCCCCGCCCCCCTCCCCCGGCCTGGCTCCAGGAAGTTAGTAAATACTTAAGAGATAACTGGAGAATAATCAAACTGAACCAATGTTTCCCATAAAAGTCACCCCCTCACACTTTGTTGGACAACAATGTCTGATGAAAAGAAAAAAAATGAGGTGCAGAGAAACTGTTCAAAAAGGTCACCGTATCCTGGCCATCCCCAGCCTTCCCTGTGAGAGAGAACAGCAGAAAACATTCATAGTGAGTATTGTTTTCACTCAGCCATGTCTTAGGAAACTGACGTGGACTGAGCACGGAAAGTTCCAGACATAGGGTTTGTTTTCAAAGAAAACTAGATCTACAGGCTAAGTAATGAAGTGTTGGGCCTCAAAACACACCACCTCCCAGGAAAACCCCTGAAACTCAGGCAGAATTCTTTCTTTATTCACCTGTGGTCTTTCACCAGAACTTGAAGCCATCAAACACTTCTAAGCAATAACCTCTTAGGAATGGCCCAGGGACCAGTTCTTGATCTAACACTGACAAACATGCAGGTGTCCAGGAAAGAGGAAGCGATGTAAATTATTTGTCAGGTTGGGTGAGTAACAGGGATCTGTTGTTGCTGTTGCTTCCACGAATTTAGCAGACATATGTTCATCTCATTTTCCTCTTACGTGAATTCCAAGTTTTATTTCTGTGGTATCCAGTCCCCTGAGGTGTCATGAGAGCTTAGGTACAGAAAATCCAGTTGAGGTTGATTTGGTTAAGATGTCTTCTAAATGCAAGATGTAATGACCAAAGACATGAACCAAAGGAAGGCTCGTTTCTAAATGGTCTCATCTCACCTTGAACCCAGAGCACTGAATCCCAGGCTCTTTGATGGGACCACATGCCTGGACCACTCCTGCCTGCATCCTCTACTGACCACACAGCCATCCTGAACAGGAGAGGAGGAGTGGGATGCTAGGATACTTCACTTCAGCATTAAACCACAATGGTTTGGGCCCGAGAGGTGGGTTAGCTGGTAAAGGTGCTGGTCACCAAACCTGACCACCAGAGTTCAATCCTCAGGCCCCACATGGTGGAGGAGAGAACTGACTCCCATAAATTGTTCTCTGACTTACACACACACACACACACACACACACACACACACACACACACACACACACACACATTATAGTGCACAGAGAGAGAATAAATTTTCAAAATTTCATAATGGTTTGTGCTCAAAGAGAAATGGAGGCCCATCTAGAAATGGGATAGAAGGCCCCAATGAGTAGCCATTTGGAAAAGGGCAAAACAGTTCCACATTTCTTCCTCTAGGTTTCTCAAGAGAGATAAAAAAAAAAAAAAAAAAAAAAAAAAGCAAGCTTAGCATAGTCACTCTCATCCTGTAGATGAGAGAGGTACCTTCTCCTGTAGAGCACTCCTCTTCTGTGGGGATATCCTATGGTATCTTCTCATGAGGAACACTCTCATGTAGAGCACTCCCCTCTTATAGGGATATCCTATGGTACCTTCTCATGAGGAACACTCTTCATGTGGAGCACTCCCCTCTTATAGGGATATCCTATGGTACCTTCTCATGAGGAACACTCTCATGTAGAGCACTCCCCTCTTGTAGGGATATCCTATGGTACCTTCTCATGAGGAACACTCTCATGTAGAGCACTCCCCTCTTATAGGGATATCCTATGGTACCTTCTCATGAGGAACACTCTCATGTAGAGCACTCCCCTCTTATAGGGATATCCTATGGTACCTTCTCATGAGGAACACTCTCATGTAGAGCACTCCCCTCTTATAGGGATATCCTATGGTACCTTCTCATGAGGAACACTCTTCATGTGGAGCACTCCCCTCTTATAGGGATATCCTATGGTACCTTCTCATGAGGAACACTCTTCATGTGGAGCACTCCCCTCTTATAGGGATATCTTATGGTACCTTCTCATGAGGAACACTCTTCATGTGGAGCACTCCCCTCTTATAGGGATATCCTATGGTACCTTCTCATGAGGAACACTCTTCATGTGGAGCACTCCCCTCTTATAGGGATATCCTATGGTACCTTCTCATGAGGAACACTCTTCATGTAGAGCACTCCCCTCTTATAGGGATATTCCCTTCAATAGTGTCCTCTCCTCATGTGGGGCTCTCCTTTCCTGCAGCGCTCTTACTTCATGTAGCACCTTGCCCTTACCTGGAGCACTCCCTGCATGTGAAGGCCTCTCTCCATGTGATATCTTCCCCTCACATGATGACCTCTCCTCCTGTGATGACTTCTCCTCACAGGATGCCCTCTACTCAGATTGTGTTCTTTCCTCACACTTTCTCCTCTGGGCACTCCCTCTACATCTTGCCCTCCCTCATAGGGTGACCTCAGCCACAGTGGGGCAGTCCCCTCAAGTGGTTATAGCCTTCAAAATAAAATCATTTTAGAGAGGCCCCAGTCAAATTAGATATTTAGAGCAATCATGTTGTATTCTTTGAAAATACAGATACGAAGAAAACAGACCACAATCAATCATTCTTTGATAGACTGTGTAATTTTTTTTTTTAAATACAAATCAGGGCTTTAGAAACCTGGGAGGTGATGAATAGAATCTGGGCACAAGAGCTGCAGGATGCAGTGAGTCATCACAACTTGTCACTAAAGAAGCTCAGAGCAGCTTAGATTTGTGCTAGGTATTTCCCCCTGCATTCAGCCTCATATTTCTATGGCTCGCCCCTTCCTTCTTTATATTTCTCTCCATATATTGCATTTGTTGGTCTATAAATAATGTTATTATGTGCTGGGATTGTGAAAGTCAGCATCCTGTGCCTAGCCCTACACTGTGACATATCATCCACTTTCCTGAGATTGACCTGAGGGGGTCCTCTACTGAAGTTTTAAATGGTGACATTTTCATAACCCTGGGAATGAAAGGTGAAACTCTGCTAAGAATTAGGATGCTCTTGGGTCTAGGTTTACTCTAGATTTCCCTTAACTGTGTAGTTCTTGGGAATACTACAGTAGGAAGGTTTAATACTTCTTGTTCCCATAAAGTCAACAACCAGCAATGCTGATAGCTCAGTGGTTAAAGACACCACAGGCTGCTTTCCCAGAGGACCAGAGTTCAATTCCCAGCATCTTCAGGGTAGTTCACAACTTGTCTATAGCTCCAATTCCAGGGGAACGGACACCCACACACAGACATATATGCAAGCAAAACATCAACACACATTAAAAAAAAAAAAAAAAAGCCAAGAAGTGGTGGTATATGTCTTTAATCCCAGAATTCAAGAGGAAAAGGTAGGTAGATTTTTGTGAGTTAGAGGCCAGCCTGATCTACAAAGTGAGTTCCAGGACAACCAGAGCTAACACAGAAACCCTCTCTCAGGGGGAAAAAAATGTCATCAACATACTTTTGGCATCTTTGGGGGTGGGACAGAGGCCCCCAGTAATTAAAGGCATGGTGGCACACACCTTTAATCCACACACTCAAATTTGGGAGTCAGAGGCAGGAAGAACTCTGAGTTCAAATCCTGTCTGGTCTACATAGCAAGTTCTAAGCCAGCCAGGGCTCCATAGTAATATTCTGTCTCCAAACAACAACAAAAGAAAGGCTCAGAAGAGAAATGTAGACCCAATTTAATTCCTTAAAGTTTTGTGTGACTTCAGAAGACTCAAGGCAAACTGTTTTGAAGCATGGAGGACGGTGTAGAAACACAACTGGACAAAAGGCTCAGGTGTCCTGGTGACAGGAGGGGCCTCACAGAGCCCCCTCCTGGTCTGTCCTTCCCCCAGGCATGCAGCCCGCTCAGGTGAGACCTCTTTCTGACCCTCTTCCAGCCAAGGTAGATCAGCATCTCTCTGCTGCCTCTTCAAGATTGAAAGATGGGGGAGGCCAGCATGACCTCCTTGTTTCTGAACCCTCTAGGTCTCATTCACTCCAAAGTACCTTGGAACAGTCTCTTCTGAGCCCCAGCACCTCTTAGAAAAAAAGAATGTTCTGAGTGAGTGAAGGGGGCGTGGCTAAGAAGCGTTAGTCTGTAACACAGACACAAAGAACAAAGAATACAGTCAGGCATGTTCGTACACAGCTGTAATCCCAGCACTCTGGAAATGGACGCAGGAGGATCAGGAGTTTGAAGCCAGCCTTGACAACATAGAAAGTTCAAGACTGGCTTGGGCTACATGAGACCCTGCTTCAAAAAACAAGAGGAAGGAGGAAAACAGAAAGGGGGGGGGGAGGAGAGAAGTTCTGAGGTGCAAGAAGGAGCAGGGGAAGGAAGAATCTTTATTTTTCTCCTTTAAAATCACTGTTTCTAGTCCCTACCTATCTAGCTGTCAGTCATTACTGGGGCCTCCGTCCCACCCTGAAGTACTGTGAAATACAAGGTTATGGAAAAGCAAGCAGACAGAAGGAAGGTGACAAGAGACTGAGCTATGGGACACCAGTTTTCCTCTTTCCCTTGCCTCTGTGGTCGCTGTCTCTAGGCCACCCATGGGACTCTGATCCCCTATGCCACAAGCAACTTGTCATAATCCTCGGAAGGCACTGGGCATGAGGGGAGCTGTCAAGGAGGCAAATCCTTCCTCTGTCCCCCGGTTCAATAATCGGGGTGTGCAAATTCAACTGGCAAAAGATAGATTAGCCCAGAGGAGTGGGGGGGGGGACTGATTTAATTAGGTATAAATGTGCTGGAATTCACAAAGAACTGTGTCTCAGGGGGATAGTTAGAATCTGGGCTTATTTACCATCTTAATAGGGGCTGGGAAGAGGGGCACTTCTGTAAGAAAGGGGAAAGGGGGGTTACTTAGAGAAAAGCAAAAGACTTTTGGAAAGATAAATGGACCCTTAGGAGAATAGATGGGAGATGTAATGTGGCTGTGATGATATCGGAGTGTGGTGCTGATTTCTGGTCTCCAAAAAGAGATTAGAATTGCTTCTAGGGCAGGGATTTGCGACAAGTGGGAGGGGGTTGCTCTGCTTTTAGGAAGATAAGACATTATGGGAATCCAAATGCCTTCAGCTCAAAATAACTTTTGTATACCACCGTGGCTTTTTCTAGACTCTTTCACAGCCAGTCCGCCCATGCTTGGAAACCAGAGAGCCTGCCCCTCCTCTCAGCTTTGTAGAATCTCCAGCTGCCCACTCACCAAACCAATTCAACGTTTTCAGGGTGAGGGTTTTCCTTCATTCCCTTCCCTCTTCCGAAGGATGGATGAGCTAAGCCCTGCCCAAAGGATGCTCTACACAAAGCATCAGGAGGGCTTATCTCCTGGGTACCAACAACTTGTGCTTTGTCCTTGGAACACAAAGACTTGGTTTTCCCCGTATGGGGAAGGTAGGAATGCAATGAGGAGAATAAAAGTAAACATTCAATAATTTTCTTTTCCTAAAAAAAAAATAGCAATGAAATGACTTAACATAAAGGTTCCACCTTGGCTGCCTGTGGTTTTCTACCACACTGTTTTATTGCATGCCTGAAAATACCACCGTCCTGTTTAGATTGTTGGCAAAATTATTTCAAATTCATGACACTCTGCCAAAAGCACCTTATTTCAAGTGCTACACCCCCCGGAACAAGCTGCAAGCCTCTGATACTGCATGTGTGAAATGCTCTGTGTCCTGTCAAGCATATGGTAGGTGTGGAACAATTGCTTCTTGGATCTAATTAACACTGTTTGAGTCAATGAGAGGGAAAGAAAAAGGAGAAAGGAAGGTTCTTAGGAAGAGGCCTCTCAGCTGTGGCAAGACATCATCTTAGCCTGGTATGGTGGCTCACACTGGTAATGCCTGCCCTCAGGTACCTGAGATAGTTGCAGTTTGAGGCTACATAGCAAGTTCCAGGCCCGCCTGGTCTGTAAAGTGAGATTCTGTTCTCCCCCCCCAAAAAAAAAAGTTTGGGAGGGGCTGGTGAGATGGTTCAGTCAGTAAAGAGTTAACACACAGGCAGGAGGACCTGAGTTAGGATTGCCATATACAAATCTGGGTGTGGCATTGTTTTTGTGTGACCCCAGAGAGGGGAGGCAGGGACAAGATCCTGGGGCCCACAGATCAGAAAGTATAGCCAGTTGGTAAGGTCCAGGTTGAGTGAGAGACCTTGTCTCAAAGACAAAAAGTGAAGAATAGAGGAAGCCACCTGACATATGCACACATGCACCCCATTCACACACACACACACACACACACACACACACACACACGCACGCACGCACGCACGCACGCACACAGACATGATTTGGGCCTTGAGTTGGGCAACTCATCAGATGACAGACTCATCTAATAAAATAATAAAATATGGAGTGAACAGATGAATCTGAATTTCAGTGACCCAGTAACATACTTTAATACAAGTATGTGTGTGACATACAATATTTGGGACATGGTTGGTTATACCAAATTCATGAGTTTTCCCCCTATTGTTTGATCAGACTGATCTGGGAATCTTATACTGTTCTTTGCTAAATCTACCAGCCTGGAGTTCATGAGATGAGATAAAAGTGAACCAGTGTGGTCACCTGTTTCCAGCTAGACAACCTCAGTCCCTACATAGTAGAAGGAGAGAACTAACGTTCGGAAGCTGTCTTCTGGACTTCACACATTTGCACGAGCACACACTCACACAAGCACACGCATACACAACTAGGTAAATAAACACAAACACAATAATAAAAAATGTAATTTGATAACTCTTAAGTGCTAGCTTAAGAAACTGGTAACAGGGCTGCTGCACTGGGGGTTGGGGGCATCCTGTTTGAAATCACAGGCCGGAGTTACACACTGAAGTGGGCAGACAAACAAGGAGCATGCCTGAACCCTCCTGCCTTCTAAGCCCTGCACCACTCTGTTCGGCAGCCAATGGGAGCTGGCTGTGATGAGAAGAGATGCCGCTGGTCCCAGAACACCAGGACCAGGGTGTTCTGGCTGGAAATGTTTTGTATCCCTGTCAAGTCCCCCTTCAATTCAGAGCCCAAGGCCTGTTCCTGGATCCCAGGTCTTCCGTCTTCACTCCCTCCAAGGGGATGTGTTTCCATGCTCTGCTCTGGGGGAGCTTTCCCCCAGGACTGCAGCTCTGCCTCTCAGCTCCGCCTGAGTGTCCCACCATTCTCAAACAGCCAAAAGCAGAACCCACAGCCGTCTCCCTCCACAACTTCTCACCTCCTTGGCAGTGCTAGTCTCGATGGCCTCAATCCTTGATGCTATTTCAACAGTGTTCTCTTTTCCCTCCCTGTAACAAATCAATTTCCACACCGCCAATGCCTCCACTCTTTTTTTTTTTTTTTTTTTTTTTTGGAGACATAGCTCAGACTGGCCTTGCTGTGCATGAGAAGATGACCTTGAACTGATCCTCCTGCCTCTACCTCCTCAGTGATGGCATCACAGGCAAGCACCACCATCCCTAGTTTTATGCTATTCTGGGGATCAAACTTAAGGCTTCTTGAATGCTAGTCAAGCTCCAACCCAAGACCCAGCCTCTCCCTCCCTCCCTCCCTCCCTCCCTCCCTCCCTCCCTCCCTCCCTCCTTTTAAATTTGTCAAGGTTATCACTTGCTCATACCCCTTTTCAATGAAACCCAATTCCCCTGGGATGCCCTTCACACCTCAAAGTACAACACCCCACCCCACCCCCATCCCCCAATCAAAGCAAGCTGGGATTTTTCCTCTCCCAATCTCTTTCATTATCCTCTTTGCCATTGAAAAAGTTTCCATGGCTTCCAGCTTCCTGCCGAGTTAAATCTAGACCTCCTTTCTGGCTTTTCTTAGCCTTCATAATAAAGCCCTACTCGGCCTAGATGCTTCAGTCACTCCTATTTCCTGACTCTTCAATAGCAAGGCACCTGACCTCCTGTCTGAGAGATCCATCAGACTCATTCCCAGCTCCACCACACTTCTCCCCATTGAGAACAAGCTTGCTGCAGGCTGTCTAAATCCTGCCCTCTTGTTAAAGACGAGCGATTTCCCTTTCTATCACAGAGATTTCCTTACCTGACCCAGCCCACTGGGGTCCCTGAGACAGTCTTTCCGTGACTACTAAGGATAGTGAGTATAAGGAGATGAAATTGAGCTGGGGATGTAACTCCCTTACTGAGAGTGTTGGCCTACTGTACTGGAAGCCCTGGATTGGAATCCCAGCACAGCATAAAACCGAGGCATCCTGGCACACACGATCCCAGCACCAGGGAGATAGAGGCAGGAGGTCATCTTCAGCTATGTGTCCAATTCAAAGTCATACTCTAATACATATACTCCTATCTTAAAAAAAAGAAAAGAAAAGAAAAAGAAAATCCAATAAGAGGCCTATCATTTTAATGAGATTTTAACATGCTAACACTCTGGCTGGCAAAAGGAATACTGTACAAGGAAGAGTTAAGCTGGACCCTATTCAAGGATGGTGGCTCCCAGTACAGGGTGGAGGGAGAGAGGGACAAGAAGTATCAGGATGATTAGGGAACTATGGCAAATATTCAAGTAAGGTCCAGAGGACCTAAAATGAAATGGCGCCAGCAAGAGGAACAGGGCACAGAGGTCTTAAGCCTGAGCATACCTGACGAGCTCACCAGTGGCTGACGAGCTCACCAGTGGCTGGCACAGAAGGCATCTGTACAAGATGTGAGGCAGAGAAAATTCCAGAAGTCTCCAAGTCGCTCAAAAGCATGCTATCAACAGGCAGCTGCTTCCTGTGTTTGCTAGAGGTGTTGGATCTGAGACTCAACCCAAGGAATTCAGAAAGAGTTGCTGTGGGCAAAAGCCAAGAGGAAGATGTTTTCTCATGGCCTTGTACCCGGGTGACCCAAAGTAAGGCAAGCTGGCTCTCTCCTCTCACCTCCAACATAGAGAGTGCCTCAGCCCAGGGATATTGGGGACTGAGACACCCACCAGCCTGGGGAGTATCCCTAGGATAGCCTCTGGCAGAAGCCTGGGGTCATGCAAGGGAACAGAGTCCAGGAGTGGATCTCAGAACAAAACACAGCATTGAGGAACTAAAGTGTACACACAAAAATGGCTTGTCCTAGTCAGGGTTACCATTGCTATGATGAAACACCGTGACCAAAAGCAATTTGGGGAGGAAAGGGTTTATTTGGCTTATACTTGCACATCACCGTCCATCACTGGAGGAAGTCAGGACAAGAAATCAACCAGGGCAGGAGCCTGGAGGCAGGAGATGATGTAAATGCCTTGGAAGGGAGCTGCTTACTGGCTTGCTCATCATGGCTTGCTCAGCCTGCTTTCTCATAGAGCCCACCAGACCAGGGGTGGCACCACCCACAATGGGCTGCTACCCACCCTCCATCAGTCACTAATTAAGAAAATGCCCTAACGGCTTACCCATAGTCCAATCTTATGGAGACATTTTCTCAGTTGAGGTCCCCTCCTCTCAGATGATATGAAGCTAGCTAGCACATGACTACAGGGGACTCTGGGAAATAACTGTCTGGGACCCTGCAATCAGATGAACACAGGATGGTAAAGTTTAAACAGTACATTTGACCTCTTGTGTACCCACAAGCTGGCAAGGCCTAGAAACATTCCCATTACAAACGGAACCACCACACTGCATGTCAAGCTGCAGTTTGCATGACTGCCTCCCTCGCAGGCCCCTGAACTTCACACACACATACTAAGAAACATTGTTGGGTCTGTGGTCTCAACACAGGGCGCATGACACATAGTAGGTATCTAGTCAGCATTAGTTCATAAACGGATGGACTACCAAAAGGATCTCATCATCCATGATCTAAAATAATATTACTATGGAACAGTAATATTACTTAGGAATGAAAATCAAAAAGGTACCTCCTATGGGAAGCATGAATTCTGAGGTAGCTATGGGATCCAGAAGGCACTGCTGGAAAATTCGCTTCTATTTCTCTGCTCCTCATGAAACTGATCTGCTTTTGAGCCTAATGAAACAGGTTGCTCAGCAAACTTAGCCTGCAAATTCAGAGAAGCTAAAACAAAAAATATTTTCCTGCTCCACAACGTAGGGTTATGCTTATCAAGTGCTGGAGGTTAAAGATGTACATAATTATCCACAGGCCCACCATATCTTTAGTCTTCAGGCATGGTGGTTCATGGCTCTAATTCCAGCACTTGGGAAACTGAGTCGGGAAAAACACGCTACAAGTTCAAGACCAGCCTGTGCTACATAGAAAGTTAAACTACAGTTTGGGCTACCCTAGACAATATCTCTAAAAGCTTAAACAATTAATTAAAATGAAATAAGAATCTGAGAGGCACCAAGGGAGTACTATGATCCCAATATTGCTACAGCAATGTCACATGTAAACAGAGCCAGCAGCTACACCTGAACTCCAAATAAGTGAAATTTCAGAGGTAGAGGAGACATCAGGCAGCCACACATCCTCCAGTAGGCCAGCAGTATCCCCCACCCAACCCACAACACAGTGCAGGACAATTTTAAGGTCCCTGTCACTGGACACAGAAGATTCTCCTTGGTGCCTTTGCACAGCAGGAATTGTACCACACAAATTGTACCTCCATCCCTTGGGTATAACTGTGATGCCGGAGCCAGCAGCATAACAGATAAACCAAATTTAAGCCTTGTCTGGCTGAGAGCTGGGGAATGGAGGAAGCAGGGAATTAAACAGGTAGGTAGGTGTGTGTGTGTGCGTGTTTATGATCTACGAGCCAAATTAACTTCCTCCCACTTTTTCTTCCTCTGGAGTCATTGGTAATTTTTTTTTTTAAACTGCTGTACCAAAGGCCCACATGTTACATCACCAGACCCCAGAGGCTCTGCTACCACTGACAGACAGGGAGAGAACAATCCTCAAACCAGGGCAGGTCAACCTTCTAACACAGTGGAATTGTTCCCGCAGTGACGAAAACATAGAATATCCGTTACCATGCTGTTAAGGGTGTTAAAGTGGGTGCTTAGCTATATTCACAAATACTAAACTAAATGGCTTTTGGTTATGGAGCAGCTTGAAGATAGACATTCCTGGGATCTACGAGATACAGCCTGTCCATCACTACACAAAAGGATTTGAGAGCTGCAGTGAGATAGAGACATGAAAATCAACCTCTAAAAGAATCTTACTCATGAGACTGCTATGATGCAGAAGCATGCTTAATTCCCCCTGCCCTCTGAGAACAGTCAGTCCTCCAAAGCCACAGGATCCGAAAACATGGTGTCAATCAACCACAGACAGAAAACACTTGGGGGAGGGGGAAGACGCCTGTGCTGAACGCATAGATACTTTTCTCTTTACCATGATCGCCAAAGCAATACACTATAACAACTGTTTGCAGAGCATCTGTGTTGTAAAGGTGTCCTTGGGTGTCTAGCAATGATTTCCAGTGTGTAGATGGTGGTGGTAGTTAATGCAAAAACAACTGGTTAAAATGCAAAGATAAAGTGACAGAGGTGGGCTCAGCTGCCAATGGGGTGTCTGTATCACAGCCTTCCTCAAGGCTCAGGGATCATGGAGGAGAAGGGGGCAGAGATTGCAGGAGCCAGAGGTCAGGAAGGACCAAAGAAAATGCTCCTCTCAACACGACAGGGTAACTGCACTCATGGACTTAGAGCAGCTTTGGTTGCCTTTACAAGACCTACATGAGAACAAGCCAATCAAAATTCTATTCTGGAGTAGAAGGGAGTTCATGAGCCTTTATCTCTAACTGAGGAGCTATGGACAGTTGATGGCTTCCAGGGGAAAGAGGGTCTGTTTTCTTTAAAGCTATGGTTCCTAATAGGTTGGCCTATACTCCAATGGATGGCTCCACAATCTGAAGTATATGGACAGTACAAATTGGAATCAATAGGCTATGACATTAGAAAGAGAGAGAGAGAGAGAGGGAGGGAGAGAGAGAGAGAACACAAAGAGGGTGTAGGTAGGGAGGTAGGTGAATCTTGGAGGAGTTGGGCTGAATACAATCAAAATACAAAATACATCACATGAAATTCTCAGAGAATTAAATTTTTTTAAATTGAAGGAGAGAAAATGTTTACAAAAGAGCTGTGTGTAGTTCCTTGTTCATAAAAGCTCTTTTGGAGTTCATCATTCACGAAGAGTCTTTAGTGCAGACAGAGTGCCAACCATAGAAGCCGAGCAGGCTGCAGGCCTCCCTCCCATAGGGAGCTACAATGGCATCGCTGTCACACTGTCAGCCGCTGGACACTCCAGTATCCTTGTCCACCACACAGAGGGAAAGAGTGGGAGAAGGCAAAATCCATTAGGGGAGGCAATACAGGAGACAGAGAGGAATGTAACTTTTTATAGAGGGCCTAGGGCAGAGTAGAAAACCCTCTCACACACTACCAGTGGGCTAACCTAGGGACACAAGGACAATTTGGCAATGGAGACATCTGGGCCCAGGAAAGACTCACATCCAAGTCAGACAGAAGTAGCCACGTTGGTTTGGGCCTTCCTTCTTTTCAGTACTTGGTACTAGCTCCCTTGACCTCCCTCCAGTTAGCTGTCTAGAGTTCATGAATCCTAAATGCCAAACAGCCATTCAAGTTCTTAAGACATTCTGGGCCAAAGCCACTGTCCTCACCTGTTCCTGCACAGATCTGTGGCCACACACCTGGACCACGTCTATCCTGCTCACTGCTCTCATCTCCAATCCCCTGTTGCACCACAGACACACGTCATCCCTTCTTCCTCCTCTGACATGTGTTCTCTGGGGGGGGGGGGGTATGGAAAGCATCTCCTAACAAGGCTAGATGAAGGATTGGGAAAGGAACCATGCATGGGTCTCTGGTCTGAAGTCGGAGTCTCCCCCAGGGATAAACAGGGTGTGGAGGTTACAGGCACATGGAAGATAGACTACATGGATATCATATATCCCTGTGCAATGTCTGGTCAGGGTCCAGCATCACCATCACCTGGAAGCTTGTTAAACATGCAGCGTCCCAACCCAGGACCAGTGATGGACTGAGAATGTGTATTTGAACAGTATCCTATGAGTAATGTAGACTTAACTTATGGAGACTATCTAGCATTTGTACCAACCAACTAACTTATCTAATATCAGAACCACTTTCCACAAGTATTCTGACTGTCTTGTTATAGATGTGTTAGACCTCTACCACTGCAATAAAATAACAAGAGAATCAACTTCAGAGGGAGAAGGGGGGGTGGGATTTGGTGCTTATGGTTATAGAGGTTGTAGTTTGTGGACACTTAGAACAGCTGCTTTGAAGCTGAGCCAACAGGGCATGCCATGGCTGACAGAGCACACAGAAGAGGAAGTGTGCTCACCTCATGGCCGTCAGAAAGAAGAAAGGGTCAACATCCTAATACCCACTTCAGGGCCACGCCCCCAGTGACCTCACTTCCTTTCACTTGAGCCCAATCTTCTAATAGTTCAATCACCCATCCCCCCATATTACCACAAGCTAGGGATCAAACTTTTCATAAATAAGTCTGGGGGAGATTTAACATTCTAATCTCAGCAACAAAGAAAAAAGGTTTTAAACCTGTTACTCATCTAAGTTTCTTTGTTCTGGAGACAGGGTTTCCTAGGGTGGCCTTGAACTTGTGTGAAATGCCAAAAATTACCTTGAGCTTCCTGATCCTCCTGTCTACCTTCCCAGTGCTGAGATTACAGATGTAAGCTACTGTAGTGGTTTGAAGGAAAATGGCCCCCAAAGGGAGTGGCGCTATTAGGAGGTGTGGCCTTGTTGGAGGAAGTGTGTCACTGTAGAGGTGGACTTTGAGCTCTCTTTTTCTTAAGCTTCCCTCAGTGTGACAGTCAGTCAACTTCCTGTTGCCTGCAACAGGACTCTTCAGCTCCAGCACCACATCTGCCTGCACACCTACCATGTTCCCCATTAGGACAACTGACAACTTCTGGAACTGTAAGCAAGCCACCCAAATTAAATGTTCTACTTTCTAAGAGTTGCCATGGAAATGGTGTCTCTTCACAGAAAAAGTAAATCCTAACTAAGATAGCTACCTTACTCATCATGGAGAAACTACAAAACTCCCATGTGGCAAAGCATAGTACTGAGTCCCATCTGGCCAACTTCAAAGTCCAAGGAGGAGTAAATAAGAGGAAAGCTCAACAACAAGCCATACTGGGTGTGGTGGTTTGAATAAGAATGGCCACCATCAGCTAATATATTTGAATGTTCAGTTATCCGTGAGTGGCACTATTTGAATAGGATTAGGAGAAGTAGCCTTGTTAGAGGAAGTGTGTCTCTGGAGTGGGCTTTGGGCTTTGAGGTTTCAAAAGCCCACTCCAGGCCCAATGTCTCTATCTATCTATCTATCTATCTATCTATCTATCTATTTATCTATCATCTATCTCTGTTTGTGGATCAGGATGCATCTCTCAGTTACTTTTCTAGTACCACACCTACCTGACACCATGTTCCCTGACATGGACTAAGCCTCTAAAACCGTAAGCAACCCAGTAAGCAGCATCCCTCCTGCCTCAGCTCCTGCCTCCATGTTCCTGCCATTTGAGTTCCTGTCCTGACTTCCTTCAAGGATAGACTATGATATAGAAGTGTAAGCCAAATAAGCCCTTTCCTCTCCTAGCTGCTTTTGGTTATGATGTTTCATCACAGTAATAGAAACTCTAACTAAGACATTGGGTAATGTGGAGAGGAAGCAATAGGCTGCTATCCCAACGGGTAGCAGCAGGTTCCAAACCTAGTGTGCTCGGAGCTAGGAGAGGGGGTCCATTACTATAGGCCACAGAGCTTGCATGAAGATCTGTACCCAGTCATCAAAGGTCCCCAGCAGTGAGTAGGACCCAGTGACAGAACTGTCCCCTGAGAAGAAAAGACTACTGGCCTGGGAAAATGCTGATGGGAGTTGCTGCCTTATTGGGTGATAAAGGGCCAGAACTGTCATGGGCAGCTGGTGGCCTTTTCCTACCTAGTGGGAAACTGTCCAAGCATCTGTACTTCCAGGCCAAGGTCTACCCCAGCAGACTCCACAGAATCATGATTTCTGAGTTTACTTTAGAGGTGCCCATGGCCTTGGTTTCAGAGAGCGGCCCTCCACTTACACCTGTCAAGAAAAGGTGATCAAACCAGGCTGGAGAGATCGCACAGTCAAGCAAGTGCTTAATGGACCTGAGTACACAGGCATGATAGTGCATACTTGTAATCCTGGCACTCAAGGAAGTGGAGATAGATCCCAGGGGCTTGCTGGCCAGCCAGCACAGCCTACTTGACAAGTTAAAGACCAGTGAGGGACTTCATCTCAAGAAAAAGGTGACAGCATCTGAGGAATGACACTGGAGGCTGTCTTCTGACTCTGGAACACACAGGTGCATGCGTGTATGCACCTCTGTGTGTGTGTGTGTGTGTGTGTGTGTGTGTGTGTGTGTATGTATGTATGTATGTGGTGTGTGTGTATGAACGCACATACATGATTGAACAAAAACTATGTCTTCACTTCAAATATGCATCTAGAAAGTGACAGAGGGATGTTGGGACACCATGGCAGCCATATGGCAAAGCTTTTCAGACTGCTCTTCTATTTTTCTGCTCTGTAGGCTCTGGGTTCCCCTGGAGATTCCCATAATCAAGCAGAGACCAGGGCCTGCACACTTTGCAAGACTTCCTCGGAGTACCAGACAGCAGGCCTAGGGCAGAGCCATTGACTCTCTGAGCTCTGTTTTCCAAAGTACAGATTGCAACAGCCCAGAGCTGGGTGTTCTTGTCCAATCTGTCCTTTCCATGGTTAGCAAACCCCTCTCCTTACATGAGTGTTTTCCACTCTGTTGCTCTGTTGCTCTGTTGCTCAAGGGCTTCTGGGGCTGCTGGGAACAAGTCCAAACTGGATTTGCATTCAAGCCTCTTTGTCAACTGGCCTCCTTCACAGGCAAAAGCTCGGTGGAAGCTGCCCCATCACCCAGAGCAGGTTTCAGGCAGGTCCAGTTCCCTGGGGCCCCTGGGCTTTTCTAATGAAGTTGCTCCTACTGAGACTACATCCATAGACCATCCAAATCTATATGATGCTGGAACCACACCAAGGTCAAAACCATACAGCAGCAGACCCATGAAGTGCAGCTCTCTCTGCCCAGCTATGGGTGTTTGTTAACATGGACACCGAGGAGAATGGTGTGCATCCTGAGGGGGACGTGTAGGCTTATGCACATATGTGTTAATTATATGCCTTAGTGTTACTAATACACACAATCTGGAAAGTCCTGTAGCCATTGACTATTACATAAGCTCTCACTGACTTTTGACAGATTCCATCTGTGGCCAGCCTACAGTGTCAATTAATGAACAAGTGTAGCTTCAATATGG
This sequence comes from Phodopus roborovskii, assembly GCF_943737965.1. NCBI lineage: Eukaryota > Metazoa > Chordata > Mammalia > Rodentia > Cricetidae > Phodopus > Phodopus roborovskii. The sequence continues at coordinate 17,545,626 of NW_026126482.1, read as the reverse complement.
CAATCGACTGACATTTTCATTCTTCTTGTTTCAGTGGTAGCGAGAGAACCCAGGGACTCACACTTGCTAAGCATGGGCGCTAGCAGTGAACCATACCCCAGCCCTGACAGTGACATTTGTGTAAGCTGGGAGAAAACAAACCAAAGTCCCATGCCAGTACCTCACTCATCTGTTAACGACAATCCCAACTTCCTGGCTGAATCAGAGGCCAGCTCTCAAACACTAGATCATTTCCTCTCTCTCTCTCTCTCTCTCTCTCTCTCTCTCTCTCTCTCTCTCTCTGTGTGTGTGTGTGTGTGTGTGTGTGTGTGTGTGTGTGTGTGTGTGTGTGTCATGTGCTACAGCAGATTCATGGAGATAAGAGGACAAGCTTGGGTGCTGGTCCTGATCTTGAGAGTCATTCTCCACCTCTCACCTTGAGCCAGGCTATTTTGTTCTACAGCTGTGTACGAACCAAGCACGGTAGTCCACAAGACTCCAGAAACCTCCCACCTCCACCTCCCATTTCAAGCAGGAAGTCTGGGATTTGCAGTGGCTCCTCACCTTGTCTGGTTTTATGAGGGTTCTGGAGATTTAAACTCACCTGACCATGACTGTGCAACTTTTAGTCACTGGGCCATCTCCATGCCCTCATTATGGAGGTTTTGTACCTGTGTGTGTGTGTGTGTGTGTGTGTGTGTGTGTGTGTGTGTGTGTGTGTGTGTGTATAAAACATATATATGTTCACTCAGTCCCTCCTCCCCTTTCCTACTCTCTCACTGGTCCCCTTCCTACCTACAAATAGCCTTTCTTCTGCTTTCATGTCATATGTGTGTGTGTATGTAATGTATAATTTTAGATTCCTATGCTAGGAAAAAAGGTATTTTTTAAATTTCTTCCCTTGAGTAGCCTCCTCTATTAGTTCCCTTGCTCTTTCCTTCAGTTCTTTTCTTCTTTCTTCCAGAAGAAAGAAGAGAGAGAGAGAGTTCACATTATATATTTGTCTGTCTTATTTGGCTTCTTTTGCTTAGCATGATGATCTCCAGATCCATCCATTTTTCCAGTAAGTGACCTTCTCCTCTCTGTCATTTCCAGTAAATTTCTTTCTTCTCTGTGACCGAATAAAGTTTTCTTGTGCCACATTGTCTTTATTCACTCATCTGTTGATGGACATCTAATCCTGGCTATTGTGAACAGAGCAGCAGTAAACATGGATATGCAAGGGTCTCTGTGGTGAGCTGACTTAGAGTCCCTAAGACATACACCCAGGAGTGGTGTCCAAGGTCAGAGAGAAGTTGTACTTTTAGATTTTCGCGGAGCCTCTGCGCTGATTTCCATAGTAGTTACACCACTCAGCACTCCCATGAGCACTGTATAAATGTTCCTCTCACCCATCCTCAGCAGCTCTTGCTGTCATTTATTCCCTCAGTGATGGTGAGACTGTTCCCTCTAACTGGGCGAGATCAGATTTTAATGCAGATATCTTTTCATTGGTAGCTCCTGATGGCTGAGACTATTGAACTGCTTGTCACAGATTCATTCCTTGGCTGTTTGTCTTCCTTCTTTGGAGAATGACCTGTGAAATTTGTTTGCCCATTTGTTGATCTGATGATGGTGATTTGGGCATTTAATTTTTAGAGTCCTTTACAGATTCTAGCTATTGTTCTGGTGGACAAAGGTTTCCTCCTGTTCCTCAATCTCTGTGGATTGTCCCCTGCTCTGACTAGAGTAAGCATTCAGCAAGCTTTGACTCTAAAGGGGCAGAGAGAAAATCATTACCTTTGTCAGCCATGCAACAGTTGAGTCACAAGTACTCAGCTTTGCCACCATAGTGAGAAATTGGCCACAAACATCAGTTAAACAAAAGACTGTCCATAGCTATGCCCTAATAAAACTTTTACGAAAACAAGCAGGAGCCCAGAGTTGGCTCCCTGGCTGAAGCTTGCCAATCCCTTGCCAGAACACTCAACAGAACAATAAATCAAGCCTTGTTACATAGTGTTTGTTTACAGATCAGCCACTATGGCTATTCAAAACCATCAACAATGGGAAATAACTAGATGGGGAGTGAGGGGCAGAGATGGATACCTGGGAATTACCTAAGAGTATCAAACACCACAATGGACTCTGTGTGTTTACGTGTGTGTGTGTGTGTGTGTGTGTGTGTGTGTGTGTGTGTGTGTATGCACGTGTTCATGTGTGCTTGTGTGTGTGTATAAAGGTGTGTATCAGGCCTAAGGGCAACACTGTATATTTTATCAGAGTCCCTTGCTGAACTCCAGGAGCTCTCCATTTTAGTAGTCTGGCTAGAGAGCTCCAGGGATTCTCAAGCAGCCTCAGCCCTGAAGACCAAGCCTTTAATATCCGGGCCTTTGGGGACCATTTATCCAAATCAAAGTGAATGATAAGATCATAGAAGGTTTTAAGAATCTAATCTATAATAATAGGTATGCTTAGTAGTCAGATCATAACATTTCTGAAAAGGCACCAGTTGATTCTCTTAAGCAAAAGTGAGTTAGCTCCAGCCCTCCATGGATTGATAAGAATTTGTGCTGGCAGAAAGTAGCTCACCCTCCAGAAGCCTGGAAGAAGGGGAGCCATCCCACAGCCCAAATTCTCCCAACCCCCATCCCCAACCTCCCCAACCCCCCAACCCCCACACTCCCCTGCCTCCACCCCACCCCCACGGTGTCACTCTTTCTCACTGTCCTTGACTCTGCCCTATCTGGTCCCCACTGGACCAAAGCTAACTCCCCTCCTCCAAAGAGAAAGGGACAAGCTCTTTGGGGTTTGGTGGCTTTGCACTGGAGCTTTCCTTACCCTGGTGCTTATACTCCCTCCAAGGCCAGGTGGAACACTTAGCCTCCAAGTAGCTTCTCTCACCTATCAAAGACACACAAATCTCCCCTTTGCTGAATTCCCAGCAGTCTGTTGAGAGAAGGCATTAGATCCCCTATTTGATATCAGTTACAGTCTCTTGTTCCTCAATTTACAAAGCCTCGGGGAACAGAAACTATGTCCTTCATTGTCTCAGTCTCAGCCAAAGATAGACAGGCGCCAGGGACTTACTAAATGACTGTCACTTACACACAGAGAAGAGCAGGTGGTCATAAGGTAGGGATTTGTTTTGGGCCCAGTTCAGGGAATGTAGAAATGAAACTGAAAGAAAGTCATCATTTGTACTCCTGAATTTCAAGACAAGCCTACACAATGAGAGGTCTCGGTGAATGTGATTCCTCCATGTACCCTGACAACTCCCAGGGGGTCTGTTCCCAAGATGGCAGCAGTGGCAAGCAACAGCAACCTCAGCCAATGTCCCTGGAGAGAGCAACACACATACAGAATCATGCAGGAGAGTCCAAGAGAGATCTGCAATTGGTCTCATCACTTCTGGCCACCTCCCATCAGCCAGATCTCAGTCTCATGGCTCTCCACACCCAATTTAGATGATTGGGACAAACAATCATTATCCTCAGATGGAAATACAAGTCACCCAAAGGCAATTGTCCCAAGCTCAAAAGAAATGGAGTAACAAGAATAGGCCAATATGGCCTGTTAGTGAACCTTGCTGTGTAGAACTAGGCTTGGGAATTCAGAAGGAGTGGTTAACCCCAACACAGTTGGACACTATTTATGGAAACAAATTTAGACCATGGAAGAATCATACTTTGTTGAGAAGGACCAGTCAATGGACTTGAACACTCAAATTCCTTTTGGTAAAAGAGCCAATGTTCCATGAGTTTGGGAAACCCATCTATTGCTAAGGGTCTTAAATCATCTCACATTGACACTGACTTCTCCTATCCAGTGGTTCTCAACCTCTCTGAACCCAAAGAAAACATCCTCAGTGAGACAGACATGAATTTGGAGTTCTGGTACTCCGAATTCTTTAGGGGACTTTAGGAAACCTGTGTGTATAACTGACCCAGAGAAACTGAATGTTACCATCTTCCTCTCATGAAAATGCCCTGGCATCCTCTCAGCTCCAGTAGCCCCCAAAGGAAGCAGTACCCAGCTTGTATTTTCTAGATGAAGACAGAAACTTGACTTACTGGCTGTAAACAGTTATCATTTGGAACTGGCAAGTCGTAGGCCAGTCTCAAAACAAACAAATGAAAGAAAACAAAACCAAAAAAAAAAAAAAAAAAAAATCCCAGCATGGATAGCAGCAGAGGAACGACATCGAAGTTGTGCTCTGGCTGCCAAGTGCATCTACACATACACTTTTACCACAAAGACATACCAGGCTTGATGTGCTCTGAAAAAAAATTGTTTTGTTTATGAGCCATGAAATGAGAATAAAAAAAAAATAGCTAAAGTGGGGTGGACACAACAAGACAAACTCTCTCCAAAATGCCAAGCTAGAAGACAGAAGAATCAGAGCAAAGCCCAGACTAATAGATGAAGTAAACAGTGAGCAATAGTAACAATACTGATCTTAAACACCATGCATATGTGAAGATTAGTAGAGCCAACTGTCGGGCTAAAGAAAACCGAAAATAAAAACAAAAGCTCTCACATCCCTCAAACAAAATTTAGAAGATTGTTAAGAGTGTTGGCTTAGGTTGGGGCTGGAAAAGTAGCTCAGTAATTAAAAGCACTGTCTGTTCTTCCAAAAGACCGGGGTTCAAGGCCCAGCATCCATATGGCAGCTCACAGCTGTCTGTAAGTCCAACTCCAAGGGAATCTGAGACATACACATTCAGGCAAAACACATATACATTCAGGCTTAGGCGCCTGAATGTGTTCACACTGATTTCACAGGAGAAGACAAGAGAAACAGAACAAAGATGATCCATTTTATAAGGAAAAGATGCTAATTTTAAAGCAGCAAAATTTACCAAGAGAATGGAAAAGGATATTCACAGTTAAAGGCAACCGATCACCCAGGTCCTTTGGAAATAAAAAATTAGACATTCACCAACCTGCTAACAACACAAATAGCCTTAGATGAAATGACAGGAGTGGATAGGTGGTATCCCCCAAGACACTCAATCTGGGGGAACTAATTGTTAATTGTAATTCCCTTCAAAGAAGAAAAAGATCAGAGACTGGGTAAAGTGCTAACCTGAGCTCAGGGTCCAGAGTCTACATTCGAAAATAATAATAAAGTAGCTGGACTTGATGTCCCATGCCTTTAATCCAGCATTAAGGAGGCAGAGGCAGTACAATTTCTGTGAGTTCTAGGCCAGCCTCATCTAAAAAGGGAATTTCAGAACAGCCAGAGCTCCACAATGAGACCCTGTCTCAAAACAAAATAATTCAAAAAAAAAAAAAAAAACAAGCATGATGGTGAATGCCTGTAATCCCAGATAGAGGAGGTAGAAACAAGAAGCTACAGCCTGGAAAATTCCAGGCTAGTCTCAAAAAACAGTGTTTGAGGAAGAACACCCAACGTTGTCCTGGGCCTCCAAGTGCACCTGCACACACACAGAGAAACGAAAAAGAAAACAAGGACGAGGACATGGAGGAGGAAACCGTTTAAAAAGAGACTTCTGGGTCAGGATGCTGAGGATGGAGTATCAAGATTTCAAGGCCAGCTTTGACTACATAGGAAGTTCCAGGCCCACTTGGATGGCGTAGCAAGACCCTGAATAAAAGAAGAGTCTGGTGGTAAAGACAAAAGCATATCACTGTGGTGAGTGCCCTGAGGAGCCCGTGACCTGTTCCTTCCCAATCTAGCAACCTTGCCAGATCCCTGCCACACTGACTGTAGGTTTGGCTCTGTGTCTTGCCATGGTGAAAAATGTCAAGGACGAGGTTCACAGTTGATTCTCTTTATTCCTGAAGACCTGGGCCACAGGAGAGAGGTAAGCTTGTACCTAACCGAGTCCAGTCAATCAAAATGAATCTCAGAATGCCCACTGAAGACATATGTCCTCTTCCAGAAGCTAGCTTGAGAATGAAAACAGCATACCAACAGGAAATACCCCCCCCCAAGGAGGCCACAGGGAGAAGGAACCTGAGCCCCTGATCCAATGCCTCTGAAGACAAAATGTACCTCGAATGTCTCAGTGCTACAATCAGCCATTTGCCTTCATTGTTTATATTAGCTTAAGGCTGGGTGTGTTACTCACAACTCAGAGCATCTATACAAACAGTGGATAACTAGTAATTTATTATTTTTTTTAAACTTCATTTTACAACCCACCCACAGTTCTCCTTCCTACCCCTCCCCCCACCCCACCTCACCTCCCCCCAGCCCTCCCCCATCTACTCTTCTTGGTCCTACTGGCAGAGGCCCCTGAGATAGCCCAAGCTTCACAACTGTCTCCCACATATGGAGGGCCTAGTTTGGGCTCATGGAGTCTCCACAGCTGTCAGTCTAGAGTTCATACGTTTCCATGAGCTTGGTTCAGTTATCTCTGTAGATTTCTCCATCATGATCTTGACCTCCACTGTTCATGTATTCCCTCCTCTCTCTCTTTGACTGGATTCCCAGAGTTTGGCCTGGTTCTTGGTTGTGGATCCCTGTATCAGGTTCCATCAATTACTGGATGAAGGCTCTATGGTGATAGAGTAATTACCAATCTGATTATAGGGGAAGGCCAGATGACAGATAACTAGTAATTTTTTCTGTGGTTCCCCTTTGATGTTTGAGAACACCCCCCTCTCCCTCCAACTGTTTCCCTCACCCAAAAGAGAAATATGATTCTAAAGAAGGTTAAACCTATCCCTTCTTAAGTCAAGAAGAAGGGTATAGGCCCAGCAGCTGAGTGGGAGCCTTCCCCTGGATTATCCGGATTAATAGAGGAGACATGGTCTCCTTCTAGCAGTGAACTGAGATGCCAAAGTCACATGCATCACTACTTCCCACTTGACAAACAAAGTCATCAAAGAATGGAACCCACTTTAAGAAACAGAAAGTCCTGGAATATTCCAGACCCTGGTTTCAACCCTTTTACTTGGCATGTGTGCCCTGAGACATCCTCATCCTCGCCTGTGTTCCTGGGTGAGGTGTATCATTTTCTCTTTTCTGACCAGGAGTCCTGGTCCTGACTTCTAACTAAGGCTTCCACAGAAGCATCCTGAGAGCAAAGGGAATGGATGGAAGTTTCTCCAGGGTTCTCCTCGGCTCTCTTCTGTGCTTGAGGGTCTACAGAAGGAAGGCCTCCTACAGTCTGAGTATTTGAGCCCAATACTCATATATTGAATTCCTACCCTTTCCTCCGAGTAATAAGTACCAGGAAGAGAGACTCCTAGGGGTAATGGGAACTGAGAATGAGGAAAGATTAGTACTTAAAAAAAAAAAAAAAAAAAAAAAAAAAAAGAGTTCTCACCTTCCACCATGTAAGGTCATGAAGAATAGCACATACAGGCTACAAGGGAGGTCTTACCAGACCCCAAATCAGCCAGCACTTTGATCTTGGTGTCGTAGCTTCCAGAACTGTGAGACACATTTCTGTTCTCTGTAAGTCACCAGCCTGTGGCCGTTCATTACAATAGTCTAATGGAGCAAGATGAGACCTGTGGTGCCCAACAGGAATGCCCAGCAGCACTCAGCATGTTCTGGATAACATCTCCTGCATCCCCGCATGCTTCTCTTCTTCATTATTAGGTTCCATTTTTGTCAGATATAAAGATTGAGTCATGAAGTTAATAGTGGGCCAGCAAGGCGGCTCAGTAAGTAAAGGAGATTGCAGCCCAAGCCTGATGACCTAGATCCAATCCCCAGAACCCATATGGTAGCAGAAGGAGAGAACTGACTGCAAAGTTGTCCTCTGGCACCCAGACACACTGCAATGTATGCACTTCCCCACCCCGGCCCCCACAGTACATAAGAAAATAAAATACAGTTAACAGTTACTAGGTATGTGGCTAGCTTCCCACTTATTGAATGCCAGTGTGGTGCCAGGTCATATATTGTTCCCAAACCTCTTAACCTACAGCTCCCAGATCATTCTAGGCAGTGAGTGGAAATAAAAGCAGATTTACAACCAGTCCCTCAAATGCTATTCAGCGTTTTTGCTCCCGCTTTCCAATGGTCTGTCTTTCCAGAGAGTTCTCAAAATCCGTAGCTATGAATCCTAAGGCCAGAACTGCAACTGTTTGTTCCTAGGCTCACAATATAAGAAGGCTCACAATTCTCCTCGTCCTCTGTCTGTCTAAGAGTCCTTGAAAGAGAGAGGCCCCCCCAAATTGGAAAATACCTAAGCGCTTATCAATGACAAGATAGCGTATTTCCTTGGAAATGTTATGCCACACTGAATGAAGGAACACCACCTCCCTACAAGAGTAGGGATAAAAACCTTGAGCTAGAAACTGTGAAAGAAGTAAGAGGAAGTATGGGATTCGGAGATGGTGGCACACATTTGTAATCCCATCCCACACAAGGCCTCAGCCTCAGCAAGAGGATCCTGAGTTCAAGACCAGCTTGGGTTATGTAGAGAGACCTTGTCACAAAGTAAAACAACACAGGAGATCCTGGGAGTGAAAAGAGAAAACAAGAATGAGTTCATATATATATGTGTGTGTGTGTGTGTGATTATATATATAGTATATGTGTGTGAATATATATATGTACATATATATATACATATATATATATATATATATATATATATATATATATATATGTCAAAATGAGATTAAAATACAGAGGCCTTTGCTGTCAAGGTAGAGGTGACCTTAGGGAGGGATGGCAGGAGGGTGGCAAGATGGCTACCTCAAGGAACTTTGCTATATTTTCTTTCTAAATTTACTTTTTGGGGGTGGGCTTCCTATGTCATGGCATGCACATGGAGGCCGGAAGACAACTTGGGGAAGTCAGGTCTTTCTCTTCCACCATGTGCCTTCTGAGAATCAAGCACCTTCACCCACGGGGCCATCTTGCCAGCCCTATTCGTGGAGTGTCAATCCTGGTCCTGGGCTAGGTACAGTGTTTATTGAGCTATGCACTTATGGCTTGTGTGCTGTCATCTTCCTTCCTTATGCCTCAATACAGAAGACGTAAAAGGAGGAGCGAGGGCATGCTATCTTGTGCCTACCTAGGTCGCAGACTTTGGCTCTTGGTGCCCTCATTTCCGTCTAAGACCACAAAAGTGCTAAACCTACAGAGCTTTGCAATGGGACCAAAGCAAAAGTATCCGTACTAGCTGTTACCCCAGATGTCCTGCATCTTTCCAACCTTGTGGTTCCTGCCTCCCGGAGGCCTCCTGTTCATTCTCTGTATATTGATCTCCTACTCTCCCGTAGCATCTAGTGCAGAGAAGCCCCTGTGCCCTAGAGGTCCAGCTCTTTCGACAGAAAAAGAGGGGATTTGAAAGCTGCCATAACTTCATTCTCCCTGCCAAGTCTCTGAGAACGCTTTCCCTGGAGAGTTTATTGCGTTTCCAGTAATAAAGCACTCTATTTTCACCCTCAGTTCTCCTGCCCAGGGTGTGTTAGTGCTCTGGCAGGGAGCTGGCTCAATTAGAGACATATGTTAGCATGGTTAAGAGCCTGGCTTCAGATCAATCACTTTTGAACCCCATCCTGCCACTTACTGCGCGGGTAACCTTTAGCAGCTTAAATTTTCTATGCCTTAGTTTCCCCATCTCATCACGGAGATCATAAGTAAGCTAGGAAGCACTTATACACATTGTTAGGATAGTGTGAGTGCGTGTAGAAGAGCAGCTTGAAAAGCTCTGGTCGTATATGAAAGACCGAGGATTTAACTCATAGGGTTAGCAGCTGCCGTAAGGAAATAGCAAAAAAGCTGGACATGGTGGTGCATGCCTATAGTCCCAGCACTCAGGCAGCAGGGGCAAGTGTGTTGCAAGCTAGAAGCCAGTGTGGTATCAGAGAAAGACCTTGTCTCAAAGGCAAACTACAGGGTCAAAAGTCGCTTACAAACAAAACCAACATGGTTATCATGATCCTGAAACAAGACATATAGTTTCAAGAAGTTTAAGGGGGAAAAAAAAACCTGACATTTGACAGGGGAAATGTGTGTTAAAGTTTATGGGAGTCAGGCATGCTAACCCACTAACACACACCTATGATGTGGAACAGCTCCAGTTTGAGGCCAGCTGGGGCTACCTAGTAAAGCCTTGACTCTAAAGGAATAACTAAATAAATGTATGGTACTTATCCAAAAGGAAGCAGTAAAAATGGGAGAGCTGTTTCAGAGGAGAATCCAAAGTCCAAAAGTGTGTGGTCAGTCAAAGCAGGTGTGTTAAGTTTCCTCAGTTAGAAATCGCACCGGGTAATGATCCAGAGTGTCGTAAAAGGGTGCTCACCAGAGTTCTCTTTTCCACCATGCAGAAACCATCTGTATTCTAATGACCAAAAGTCTAAATGTGAACATGTTACTTCACGGCATCCAAAATGCAATCAACAACATGAAAAGCATACAATGTAAAGGATTAGCCTTCCAGTGAGCTTGCTAGACAAGGCCCCAGATGGCATCAAAAGTATAGACCGTGTTTCCTAGTAGGTATTAGGGTCTGAACTTCTTCGTCCGTGGTGCACTTTAAGAAGTGATGAGGTCATGTGAGCAGAGAGAAACCCTTTTTCTAGGCTCTTTCTGCCCTCCATCTCCTGCCCTGGGATGGGGGTAGGACAGCTCTGTGCAGCAACCAGGCACCCTCACCAGAGGCCAGACTTTGGTCTTTCCAGCCTCCAGAGAAACAAGTCTCTGATGTTATATAGCACCCAGTTTTGGGCTAGGGAAATGGCTCAGTCAGTAAGGTGCTTGCCAAGAACCCATCTGAATGGGTTCAAGTCCAGAACCCACATTTAGAATCCCCATGCTAAGCAGTCAGAGACAAACCTAGCCTAATCATTGAGCTCCAAGACACACACCCAGCCTCAAAATACAAGGAGGGTGGTGGCTAAGGAATGACTCTCATGGTTGGGTTTACCTCTGTCCTACACACACACACACACACACACACTCACACTCACACTAAAGAACCAAGTGAACAAACCTCCCAATCCCATATATTCAGGTTTGTCTACTCCAAAGGCCTAAGAAAATAATAGGATTTTTTGTAATTAAAAAAAAAATAAAGGAATTTTTTAAAGCAGTATAAAAAGCCATGAGCATAATTATGGTATTTTCACACTTTGTTCTAATTGACCCTCTCCCCTACTAGAAGGGATATATATATATATATATATATATATATATATATATATATATATATATACACATATACACACACACACACACACACACACACACACACACACACCTTATAGCAACGTGTCACAAACATCTTCAGAGTCCCTATCTTAGTTCTAAGGCAATTTGCAAGCCATTGTTTTACGGTCTCCTAATGCTGCCTAACTTACTTTTGCAATGCAAACAGAATATTCTGTATTCTAGCATGACTGTCAAGTGCAAAGTACAAAACAACATTGCCCCAAAAAGGAGCTGCATCGACTGCTGGGGAAAGAAGGGTTATCAAGAGATGTCAGTCAAAGTTCTACAAAAATGGAACTTTTCAAAACTGCGAACCCCTCTGTATTACAGCCAGCTATCTGTTTAAAGACATTTAATCCATCAGAGGTATGATTGGGTTGAGCCAATCAGGAAGGGCCTGAATTTCTACAATACTCCTCACTCTTTAATTTAGAGTCTAGTAATCTGATATTTTTTTAAATCCAGGAGATGATATTCTGAAGTTTGTTTGTTGTTTTGTTCTGTTTGTTTGTTTCTCAGTATGCATGAAAAAAAATAGTTTGATAAACACCTTAGTAGAAAAATAAGAAGAAGCAGTTCAATAGGAGCAATCAAGTTTGGGTAGAGGACTTACAAAGGAGTGTTTTAGCTGCTTTTTAACTTGTGAATCTATTGTCAGCCCTTTAGAAGCATCTATTTACAGGAAATCAATGTAGTGATTTGAGATTGTTCTTGTGTCTTCATTAAGATTAGTCACAGAACATCTTTTCAGCACAGTAGTCCCTGCAACGCCTAGAAAACACTTTCAAGTTAGAAAAGGCTAATCCAGGCGAAGCATGCACTAGGAGGCCCCACCCAATGCTCGTGCATGGTGGGAATGGGCAGTACTGAGCACTGGGAAGAACACCAGCCCTATCCCACCCCGTCTCATCCTGCTGACCTGTCTCCTGTGACAGGACATCCTGAGAAAGCAGGGTCTAAAACATAACTCAGAGAATGGGTATGCACTACAGCAACTCCATGCCCGTATATCATACAATTCTGATGTTTAAATGGAGGATGGTGGACTTCAGCACCCAATCATCAAACTCCTGAACTTGCATGTCTATCTAGACCTTGCATACCAAGCAGGAGTCAGTCCATTCATATATATATTCTTATTTTACATACCAGTCCCAGTTCCCTCTCCCTCCTTCTCTCCCTCCCATGCCCCCCACCCCCTCCTGTCCCATCCCCCCACACACACTCCACAAGGAGGGTGATGCCTTCCAGGAGGGATCATCAAAATCTGTCAAGTCATTTGGAGTAGGGACTAGGCCCTCCCTCCTGTCTCTAGGCTAAAGGAGTATCCCTCCATGGGGAATGTGCTCCCAAAGTCCTTTCATGCACCAGGGATACATCCTGGTTCCACTGTCAGAGGTCCCTTAGACTGTCGAGACCTTCTAACTGAGACCCGTGTTCAGGGGGTCTGAGTCAGTCCAAGGCTGGATTCCCAACTATCAGTCTATGGGGGTCCATGAGCTCCCCCTTGTTCAGGTAGATTCAGTCTATTCTATCTAGTGCTAGAGATCAAAGCCAAAGCCAGGAGCTGGCAAACCATGGCCTATTGAGCAAATACATTCTTCCCTCTTTACAAATAAAGCTTTATTGAAACTCAGACGTATTCAGTCATTTGTATAGTGTCTGAGGTTGCTTTCACATTCGAGGGCAGAGCTGACGGGTTGGCACAGAGACCACATAGCTCACTGGGCCTTGAATATTTCCTTTATAGAAAAACTTCACTGATCCTGGGCTTATATCTTTGCTCACACTGACCAATACATAATTTCTACTCACAAGAAAATATATTTATATTTGGATCCAGAGGGCAACTGTAACGGCACAGTCAGAAGACAACACAGTTTTTAAATTAGCAAATTAACTCAATCTTTATTTAGCCACCAGAAAAGAAATATGGATGGCAAGTGAGGGTGTGAAATGATGCTCGCTCATGGATCATCAGGAAAAATTAAAGCTAGAATGAAATAGCACTGTGCACCTATTGCCTAAGACAGAGATGACCAGATATTGACCAGGACACAGTGCAGGTTACAATGACAGTAACAGCAATGACCTGGGGGGGGGGGTGGTATTGCCACCACTTTGAAAAGCAGTTTGGCTGTTTCTTTAAAAAGCTAAATATCCACCTATTAAATATTAAAAGTTAAACATTCACTACTTGGCCATCATTAGCACTGTATCCTCAGATCAGTGAAAGCATCTGTCTTTACAAAGACACAAGTGTTCATAGCAGCTTTCTTTTTTAATGTCAAAAAACTGGGAATTGCCAGACATGGTGGCTCATACCCGTAAAGCCAGTACTCAGGAAGCTGAGACAGGAGGACTGCCATCAGTTTGAGGCCAGTCTGGGCCACAAAGTAAATCCCAGGCCAGCCAGAGAGTGAGACCCTATTTCAAACCTAAGACAATCTGTGAATAGCCCAAGCGTTTCTCAGAAAATGGACAATAATATCAGTCATGGGGAATATCCATACCACAGAACAGCACTCAGGGATAAAAATGAATAAAGTGTGGGTAGATGCAGTGTGGATGATGTACCTGGAGAAAGAGGACAAACAGGAAACATAGTATGGGGCTGGGTCACAGCTCCATTTGTAAGACTTGTGTTTAGTAAGCACACCCTGGATTCCAATCCTCTTCCCTCCACTCCCCTCTCCTCCCCTCCCTCCCCCTCTCCTCCATCCCCCTCCCCTCTCCTCCCTTCTCCTCCCCTCTTCTCCCCTCTCTTCCTCTCCTCTCCATCTCCTCATCTTTTTCTCAGTGCTGAGGCATGCTTTTCTTCAGGCTTGCTATTCAAGGGCTCTACCACATCCCTAAACCAAACATATTCAAAAGTACCCTGAAGAGGCAAAACTGGAGTCAAAAACAGAAGCCCTGAAACAGAAACGTAGGCTCCAGTGAAGGAGACCTCAGGGGCAGTCTCCCAGCCTTGGCTGTGGTCATGGTGGTTACACAACTAGAAACGTTTGTCAAAGCATCCAGCCATTCTCTTCAAAAGCACAGATTCTTCTGTGTGTAAATTATAACAAGATCTATAGGTTTAAAAAAGCTCAACAGGAACCATCCAGGAAGGATCCATGGCAACCAGGTAAGGGATAATGTAAACACCAAAATAAGTAACAGGAGTGACAGATTAAAACCCACTGAATGAAAAGGACTCCCTAAGTCTATACTGACACAAATAAATAATAAACAAATGAGAGAAGAAAAGGTTCATGCTCAGTGAACAATGACCACAAATGTGATTAATAAAATCAGAAAATAAGCACTCGATTTTCACTACACACAAAATGCAAAGGCTAATGTATAAAAGTTTGTAGAGAAACTTCAAACAGTAGAGCCGCAGCATATGACTCCTCGTGGTACCTACTAATTATAAAAACACGGTGATTTTGGTGGTTGAGGACTTCAGGGCTACATACAAGCAAACCGCTATTGAAAACCCAAGCTTTGCAAAGGGGAAGTTTGATAGACAAATCCAAGAAAATAATTAAAATTAATCACCAACAATGAGACAAATTCATATCATAAATGTCCAACACAGGAATGAAAGAAGTGAGTTTTTAGTAGAATACATGTTCACCTTGCACAAGGCACTAGGTGTGATTCTGAGTACCAGCGTGAATTACATCATATTTATTAATGCATACATGTATACATGTATATATCTTTTCTTTCCTACCTTCTATTTATGACAGAAGCAAGAATGACTGGAAAGTACATATGGTGTGTGGCAGCTGTTAGAATGTGACAAGCAAATGTGACTCCCCACAATAACATCCGCGTCTCACCTGTATAATTAGAATCGTGCTCTGCTCCCTTCCCACGCTAACATTCTAATTTAGCTTATTTGTTATCAGCAGTGGGAGGAATGGCAAAACACGTGTGTGAAGGTCAGAGGTCACAATTCTGTCCTGCCACTGTGGCTTCTGAGCCTTTTCCCCCACTGGGCCATCTCACCAGCCCTGGCTCCGTCATTTTAACAGCTTTGTCAAACTTGAGACAGCACGTGAATGGAGGCTCAGTGTGCCCCACCAACAGAAGCTGTCCCTATATCTAAACCACAAGTCATACCTCCCCTCCCCGGCTAGAGTCTGGCCTTGCCTTGATACCAAACAGCTGTTGCCTGGCCCAACAGTGCAGTCAGGAAGCGGAAGGTGTTCGGCCTATTATCAAAGCATTGCAACGAGACTCTCCTGTGGTCTGGGTGCCACTCTGGCCTCTGGAGCATCTGCCTGCGGGCATCAGGTGAGGAGGTATGTGGAAGCTAGGCCAGAACTCCCCAAGAAAGCCACTTCCAATACCTCTAGTGGGTGGTGATAGTAACCTCACATTAGTGCCTGCCATACCCTTAGCGGGCTGGTTGCACTTAAGATGAAGTCAGCAAAATGATGTCAGAGTGCTAAAAATACTCAGAATGGGTGGATTCTGGGATTCATTGGAAGTGAGCAAGGAGCTCTTTTCACTCAACGAGACAACGAAGTTGGAGACAACGCACACATACTGGCAAAGATCCAGCAGTGCAAGGGTGGCCGTGAAAGGTGACAGATGTGTGGCAGAAATATTAGGTGTGAGAGCACATGTAGAAAGATCTGACAGGACACAGAGGAATTTTGTCCCCAACCCTTAATTTTCAGGGCAAGCCTTCCACCTGATGAAACAGAGATTAACAATCAACAAAGTTTAAAGAGGAGAAGAACTCTGGTCCTTACAGCTAGGGGAAGAGGAGCAGGTGAGAAGAAGAGAGGATGGCTTGGTAGCTTCAGAGTCCCTTGATCCTAATCTTTCCTCGTGTGGGTTTATAATCAGAGGCCCCGAAACAGTAATCAGCTCCCAGCCTGCTTGCCCACACAGATTAGGTACACAGGAAGAAAGGAAGTAGGAAAAAGTGTTTGCCTTTGATTTCTGTTTTTATGTTTTTCTCTTTTCCTCCTCTGCTCTAAGTCTGTGTTCTTAGCCCATTGTCTAATGGGTACTTGACAAATCTCCCCTAGCCCACCATCCTTCCCACAGTCCCCTCATTTGCCATCCAGAGCTGTGCACATGGGATTAACAGGAAGATGTTCACCCCCAGTGCACACTATACATCACTCAGAAGGAGTACAGTCTGTTTGGCAAGCCCCCAAGCTTGGCTCTCTCAGAGGTTCTGGAGAGGGAGATAAAAATGCCCTGACTTTTGCAGAGCAGTGTTTGTAGACTTAATATCGAATTCTTCTTCCAGACAGCTCTGTGGAGTTACTGGACACAAAGCAGAACCCAGGTCCTACAGGCTTCCAAGTCTTGCCTCACACACCACTGTGCTAAAGAATGGTGTGGACCTCGCCTTCTGTGCCTTCCTTGCCTTCCCGAGCAGAAGAGGTGTATCAAGGGGGTCTGATTGCCACTGTAGTGGTCACACAGGTGGCTTGTGACAGAAGTCCACAGGCATGGCATATGAGGATGGCCTGCAAGCATCAATCTCACATTATCCCACCCCTGACCATTCCCTGTTCAAGCAGCCTAGAGTCCTCTAACCTTGGGTCTACAGACACATATAGAAAAAAAATCTTCCTTATTTCCAAAGCCAAAGACCTACTGGGTCACAACTATGCTGACCTAGGAGAAGCCCCATCTAACTCCAAGCCCATTATGCCCTAAGGTTAGAAATGGTCAACAATGGAACATTATCAGTCACAGTCTCTGCCTTCCTGAGACTTGTGATAGGCTGCCAAGGCAGGCCTGCATTCCACATCTTGAACACCTGCAGTAAGGATCAGATCACCTCACCTCCACACCACCTGCTCCTGGGTTCCCCTTCTGTACCTGCTCTGTCTTCTGTCAAATCAATCCCACGTGTAAGCAAAACCACCAACGGATGACTCATACCCACAGTCCTCATAGACAAGAGGCTGAGGCAGGAGGATTGCCACCGGTTCAAAGCCAGCCTTGGCTACATAATGAATCCCAAGCCAAGATGATATTCAGAAAGAGACCCTGTTTCAAGATCACAGCATATGTTGTTTTGTCTTTAAGACAGCCTCCTTGTGTAGCCTTGGCTGACCTGGAACTCTTATGTAGACCAGGCTGACTTTGAACTCAGACATCTAACTGCCTCTGCCTGAGTGCAGGAATAAAAAACATGTGCCACCACACCCAGCAATTATGAGTTATTGATGTCACCAGGATTAGACTGGTCCATGTCACCATGCTCAGATTATGATATTGCCACCGCGTTGACCTATTCTTGAATTGCTAGGGTTTTTTTTTTTTGTTTGTTTGTTTGTTTGTTTTGTTTTGTTTTGTTTTTTCAGTGTAAGTTGGCTTTTGCCCCACAGCAACTCAAGGCAGTGACAGTGGGATCTGTATATTGTGTGAAGTAAGCAGAAGACAAAGAACTCTGGAGAAAAGTCTAAGATGCAAAGGTCTCTAGAAACAGGATAAAGGAAGAAAATTTCCAGAGCAGAAGCTATACTATGCCTCTCTTGCTGCCAAGGCTAAAAATCTTAGTTTGATTCCCAGAACCCATAGTAGAAGGAGAGAACAAACTAGAAAGTAGCCCTTGAACTCTTGAACTCACTCTCTCTCACACACACACAAATACACACACACACACACACACACACACACACAAATAAATAAATAAAATTTAAAAATAGACAAAAAAAATCAGCCCACACTAATGACCTCCCAACAGCTGTGGCATTTCTCTTCTCTATGCTTATAGTATTTGGGAGGAAGCTACTTGTCCTTGGACTCTGAGTAAAGTGTACTAAATAATGTGTCTCTAAAGCTCAAAGACCTTGAACAACCCCAGATTTTCTAAATGAGCCCTGACTCCTACCTGATTTAGAATTGCAGTCCCTTCTTAGGACAAAGGTGACCTTCTGGGTGGCCTGAACTCCCATCCTAATTAGTATCAGCCCAGTCTCTGGAGAAGGGAGGCTTGGTCATCATGGAAGGCCAAGATACCTGCCTTGATTAGAGAAATAATTCAATTTATAATGTATCACAAAGAGTAAACTACTTAGGAAAGATCTTAACCAAAAAAAGAAAATGGTGCATAAAATAAAAACAACTAAGCATTGCTAAAGGAAGCTAAAGAACACATACAGATATGGACAAAAACTCATTTTTATGAATTGTAAGATAACATCATTAAGCTAGCCACACTACCCAAAATGGTTTATGGATTAAACACCATCCCCATCAAAATCCCAGTGGTTTTTTGTTTTTTTCAGAAACAGAAAATCCATCCTAAAATTCATATAGACTCTCAAGACACAGTGAATAGCAAAAGGATCTTGAAAAAGGAACACAAAGTTAGAGGATTCAAACTTTCTGATTGCAAATTTTAGCACAATACTGTAACCAGAACATCATGGTGTGAGCATAAAACATGCCAGGACAGAGCCAGAAATAAGCCATTGCCTATACAGTTGGATAAATTTCAGCAGTGTTAAGACCATTCACTCAATAGAGAAAGAATAATGGTGAATTTCAGAATAATTAAATATACACATGAGAAAGAATGAAATGGACCCTTAACACCATATGCAAACATTAACTCAAAACAGATCAAAGCCTTGTAAGAATAATCTAAAACTATACAATTCCTAGGAAAAAGTAAGATGTCTTCAAAACCTGGATTTGAAGGTGATTTCTTGGTTAGGACACCAAAACACAGGCAAGGAAAGAAAAAAAAAAAAAAAAAAAAAAGACAAATTAAACTTAATCGAGTTAAGAATTGCCCCCTCCCGCCCACAAAGAACACAATGGGCAGAATTTTTAAAGTAACCCACAGAATGGCAAAAAATATTAGCTTGACCCTGCCACTTGAGGCCTGAGTCAGTCACAGGTGTGTGCCACCACACTTGGCCATTTAGATATTATATACACCTCTTTTACATAGCCTGTGGTTAATTTTATACAAATTTTTTTCCCAGTATGCCTACACCTGGACTACAACAGATAGCCTGAGGTCACATGTGAAAGTTTCCACTCGTAATGCCAAGTGGAGGATTTCAGACTTTTGATGTTTGGATTAGGATATTAGTAAAATTGCTAGGACTTGGTGATGGTAACAAGAGAAGTAACTTTCTCCTTTTCATGAAGCCTCAGACACCAGCCCATAGCATGGTGGCACCCACATTTATGACCAATATTCCCACCTCAATTAATACAATCTAGAAATTCCCCCAGGATCTATTCATAGGATGTTTCCAAGGTGATTCTGGAGCCTCTGAGTTTGGCATTTGAAACCATCACAGATGCTGACCTTGAGACAGTATGTCCCTCTCTCTGAAGGAGAAGCAGCTCCCTCGGGTTTTATCCAGCTGCCTTTATCCAAGTTTCCATTCCAGCCAATTGTCAACCCTTCTGCAGTTCATCCCTTCTCTCCCTCAGTGCATGCCCTCTGGTCCAAACAAGATTTTGTTCCCTGGGTCTCTGCTGCAGATTCACCTGAAATACCCTCTTTCTAATCCATGCAACTTCTTTCTGCCTGACATTCAAGTCCTGACATATGCCCTACCTTCTGCACACAGATCAGAAGAATTACGCTAACCTACATCTCTCCCAGTTCTGAGATTGAATTGTGTCATCTTCTGAGGACCAGAGTTGAGCACTTTCCTCAATGGCCTGACATCACTAGCCTCCATTTAGGCGCAGAACGCTGGGCTGGAAACTAGATTAGAGCCATCAACCACTGCTCTCCAAATGACTCACCCATAATGCTTTCCTAGACCAGCAGATGGTCAGGTTCTCAAGAGTAAGACCATGAATGCCTTCCCAGGCTTCTGCACAAGAAAGATGCCAGGGTGGATTAAATGGCCTCACTGGTTTTCATTGCCAACTTAACACAATGGGCATAACAGTGAAAGGACTCTTAAGGACTTGGAGTCTGAACAAAATATCTGCAGGCTGACTCAGGCATAGTGGTGTAAACCTGTAATCCCAGCACTGGGGAGGAGGGTGCAGGAGGCTCACAGCCCAAACAGTCAGCCGTAGCCAGACCCTATCTCTAAATTAACTAATTTATTTGAGAGTTTGAAAGTTTGAACATAAGCATTTATGTGAGCAAAAATTCTTCCTAGAACCCCTCTATGTGCTGTGCCTGCACCCTCCCCCAAAATAAGAAAGAAAAAGGAAAGAAAAAACGCTTCTGAGTTTGTTTGAATTCCTTTCTAGAAGGAAATTTGTGGGCAGACAAGATGGTCTGTGGGGTTCTCCATCTCCTAACTTAACTAGCACTGATAAGTTACTGCCAACCCCAAGCATCACACAACCAAACTACAAGTGCATCTTCCGAACTCAAAGCCACGCCCACCCAGAGCCCTCCCACTCCTGCCTAGCCTATTCTGGACCATCCCATTGGCTCTGAGGCCTCCCCCTCTCGGTTCCTCCGAGGTCACACACTAAGTAGGGTCTGAGTAAACAAAATTACCTGTGATTTAAGATTTTTCTTTTCAAAGGGAACCACCTCATGAAAATTTCATAGGAAGGAAATCGGAAATCAAGGGCAGGATATAAAAATGCAAAGACTCATAGAAGCAAATGTGCTAAGTGGGAACTTCCTAAAGTCTGTAACTGTCTCCGGTTATGGATTCTGCTTACCGCCAAAATTGAGCCTGACAAGCTTTCGGGGTTTTGTTTTTTGTTTTCAGATCCCCAGAACGAGGACCCAAAGGAAGCCATGTTCGGTCTCCATCGCTTCTGAGAGCTGCAGGAGTAATGCATGTCTCTCCAAACCACCTCAAAGCAGGCTAATGTCAGATCAATCCAGAAGGGTCTGGCAACAACAAAAGGTGTTGACTACCCCCAATGAAAGGGCTTCTTAGCCCAGGCTGAGCCCACAGAGCCTGGATCCTGTTTGTTCTTCTGCCATTGCAGGGGAGGTCCTTCAAGCAAAGCCTTTCTATGTCCCCAGGAAAAAGGTTGTTTAGACATTGACAATCCATCATCCCAAAAGAAAACATTTCAGTGGCGACGAAGCAGGGCACCTGGTCCAGAACGGTGAGACCTGAGATGTACAGAGCACGCTGGGGTGTCCAGCTCCTTGAGCCCCTGTGTTAATAATACCGGTTCAGTACCGATCTCAGGGAGTATGCCGGCTGTGGGAACTCAAAGGGGAGAGCAGGCTATTTTTACAGCTCAGGGGTCTGTTTATCTTCCAGGACCTGAGGAGGAGAGTCAAACTAGAATGTGTACTCAAATTTCATTTCCTAGAGATCAGTAAACTTTTCAACCATGAAGATCCCTTGTTTAATTAATGTCCTTTTTAATTGCATGATCATGATCATCTTTGATTTCTTTTGGTGGAGAGAACATGCAATATCAGAAGGCTATCATAAATTACCTAACCTTCATTGTGAATTTGTATTGCTTCTTCACAGCCCCCAGATTCGATTGGAAAACTTAGGCAGAGGCCTTGGTTATTCACCAACCTCCACCCAGTGCCCTGCCTTGTTTAGATCCCTTTATCTTCCTTAATGACTGAGTGTCACAGCCTGTCCCAAACCCAGAGCTCATGCATCCCACCCAGCCCCAGTTCTCAGAGCAGACAGGGGCTAGCAGGGGCAGGGCATAACACCTCCCCAGCAACCCACATTCCTCTACCTCTTCTCCAAGGAGCACACACAAGTAACAGCTGGACTCTAGAGCAGCTTGTGACCCCTTTGGGAGATCGAACTACCCCCTTCGCTGGGTCAAATATCAGATATTTACATTATGATTCATAACAGTGACAAATTATAGTTATGAAGTAGCAACAAAAAATAATTTTATGGTTGGGGTGAAGAACTCTGTTAAAGATGGCAGTATTAGGAAAGTTGAGGTCCACTGCTTTAGAGAAAAAGAGGTTAGAGGCATTGGACAGCCAAGGCTACATCCCTAGACCCACTGCTAGAGTGATGGATATACCTTAGGAAGACCAATAGTTTTCCGTCTTGGTATTGCCTTCTCAGAAACGAAGCAGTTAACTGAAACCTTGGGTTCCCCATTTATAAAGCAAGGAGTCATTTGTAATTCTCTTTGTTTTTCTTTTTCTTTTTTTTTTTTTTTCTTTTTCTTTTTTTTTCACACTGCTTATTGGAGTCATGTGGTTCATGTAGCATCATCTATTAAAAAGAAATTAAAGCTTAAACACTCCCAAAGAGTGCAGAGAAAATGAATGCTTTCTTTTCTCTATAGCTGAGCTATCTTTTTGACATCCACCATGACATAAACTATCCATAATGAAGGCTTGCTCAACTGCAGCAGACAATTAGTAAAGAATGATTGAAAGGAGGGAAAAAATGACCTGGTCATACTGTATTAAGGAAACCAGGGCCTCTGGACAAATCCAGTCTAGAGGAAGGACAAGCAGGGGTCACACCCACACCCACTAGCCAGCCAGGCAAGTCTCAAAGCATTTGTTAGGCAGGCTGATCGATGGGTCTGCAGTGGCCTCCTTTGCCACCAGGGTGAGGCACAGCAGCACACAACCCTTTGAGTGACCCTATTTGGCACTTTCAAGATAGGAGGATGGAAGAACAGTGTCCACTTAAAGCTACAACAAAGGCGGTGACGCGGGCGTCCTTTCCTTGTGAATGGGCCAGCAGGCTGGCTACTCTAAATACACACACACCAGTGAGAGGGAAGTTGGTGTGCACGCAAGCAAAGTTGCTGTCAGGCAATTCTAGCTTGGCCCTTTGCCAGCCTGAAAGACAGCTGGACACTCCGGCCCAGTGTGACTTGAAGGCAGACCTGGTGTTACATAAAGTCTCTGCCCTGTGACCGCTGCAGTTCTGGGTCACTTATAGCATCAGTAGGCTTGAAGACGTCATTTTCTTATCCTCTTCCAGAGAAAAATTCTTGTGTTATTTCCCTAATCTCCCCCATTGTGTAGAGCTAATATAGTTCATATGTCCTGAATTCTCCATGCCTCAGCATAGCAGGAGCCCCTTGCTAAATCCTGCTCCCAAATTCCCACTCACTGCTAGAGTCTTAGTGAGTGTATTCTAAGACCCAAGTGCTGAAAGCTTGGCCTCTGGCCTGTGTGTTATTAGGAGATGGGGCCTGTGAAGTTAGGTCACTGGGGATGGTCTCTGAAGACCACTCCCTTTCTGTCCCTCTTGGCTGCCTCAAGGTAAGGAGCTTACTTCACACATTCCCACCTTGTTGTGCGGCCTCAACACAGGGCCACAGCACTGAGCCTGCTGACCATGGACTGTGAGCCAAAATAAAGCTTCCTTCCTTTTAAGTGGAACGTCTAGGGGTGTTTTCCTCCATCAGCCCACAATGCCCTCCTCCGTGTGACTATGAAAGAAAGAAAACAGAAAACGAATAGATTACACAATGGTTCAATGTAGTTGGGAGTAGTAGGGTACCGTGCAGATTTACTTATTTTCTTCTCTCTCTCTCTCTCTCTCTCTCTCTCTCTCTCTCTCTCTCTCTCTCTGTGTGTGTGTGTGTGTGTGATATGAACATGTGTGTACACAGGTCAGGGGAAGTTATCTTGACTGTTGAGAGTTCTCTCTCCTCCTCCCCCCTCGCTTTTCTCTTCCCTTCCTTTCTCTGTATCTTTATCTCCTTTATTTCCTTGAGACAGAGTCCTTAACTGAACTCAAAGCAAGGCTGACAGACATCAAGGCCCAGTTATCCACCTGCCTTTGACCCCCACGGCACTGGTCTTATAGGCATGCTTGCAAACGCCTCTGGCTTGTTACATAGGCTCTGAGATTTTAAACTCAGGTCCTTGTGTTTGTACAGTAAGCTCTCTTCTTGATTCTTTTGACGAACAAACTGCTTCTCATCTACCTTCCTGGCCCCTAGAACTCTCCTAAGCTTCATTCTTTTCCCTTGCCTGGTTTATTGAAAACACCACAGACACTTCCCTAAGTAGTGCTGTGATACATGGAGATAAGCCCACATTTCACTAAATCTAAAGTGGTTATTTGTTTGTTTGTTTGTTTGTTTGTTTTGCTATAAGAGACTCTAGCTCTAACTCTAGCCCAAGTTGGCTTAAAACTTACTATATAGCCCAAACTGATCTCAAATTCACAGACATCTTTCTTCCTCAAAGTCTAAATGCTAGGATTATAGGCATGAACCACAACAACCAAGGCAAGACCCAATGTTCACACAACTGTTAAAATGTAAAGCACATATAAGATCATAAATGCAAGAGGCTAGATAGTGACTAAGAGCAGGCGTAGCTCTTACAGAGGACGAGAGTTGAGCTTCGAGTACCCATGTTAGATGGCTCACAATCACCGCTAACTCCAGCTTCAGAGAGTTCACCTTCACCGGCACCCACACTGACATGCACAACACCCTCCCACAACACACACACATGCGCGCGCGCGCGTGCACACACACACACACACACACACCTTTTAAAGTAAATCTAAAAATTTACAAATGCAAATTAGATAAAGGGTCTCCAAGTTTCTCTTCCATTAGCTTCCAGTAAGTCTGTGTCTGGACCAATGGGTGATACAAACTCTCTCCTTCCTTTCAACTAGGCAAACTAATATGAAAACAAAGCAGGTTTTAGGGAACCACTCCTACCATACAATGAGTCAAGAGGAGTGGCCCTCTAAGTATCTTTCTTCTGTGTTTTGCTTCCTCCCCTCCCACGTAAATGCTGCACAGGTAGATTCAAATGTTGAGTCAGTGCTGGGAATTGCTATCCTAAGAAAGCTAAAATATGTTCACTTGTGTTTTCTGGTTTGTAAATGAGCCCAGCCCTACCGGGCATTCTTGCACTCACCTCTAACCCCAGCCCTCAAGAAGCAGAGGTAGGATGATCTTGAGTTAGAGGCCAGCCTGAGTAACACAGCGAGTCCTGAGCCAGCCTGAACTACACAGCAAGGCCTTTAAAAAGACAACAACAACAAAAAGGGTCCAGACCTGGCTACCTACTGAATACAGTGCATGGTGCCAAATTAGGACTCATGGAAGATAAAGGAGAGCAGAAGCAAGAGCCAGGCGCACGTTCTACCAGCTGAGTTTCATCCCCAGTCCGTTGAAACTATTAACACATGTTAATTCTATGTCTTCATTGCCCGTGTGTTCCACACTTTGCTGTGACTCCAATTGAGCAGATGAATAGGCTTTGGGAAGACCAACTGGGCAAGGGAAGACGCCCAGAGCAGGTGCGGTGATTGATTCTGTTTTCAGAGTACACTAAAGATAGGTCTGTGCGAGTTCCTCTAGCAAATCCCATCCTGCCCCCAAAAGTCCTGCCAGTGTTTGCTCCTGTCCCATATGTCATAAGGAGTATTCAGTTGGTACTAACTCAAAGACTCAGGAGGCAGACTCCTCCCCCACCTCCAGCACTCCCACTGAGCTCACTCTTCTCCACATCCTTTTGTATCCCATAATAGCCAGCGTCCCCTCTGCTCCTGAAGAGCCGCCTTCCCTACTATTCCAGCGGGATTGTAGTTTTCCTTTATCCCCATTTTCCCCTGTATTCTTCAGTGAATGGGCTCTGTCCTCCGGTTTATTCGAGCACATTCTTTAGTTCTCCTTTCCCTCACCCCCACAGGCCCCCCCTCAAGTCATGCAATTCCTTGCACAGGGATGCTTCTTAGGGTGTTTAATAAACACCATAGGGCATGACCCTGTCCTGAGGCCCCTCATGGCTGAGGTTGTACAAATCTGATTTCATGGGCTCGTATTAGGCTGAGCCATACAAAATTGCTGTTATTCAACCATGTTGACATCCAAAAAGAATGACAACTCTGTGAGCTTCAATCTAATAAAGGAGGCTGGAATTCAGCTATTAAAAACATATGATTTGACATCCCACCTGCTCTCTTCCCAAACGGTATGTAGAAATTTGGGGGGGGGGGGTGGCGAATGAAAGCAGTGTGTATCATGTTCCACCGAATAAAAGCGCTTTGCTCTATCTGGGTTAATTCTGCCCAAATGGGATGTTTATAAAGGTCTGGAGATGTTTTTGGTTGTCACGGTCAGATGGAAGATGCTACTGTCACAGGGGAGCAGGGGTAGAGACCAGGACTGCTAAAGAGCCTACAATGTGCAGGCATCCACCACACTGCATTTTGTGTACCAGATGTCAGCAGTGTTTCTCCGGTGTCCCTCATACCCAGTATTTGGTACTAGAAGTGTCTGCCACACATTTCAGACAAAAGGAGGCTTCAGAATATCTGTGTATAATGCCGATATCATGGGGCTAGGACTCAAGTCTAAACATGAAACACATTAATGCTTCATATACACTTCATACACACAGCCTGAAGGTGATTTTTACGTTATTTTTGGCATGCCTGCATTCTGACTGCAGCCTGTCACATAAGGTCGGGCATGGAATTTTCCACTTGTGGAGTCATGTCAGCTCTTAAAAACTTTCAGATTTTGGAGCATTTCAGATTTATTTTCAGGAGGCTGCAAAGGCAGCTCAGTTGGCCGAGTGCTTGCCTAGCATTCCCAAAGCTCCAGGTTCCATCCCCAGCACTGCACAGTGGTACCTGCCTGGAACCTCAGCACTCTCCAGGTGTAGAGATGGGAGGATCGGAAGTTCAAGGCCAGCCTTGGCTACAAAGTGAGTTTAAGGCCAACATGAGCTACATGAGGCTCTATCTAGAAAAGGAAAGATAAAATTGAGATTTTTTTTTCAGTTTTTAAATTACAGATATTCAACTTGCCAAGAGGAGATACCCTGATTTTGAGTGTTTCCTGGGGACCCAGACCCTTAGACATGTAGTTAAGAAGCAATACCAAGAGGCCAGCTCTGTCACCCATTAGAGGGTAGGATGTCCCCCTCCCCTGCTCTCAGGCATCAGAATAGCAGCATCTGCCTCCATGCTTCCTCTTGCTGTCCCCTGGGCCAGCCTTCTCTCTGGGTGATTCTGTCCTTCTCCATCATAGCCACCAGGATAGGCATCCTTTGAATATCTGCTAATCTCTGGGTCAGAGACTAGCTTGAGCCTTCTCAACTGCTTGGCTCAACAACCGTCTAAGCTCCTCCCCAGCTGCTGGAGCCAGGATCCTCAAAACCACACCATTCAGTGCTCCCCACAAGCGGAGAAAGGCAGTTTCCCAGAAGGAATCTTGTGTCACTCCAGGAGATGGGGAAGGGAATTTGAGAGGTTTCACAGCATCCCCCAGCAATGACAGAAAATCACCTACTCAGAGAAATGGAAGGAATGTTGGCGACCATCTACACAAGGCCACATAGGAATGCCTAAGAATAACAGTCCAGTTACGTGCTCCAGGGGACTCCTAACAGAAGTCTCCCCAGCCTCCTTGGGAATACCTCCTCAGTATCTGGCTACAATGACATCTTCCTGCTGTGCCAGCACCTCCAGGTCCAGCTGCAACTGGACACTGCACAATAAAATGAGGGAGGGGGTAGATTTTTGGGGGTGGGGGTAGGGAGACATATGATCCTGTTCCAACTCAAGCCTGTACTCTACTTTTCTCGGAACTTAAAACCTGCCTGACGTTCACCAAATGACACAGAGTGCTGGCAGATGGAGGAGGGAGAAAAGGCTAAATGTATTTTAATGGGACCATTAGGAGTATGTCAAAAGGTGAGAAAAAAGCATTTGCCTGCCAAGAAAATAAGCATTGGTCTAAAAGAAATATAGAATGTTCCATGGCTTTCCCATCCGCTCCCCACCCACCCCCTTTTTTCTCTTTTTTATGAGAGCCTGATTCAACAGGAGACAGCCTTGGTCATGCATAGCATGTTTTCTTAAGCCCATCGATGTAGGCAGAAATAGGGGATGGCGGAGAAAGAGCATGCACACTGGTATGGAGTAAGTCAAATGGGATGGGCGCAGCTTCCAGACATCGGCAGTCCACAGGGCAAGGCAACCATTCGTCCATATCTTGCATTCTGGTGCTAATCAGTAAGCCCTTCTCTCATAATCTTGGTGTTAAACCTTGGAATGGCCTGTACCAAAACAGAGGGGGTTTTGGTTTTGTTTTTCTTATGTTTAGGGGAGTGCATATACGTGTGTGCATGTGTGTGTGTGTGTGTGTGTGTGTGTGCATGTGTGCATGTATGCACGGGTGTGTATGTGTGAGTGAGTTGTGTGTGTATGCATGCCTGTGTGTGTGCATGTGTGTTTGTGTGTGTTTGTGTGTGTTTGTGTGTGTGTGTGTGTGCATGTATGCACGGGTGTGTATGTGTGAGTGAGTTGTGTGTGTATGCATGCCTGTGTGTGTGCATGTGTGTTTGTGTGTGTTTGTGTGTGTTTGTGTGTGTGTGTGTGCATGTGTGCATGTATGCACGGGTGTGTATGTGTGAGTGAGTTGTGTGTGTATGCATGCCTGTGTGTGTGCATGTGTGTTTGTGTGTGTGTGTGTGTGTGTGTGTGTGTGTGCCTGGAACCCCCAATGTGTCGATCAATCGATTGATTGATTGATCGATTGATTGACTTCAAGGCCTGGCTCCACCTGTGTCTGCATGGATACTCATACTTTTCACACAATTCTGACAGTTTTGAGGCTGACACATTACTCAGATTATAAGCAGTATTAGGAAGCATCTGTGTACTCACGGTGGCCTGGGCTCCATTTACAAACTGCTGAGCTGAGTCAAACAGAGCCCGCCCCTGAAGACCTGGCCATGAGTAGAGAGGATCAAACAGTTACACACAGGAAAAGAAAGTGGTGTGCACCGAGACCAGGAGCTAAAAGAAATGTTTAAAATGATCAGACCAAGCAGAGAGCATGCCTGACCCATTGCTATACCAGTATCAGTCACTCTAGCACTCTGTGATAAACTAGGGGCCATGTGAACATTGCTTGCAAAAGCACAGAAGGAAATGCCCAGCAGTAGAAACTGGTGAAGAGAGAAAAGAGGAATAGACAGTAAATCAAGCTGGGCAAAGTGGGAAATATCCCTGAAGAGAGAGAAAGGGGAAAAAAAGGATGGGATAGTAATGCCAAGGGGATGCTGTGATTGGAGAAGAATGAGGACCAGCCCAAATCCATGCTCCCACACACACATCAGCAGGCTACTCTTGAAATCCCTTACTGTCTTTAAGTCAACTCATTTTTATCTTCATTTGTATGTTAAAATTCTTGACACAAATACTGAATCACAACCCAAGGTTGTTTATTATGAACAGAGAACAACTATAAAAATAAATAGCAGGAAGTGGAGGAAAGCGTTATGGGTGAATTTTAGCAGACTGCTGAAGGTTGGGAACCCAGAGCTTGCTCCCTCAGGGCCAGTCCGGGCTACATGGCAAGACTGTCTCCAAAAAAAAAGAAAAAGAAAAGAAAAAAGAAAAAAGAAAGAAAGAAAGATAAAAGAAAAGAAGAAGAAGAGAAGGACAAGAAATAGTTTGAAACAGAGAAGGTCAATATTAGAGAAACATTCAAAACATTTTCAGAAGCCAGCCAGAAGTGCACGCCTTTAATCCCAGGGTCCAAAGGTGGGCAGATCTTGGTGAGTTCCAGGCCAGCCTGGTCTACAGTGTGAGTTCCAGGACAGCCAGGGCTACACAGAGAAACTCTATCTCAAATAAATGAATGAATGAATGAATGAATGAATGAATGAATTCAGGATCAACTTTAGACTCTTTGACTTAACCAGTACACCTAAAATAGAATTGAAAGGCAATGCTGTCTCGATATAGCATTTAATATAGTATCCGGTGTCATGTGTGACAGTCATTTGTGATCATCTCCCATCCCCCCTAGGCTCGCCCACAAGGATCAAGCAGTAAGATTCTGAACAGTCCTCTGAGGAAAAGCAGTCTGTCTCAAATACTGAGAGAAGAGGACACAACATTTGTCTTTCTTATAAAATGCAAGAACAGATCAGGATCAGCATTGTGTTCAAATACCAAGTCGACTCTAGACCCCAGAGATCTCCTATCAAGACTTTCTACTAAGCAAGGTATGATGACACATACACGAGAGTCTGGGGCAGGAAGGTCACCAAAAGTTTGAGGTCTGCCTGAGCTACACAGTAAGTGCCAGGCCGGCCAAGGCTACATGGCAAGCCCCTGTCACAGAGGTGGGGTGGGGCGTTCTGTGACGTTCTTTGCTAATACCTATCAGCTGGGTTGAATGGGAGTAAAAGACATAGAAAAACACCCAAATGCAGACCTTACCAAGGAGTGGGCACTGACTGGCGACAGAGTAGACAAAACCATAAGGAGAAGTGGTCAAAGGAAGATTTAAAAAAAAAAAAAAAGTCTCCCTTTTGGGCACCCCTAAGAATCAGATTAATTACAAGATCGCAGGAGGAACTGAATGGCCAAACCTGGAAACTTTAGCACTTGGCTTCCAACCTAACTACTCTCTTGTGTCCCGTGCTGAGTGAGGAAAAGCTCTCATGGGCTGAGCCATGAAGAGCTGGACTAAAGAACACAACTACAATCACTGAGTGAGTGTGGTGTGTACACAAGGATTACTAACACGGCAAACAGGCAATGTTCTCAGCCCACAACACATCTTAAACGGACAGCTCAAGACTTGCGCACACAGATTCTGCCTTGATCTCCAAAATGCCCTTGACTTCTCCCCCCCCCCCCCAGAGCCCATCATCCTCACTGTGCCTCTCGATTTCAGGTCAGTTTGTGCATCGGTAGCACATAGTTAGCTGTTCACAAGAAATTTTGGTGTAAGTACTGGGACCAGAGCTCTGCTGGGCACTGGCTCCCTTCTTCCAAGGTTTTCCATGCTGTTGAGTGATTAGTAAGCACTTAGGGTCCTTCCCCCCCCCCCCAGGTTTCTTGGCTGCAGCTCTGCAAATCAGACGAAGGAAAGACAAATTAACAGGGGAAAAACAACCCTCCAGCATGTAATCTCCACGGAAGATTCTCTTACTTGCAACACCCACTCGCAGCTCCGTGTGAGAATATCAAGAGTGGGTAAGAATTGGTTTATACACCTAACTCAGAAAAAAGTTGGGGAGGGGGATAGAGAGGGAGACTTACTCCAAAATAAAGGACTTGAAAAGAAAACCCAGCTTTCTTAGGCCAATGGCTAGGAGAAGAAATGGTCTTATGACACTGTCTGCGGGACTCGAGACTGGTCTCTGTGGAGAGGAGACTGAGTTGCTCCCCGTTGACGGAAGCACAGAGATGAGAGGCCTTTTATGAAGCTCAGCAGACAAAGGATCCAGCTACTTGAACACCTTCATCCTAAAATACTTCTATTACCAAAGTGGCATGCGTGGTGGTGTCCCAGCCTGGTCCCCTTCACAGACCATAACAACACAGGGCGCTACACTGAACAGCTACGAGCTGCTAGCTTGCAACCCCTCGCAAACACCTCGACACACTGCTGCAAGCCACATCTCACAGGAACTCCAGGTTCATAAGGCCTCTGGGACAGTAACCCTGGTTAGACTCAAGGTAGAGAGCCTGATGAGGCAGAGGAGGGACGTATTTCCATGAACACTAAGTGGCCTGGCCAGAGGGATGAACCCCTGCAATCTCACCACTCAGGAGGCGGACACAGGAAGATGTTGAATTTGAGAATACCCTCAGCTAGACAGTGAGATTGTGTCTCAAAAACAAACAAACAAACAAACAAACAAAAAAAAAAACCCAAGCTCACTGGACAGAATGCTAGATTATCTTCCCCTCCCATATGTTCTGTCCATTCCTTCTGTGCACGATCAGACAGCCCAAAGAGCTACCTGGTCAGGCAAAACAGGGTTCCAACCCATCAGAGATCACCTTCCGCCAGCACAGGATGAGTAGGCTTTTAAAAAGAAAACTGGAAGAGCTATATATACACGCTCCCACCCACCCACTCTAGGAAAAATGGAAAACCTTTTTTCTCCTTATGCCAAACTTTGTTTTGCCTGAAGAAGTCTCTTTGCAGTCAGGGACAAAGAGGCTTAAAGAATAAGAAATAAGTCAAAACAGCCCCAGAGAGCAAAGAGAAAACCCCGCTGTGCAAACAACATCTGCCCTGCCCAGTAAGGCATAGCCTGGGTTGCACAGCAAGGCAGCCACCCTGGAACGTCAGAGAATGCTCCTCTTTTCCCACTCCTTGTTAAAACTGTTAGCACTCCCTTGAAAGGGAGGGGGTGGAGTGGGGTGCCTAGCTCAGCCTCTTGGCTAGTTGATGGAGTAGGGAGTGCTGTTTATCCCAACAGGTGCACAGCCTCTCACAAAACAGGCAGTGTGGAGCTGAAAGGCAAACAAACTACTCATTCCCTTTGTTGGCTGCTCCTACTGCTTTGGAGGGGATGTTGTGTCCCTGGCTTGGTGTGTGTGTAGGGGGGGGGGGGGTTAAGGTTACCAAAGGACAAGGGGAGGGAAAACCACACTGAGGGCTGGAGAGGCAGAAACAGGAGGGCCCCTACAGTTTCCCATTTGGAAAGGGCAATGGGCTGGTGGTTGAATTTAAATGTCTAGGGACATAACTTTTTCTGGAAAGCTCTAGGGGGCAAATCTCCATATCCACTGGAAATTCTAGGGCACAGAGATTACATTGAGATTAGCTAAAATATACCAGTATCCAGAGAGCAGCTGTAAGAACAGGAAACTCTGAGTTGGTTTGTTGATTGGTTGTTTGGTTGGGGGATTGGTGGGTTAGTTGGTTTCTGGATGGATTAGTTATTTGGATAGCTGGCTGGTTAGTTGGTTTGTGGGTTGGTCAGTTGGTTGGTTGGGTAGTTTAGCTTTTGAGACAGGGTCTCACTGTGTAAATCAGCCTTTGCTTAGAAGTCTCTATATGGCCCAGGCCATTCTCCAACTTGTAGCAATTTACCTGCTTCAGCCTCTCAAGTGCTATGATTATACGTATGAATCACCATGCCCAACTTATACATATATTTAAGAAAATTAAACTTGAAAGACTGCTCAGCAACTGCCTTCAAACTCTAGAGAATTCTAACCTTGAGAAAATATGTGTCTTCAAAGCTATCCCCTATAGCTGACTTCTCAGCAAGGTACATGACCAAAGTTCTGGCCAAGTGGTCTCCAGTTTCCAAGTTTTGAAACCCTCAAGCATCCTGACCCTGGGCTTCCACACCCTCAGAGAGGATATCAGCAGCCTGGACCAGCCAAAGTAGTAAGGAAGCAGCTCGTTTTAAGCCAAGTGCAAACTGAGCTAAAAGGTCTAGGGTGAACTTTCTTCTCCTTGGGAAAGTTGCCATAACTATTGGGAGAGTGGTACTGGTTTTGTTTAGAAATAAAGACAAGATGGTGGAAATAATAGCCTGAGACTCTGTCCTATTGCCAGGCCAACTCCACTGAGGCTATGAGGAGACAGGGCAACAAGCCATGACGCAAACTGAGCTTCAGTGTTTTGCAACAATTATTTCATGAAAGGAAGGGATTGATCTGAACACAGAGCATGGAAGGGCAGCCATGACGGATGACTGAGTAAACAGGAAAGCCGAGACTGAATCTCATTTTACTAGATTCTATGTCCATCTTGGTCTTTTAGTGAAAACTGTCACTGAGACCATCTTACATGCACAGCTTTGAATGCTGAGTCAAAACTATGCACTTGAGCTCTCACCTAACATGCCATCCCTGTGGCTTTCTTATGCCCATGCATTTCGCTCTGTGATTTTACTATTCCTGTGGATGCTAGTGGAAACTGTTGATTAGAAGGACTCCTAAAAAGGCATGTTGACTCCGTGAGCCTGAAGCCTTGAATTCCAAATCCCCACCACACTGTTTCCACGGATTCCTTTCCATTGTGTCACGAGCATTACATGATGCCACTCAAGCTTCCTCACTCACGTCTTAGCTGTCCAGATCCTGGCCAGTTTCCACCTGGTCATACCTTCTGGAATCCTACCACAGTTAGTACGGGTTATTTTGGTGACATTTAAAGAACCAGTATCCATAGATGTCTCTTGGAGTCTCTCTACCTGGCTAGTGCTCCTTATTTACCTAACAGCAATCCCCTTTCTGGGAGTTTCACAACCATAGAAGAGCAAGTCATGCTGCCAAATGGATGTCCAGGCCCAGGAGAAACTCTTGAGACACACACTGTCATAAGACGTCTATCTCTCATCTATGCTCCCTGGGGCCTGCTTATCTTTCCTAAAAGCCATTTGTTTCCCCATAAGTGCACATTTTTCTGATGTCACCATGTTACATATGACCTAAACTGTAACAGCCTCTTTCTAGTCACATTCTTCTCTGACCTCCTGTGTTCTTGAGTAAATAGAAATCTGTTCTCTTGAACTCTGTCTTTTGTCAGCTTAATTTGAGGTTCTCTCTTGCAGAGCATTGGAGGGTAGAGGAAAAGTGTGTAGAAAGGTTATAATAGGAAAAGTGACTATCCACAATGAAAGAAAGACACTTGGAATACTGTATCACTAAAGACACAACTGCAGCTGGGTGGTGGTAGTAGCACATGCCTTTAAGCCCAGCACTTGGGTGGCAGAGGTAAGCAGATCTATGTGAGTTCAAGGACAGCCTGGTCTACAGAGTGAGTG
The DNA here is from genome assembly GCF_943737965.1 of Phodopus roborovskii. Classification (NCBI taxonomy): domain Eukaryota; kingdom Metazoa; phylum Chordata; class Mammalia; order Rodentia; family Cricetidae; genus Phodopus; species Phodopus roborovskii. Next base: position 17,511,118 of record NW_026126482.1, on the reverse strand, counting down.
CTAAGACAGGGTCCAAAACTTCACAGAGAAACTCTGTCTTGAAAAACCAAAAAACAAAATAAACTACAACCACAGAGTTTATACTGTAAGAAGTGAAGCTATGGTGTTCTTAGTTTGGGTTTTTCTCACTGTGAAGAGACACATGACTACAACTCTTAGAAGGAAGACATTTTGGGGTGGCTTGCTTACAGTTTCAGAGGTTCAGTCCATAATTATCATGGCAGGGAGCATGGCAGCATATAAGGTGTAAGACAGACATGAGCTGGAGCTGGGAGTCCTACACCTTGCAGGCAACAGGAAGTTGGCTGACTGTCACAATGAATGAAGCTTGAGAAACAAAAAAGACCTCAAAGTCCGCCCCCACAGCGACACACTTCCTCCCACAAGGCCATACCTTCTAATAGTGCTGCTCCCTTTGGGGGCCATTTCCTTTCAAACCATCACACGTTGAAAGGGGCACTGTGACAGATCTTAGTGAATCCCAATGTTCAGTTACTGTCTGCACCAGGAGTCATGAAGTCCTTCTCTTCCCTCTCCTCCCATTCTCTTCTCTTTTCTCTTCTTCTTCCTCCTCCCCCTGCTCCTCCTCCTTTCCCCTCCTCTTTGTCTCACCTTTCCCTCCTTTGATCCCTCCTCTCTTTTTCCTCATCTTTTACTAATGGACTTTCTTTTATAAGCGTCTTAAATTATATATTTGGCTATTTTATAGGCAGCATGCATGTGGTGATAATAAGAAAACTTGCAGGAATCAGGTTCTTTCTTTCCACCATGAGGGTTTGAACTCAGGTCATTGGACTTGGCAGTAAACATTTTTACCACTGAACCATCTCACCAGCCTGGTAACAGTTTCGTTTATATGAAATTCAAGAACCCTACACTACAGTGGTGTGTGTATGTGCTATACTCCCATTCCACACTCAGTATCTCCTACTATCAACATTCCATTGATGCACTTGTTATAAAGAATGAATCAATAGGTAAATTGGTGTTAACTAAGATCCATACTTCAATCAGATTTTTTTTCCATTGCCACTAAGTCAGATTACGCCCTTTTGTGCAGATTCATTTTCTTTCTTTTTTTAAGGTTTACTTATTTTTATTTTATATATATTAGTGTACATACACCACATGTGTGCCTGTGGAGGTTTCTACCACAACACAACAGGGTTACAGTGTGGACCAGACCAGGAAGGAATAAAAACAGCTTGAGAGATTAATGAAAGACAGAGGATAAATCTGTCTCAGGAGGTGGCTTGTTGGGGCCTGCACTCTATCCTTACTGTGTTCAGTTGTTTTTTGCTTGTCTGGGACAGGGTCTCACTGTGTAGTCCATTCTGGCCTGGAAACTGTGATCCCCTGAGGTGATATTTTGTTTATGATCTAACAAACAAAGCTTGCCTGAAGATCAGAGTGCAAAGCTAGCCACACTAGTCAGCCATAGAGACCAGGCAATGGTGGGACACACCTATAATCCCAGCACCCACACTAGTCAGCCATAGAAGCTGGAGGTCGATAGTACATCCCTTTAATTCCAGCACTAGGGAGGTACATAAGGCAGGTGGAGACAGGAGTGAAGGATATTCAGTCTGCAGTCACACTGAGAACAGGTTCACCCAGCCTTGGTAGAGATGAGAACTCCCTAGTAGTTGGCTGCTTTGCTTTTCTGATCTTCAGCTTGAACCCAAATATCTATCTCTGGATTTTTATTATTTGTGCTACAATCCCCCTCTCACCACCTCTCAGATACTGACTGGGATTATAGGCATGTGCCACTATACCTGCTGAAGTATATACTTTTAGTACCTTAGATTGTTTTTAAATGAAATGTCTCAAACACTCCTGGAATCTGTGAAGCACCTCTCTAGAATATAGTTTGTAAAACATTGCTAGAGATCACACAATTATATTTTCTGTAAGCATTGCTTTATAGATAAGGAACTTACTCAACTGTGCTCATTTTGATTGTGGTTTGGGAATGATGAAACTCAGAGCCTTGTGCATGCTAGGCAAATACACTGCCACTAAACCACACCCTTATCTCCAATATTAATTCTTTGGACTTGTTATTATACAGCCTACATCCTCTGGTTCTACTGGACAACTGAATGCTTACTAAAAACTGACCAGCACCCCACTATTGGCTTCCTAATTGCATACTTATCTTTTTAAAGGAAGAAGGATTTCTTGTGGTTCACAGGGTTCAGCCCAACCTTTGTGGAAAAGCTGCGGTGAAACAGTTTGCATCGTGATGACCTAAGGAGTTGAGAAAGCAGCTTTCCTTTTCTCTTTATCCCTATCATGCTACTGTGGAGTGTTGTTGCTCACTTTCAGGTGGGTCTTCCGTTTCCAATCAATACTCCCTGGAAAGTCTCTCCTAGCTACAGCCAAAGGGGTATACCACCAATATGCTTGATTACTGTAATACAGTCATGCTGGCAATGAAGATTAATCACTGTAAGTCTACCCATTGACATCTTGATACCCAGACACATCTACTCAACCCATAATTATCTTTCATTCTTGACCCCCAAATGTTCATGGCCATCTCATGTTACAAAATGCACTTAATACAAGACCCCCCCCCCCACCAAAGTCTTCACAGTTCCAACACTATTCAAAAATCCAAATTCAAAGTCTCTTCAGAGACTTAAAGCAAACCATTTGGTGCAAACACCTACACAATAATAAAACAAGAGTGACATACCCTGAACATACATTGGCATAACATTTTTTTTTTCTTGGATTTTCAAAAAAGGGTTTCTCTGTAGCTTTGTAGGCTGGCCTAGAACTCACAAAGATGCACCTGCCTCTGCCTCCTAAGTGCTGGGATTAAAGGCGTGAACCACCACCACCCAGCTGGCATAAACATTATTATTCCAAAAAAGGAATGAATAAGAGAGTAACAAGGAAGGATTGGAACAAAAAAGTCTAAAGTCCAACCCAGAAATCACTAAATCCTATTCCACTGTGTCCTTCATAGGAAGTCTATAATGTCATGATGTGAGCTACAACAGACTTCAGCAGCCCCATTTTGACCTCCTTCTTGGATTGGCTCAACTCACTGCAAGAAGTCTGATCCTGTTATACATTGTGTAGCTTCACATGTCTTCCTTCAAAATCTTCATGGAATTCAGGAGTTATAGGGTCCTGGAGGCTTCTGCAAAGATACTCAAGGAAGATCTGTGAGACTAGGCAATGTGTATCAAGGTCAGTTTTCTTGCAGGGCATACCCAAGAGGGCAATATATAAAGCTGAGAGGGTGGCATATAAGCTGCTTTGGAGACCAGAGGATGTTGGAGTTACCAGAAACACAGTGGGTCTGCCAAGGAAGCCTTCATGGCTCTGTTACTCTTTAATTCTGCATACGTGCAAAATCAACCTCTTTTCCAGCCCACCTGAACATTGCTCTTTTTTTGTTCTTTGTACTCACTGTAAACCTGGCCAAAAGCAGCCAGCAATAACCATGCCACAGCCTGCATGCTATGCTATCTTGAAATCTATACCAAATTAATTAGTCTCTCCCTTTTAAACTCAGCCTTATGCAAAGTCTCACGACACAAGCAAAACAAAGACTCCTCTCCAGACTATAACATGAGTGGACTCAGGTCTGGCTCTTTAATACAGTCTTTGCTGTCATCTGAAATGTCATCTGCCTGGTCTTCACTTTCTATATTTCCATTTGCTCTCTAGCCTGATGAGCACCTATCAGAATTGGCCATTTAGCTCTGCTTCCGGCATCTGATTGTGTCTCTGACCCATACACCTATACACTACAAATTCCTCTCTGAAACCAGTTCCAAAGACTTAACAACCATTTGGTGGCCAGGCTTGTACATGCCGGTGACCTCACATCTCTCAAAGCAGTTTTCTGTTAAGAAACAACTTAAGGGAGGAGGAATTAGTTTTGACTCACAGTTTTGGAGGGTTCAGTCTGTCACAGCAGGGGTGGGGTGGGGAGGGGATGTAGCAGAGCAGAACAATTTATATCATAGTGAGCCACAAAGCAGGTAAAGGAGAAGGCTGGTGTTCTTGTATGTGTATAATAATATAATAAAAGATTTTAATTTTTAAAGGAAGCTGGGATTTCTTGAAATTGCATTCCTTTATTTGAGAGAGAGAGAGAGAGAGAGAGAGAGAATGTGTTATCGCATGCTTGGGGGTTGGGTCTCTCCTCCCACCTCATGACCAAACTCAGGTCATCAGGCCTGTTGCCAAGCACCTTTACCTACTAAACTATATTGCTAGCCCAAGAAAGCTAGGATTCGAATTTAGCCCTTCTGGCTCCAGTGTTCACATTCTAACAATACGCTGCCTCTGAATTCCATAATTTTTTTTTGTTTCTTCTTTGAAATTTTCATACATGTGAACACCATAATCTCTGTGGTCACTAGACTCAATGCAAATGTATTTATTTATGCTGTGGACATTCCCTGAGTGCCTGCTCGTCCACAGATTCTATCTCAAACAGATGGTGGAAGAATGCATAGTTGTACAGTCCTATCCACATTCAAAGGCTCCCACTGGAGTCTATGATGTCCTCCAACCCATCACATCATTGAGAAAGCATCCCTAACTACTTCCCATCTGCTCAGAGACTCACCCTGGTGGAGCTGAGAGACGCCTGCCCACCATCAGTTCCGTTACTAGAGATGAAAGTGAGACTCGGAAGAATAAAAGCACTTGCCTGACCAGAGCTGGTGTGAGGTCAGACCCGCTCTGGGTCTTCTGGTATTTAGTTCTTCTGTGTTAGATGTCTGGGTTCCTCTCGGTGTCGTGTGTGGTGGCTCTTGTCTTCAGTGTCTCTTTAAATCCAGAACTGTATCTCCTCTAGGATATGGGCTTCCAGAGTATACCCTTTAGTCTATCTCAAGACATTTTTAGGACACTTATAATATACTAGAGTACTTGATTATGCATGCAAATACTGGTACTGAGGATATAGAAGATGAAAAAGACATATTTACTTTCGTTGTTAAGAAGCTCACTATTGGTGGCAGTAGCTACAGTAAATACACACACACACACACACACACACACACACAAACACATGCATACAAGCCAGTGAAGTGGCTTAACAGGCAAAGGCACTTGCCACCAAGCCTGATGGCTTAAGTTCAACTCCTAGGACCTACATGGTGGAGTTAAAAAACAAAAACAAAAACAAAAACAAAAACAAAACAGCTTTCACAAATTGTTCCATAAACTCAACATGCATGTGGTGAGACAAGCATATGCACACAAATACACACATCCACACACGGAAACTCACTCACATACATCGCCACACACATGCCTGCACACAAATAAATATGTACTTTTCTAAATTTAAGGAAGAAAACAGGCAGTGGTGTCAGAGGTCTTTAATCCCAACACTCAGGAGGCAGAGGCAGGTGGATTTCTGTGAGTTTGAGGCCAGCATAGTCTATAGAGTTAGTTCCAGGATAGCCAGAGCTACACAGAGAAACATTGTCCCAAAAATCAAATAAATAAATCAATAAATAAGTGTAAGGAAAGAAATATATATATATAAGTACCAGAGAAGGGAAGATAAGTTTTATTCATGAGCTCAAGGATTTTTATAGAGAAGGACTGGGCCTTCAGAAGGAAGAATTTCACTGCACGGAAAGGAAAGGCTGTTCAGCCTGGGCAAACGGGCAGGATCTCTAGCCCATACAATTAAGAAATCAGAACCCAGAGAGGCACCTTTATCTGTCCCACTCCTTTTTATCCATTCTCCATCCATCCTTTTCCTTGGAGCAGACAGGCTGTCAAACCCCTATATGAGGGATGACCTCTCTGCAGGCGAAGGAGAAAAAAAGCAACTTTATCTCTGAAGACCCAGGGACACAGAGAAGAATCTAAACAAGCAGGCCTTGCCAAGCCTGTAGTGAGGTAGTCCTTCTGTAGCACTGACCACGCCCATTGGGGGGTGGAGCGATGGGCGGAGGTGACTTGAGGAAGGAGGTCGGAGGGGGCCAGGAAGGCTCTCTTTCTGGCGTGACTCGGACAGGAGAGGATCGGGTTGAATTTCCTGGTGTTCATCTGTCTAGGTTGTAAGTTATTTCTCCCTGAATAAACATCTATTCGGCCTATTTGTTTATCCTGATCCTTATTTACCGCAATACAAGCCCCTACCACACTCCAGTTTATTCCATCAGGTTATACCCTCTTTGTCCCATCATACTCTTCCTAGTTCCCCATTTCTTCATCAAACCTAAGCATCAACACACAGGTGCCCCTACCTCTCTGGGTCTTCATTTCCAAGGACTCCTGTGTCCCACGGAAGTTACACAAAACAAACGTGTAGGTTTTTCTCTAGTTCATCTATCTTTTGTTATAGGCACTTTACCAGTCCTGGTAATAAGTGAAGAAACAAAATAGTTCCTCCCACAAATGCACCCTACAAAGGAGATGTGACATGCCACCCTCTCGCTCCTAACATGAAGTGCCACTAAGAAGCAACCATGATACAACATGAAATCAATGAGTTACAGGGCATGCTCTACTGGGCAAGTGCCAGAGTAACAAAGTTGTAATGGCAGATCAAGTAGAGAGAGGAGGGTTCAGAAGGAATCAGCTGGAAAGCTGAGGAGGAAGAGATGATTAGGACCTACCCATCCATGAACTTGGCCCATAGTCACACTATCATTAGAGTGACACACTCAAGTGCCAGCCTGACCATCTCTTAGCCCAGGGCCGTCTGACAATTTTCCCTCTGGTTCCTAATGACTACTTTTACTTCCCAGTTTCTGGTGTAATAAGAGAGGGGATGTTCCCCTCCACCGGCACCTGGAATAAGACTTCCTCCCAGGATCATCCCATGTTATCAGAAGGAAATCCATTGCTTTGGGTGGGTTGAGGGCTAAAACTTCAAGCAGTAGACCACACACTGCTCCACACTGAGAGGAAGCTGAGTTCCTAGTACCTTCTGGGCCTTAGTTTTTTTTTGACTATTAGCTTGACAGTGAGTTTAGTCCCAAGGAATCACTGTGTTTGATAAATGTATGAAGAACTGGGAACCTGCAGGGAGATTACAATCAATGGTATGAAGAGTGAAAGGAAGCAATGAACAGCCAGTGAGCCTGGGCACTGGGTAGGAAAACCAAGGAAACTTGGAAAGAAGAGAGATTCCCAATGAAGAATATTCCTCTAGATGCTGAGAATTGAACTTGGGGCCTTACCCATGCTAGGAAAGTTTTCTAACTCTGATGAGTGTTTCAAGTCACCTAACATGTCTCCCACTCCGTCCCTCACATAGCAAACAGTTTCTTTCAAAGAATCTTAAGAGGTTTGAAGTTCTACATCCAGCTTGGCCACATAATCCAGGACAGAGAGGCACAAGTGATACCCAGGGTTCACCAAGAGGACAAAGCCAAGATGAGGATGCCCTAGGCGTCATAAATAATATTGCCCCATCACAAAGTAACATCTCAGCTTTCTTTGACATCAATCACCACGATGGGCGTTAGATTAGAAGGCTTACGCCTCCACAGGATGATCACCCTAGGAGTCAAGAATCAGGACAGTGTAAGGAAGGGGCAGAGAACACACAGCTTTATTATCATCTACATACACAGTTCATTTACTACCAACTGAAAGACTCCAGATATCCCAACGTCAATCAACAGATGCATACACCCAGACTTCTAAGGTTGGGAGAAGACTACATCTGTCATTAATGTGTGTAGCCCCTCAAACACAATTGTTTTGGAGGTGGAGAGAGGCTCAGCAGTTAAGAGGGTGTGCTGCTCTTGCAGAGGACCCAAGGTCAGTTCCTAGAACCCACTCACACCAGGAGTTTAGCTCCCAGAACCCACTCAAAACCATGTGTAACTCCAGCTCCAGACAATTCAATACTTTCTCCTGGCTTCCATTGGCACTACACTCCCATGACACAAATATGCATAATTAAACTTTTATTTTAAAAAACTAAAAATAGATTTTTTTTAAAAATCACATTTATTCTTATAAACTTCTACATATGATTCAAACCAAGCCACTCCCTGGAGCTTTCTGAATGTTGTTAGTACGATGATTGGCCCAACAATCTCTCCATTGTCATAACTAGCATCAAAGGAAGGTGGTCAACCAAGAAAGCTAGACAATGGGTCTCCAGAAGGCGTCACAGAGTCTAAGAACCTGCTATCTTGTTTTTCAGGTAGATAAAAGCAAGAAAGAGAAGGTGAGCTGGGCTGGGAAACCCCCACCTGCATAGACTCATATCCTGCCGCACCTAAATTACTAATTACTTTAAGTGATTGAAGAAAATGTCACACTTGACAGCGATGGCAAAGAGAAGACTAGATGCCCGGTACCTCAGAAAGCCCAAGCATCTTGTGGAGGGAAGGAAAGGCCACCCCCACCTGAGCAGCTGTGCAGGAAGATACCAACTTCCAGGAAAGAGCCAAGAAAAACAGAAGTTAGAAAATCCCCAGAAAGGACCAGACACAGCTTTTGTGAACAGGCACACATCTCTGCCCGTGAGGTAGCCTGAAACACAAGCTGTAGTAATGCAAGCCAGGTGTTTTAACTTCCTACCAACATGGCTGCCAAGACCATCAGTGAACAATGATAACAACAGCAACATCTGAAGCGCATCTGTGTTTAAACACATAACGAGCATATTAGGTGTCCTACGTTGATGTTATGATAACATCAATCCCTGTTAGAAACAGCCCTTCCAGCTTTGCAGGACAATGTTGGTGTTTTGTGTGGTTCTAGAGAAAACACTGACTACCCAGTGTAGAGCAACACAGTGTAATACAAGCACTTAGAATTCTGAGGCAGGAGGGTTGCCACAAGTTCCAGGATAGCTTGGAACTCCATTGTGATTTCTAGTTCCAGCATTTCTTAAAAAACAAACAAACTGGGATGCTGGGAAGACAACATCTTGAGTAAAATGTCTGCCATGCAATCAAGAGGACATGAGTGTGGATCGCCAGCACCCATGTATAAAATCAGACATGGCCATGCTCATCTGTAATGCCAGAGCTGAAGTAGCTAACACAGAGAATCTCTGGGTTCCATTGGCCAGCTAGTCTAGCCAATCAGCAATCTCCAGGTTCAGTGAGAGACCTTGTCTCAAAAAAGATGGTGGAGATTGAGAAAAAGGTGTCCCACGTCAACCTGTGCCCTGCCTAGGGATGTGTATGTGTCGTGTGGTGGTGCATGAGAATGTCTCCCTGAGGCTCGTGTATTTGAAATCCTGGTCTGCAGCAGGTGGGACTTGGGAAGGGTTAAGGAATGTGGCCTTGTTGAAGGAGATGGGGATGGGGGAGTTAAAGCCCACATGAAGCCCAGTTAGCGCTGAGTGTGTCTCTCTCTGCTCTCTCTGTACCCCCCACCCACACCTCAAGGTTCTCATGATTGCTGTCTCAAAGTGTAAGCTGTCAGCTACTATTTCAGGGTCATGCCTTCCTGCCTACCTGCTGCCATTCATGATGCTATCGATGATGGTCATGGCCTCCACAACTCCAGAACAGTGGCTTCAAATTAAAAACAACAACAACAACAAAAACTTACTTATTTTATGTGCATTGGTGTTTGCCAGCATGCAGTCTGTGTGAAGGTATCAGATCCCCCGGAACTAGAGTTACAGGCAGGTATGAGCTATCAAGTGGATGCTGGGGAATTGAACATGGGTCCTCTGGAAGAGCAGTTAGTGCTACTAACTGCTGAGCCATCTCTCCAGCCCCCTTAAATGCTTTATTTTAAAATTTGCCTTAATCATCATGTTTTGTCACAGCAATAGAAAAGCAATTAAGACACACCCACATGAACATTGTAGAAACACCAAGCACACACACACACACACACACACACACACACACACACACACACACATATATATATATATATATATATATATATATATATATATATATACACATACTAGAAAACAAAACAAGCTGGTGCAACATGGCTTTCTGAGAGGTACCTAGAAGTCTTAAACTAATAGATATGGACACTCAGCAGAAACCCAGACAAATATTTGAAAAACTAGAGTGGTGATACCAAAAATAATCTTTCCCCTGGATTGTTCCATTGAGCAAAAAGAAGGAAGAGCAAAACAATGCCCTGGGGAGCACAGGCTGCATTTTATAGACAGTCTTTCAAGGGAGCAGAGTCTCCAGTCAGCCCTGGCGAACTTGCAAACTAGACCCTTGCAAGCTAGCTCCTGAGCAAGGGAGAAGTTGGGGTAAGAATTCAAAGTGAATCACCATTTGCGTAATTCAGCTAAGGCACAATCAGGCCTTACAGAGACCGGCTTCTGGAACTGGGAAGTAAAACCACCCTTTTAGTGTCTGAGCTTCTCTTTGACATCTCTTTGGCTCTGCCCTATGCTCTTCTCTCATAACTGATTTCCTCTGCTTGCTCATCGAAATCTTAACCCAGCACAGCACCCCAGCCTGAGGGAGCTTTTCTGCTCCAGGGGCTCATGGGCAATGAGGCATTGCCCAGCTCTCAGCAGAGAACCCTAGAAATGACCTGCCTGGGCACCTTGTGTTTCAACTGAGCTGTGCAAGTCACAAGAATGGGATAGGTTCTCTGATCACATGGCTCCTCCATTCTGCCAATGCAAAACCCATGGAAGGCTTCCTTCAAAGCACAAAGAAAGGAAGTGTAAGAAATTGGAAGAGCCTTTTCATTATAAAAAATAGGGTGAGCATGTCTTATCATTAATTATGAGCTTTATTAGCAGATCCACAGGACAAATGAATGAGAAGTCTGGAACACAGAGTAGGTTTATGAAGACTGTATTAATGTAGTCAGACTCACAAGGGCAACTTTGCAGTTGAAGACTGTCCCTGTCCAGAAAGAGAAGGGTGTGAGCCACTGTTCAGCCATCATAAGGAACTCAGGTTTGACTGAGGCAGAGAACTTTTGGGGATCCATTGAGAAACACTGCCATAGCAAACTGCCCAAGAGTGACTATTCTATGTCTCAAGTTATTAGGGTGTGTGTGTGTGTGTGTGTGTGTGTGTGTGTGTGTGTGTGTTAATTAGACAATCACCTTTCTAAAACAGTGTAAGTACATTTCTGCTCCAATATGGTTACAATGTCTACAGAAAGGACTAGAGTTACACTTGAAGTTTTGGTCCTGAAGACTAAGGAAATCAACTTAATTCCCATAATCAATCAAATACCACATAGCAGTGTCATTACTGACAAACATATCCATACAGTCTAAAGAGGTTTCAGCACACCTTAACAGTAGTTATGGGCTGGTTAGCATCATTCACACGTGTGCACGGGCAGGACACCACACAGCTCATTGATTTGTTGCTGCCCCGAACAGACACGAAGCTGTGCCTCAGTGGCCCTTCATCTATGGTGGCTTTCCTTCCACAGAAGTCGAGCCACCATTTCCCTGGATAAGATCACTCGACAGTCTTCATTTCCCCAGAAACAGGAGGCTTCTACAAGGAGGAAAGTTAGTATAGGAAGCAGACAAGCTTTATTCTGCCTGCTCATCCATGCCATCCTTTAATCAGTTCGGTGTGTTTAAAAATGGGTTTGATGGGATGGAGAGGAGGAGCTGCTCAGAACCCTGTGGTCACTCAGACCAGGAACTTGGAGGCTGTCCTCATTGTTCAGAAGGTCAGTTGCAGGGTGGGGTCTCCTTCCACAAAGGTTCAGTCACAGGTGAGGGCCTCAGCAGCAAGGAAGAATGTTTCTTGCTAACTCCTTCTCCAGCCAGGTAGTTATAAACCCTGCCCAATGCTTCCAGAGTGCAGTGAAATGGGTCAGGAACACCCTCCTTGCCTATTACTGACATTCTGAAGAGGAGTTAAAAAAACAAAACAACAACAAAAGCTAAGGTATACCAGGGGCTGGCAGTGCACACCTTTAATCTAGCACCAGAGGCAGAGGCAGGTGGATCTCTACAGAGTGAGTTCCAGGACAGCCAGGGTTACATAGAGAAACCTGTCTCAAAAAAAAAAAAAAAAGAAAAAAGAAAAAAAGAAAAAAAACTAAGATAGAGTGGGGAGCAGGCTGAGCAATGAAGAGCACTTGCTGCTCTTGCAGAGGACCCAGTTTTGGTTCCCAGCACCCACGTTTGGTGGTCAAAACCACTTATAACGAGCAACAGAAGACTCAGCAGCCCTCTCCTGGCCTCTACAAGAACCTGCACACATGTGGTATACATACAAACAAGTAGGCACATACACATAAACACATACAAAAGCACATTTAAAAGCTTAAAGATGATGAATAAGAAAGAAACATGGGAGCAACGATTCCCGATGAGGAAGCCACAATGGGGCCCGTGGTTCTGCTGAGATCTTCGAAAGGGAAGCTACACCCCGTATCTGGGGAAGTTTGAGGTCTCGAGGGCAACATGCTGAGTCTCAACTCTGTCCTTCCATGTTTATCAAGCACCCAGGGCATACTCCAAGACGAATCTAAAAGATGCATCAGTGATGGGTCCTGTGTTTGGGATACAGTTTGTTCCCCTAAGGTTACATGCCAAAAGTTTGTTCCCTGCTTAGCAACATCAGGACCTTTAAAAAAGGCAGGCCTAATCCCTCCTGGAAGGCATCACCCTCCCTGTGGAGTGGGTGGAGAATGGGATAGGAAGTGGGGGGGGGGCATGGGAGAGAGGGAGAAGGAACTGGGATCAGTATGTAAAATACGAAATAATTTTTTAAAAAGGCAGGCCTATCCGGAGGTAATTAAGTCACTCCTTGATTATGAATGAATTCGTGCAGTTTTGAGGGAGTGGACTAAGTCACAGGGGAGTGTATTATTCTGTCAGAATGGATGTTCTAAGAAATCTTGGGCACATACCTTTAATCCCAGCACTTGGGAGGCAGAGGCAGGCGGATCTCTGGGTTCAAGGTCAGTCTGGTCTACAGATCGAGTGGAACATTTCCTCATCCTAATCCACCATGCCCCCTCACCCTTCTTTCACTCACAGCAACTTCATCACAACAACTAAGTGTCAGCAACATGCCCTTGAACTTCCAAAGCAAGAGCCAAAAAGGGCTTTTTCTTAATATATTATCTAGCAACAGGTATTTTGCTATAGTAATTCAACAAGAATTAAAACAATGTTATCCAAACCTCATGCTCACCTCTGAGAGACTTCAACTTGAAGGGAATCAAGTTGCAGAAGGATGGAACTATAATTATTCTGGATGTTTAGGCTGACTAGTCAATGAATCCCAGAATGTCACAACTCTTGCCACTGCTGAGATACCAGTTGAACTCAGCCATTTGTATGGGTGCATAGACTCTATTAGAGATAGAAAAGAAATGCATATTTCTCATTTTTCAAGACAATGACATTGAAGCCCAGGTTAACAAGAAATCTGGTTCCTCAAATGAGAAATATTCCCACAGAACCTTACCTCCTTTGAAACCCACAAATGAGTAGGTGATATTTGAATGTCGAACGATACAAGACAGATGAGCACTGATTTAAATGCTGTTATATGACAGACCCCAGCCATCAATCATAACCTGGTATCTCCGGAGAGCCATCCTTTAGAAAAGGACTTGGGAACATCATGACCAGAATTTACAACCAAAACAAACGCTGTACCCAGCTCACCCATACCAATAGCTAAAGCTAGGTTCTCAGATGAGGCATCCTGAGGTTCACCCGGAAGGCTTGCTGGGCCTATGCCCAGACAGAATGTGCTGGTACATACTGATGCTGAAGTTGCAGGATGCAGGAGAGCTGACGACATGTGGGAAACTCTGGGCTAAGGTAGAGAGAGCCCCACAGTTCACCTATAGAAATCCTACCAAAATTGGTAATTACATTTGTCGTTTTTTCATGATATGAGGGACTGAATTGTATGAATTCCTTTCCTGCTCCCATTCGAATGTTAAAGCCATAACTCCTAGCACCTTGGAAAGTAACAGCATTTGGCAGTAGGGTGTAAGGAGTAGGTTTTTCTGCCTGCTGCTGGTCTTGTCCACCACCGCGCCAGCCCCAAACAACACACTGAGACTCTGTATTTGATATAATGCTGTTGGCCAGGTACTAGTTTCTTATCGGCTAGCTCTGTCTTAAGTATTAACCCATTCTTATAAATCTAAGTATTTCCACGTGGTCTTATCTTACCCTTACCGGGGAGTGGGGCAGGCATCTGGTCTCCCCCGTCTCTCCATGCTGGCTCCTCCTTACTACCTCCTCTTTCCTCCTTGTCTCCTAGTCCCTCCTATCTTCCTTTCCTATTGGCCAACAGTGCTTTATTCATTAGCCAGTATGAGAAACATATATACATAATGACATCTCCCATCAATAGAGCCTTTAAGGAAGGTAGTTAGAATAAACTGAAGTAATCTGAGTGTCCTTGTTAGAAGAGAAGATGAGGGGCTAGGAATGTAGCTCAGCTGGTAGTGTTTGCATGGTATGCACAAGGCCTCACCAGCATTGTGTGAACCAGGCATGGCAGTACGCACATGTACACCCAAGTGGTAGGAGCAGAGGGTTCAGGAATTCAAGGGCATCAAATTTTCAAAGTAACATTATTGTACTAAACCTGCTTTTAGGCTCCGGATCTGTCAACAATTACTTACATTGGTCCCTTGATTTAGACTTTTATTATTTCCCTTTCTCATTTCCCCTTTCTTCCTCCTTGGTGTGAATTAGTGGAAAGCCCCTCCTCTGAATAGCCACCGAGGCAAGCATCAGCTGTTTCCAGGCTTCACGCCACCTCATTAGGGAAACCTCATTTGGGAGGTTGTCATCTAAGCCATGTCTCACCACTATGGACTTTAGCAGCTTCCTGTTGCTACATTTTAGCTGAGGATGGACCGGAGGCTGAGGACCTTCCTTCCCTACCTCACCAGCTTCCCGCCATCTTCATCACCTCTTCCTTTGTCTATTGATCAAACCTACTCCACACATCATAATAATTAGCCAACCAATTCAAAACAAAAAGTCTGTATCCTCCAATGAAGGTTTCTTGACTCTACTAGAGCTGATTTGTGTTTTAATTCTAAAGTCTGCTAAATATGTAATTTCTGATCAAGAAAAGATTCAACATGATCAAAAGACACCCAAGGAAAATCAAAAGAAGGTTGTGGAATCTTCTAAGGTAGGTCCTAGCTGGTAGAGATAGAGACAAGTCTTTGAAAGCTAGCTGTGGCCCTGGCCCTGACTCCCTCCTACTTCCTAGTCTACTGTAATGCAAACCCTTCCCCCACCATTTGCCATTGCCACGCCTTCCCGCCAATGATGAACCAAAACCCCCTAAAATCATAAGCTACAGTGACTCCTTCTTCCCTAAAGGTTTTTTTTTTTTTTTTTTTTTTTGGGGTATTTTGGTCACAGTGACACAAAAGTGACTAAAACATTGATGTGAAAGGAAGTTGACAAAAAGATACTGCTTTTCTTGTATTCCTTTTTCATTTTATATAAGAAATTACTACTTCCTTGGCTCTTTGGGGAAGAAGCATTCAACACTTGAGCCTGTGGAGGTCATTTCAGATTTAGCCATAACAAGGCTTTTCTCCAACGTCAATAAACTCTGTATTTGGTAGGATGCTGAATTCTAATTCCCAGACACTTAAAAGTAGGTAGTGAAATATAACTATACTATAGATAGGACAGATTAATACAAAAGTACTAGCTATAGCTGGGCCAAAATGGCACACACCTTTAATACCAGCATTCAGGAGGCAGAGGCAGGCAGATCTCTGAGTTTGAAGACAGCCTGGTCTACAGAGCAAGTTCCGGGACAGCCAGGGCTACGCAAAGAAAGCAAAAACAAAAACAAAAAAAAGTACTATGTAGACTCAAGATGTAGAGTTCATAGAGTAGCTGACTAGCACACATGAAAGCCTGGGTTCAATCCGCAGCACCTCAAACACTGGGCTTGGTGGGACACATCAGGTAATTAGGAGGTGGAGGCAGAAAGATAAGAAATTCAAAGTCATCCTCAGCTATACGCAACCTACCTGAACCACATGAGACCTTGTCTCAAAGGGAAAGAAAATAATGTCCATGTGGACTGAGGACTTGCCATACGCTACCTGGAGAAGAATGATCTGTCTGCTTAAGAGCACACACCAACCTGAAGACAAGACAACCCAGAAACACTCCAGATTTGTTTGGAAACCAGCCAAAGCTCTAACCATCCATCCTTTTATTTATTGTTTTCATTTTGGTTTGTTTTTTGCAATACCTGGAACTGAGCCCAGGGCCATACACATGTGAGACAAGTACACTACCACTGAGCCTTACACACAGCCCTTATTTTTTTCCTTTTGTTTTAAGACAGCCATGCTTCCTGAGGAGTGCTGCACTGTATAGACCCAGTGAAATGGGATGGAGAAATACTCAGGCAAGTCCTTTTATTTGATTCTAATAAACTACTTGGGAGGAAAGAGAGGGAGGGAGGAAGACAAGCCAGAGGTGGAAACTAAGAAAAACAGAGGAGAATTAACAAATCAAGCTTGACTACTGTCTTTAGAGAAGCCTACTTGACAGAGGCTGGCCTGTTAGTGATGCACACTTTTAATCCCAGCACTGCAGAGGTAGAGGCAGGTAGATCTCTGTGAGTTTGAGGCCAACCTGGTCTACATAGTGAGTCCCAGGACAGCCAGGACTATAGAGACCTGTCTCAAAAACAGACAAAAATATAGATAGGTAGGTAGGTAGGTAGATAGATAGATAGATAGATAGATAGATAGATAGATAGTTTGTACTTTTCTTCAGGAAAATTGTGTTGACAACTATTTGTGTGTGTGTGTGCACATGTGAGAACACGCCATAGTGCACACGTAGAACTCAAAAGACAACTTCCAGGCTAGGTCCTCCATTTTCACCTTTGAGACAGTGTCTTGTTCTCTGCTACCATGCCTGCCCAGCTTTACGTTACTCCTGGGAATCCGAACTCTGGTCCTCACACTTACACAGCAAGCACCTCACCCACTGAGCCGTTTCTTAGCTCCCTTCACAAAGCTTAATACACTGAGGAACATAGTGAAGAGATGTTTATGTGACCAGTTCCCAGTTAAAAAACAGTATTGATATTCTCTGGTTATCACCAATACTCGTCACAACTTGTTGGGGTTGGGTTTGATTGTTGTTTAAAGGCCCTCTCTCTCTTTTTCTCTCTCTTTCTCTCTCTCTCCCTCCCTCCCTCTCTCTCTTTCTCTCCCTCCCTCCCTCTCTCTCTCTCTCTCTCTCTCTCTCTCTCTCACACACACACACACACACACACACACACACACACACGCCCCTGTAGCAATGACCACTCCCTTTTGGGCGTGGTCACAAGTGCGGACATGACTGGTTAAAAGGAATTGGAGGGGTCTCCAAAGCCCTTCTGGTCGCAGAGAGCATCTGGTTGGCAGGGTCAGCATCGTTGGAGCGGGACCACAAGACAGTCACTTGTTTTGGGTAAGTTCTTTCCCTAAATAAACTCCACCTTAAGTATATTGTTCTAGTGAATCCTGATCTCAGTGTATCATTTTTCTTTTTTCCAAGACAGGGTTTTTCTGTATAGTCCTGGCTGTTCTGGAATACACACTATAGACCAAGGCTGACCTCGAACTCAGAGATCTACCTGCTTCTGCCTCCCGAGTGCTGGGATTAAAAGAGTGTGCCACCAGTATGCAGCTGTTTTGAAGGTCTTACTTAATTGGCTTTCTTTCTTTCCTCTTTTCTTTTTTTAAAGAATTGGACAGCATCCCATAAAACAGAATAAGTGACCCCACATATGTTGCTGGAAGAGTGAAGCACAGTTGGTGTGCCTCTGTGGGAGAAAATTCTAGAAGTTTGCACCTGACTTGCACCTGGTTTCCCCAATATCACCCATGAGCCATCTTTCGCTGAATTTATTTTGTATCTTTTTGCCAAAATAAACAATACGGGTGAGGGGATCGATAGGACTGGGAGCGGTGATCCTCTGCAGAGTGGTTGAAATTGGGATGGCCTTGGATATCCTTGAGACCAAAAAGAAAGACAGAAGGCTAATGATGAATGAAGTGGGTCAGGTTTGTCTTTGGTTTTGTTATTTTGAGGCAGAGCCTCATGTAGCTGAGAACGACTTTGAACTTCTGGTCCTCCTGCTACCAGCTCCCCGGTGCTGAGGTGACAGGTGTGTACCAGAACACTGGTTCTTGCAGTTCTAGAGCTTGAACCCAGGTATGTCCATGCTTAGAGGGTGCTTTATAGATTGTCCTACATCCCAAGCTCTCAAAGGTCTATTTATGTACATGCTTTAAAATGATATTCTATGGCTGTTACCTAGAGGAAAAACATGACAACAAATGCTGGTGACATCGTAGGGAAAGAGCAATCACTTAATACTGACGATGTAAGATGCAGAGCCACAGTGGAAATCAGCACGGAGGGTTGTTTTTAGTAAAAGTAAAAATAGAACAATCGGATGACTGGAGTTATAGGCATACATCCAAAGGAATCTAAGTCAACACACTTGCACATCTCTGTTCTGTTCTGTACTGTTCTATCCACAGTATCTAGGGAATGGAACCCTGATGGGAGACTTCAGGTGACTAACAAGGCAAGATGTCTCTGTCATTTCTAGAGTTTATATATTAACCTTTTGTGGTCTTTGAAGGAGTTGAAGACAAATAGTTATGGTTATAGTTTTCCTTAGTTAGGCTTAAAGATAAGTTACATATAGGACTTTAGACACACAAAGATAGAATAGATGATGGAATATTTTCTTCAAATCTTGCTAAATGTTAATGGACTAAATAGTGTTAACTGTGATTCTTATTTGATAACTGTTGTGTGATATATTTTGCTATGCTAAGGTTAAAACCCTTCTTTTTATTTTAGACAGAAAAGAGGAGATGATGGGAGATGTCATTCTGTATATGTTTCTCATACTGGTTACTGAATAAAGCACTGTTGGCCAATAGGAAAGGAAGATAGGCGGGACTAGGAGACAAGGAGGAAAGAGGAAGTAGTAAGGAGGAGCCAAGATGGAGAGTCTGGAGAAAGCAGTATGCCAGCCGGCTCCCCGGTAAGAGAAATACATAGATTAGCAGAAATGGGTTAATACTTAAGACAGAGCTAGCTGATAAGAAACTAGTACCAGGCCAATAGAATTATATTTAAAACAGAGTTTCAGTGTGTTAATTGGGGCTGGCGCGGCCGCGGGACAAGACCAGGCGGCGGGCAGAAAAACCCTACACCTTACAGAACCCACTTCAGTGTCTGACTATAGAGAAAGGATAAAGAAATTTGGTTCAGGGTCTGGAGGGATGGCTCGGTGGTTAGAGCACTGGCTGCTCCTTAGTGGTACTGGGCTCAATCCCGAGCATAGTGGCTCACAACCACCTTTAACTATAGTCCCATGGGATCCAGTATTTTCTTCTTATGTGCAGATATAAACACAGACAAAACATCCATATACATAAAATAAATAAATAAATCTTTTATAAAGAAAGAAAATGTGGTTTTATTGAATTTTATGCAGTTGTAAAGAAAAGTGATTTTGTTGTTGTTTTTTTGTTGTTGTTGTTGTTGTTTGTGTTTTGTTTTTGGGGGTTTTGTTTTTGTTTTTTGTGTTTTGTTTTGTTTTGACAAAATCTTACTATGTAGGCTCTGGCTTGCTTGGAACTTACTATGTAGACCAGTCCTACCCATTCCTCCTGAATGCCGGGATTAAAAACACATGCCACCATGCCTGGTGTGTAAAGAAAAATGAAATTATGGCATTTACAGGAAAATGGGTAGAACTAGAAAACATTATATTAAACAAAACAAGCCAGATTTAGAGAGACAAATACTGCATGTTTCTCTAATTTGTGGACTCTAGAATTTAAAGGGGTGTGTGTGGGTGGGTGGGTGGGTGGGTGGCTGTGCGTGCGTGTGTGAGTGTGCGTGCATGTGTGTGTGTGTGTGTGTTACTTCATTTTAACCAAAGCAGAGAAGTTGATTCGCAGTGCCTGTCACACAAGGCCCTGCCCTGAGCCTTGAGAGTCGTGGGTCCTCTGGCCCTTATCAGCTGTGGCCTCCTCTGACAGCACAAAGGTCAGGAGGGAAGTTCCTCTGGCCGGGGTCTTGCTGAGCTTCCTCTTTGTGGGGAGTACCCCAAACTTAGAGGGAAAAAACTGAAAGCAGCTAATCTGATGTAACCCTTCTGCTTATAGGTCAAAGGGCTGGGTCTCACAGCAAAGTGCAGGCTTTCAAATGCAGCCAGCCTTTATCAAGGCATCATCTGGTGTTCAAAACTCTCCATGGAAAACCCCTGTTTGGAGACACGTTTCACTTTTTTGTTGAGGCCTCCCTGTAATCTCTATTTCTCTCTATTTTATTTAGTATTTGCATATGTGAGAAAGAGACAGACAGCCCACGAACGTACTCACGGGTGCAGTGGCTAAAGGACAGCTTTCAGGAGGAGGCTTTCCCCTTCCACCTTGTCTTCTGGTGATAAACTCAGGCTGTCAGCCTTTGTGAAAGAGCTTGTACCCAAAAGGCCACTTCGACAGCCTCTCCTCCTCTACAGGCCCTCAAAGGATGTAGTAGAACCAAGTTAGAAGAGATGGCTTGGCCAGTACAATGCTTTTCCTCGTGCTTCAGGGCCTGAGTTTGATCTCCAGAATCCACATCAAATAACCAGGAAGATGGCCTGTGTTTATAATCTCGGTACTAGGGAGATGGAGACAAGCAGATGGTCTGGGGGCTTCCTAGCCAAAGCAGCAAGCATCAATCCAATGAGAGACCCTGTCTCAAGAAGCAAGGTAGACAGCATCCCTGAGGAGCAGCCACGCACATACACAGTACACACACGTGTGCACCAGTAGGGCGCCCACCTAGAACTGGCAGATGGAAGAGAGGAGCAAAAGGGAATGACCTCATCAGCCTGGAACTGTTTCCTGTGATACCCAAGTCAGACCGGCACAAGCCTCATTGTGCTTGACAGCGAGAAAGTGGGACCTGACCAGGTCCCTGCCACACAGCTCTATGGGAATCCCCAGGGATTGCCCACATGCTGTACCAATCTGTCCCGCTGATCACTCACCACCTCAACTGCCACCTGGCCCCATGCCACTGCCCTACCCTGCTTCTGCTCTGAAACCTGACCCTGCAGGCAGCTGCTGTTCCTCACATTTCACCCCACA
This sequence comes from Phodopus roborovskii, assembly GCF_943737965.1. NCBI lineage: Eukaryota > Metazoa > Chordata > Mammalia > Rodentia > Cricetidae > Phodopus > Phodopus roborovskii. The sequence goes on along the minus strand of NW_026126482.1, from coordinate 17,490,055 downwards.
CTGGTCACAAACCGTTCCCTTAATTCCCCTCAGTGGCAGTTAATAGTAGACTGTCACATTTGAGATGTTACGAAAACCTAGGGCACGACCAAAGATCACTGCAACCCTGAGAGCAAGACCTGGCTGTGCCAGATGGCTGTCCTTCAAGACGACTGGAGGTTTTATTTATCAGAGGTCAGTTCTCCTCCCCCCCATAAGTCCAAGCTCCAAACTCCCCAAGATTAAAGAGGAAAATCTGTCCCCACAATAGAGGAGGGCATGGAAATCATTGGATTTCTAGTCTTGAACTTACTGTTTCTGTAAAGGGTTAAACTTCACCATGATTTAGCCAAATGCCTTTAAGTTCTAGACAAATAAAGTGAAATATGGCTCCACAACAGAGAAATAGTAAGAAAATAAAATAACATCAAAACAACTGCTTAAACTTCTTCCAGGGTAAATTCTCATACTTCCAGGCCTTCTATTCCATGAGAGCCCTTTGGCTGGTAACACATGAAAAGACAGTTAACATCACTAATGACCAGGGGACGACAACCTGATACCATAATGAGATGTTTCCTCACACCCAGTAGAAAATCTACTGTGAACACACACACATGTGTGTGAACGTGCATAAGAAATAAATGTGGATGAGGAGGTAAAGAAACTGTTGGTGGACATGCTAAAGGCACAATTGCTATGGAAAACTATGTCACGGCTACCTAAAATATCAGACATTTGATTAACCCTGTGCTCTAGCCACGCTGCTCCTGGGGTCCAGCAAATGTATCCAAAGGAGTTGAAAGCAGAGTTGCAAAGCGATATCTATACACCAACCTTCATGGCGGTCTCATGCGCAAAGCCGGCGAGGCAAGAACAACATAGGTGGCCATCAACAGATGAGTGGATCAACAGACTACATGAGGCATATATATGAAACGGGGCTCCACTTCTTTTTTTAAGGATGAAATTGGGGTTGGGGGTGGTTTGTTGGTGAAGTGATTGTTTAACATGCATGACATCCTGGATTCCGTCCCCAGCACTGTCTAAAATCAGAGGTAGAGGCATATGCCAGTAACCCTAGCACTTGGAAGGTGGAGTTAAAGCAATTAGAAGTTCCAGGCTGTCCTTGATTGCATAGCAAGTTTGACGCCAGCCTTGGTACATGAGGCCATGTTTCAAAAAGAAATTTTTAAAAATGTAAGAAAGTGTACAAGTCCTTATTGTCCAATAGAAGTTCAACTTCCTGTGAGGAGAGGAATGTTCGGTATAGCCTCCGTTTCAGGGGTCACTTGCCACCGGAAGCCACTGAGCCCTTAAGATGTGGTGGTTGTGACAAGGTTGCTATTTAAATTTGATTTTAATCATTTGACATGCAAAGTAGGTGGCCGCAGGAGCTTGGAGTGTGTCACTGGAGAGCACAGGTCTCAACAGTCACAGAGCCCACGTGAGTCCTGCAGCAGCACTGGTGGCTCAGGATAGTTAAGCTGGCTGTTCCCTTTGGGAACAAGCGTTGGCTGCCTCAAGCTTCTGCTGTCACCCAGCTTAGCTGGACCTCGACTTTTCTGCTTACAAACAGAGCTCTGTCACCTGCTCCTGTCTCCTCTCCTTTCTGCTCAATATCATCTTTGGAAGGCCCCTTCATTATACGCCTGTGGCATGTCCAGCCAGTGCCACGACACCCCAGCGACTATTAAAATATGCCCAAGTACTTACTATCTAAGGACAAGATGGCAACCATTTAGTGCAAAGACTTTAATTGGGTGTGTGTGTGTGTGTGTGTGTGTGTGTGTATGTGTGGGGGGGGGGGCTCTAGACTCAAGTAAAACTTCATTCTGTAACATAGAATGTGTTCTGACAAACCCAGGAGGGGACATTGAACGGCAGAAGAACACAGGAGCAGACCCCAAGAAGCAGCAGCCAGGTGTGGTGGTGCATGCCTGCTAACCAGGAAGTAGGAGGCAGAAGAAGGAAAATTGAGAGTTCAAGACCAGCCTAGACCACATACCAAATTTGAGGCCAGCATGTCTCAGAACAATAAAATAGAGTGTTTTCTGCCTTAGTTTCCTTGGCTGACAGCGTGGTTTGGTGGTAGGGCACATGTTTAGCTTGCAGAAGGCCTGGATGTAAGCCTCAACTCCAAACACAGCACAGGCACGCACATACACAATGAAACAGACACACAAAACACGGGGCTCCAAAGTGTAGGAATAAAGAAATCTGATTGGTTGTCATCTAGTCTAGTCATTTCCACTTTGCAATTTATGAAAAGCTTCCATGTCATGCTCGATGGCATTGGTCTATTTAAAAACGTGGCTGTTGCCTAAGCCTGATTATTCTGAAGCAACTTAGTTTCAGCTTAATGATTCTCCCTCTTCCCCAGGGACTCCATTTTGAGTTTTAGACTGCCTGTTGGGTCTAAGACAGTAACTAAGGCAATACAATGAATGTTTAAAATTCTCACTGAACACCAAAAATCATCACCTCTGAAAACCATCCTGCCTAAGGCCATAGGTGGTTGAAGTAGAAATGTTTTCCTATAAGCAACAATGAACAGTCTACCTGGATGCACTAACAAGAACCAGGTGCCTGAGCATTGCTTTCCTCTCAACTCTAGCTTACCTGCAACTCCAGGGATGTGGTAATGGCACTAGACAGCTAACGGCAGTCCAGAAGCCGGCCTGCCTTAGGTCAACATCATTCCCAAGTTCCAATACCACAGCTTTCCCTGCGGGAGGCTGGCCATCCTCCCCAGAACACAACCACAGCCCACGCAAGGGAGGCCATGAAGGTTGTGTATGCTATTTTTAAACTTCCAAAGATCACACTGTACATGGATAATGGGAGCGCCTAAGTGCCCCAGCATTGTGCCCTCAGTCAGCATGCCAGCTAAATGCAAAAGATAATCATCTTGCTTCTAATAGTAGCCCCTTGAAAAGGAGTCCTGCTCAGTGCACCGTTGCATTAAATGGCATTGCTTTTGAATAGGTGAGGCCCCATCTCTTCATGAAGAAAATCTCTCTGTGAACCAGATCTCCCTGTGGTGACACATTCATGTATTCAACTGGATGCTCTGCTGGGTTTGTGTGTGTGTGTGTGTGTGTGTGTGTGTGTGTGTAAGCTGAAGCTGGAAATATGTTACTAAATATAAATATCACTATATGGTTGTAGGGAGTCCTGTTGTCTATTCCTTCCCCTTTATCGATTTCTTCTCCACTACCATTCAGGCCTATGTCTTTTCTACCTTGTCTAATCTTCACCACGTGTTGAAGACTTGGCCTAAGCCCTGGATTCATGGACTGGGGGCCCTGGCTACACGTTTCAAATAATAGAAAGCACCATTGATGAGGTATTTATTTACTGGGTGCCAGGCACTAAGTGTGGGACATGCTTTCACACACCTGATATTGCTGCATTTGTAGATGGATTGTGTGCAAAGAATGCAAGTTGTGGCCAATTAATCATTTATTGGTCACATCAGTGGGATAAGCTGGAAAAGCAAGGGAGCAAGACGACTTCAGGTTCTATTTTAGTTCTCATAAGAGTTGAGTGAACCTAAGAAATTAATTTTTTAAAAAATGCAGGTTTACCTTCAATTCAAATGTTCTTTGGAATTAGATTTAAAAAAAAAATAAAAGACATTGGTTGATTGATTGTATTAAGATCATGGGCTGGGAAGATGACTCAGTGAATAAAATGCTTACAAAGGAACAGAGTTCAAATCCCCAGAACTGTACAGTATGGGAACCAGCCTGCAATTCCAGGGCAGAAACTAAGGATTCCAGACCCTTGCACACTAGCTAGACTAGCCCTTACTTACTTGAGCTCCAGCGTCAACTGAGAGATCCTGCCTCAGTGAATAATGTGGCAAGTGACTGTGGAAGAAAAGAACGGAAAGCATAACAAATACAAAACCCAATCTGTTAATCGCCCTGGTGGGCATGAGTAGATCTTAGATGCCAAGGCCCACTGGGATGCTCCCGAGTTAGGGCCTCTGTCATGGGCTATACGGTGGCTCCATCAGAGTCGACAGGCATGCCCTCATTACAGCAGAAGGACTGGCCTGTCTTCATGGCTCAAGAATCAGGGTAGCTGGGTGTGGTGGCTCACAGTCATGATCTCAGCACTCAGGAGAAAGGGTCTCCAGTTCCAAACCAGACTGTCTCAAAAGAGGAAGTCTGAGAACATTTCCCCAAACTTGCTTGTAAAGCACAATTGTTGAGTAGCTCAGTGCCCTGCAATCCCAGGAATAGCCAGGATTTTGTTGTTGTTTGGGGGAGAGTTAGAGGGTGTTGCAACAATTTACTCTACAGCCCAGGCTGACCTGGAACTCATTATATATCCCAGGCTAGCCTCAGATTCATATTAAATATCCTGCCCTTAGTGTCTAGAGTGCTGAGATGACATGAAGAAATGGCCACGCCCAGCTCGAAGTTTAGGATTTAAAATAGAAGCTGCTAATATTTTAAGGATGGGGAGCCAGCAGACATGTTCGATGTTTAGACCCTTTTGCAACCTTTTGACTCCTATTGCCCATGAGAGCGGTAGTTCAGCTTTGTAATTCCAGTTTGGAAAGCATGGTTGAATAACTGGTTCAGGCTTAAAATCTTAAGCTGAAATGGCACTAAGTGCTTAAACATTATATGGAACATTCCAGAGTACTCAAGGTCCAACACATTTGTATGTTTATCAGATTTATAAAAATTACTTCAATGCTTTAGAAAAGCCAGATCTTTTAAGTCCTTAAAAATGACTGCATCATGTTAAACGTGTAAGTTAAAATATGTAAAAGCATTCAACTAACTAAGCTTACGAATTGGAATCCATGTAAGCCAAAGGCTCCTTTAAAATGACTGTTGGTTAACATATCTGTAATCCCCACAGTTAGGAGGCAGAGGCAGGAGGATCATGAGTTAGACCAGATAGTTACAATTTATAACAGTAGCAACATTACAGTTATGAAGTAGCAATGAAAATAATGCTTTGGTTGGAAGTCACCACAACATGAGGGACTGTGTTAAAGGCTCGCAGCATTAGGAAGGCTGAGAACCACTAGTTCTCAACTATACAGGAAGGCCTCTTCTAAAACCAACAACAAATTTTAAAATCATGCTGGAATAGTTAGAACAATAAAATTCAAAATTGACCTTTAAAACTGGATGTCTGAATTCATTCCAGTCAAGAAAGTGGTAACTCATAAAATTGAAATAAACTCCAGAATTGCCTTTCTTATAACAACGCAACAGAACAAAAGGTCCTTGAGCTTAACCCCCCCTCCAAAGCATCCATAGAATAAATCACTCGTTGGGGCACTGCCCCCACACCTAAGGCTGGTCCTCAGGATGCCCAGCTACTTAGCTACAAACTCCTGTTACCATAGCCACCCATGGTATCACTGTTTTCAAAAGACTCATTCCCTGCCCATCCACACAAGGGTTCCCAAGGTTTACCTAGTAGCAAAATTCTTCCCCAATGCTTAGGAACCAGAAAGTTTCCTACAGGCTAGGATACCCCAGAAGTATGCAGAGACTGAGGTGACTCCAGTTCTGAGTTTATTTACCAACTTTATACTTTGTAGGAGCTCCATAAAGATGTGCTTACTGAATGCATGCATTAAATGAGAAGGGACCCATAGGCTCATTCATTGGAATACTTAGCCCCCAGCTGGGGGAACTGTTTGGGAAGGGTTAGGAGGTGTGGCCTTATTGGAAGAGGTATGTCACTGGAGACAGGCTTAGAAGTTTTCTCTCTGCCTCTCTGTCTCTCTCTCTCTCTCTCTCTCTCTCTTGTTTTTGTTTGTTAGTTTATCTATTTGTTTGTTTTTTGAAACAGGGTTTCTCTGTGTAACAGCCATGGCCATCCTGGAACTCACTTTGTAGAATAGACTGGTCTCAAACTCACAGAGATCCGCCTGCCCCTGCCTCCCGAGTGCCAGGAGTAAAGGTGTGTTCCACCACCACCTAGCAAGCTTGGAGGCTTTAAAAGTCTCAGGTTGCTCCCAGAGTCACTCTCTCGTCTCCTATGTGGAGATCAAGATGTGCCCTCAGCTGTTCCTGCCACCATGTTCTTGCCCCACCACCATGGACTAACCTGCGAAGTCATAAACCCAAGTTTACAAGTTGCATTGGTCATGGTATCATATCACAGCAATAAAAGTGTAACTAAGACAGCAGCATACTAGAGCTTAAAACTGCTTTGCAAATGCCCAACACACGTTAAAGACCGTACAGCAAGGTGACTCACACCACACTTGCTGAGAAAAAGAATACTGGAAGCGTGAGGCTCCTCTCTGTGGGCCTTCGTGAGGGTTAGTGGTTACTTTTCTGGAACTCAGGGTAGCAGCTGCAAGTGACACCAATTTTCTGCCACCTTGCGATGCTTAAGCCAACACGATGAATCTATCCAGAGAGGGGCCACCATGTGGGGTGTATGAAGAAGGACTAGAAAGAAGACTCCAATCAAACCACACTAGGATTTGTGCTCCCAGCAGTCTGAGGCATGGGAGCATTCCAGACACTTTCACAGAGCAATATCTGTCTTTCTTACTGAAAAAGACACCAATGGGCATAAGTGGATATGTCTCTGCGCAAGGTTTGGGTAAAACAGATTACAGTTTCGCTGAGTTAGGCAATTGATATTACCAGCTGATCTATGGTATCAGATGGCGTGACAAATGCAAGCATGCTTCCCAGCAGTCTCTACTCTCAGGTCCCCTTACTGCATGGAAGAATTTGACATGTCACACACAGTTGTGACCATCACATTCCTTATAAAACACACATTTCAGAATGTTCATCAGTCTTCTTCCGAAAGCTTAAGAAAGAACCCCAAACTTCAGAACTGCAGCATGAATGATCCTGACACAGGGGTTTGTGGCTTATACCTGAGCAGACTCACGTGGTACATGTTCATCTATCTACACTCCATCTATTGTCTATGCCAGTGAGGTGTAGACTGTGGTTCTGTTTGCAAGCAGTATCTCAGAAGCCCGCTGGGCAAAACCCTCCAGAAAGGATGGAAACAGGAAACACAATTTACAATCTTCCTTTCTTGAAAGTCCAAGGACCGCTTGTTTTCTTAGAATTCTAGGGTTTTTGATAGTCTATCCATTCCCCCACAGACTACGATTTCACTTTCTGTAATAACTCAGAAGAGACCAAGAAAATGATGCAATCCCAACCCCTCCCCTGTCAACTACCTGCAAATCTTTCATGTCCTCCAGTCAGCCTCCCTTCCCCAGACTCCAGAAAGTCCCAGCAGCCCAGGGCTGAGTCCCCAGGGCAGGAGGGGAGGAGATGGAGGGAGTGAACCCAGCCGGTGGAAAAATGAAATCGCATCTCCCTTGCAGGGAATAAAGAAATACCCAGGTGGTAAACATAACTTCCAATTACTTGCCTTAAACTTAACATTAAAATGTAAAGTTGTGTTTCCTTACCAGACAAAGAAAATGCCCAGGTCCTACACCATTTTGTTTCAACACAGGCATGTATCCATGCCCAATGATATGGAGTCCTTCTGCACTAAACACCCCTGCTTGGAAAGGATCAGATTCAAGAGCCTAAGAACATGAAACAAGGCACATTTTCCTAGGAAGCATCTCAGTCATTTATTAAAAATAAAAACTCTGGAATCTTACCCCAGACCAACGAAAGCATCTATTTTTAAAAGGACCAGGCAGCTCAGCCAAAACCACCAGATGTATTTGACACGTGGACTTGAATGAGAATGGTCTCGTAGGCTCAATATTTGAATTTTCCTGAAGTTGGTAGAACTATCTGGGAAGGAGTAGAAGGTATGGCCTTGCTGAGGGGATGTGGCTTTGGGGGGGGGGGTCACTGGGGATAACTTTAAGGTTTCAAAAGACCATGCTAGGCCTTGCCAGGCCCAATCTCATTCTCTCCTGTCCATGGATCAGATGTGAGCTCTCAGCTACGGCTCCAACACCATGCCGGCCTGCCTACCTGTCACCATGCTCCCTGCAACTGTAAGCAAACCCCCAATTAAGTGCTTCCTTTTATAAGTTACCTTGGCCGTGGCATTTTGTCAAGGTAATAGAAAATTAACTATGACAGCACACAATAAAGTTAGGAAAGTATTCATATAAAAAAAGGTCCCTCTTAAGGTAAGACACCCTCCTAAGTGTATCAGGAGAGGAGTCAAGTAGGCACAGTGGTACTTGGAAGGCTGAGGCAGGGATATATAGAGTTCAAAACTAACATCAACTGCCAGTAGATTCTGGGCCAGACTGAGCTATAGGGATCCTGTCCCAAAAACCAAATAAGGGCTCAGAAAATGGCTCAGTTGGCGAAATGTTTGTCATGCAAGCATGAAGACTTTGATCTCCAGGACATTCATTTTAATAATAAAGTAAGAGTGGTAGCCCATGCTTGTAATCCCAGGCCTGGGGTGCTCACTGACCATCTGACCTAACCTAATCTGTGACTTCCAGGTCAACCAATGTCTCATAAACCAAGGCTGCTGGGTTCTGAGGCACAACACCCTAGGCTGGCTTCCGACTCCAGATAAACATATGGTCCGTTTTTGTTTCATTCCGCCACTGAGAAAAAAAAAAAAAAAAAAAAAACCACCTCCTACTAAACTCAGAGAGGAAAGAATTCATTTGGTCTAAATCAGGGGAGGATCTCAGACAGGAACCTGAAGGTAACACTGCTTCCTAGGCCATAGTCCATGCAGCTTTCTGACCAGAAAACTCACCCACTCACACATAGAGGGGACCATTGAGAGCCACTTCCTAGCTGGCTCACTCAGAGGCACAGGCTTAGATAGCTTTCTTATACAGCCCAGGATCACCGAAGTAGGAATGGTGCTACCCACAGTAGCTGGGCCCTGCCACATCAATTACTATGAAGACAGAACCTCACAGACATGTTCACAGACCAATGTGATATTAAAAAAAAAAATTACTCAATCGAGACTTTTTTTTATTTCCCAGGTGATTCTGTTAAGCTGACAGTTAATGCTAACTGGGACATGTACTCACACAAACATATACCCACATGCACACACAGATATTCACGTGCATGCGCACACAGACACCAATCATTTTCACCTATAGGCGTCTCTTCATTGTTCCAAACCCTCACTCCTCCTTGGGTTCCAAGAGCAGCAGAGCCTCACAGGGAAGCTACTGCCAGATGAGAGCTATTATCCACGACAGTGAGGCTGTCCCACAGGGTTGAGTAGCCCCATTACTATTCCTCTTCCCAGTCTACTCACCACATCTACTGTCTCTGCTTTCCTCAGCATAACAAGTTCAAGGCAGAAGGCTGTAAGAACGTTTCGGAAACTTCAGACCCATTGTACATGCAATTTTAATTTACTTGAATTATCAAAACTAATTATATGGGGAAATTCTTACTACTATGTGAACAACAGACATGGCATTAAGGTTTGGGTCATACATAGCATCCAAAGGCTCACATGCCAAAGGCTTGGTCCCTAGTCTGTGGTGATATTGGAAAGTAAGTGGTGGAACCTTTAGAATATAGGGTTTAGTGGAAGGATGCTAAGCAGGAGACATGCTCCCAGGGAAAATGCTAGGACTCCAGCAGCGTCTTCTCTCTTTGCTTATTGGCTACCATGAAGTGAGCAGTACTCCAATACTCATACCCTCCCTTAGGTGCTGCCATATTTCCAAAAGCAGTGGAGCCAGGCCATTCCAGCCTGAAGTAATTTATTTTCCCTTTTAAACTCTTTATCTCAGGTGATTTTTTTTTCCCCACAGCAAAGGAAAGCTGACTCATGTGAGGTTATTTGCAAATGGATCTCAAAGTCAGACATAATTAACTGATGCCAAAAGCATCATAGGCGTTTCCAAATCTGCTAGAATCATATCTTGGGGAGCATCTTTATACATAACTAGATGTTTAAGAAAATTAAGGGCTTTTTTTATTTTTCTTTTTTGGTTGTCTAACTTTAATAGAGCAGTTGCTTTTGGTCATGAGTGAGTGGGGGGTGGGGAGAGAAAGAAAAAGAGACAGAGAAATATATCGCTTTGTAGCCCAGGATGGATTTAAACTTATGAACCTCCTGCCTTCACTTTCAGAGTTTGAGGCTTACAAGAAATGTGCCATCACACTTAGTCTCAAATAGTATTTTTAAACCCAAAAGTAGCTTGTGAAAAGTAGCTATGTTATATAAAATTCACCATAGGAATATGAAAGCAAACACACACACACACCTTCATCACGCCATCAGATGTCACAAAAGGCCTAAAGCGAAATACCTAGGCTGTGGGTAAAATTAACCAAAGCAAATTGGGTATAACATCAGGTTATTGATGTCCATACACCCTCACTACCAAATTCTAGGGAAATTTGGCCTCTGATCTGATTCTGCTGCACATACTGTTACTCTTAGAACGTTTATGCCACACAAGCACAATACATGGCTACAAATCTCTCTGTATATAAAGAAACAGTCACGACCTGACACCTTGTACTTCTATCTCCAGATCCAGAGCCACAACTAGACACAGGACTGGTTATCAACTGTAAAGGGGAGAAAACTCTGGTTCTGTCACTGGAGCCTGTGAGTTAAACTGGAGAAAGGCACGCTGGGAGAATGGTGTGTAATGTTTGTGGGTGCTAGTGTTGGTGTGGGCACAGACGCCTTGCAGAAAAACCGTGAAACCTAAGAAATGTTTACAACTTGGCAGCACAATATATCATTTTAACAAAGGATGATAAATTATGGAGAAGTGACCACACAAAGGAAAGGGCATTTGGGAGCCTAGGGTTGATAAATTGTGGAAGATGATTGGGAGTATATGGAGGAAATGAACAGATGATAAGGGTTACTTCGGTGAGGTCTATTTATGTACAGTCGTTTATGGGCTCCCTGCCTCCAGTGATAAGAGTTGTTCTGCTAAAGAGTTGAGTTGTTCTTCTCTTCCTGGTACAAGGATAGCACCAGTCTCGTGGGAAATGTATGCCCTGCTTTTAGACAGATGGTGGGGGGAGGGGGGCCGAGAGCTCTTTCTGGGTCTGTTATTACTCGGTTGCCTCTAGCTCAAAATAATCAATATACCAAAGTGTATATTTGAAGGTGACATATTTTGAACCCCTTCAGAACGGAACCTCAAGGACCATTCCCATGGGCAGAAAAGATCAGTTTCATGACAGTCTTCCTTTCTGTTTGAACAAGGTAGGGAGGCCCTAGAACTCTCTAAATAACTCACAAAAACACCAAGGGCCCAATTCTAGGAGCTGAACTTAACAAGTCACCGGTTTCAGCAATAGAACACACTTGCCAACATTCACTGGGCTAATTAAAAGGACAGTTGGCCATAAACCATTGCAGACCCTCATAGAAACAGCCTCAGAAGTGTGTGCTGGAGACCCTAGCTATGGGGTCCTGGCCAACCCTCCAGGACTTCTCTTGACCTCTCATTCCCCACAGAAAAGCCACCACTCCTCCTTATTCACAAAAGGCAGTTGACCCAATGACATTACCATCTGTATCCATGTTCTATGGAGTACAGCATGAAGGCTCCTCAAAATGCTGAAAAGTGACCTGTCATATAATCCAAATAGACTACTCCTGGGCACATAACTAAACAGCTCTAAGTCAGCCAGAGTCACCTGCAAACCCATATGTATTGCTATACGATTCTTAATTGTTAAGAAATAAAAACAGCCTAAATGTCCATCAGCACTTTAATTTTCTGAAGTGTGTGTGTGTGTGTGTGTGTGTGTGTGTGTGTGTTCACAATGGGTGTGCCTGCCACTGTGCACACGTGAAGTCAGATGACAGCTGCGTGGAGTCTGCTCTCTCGTTCCCCCTTTACACGGGTTCTAGGGATCACACTTGGGTCTCCAGGGTTGTGTGCAAGAGCCTTTGACCCGCTCAACCATCCCATAGCTCCCCTTTCTTGAGTTCATTTTATCCACCTGGAAATTAGTTTTAGCCTATGGGACTGGCAAATCAGTAGAAACCAATCTTTTTATATTCTCAAGTCTTTTGGGTATTCTAATGATAGAAACCTTCCCTTGAAGGCCATTTTCAGGGACACTGTTGTCACCGTGTCCTTGTGTTTTGCACAAAGCAGGGGTTACACTCACACCTAGAACCTAGCTAAATACCACACCATGTGCTTGCCGTTCCCTGACAGCTCGGCTGCCTCCTGGAGCTCACGAGTAGCCTCAAGGAGGCCACTGCTCAGAAGGGAGGTGAGCTCTGAGGGAAACAACAAAATGAAGACGTGGATGCTCCCAGTCAAAGATGACAGCGAACTCTCCCCGTAGGTAAGTAAGTGCCACAAACTAAAGGTGGCTGCAGAAACACAGGCGCTGGCACCTGGGCACACACCACGAGGACACAGCAGTGACAGGGAGGAAGCATGCTCCTGGCTTGGGAGAGCTGCACACTCAGTACTGACTCTGAGATGGATTCGGTGGCCAATAAATGAGGCTACATATTACACCCTAAAATGAATGTTGCAGGCAAATGATTTGACTGTGACTTGACTATGATGTGAATGAAAATTAAAAAAAAAAAAAAAAAAAAAAAAAAAAAACTTTTCCGGAGACATGCTGTCTCTATGTAGCTTTGGCTCACTGAGATCTGCCTTCTCTGCCCCTTGAGTGCAGAGATTAAAGGCAAAATCTTTTGCTAAGTAGAAACTAAATTCCTGGCACTGGAGAGGGCTGGGGTGTGGAAAAGATCCATATTTGGACTTGAGTCAGGCAGCAGGCCACAGACATCAAAGAAGGGAACAATGGACAGACTTTAGGGATCAGTGGATGGACAATTTCAGGCTTCCGGGTGATAAAATTGAATGACCACAGATCCTTTACAGGTCAGAAAGAAAGGGTCCAATCTAGCCAGATAGACTGGTTAAGCTGGTAAGCTCTGGTTTCAGTGAAAGACCCTGCCTCAATTCCTGAGAAGGAGGGGGAGGAAGGATGACAAGCAACAGTCCCCTCTGGCCTGCACATACACAAGCTCCCCAACACAGGCAACAAGAATCCACACAGGCATGCCGCACACAAATGCCTGGGTCAACATTTGGACTGTAGCCAGGGAGATTCGTAGTGACCTCAAACAGAATCTGTATCTCAAGGAAAATAAAGCAAAGTAACATGAATATGGTAGCAGTGCCTATAATCCTAAAGCATTCAAAGAAAAGGCTGAAGGATCAGAAGTTCAAGGCCAGCCTGGACTATAGGTGACCCTGCCTCAGCTAAACCAACCAACCCACACACATACACACACACACACACACACACACACACACACACCAAAAAAGGTGGGACCTAGCAGGGGGAAGAATAAATGTATGATTGATAAGCACCTTAGAAATGCAAGACGCCATTTAAATGCAAAATAAACTGCAGATTAGCAAGTTCACCTTCACTTAGGGGAGAAGAGACTGTCTGCTGCAGGAGTCATTAAGTCACAATCTATAAAACAGGCAGTAAAGTAGGCTTTGATCAGCTTTGCCCTGAAGAATCATATAACCTTGCCTGAAATCACCAGTTCACCCCAGCTCAAAACTCATCAGCAGAAACTAGTGCATCCATAGCCACAGCACCCTCCAGTTTCCTTTGAGAATTCTGCCTGTCTCTTGCATTTGGCTAGTTTCACTATCAAGGCTGCCCTGGCCATTCATTCTGCTGCAAGGGCTCACTCCAACTAAACAGTCAGAGGTAACATGGTGCCCATAAATCCAAAACCTTGTCAGTTAACTTGCCCAAGGTAGGGAAGCTCAAATTTTCTCACTCAAGTTTCTATGAATGGGTATGCTGAAATAGACAGACAGACAAACATCCTCTGCAAACAGAGCCCCTGGAAAGGCAAAACTGGAAGAGGGAGCAGGTGGTTGAATGCCTGCTTCATAGGAGAGAAGAAGTTGCGGTTGTAAGACAAAGGTAAAGAATTCATTTTTAGTAGGAGAAGCAGCCCAGAAAATGGGCCACGACCTGAGACAGAGGTCTTCTCTGCTCTCAGTTTCCAGTCTCCTCCTCTGTGATGGTTTATTCTTCCCTGTCAAGAAGAATAGGCTTCACTTGGCTGACCTTGGTCCTTCAGGGGATGAGGGAACTTCCCAGATTCTATCCTCAGGGTGTGGGGAGCTTCCTGGTCCTGCCACTCTCCAGGTTTTCTTAGCTAGAAGCTCAAGCTGGTTTATCGAGGGGCTATTTCATGAGTTTCATCACTAGTGTCAAGAAAGTTCAAAGCAGAGGCAAACACGGAAGGAAGTCTGACCCTCCTCAACTTTCCTGTGACAGTGACAGTCCTTCATACTTGCCCCTAATCTCCTTAGTCACTAATCTACTCCAGTCACCCCACAGCACCAAGGCAGCCTACCCTGGGCTGTTAGAGAACCTGTTACCAAAGAAGAACCAACATCCACTATTCCCATAGTTCCTTTCGGGAATTTGTATTCACTTGAAAGTTCCTTGACTAGACTAGGGGACGAGGTAAAGTGGAAAATGAATAAGTATTTCTGCACTGTAGGGTTTCGTCTTTAATTTCTAATCCCACGAAGAGTATACTAAAAAGGGCTTGGGTGGCAGATGCTTCTAAAGTCTATCAGACATGTTAGTGGTTATACTTGGGGTCTTCTACTCAGATACAGAAACACAACCCTAGGGACTTTGCAAAGTGGTGACAAAATCCACCAGTCTAAAGTATCCTTCAGGCGGTCCATAGGGACTTCTGAGGGTTTCTTGTCTCTATAATCAGAAGCTGGGATAGCACTGAAGTCTGAAGATTCCATCTTTGACAGGGATTGCCTTGATCTGTCTTTAGGAAGGCTCTCTCAGTGAGCTGGTAAGAGGCACCCCCTTTCTACCCTGAGGACTCATGGGGTTGGGAGTTTGGGATCATCTCCTGCAAGAGCCTCAATTGTATTTAAAAAGAAGAAGAAGAAGAAGAAGGAGGAGGAGGAGGAGGAGGAGGAGAAGAAGATTAGCAGCCAAACCTGATGCTCTGAGTTTCAGTGCCCAGAGTCCACACAGTGGAAGGAAAGAACCAACTCACACAATTTATCCTCTAACTTCCACACATATCACACACATATACACACACAGAGTAAATGAATGAATAAATAAATAAGTAAAATGTAAAAGGAAATTTAATAGCACCCAATGTCCCCAGCACCCACACATGCTGGGTGGGTGTAACAGCCTGCAAGTAATTCCAGTACCCAGAAGACAGAGACCAGGGACCCCAGAGCAAGCTGGCCAGGGAGACTGGCTAACTGGTGAGGTCTGGGTTCACAGGAGAGACCGTGCCTCAATCCAAAAAGTGGAAAGAAGACCCATCAGCCTCTGGCCTCTACACACACACACACACACACACACACACACACACACACACACACACACACGAGCAGAGGCTCTTTCTTTGGGAGATGTTGGGAGAATGCAGTCATTTGTTGACTACCTGAGAAGGGAATAATGGAAAAGGGTTGGGTGACCTAAGAACAGCTTGGGGCAGTGAGGGCAGATGGCAGAGGGTTCATGGCCCTGAGGGAGAGCAGTGAAAATCTAGACAGGAGGACAGATGAAACCCAAAGGTGTGGTGGGGAGCGGGGGGGGGGGGGGACTGGACCACGCCCCGTGGCGGAGAAGTGCCAGCTGAGTCCCATGTGGCAGAACTATAGTACAGCACCTGTTGATGTAACAAAGGAAGAAACAGACTGCAGCCACCTTAGACCTCAAGGTAACTGCGGAAGGTCCTTCTGTCCTCATCAACCCATGTAACTGTAGAAGGAGAAGCAGCAATGCACGCTGGGAGCTCTCCTTTCTTACCCTGTGGTGGGTGCTTTCCCTATCGCCTGCCACTGGACTTCAGACAACCCCGCTGGATGACTACTCCTATGTCCGTTTTACAAGCAACTAAGCTGACCTTCAGAGAAGACCATAAGTAGTATAAGACAGAGGCCGGTCCAAGACACACCCACACAAGGAGGGATGTTGTGGAATGTTAGTTTAAGATGTGTTACATTTGCTTGGGCTATGGAACATTTGTTTAATGATGCAAAGATACGTTGCAGTCTTTTATGTTGTGTTTGTTTAACTCTGTGAAGCTGTGTTACTTTGCCTGTCTAAAACACCTGATTGGTCTAATAAAGAGCTGAACAGCCAATAGCTAGTCAGGAGAAAGGCTTGGTGGAGCTGGCAAAGACAGAATAGAGAGGAAGAGAAAAATTGGAGACCAAAAAAAGAAGGGGAGGAGGACATCAGGGGCCAGCCACCCAGCTACACAGCAAACCACAGGGTAAAAAGTAAAGAAAGGCATATAGGAAAGAAAAAGATTAAAAAAAAAAAAAAAAAAAAAAAAGCCCAGAAACAAGCCAAGCTAAAGTCAGGCATTCTTAAGTAAGAACAAGGCTCTGTGTATAGATTTGGGAGGTGGATGGTCGGACCCCCAAAGAATAAAGGGAGGGCAGGAGGGAGAGGGATGGGAACGGCAGCCTCAGTGAAGGCAGACGGCACAAGGCTGCCTAGACGAATAGGATGAAGACAAAAGCTATTCAGGGACAGCTTGCACACCTCAGCCAAGGAGAGCCTGGACTCTAATCCTCAGAAGATTTGGGTTCTCAGCCACAGGAAGCTGGCAGGAAATTAACTCACCTTGAAATGGGGCTTAATTGTTCTACAGAAGCATTAGTGAGTGTCCCAGCCAAGAAAAAGCAAGGTTATATGATCAGACAACAGACAGAGATAATGATGACTCTGGATCAGCCTGGGAGTGAGATGAGGGTCAAGGAGGAACATTCCAGAAAAGAAAATAGTCAGCTGCTGAGGGGTTCAAATTGTTCTTTGTTCAAGATGAGGAAGAAGGAGACCGAGACCCAGCCCTCCAGGAGACCATGGAGAGGCAATGGCATCATCACACTCCTGTGAGGATCAGTTCCAGGAATCTCACTGAGAGGCAGGAACACATGCCTCAAGGCAACAAGAAGCTCAATGAGGGCTGGAGAATCCTCGGAGCCACATCCAAGATGACTCACAAGCTCACACGGGCTGTTTGTTGGTGGCTTCATTTCCCTGTACATCTATTTTTTTACGACGGCAAGGAAGGAAAACAGCACTCATCGGCAACGACTACTCACTGTGGTAAACATCATGCCGAAACAAGAGAAAAGGGAGGGGAGAAGAAAAGAAGGAGAGGCAGGAGGAAAAGACCAGGGGGAGTAGGACGAAAGGGAGAAGGAAGAAAGAGAGGAGGGGAGAGGAGGAGCAGAAGAGATTAGAGGCATGGGGCATCTTGGACCACCCTTCAGAAGAAGAGTTTTCTGAAACAGGTGTCTGAGGAGTGAGTAAAGTTTTTTGGTAGAGTAGAACAATGTTCTTCAGAGTTGCAGCTCCTCATGAGTCCTGACCAGCATTTGCACTTAAGATGAACTAGAATGGGAAAGAACAGTGAGACACGCATGTAGGAGCTCCTCACAGCCCATCTATGTGAGTCCTGTTTGCATCTGTGTACTTCTGTCAGGTGAATACCAGGTTAGGACGGAAAAGACATCATCATTTTGCTTCCTGTACAGAGACTCAAAAACACGATTGAGGGGCTGGAGAGATGACTCGGCAGTTAAGAAGATGTCCTGCTCTTACAGCAGGTTTGATTCCCAGCACCCACATAAGATTTACAACTCCCTGAGATCCGGCTTCAAGAGATCCAGTGCCTTCTTCTGGTATCTATAGGCACACAGACACACACACAAATAAAAATAAATCTTAGGGAAAAAATAAAACAAGTTTGAAAAGCACTAAATTATAGTGTAAAATGAAAGAAGAAAATAGAAGGTAATACAATTGCAAAAATGTGTTAGTCAGGACTAGCTGGGTTATGATGCAGTAACAAATGACCAACAAATCTCAGTTGCCTAGAGCAAGGGTTGACTTCTACAGAAGGTTGCATATTAATGGACAATCAGCTAGAGCTCCACTCGTTTTAGATTCACTCTAGGAGATAGTGCATGATAAGAATCATCTCTGTGCAGGGCAGTGGTAGTGCTTGCCTTTAATCCCAGTACTCAGGAGGCAGAAGTAGATGGATCTCTGTGAGTTCAAGACCAGCCTGATCTATGAAGCAAGTTCCAGGACAGCCAAGGTTACACAGAAAAATCTTGTCTTAAAAAAATAAATAAATCATCTCTGCATGGAATATCAGTGATCGTATAAGTACTAAAAAGTGAATCTTTTGTGCCTTTTAAGCATCCTCCCTTGCTCACAGCTCAACTGGTCAAAGCAAACAAGGGGACTCCACTTGACAGCAGTGAGACAGGAAGAGCAGACCCCTCCCATCCCCTGGGAAGAGCAGCCATTGTTAAGGACATTAATACAGCCTGATGGGGTGTCATCCTGACACTCAGGAGGCTGAAGCAGACAGACCATGAGTTCCAGGCCAGCCTGAACCACACTGAAACCCTGACTCAAAAAAAAAAAAAAAAAAAAAAAAAAAAAAAAAAAACTTAAAATAAGCATAATCTTTCCCCCAAAAGGTTTGGGGGCGGGGGGGTGGGGGAGGGAGATATAAGATGAGCTGCATCTTGCATATTGGAGTTCGATGCCTGGAGTCCTCCTTGAGCGCACTGACAAGCCACTGAAAAGCTGCAAGGAAAGTGGCCAGTTGTTCCCTGGGTAAGATTCCTCTGCGGATAGAGAAGGACTGAATTGCAGACAGAGAGCCTATGGTATTAATCAAGCTGGCCAGACCAAATGCCTTGCTAGAGTAGCAAAGGGCAGGCTGGGCAGGGTGGTAGAGGGGCGTGGGTTTGATCCCCAGCAATGCAAAACAGGCAGGCAGAAGGCCAGTTCTTTTCTCGCTTGCAATAATAAACCTCAGAGCTACGTGTTACAAGGTAAAGAGCCAGAAACATGACATTACAAAAAGAACTTACACAGGATGTAGCTCAGTTGGTAGTGTTCCAACAAGCACAAAGTGCTAGGTTTGTTCCCAGCACCACATAAACCCCAGCCGTGGTTGCACACTCCTATATTTTCAGCACATGGAAGATGAGGCAGCCTTTGCTAAATACAGAGTCCAAGGCCAGCCTGGGTTACATGGTACCCTGCCTCAAAAGGAGAAAGGTTTGTGCTGACTGACCTTTGAGAGGTTTGAGTCCAGTCACGTGGTCCCTTTACTGTTGTTTCTGGGGGTACATGTACATCATGGCAGCCTGGAATTGGGAAGAGAGAACATCAGGAAGGAGTTGAAGGTCCACCATTGCCTTCAAGAGCATGACCTAGTGACGTAACTTCCTCCCACTAGGCCCCACTTCCTAAAGATTCTACCACTTCCCAATAGCCTTTAGCATGTTGGCCTTTGTGGAGTATTAAAAATATAAAACTATGGCAACAGTGGCCTGCCCACCACCCCCCACAAAGGGAGACATGAGGAATGGTGATCAGCTGGTCACACGTCAGAGGGATCCTACTATGAAAGACCCTAACTCTGTCATCCTTTCCTCCTACCCCTCTTGGTAGTTCCCTGGGGGCCTTCTGTGGGATGATGCTGCTCTCCCTTCAGACCCCAGAGAAGACACACTCACACAAGAGAGGCATCTGACAAAAATATGGCTCCCACTCCTGCAGACAGAAAGGGGGAAAGAATGCCTAACCATGCATAAATGAGCATATTTTCTTATTTGATTTGAACATTCAAATTCATCTGTATGGAGCATGTGTTTCATTATACAGGAGGCTGGTTCTGTTCAAAACGAGGCTCTGGAATGCCCTAAGTAACTCTGTGAAAGGCGTTCCAGAACACTGTTCCTGAACATAACCCCATAAGAGGAACAATATATGCACATACGCAAATATAACACATTAGTACCAGGTGACATGTCATAAATACAGAAACATCAACATAATACATAAATACATAAATACAGAGGCATCAACAAACAGCACACAGAGTCCAGGTTTGGGAGCCAGAATTCTATTTTGGCTTCATCATTTGCTAGCAAGGAAAATATTTTTAAAATATACATATATACATGTATGTGCATCACGAACACACACACAAGGAAGTCCTGGAAACAAGACATTAGTGTTCATGGTGAGCTACAAATCTATGAGCAGCATGGACTCTTCCATCTGTCCCAAATGCCCTTCCTTAACAAAAACGTCAAGTTTCTCCCCCTTCTAGGTCTTTGCCTTGGAGAACCTGACAGTTTTGCAGGTTCTTCTCCCTACACAAAGCAGCCTTCTAGGAATGAGGGGTGGGAGCCCTTCTATTATGTAGTGGAATTTTACATATTCCCTCCTCCTTGGCTAAGGACTTCAGGCAAACTGATAGGAAAAACCATCCCTGGAAAATGCCAGCCTACCCAGCAACACTACAGCATGGACAAGGGACCCTCTGAGAAATAGAAAACTGTCAGGAAGGTAGATAGAATGAACTTGATTGACCATTATTTTTTAAAATAAATGGGGTCCAGTTTGCCTCTGCTGTAATCCAGGTATCACATTTATATGAGAACATAAAATACTACACAGCTGTACGTAAAACAATATGTGCGTTCCCAAATAATAGTGATACCACTTGGCAGTAAGACTATATTTTGACCAAATAAAAGATGACCTAAATTTGACTCGGTGGGGTGGGATTTATGATGTGATTGCTTCTTGAAAATAATGGGATAGAGATAGGGGGATTTTGTGAGGGGGGAAGGAAACAGATGAGAACATGGGCTGGAAAGTTGCGTGCCTTCCACTGCATCTGGAGGCTTAGTTTGCACAAAGAAAAAGGAAAACGGAGGGGGCATTCCATTTTAAATGTCTAGTGTGTCCCTCCCAAATAAAACCCATTTTTATATCAGGCATCCATCGTGCAAAGCATCCCTTGTGTCAGCATCAGACACAGAGAAGTGGCTTCTCAAATATAATGAGGAATGCATAAAACCATTGCAGACTCCCCAGTCTCCAGTGACTTTTATGCATTCCTCCAGTCCCACTTTCATTCATATGTATGATCATTTGACAAGGATGTATTGTGGGCTTAATGTGTAACAGACCTTCGGGTAGGATGGGAGACAGCTCCTGCCCTAAGTGAACCCACAGCAGCCCAGGAAACAGGCCACCTCCATCCAGTAGGAGAAGGGTCAGGACAGGAAAAAATACAACACAAAACACACAGTACCACTACTGAGACAACACAGGGTCCCCATGAGACCACTCAGGAGAAGATGCTGTAGGAACCAGAGAGGTCAAAGTTCATAAGGCTGGGTTCTAAGAAAGGAAGCGTAAACTAGAGAGGCCTGGAAAGATCAAAGTGATGAGGCACGGCGTGAACAATAGTGGGTGGTGTGCCTGTGTGCATGCTCTAACACACATTTCGACATTTGAGTGACATACATACTGTTCCCAGATGCTCTGTTCAGCACAGGCGTTCGTTAGGATGTGGGTTTCGCTGATGTAACAAAAAACCTGAACTGGGAGTGTTGTAAACAGAGAGTTTACTGTCTTCCCTAACAGCCCAGGCTTGAGCAACCCAGAGCTGCAAGGAGCTCATAGCCCCGTGGTTTCCTTACCCTGCGTCTCTAGGCCATGAGATCCAAAGAGAAGTCCCTCCACATCTCAGTCCCAGCCAGAGTGACAAAGGAACCCAAAGGGGAAGACACTTCCTTCAACGATGCTGACCAAGTTTTCCATGCCTCACTTCTCTGCATGGATTGCCAGCCACAATATTTTCGCATGACCACATCTGTCTGCCAGAGAGCTAGAAAAACCTCCTGAGTCAGGACAGCCTGGAGCAAGCCTGTAATGACACAGAACATCTCTTTCCACAGCATGTGTGCCCTCTTCTTGCTTTGGACCCTGACCCTTGCAAGCCCTAAGCTCCTGCTCTGTCACTGAGGTGCACCTACAACATTAAAGAACTTCCCAGAGGCCTATGACTTTAATGTCAGCCCTCGGGAGGCAGAGACAGGTGGATCTCTATGAGTTTGATGCCAGCCTGGTCTACATAGCAAGTTCCAGGCCATAGGGAAAGCTTATCTAAAAACATAAAAAGAACTTCCCAGAAAGCCACTAGAGACTCTATATGTGTACATACACATACAAATTTAATGTAATAACTAACCATAAGAAAGGGAGCAAGGGAAGGAGGGAGGGAGGGAGGGAGGGAGGGAGGGAGAAGAGAAGGAAAGAGGAAGGAATGAAGGATGGAGGGACGGAGAAGGAAGGGAGGAATGATAAAAGGAAAGAGGAAAGAAAGGAAGGGAGAGAGGGAGGGAGGGGAGGAGGGAGGGACTCATTGTATCATCATCTTGGAGGCATACCCCTGTGCATTTCTGTGAGGATGTTTCTAAAGAAATCCAGCTTCTTGAGACCACCCACCCCAAATGCACTGGAGTCCTACACACAATACAATCGAGGAAAGGATGAAACCTGATGGGCACCAGCATTCACCACTCTCTGTTCTACTGAGATCTGACCCGCTGCCACACTCTCCTGCTGTCCTGCCCTCCCCACCATGGTGAGCCGGACCTCTTCAAACCACGAGCACAAATAATCCCTTCCTCCGTTAAGTTGCTTCCTGTCAGGTCATAGCAACATGACAGGGAAATAACCCGCTCACTCTTTCTTCATTGCCTTGTGGAAGGAGCCAACAGGAAAGAACGCTTGTGTGTCCTTTTCAATGCTGTAACAAATCGCCAAACTCTGGCTTAAAACAACTGATACACGATCTCATTTCTGTGGACTGGCAAACCAGGCACAAAGGGTCAGTCTCTCTGCAAGGATCTCACCAGAAGGAACTTGAGGTGGCCCCTAGGGCTGGGACATAGTAGAGATCAGGTCCAGTTCTAGGTTGGCTGGGTACTGGCAGACCTCTTTGCCTTGGGAGCATAATGCTGAGGTCCCAACTTTCCTTCCAGCTGTCATCCAGGAGCCATCGTCAACAGCTAGATAAGGTGGGCTGGGCGTGATATATCATGCCAGTAATGCAGGAACTTGGGAGGTAGAGGCAGCAGGATCGGGAGCTCAGCTACATAGATGTATGAAGTCAGTCTAAGCTACATGAGATGCTGTCTCAAAATAAATAAAACTAGAGGTTATAGCTGGGCATAGTGATGCATGGCTTCAATGCTAGCACTTGGGAGGCAGAGGCAGATGGGTCTCTGTGAGTGATGTGGTCTGTATAATAAGTTCCGGGAAGGCTAGAGCTACAGAATGAAACCCTGTCTTGGGGTCGGGGGAGGTGGCACCTAGGTTATGTGAGTTCCTAGCCATTAAACTCCCATGCATGGCTCCTAACATGAATGTCCCTCTCTGTCTTCCTCTCCTACAATGTGCACGACAAAACGGCACTTTTGAAAAGCCTGTGTGATTATCTCATTCCCATCGTCATTCTATCTTGGGGCTTGTCTTAATTATGCGTGTGTGGGGCAGGGGATTCCTTTACAGGAGTGCCTAGACTCAGGTTACAGTAAGTACCTGGGACAGGATGCACATACACTAATGACCCACAGTTTGTGGAGAGTCCCTGTGAATCCTGTCCCTGGCCCAAGAAGATCTGCATTCCAAATGCAAATCTGGAGTCTCAGGGTTCAGATCAGCCCTGGATACATATTCTAGCTGACATCTCACATTCTGTATGCCTGACCTGCTTTCTCTAATACAGGTATTATTGCTTTTGTTTGGCTCGTTTGGGTTTTTTGTCTGTTTGTTTGCTTGTTTGCTGGTTTGCTCTTCAAGACAGGGTTTCCTTGCCCTGGCTGTCCCGGAACTCTGTAGACCAGGCTGACCTCAGGCTCAGAGATCCTCCTGCCTCTGCCTCCTCCCTTCCTGCTGAGCCGTCATCCAGCAATCTTTTATTCTTACCTCTGGTTTTCTCCAGGAATACTACAAGATTCCCTCTCTCTCTCTCTCTCTCTCTCTCTCTCTCTCTCTCTCTCTCTCTTTCTCTCTCTCTCTCTCCTCACCCTCTCTTTCTCTCTCTACCTCTCTCTCTCTCTCCTCCCTTCCTCCCTCCCTTCCTCCCTCCTTCCTGTTTATGTTGATCTTGTTCCAAGCAATAGCCCTTCATCAGCATCTGTTTAAACTGGCTGGTATAATTGGCTTTGCTAGCTAGATTCTCTTCCACCCTCTGGCACAGTCCCCATTTGCCAGAAAGACAATATGGTCTCATGGCAAGAGTAAAGGACCTTGGAATAAGGTAAATGCAGATTCAGGTTTTCTCTCCAACAACTTCTAGTCCAATATAGTTAGTCTCTTGGGCTCCCAGTTTCTTCCTTTCTGTATGTGGGGGTATACCTACTATGCTAGACCATGAGAATTAAATGACAGAAGATCCATAGCACAAACTGATGGTCCCTTGAAAATGACCCTAGTACTTGGAAAGTCAAGATGGGAAGAATAGGTGTTCAAGACCAGCTTCAGCTACATAAGTTCAAGATTTCTCTGAGCTACAATGAGACAAACAAGCAGATAGATTGGCGCATGTTACAAGTGTGATATGGACACTGCATGTCCTTATTCTCCCTGTTTCCTACCCCATACCATTACCACTTTCCTTTCTCCCTCCTGAGGGAAGGGCACTGGAGGTCGGTGGATGTGGTGATGAGCAACACAGTCTCATTAGAAGATATTAGCCTTGCCCTTGCATCCAACGCTATTCCACGGCAATTGCAACCAGAAATGAGTTCCGAGAAGTGAATTTTGATACTAACTAATCATTTCCAGGTGGAGCTATAAGAGCCATAATCCTGTTCTGCCAGTGTCCTGTAGCCATTTGTCATACTTTTCTCTCAAAAAGCACTTGGACTGTGTTCTCATACACTGTTACTGCTCTCTCAACAGATTTATGCTCCTAAGAGAAAGGATTTGATCTTGAAAGTGTTCCAAATACATCCCTTCCAGAGATGCTTAGGATTAACAAAGGATTAATGGTCAAAAGCAACTTAACTGCAGAACGGCTGCTGCCCAGAAGGACCGGGTACGGACCGCCTGGCACAAAACAGCACTTGCTGGTGAACTTCTCGAAGCACTGAGATGAAAGGGTCAAGAGTCATCTACTTATATAGTGCTCTCCTCAGCAAAACACTGCAGTACAGTCCCACTGTCACCACAAGCTATTATGTGTATGTGACACCGACTTAATATAAGGATTACCCAGTCGTAAGACAACATCCCTTTTTAATACCTAAAGCATGATTTCCAGCTTCGTGCTGTTTTACAAACCTAATGTCCATCCAGAAGAATGACCTGAAAAGCCTGTCTTTCTTCATTTAACATTTCTCAGTTAAAAGGATCATCAATATAGATGCCACCTCTGGAGGAAAAATAGTATGTGAACCAGGAACAGCCAGCTCTCCCCACCCATTGTAGGTCAAATGCCTTCTTCATCTTCGTGCTGCTAAGCAAGACTCTAAAAGAACGAAATATCCAATGAGTCCTAATGACCTAGACATTGAATGCTTCTCTTTCCTGAGTGGATCATGCCAAAGTCAAGCCCCTTTAAGTAAAAAGACCCATCTATGAATCATTAGAGACAGGGGTGCCAAGAAAGCTACTGGATTAGTTCAGCATTATAGGCAGGAGGCTTGCTGTTGCCAACTGCTTTATAACCATTTTTATGAAGTATTACTCACAATCCTCCAAGGAGATAAATGAGGAAAATAAGTCTTTTACTTAAAGAGGCATTTGGCCACAGTCATCCTGGAAGCAACAAATTCACGTTCAGACCTCCAGAAAACTCTCCAGGTCAACATTCCGTCTCATGGAATGCTTGCCTTACACCAAGAACGGCCTCGCATTAATGGAAACAAGGTGTGAAAGTTATATTAAGAGCCCAAGTGAAGTGGACCAGTGAGGTAGAGCTGAGCCAGAGGATGGAAAACCTGCTTCCGGCTATGGCTGGCTCTTTGATTCCTATCGATGGTAAAGTTAGGGTAGGGTCAATGGCCCTAACAGGAGCTGCGATGGTTTGGATTGTAAATGCCAGCCCCATCCCCACCCCATGCACTGAAGGTTTGGTTTCCTACAGTGGTCATATTGGAAAGTAGTGAAATCTTCCAAAAGGGGGCCCTAGTAGGATGTCGGGGGTGGTTTGAATGAGAATGGTCCCTATAGGCTCATATATTTAAATGTTTGGTTCCCAGTGGATGGAGCTGTTTGGAAAGGATCAGGAGGTGTGAGTTTGATGGTGTGCCCCTAGGGGTAGGATTTGAGGTTTCAAAAGTCTTCCCACTCCCAGTTAGCTCTCTCTCTCTCTCTCTCTCTCTCTCTCTCTCTCTCTCTCTCCTTCCTGCTTGTAGATTAAATGTAAACTCAAAGCTACTGCTGGAGCACCTTACCTGTCTGCTTCCCACCATCATGATAACAGACTAACCATCTGAAACCAAGCAAGCCCCCAACTGAACATCTTCTTTTATAAGTTGCCTTTGTCACCGTGTTCCTTTACAGCAATAGAACAGTGACAGTGGCACAGGACCCTAGGTCAGTGTTGGGATAATCTTTTCATAAAGATGTGAAGATGTGTCTATTTAACCTCAACCGCCTAAGGCACCTTCAAATTGGTTTAGCAAAGAGCTCAAAGGCCAATAGCTAGGCAGGTGAGGATAGGTGGGACTTCCAGACAGAGATAAGAACTCTGGGAAGGAATCGGAGAGGTGGAAGCTTACCAGTGAGACATGGGAAATCAGACATAATGTATGAAGGCCAGGAAATGAGTCACATGGCAGAATATTTAAGTTTTAAGAGCTACTTGGGAACAAGTCTAAGTTACATACTTAATAATAAGTCTTCGTGTCATTATTTGGGAGCTGATAGTCCAAAGAAAGACCTGCCACAGGTCAGTGAGGACATGCCCATGGTATTGTGGGACCATGGCCTCTTCCTTTTTGTTTTTGATTCATTACAATGAGTTGACATTTGCTCCTGCTTGTCTCCTGTCATACTGAGCTGCTTCACCACAGACCTTAGAAGCTGCCCAACCCATCTTGAACTATGAGCCCAAATAAACCTTGCCATTTCATAAGCGGGTTGTCTCAAGCACCTGTTACAGAAGTGAAAATCTGTGCTCTGTACACCTAATACTTTCCCATCGTGTTACATTTAGGGTCTCCCTAGCACAAAGTCCCTTGTGTTTAAACACAATGGCTTCTACATGTGCAACAGCCCAGAGGTAGGCACTCCTACACCTATGCAGTACCTCTGTAATCCTAACACATGGCTTTCTTTGAGTTCAAGGTAGGTTGGCTCCAGTCTCACCATTCCTCAAAATCAGGGAGGCGATAGAGCAGGGCCCAGTGGCACATGCCTATAGCCTAGTACTTGGAAGACAGGAGTTCAAGGTGATCCTTGGCTACCTAGCAACTTTGAGGCAAATCTCACTGTTTGAGAGTCTGTCTCTTTAAAAAATCAGTTACTTGGTCACAAGCTGCAAAGAGAGCTAGGAAATATAATCTGGTCCTATTGTTAAATGCCTCATAGAAACTTAGAGTTGATATAGAGAAGGAAGGATATTGATACAAAAAAAGTAGTCATTGCCTCATGGCATGCAACAGGCAAGTATGTAGTGTCCTCAGGCCCAAGGACCTTCCATGTTCCAGTAAGAGAATCTATGACTTGGCAAGTTTGTAGTCTTAAATTAGGTGTTTTCATACGCTCTCTCTGTAGAAATCATTGCTTGATTTCTAAGGCTAAAGGTATAGCCTTAAAGAAATATTAGTTAGCCTTACCCATTTATACACAGTTGTTGATATTGATGCGTTTATCTATTTGTTTGCCGATTGGGTTTTTGTGGTGTATTTGGGGGGGGGGGGGGAGAAGGTGTTTGAGATAGAGGACACCTTTTTACCTAGGCTGGTCTAGAACTCACTATGTAGTTCAGGCTGACCTCAAACTCATAGAAATCCTGCTTTCTCAGCCTCCTAAGTATAGGTATGAGTATATCTGTATATTTTTATTAGATTTAATTATTCATGTGGGAGTGGGGCATATGGGTGGGGCCAGAGGACAACTTCTCTCTTTTCACCATGTAGGGCCTACTTGTCAGATCTCTAGGCAAACATCTTTATCCGCTAAGCCATTTTGCTGCCCTACAACCCCCCCCCATATATATTTCTTTTAAAACTCAATTTCTCTTATATAAATACTCAATCGCTTTCAATAAAGAAATGGGAATGCATGTAAAATTTCAGTGGATCATGATCCAATTTCATATATAAGCCTATGTTATCATGAACAACTTACCAAAGGTTAATACAAAAAAACACCAAGTAATTCAGATTCTATTCATTGCACAGTAAAGGCAAACACGGTTTTACACAGAATTCCCTCTGCTCTGTTTATTTAAATGTCTCTGCTTGGTGAGGAAGATCTGGAAGTCTGGTTTCTGGAAACAGGAGATACCTATATCAAAGACCCTGCAGAGCCTGCTGAATGCTGTAAGACATATTTGAACATGCTATCTTCATCTTTGACTGCCAATCAATGCTAATTTAAGGGCTACACTAGCCGATGAAGCTGATGAGGGAACGTGGGATCAACAAAGCTATTGCTCTTGTATGAATAGTAAACTGAGTGAAAACAGTGACACATTCCTATACTCAAGAGACATGTCCAGACCAGCCTGGGATAGATAATAAACTCAAAGCCAGGCTGATCTACATAAGGAGACCCCATCTGAAAATCGAAGGTCTAGGGATGTAGCTCAAGGGTATAACGTTTGCCTAGCATATATAAAGCTGGAATGGGGGTGGGGGACAGGCTTGCTGCTGTTGTTTGATTCACTTTTATTAGTATCTGTTGGTTGTACATATTAATGGTGTTCAGTGAGGTATTTCAACACATGCATATAACATGCAATCTGGCTGTTTACTGAACATAGTAACATATAATTAATGAAAATGATATATTACCTTCCAAGATGATTACCTTTGAAGGCAAACCTATATAAATGTTCTTCTGTTTAATTTGGCTACTTTTTAAAAGCCTCATTGCTTTATAATTAGATAATAATTCCATACTGTGAAAGGAGTACTTCCAAGAAGTTAGCTCTTCTGCTAACTGCTTTAAGATGGATTTATCATCTCAAATTCACAAAAGGGTGTCTCAATCCCTCATGCATTCCAGAGCTCCACTCTCCCATCTTCTTTGAAAGAAGAGTCCCCATTCTCTGACAAAATTCAGTGTCCCCAATAGAAGCACTCACTCATGGCTTACCTTGCAATTAGCAGTGACTAATGAGAGGGAAACAGAAGCTGTTGACAAAAGCTTCCCGAAAGGAAGGAAGACAGATTGATAGGGATTGGACTCTTAGTCATTTCCTGTTCCTCCAACTGTGCAGCCTGTGGAGAAAATGGCTGGGAGTCCAACTGTGAGTCCAATTTAAGGATGGAAATCACAAGCTAAAAGTGGTTAGACTTGGTGGTGGGAACCTATAATCTCAGCTAATAGGACAGCTGAGGTAAGAAGATTGCAAGTTCAAGACCAGCCTGGTCTATAGAATGAATTAAAAGCCATCTTATAAAATTTAGTGAGGCCCTCTCAAAACTAAGAGTAAAGGGAAGGCCGGTGCACAGCTCAGCAGTAGAGTGCTTGCCTAACATGCATGAGACCATGATTCATTCGTCAATACTGCAAAAAGAAAGCAAAAAACAGAGCAGGGTGTGGTGACACACACCTTTAATCCCAGCACTCGGGAAGCAGAGGCAGGCGGATCTCTGGGAGTTTGAGGCTAGCCTGGTCTACATAGTGAGTTCCAGAACAGCCAGTGCTGCACAGATAAACCCTGTCTTGAAAACTGAGAGAGAGAGAGAGAGAGAGAGAGAGAGATAATGGAAAAAGATTGAGAGAGGGAGGGGAGAAAGGAAGGAAGAGTTGGGGTAGAAGACTAAGATGTAAGGAAAAAAGTGGCAGAGAGTTAAACTGGAAGAAATTTTGTTCTTAACAGTATCATTGAGTTTCCAGGCCTTTCATGGTCATTGATTGTCAGTGAAATGTACTTACATTTCACTGTGTGTGTGTGTGTGTGTGTGTGTGTGTGTGTACATGTGTGTGCATGTGCATATGCATACAGATCAGAGAAAATTTTCAGGACTTAGTTCTCCCTCTATCATGTAGATCCTGGGAACCAAACTGAGGTCATCAAGTTTGGTGACATGCACCTTTACCCTCCGAGCCATCTCACACACCCAGAATTATTTTATAGAAGAGAAAATGAAAAAAAAAATCTATGTAAGTAAGCCACATTTATTGGGATGTTTTATTTTATGCTCTTAATCTTTCCTGATACACTTTCCCGATCCAATGTCTTACACATAAACAAGTTGAGATTTTCTCATTAACAACCAACACTAGCATGTAGAAAAACATGATTCAATCCAGACAATCAAACTTCAAAAATTCCTCCCTCTCAGAGCCTAAGTACACACTAGTTTTCTGATTAAGGATAAAAGCCATCCGGGGCAAGATGGTACATACCTGTGATCTCAGGAAGATGGAAGTTGAGACAGGAGAATGGAGAGTGAGGCTAGCCCAGGCTACCTAGAGAGACAATGTCTCAGAACAACAAGAAACAAAATAACAATCAGGGACCAGTGAGATGGTTTATTGCATAAAGCCATGTGCTACCAAGTGTGACAACCTGAATTTGATTTCCAGGATCTACATAGCAGAAGAGAATAGACTCCCAAATTTTGTCCTTAGATCTACACACACACACACACACACTTGCACGCACCATGGCATACATGCAATGGTTGATCTTGGTTGTCAACTTGACTACATCAGTATTAACTAAAACCAAGCAGCTCGGAACACCTGTGAGGGATTTTCTTGATTTGATCCTTTAACATAGGAAGACGCATCCTAAATCTGGATCATTCCTAGTGGGAAAACCCACTGCAAATATGGACCATACTTTCTGGTGGAAGGCCACAAAAAAAGACACAGAAGAAGGAAGCTTTGGGTTTTGCCTCACTCCCACTGGAAAGTTCATCTATCCTGTTGCTGAGGCATTCCTTTGATGGTATTAGAACCCACTTTTCAGGATTACAATGTAGACTGAAGACAAGCAGCTCTCTAGGACTTCCCTGAGACTCCAGCACCACATTGGGAGAGCTGAGACATCCAGGATTGAGGACTGAACAACTGCCAGGTCCTTGGCCTTTCCTTCAGGAGACGTCATTTGTTGGACTATTCAGACAAGTCACTCTAATAAATCATGTGTGTGCGTGCGTGCATGTGTGTGTGTTTTCATTCAGTCAATCCTTTAGAAAATGCTGGATTGCCAGGCAGTGGTGTTGCACGCCTTTAATCCCAGCACTCAGGAGGCAGATGCAAGTGGATCTCTGTGAGTTAGAGGCCAGCCTGGTCTACAGAGAGAGTTCCAGGACAGCCAAGGTTACACAAAGAAAGCCTGCCTCAAAAAAAAAAAAAAAAAAAAAAAAAGGAAAGAAAACAATATAAAAGGAAACCCTGACTAGCACACACATAAAACACATATACATGCATAAACACACATACACATTACACATATATCACACATAAATGTAATTTAAAACTTTTTAAAGAGAGAAGAAAATCACAAAAGTGAGAAAATGAAAAGACAACAGACTCTGAGAATCCCCTGAACTGACTGACTCTATAAGCTTCTGAGTAATTAAGCATATAATTTGTCTATTATGTAAAATAATAAAGAATAATACTTAATGATAGAAATTCATTCCTCTCCTACATCAAATTCCTTCTTAGCCAGTGATCTTCTTAGGCTCCAAGACTAGATCCTGCATCACCCTACAAAGACATAGAGGTCTGCATGAATGACACCATCTTGCCAAACTGGCCTTCTTTACAACTGCTTCATCCTCACTTTCCTGGGCTGTGACTAATGGAGGCAGGAAGCCCTCAGCCAGTTATGATGCCCTCCAAATGGTCCACACCTGCACTTAAATAGCAGTGTTGTATTCCGTACGTAGCAGACTACCTGGAACACTGTTATTCCACTGGACACCACATTTTCCAGGAATTCACTAGAAAGCCAGGAACAATCAAATGCTTGAGGATGGTTTCAGTGCCAGGCCAGAAGGAAACTCTACCCCACCACTGCATTTCATTTTGCTGATTAGCATGAATCCCAGGCAGTTTCACTAAATTTAAGGCCTACAATTCCTCAGGGACTTTGTCCAGATTGCTCGGTAGGTCATCCCATCTTCCTGGAATTAGCAAGGCCACTGCTGTGTCCTTCTAATCACCAGTCAGCTTGATTGTGGACTGGTGAAAGACCATGACCCAGTCCAGACCTGAAAACAAACCAGCCATCAACTAAGTACTTGAGAAACTCAGTGGGAGCCAGGGCAGTTGCAGAGGAGGGGACAGAGCAGGACCCCTTGGGAAGTCTGAGCCACACCTAAGCCTTTGTGCTGGGTGTATACAGCCTTCTTGCTGTTTCTCTATAGGTGATTTTCAACCTGTGGGTTGCAACCCCATATCAGATATCTACACTGAGATTCATAATTATAGCAAAATTATTGTAATGAAGTTGTGACAAAAATAACCTTATGGTTGTGGGGAGGAGCACCATGCCAAGACATAAGGAACTGTATTAAAGGGTCACAGCATCAGGAAGGTTGAGAACCTCTGCTGTAGACATGCTCCCCTCCCAAAGGCTGCTCTGTAAAGTCATTTAATGACCCTCTCATCTTGGTGTCAGGATGAGTTTGCCCAATGGGGAGCTCCAGCAGGTGCTGGAGGTAAGTAGCAGAGAAAGGTCAAAGTCTACAGAGGCATGGTGAGCTGGCTGAGCCTTTCAACTGAAGTTCAGCTCTCTCGTCAGCCATCCTTCCCACAACAGCTGTCTTTCTTTCCTGGGGTTCCAGGATCCATTACATTTCCCAACTCCTTCCACCTCACACACAGTCATGGCTTTCCACGGTGTCACCCTGACATACTACAACCTCCTCAGGGTTTCCCTACCTTTTCCAAACTAGGCAAACTCTTCCCAAAGGGTATGCCTTTCTTGTCCTACCAGGGTCCCCAAGGTGTCCAGAGCACTTGGAACTGAAGGTAAGGGGATCTGTAGAAGTTCAGGTGAATGCCCACACGTGTCTAGCATAGTGCCCAACTACTCCGTGTCAATTATCCAGATAAAACACAGGACTCAGGGACTGGAGAGATGACTCAGCAGTGAAGAGCACTGGCTGCTCTTCCAGAGGACCTGGGCTCAATTCCCAGCACCCACATGGCAGCTCCCTACTGTCTGTACCTCCAAGATCTGACACCCGCACACAGACATACATTCAGGCAAAACACCAATGCAATAAAATAAAAATACATACAGATTTAAAAAATAAAGAAACCACAAGACAAAGATGACCTCTAGGAGCCTGTCCTGATTTCGGATCATTCTATAGCTCTCCTTCCCTTTCCTGCCTTTCTTCGCGACTGCGAAGTATCTCCCACTGGCTCACGTGTTGGAACACTGTGGGTGTTATGGAAAACTGTGGAACCTTTCAGGGGTAGAGCCTGCTCAAGGGCATCAGTTGGGGGTGGGGGGCTTGAGGTTTTTAGCACAGTCCCACTACCTGCTTCCTGACTGTGGTGGCAGTAACCACCCTCATCACGTTCCTGCAGCCCTTCCTCCCCCTCAGCCATGGTGGACTGCACCTTCACGGTATAACTCAAAACAAGCACCTCCTCCTTTAGATCGCTTTTTGTCCAGGACCCAGTGAGAGCAACCAAAAAAGGAAACAATATGCCTCCTTCCTCTTAAGTACATCTTCGACACACACAGTTCCCCCTCCTTGTGACACCACACACACCTCAACCCCTCTTTAGTGTCAACTCAAGAGCAACACAGGATGATGAGACTTAGAAAGAAAACAAAGAAACCATTGTTTGCCCACCTCAGCCCCCATCTTAATCTTGAAATCACTACAAAATCAGACCCCA
This sequence comes from Phodopus roborovskii, assembly GCF_943737965.1. NCBI lineage: Eukaryota > Metazoa > Chordata > Mammalia > Rodentia > Cricetidae > Phodopus > Phodopus roborovskii. Next base: position 17,456,198 of record NW_026126482.1, on the reverse strand, counting down.
CTAAATCCTTTCTTAAATTTTAATATGGCTTTAAAAACTATTTTGCAATGTGCTCACTGGCATAAATTATAACGTCATGTCGTAACAGTTCAGATTAAAATGAACTATACATGAGTCCATGGTCACCTAATTCCAAAACAATCTGACCTTGACTTTTGTTAACATCTAATTAACACACAACTGCAACAAAAGGCAGAACAATGTTGGAATCCGGTGTCCAGAAAAGAACTCAGCCAATTTACGGTTGTCAAGCATTTGTGCAGCTTGAGCTGTGGACAAAGCTAGAGTTCTAACCCTTCTCTCATTTCCAATTATGTAAACCACAAAAATCAGCTGTTGCCAAAAGCACGCACAGATGTAATCCCCAATTTTCCAATTCCAACCTGGATGTAGACTTAAGTTGCACGGAGAAAGCTGGGAGTAATCTCAGAGGAGAGGAAATGGACACAGACTAGACATAAAGCCTGCTCAGCAGCCCCCACCCCCACCCACCCTCACCCACCCCCACCCACCGCCAGGACATTGTTGTGTTGGTTCTTTTTTCTCATTGCTATAGCAAAAGCAATTTAAGGAGGGAAGGGTTTCTTTTGGCTCCTGGTTTGAGGGTGTGGGTCATTTTAGAAGGGAAGGCCTGGCAGGAAAGACACTATAGCCATGGTGGTGGGAGCCTGTGGTGCCTGGTCACACTCATCTGTGGTCAGGAAGCAGGAAGAGGTGAATGCTGATGTCCCTGTCCCCTTTTATCCAGGGCAGAACCCTGTGTTTAACATTTGTGAGAATCACAAAATACAAATGCCAGGCACACAGTAGATGTCCAATGAATGTTATGTCCTTTACTCTCCTCCTTGAATGACTTATGAATTATTTCAGTCATTAAGGAACATGTGAGTCCCAGGATGTAGCAAGAGCAGTAATCCTAGCATGGCATAAACAGGGTGTGGTGGTAGCAGGTACCTACAGTCCCGTTACTCAAGACACCCAGAAGTTCAAAGTCATCCTTAGCTAAATACCCACTTCTAGGCCACCCTGAATACAAAAGACCCTGTCCAGGGAAGAAGAGTAGGGAAAACAGGAGGAGGAGAAGGAACAAGAAGAGAGGATAAAACAATAAACAGAGTTAAATAAATACACAGAAGCTAAAGGAAAGGGATTTTATGCCTCCACGTACAATTTTTTGCCTCTTTCTCCCTGTTTTGGACCAGGTCAGGACCTTCTTTGTCTTATGTGTCTGTGTCACCTTCAATGCCCAGTGAGCAATAGTAAAAGATGAGACCAGCAGCCCTATATAAGAGTTGAAGATGAGGGCTATTCACACAGACCCTGACAAAAAGAGAGGAGGAAGCAGAAGGGGAAGGAGGGCCAATCTCCACGAGTTCAAGGCCATCCTAACCTACACAGTGAGTTCCGGACAGGCAGGACTATAGAGAGACCCTGTTACTCAGACCAAGAGGAGCAGGGAAAAGGGAGGGAAAGAATTAGCACTCTCCCACCCTTTGCATCAGCGCTCATGTGCACGGACCCCCTCACACATACCCATAATAAGGGGAAAAACAAAATAAATATTTTTTCATTTTTTAAAAAAAATGCACAAAAAATAATTGATAACCAAACTTTTCCACTATTGCCATCTCAACAGATTTTAAACAGTTGAAGCTTTAGAGAAGGGTCAGTTTATTACTAACCCCCTTTCCACAATTTAGAGGTTTGTTTTAGATGCATGATCAGGTGATCTTGCTTCTACACAGATAAGCCCTCCTCGTGGATAAGCCCTCCTTTTCTCAACATGAGAAGAATCCAAATGGTTTTTCCTCCAAAGTCAGTTCATTAGACACGTCCTTCTATCATTTGTCCATTTTTTGCATTTCTGCAAGCTTGTTTATTTCCATGACAAGTTATTCTGGGAGTCTTTGGCGTCTGTCAGGTCTCTCTCATCCCCTCTCCTCATCTACATTCAGGGCCACCCATTTCTACACACCTGTGTAGGGGCCCCAGAAACTGATTACTGCTGCGGTCAAGCCAGGGAAGCAATCCTCTCCCAAAGAGACAATTTCCTTTGCCTCACCAGCACCACTTGTTAGGATAAAAATAACCGTGCCCTCCATAGCTCAGCCTGGCTATTAAGGGTTGCCATTATTTTGGCTCAGCACCCCAGGGCAGTGACAGAATTTATTCTCTATTGTTTCTGCCAACCTTTCTGGAGATTCTTTTTAACTTAGCAATTAATCCAGGCAAAGGTTCTAAAGCAGTGACTGGAAACTTAGCATACTGGAGCACCTTGTTTGGGTTCTAGCGAAAGATGACAGACAACAAGTTGGATTTTTGTTTTCTTTTCTTCTCTGCTCATTTTTAATTCCTCCTTTGCATTCTGAAAGCAGGGTGTGTGTGTGCGTGTGTGTGCGTGCGTGTGTGTGTGTGTGTGTGTGTTCTGTGGTTTTCATGGTCACAAATGTGCAGCTGAAAGAACGGAGGAATTGGAATGTAAGACCACAGGGAACCCCTCTCCAACATCTTCCATCCTAGCCTGGGTCCCAAGCCCCTAGAACCCCACACCTTCCAGCCCATCAGGACCGCCTCTGGTCTTTGATGTGATAATCAGAGGCTGAGCATTGGTTGAAGTTGGCTCAGGAGCTACCTCATACATGGCTACAAACTTCAAAGCCCTGTGAAAATGGTCCTGGGCTCCCAAGCACAATGAGTTTGCTCTTTGCACCACCAAAGAGAAAAATCTGAACATACTGGAGCGAGTGGGATCTTAAGCAGTAAAGGGGACTCTCCCTGCTCAGAAATAAGAAACTAATCAATGCTATCAACATGGATTCTCTCTGTCCTTAGGACTTAATCATTTCCAGATGACAGCATGCATGTGATTAGGGTCTCCTGGCAGCTCACTTCTCTCTCAGAGCTCTGGAAGGGAGAGCAAGAGGCTCAGTGGCTGGAGTCCAAGATAGGAACTTACTAGCAGGTTAACACTTGACCCTGAACTATGCTGAGCAGAATTCTGGCAAGAAAAAACTCTCAGAGGCTAAGACTTCAAATGATGCAACTATAATCCATTAGCAACATGCATGACTTGCAGGATTCTCCAGGCTTCTTGGGGCAGGAGTTTTGGTACCTCTCACCACATAGGCCTTTAGAGTTTGGAAGGTTGAAAGCCTCACATCACAAGCCTGTAATTGCGATGAGGACAGGAGACAGAAACGGACTAGGCAACATAGGGATGGAAGTCTCCATTCATGTCCTTGGCAAGAAGCAGAAAATATCCTTGAATCTGTCCTGGCAATAGAACAGTGATACAGTGGGCCTTTGGGTGGGTGGGGTGGTGCTCCTGGTCTGGTGTCCCGCCATCTCTCTTACCCCAAATGAGCACCTTGTCTAGGGTTATACATGAAGGTATGACCAAAACTCCAGACAGACACTTGTCCTTTCTGGTGAACAAATTTGGATTGGCTCGCTAGATTTTCATGGGTTATACCTATTTCCTAGCTTCAGCCCAACTCCTAAATCATTTTAGAGTCAACTCCTGAGGGGAGAGGAATGTTACAACAGCCTTAAATGCCTCTAAGGATGGGCCCACTGCCTGATGGGCAGCTTAGAGTGCCACTTCTCGCTTTCCTAGTTACACTAAAAAAGCAAACATCAACTTTGCGATTCCCGGGCTTTTCTGGTCAAAAGAATGGACTATCTCTGGTCCTGTGTGTAGACACGGTAAGGATTCGGGCATTATGCTGGCCTGCCACTGTCACCTGGCAGAATGCATTCAGGCAGTATCCTGGTCAGCGCAGGATCCATGACTACTAGTCTGCACGAAGGTGCAAAGGACCCCTTTAAAAGAAAGACCCCTGCCCATTTCTGCTCTCCCCTCCCCATCACACTGCTCCCCTGGGACAGACAGGACTTTTCCTGTCTCCCTCGTGTCTTCTGTCCTCTGTCTGTCTCTTTACCTTATTTTCTTACTTCTCCCTCAATAAAACTTTCAATATGAGTCAAGTCTACAGGTGTCTGTTTCCCAACCCCCTGCTGTCCATCACCCTTCCTGGGACCACACAAGCACAGGACCGGACACCTGCCACCTTCGATCCCCATTATTCCCAACAGACATGACATTCTGCTCTCCTCCCAAGATTAGAATAGCATACTCATACTATCATCTCCTCCATTAAGACTTAACCCAGGGGACTGGAGAGGCGGCCCAGCAGTTAAAAGTGCTTGCTGCTCTTACAGAGGATCCTAGTTTGATTCCCAGCACCCACATCAGATGGCTCACAACCTCCTGTAACCCCACCTCCATGGGAGCCAGAGACTTCTAATCTCCATAGATACCCAGACAGACACAATACACAGAAATAAAAAAGTCTCTAAAAGTAAATCCAGCTGGGCCTGTCCATCACTGGGGCAAGAAACAACCCTCATGAAGACTGATTTGTCTAAACCCATGTTAAAGAGATGGGAGGAATACTTATCCCCTAAACCAGATATGCTGTCCCTGAGCACTGGATTACCATCTCCGCCTTTGCCATGTGGCCCAAGTAACTTTTTCTTTTCCTTCTTTCTATCTCTTTTCCTTTCAGATACTGGCCAAAGCCTGGGCATGCTTTCCCTAACACTTGGGGCCTTCTCATTCTATCTCTGAAGCTACCCACACTGCATTCCACCATGCTGCTATTTGCTGACCTCAGTCGCTAAGCCTACCTGTTCCTATAGACTCCATTGCTAAAGGATGGCTTTCTTTCTTCCTCCTCTCCATCTTCTTTCTCTGGTGTGTGTGTGTGTGTGTGTGTGTGTGTGTGTGTGTGTGTGTGTGTCTGTGTCTGTGTGTGTTATTAGAATAGAACCCTGGAACACAGATCTTTATGTTTGTTCTACCACTGTGTTAAATCCTCATTGTGTGTGTGTGTCTGTCTGTCTGTCTATGTCTCTGTCTGTCTCTGTCTGTCTCTGTCTGTCTCTGTCTGTCTCTGTGTGTCTCTGTCTCCCTCTCTCCCCCCCCCCTGGAATCCACAAGCCAGTCTGGTGAGGGCTGGATTCCCTGACCTGGGCTCTCACTTCCGGTTCTTCCCTGCTCACAGTATCACAGACCCCTAACTCACGTCATTTCATCTCTTTTATCGCCTCCATTTTGAAAGTCACCATTGGCATATGCCTCCTGTCTCTCAACCAGGCTTCCCAAACAAATGGACCTGTGGATGTGAGGCTGGGCAAAGGACACAGCCCATCCCATCACTCAGAGCCCTCCAGCCAACGCCGACCCAGTGTACTTCTCACCCACCCTCCACTGCACGCCAAGGCCACCACCTGTCACCTGAGGCTTGCCCCCGCTCCCCCTCACCACCTCTCCCCTCCAGCACTGCTCACAGGTTCCTCTGCCATCCCTAAGCAGAGCTATGCAAGGATTCCACTTGTGGCGACTCCATCTTCTGGACCCACGTGGAGAGGCTCCCATCTCGTCTCACTCACAAAGAGGCCTGTCCACGTATTCTATCAAACTTAAGGCTACTTAACTTCGCAGGGGAATTCTGGCACTCCCTGTACGTAGCTGGAGTGCCCTGTGGCTCAAAGTAGTGCTTTTACCTCTACTGTCAAGCTTTCTCAAACTTTTCTCCCACGGCATGCGTTCACTTTTGTTTTCTTTTTTTAATGAGTATTCACGGAAGAGTAGGGCAGTGGTGTGACTTTCACCTCAGGGAACATTTGGCAAAGTCTGTGGACACTTTGCATTACCGTACTTGGATAGGGAAAGAGGTGTGGCCTGAGGTGAGCAGAGGCCGCTCTGCAGTGTTCAGATGGCCTCACGAAACAGTGATGAAGGGAACAAAAGTGTTAATAGCTGAGGATGAGGCACCCTCCTACATCCGCCAACAGTCACCAGAAGTAGTAACTTCGTCCAGGTTATGTGCCCATAACCCTAGCACCCAGGAGACTGGGGCAGGAGGTCATAAGCAAACAATAAGACATGATAGTAAATCAGCCACACTGTCCTCACGGCTTCCAGGCCTGCATACCCTACACCTCCATACCCCACCCTCCCACTTACCCCCACCCCACCCCTCACCCCCCACACCTCCATACTCCACCCCCCACCCCCCCACCCCTCACCTCCATACCCCACCCTCCACTCCCCACCCCACCCCTCACCCCCCACACCTCCATACCCCACCCTCCACTCCTCCCCCCACATCCCACCCCTCACCCTCCCAACATCCCATCCCTCACCCCCTACACCTCCATACTCTACCCTCCCACTGACCCCCACCCCACCCCTCACTCCCCCCACATCCAGATCTAAAGTAGAACTATTAAGGCCAGCCTGACAACCTGAGTTCAGTCTACATGGTAAAAGCTGTCCTCTGGCCTCCACACATGAACCACCACGGCACAAACATACACATAAATAAGTTACTTAACAACTAACAAGACCAATTATGGAAATGTATTTCCTTTAGTTGAATAACAACAGCCCCAACTAGGAAATCAAGCATTGTGCTTCTAAGAACCCCTGTAGGGTAACTACATATCTAATATTCCTCTTTTTTAAAAAAATTTTACATTTAGCTGGGTAGTGATAGTACATGCCTTTAATCCTAGCACTCAGGGGCAGAGGCAGGCAGATCTCTGTGAGTTTGAGGCCAGCCTGGTCTACAGAGTGAGTTCCAGGACAACCAGGGCTACACAGAGAAATCCTGCTTTAAAAAAAAATAAACAAATAAATAAATAATAAAAAGAAAAAAATTACATTTTTACTGCATTCATTATTGTGATTATGAGTGTGTGTGTGTGTGTGTGTGTGTGTGTGTGTGTGAGATGAGGAGCGGTATATGAGAACTGGAGAGATGGCTCATCAGTTAAGAGCACTGGCTGCTCTACCGGAAGACCAGGGTTCAATTCCTAACACCAACATGGCAGCTCACAACTGCCTGTAAGTCCAGTCCCAGGGAATCCAATATCCTCTTCTGCAGGCAGCCAAGCCTGCACATGGTGCACGGACATACATGGAGGAGGGGTGTATGCACATGTTAAGAGCAGAGGACAATTTTGTGGGGTTAGTTCTCTCCTTCCCCATTCACATGGGCTCTGAGGCTCTTACTCAGGTTGTTAGGATTGTATCACCTTTATCTGCTGAGCGATCTCACTGGCCCTTAGCACCCCTCTTTCAAGGATGTGGTCTGGTGGGGTAGCCAATGTGCCCAAGGAGAGGAGTTAACCCAGTCAGTGTACCCTGAGGTAAAGCCAAGGCAGGCAGTCTCACCAGCATTCACGCCTAAGACTTCATACATCCGCCTCTTGCTGAGCAGAGAGGTGGAAACTTTTTTATCCTGAACACTGAAGGCCTTCCCTATGCTTTCTTGAAGAATTTTTTGTTATTTGGTGGTGGTGATAATGGCTGGTTTGGGTTTTGTTTTTGGTTGGTTGGTTGGCTGGTTGGTGGTTTTGAGACTCAATTTCACTCTGTATATCAGGCTACCCTGAAATGCATGATCCTCCCGCCTTGGCCCTAGATGCTAGCATGACTGGCCTGTGTCAGACCCACAGCGATTTTGTGTTTTGTAGACAGAACTCCCAAGCTGGGGTCTCGTTTGGGAGACTTGTGATTTGTTCTTTTGCCTGTCTTTCTTGTTTCCTTCATGTGGCATAGGCTGACCTGGAATTTGCTAGACAGCCTCCAGAGTTCTAGAACTCCTGGCCCCCCAGCCTCCACCTGGTGGGATTACAAATCCTGCAATTACAGGGGTGTGCTACCATACCTGGTTTATACCATGCTGGGGAACAAACTCGGGACCCAGAACATGCTAGAAAGCATTCTACCAACTGAACTACAGCTCCCAGTCACTGGGATTTGACCTTCAAAACTAATTAATCATCCTGCCTGGGGTTCATAGTGAATTTCAGGTCAGCCTACACTACAGAACAAGACCCTGTCTCAAAAAAGAAAGAGGAAGGAGGGAGGGAGGAAATTAACCACATTAGTGGTGCACTAAGTATATTTCTAAATACTTTTTTTAGGGCAGGAGGTGAGACAAGGATGTTCTATGTGCAGCTAAAGATAACCTTGAACCCTGATCCCCCCTGCCTCCACCTCCCAAGGGGGTGGAATCATGGGTATAAAAAGCAACAACAAAAATAATAGTAATCACATTAGAACATATTTCTTCGTTGATTGTGTTCCTTCATCCTTCTGTTGCTGCAGTTTCTCCATTTATTTATTCATGGGGGGGGCACTCATGTCAGGCGGCACGTGGAGGTCAGGGGACAGCTTGTGAGAGTCAATTCCCTCCTTCCACCACGTGAGGTCCAAGGAGCCAGCTCAGGTCATCAAGTTTGGTTGCAAGCTCCTTCAGCGGCTGCACTGTGCTTCCTGCCCTTTATCATTGCTTGCTTGTTTCAGTAAAGCTGCGCCTTTAACTGTCGGAAGAGAGGATCCATCCCAGGTAGTTTCATGGTGAACCTTACCCAGGGTTTAAAGAAGAATTTACACTCAGCCTGAAGCAAATGAATGAGTTTACCAAGTGCTTATACAGAGAGTAGTATGGAAAAAGAGACATGGGGAGGGACAATTCTGGGGAATTGTCACACCTAATTGTCAAACTTAGATGGCTCGTGTGTGTGTGTGTGTGTGTGTGTGTGTGTGTGTGTGTGTGTACATATATACACATACACATATATACATATATATGTGAGTGAACAATATCAGGGACTTATAAACCTTACTCGAAGGCTGTAATTCATAACATGTTTTTTTTTTTTTTTTTTTTTTTTTTTTTTTTAGGATTAATCAAAGTTTAAAAGCGTGGTAAAGTTTAAAGATTAAGTTTAAAAAAAAAAAATAAAACGGTTTACTTATTTCTCTTAAACATTTCCCTCTTGTAAATGGAGTTGGCAGGTGGTTTTGCCACGGGCATTGTTTGGGACTGCAGGTGAAAACAGTATTAGCACATTTTAAACCGAGGCCGCAACCATGCTGGCCTTGAGCAAGCATCACCTACTGTTCCCCACCTCGCTGTGTGAGCCGCCTTCCTTCGGCTCGCACTCTGTGGGCAATCTTGGTTTTATCAGCTACATTCAAGTTTCCTGTCTGTCTCACATCAGCAGGCAACAAACTCATCCCAGCTCCGTGCCTTCCCTGTGTCCCCTTTGATTGCTTTTCTGTCTTTCTGTCCTGCCTTGTGACCACTGGCCATTTTCCTCAGTGATATAGGTGCAAAAAATGCTTAACAACGTATTAGCAAATAGCCAGGCAACAATGGCATACACCTGTAATTCTGGCATTTAGAAGCCGAGGCTGGAGGATTGTGAATTTGAGGGAAGCCTGAACAACAGAATGAAACATTGTCCCAAAAGAAAAAAGAAAAAAAAGATAACGAGACCAAAACCATTCAAAATAAAGTCTTTGACAGAATTCAACATCTATTTATGATTAAAAAAAAAAAAACTCAGAAAAATAGGAATAGACCAAAAAAAAAAAAAAAAAAAAAAAAAATCTCCAACTTGATAAGAAGCACCCAGAAAGAAATATATAGTGAACCACAGAGAAATGTATAGTGAAAAGCTTTGCCCTAAGACCAAGAACATGGCAACAGTGTCTATTCCTGCCCCCTCCCCTTTTGCAGTTCTAGGGACCTAACTCAGGGCCTTGAGAGCTATGCTGCTCTTTGCATCCAACATAGCTTTTTCTTGGTGCTAAATATTTGACCTAGGACCTTGTGCATGCAAGGCCGGCTGGTACTCTCCCGCTGAGGTTTTCCCAGCACAAGCTAAAAGCATGAGCGGTTGCTTTGGTGTGGTGTGGTGTGTGTGTGTGTGTGTGTGTGTGTGTGTGTGTGTGTGTGTGTGTGTGTCACTGTGTTGCCCAGGCTGGCCTGGAATTCATGATCATACATTCTCATTCCCCTGAGTAGCTGGGGTTATAGGCACGTACCACCATGCCAGGCTTCAAAACCAGCTCCCTGGCAGAATGTTGGCCTTTCTGAAAAAAAGATGCTGAAGGGATTGACTCTCCATAGGCAAGCAAACTGACACACAACCTCTCAGAACTACTTATGCAAAATTTGTTAAAAATGGACTATGAGTTTCAACAAAACATAAAACATAGGAAATAACATAGGGAATATTTTCAGGATCTAAGGCCACATAAATAGTTCTTAGACTTGGCAACGATGACATGACCTATAAAAGGAAAGAAATTAGACTAAATGTAAATGTTTGCTCCGTGAAAATAATATTTAAAGATTCAAGGTAGGAAAAAAAATGTTTAAAATCACCTATTTGGCAAAGGACTAGTCAAACAGCTAATATTTATATTTCATTATATTCTATATGGAATACTACTGAAAAAAATAACAAAAACAGCCTTGGTGGATCATCAGAAAACTATGCTATATAACAAAAGCTAATTCCCAAAGAAACACTATATAAGGCCATTTATATAATATTCTTGAAATTACAAAATGATCGGTGGCTGCTAAGGCCTCAAGACAAGAGAAGGGCAAAAGAGAACAGGTATAACCATTAAAAAGTAACATTAGGGGCTAGAGACATAATCCAGTTGTTGGAGTGCTTACCTGGCATGCATGAGGCCCTGTGTGCCAGCCTTAGTACTACATAAATGAGCTGTGGTGAAACACACTTATAACCCCAGCTCTTGAGAAGTGGAGAAGGTCAAGGTCAGCCTGGCTACATACTTGAGAGCTGACTCAAAAGTAAGTGGCAACATGAGGAAATTTGTGTGGTGATACTGTTTTCCATATTGACTGTTTTAATGTCAGTTCCCTGGTTGTGATAGTGTGCTATGGTTTTATAATGTGTTTCCATCGGGGAGAAAATAGGTAAAAGGTCTGTATTTTTTTATATATATGAATGCATATGAATCTATTATCCTCTAAAATAAAAAACTTAATAGATGTGTGTGTATGTGTTTGTAGGTAGGAAGTGTTAGGATCAAATACAGAACAGTAACTCAAGCATACTAGCTAAGTAAGCACTGTACCATGGGGCTATTCCCATAAACCTGTATATATTTAGATAGATGATAGATAGATAGGTAGGTAGGTAGATAGATAGATAGATAGATAGATAGATAGATAGATAGAAGATAGATAGATAGATAGATAGATAGATAGATAGATAGATAGAAGATAGATAGATAGATAGGCACCAGTCTCAGAAGATGGCATCTATAAAATAAAGTCGGGTTTTTTAATTGTTTAGAATGTGATCTGACGACATACAGCAGCTATCCTGAGAAGTAGGAACACTAATCCATGTGAAATGAATTGTACATGTAGGAAGTGGAAAGGAAGAGGGGAGTGAACACAGACTGGGGTCATGGTAGTGGTAAGTGCAAACAAAAAAGCCAGGAGTTAGCATGGAGCCTGGAAGGAGCTAGAAACTTGAGGTGTTTTCCCAGCACTTTCCAGACCAGAAAGAAGATGGCAGCCAACACAAACATCCAGTCGACTGGGCAAACGTATTCCTGGCTGATGGAGGGGCAGTCACCATGCCACAAAAATAAGCCCTCCAGGAGATCCAATTTCCTTTGCTCTGCTCCATATTCATCAAGTCGTTTCTGATCTTAATTTGATTTCTGATGGCTTCCTCACTGGAAAAGAGGGAGCTGGTGAGCCCGGTCCACTAAATGATTATGTGTTTCCTTCGCTTACCACCCTCCCATGGTTTTGTGGAATTGGATATTTTATTCTAAATTATGTTCTCTCACAGGCATAATAGTATTTTCCCTCCACAAGAATATAGTCCTGCTGGGCATGGTGGCACACACCTGTAATTCTACCTACTCTTGTGACTCAGGCGGGGGAATTGAGAGTTCAAGGCTAGCACAAGCAACATAATAAAACTCTGTTTCAAAACAAAGGAAAACTAAACTATAATCCTCATGGCAAACAAAGGGATTGAATCAACAACTTTTTTTTTTTTTTTTTTTGACAAGGTCTTAGGTATCCCAGTATCCCAGGCTGGTTTTGAATTTACTATATGTAAAGTGTGTGTGTGTGTGTGTGTGTGTGTGTGTGTGTGTGTGTGTGTAAGTATCTGAAGAAGAGCTTGAAATGCTGACCCCTCCTGCCTCCTTCTCCTTCAGGGACCAGGGATTGCAATCACAACAGAAAAGTAATTTTGTTTGTTCAGATAGGTTATGCGCAGCCCAAAACTTGCTATGTAACCAGACATGACTTGGAAATTCTGCTCCTCCTGCCTCCATCTCTGATTGCTGGGATCACAGGCATGTGCCACTATTTCTGGTTTATGCGGTGTAGGGTTTGAAACCATGGCTTTCTGCATGCTAAGCAAGCCCTCTACAAGTTGGCCATTGGTTGGGTTTTGTTGCGCATGTCAGGCAGTCTGCCGCTGAGCTGTGCCCTCACTCTCTTCCACCTCCTCTTCTGTTTATTCCTTTTTCATTTGGCTGGTTGGTTGGTTATTTTTTTGTTTTGGTTTGGTTTTGGTTTTTCAAGACAGGGTTTCTCAGTATGTAGTCCTGGCTGTGCTAGAACTCACTCTGTAGACCAGACTTGCCTCAAGCTCAGAGATCCACCTGCCTCTGACTCCTCTGAGCTCCTCTGGGTGCTGGGATTAAAGGTGTGAGCCACCACTGCCTAACTCCTCTCTCTTCTTTTTCTTTTTTAAGATTTATTTATTTATTTATTATGTGTGCAGTGTTCCGTCTGCAGGCCAGAAGAGGCACCAGTTCTCATTACAGAGGGTTTTGAGCCACCATATGGTTGCTGGGAATTGAACTCAAGACCTGTGGAAGAGCAGTCAATGGTCTTAACCTCTGAGCCATCTCTCCAGTCTCCTCCTCTTTATCTTCTGAAGACAGGGTCTCTTTCATATGTCCAGCTGCCCTTCAACTGACCATCTTGCTGTCTCAACTTCAGAAGGGGCAGGACATGATTCCCTTTAGTGTCTACACTGCTACAGCTGTGTTGTCCTTCCTCCACCCGCCTCCCTTGAGCAGTAAAAGCCAGCTTACCCTTAACATTGTCACCACATGGTTATCTAACATGACTGTAGTAACCCTTGCACTTCACCAAAACCCAGCTCTTTTATCTTTATAAAGGGCAAACAAAGAGCCAGGATTGGTGACACATACCTTTAGTGTCACCTTTAGAGACAGAAGCAGGTGGATCTCTGTGAGCTCAAGGCCAATCTGGTCTACATAGTGAGTTCCAAGATAGCCAGGGTAGGAAGGTCATGACTCAAAAAAATAAAAGAGAGAGAAAAAGGAAGGAAGGAAGGAAGGAAGGAAGGAAGAGAGGGAGGGAGGGAGGGAGGAAGAGAGGAAGGGAGGGAGGGAGGAAGGAAGGAAGGGAGGGAGGGAGGGAGGGAGGAAGGAAGGAAGGAAGGAAGGGAGGGAGGATGGGAGGAAGGAAGGAAGGGAGGGAGGAAGGAAGGAAGAAAGGAAGGAAGGAAGGAAGGAAGGGGAAATGTGAGGAGCAAAGATGATGAGATGGAAAAGGAAGAAGGGGCTGGTTAGAGACAGAGCTCAGTGTATAGAGTACTTGTCTTGCTTGCACACAACCCTGAGATCAGATCTCACCAACTCAAAGCAGCTGTGGCTACAAACTGAGTACTCAGAGGAGAAGCACTGGGAGGTGGAGTTGGGAGGATCAGAAGTTCAAAGCCATCCTCTCCCAAGTAATGGATTTGAAGCCAGCATATCATCCATGAGAGCCTGGGGGTTTGGGTGGTACAGAAAGGGAAGGAAGAAGGGGAAGGATGTGGGGGCGCCATTTCTGTGTGTGGAGGACAAGCCACTAGCACTATGCAGAGGTCATTAAGGACAGCTGATGTCCCCATCACAGTCTAGGAACCCCAAAATAAGTTCAATGGTGGGAGACCTTACACATATGTCCGAAAATGTGTCAGAGCAAATGGCATTCTACATCCTGGCATGTAAACATTTTCCACCAGAAACAAATGAAAGTTTATAGAATGTATAGGCCCCTCGGCTTGTTCTATTCTTCAGTACTGAGAACAGAACATGTGGTTGGTGGCTGCAAGCCCGGCAGTATCATTTTCATACTATGGATAAGCACACATTTTCACAATTCAGTTAGTTAATGCTGGCCGAACACATGTAGACCTGTATAAATATGTGTTCATACATATGAAGACCTGAAAATAACAGCAAGCAGAGGCCTACATCATTATTTCCAACTATGTGTATCATGAAAGAGCCTTAAAGAGAAAGCAAGGGAAAACATTAGCTTTCCCTGACCCCCACTCTTTGGGTTTGTTGTTGTTGTTGTTTGTTTGTTTGTTTGGAACAGGGTCTCACTCTGCAGTCCAGGCTGGCCTCAGACTCACTGGACAGCTCATCACGTAACGATACGACTTGACATGGCTCTGAATACTCAACTCTAGTGGCAGTCATTGTTTGTTCCTCTGCCTCAAGACAGGATCTCTCCATGTAATTCTGGCTGGCCTATAACTCAGGCCTATAACTCACAGAGATCACCTGTCTCTGCCTTCTCAGTGGTGGGATGAAAGCTGTGCAGAACACACTTGACTAGGTGGTGATAATTTTAATTTGCTTTTGTTTCCGTTACACACCCACCCCCATTCGTTTACACTGCCTCAACTTCCATTAGATAAAATGTATGGAAAGTGGGGTCTGAGCGCCTGCATTGGGTTCTCCAGACCAAATCTGCACGGACATTCACACTGAAGTTACAGATCATCCGGTTCAAGCTCAGCTGTCTGTCTGATCTTCCAAGAAAACAGGACAGAAGCCAAGTCCCTGAACCAGTGCCAGTATCTCATTGAGGATGCCCCCTGTGCTTTCACCTTCTCAAAGGAAGCAACCAAAATGGCCAATCTATAGTCTCTGGAGTTTCTCCTTCCTTCGGTCCTGTAGTTTTGATTGGGTTGAATTGGTTTAGGTTTTTTGTTTTGTTTTGTTTTGTTATTTTGAGACAGCTTCTCATGTGGCCTAGACTGACCTCAAACTCACTATACAGTCTAAGATAACCTTGAATTCCTGATCCTTCTACCTTTATCTCCCCAGTGCTGGCATGACGGTCATGGATCACCAAACTCTGCCTTCTTCAGACATTGTCTATGAAACTACCTCGCCAGAACACTCACTCTAGCTTATGGAATGAAATGCCACCCAATATTAAATTTGGTAGAGTATCATCTTCTGATATGGCTCAAAAGCCAGATTTCACTCATTTGGAACTATGAGCTCTCTGAAAGAGGTAGTTCTTTTAAACTCCATACAGGATCTGGTACTTAACAGGAATGCCGGAAATGCTTGTCATAGGACTGAGTAGGTCCAGCGGGTGTGGAGTGCACATCTGTCTGTAGTTCCAGCAATTGGGAGGCTGAAGCAGGAGGATCATGAGTTCAAGGCCAGCCTGGGCTACATAGTGCAACCCTTGAAAGACAAACAAGAGAGCTAGAGATACATAGCTAAGTGGTGGATATTTTGCTTATCATGTGTGAGACCCCAGGTTCAATCCCCAGGATCAAAAAAGAAAGATGGGCAAGAAGAGGAGGAGAAGAGAGGGAAGGAGAGGGGAGGGCAGAGGAGGGGAAGGCTCCATTTTCAGCACATATAAGGCTGGAGGGAAGCAATCAGCAAGCAGGGCCTGAGGGAATGGCAGCTGGCTGAAAGGTACCCTTGGGGTCCCCAGGACCTACCTTTCTGATAGCTGGGAAGAAAATCTATGCAGATGCCAAGTGACCTCAGTAGAAGTGACATGACACCCCAAGCTAATCCTGCAAATACCACATGTTCGGTGAATGGCTCCCCTGGCCACACTTCCAAAAGTTGCCAGGACCCAAGTCAAAACCCAAAGGTCTGACGGCACTCACAAACAGCGACTGAGTAGCTGCCCTCAGGTCATTCAATATTTATAGATCACATATTCTGTGTCAAACATTTGGCACCCCAGTCATAAGGGCGGGTTACACAGTATTGCCCTTCAGCATAAACATGGGGTTGGGAATCTCTCTTTGTGATTTTTTTTAGTGTTGTTGTTTTATGTCTGCATTTGGTGATTTGATGTCATTTTCCTCCAATAATTTTGACTTTTGGAACATTGGATTTTTCAAAAATAAAATCATGATTTTACTAGCCAAGATGGTCATGGATCTGAGCTTCTTTTTTAAGGCAAACCCTTTGGTATTTTTTGGACATTTGCAACTTTAAAATGTTGTTTGGAATAAAACCTAGATTCTCGGGTTAATATAATGAGATTATTTATAAACATTGTATTAGAAAATCCAAGCTAATGATGAAAGTGAGCAAAGTGAATGAGAAGGCAAATTCCCTGTAAGAGTAAAATCATGCAGCGTTGTTAAACAAAGAAAAGCTTCCCTATACTTAAAAAAAATATATTTTGGTTAATTCTTTGAAAATTTCATACGCTGTATTGTGATCATATCCCCACACCCTGCCAGTTGCTATCCTCCACGCCTCCCTGATCCATCCCCACTTCCCGACCCCTCAACAGCATGTCCTCACTTGGATTTTTGTTAACACTGTCTCACTACATAGCCCTGGTTAGCCTGGAACTCACTGTGTAGACTAAGCTGACTTTGAGTTCATTGAGAACCAACCACCCTTGCTTCCCAAGTTCTATGATTAATGCAATCCACTTTGCCTGGCCTGAGGCCTACCGGCCCAGAGCATGACATGGTAGGCTAGAAAAGGCCTGGGTTGGAAACCCAACCACTCACGAGGCTTGAAGTGACAAACTTTAAGATCAGTATGACTGCCATGGGAATAATAGCATGCTTCTGGTAGATGGCCCACAGGCAGCTGACAGCCAGCATAGAGAGATTAGATACTCAACTGACAACCCCATGTGGTTACCAGGCCTTCTGCCAGGGTCATCCTCTCTGGTAACTAAATCATTCAAGACATGCTTATGCTCAAGGCAATAAAATCAGTCTGAACTCTGGAGATAAGTAATAGTGGCCCAGCACTTAGGAGGATGAAGAAGGAGGGTGCTGTGCTTTTGAGGCCATCTTGGGGGCTACATGGTAAAGTCCGAGCCAGCCTGGGCTGTGGAGTGAGACCCAATGGTTTTTGTTTTTGTTTTTTTTTTTTTGTTTTGTTTTGTTTTGTTTTTGTTTTTGTTTTTTTTTTGTTTTGTTTTGTTTTGTTTATCCCAAACACTACCCTTTACATGAGACTGCACCGGCCCTGGCAGGAATATGACTGCTTGATTGTTGTATTGCTGAAGATTCCCCCCTTGGTACTAGGGAGGGAACCCAGGGCCTCATGCATGCTAAGCTAAGCACATGTTAAACAGACACTACTAACTATCTCTTAGGGTTTCTATTGTTGTGATGAAACACCATGACCAAAACAAATTGGGAAGGAAAGGGTTTACTTGGCTTACTCTTCTATCACTGAAGGGAGTCAGGACAGGAACTCAAGCAGGGCAGGAACCTGGAGGCAGGAACTGATGCAAAGGCCATGAAGGGGTTCTGTTTACTGGCATGTGTACACGGCTTGTTCAGCCTTTCTTATAGAACCCAGGACCACTGGCCCAGGGATGGCTCCACCCACAACAAGCTGGACCCTCCCCATAATCACTAATTAAGAAAATGTCCTACCAATTTGCCTACAGCCCAAGCTTATGAAGACATTTTCTCAGTTGAGGTTCCATCATCTCTGATGACTCTAGCTTGTGTCAAGTTGACATAGAACTAGCCAGCACACCACCTCAATACAGAATGATAAGCCTTCAGTAAAGGGATATAGCACAGAGTGACAGATATTGTGTCGAACTAAATTACATCATTCTTTTCCTTAGAAAAGGGAGATGTTTCAGTGGGTCAAGGCAGCTGATGCCAAGACTGACAACCTGAGTTCCACTACTGGAACCCACATGGGAGAAAGGGAGAACATAGTCCTACCAGTTGCCTTCTGTCCTCCACATACATACTATGTCACACACACACACACACACACACACACACACACACACACAAACGCATTCACACACACATACACTAAATGAAAATAAACAAACAAATGTGACAAAAAGTAAAAGCAGAAATCCCTATTGTTCCATTTAATATAGTGATGAGGTAGTATGTACGTAGCACATTCCTTGTGCCAGGCAAGGTTCTAATCTTTCACACAGTCATCTGCTGCATGTACATAGCAACCTATAAGGTACATACAGTGGTCACCCCTGTCTTGTAGAGGCTGAGTGTTGTGAAATAACCTTTACACTGTGTGAAGATATGTCATTGTGATTGGTTTAATAAAGAGCTGAATGGCCGATAGCTAAGCAGGAAGAGGTTAGGTGGGACTTCTGGAAACAGAGGTGTCAGGGAAGAAGAAAGGCAGGTTGCCAGCTGGATGCAGAGGAAGCAGGACATGTAGGAGGAGATGTAAAAGCCACAAGTCATATGACAGTCATAGATTAATAGAAGTGAGTTAATTTAAGTTATAAGAACTAGATAGAAACAAGTCTAAGCTAAGACTAGGCTTTCGCAATTGATAAGAAGTCTCTGTGTTTTGATTTGGGGGCTGGCAGTCCCAGAAAGCCTGATACAGCTGAGTAACTGTGACTGGTAAAGATCTGGGATTCAGACGCATTCACCCTTGCTCCAGAACCCTTACTGTCAGCCCTCCCCCTGACTGGTTGTGAAGGAAGCAGACACAGAACTCAAGAAAAGCACAAAGAATCGAGATGCTTCCAGACACCTGTGCCCTCCGATGCCCTACAGAACACGCCAAGGTGTCCATCTTCTGTGCCACCAGGACATTTGATTCAAGTTTCACAATGACTATATCCTGCAAACAGGAGCATTGTCCCTGAGGATTCGCACACCACCACTCCATGGTGGCATAAATGCATAGGTGAAGAGAAAAAGAATGAATGAGCAAAACCTAAGGGAAACTTGCTAATTTATATAGACAAAGAGAAGTTCCAGTTGGAGGCAAGAGAGGAGCTCAGTGGGTTAGTGCTATACTGCGTGAAGGTATGAGGCGCCGTGTTCTGATCCCAGCACTCATGAGGAAAGTCAGGTGAGGGCCAGTGAGATGGCCGAGGTGTTTGCTGCCAATATGAGAACCTGAGTTCAATTCCCCCGAGACCCACATGGGAAGGACAGAACTGGCTCCTGCAGATGTCCACTAAGCTCCATGGACACACACAGCAAGAGATAAATAAATGCTCTTGTAAGCTTGCCCTGTGATTGACAGAGGCAGGAGGATCACTGGGACTTGCTGCTTGCTCACCACCCTAGCTCCAGGTTCAGTGAAAACCCAAAGGAATAAAGAGGAGATGCTCAAAGTTCTCCTCTGGCCTCTGGACACACATGCACAAGCACACACATGCATGCCATACTCACATGCATACGTACATGTACATATACACCACAGAGACAGATCCAAATACACACACACACACACATGCATCATATATACATGGGTACATACACACATGTATACACACACCAATACACTGATGCAACCCACATATACACATACAGACACGCAGAAAGAAAAGAACTCTGCTGTTGGTGGTCAGAGCATATGCACCCTTGGTCAGTCACTGCTGGGTGTGAAATTTGGAGATTGTCGTTATTTCCCTCTGGCACTTTTTCAATACAGCTTATCAGCCCTGAAAGCCACAGCCATTATGACATTACATCATGATGGGCATATTACAATTTCCTAGATTACATCTTATCTGGCATTAGTTACATTTTAGGGTGCTTGCTTCCTGGCACTTTAATTTCATAAGCAGACTATCTCCGGATCACAGAGAGGATGATCCAGCAACTTCCACTCATTCCCCCAGCCTCATTTCCAGAAGCTAACATTTCCTTCACGGACCTAGATTTCAGGGCATATTATCTGCTGGCTCTGGGGCTTTCCATCCATTAGCTATAATAAGCAATAATAGCGTTCTTTTCTTCAGGTATTTTATTTTCTACTTTGGGTGTTTGGCATGAGAGGAGCTATAAGCAGAGTCTGTGTCCAATTGTCATCTTGATGGCAAGGTGATCATTGCAAGAGATGGGTCACCAAATCCTGAAGAATTCTTGTTACTGTCATTAGTTTTAAGAACAGGAATTGCATGTCACATAGAAGGAACAGTAAAGATACAACTGTGTCATAGTACCATAAAATACTCAAGGTTAATGAGTTTAGTAAGGGAAGATTATGTTTTTACAAACTGTAACTGACTCCTATCTCATTCTCTAACAAAGAAGAGGGGAGGAAGAGGACGAACAGCCTAACCAGGTCTCCCAAGGGCAGACAGGCACTTAAACTGATGTCTAATGACTTTCCCATATCATGTGAGATGAGAAGAAAGGAACTTAACTTTAGTCCCGCAGAAAACCCCTGCTGTATCAGTCAGCTTCCATTACAGTAACAAATCTCCGAGATGAAGCAACGTAATAAGAGGAAAGGTTTAGATGGGCTCACAGTTTTGGAATGTTGGTGTAGGGCAGGATCTGCAGCTTTAGACCTACGTTGAGATGGTACATATAGAGGGCAATTTATTGTAGAACAAACTTTACCTTATTTACAGCCAGGGTCTAAAAGAGAGGCAAAAAAGGAAACAGAGGGGGTGTCTTTGAATACAAGCACATGAACTGAAAGGTCTTCTATTAGGTTTCCCTCCTAAAAGCTCCATTGTAATCCCAGCACTGGGGAGGCAGAGGCAGGAGGGCAGGAGTTGATCAGCACCTGTTACATAATGAGTTCAAGGCCAGCCAAGGCCATATGAGACTAGGATGTGTGTGTGTGTGTGCGTGTGTGTGTGCGCGTGTGTGTGTGCATGTGTGTGTGTGCATGTGTGTGTGTGTGTGGTGTGTATGTGTGGTATGTGTGAGTGTATGTGTGGTATATGTGTATGTATGGTATGTGTAAGTGTGTGTGGCATGTGTGGTGTGTGTGTGTGTGTGGTTTGTGTATGTGTGGTATGTGTGAGTGTATGTGTGGTATATGTGTATGTATGGTATGTGTAAGTATGTGTGGCATGTGTGTATGTGTAGTATGTGTGAGTGTATGTGTGGTATGTATGGTATGTATAAGTGTGTATGGCATGTGTGGTGTGGTGTGTGTGTGTGTATGTGTTGCGGGTGGCATAGTAACCCATTGAAGTAGAAACTTCCTGGAATCTACAAAAGTGATCCTAGCAAAGTCTCCTAGTAATGGAAGATATGGAGGCTGAACTGGCCATCTTCTGTAACCAGGAAAAGTTCCCAATAGTGGGTCTGAGACATCAACGCACAATCTGTCCTGCCCACAAGATGTGCTGGGGTAAAGGTGGCACAGAACTTTTGGGAGTGGCCAACCAATGACTGGTCCCCCACACCATGAGAGGGAGCCCATGCCTGACATTGCCTGGAGGGCAGAAACCAGAGATAGGACAGTCCAGAGATCCAGGATAGAACCAAATGTGTAAAGAGTACGGTTTTTCCTCCCGCCGCTGGTCTTGTCCCACCACTGCACCAGTCCCAAATAACACACAGAGACTCTGTATTTGATATAATGCTGTTAGCCAGGTACTAGTTTCTTATTGGCTAGCTCTGTCTTAATTATTAACCCATTTCTATGCATTTCCATGTGGTCTTACCAAGAGCAGAGGAATGGAGGTTCTGTTCTCTCCAGACTCCCCATGCTGACTCTTCCTTCCTCTTCCTATTTCCTCCTTGTCTCCTAGCCCCTCCTATTTTCCTTTCCTATTGGCCAACAGTGCTTTATTCATTAACCAGTATGAAAAACATATATACAGAATGACATCTCCCATCATCTCCTCTTTTCTGTCTAAATAAAAAGAAGGGGTTTAACCTTAACATAGCAAAATATATAATACAACAGTTATCAAATAAGAATCACAGTTAACAATATTTAGTCCATTAACATTTAGCAAGATTAAAAGAAACTATTTTATCATCTATCTTATATTTGTGAGTTTAAAGTCCTATATGTAACTTATCTATAAGCTTAACTAAGGAAAACTATAATCATAACTATCTGTCTTCAACTCCTTTAAAGAACACAGAAGGATAGTATATAAACTCTACAAATGACAGAGACATTTTGCTTTGTCAGTCACCTGAAGTTCTTCTGTAATCTTCCATCTTCAGCCCATAGGCCATAGTGTGTCTGGCAGACTCTTCAGCAAAGCAGGAAACTTTAAACTGTCTTCTTGTATTGGCAGTTTGTCAATCACTTTTCTCTGTGTCCTGCAGACTGTCTGGCAGACTCTTTCATGAAGCAGGAACTCTGTAGCAATGTCCATCTTGAATCAGCAATCACTTTTCTGTGGTCCTGCATGTCCAGTTTATATAGCACAAAGTCAAACAGTCCAGACAAGAGCAGTATCTTGTCCAAATGGCTAGTCTTGACATATTGGAAGTAAGCTCCATAATGAGTTTCTTCAATGTCCATCTTCCTTTTTGACGAAGGTGGTGTTGCCAGGAGCATTTATGTCTCATTTTCGAGAAAAACCCTAAACCATTTTAAATGCCATATTCTGTAGGTCTTTGAAAGGTTTGAAGAATTCCTATCTATCTCAAATACATCTCTGTGTATCTTGAAAACCTAACAAACTTAACTCTAAGCTTTGACTATCATAGGTAATTATCTATAATCTGTATGTACTACATTATACATTACATTTTTAAATGAGCTATGTAAACACAATACCTAAACAAGAGGAGAAATATACATATCACAAAATTGACCTTAAATTATATCAAAAAATGAAAATACATTCCAAAACAAAGTATTCATATCTATACCATAATCCCCTTTTTACCTTTAAAAAGATATTGGTTGTGGTCATTAACCATTTATAACCAAGTCTATTTAAATGAAAACAAACATTTATAAACAATATTTGGGAATTTGGGCATCGTTTTTTCTAAACTGTTTCCTGCTGGTAAAGGGAGCTGTCATGGGGGAATCCTAAGAAGACACAGAAATCTTGGCTGTAGTCTGTAAGGCTGTTTTGTTTAGTTGTTTTGAATGCAGGATCATCAGGAACTCTGTTTCAGGGGGTCTGGCTTGATCAAACCATATTAGTCTGGAAGGAATCCACAGCTTTTTATTTCCTGTTGAAACAAAAATAGAAATCCTTTTCCCCAGTAACTTGTCCTTGAACTTAAATTTTGGACTCAAAGCATTTTTAAAATATATAAATTGAATTAATTCAGCAGTATTTGTTTTCACAGTTGTTTCCTCAGCAGTCAAACAATACAAAGACAATATAACACCATACAGTAACCAGATTCTCTCTGAGCTTTTTATCTTTACGTGGCTTTATTATTATTTTGTTTGTTTTACTTTTTATTTTTTATTTTTTGAGACAGGGTTTCTCTGTGTAACTCTTATCTGTCCTTGAATTTACTCTGTATACCAGGTTTACTTTGAAATCACAAGAGATCTGCTTGCCTCTGTCTCTCAAGTTTTGAAATTAAAGGTGTGTGCCATCACACCCAGTTTTTCTTTGTCTTTTTAAAACCATTTCATTTTTTTTTTCTTTCAAGCCTACATATATTTTAGAACATACTGTAAACCTTTAGCGCTTTTTCTTAATGTGAATCTGTCTTTACTGTAAATCTTTATCTTTTTGTAGCCACGAGTCTTTTATCTGGTAAACAACAACATTGTTGAAATGAAAGTCATAGTTGTTCCTGCCTGGTTTACCAAAGATGGCAGTGGCTATTTTACCGGCAGCACCGAGAGCTGTGGTCACTGCCTTGGTTTATGGGCAGCAAACAGCAGGTTGCCGGCTTGGAGGTGTGGTCACTGCCATTGCCAGCTCTGATACACACCAATAAATTGTTAGCAGTGCTTTTTTAAAGCCGTGCAGTTTTTTGTCGCTTATGCTGAGTCAGGAAAATTCCCTTAAAGGAGCCGTGCAAATATCTGCTTGTCTCCTAGCCCCTCCTATCTTCCTTTCCTATTGGCCAACAGTGCTTTATTCATTAACCAGTATGAAAAACATATATACAGAATGACATCTCCCATCACAAATGTAACTGGGAAGAGAAAAAAAAAGTCAAGGAAATGATTCCTAATTATATTCTGCTATACTCATAGATCTGTGCCTAGTCCATTTGTCATCAGAGAGGTGTCACCAGCAGCTGATGGGAACAGAGGCTAAACCACAGAGAAACAAAGCCAGATGAACCCCACAGAAGAGGGGAAGGAAGGATTGTAGAAGGCAAAGGAGTCAAAAATACCACAAGAACATGGCCCACAGAATCAACCAAGCAGAGCTCAGAGGTGCTCACAGACACTGAATCAGGAAACACAGATCCTGTATAGGTTAGAACCAAGTCCTCTGTGCATACATCATGGCTATATAGCCTGGTGTTCTTGTGGAACTCCTAACAGGGGCGTGGGGGTGAGGGGTGGGGGTGTCCTCTGACTCTTTAGCAGGCTCTTTGAACCTTTTTCCTCCTTCTGGGGTGCCTCATCCAGCCTTGATATGAGGGTCCGGTCTGTGCCTAGAGTAATTGTTTCTGGTTATGCCTTGTTGATGGATATCCCTGGGATGCCTGCTCTGCTTTTTGTTTGGTTGCTTTTGCTTTGTTTTGTTTTGTTTTGTTTTGTTTTAAAGGAAAATGGAGGAGGAGTGGATCTGGAAGAGAGGGAAAGTGGAGGGAGGGACTGGGAGGAATGGAGGGAGAGGAAACTTCGATGGGGATGTAATATATGAGTTAAATAAACTAGCTCAAAAGAAATTTTTAAAAACCTTCTATCTTCCAGTGGTGCCGCCCCATGGACAAGGGACTAAGACTGTGACACACGAGCTTGGGGAACGCCTATCTAAACCTTTATAGCTCTTGACAAACAACAAAGAAGTAGTAAGGGCAGATAGGGCAGCACACACCTTTAATCACAGCACTCAGAAGGCAGAAGCAAGAGAATCTTTGTGAGTTGGAGACCGGCCTGATCTTCATAGTAAATTCCAGGCCAGCCGAGCCTACATAGTGAGATCTATCTCAGAATAAAAAAGAGAACAGAAACAGGAAAAGTATCAGGGGCTGGAGGTGTGGAGACACAGCTAGCTCAGTTGAAAGAGTGATTGCCTAATATTAGGGAAGCCCTGGGCTCCATTCCTGGCATCATACAAACCAAGGGGAGGTGGTGTGCCTGTAACCCCAGACCTCAGAAGGCAGAGGATCAGAAGTTCAAAGTCATCCTCAGCTATAGAGTGATTCTGAGGCCAGTGTGGGATACATAAACCTGATCCAAAACCAAGTATAATAGGGCTGGAGAGATGGCTCAGTGGGTAGGAGGGCTTGTTACTCACGAAGGAGGACCTGAGGCTAAACCCCCCTGTGAAAAGCCAAGATGATCAAGCACTTGTTGGGTACCAGTGTTCAGTGACAGGGCCATAAGGACACCTGATATCCCCTCTGACTTCTGAATGTGCACATGGGCACATGTATACACACACACACACACACACACACACACACACACACACACACACACACACCACAAAAGGGGGATAGGAAAAAAATAGAAAAAAAAGGAATAAATTTCAAAGAAATGGGAAATTTAACATTATTTTAAAAGATGAGTTGGAGCTGGAGCTCAGTGGTTAAGAACTCTTCCAGGGGGCCTGGGTTCAATTCCCCAGCACCCACATGGTAGCTCACACCTGTCTGTAACAACATTTCCAGAATTTCTAATACCCTCAGGCTGACATACCTGCAGGCAAAATACCAATGAACATAAAATAAAAATAAACTATATATCTAAAAAAATATTAGTTTAAGGCATGATTGGGTCAAACCTCTTCACTGGGTACATGTTTTCTAGAATTTCCTTTGCAGTTGTCTATCTTTATTCCTTCAGTGGTTCTATTGAACCCAAATTTAGGTCAGTTGTTTGCAGGGCCCCTCACTGAATTTATGTTCTGGTTGTTTTAAGTGAAGAGGGAGATTTGTTAGTTCCCATATACTGGAAAAGCTGAACATTTTTTCATGGATATTTTACAAAATGGAGTTGCAAAACCTGCCTGAGCATAAAATTTGTACTTTATGTGCTAAAGATATTAAATATACATTCTATGCATTACCTATTGGGAATAAAAGAGTGCTGGTTAGATTTGGTCATTTCACGCCTCTGAGTTTCAGGGGCTAAATTCAGATAAGTGGATTGAATCCTAAAAATTACAAAGCATGGCAAGATAAAAGTAGTAACAACGAGGCTGGATTATTTTAAATTTTTCCAAATATACACAGTCCAAGGAGTCACTTGGGAGGACAATGTAGACTGTAACCATGATAATAGATCTTGTGGCACTAACAGTCCACCTAAACAGAGGACAGCACTCATCCCCATCGCATGTGTCCCTTCAGTCATAGCCGAGGGACGCGAAGACTGGAAGTCATGTTCTCAGACTCTTGCAGTCTGCCAGAGTTGCCCAAGGGTGACAAGGTAGGGGAAAGGCTTGCTAAAAATCCAGTGCATCCAGGTGTGGTGGTGTACACCTGTCATCCTATTGTTCAGGAGCTAGAGATATAAAGATTATACATGAGTTCCAAGCCAGCCTGGTCTACCTAGCAAGTTCTAGGACAGTCAAGGCTACATAGAGAGACCAAGTCTTAGAAAAATAAAAATAAAATGACAAAAACAAAAGTCCAGTTGGTCCAGGAGTAGTGGTGCATATGCATACCTGTAATACCAGCCCTCAGGAGGCAGAGACGTGAGGGCCACACAAGCATTCAAGGCCACCCTGGAATATTTAGCAAGACCTTGCCTCAAGAAGACAAAAAAAAAAAAAAAAAAAAAAAAGGAGAAGAGCCAGGCATGGAGGTTTACACTTTAATCCTAGCACTCCGGAAGCAGAGGTGGGACAATCTCTATCAGTCTGAGGTCAACCTGGTCTACAGAGCAAGTTCCAGGACAGCCAGAGCTACACACAGAGAAACCATGTCTCGAAGAACAAAAAAAAAAAAAAAAAAAAGATGATGATGATGAAGAGGAGATCTAATGGAGCTGAGTGTAACACTTACACCTATAATCCCACACCCAGGAAGCTGAAGCAATAGGGCTCAAATAAATCCCAGGACAGCCTGGGCTGCAGAGGGAAACCCAATATTAATAAAAAGCAAAAATAAGACACGGAGCAAAAGTTCAGTGGGGCCCCAATTTCCATCCCTTTTTTTGTCTTAGCTGCATTGAAGTTCTTGCTCCGGGAACCCTCCAGAATGGCTTCTATTCCCCCACATCAAGCTATGAAGAGTCCATGTGTTTCCTCTCATGCTCAAACACTGTAAGATTATGAAGATGAATAAGGGACTTGAGGCCAGATGAATCCTTTGAAGGGGGAGTTGAATGGAAGAAAAAGAGGAAAGGTAGCTTGGACGCCGTGTCACAAAGTATAGTGTAAGAGCGTGTGATGATTGAAGAGGAACAAAAGCCCTGCAGAAAGCACCTTTGAAACATGTCATGCAAGAGCTATTCCTGTCTCGGATCTCTTCTTGTCACTTAGGGAGAGTTCCTTGTACTGGGATTCGATTTCTTTAACATCCCTCTAATACATACTAATCCTCTTTGTTTGCTGAGAGAACAGGTGTGGAGCCTTTGATTAGACAATGATACTTAGCTACACATAAAGAGCTATTTCCTTCTCCAAGTATCTTAGAATTTGAGTGGCAACTGGTAGAAAACTTCCATTTGTTTGCAGGAGGGAGAGTCCTTTACTTTCTACTTTTTATTTTGAAATATTTTCACATATATATGTGTAGATTTCAATAAACATCCGTATCCTCACCAGAGAGCCAGCCATTATCCAAACTCTCTACACTTATAATTTTCTTCTTGTTCAAGAACTGTAAAGTAAATCACAGACATGGCGATGACCTCCATCTGAAAACACTTCACTGTGTAATTTCAGAGGACAAGAACCATCTTCTACACACCCACGAGCACACATTAAAAAAAACGGACCATCCTCTCGGGTTGCCTAGCTCATGTTCCATCAGGGGAGTATTCTTGTTAGGTAAATTCGCTCTAAAAATGCAAGAGGACTAAAAGAGAAAACTGACAGATAATAGTAAGCAATATAGTGGGAGATGAAGACGTGGAAAAGAGGAGTGAAGACAAGCCTATACAACTGGAGGTGAAAACTACTTTCCAGAAATAATGGCATATGCTATCTAGACTATGGAGGAAAAGGAAATAGTACAATAGAGTTATTAGTATTGGGGGAGAAAATTAAGTAGACCAAGAAAATACAAGTCATTCCTTGGTCAAAAACTAAGTGTGGGTGGTTGGGGGTATAGCTTAATTGGCATGGTGCTTGCTTAGTATCCACAAAGCCATGGGCTTCATTACCAGCATCCCATAAGCCAGGTAACCCAGTGCTTGAGAAGCCATAGGCAGGAAGACTGAAAGGTAGTCAGACCTATGAGGTTACTTTGAAGCCAGCTGAGGCTCCTTACCGAGATCTTGTCTCAGAGAAAACCTAAGTGTGGTAAGAAGTGATGGCTCAGGGAAGAATAGTTACAGGCTGTCCCCAGAAGCCATGAAAATGACAGCCTTCATTCTCTCTGCTAGCTCAGCTGATGTTGCAAGCTCTGACCAAGAAGACTCAAGCCACCTGGTTTAAACCTGCTCGTTGCCACTGCTAGCTGGAGGAAACTTGATCTGCCTAAAATCCCTTTGCCTCACTTAACTCCTCTGTCAAACACAGACAAACAGTCAGTCCTGTCCATATACTGCAGTAAGGACTAAATGGATTAAAATACTCTAGGGCTTGTGAGAAGGCTCAGTAGGTAAAGGTGATTGCCCTGAAAGCTTGGCAAGCAGAGTTAGATACCCAAACTCTACTAAAAGGGGAAGGAGAGAGCCAACTTCACAAAGTTGTCCTCTGACCTCACACACCCACATTAACACAACCCCGTACACAAACACATCCCTCTCTCTCTCTCTCTCTCTCTCTCTCTCTCTCTCTCTCTCTGACACACACACACATTAAATTATTAATTGAAAATTCTAAATCATACATAACACATATGTAAGAAACATTTTTTAAATTTCAGTGAGGCTGAGTTTGGTAGTGCACACCTGTAATCCCAGTAGTTTGTAGGTGGAGGCAGGAAGTCAAAGTCAGCTCCAACTGATTGCAAAAGCATTCAGGGCTGCCAGAAGTGAGCTTGTGCCAGGCACACTCCTATAGTTGAGGCACTAAGGCAGGGGAATTGCTTGAATCCAGAATTCAGAACCAGCCTGTGCAACATACTGAGATGCCACCTTAGGAAAGAATTCAGTCTTTTTTTTTTTAAATAATATATTTAACTTTGTTTTTTATGTGCATTGGTACAAAGGTGACAGACCCCCTGGGACTGGAGTTATAGACAGTTGTGAGCTGGGAATTGAACCCTGGTCCTCTGGAAGAGCAGCTAGTGCTCTTAACTGCTGGGCCATCTCTCTCCAGCCTGAGAATACAGCCTGATT
Source organism: Phodopus roborovskii (assembly GCF_943737965.1). Classification (NCBI taxonomy): domain Eukaryota; kingdom Metazoa; phylum Chordata; class Mammalia; order Rodentia; family Cricetidae; genus Phodopus; species Phodopus roborovskii. The sequence continues at coordinate 17,426,776 of NW_026126482.1, read as the reverse complement.
GTCACCACAATTGGCCCAATAGGGTCCACTGACCATTTCTCTTCTTCCTTTCACCTGAGTCTGCCAGGGGTATGAGAGAGTGGGGGAGGAAGTTACACGGTAGTGAGCAGAAAGGTGAGGCGGGGCAGGAAAACGGAGACTAGAAGGACAGTAAACCTAGACCAGAGATCATAAAGGGCCTCCTTCCCGCAAACATGGGAGTTTGACTCAGCTCCCACATGAGTATGGAAGCAGGCCCAGGACTAGAGATAATTGCCATATAACCAACTGTGTTTTATGGAGTATTGATTTATCACTTGATTTTACTATAGATGTCAAGTGCTAAGAACAAGTCCTGGCATGTCAAAAGCACTCAATAAATGTTTGCTGTCATTTTTATTGTCACCTCCTACTTTTCCATTCCCACTAACTACCTCACCTACTTCAGGTCTGTGGTACCACTTAACTTGCCGACATCAGGGGATTCAAAGAACCCACCAGAAAACCCATACACACGTGCTACGTTCCTGAGCGCTTACTACACACACCTCAGCCACTTCCTAGAAGTCCTCGTTTGAAAACGGGACTGTTTGGCACCATGGTTCTCTGCCATGCTAACCAAAGCCTAACTGGACTATTGTGAGCATCTAAAGTAAAGACAATGGCCCGAGGCCACTCAGTGGAATGTCCCCCACAGCATGGGGACTCCGGGCCTGTCTGTGACTGGCTAGTCATTCACAACCTGCAAATCAGAGAACTGGGATATAAGATACAGAAAAGATCAGCTGGCATAGAGGAAACAGGCAAAACAATACACAGACAGGCAACAAACACAAGTGGGGGAAGCTATGAGTAAGCTAGTGCGCTCATTACGAGTCCCTAGTGAACCCCAGAACACCCTCGGACACCAAAGAAGAACTTAACACCTTGTCCATACTTGTCTCTGCTCCTTTCCTGACATAATCTCTTGCTCCAGTACAGCCTGGATGCTTCCTACAGCTGGGAGTCCCAGGGTCATGAGTTTTAAAGCTAGAAGAGAATTAACTTGTCATGAGCACCCAGCGTGCCTTTTGGAAGTAACTATCAAAGGCAAAATGTATATTCATCATTGGAAAGAGAATATTCCCCATAGGCTCATGTATTTGCACACATGGTCCTCAGTTGCTGGCATCCTTTGAGGAGGTATGAAACCTTTAGGAGGCTGAGTCTTGCTGGATGAGGTATGTCTCTTGTGGGGTGGGCTCTAAGGTTCCGTATCGTCACCTAACTCTCTGTTCTTGCTCTCTGCTTCTTGTGTATGGAACTCCCTGCTCCTTGAGCCACGCTTTCCCTGCACACTTGTGAAGCGCTCTATCTTTTTGAAACTGTAATAAACATTTTATCCTAAGTTTCTCCTTGTCAGGGTAGTTTTTCATGGTGAAAGAGAAGTACCCAATGCAACCATAGACCTTTGTACCCAAGCAATTCCACTTCTAACAGCATCGTGTGAAAAATGACCAGAGAAGGGCAGAAAATCAGCAAGACAGAGTATTCATTGCACCATGCTTCAATAGCAAAGTCAGAAAACTAATTATGTGTACCATGTGAGCCACTGGTTAAGTCATGATTAGAAAAGTACTGCTATTAGATGAGACACTATTGATCAATATTGGAAGAGGGCTCTAAGTTTGATATAGAAATAGATTTATGTCACCATGAGTAGTAAAAAATATCATGCCGTATAATGGAGTGTTATATTCTGACGTTGTTTACTGGAAAATATTTCTCAAGCAAGCTTTAGTAAACCCGAGAGAACAACCTATAACAGGGGAGATAGTTGAGTTGGTAACGTGCTTGCTGCATAAGCATGAGGGCCTGATTGGTACCCCAGAACCCACAGAAAGAACCAGAGGCTGGCCAGGCAGTGGTGGCATACACCTTTAATTCCAGCACTCAGAAGGCAGAAGCAGGTGGATCTCTGTGAGTTCAAGGCCAGCCTGGTCTACAGAGCAAATTCCAAGACAGTCTAGACTATTTTATAGAGAAATCTTGTCTCAGAAAACCATTATAAAAACAAACAAACAGGAAAAAAAAAAAAAAAAAACAGAACCAGAGGCTGCTGTAACTCCTTGCTGGCCATCCGGTCTAACTAACCAGTAGACTCCAGGTTGTTTAAAAAGCCATGTCCCAAAAATTTGAGAGGCTGACTCAGTGGGCAAAGGCATTTGCCAGACTTAACTGCCTCTGAATCGTCAGATGTGGAGAACAAGAGCATGTTAGGAAAACATGCTGGACCAGAAGTCAAAATCCTATGTAATAATTTCAGCCCTGCCACTGAACAACTGCAACCATAAACAATTTACTAGACTCTTTGGGCCTCTATTTGGTCCTGGAGAGAACATAGCATTACAATGTAACATGGTGTAACATGATATAACATTAAACAGTTGGGATGCATTAGAAAGATGTGCTTATTACTTGACCCATGCTCTCTGTGTCTTGTAAATGTTTTTCTGGAAGAAACTGGAGGTGTTAGTTCATCTTTCTGTGAGCTGGCCAAATGCTTTGCCCCTACCATACCTGGTAGTAAATACCATCCACTGAAAGCAAAACAGAGCCCATCCAATCATCTGCCATCCGCTCTCCTTAGATGGATGGTTCTGTTAGACTTCTGTTAAACACGGAGCTTGAGGATTCCTCTGGGTATCCCGAGTTGAAAACACTGCACTTGATGACTGATAGGCTCGAAGATCAATTATTCTGATAGCAAATGTCCACAAGTCCATACTGATATATGACCTAAAAAGGGAGGGATGGTTTGAGGCACAGGAAGAAGTTAAAAAGAGCAGCAGTCTGCTCTTAGTTCTAAGCAGCCTGAAGATTGAATCGTATTTTCAAAAATACTTTGCCTTGGCCTGGTCATATCTTCAGCCCAGTGAACTCTTCTCTTGGCTTCATCAGATCACCAACTAGTAACATTTACAGAAGCTAGTCCATCATTTGGGCACCAAGAAGGTTGGGACAAGAGAAACTTGAATTATATCCCAGCCTGGATTACATAGTGAAAGCCTGTCTCAAAAAAGCCAAAAGGTAGAGCAGAGTGGGGAGGGAGGGAGGAAGAGAGAGAGGGACAGGGGAGGAAGGAAAGAAGGAAGGGACTACTACTGAACACCAAGTTCATTTTGCCTCTTGGGTCTCGGTTACTACTTATGTCCACACCACATCAGCAGGTTCAGTGTCTTCCTAGGTCACAGCTGTCCATCTTCAGGTTATGACTTCACATGTTAGAGGGGTCAGGGAACCTCCAGAGTCTGTTTTGTAAGGTCACTATCTTAATTATACACTAGCCTGACAGATTATCTTAGAGGAGTATCTTATAAACAACAAAAATGTATTGCTCAGAATTCAAGAGACCAGAAAGGCCAAGGCCAAAGCACCAAGAGATCTGGTGCCTAAAGAAGTCTCTCACTGATGGCAACCCTCTCCTGTTCTCTTATACAGTAGAAGGAACAAGCAAGCCCCCTTGGGCCACTTTTCTAAGACTGTCAATCACAGGTAGGTGTAGTAGGTTGTGTATACACTACCACCTTGAAGATAGCTGAGGCAGGAGGATCATCACAAGTTTGAGGCCTACCAGAGCTACATAGTGAGTTCAAGACTAGCCTAGATAATATAATTGGTTCAAGGTAAACCTGACTCCTAGTGAAGGCATGACCAGCCTAAACTACAGGAAGAAGCATATTTGAAGAAAAGAAACAAAACATTGATTCCATTCAAGGACACTGCCCCCATGACCCAAAGATCTCACCTCTTACTACCACAGCATTGAACATCAATTACCATTCAACATATTAGTGTGAGGAATTACATTCAGACCAGAAAGATACTATCTCATCCAGATCCCTGTGGCCTCGTCATCCTTCAAAGGCGCCACCAGCTAATTCCATCACATTTGGGTTGAACATTTGAACACATAAATTTGACAGAGGTACATTCAGTCTATGGTAGACTAGTCCTGTTATTACATTATCCTCATCTGTAGATGAGGACACTGAGGCACAGTGTGTAAAGCTGGGTACCAGACTACCACACTACAATCCAAACCTTAATGCTATGCTGCTTCTGAAGATATCCATTGACCACAAATGATACAATCCAAAGCAAATCTGTGGTCTTAATGCCCTGGGTGTCATACAAAGAATCACAATCTTGGCATCCACTCACACAGTTCAAGAGGCTAATAGGTCCAAAATCAAGGTGACAGCTGTGTTGGCTTTTCCATTCCATGCCTCTCTCCAGGCTTCTGCTGGCCATCAACAATCATTGATGTTCCTCAACTTGTAACTCTGCCTCTCTAACCCCGGGCTATTTCCCCACAGCTGTCTCCCTGTTGCATTTCTGTGTCTTCTTTCCAGTATTTCTGAGGACCCTCTTGGATTTGGGGCCCACCCATTTGAAAGTGATCTCATGTTGGGACCCTCACCCCAATTACATGTTCAAAGAGCCTTTTTCCAAATAAGGTACATGCACAGTCACCAGATATTAGAACTCTGGCATCTTTTGGAAGAACATCATTCCCCTATGTAACCCAACCACTCCTGCCTCAATAGTCTCTCAAGTCATAATGTCACATAACCCCACAGTTCTTCATTGGAGGATGGTGACTACTCCTATGTTCCAAAATTCCATCCATATAATAGTTATCATTTGAATTACATAAAAGTGATTGGGTTTTTTTTTTTAAGCTAGAAGAGGCAGAGAATATGTTTTAGTGGTGGAATGTGTGACTTTTTAATACATTCAAGGTCTTAAGTTCAATTCCCAGCACCACAAAAAATAAGGGTTAAAATGAAGCAAGGGCTGGGGATATGACTCAGTTGGTAGAGCCCTTGAGTAGCAATCAATCCCCAGTGCCATGTAAAACATGTAAAAGCAAATATGATACATACATCTATTATCTCAGTGCTTGAGAGTAGAGGCAGTAAGATCAGAAAGTCAAGGTCTGCATTGGCTATATGACAAATTGGAGGCTAGCCTGGGCTACAGGCGACTCTCTAAATGAATAATAATAATAGTAGTAACATAGGGACCTATGAAAATATGAAGAGATGAAAGACAATAGCTAAACATTATTTGTATTTAACTAAAAGTTATTTAATAGCTGCATGCACACAGACATGCATGTGTACGTGTGTGTGTGTGTGTGTGTGTGTGTGTGTGTGTGTGTATGTGTGTGTGTTTGGTAGTGCTAAGGGCTTTTCATATGCTAGGCAAGAGGTTCTGATGTTAAGCTAAGCCAGCTAAGTTTGCCAAACTTCTTGTAATCTAAGCACTGTGTCACATTCTAGGGAAAACAAGAGAAACTGTTGAGTGCAGTAAAGTGGTAAAGTAAGGTATGTGTCTACAAAGGCAAGGCCTTGGCTTCAAGCCCCAGCACTGAAAAAGAAAAAAAAAAAAAAAAAAAAAGAGCTCAGTGCTTGCCCAGATCAAGCTTGCCCCAAAATGAAGGAAGAGCTATTGGGTGCTTGCAAAAGTTAGTGGGGGCTCACATTTAACAGTCCCCAAGTGGGGGCAGGCTGAGATTTCAAGGCAGCATCTGGAGTGAGTCCTGAAAGGAATAGGGTACAGCCAAGGAAAGCCTGGGAGACACAATTCAGGCAAGGAACAAACAGGAAAGAGACACTGATTACAGCTGAGAAGGGGCCCATAGCCTTCCTGAGGCTGAGTAATAAGGCTGCCACTGAGCCTCATCCCCAATCTGGGACAGAGCTCAGCCCTAGAAGAGGTCGGTAAACTCAGAACAGTAAGTAGGCCATTTTTGTGTAGGTCCCATTAGTCTCTGCTCAAAAATTTTTAGTGACTTATCATCACCTGAGACTAGAGCCCTGACTCTTATAATCCCAGCCCTCTACCACGAAGATAAAAACACTTCCTCCAGAGGCAAGACCTGTGCTGCAGCCATCCCATCCCCTGTCTGCCCTTATGGAGAGTGGGCAGGCACACTGGATGAATTTGCTCCATTCCTCTTGGTCTCAAAACGTTAAATGGTCTTGGAATTTGCAAAAGCCTACAAATCACCTGCCAAACTTTCATAAATCCATTTTTATTACTAACATGTGAAGGCAAACTTTTCTGACTAAAAACTCTTTCATCCTGAGAGGCATCCAGGGGATAGTGATGTCACATGTCTAAAGATCTCAATGATGGTAGTTGTCGACTCCAGTCGATTAACAGTCAAAAGGGAACCGGTGAGGAAATGGAGATTATGAGTCTAATACTCCTTACCCACAATTCTGAAATTCAAGAAGCTCCCTAAACTGCAAGGTATTGCATAACTCATTGGGTGTCAAGGCTTGGCCTGATCTGAACCGGCAGAAGCCTATTTATAGACTTCATCTCATTCCCTGGCTCGCTAGCCCTTGGCTGAAGAAATAATAAGACACTTGCACAATACTGCCAAAGACCCCTACAGGGGTGGTAGGTCACATTCTGAAATCCATATGGCCCCAAGGATTTTAGATACCAGACCGCCATGTAGAGGCTGCTACAATCTTCCTGCAGGTGTTTTTAGTTGTTTACTTTAGTTTCCTTTTTAGCTTTTTGGATTGGTTGATTAGCCAGTCAATCAGTTGGTCATTAGGGTCTCTCTCTCTCCATAGTTCAGGATGACCTTGAATTCACCATGTAGCCCAAGCTGACCTCAAAGTTCCAATCCCCCTGTCTCAGCCTCCTGAGTGCTAGGGTTACAGTCATGCATCGCCGCCTCATTCAGTCCTGCAGGTGTTGTTAATGAGCATAGTCCCTGGAGCTGTACTTATTCTTAGCTTGTGCTCATTTGAGAGTTTAACCTGGTTATAAGCACTGAAAATGCTTTGTCAGGAGCAGACAAAACACCCAGCATGGACAACAGAAACCAGAAAAGTCAGCCAGAAACAAGAGGTTGGATCTTGACCTAAGCTGTCCCTGTCCCTGGTTATCTTCCCTCCTTGACCATCTCAAGTGTAGACTCTGAGGATTTGAAATCTCACCTACTAGACTGGCCTTGCATGCTCCTCCTATTCCTTGGGTCTACAGCTACTTCCTAGCTTCATCAGAACCGTTTTGTAGTTGATGGTGGTGATGGCTGCCAATAATCCAGGACACTAGAGAGTGCGGCTATAAATTCAAGGCCAAGCTGGTCTACATAGGCACTGTCTTCAAAACTAAAAAGAGGCTGACAAAATGGTTCATTAGGTGATGCCTGACACCCACATGGTAGAAAGAGAGAAGCAACTCTTTCCAATTGTTTTCTGGCCTGAGGAACCCATGCCCACACACAAACATGCATATGCTTTCCATCTTAGGTTATTAAGGCAATAATTGAACTGGGAAGGGGGGGAGGGGGGATTCTGAGGCAGGATTTCTCTGTGTAGCTTTGAACACTGTCCTGGAACTTGCACTGTAGACCAAGCTGGCCTGGAACTCACAGAGATCCACCTGCTTCTGCTCCCAAGTGCTGGGATTAAAGACATTCACCACCACTTCCCGGCAATAATTGAATTTTTTTAACCAGAGGAAATGAATATTCCAGATGATATTCTTCTATTAAGATGATAGCATGGTTATAAAGTACTTGCCAGGCATGCACAAGGGCCTGGCCTCAATCTCCATACTGGAAAAGGAACCTAAACATAAAATTGACCTCTGATCGTCTTTTCTCACTCTTCAGGGAAAAGCAAAATCAGCAACAGTATCTTACCCAGGCTAAGTTTACCATAAATTAGGCTTTTCTTAGAACACTGGGGTCCAATGGGATGTGATTTTAAAAAGTCAGTAAGTAGTTCATTTTGTGTTTAAAAATTATTCCTTCATGCCATTTCACAAGAAGCACTGTGTGCCAGGCCAGATGCTCAGCGCTGAGAACACACAGGTAGGTCAGGGAGCATGCCTAACGCCTGAGGTGAATAAAGGTAGAGGAGTTAGTAAGAACTGCAGGACCATGAAAACTTAACCACTGATACCTAGGTAAAGGCCTTGGGTAGGCATCGGAAGCAGGGAGTGTTTTGCCTTTGTGGAGACAGGAAACCTTTATGGAGAAAATGACACCCGAATCGTATCTTAGAAAACATGAGTAGGGACCACCTAGATGGCTGGCAGGTTAGCCACCAAGCCTGATGATCTGACTTAGACCAAGAATCAACTCTTACAAGTTGGCCTCTGACCACATATACACCGTGGTACCAGCACATATGCACTAAATGTATATTTAAAAAAGTAAAAGTAAATGTGAATAGGGGCTGGCCTGGTCACTCATGCCTGTAATCTCAGCACTCAGGAGGCTGAGGCAGGAGGACCACCTGAGGTTAATCTGGGCTAGAGTGAGTTCTAGGACAGCTTAAACCATGTAGCAAAATAAGCAAAAAACTGTCTCAAAGACAAGAGAAAAAGGAAGTATGAATGGTGCTCTTCCCCCATTTCTAAAGTTTACTATGAGCCAGGCGTAATGATGTACATCTTTAATCCCAGCAATGCAGGAGGTGGGAAGGGTCAGGTATTCAAGGCCACTCTTGGCTATAGAGAGAGAATTTGAGGTCAGCTTGGTCTATATGAGACCCTACTTTGCTTTGGGTTTTTGTTGTTGTTTGTTTTGTTTTTTGTTTTTTGAGGCAGGGTCTCTCTATGTAGTCCTGGCTGTACTGTGTCTCTCTATGCAAACCAGGCTGGCCTCAAACTCACAAAGATCTATCTGCCACTGCCTCTCAAGTGCTGGGCTTAAAGGCATGCACCACCATACCCAGCAAGAGTCTGTTTAAAAAGAATCAAAATATTAATAACAATAAATAAAAATAATGTTCACTACGGTGAAACTAGTTCCTGGATTGGCCCATATTTAATGCTCCTGAAGAAAACTCACTCTGGCTTTCACTTTCAAATTCAAGGTTTCCTAAGGAAAGATTCTATTAGCCCAGCAGCTTGAGTTACAGCCAAACTGTAACAGAGTGTACAGAAGAAGATTAATTAAGGCCATTGGGTTGAAAAGGACAAATGAATATGACATAGCAGTATGACAAATATGTGTGAGTCCAACCCTAATTAGCAATAAAAAAATAATACTTATCTTTGAAATGCACAAAGCACATATTTCCAATGACAACTCATTCAACTTAATCGTCTCCTAAACAACCAGGTCAAAGAATGCATAGGTCCCCTGTGATCTTCACTAACCAGTTCTCGTGAGAGGGGAAGACATGATGGTCTGGACCTGGGGGAAGGGGAGAATGGTCATGTGCCAACAGGCAAATGACCCCAGGGACACCTCTCTATTCATGAAGCTACAAATGTACAAAGAAGTTGGAAGCAAACTAGTATTCTCGCCTGGGATTGCCTGGGATGGTGTGGAGTTCCTGGTCCTTCTGCCTCGGGCTCCCAAATGCTGAGCTCACAGGCTTGGAAGAGCTGGAATGGCTTCCCTGCCCCCATTCAAGCCTCAGATGTGAGGAAACAACCCAGGGCCTTTTGCTTGTTAGGCAAGCACTCTACCACTGAGCTGAATCCCCAGCTCCCAGATTCTGATGATGCATCTTTTTACTCCTTCTGGAGACCACAGGTCCTGCTCTGATTGATGGGACTGAGCTATACAGCCTGCCACTCTGAAAAGAGCTTACAGAGTCTCTGCCCTCAGTCTACCCAGTCACTTACCTACTGAACAACTCACACTGGGTTCTTCTGTGCCTGAGCACAGTGGTGCCCCCAACTTCTACCTCAGTGAGTATTCACTGGCCTTGTGGCCCTATGGATAGTAACAGCTCCCTCCTCCCCTCCCCAATTAGATTCTGCTTTCTTTTTCTTTTCTTCTTTATCCCCCTGGGTTGTTTGTTTGGTTGTTTTGGTTTTGGTTTGGTGGTTTTGTGTGTTTGTTTATTTGTTTGTTTTTTAAGACAAGTCCTGAAGTTTCCCAGACTGGCATTTAACTCACTATGAAGCTGAGAATGGCATTGAACTACCCATGATCCAACCTCCTGTTTCAACTCCCTCCATGCTGGGATTATGGAAGTGCACCACAAGAAAAATGGACGCTTTCTACTTTACTTTTCCTCATAGTATTACAATTTTTTAACCAATTATATAAATATATTTCAAGCTTCATTCTCTGCTATTTTAAAAACTTTCACTGTGTAGCCCAGGCTAGCCCCTAACCCCTCTGGTCCACATTAGCACCCCGCCCCGCACCAGGTACAAGCACAAGCCACAATACTTCTGCATATTCTGCCAACCCAGTGTGCAGCGCAATGCCTGGTGTGTGGTAAGCACTCGACGAGCACTTGAAATATGAGTGGGTGAGTGAAGTTGAATGAGTAACTCAAGAACAAAACACTTGCAGGTTCCCTGGGATTTGTTTGCAAAGTGCTGTGGAGCTGGGTAAAGGAGATGGGGCCAGCCCACTCACCGTGGAACACTAAACACCCACCATCTTTCTCAAGGAGGTATCAGGGAAGATCCATTTCTCATTGGATAGGGAGGGAAGTAACACCCAAGGCCTGTGCTTTAGATACATGTAAGAAGAGTGAATACCAAATTGGGTGTCCTGTATATGCCTGCAATCCTGCAGTAAGTCAGAGGATTGCCATGAGCTTCAGGCCTGTGTGAACTAAACATAAACTCTAGGGAGAGAAAGAACGAGAGAGAGGCTATTGGAGAGACTGGGAGGAATGCCCTACAGCTCTAGAGGAGAGATGGGTGTGGAAGGTGGGGTGGCTCAACCAGCCTGTAAGGGTGACATTCCGTGTCTGCCCCCAGACTCTTGAGGTTTTTGGAGAACTAGCTGTTGTTGCTTAGTCCCAGTCATCTGTATCGGCTTATTATTCTCTCTCTCATTCTCTCTCTCTCTCTCCCTTCCTCTCTCTTTCTCTCTCCCCATTCCTCTCTTCTGTTGTCATGTCTAGATCACCACATAGTGTTTCAGGAAAGGCTGTGAGGAATCATTGCCAATTAAGGGTTTAGTCAAACTTTGCGGGTTCCACAATTGGTGTCCATTCCCCATCCCTGTCCCATGGGCTCATATCACAGCCATTGGCAACCAACTTCAGGAGTAGAGTACGTGGAGTGGGTCAAGCTAATCTGCCTAACCCTTCCTCAGACAGGAGACTCATTCAGCTTTTAGAGAGGATGGGGATGGGAATCAGGGATGCACATGTTCATGAGTGAGGGTGTGTGTATGTGTATGTGTGTGTGTGTGTGTGTGTGTGTGTGTGAGTGTGTGTGTGCAGTGCGCACGCATGTAAGGCAAGAGGACAACATTGGGTATCTTTCTTAGTCACATCCTACCTTGAACTCACCATGTAGACCAGACTACCTTTAAATTTACAAAGCCCCATCTGGCTCTGCCTCCCAAGTGCTGAAATTAAAGGCATGGCCTGCCACTCCCAGCCCACCTACTATTTGAGACAGGATCTCTCACCAGGACCTGGAGCTCACAGAATTAGCTAAACTGGTTGGACAACACATCCTGAGGATCCTCCTATCTCTGCTCTGGATTTACCAGTTCTGCCACTGCACCCAGCTCGTGTGTGTGTGTGTGTGTGTGTGTGTGTGTGTGTGTGTGTGTGTGTGTGGTGTACATGTGCACATAGCATAGACCCAAACTTGGGTTCTCATGCTTGCACAGCAGACACTTTACCAACTGACCCATCTCCCCAGCCCCTGTGGACCTCTAAGACACCATCAGGCCTTGTGGGAAGGGAGTTCCTGGATCTCTGAGTGATAGCTTTATGAGCTGGTAGGAGCAGAGAAGGATGGCGTGAGTTGAACCTGAGATGAGCAAAACCACAGACAACAGAGAGACCATCAAGCAAACAGACTCCTGAGCAACGTTCCCAAGTCTTAAGAAGACTTCCTGGGCTCACAGGTTTTCAGTAGAAGTAAGCCAATATATTTCATTTATTATGTAAATCGCCATGAGATGTTGAAATTGAAAGCTGCCTGTCTGACACACAGCTGCTGGTTGTTTTCACTAGTACAAGGTGAATTGGAAGAGTTTGTCTTCATCAGTGAGCCCAGGGGAAGATAGATGTTTCATTTCCCAGACTTTATTGTGAATAAACCATTTTAATTGTATTACTTGCCTGCAATGAAATTCTGTACGCTTGCGTGTTTTGTAATCAGAAAGAGATCTAGAGGCCAGAAACTGAAATGCTCCATTCAAAAACTGACCATCAAGTTCTTAAACCAAATATTTCCTTGGTGTTCACTGTTTCTTAGAAAATATCTTCAGGAGAATGACTAGATAAAGAGGTTGAGTCAATCAGTAGTGGCCCACACCTTTAATCCCAGCACTTGGGAGGCAGATCTCTGTGAGTTTGTAGGACAGCCTGGTCTACAGAGTGAGTTCCAGGACAGCCAAGGCTACACAGTGAAACCCTGTCTTGGGGGGAAAATAAAATAAGAAGATGTAAGTGTCCAAGGAGTAAGCAATTTAAATTTTGCATTTATTTGTTTTGTGTGTGTGTGTGTGTGTGTGTGTGTGTGTGTGTGTGTGTGTGTGTGTGTAGGTAGGTAGGTAGGTGTCTGTAGATTCCAAAGAACAATTCAGGAGTCTGTGCTCTCTACCACGTAGGTTCTGGGGATGGAACTGTGGTAGTCAGGTTTGGTGGCCAGCGCCTTTACCTGAGCCATATTGCTAGCCCCTTAAAGAGTTTCTATAACTTTTTTTTCTTTTCTTCAGGGATGGAACCCAGAGTGTCATCCCTGGGTCAAGTTTTTCTGTCTTCCTTCCCTTTATTTTACTCCCACGGCTTTGGTCTGCCTCCAGTAATCACACGCTTCTACTCCATCAACCCCTACACCATATTTTTCAGGTCCACATCTCACCCCGGCTCCCTGTCCTTCCTCTGAATACATCTACTGCCCTGCTTACCAGAGCCACCTTCCCAAATAGGTCTATGTCACCTGTCCCCAAAGTGGAGCTCCTCTAATTACTGCTCCTCACTGAACAGAATGAACCCAGGTCCCTGTGGGCAGCATTCAAGGAAGGCTCTTGGTAATATGACCATTGCAAGGCCTGTTTCCACGTGTTCCTTAGAGCTGCCAAGTCGCTGTCACACTAGATGTCACCTCACACTAGACCATGGTGAGGCTTTGCTGGGCTGTTCCCTCTTGTCTCTCTACCCCTGAAATGTCCACTCACATACTATCTCTGCCACTGAATCTTCTCCATCTGCCCCACTGGGATCAAGGTCTCCCTCCTTTGAGATTTCTACCCGTTATAACAGACTAATTGGGATGGGGGTTAACATGTGCTCAGACCTTGGAGATAAAGCTGGCTTGGCTTCAAATCTCAGCTGAGGCTGCTAGCTGGGTCAACAAGTTATTCCAGGCCCTGAGTTCGATGCACAAGGACCAATAAGGAAACGAAGGTAGAATTGCTCTACGCTAATGGTTGCACCCTTGCTATGGTTCAGATATGTCCCCGCTAAAGTTCATGTTCTGAAAACATAATCCTCATATTCAGGTGTTAATAGTGTTTGGAGGCGGGGCCTTTAGGAGGTAATTCTGGTTAGATGAAGTCACAGAGGTGGGACCCCATGATGAGATTCACTGCCATAAAGAGGGGGTAAGAAGTCATTCCCCAGAGGTAAAGCCTCGGGGTATAATATAGAAGAGGCCTCCGAGACTTTTGTTCTGTTCTCCGAGTAACCTGAGTTGTTCTAAAAGACGGTAATCTAACCTAAGATCTTGCCAGGTGTCTGTGGCCAACTTTGTCCAAGCTTCTCCTACACCCAGAACCAGGAAGGGATGCTGGTGGTTAGGCAACTGTAGGAAAGCCAGCATTAAGACTCCTAATTACTAGTTTAAATAACAGAGTACATCGGGCTCTGGTAACATGATATATTTTATTGGGCTTGTTCATACACATGACGAACAGAAGCTACAGTTTATGTACCTAAAAGTTACTTATCTGAGGCCCTGTGATCTGGAATTATCCCAGGGAATGGAGTTAGGGGACTGGTAGCTCTCAAATGTCTATCCCCCATGGGCAGTGACAGGCCCAGCAAAGATATCTCAATACCATCTCCTTCAGATCACCTAACTTGTGGGGATTTTTTTGCTAATGCATACTAAACTTGTGTTTCCTGGTGTAATTTATGAGCCTGACCTTTGATGAGTTCGGGTGTCCTCTAATAAAAATGTCACCGAATGATTCACGAGGAGGAAGACGGACTTGAAACTTAGGATATTCAGAAATGCTCTCCAAACAGTAAGGCGGCTTTGCTCTGCCCCTGCCCACTCCAAGCCTCTGGGTTTCCATGCTCTTGTATGTTTGGACATTTTTTTGTATTAGATCTTGGCAGCAGAAGGCCTGGTCTCAAAGGGAGAGCCTGAGAGTCCAAGGGCACAGCCTGGCCCAAACAGAGAAACAAAGAAAGCTAAGGTTACTGGGGTTCGTTGGCTTTCTACAGCAGTGGAGGTATTTGCAGTCAGCTTTCAATGACAAACGAAACTCCTTAGGACTTAGAATATTAATTATCTAGGGCAGCCACCACAAGTTACCAAAACCAGCGCTCTGGGGGGAGAGTCTATACTATGACCTTTGAATTTCCGGTTTTCTTTCTCATTCTTTTCCCCCTTTAGCACTAGAGTTTGAACACAGGACATTGCACTAAGCTATACCCCAACCCCATGCATTTCTCTTAAGAATTGGTGTTGCCATCACTCCTTTGTGACCTTTGAAATAGAATCCCATTGCTCACCCCGGCCTCTGTGGTCCCTGAGCCTTCTCCCTGTGTTCTCCTGTTTTCTTCCCTTTGCTTTTGTCTCTCTCCAAGTCTCTTCTCTTGAAAAGACACCGGTCACGTAGGCTTCAGGGCCTACCATAGTCCATCCAATAGGATTCCATTATAACTCATAACAACAGCAACCGCCTTGCCCCACCTCCACCCCTCAAAAGGGCACATTCTGTGTCAACCTCCAGTGTCAGAAAGTTGTTATGTCTGCATGGGCTGCCTGCCTCCACAACACGGCAGGTCGGGTATTTTTATCCAGAGTATTTGGGACCAGGCTAGAGAGACGGCTCAACAGAGGTGAGCATGTACTTACTGCTCTATCAGAGAAGCAGAGTTTAGATTCTACCACCCACCTTGAGGAGAGGTTCACAAGCATCTGTAACTCCAGCTCCAAGAGATTCAAGGCCCCCTTGTGACTTCCATGTTCACCTGTGCACGCGCGTGCATGCGTGCGCGCGCGCACACACACACACACACACACACACACACACAAGTTTTTAAAATAATCTTTCACATATTTGAGGGCTGGAGAGATGGCCCAGTGGTTGAGAGCACTATCTGCTTTTACAGAGGACCCAGGTTAGATTCCAAAAACCACATGCTGGCAGGAATCATCTGTAACTCTAGTACCAGAGGATCCAACACCGTCTTCTGACCTCTGAGGACACCACACATGCATGTGGCATACATACAGACACGTATGAAAGCAAAACATGCATACACATAAAATAAATAAAATTAAATATTTGGGACCACAAATATTTTAAAGTTCTTCTTTCTTCAAATTTTGGAATATAATTTTTTTTCCCAATTCTCATCTTGTCTCATTTCTTTTATTTAGGCAAGATCTTACTGTGTCGCTCTAGCTGACCTAAAACTTGCTATGTAGACCAGGCTAGCCTCAAACTCACAGAGATCTGTCTATTTCTGCCTCCTGAGTATTAAAGTCATTTGCTGTCAATCAAACCTTGGAATATTTAGATAAATACACAGCCTCAGTGTAATTTTATATGCATATATATATATATATATATATATATATATATATATATTCGGCTAATACATGAAACAAAGTGTCACAGTGTTGAACTTTTACACAGTACTTTAAGAGTCACAGATTCTGGGCCATTTCAGATTTGGAATTTTGGGGTTAATGGTGCTCAACCTATATCAGACTAGATGACTTAAGTTGTAGAAATTTATTTTTTTTAAGGTTCTGGAGGCTAGGAGCCCAAGACCAAGGTGACAGAGCTTTCTGACTCTAGAGAGGGAACTCCTTCGGAACAACAAGAAGCCACCAGCTCTGTGTCCTCATGCATCAGAGACAATGATCCTTGTGTCCCCTTGTTGAGTACCCATCTCACCAGGGAGGCCTCAGTCCGTGACTGCCATGTCTTAGTGACAGTTTCTATTGCTGTAAAGAGACACCATGGCCATGGCAGTTCTTATAAAGGAAAACATTTCATTGGGATGGCTCACTTACAGTTCAGAGGTTCAGTCCATCATCACCATGGTGGGAAGAAAGGCAGTGTGCAGGCAGACACAGTGCTGGAGGAACTCAGGGTTCGTACATCTTGACCCACAGGAAGTGGCTTGAGCATATATGAGATCTCAAAGCCTGCCCCCACAGTGACACACTTCCTCCAATAAGGCCACACCCATCCAAAAAAAGCCACACCTCCGAATAGTGCCGCTCCCTTTGGAGGCCATTTTCTTTCAGACCACCTTAGCTCCTCTAAACCTACTTATTCCTCTCCAAATACTTTCATTTTGGGGTTATGGTAGTTAGTTTTATATGTTAATCTGACAATCTAGAGTCACCTGAAAATAGTCTCAGTGAGGGATTGTATAGATACAGCTGGGTCTGCAGACGTGTATATGGGGGAGGGAGTCTTGATTGTGTTAAGGAATGTGGCCAGCACCATTCTTTGGTTTTGGGTCTTAGGGTTTCCATTGCTGTGATAAAACACCATGACCAAAAATCAAGTAGGGGAGGAAAGGGTTGATTTGGGGAAGTCAGGAAAGGAACTGAGCAGGGCAGGAAACTGGAGGCAGGAACTGATACAGAGGCCATGAAGGGATGCTGCTTACTGACTTGCTCCCCATGGCTTGCTCAACCTGCTTTCTTATAGAACCCAGGACCACCAGCCCAAGGATGTCCCCACGCGCAATGGGATGGGCCCTCCCCTATTAATCGCTGATTAAGAAAATGCCTTACAGCCTGATATTATAGAGGCATTTCCTCAATTGAGGCTCCCTCCCTTCAGATGACTCTAGCTTGTGTCATAGAACCAGCCAGGATGAGGGGAGAAAGTGAGCTGAGCAGCAAGCATGTACAAATATATGCTCTCTTTGCTTTTGGTCATGGATATGTGAGCGACCAGTGGCTTCAAGTGGTTGTCAGTTTGACTTACCTGAAACGATAGCCCTAACCTGGAATTGAAGCCAAGTAAATACTTCCCCTCTCTAAGGTGCTTTTGTCAGGGTATTTTACCACAGCGATAGAAAGGAAAGTAGGGCAAAGGTTAGACCTTCAATACAGATTGAGGTATGACATACACATTCAACCCAACAGACCCCATATGTCTATTAGGTGACACACAGCTGCCAGACCAGCTGCCTCCCTGTGCTGTGAACAGGAACCCAATGCGAGTTCTACAGGTTGACTCCTCTAATGTGCAGACTCCTGGCCATAGACATCAGAGGACCCCAGACCAGTCCTTTCCTAACCAACCCTGTGCTGCTAGAATCTGTGTGCCACACTTAACCACACAACCTTTGCACAGGGGAGGGGACAAATCAAGAAGGTCACTTCCCCTCCTCCCTCAGAAAACCCGGCTGGCTGGTCAGCAGAGAGAACTCTCAGGGGAATTCTGGCCAGCTCCAGTAGTGGCTCTTGGAGCTGGCATGACCTCCTGATTGGAAATAACCCCAAGGGAAGGACAGCCTGGCTGGGACCCAGGCTGACAGATTCCCTCCTGGGCTCCCACAGACCGGTTTAACAGGAACTGCCCTTTGCCCCCCTTACATTGTTCATGTTCACGCAGCCTGTTGTGTTTCACGTTTAACAGCAGTCCTTGTCCCCAGTCTCAGCACCCAAGGCACCCTATCCCAGAGGTCTAAGTAGGCACCATCCCACCACCCGCCGTTTGGGAACACAGTGCCCCATAACTATTAATAATGCATGCAAAGAGCCCATCTCCAAGGAGCAGGCGCAGAGTGCTTTCCAGGCGTTATCTAATTAGTCCTCACCACATCCCGGTGAGCTCCAGCAGATGCTATGTTTCAGTGAATCCATCAGGGGGAAAACGCTCACTGAAGCCCATATCGATGAAAAAGCAACTGTACCCATGCTCAACCACAGTACCGACGCAGCAAAAGCAGACAAGACCATGCGTTGGCTTCCGAGATCATCGAATGAATGTTGGAAGTGTCTGTGATGGACTTCCACAAGTTCCAGCTTCAGTTCAGGGCATCTAAACTGGGGTGTGGGGCCACTAAGATGGCTCAGCCCTAACGAACACTTGCTGCCAAGCCTGATGACCTGAGTTCAGTCCCTGGCCCCGACACAGTGGAAGGAGAAAACTGACTCCTGTAAGTCATCCGCCGACTCCACACAAGCACTGTGACACACACACACACACACACACACACACACACACACACAGAGAGATACACACACACACACACATCAATAAAATAAATGTAAAAAGAAAAATTTAATAAAAATAAATGAGGTGATTGAACTTTACTGGCTATGTTTCTGTAGGCAAGCACGAATTACGGGTTTCTTTTTTTTGTTTTGTTTTGTTTATTGTTTTTCAGGCAGTGGGAAGTAGGCTGTCACACTATTGAGTGTCACACTGTTCATCCCAGGCTGGCCTCCGACTCACAATCCTTCCTCTTCCTCTAGAGTGCCAGCCTGGTTGCAGATGCGTCCCTCCACCCACTGTTGAGACTTCCTTCTGAAGACTCATCTGTCTTTCCATTAAGAGAGACTGATGGGCTGGAGACTGGCTCATTGGTAGAGCGCTTGCCTAGATATGCAGCCCTGAAAGTAATAAAAAGTAGTAATAGTAGTAGCTGACATGGTAGCCCATGCCTGTAATCCGATAGGCAGACTGAGGGAGAAGAATCTCAAGTGCCAGGCTAGCCTGGACTATGTAGTAACCCCTGCATCCACAAAACTAAAAAAAAAAAAAAAAACGTGGGAAGAGTAGCCTAGTATCGTAATGCGATTTCCCTGCCAGAGACTGAACAGACTCTGTATGAGGGGCTGTTTGTTTTACCAGTGAACTAGAGTGCTGTGACTTTTCTGAACTATGCAACAGGGGCGGGTGGGCTGGGATATGGCAAAGTCACCTTCCTGGAAGTCCAGTGACCTGGATTCTCTTCCGGGCTTTACAACTGGGACAGTCAATCCTAGGTTTCAGTCTGCCCAGATTAAACATTATCTCTGGGTGTGTCGGAGAGGACAATTCTGGGTAAGATTAGCGGTTGACTACATAGGTTGACTGGGTTAAAAAATAATAATAAAAAGGCTGCCCTCCCCAACATGGTGGGCTTCAGTCAACCTGAGAAGAACAAAAGTCAGAAAGGGGGCGTTTGTCCTTCCTTCCGGTGTCCTGCTTGGGCTGAGCTGGTTCATCGTATCCAGGTCCTCGGACTGGGCGTTGTGCCATCGCCAGCTCCCCTTGTCTCTGGCCTTGGGATTCTTGCTGTGTCAGACTCAGCTGCCCCCTCCTTCCAGGCAGCAGTTTGACTTTGTCAATGCTGGCCCTTAGACTTGCTTTCACCAGTGAACAGTGGGCGGAGCGACGGACGTCTGCCACTGGCGGGTGGAAACATTTAACTGTTGCAAGGTCCCTCTGCAGCTTTCTTCCCCTCTGTGGTCACAGCAAAAAGCACACACCAAGACAGGCCTGCATCTGCCAGGTGTCCGGAGTGACTGCGGTGACCTGAACTGCCCTGTTGACCTTATCAAAAAGCTACATGGCTGGGGTAGGCTTGCGGAGAGTGTTCTTAGCATGTGCGAGGCCCCAGGTTCAGTGCGAGGCCCCAGGTTCAGTCCCTGGCACCAAAATAAGCAAAAACCAAGAGCGAGAAATTCTTTTTGTTCCTTTTGCTTTTTTTTTTTTTTTTTTTTTTTTTTAATTTTAAAAGTCTATGTCTATTTACTTCCTGTGTGCCCTCGTGTGAAGGTCAGGACAACTTGCAGGGATCAGCTCTCTCTTTTCACTTATTTGTTCTGGAGAGCAAATTCAGGTCTTCAGGCTTGGCTGCAAGAGCCTTTACCTGATGGCCCATCTCTCCAACCGCCTCTTTTTATTTTTGGACACAGCATCTCACTATGTAGCCCAAGCTGACCTTGAAATGATTTCTTCCCATATCCCATACTCCACACCACTCGTGTGTGTGTGTGTGTGTGTGTGTGTGTGTGTGTGTGTGTGTGTGTGTGTGTGTGCATGTCTATGTTCACACATATGAGTTCAGGCAGGCATGTTAAGGTTAGAGGATAACTGTAGGACACGTCCTTGTCCTCCATACTGTTTGAGACAATGTCTTGTCACTGCATATGGCAAGGTAGCTGTTCTCGAAGCATCCAGGGATCCTCCCGCTTCTGTCTCCCATCTCCCTGGCCTAACATGGGTCCTGAGGATTTGGACTGAGGTCTTCACATTTTCGAATTCAGATCCTCACATTTGTAAGACATGCAAGTTTGTGTGCATCAGTGTGTGTGTTCCAGGCTCTCCCTATCTAACCCAAGCTGGCCTCAAACTCATGATTCCCCTGCCTCAGCCTCAGAGGTCCTGGGATTATAGGCACATCCAGCAAAAAGCATTGTCGCAGTTTGGCTTTGTTGATTAATGTGTCTTAGCCCCCTCTCTCATGACTGATACACTATCCAGGACACCCTCACCCCCACCCCCTTCTACCCCCAAACCCCCCTCCTGTCAGCAGAATGCATACACTCTGTGCCTGTGATCAGCTGAAGCTGAAGTGGGTCACTAATGACTGAGTATTGGCTTCCAGGAATTCAGGTATGAGCCATTGCTATGAAAGTGAAGTTGCAACCCCACCCCTACCCCACCTCATCCACCCCACCCCATCTCACCCACCCCACCCACCTCACACCCAACCCCATGGTGGGAGTGAACTACTTACTGGTACTGTGGTGCTTGCTGTCTTAGAAAGGAACGAACTTTGCCTGAGGTCAAAGGTGAGCCAGAGCAAAAGCGGTATCTGCAAATTGTAGACATAAGCAGGCAGTCTGGACCTCAGAAATGGAAAGAATATCTCCCTAACTTTTTAAGCCAGTCTGGCAATGTTGTTACTTGCTTTTCATTTTGCGTTTTGTTTGTGTTTTAGTAGTCAGACTGGCAATGCCTCACAAGGGCAGAGCTCTTGAGTCTGAGTCCCCAGCACTGCATGCACAGTAGCTGATAGCTCCATAGATTCACAGATACAGATCTGCATACATGTCTATAATCAGTGTGTTATCTTCCAGTGACACAAAATGCAGACATCTGTTAGGCTGAAATATTCTCAAGAAAGGCAACAGAATTGAGTCTTGGAGTCAAACAGGATTTTAAGAAACACCGGGTCTGTCACCTTTGGTAGCGTGGGACCAAGACAGAGAACTAACTTCGTTTACATAGGGCCATCTGCATTCCCAGGTTCCCCCTGACTTCTGAGCCCGTCAGCATTAGGCTGTACCCTGTCAGAGTCCATTAAAAAGAGATAAGATGCCTGGAGCTCCTAGCAGCATGGCTGGCACAATGGCTGAGTGCTTTTTATCAGTCACTGGCATTGTAGCAGTAAAGTGGTAGGTGGAGACGATAAATAACTGACACTCCACCTTATCGGTTATATTGAGAAAACTCTCCAGAGCGGAGAAGGAGCCAGGACCTTGAGTCTGACCCGGTAGCAGGCTGACACTCTCTGTGCCCACCTGACTCTTCCGAGAGATTTGAAGCTGCTCTGAAGGGGGCAGGAGTGTGGCAGAGCGCGCCTGCAACACAGCACCTGGCCAAAAGAAGCAGGAAGACCAGTAGTTCCAGGGGCCTCAGCCACACTGCAAATTAGAGGCCAGCCTGGGCTGCGTGTGGGGGAGAAGGAAGAAGAGGAAGAGAAGCCCCAACGCCAAGAGAGCTTTTCTACGGAAATTTGAAATACTGCGAGGCTAACTGCCCAGGCTAGACACCCCTGCAACTGGATATGGCATAGAAGAGGGCAGTACCCACCTCTAGCCATCACCTCAGAGAAATGAATAGCACAAGCACCAGGGCTCCTACAGTTCAGTGAGGACCTGGGATGCTTAGCGGCAATTCCTCAGGGTCCTGGTGTAACTGTAAAGAAGTGACAACTGGCACCGAAACAGCTATAGGGACTCCATATCAACCACAGGGCTCGGGCAGCCATTCAGGCTGTGACTTGTTTACCCCTTGTCCCAATCTGATAAACAGCAACAAGGATAAAGCTTCCAGCTGCTGAGCACACCGGACAGAACATATAAGTAGAAGCAAGACCATCAAAGCAAAGCCCAGGCCATCAAAAGCAATGGGGACCAACTATGATGCAAACAAAATATTAAAAGGCAGACCTGGTCCAGCAAGATGGCTCAGTGAGTAAAAGAACTTACCACCAAACCTGATGACCTGAGTTGGATCACCATATACCACATGGTGGGAGGAAAAAGCCAGCTCCCACAGGCTGTCTTCTAACCTCTGCACATATTCACATCATGTCATAGGTGCTCTCTCACACACACACACAACACACACACACAGAGAGAGAGAGAGAGAGAGAGAGAGAGAGAGAGAGAGAGAGAGAGAGAGAGGGTGGGAAGAGAGAAACAAACAATTGAAACAAATAAATAAAATAGTTCTTTAAAGGTAGCTCTGGGGCTTAGGAAATGGCTTTTCTGATAAAGTGCTTGCCCTGTCAGGACATGAATTCAGATCCCCAGAACCCCCATAAATCTAGACACAGCAATCCCAACAATACTATGGCAAGTTGTTGACAGAGACAGGAAAATGGTAGGCGCTCCCAAGCCAGCTGGCCTGACATACACAGCAACAAGCAAGAGACCTTGTCCCAACAAAGTAGAAGGGGAGGACCAAGGTTGTCTTAGGAACACATGATCACCAGGGTACACACACACACACACACACACACACACACACACACACACACACATACACCCTACCAATAAAAAATATTGACAGATAATAAAAGGCAACCTTAGAATTGCCAGTCATGGTGATGCATGCCTTCAGTCTCAGCACTCAGGAGGCAGATACAGGTGAATCTCTGTGAGTTCCAGGCCAGCCTGGTCTATATAGAATGCTCCAAGAAAGCCAGGCCTACATGCAGATATACAGAGACACTGTGTCTCACACACACACACACACACACACACACACACACACAACTTACTGTAGTAGCTTGAACAAAAAATGGCTCCCATAGCCAGTTGGTGGTAGCACATGCCTTTAATTCCAGCAGTCAGGAGGCAGAGGCAGGCAGATCTCTGTGAGTTTGAGGTCAGCCTGGTCTATAGAGCTAGTCCCAGGATAGCTAGGACTACTACACCTAGAAACCCTGCCTTGAAAAGCAAAAACAAAAGAATGGCCCTCACAGATTCACTTATTTGAATGCTTTGTCACCAGGAGAGGAACTGTTTGGGAAGGATTAGAAAGTGTGGTCTTGTTGGAGGCGATGTTACTGGGAGTAAGCTTTATAGTTTCAAAAGCCTATGCCAGGTCCAGTCTCTCTATCTCTCTCTCTTGCTCGCTCACTTGCTCTCTAATGGAACGAAGCTATAAGCAAGCCCTCAATCAAATGTTTTCTTCTTCTTAAAGTTGCCTTGGCCATTGTGTCTCTTCACAGCACTGGAATGATTACTAAGACAGCAACCCTAGAGAATGCTCCTCTTCGTTATTTCAGGTTCTAGTGTCTTTGATTTTTTAAGACTTGTGTGTGTGTGTGTTGAGCGGTGTGGTGATTGGGTACCCTAGAAGGTCAAATGTTTCCATCCCTTAGAGCTAGAGTTACAGTCAGTTGTGAGCCACCCAACACAGATGCTGGACACTGAACTCCAGTCCTCTAGAGGAACAGCAATCACTTTTAACTACCAAGCCATCGCTCCAGCCCCAATTCTTGTAGATTTATGAGATAACAAAAGTAAGCAAGCCTACTGTGTCCCAGTTACAAAATTAGCACAAAGTAAACAGCAAAAGCTGATGTCTTTTTCTGTGCATCATCATAGTGCACCCTCACATGTGTTCAAATGCACCATCCAAACTGCTCAGGTTTCTGTGTAGCTTTAAAAGCTGAGAGATATTCCTCTCCTTCTCAGCTGTGTGACTCTAGATTTATTTCTTGGTCTCCCCATTTATAAACTGGAGATAATGTAACTCTTCCCTAGAATACACATCTCACACTGAGTTGTTTTTGTTGTTGTTGTTGTTTTGTTTTGTTTTGTTTTTCCTTCTTCTTCAATGATTAAATAAAATCATGCAAAAAAAAAAAAAAAAGCCAAAAGTTCTCCATAATTCTTTTTATTTGTGTTTTGTCTTCAGAAAGGGTTCAACTCCAGTTTGATATGTAGTTAATGATGCCCTTGAAGCCCTGATCCTTCTGCCTCTACTTCCTAAGTCCTGGGACGACATACGTGGTTTATGCCAGTGCTGGGGACTAAATCCTGGTTTCATGTATGCTAGGCAAGCACTTTTCCAGCTGAGTCACATCCTCATCCTTCTTTGGTTTTGGTTTGGCTTTGTGGTGCTGAGGATGGAAGCCAGGGCCCTGTGCTTGCACAGTAGATACTTTCCAGCAGCCACATGCTCAGCTGTCATTACTATGACAACGATTTGTTTGTTTGTTTTCTATCTGTGTGCCTGACTCCCTCTGCCTGTCTGTCTCTCTGTCTCTCTGTGTGTCTCTGTCTCTGTCTGACACTCTCTCAGAAATGAGGGAGTGTGTTTTGGACAGAATCTTACAATATAGCTATAGCTGGCCTGGTATTTGGTATGTAGCAAAGACTGACCTTATCCTTAGAGCCCCTTGATTGCTGGGATTGCCGCTGGATACCACTACACCTAGCTCCAATGGATCTCTTGGGCTCATCTGATCAGAGACCCCTGCAGCACCCGCCTGTTTCTCTAACACATACAGTTTCTTCAGAGACAAATTTCAGGGATTTATCTGATCTCCACTTTGTTGAAGCAAATCATTTCTCCAATCTGTGTTCAGGAGCAGCTGCAGCAACCACAAAATGACTTATTCTTCCTCACACTTTGCCTTGGCAACAGGAAGAAAATTAGACAAACTGCAAAGGTGCACGATACATTATTTAAGCACACACACACACACACACAACAGCTACCCTCCCAAATGTAATAATCCTTCTGGATGGTTCCAAGTGTCAGCTAAGCCAGAGGATGGGTGATGTGAGAGAAGCTGCAAAGTTAGTGAATAGGTGATCATGGGGGACAGCTCTGGAGTCACCCAGCAGCAGGGCTGGAGAATCCATCCATTCATGGGCAAGGTGGCCACAGCCTGCAGCCATCCACATCCACGAGGATACGCAGCATCCTTTCTCCCTCCTTTCCTTTCTCCCTCCCTCCTTCCTTCCTTCTTATTTTTTCCAAGATATAAGACCACAACCACACAAAGCAGCCAGAAACACACCAGGCTAGCCTTGGACCCATAGACACCATCTTGTCTCAGCCCCTCAAGTGCTGGGATTACACAGATCGCCTCAAAGGGAATTCAAAACACTCAAATGCCTCTCTGTAAACACATTGCCACCCTACCCTTGTAGCTGCTCAAAGGCTTAAGTATCAAATTCAGGCTCTTTAATGTGAAGTCCTCCAGGATGCAGCCTGGGCCGATTTCTCCTTCTGGCTCATCATTCTGCTTGAGTAATGTGTTGCAATCACACTGAATGTGCCAGGAGTGTGGCTGTTAATATCCAACTGTGCACCTTCACTAGGGGGGATGGCTGCCTAAAATCACCCAGGTGAAACACTACATACCAAGACACATATAGGCACGAATAGACATGCAGGCATAAGTAGTGAAGGAGGAATAAGCTTGGGAGTGAGCCAACATTCTACTATTTGTTGCCGTGCTGGGGATAAAACCCAGGGTCTTATGCAGCTAGACAAACACTCTACCTTTGATCCACAGTCACAGTGCCCAGTGTCAATTGTACAGTACTTCATTGATGTTGTTTTTGTTCGGGTTGGGTTTTGTTTTAATTACACTTATTTATCTTGTGTGTTTGTATGCACACATGTGCATGCTGGGATATACATGTATAGAGGCCACAGAACAACTTTCATCTTCCACCACTGGGTCTTGGAGAATCACACTTAGGTAGTCAGACTTGGTGGCAAATGACTTTACCTGCTAGGCCATCTCACTGGCCCTATTTTGTGAGACAAGATCTCACTCTGTAGTAAACACTAGCCTTGAACTCAAGATCCCCCTGCCTCATCCATTATAGCACGTGCTGCCTTGCCCATCCTGGACCCCTTTCTCTGCCTGTCTTTTCACCATATCTTTATCCTGACTCCTGAGCCTGGCTCATGCACATGCTAAATGAGTAGGCTACCACTGAGCTAACACACCAGATCTCTTCTTACTTTTCATTTTGAGATAGGGTCTCCCTAATTTGCCCAGCATGGCCTTCAACTTCTGTTCCTCCTCCTCCTGATCTTCCCGTTAGAAGCAAGCAAGTACCATCAGGCCCGGTTTCTTGATTTGCTATCTGGGGCTACCTCTCCAAGGTTAGACAATCCCTAAAAATGGTAAGCAACTCCCTGTAAGCATATACACCAACCCATCCACAGGTCATACCCAACCGCCTCTATTTATGTCCTGTTACAATCTAGCCTCTAGCTAACTGCCACAGTCACTTCAAATGCAGTTACCAGGAGGTGGAGAGATGACTCAGGTTAAGAGCACTGGCTGCTCTTCCAGAAGTTATGGGTTCAATTCCCAGCAACCACAAGGTAGCTCACAACCATCTTTAATGAGATCTTGTGCTCACTTTAGGTGTCAATTGTGCAGGTAGAACACTGTATTATATATATATATATATATAATTTATATATATATAATATATATATATATATTATATATATATATATATGAAATAGTTACCAAACAACTAGAAACAGTCTTTCTCCATCCCCCCCACACACACACACAGCCTGCTAGAGCCCAGCAAAATTATTCAAACCTGCAGATTCTGAGCTTGTGTGTTAGTTACTTTTCTCATGACAAAATAACTGACAAAAGCAAATTAAGGGAAGAAGGACTATTTTGGCTCACAGTTCAAGGGTGCAACAATTGAGGTGTGGCTACATGATGGTCATGTGACATTTGAAGTCAAGAGGCAGAGAGAGACTGAAGGGACCAGGCCCTCACTCAGCCCCCCCCCTCCCCCAGCTTTAGCAGCCATGACAGGCTGTAGAAAAGACCCAGAAAGATATAGGCCTCTGACTCAGGAACATGTGCTGAGCTTCCAGACCTTGCCCAACCTCCTAGTCACTAGGAAGCCAGATACCTTCATGTAGCAAGGAACCAATCAGAAGTTAGCTGGTGGGCTCTGGGGGTGCTTTACGGTATCAGTGACATACAGAGCTTAGCAACCTCCCTGAGAGGGCCTAAAAGTCATAACAACCAGTTGAACAATCAACACAGGACAGATTGCCCAAGCCCATAAGTGCACCAATCCTGAGACTGTTGCAGACCCCAGATACTCCCCTTGCTCCACCCCAATAAATTCCCTGCCCCTGGTCCCTCTGGTTCCTTCTCGCTCTACCCACTGTGTTGGACAGACAGAGGGGCCTAGTTAATATAGGTAACTCAATAATTAATTAAAGACTCTGCTTTTGCATTGGATTTTTGGTGATTTTGGGGTTCAGAATTTGGGCACAACAAGATGAACACTGACACTCAGCTCTCTTCTCTCTTTATTCATTTTGGGATTCCAGCACCTGGGATGGCTCCACCCACATCCAGGGTGAGTCTTTTCTTAAACAAACCCAGACCTGTATTATCTAGGTGATCACAAATCCAGTAAAACTGACAATAAAGGTTACTCATCATAGCCTGCTTCTACTGTCCTGGCCATTCTTTCCTAAGAAACCACAATAGAGGCTCTTGCCTCCACCTCCTGATTGAGACATATACTCATAATCCCTTTGTGGTCCCTCATGGCAAGGCGTGGCCTCTCCTCTTGAGAGCTGTAAGAAACATGCTTCAAAGAGACTAGAAAGGCTTTGCTCAGCCACATTTCAAACTGAAAATGTAAATATCATTCTCAATAGCCCAAAGGTAGGGAAAAAAGCAAGAGTCCATCAAGCAATGTCTAGACAAATGAAATGTGTACTGTCCTCACAATGACACACCAATCGGCCTCACAAAGAGAACCTTGTCTCGTGCTGTACCACGAATGAACCTTAAAGACATTATGCTAAATGAAATGGGTCAGACAAAAAGAATGAGTACTTCATGATTCAACTGATATTCAGAACCTAAAGCCATCAAATTCATAGAGAAAGGAGAATGGTGAAAACCAGGGGATGAGGATGATGGAGAATGGAGACATCACAGATAAAGACAACAGTTTTGTTTTGTTTTGTTTTTTATTTTGAGGCAGGGTTTCTCTGTGTAACTCTAACTGTCCTGGAACTTACTCTATGGACTAGGATGACTATGAACTCACAGAGATCCACCTGCCTTTGACTCCTAAATACTGGGAATAAAGGCATGAGCCACCATGACTGACAAGAACAGCATTTCTGTTTTGCAGGATAAAAAAAGTTCTAGAGCCAGGCAGTTATGGCACTTAGGAGGCAGAGGCAGGCCAATCTCTTCAAGTTCAAGACCAGCCTGGTCTACACAGTAAGTTCCAGGACATCTAGGCCTGTAACAAAGAGAAACCCTGTCTCAAAAACTAAACAAGTTCTAGAAACGAGTGGTAATGACTGACTGGACAAGTATATGTAATGACACTAAGTTATGATGGAAGATGTCATTCTGTAAATATGTTTCTCTTATTGGTTAATGAATAAAGCACTGTTGGCCTATAAGGAAGCAAGATAGGTGGGACTAAGAGACAATGGGGATTCTGGGAGGTGTAGTAGGGAGGAGTCAAAATGTAGGACTCAAGAGGAGTTAGAGGTCCAGACCCCCTCTCTGGTAAGATAAGACTATGTGGAAACACTTAGATTGATAGAAATGAGTGAATATTTAAGACAGAGCTAGGCAATAAGAAACGCTAGCAAGAGGCCAACAGTTTTATATCTAAAGCGTCTCTGTATGTTATTTGGGGCTGACACAACAGTGGGACCAGGCTGATGGGAAAGTGCTCCTAACAAAATTACAGACTTAGAAATGACTAAGAGCCAAGCATGTTGATGCATGACTGTAACCCTAGCATGCAGAAAGCCAAAAGATAATTACAAGTTCAAAGCCAGCCTGTTCCACAAAGTGAATTCCAGGCCAGCCAGGGCTACACAGTCTCAAATAAATAAATAAATCCACTACCCACCATCATTTCTTTCAGTCGTCCGTGCTGTCCCAGCAGCATGAATTGTCACCCTGGGCTCCCTCTATTGGATCATGCCTTCAGCACCTTCTGCCCACACCTCACAACCTAAGCTAGAATTCAACAACTTAGCCCCAATCAAAACTTCACTGTACCCACTGTCCCCACCTCCTTTACCCACTGTCCTTCCTGCCATCTCCAAGGACACTTTTCACTCTATTGGATCTCCTAGCCACCTTTCAAAGGCCAACCAACCCTAATACCCAGCCCTGCAGTGGTCCCTCCATAGTGTCCTTGCCCAATACTCTTTGTTTTCCCTCTGCACTACTCCCTTACTCTCCCATTACATCATGTGTCTACTTGTGTTCATAATTAGATTCTGAGGAATGAAGCTGTGAGGAATGTTAAGAGGTTATTTGTTCAAATCCCTTAATTTGTAGTGCGGAAAGCAGCCCTCAATGACTACTTGCCCCAGTGATCAGCATTCATTAGTGATGGCGGAGAGAATAGGATCCAGGCCTGAGTGTATACTCCCTTTGTTTTTGGGGGTTTGTTTGTTTGTTTTTTTGTTTGCTTGTTTTTCAAGACAGGGTTTCTCCATGCAACAGCCCTTGCTGTCCTGGAACAAGCTCTGTAGACCAGGCTGGCTTCAAACTCCCAGAGATCTACCTGCCTCTGCCTCCCGACTGCTGGGATTAAAGGCGTTTGCTTCCCTGAAAAAGAATGGCCCTCACAGACTCATGTATGTGAAAGCTTTGTCACCAGAGAGTGCCTCTAGTTCAAAGGATTAGAAAGATCAAGAGGCGTGGCCTTGTTGGAGGAAGTGTGTCACTGGGGGTGGGCTTTGAGGTTTCAAAAGCCTAGCCACGCTCCTCCCCTCTCGTCTACATATAAGGATATTGCTCTCAGCTCCTTCTCCAGCACCATATCTACTTGCATGCTGCTAGACTCCTCTGAAACTGTAAGCAATCTCCAATTAAACACTCTTTCCCTAAGAGCTGCCAGGGTCATGGTATCTCTTTACAACAATAGAACAGTGTGACTAAGACACTGGACTACATGCAATTCTGTCTATAAAAAATAATCTAAATGTATTAGCTTTGCTGCCCCAACATGAAACAATGTCAGGATAAACAATGGTCATATTTCATGTCATTTGTGCACCCAAAGCACCTAAGAACCTCTTCACAAGTCCCTGACCAACCTGTGTGTTTCTAGGCCCACCCTCCTACCTGCGGTCTGTGATCTTTCTCAGATGCCCCTTTCCTTTTTTTTATTATTTTTAGTTTGTTTTATTTTTGTTTGTGGGTTTAGGCCAGGGCCTAAAACTAATGACAATCTTCCTGCCTCAGTCTTTCAAGTGCTGAGTTTATAGACTTCAGGCTCCGTGGCCAGCTTTTACGTTTTTAAATTATCTGTCTGTCATCCATCTCTCACCTATCTATCTTTCATTTAACTGTCTCTCATCTATCTATCTATCTATCTACCTACCTACCTATCTATCTATCTACCTATCCATCACAAAGTCTCACTAGGTAGGTCAGGCGGGTCTTGAACTCATGATCCTCCTCTGCTCTGACATAGTTCCTAGCTGGAGACTTGCAATGTAGCTCAGTGATAGCAGTTCCTGTATTAGGCATGAGGTCCTAGGTTTGAACCTCAGCACTGGAAAAAAAAGAAGAAGAAGAAGAAGAAGAAGAAGAAGAAGAAGAAGAAGAAGAAGAAGAAGAAGAAAGAAAGGATAAATTGATTTTGTCCTCCAAACTGAGACAGGTTTCCCTGTGAAATTGCATTTGCTAGATGTATAACACAGCCAGCAGAGTGCTAGTCTTGCAAACATGAAGCCCTGCTTTAGATTCCTAACAGGACCGGGTTAGTGGCGTTCTAAGCCTAACATTCAGAAAGTAGAGGCAGAAGATGGAGTTCAAAGCTGTCTTTGGTTACATGGCACTTGGCTATAAGGCTAGTTTAAGGCCAGCCTGGACTACATGAGACCCTGTCTTTAAAAAGAGAGAGAGAGAGAGAGAAGGGTAGGTTGTGGTGGGTGGGTGGGGGTTGCAACTTCCGAAGCACGGTTTGGTTTTAATTTTTTTTTCCTTGAAGCTAATGTGGTTTTTGCAACAATGACACTTGCTCTAATTTTATCTCAACTTTGCAGGCAGATTGTTCCCAGGGTTGGCTTGGTTCATCTATTTCCTAGTCCATTAATCCATTGCTCTTGCTGCCGCGGCTATGTGGGCATTTTTCAGATGGAACATACACAAGCTGCCTCCTCCCCCACACTGCTCTTGAAAAAGAGAAAAGAAAGCAAACATAGCCATTCTGCAGAAGCTTCCTCTCTCCTTGTAGACCCTGGCCCCTTTGCAGGTCCAACAGCTCTCTAACAGATATTTGTTAATGTCCCATTACTTAGGACAAAACACACTCTCCTCTGCAGAAAAGCTCATCCTTCTGGGAGACTATTCCTTTCTTGGCTTAATGGATCCTGCACAGGCAGGATGTGGCTTTTGCCATCACAACCCCCCCCCAAAAAAAAATATCATAAGGATAATGGCTACAGTGATGGTGGCATTGTGCCGGTCTAGTCAGCATTGGGATTTGAGGAAGAGGAAGAGGAAAAATATGGAAAGTTCAAAACACTTAATAACTAATGAGAGAAACTCAGATACATAATTACAAGGGTTGCTTGCAAATTTTAATTAAAACTTGGGTGGAAACCGAACACTCAGAAGTGAGTGTCATTCATCAACTTAAAACACCAACTTAGGTAAACACCGCCACAAACTCAGGGTGGGGGAACACGGGAGAAAGAAGAGTGGAGTGATCGCTCTAGATATCAAGCAAATCAAATTACCCTGATGGCCCTGCCAGACACGCACATTAATCACTGGTTATCCCAGCTACACACCTGTACGAGGAGGGCCTGGCTATTGGAAACAAAAACAAAACAAAAAAACATACATCTGGCAGAGTGGACTGTGTGGAGGTAGACGACCCACACCAAGGCCAACCTGGAAGTGTCTAAGTGGCACTCACAGCTGTCCTAGGCCAGGTGATAGCAGGAGGAGCTGGTTCCGGGTAGGGCTAGCCAACCCTCCACTCTGCAGCCAATTCCCAACCCATTTGTTTGCTCTGTGTGTGTGTGTGTGTGTGTGTGTGTGCGCACACACACACACACACTCCAGCTTCCCTGGAGTCCTGAGGTGGAAAAAAAAAACACTAGACACTAATTCTCCCGAAGGAAAGAGGCTTTCAGGTAACACCAGACACTGTGACCCGGGTATGATGCAGGCTGAACAGACAAACTGGCTGCATGGCCGTTTTTCTCCTTTCTGTGTTTAGAGCTGGGAAGCTGGGGTGACATGGGGACAAAGAGCCTCTGACTTTGTTTCTTGTGTGGCCCAGGCTCTGTACACACACCCACAAGATGTCCCCAGGGCTGGTCACACACAGGAGACTGGGAAGCAGCTTGGCCATCCGGCTGGGAGCTATTGGCCCTTGATGAGCATTTTCAAGTGGGAGCCATCTGAGTGTGTACTGTGTGTATGCCAGAGTGCACTTAGAGGGAACAAATGATTTATTATTGGGGCCTCCACACACCCTCACTCAAAAAGGGAGGAACCTTTTCCCCTAGCTCTTTATCATTAAAACCTTAAAGCGGCGGAATCTATTTGGTCTCTTAAGCCAGCCTGGAAGGGAGTCACAGCTAATCAAGCAGCCAGCTCCTCTCCTCCAGCCCTTCTCTGAGTACAACAATATGTAGAAGCTGGCAAAATGGACTGCAGACCACTTTGATGTTAAACAGGGCAGAGGATGGGATAGACCTCTCAAACAATGCAAAAACTGTGTCTCAATTTAACTCTCCCATGGCCTTTTCGCAGAAGAAACCTGAGGTGCACACAGCTGGACTAGCCTCTGGGGAAGTTAAATAACAAATAACTCATCTTAGACACAGCACTTCCCAGCAAAACAGAACAGCTAGTCTCCTTTTCTAAATTACTGCTCTCATTAAGCAAGATGCTGCTAATAAAATAAACGAATAAATAATAATAAATAAAAAATGCTATTTTTTAAAGCACTTCCTGGGAGTGATGCTCCGGGAAATCTTAGGGGCTAAAGAGAGAGGGCTCTTAAACAAGGGTTTAAGAACACTTGTTGATCTTGTAGAGGGCCAGGATTCGTTTCCACGTGGTGGTTCACAACCATCCCTAACTCTATTTCCTTGGGATCCCACAACCTCTTCTGACTTCCAAAGACACACACACACACACACACACACACACACACACACACACACACACACACACACCACTCAAACATAGAAAATAAAACAAACTTTTTTTTTTTTTTTTAAAGAACTCTGCACTTACTAGGTCTCCCTCTCCCAGCAACCACCAGGTGAGACACAAGTTACACCCCACACACACACACACACACACCACCCACTATGGAGAAATTGATGGAGGTTAAGGGACAGACCTGAGTATCCTGGACTGCAGAGGGGCTCCATACTATAAGATCCCAGGTCTCTCTGTGGAATACAGAGCTTTACTTGCTTTCATTTTTGCGCAGAGATGGCAAATGTTCCTTCCCTTGAGATAGTAATGTTCTATCTAAGTGAACACTCCGGACACTTGAAACTAATTCTTTGAATGTTTTTAAGTTTTCAGTTCACTGGAAATGGAACTTTTCTGATGTATGTTCTGTTTCCATGGCCTACAAAAGAGGCAAAGCTAAGGAAATGTCTTGAGGGACAGTTCCTGAGCAGGCAGGAACTGAACCTTTAATCTCTGAGGAGCTGGGGAGAGGATCTGGCACCCCAAGACTTCTGCTTGTTACATCATAGGAATGGGGGGAAAGGTCCAGGAGCTGAAAGCCAGAGAAGAGAGCCAAAGGGGTTAATGTGCCATTTAGAGAGACCACACCAAGAACACCTCTTCTTCATCAGCCCCAAGTGTGAAGACACACAGATGCCTGTTTCTTCAGGCATCCATTTCTGATGTCCTTCCTGTCACTCAGCACTTACACTAAGCATGTTGACATGTTCTTCTCCTAATAATCTGTCTTCTGTTGTGAAGATCCCAGCTATGTACCCAGCCATAAGTGGATAAAGATACATACTGTTAACCCTCACATCCATTAAGTCACCTCTGGAGAAAATGTCAATAGTGGTGACAGCTGAATGATGCCATTCCCTTTGTATGCCTTCCTTACTTCATAGGGATCTGTTTATTATTATTATTATTTTATCTACTTGTGTATGAGGACATGTGTGAGTGTGCACATGCCATGGTACATGGTCAGAGGTCAGAGGATAACTTGCAGAAGTTGGTTCTCTTCTTCTACTGTGTGTGTCCCAGATATTAAACTCAGGTGGTCAGCATTGGGAGCGAGTGCCTTTACCTACTGAGCTGTCTTTCTGGCCCCAACAGACCCCACTTTAACTAATATCAGAGGAAGTGTGCTGGATACACAGCTTTGGAGCCAACTATTGTCCTCAAAGAGCATCCCATAATCCCAATTATTTAGAAGACTGAACAAAAGGAGGATTGCAAATCCACAGTCATCTTGGGCTACACCTTGGCTAAATTCAAGGCCAATTTGGGCCACTTAGTGAGACCTTTTCACCAAAAAGAAAAGAACACGTATAAAGAAGACACCATATGACCTCAAAACACTTAACATTCACAGCCAAATATGAGACCCACCAACTGTATTGTTCTGTTGTGCTAAAACTGGGCTTCCAGAAACCTGGAAAATGGAGATGCTTTGGAGCTAAGAGGAACTTATTTGGAATCTTTGCTCTGTCTCTTGTAGCTGAGTCACACTGGATACTGGATACACCTTGTAAGTTGCAGCTGTAGCTGAGACTATCTTCAGATAAAGCTACCATGTAGAGAATCAATGTAGGTTGAGTGACCACTTAAATATATGGAGTGAAGCTGGGTGTTGGTGGCACATGCCTTTAATCCCAGCACCTGAGAGGTAGAAGGATCTCTGTGAGTCTGAGGCCAGCCTGGTCAACAGAGCTAATTCCAGGACAGGCTCCAAAGCAATACAGAGAAACCCTGTCTCAAAAAAAAAAAAAACAAAAACAAAAACAAAAAATATGGATTGAATATTATCACATGCCTTATCTCACTCGGTTGTTCAAACAGC
The DNA here is from genome assembly GCF_943737965.1 of Phodopus roborovskii. Classification (NCBI taxonomy): domain Eukaryota; kingdom Metazoa; phylum Chordata; class Mammalia; order Rodentia; family Cricetidae; genus Phodopus; species Phodopus roborovskii. The sequence continues at coordinate 17,391,331 of NW_026126482.1, read as the reverse complement.
CTCCTAAGGGTAGCATTATCTCCTTTGTATAGAAAGGTATGGCAGCCAGGGCTGGCAGGGTGATTCAACCTGTTAAAGGGCTTGCCACACAAGCCCTATGACCCCAGTTCAATCCCCATGGACCCACATAAAAGTGGAAAGAAAACCAATCCCACAAAGTCATCTTCCACATGTGTACTGTGGCACACATGTCCATGTACACATACAATATGAAAACAAACACAATAATAATATGGTTTTGTTGCTGTTGTTTTAATTTTTTTTTTCAAGACACAATTTCTCAGTGTAGCCTTGGCTGTCCTGGAACTTGCTATGTAGACCAGGTTTGCCTGGAACTCACAGAGATCCTCCTGACTCTGCCTCCCAAGTGTTGGAATTAAAAGCGGATGCAACCACTGCTCAACTTAAAAAAAAAAAAAAAAAAAGATAAGTTCAACAGCCTCCATGACCCAAACATCAGTAGTTCACATTACTAGGTTTTAGACTAGACCTCTGCCAGGCAAAATCTCCATTTGCGTATTTTTATTTCATGTTGTCATTTATTTTCATAACCAGTTTACATACAGCAATTGTGAGCCACCTGACAGGGTGTGGGTGCTGGGATCTGAATGTCTGTCCTCATGAGAGAGCTTGTGAAAAACAGCACCCAATGGCTGGAGAAATGGCTCAGCCATTAAAGACTAGGCTCACAACCAGACAGACAAGAATAGCACCCAGAATATTATTTAAAGCTGGACAATTTCAAGGAAGTTTTTCAATAGTTTATGATCTGTGGATAAGCGATTATGAATATTACTGGTAAAAAGCAATTTCTCTCTCCATCTGTCTTCCTCTTTCTATTTCTGTCTCTGTTTGCTCCTCCTCTCCCCACACTTCATAGTGTTCCTGTAGACACAGAAATGAGATATTAGTTCAAACTTTTTCTTCTATGTAATGATCAAGAAGAGAGAGGGAAAGATAAAGGAGAAAAAATAAATATCTCTCACCTACAAGAGTTTACTCTTTGGGGCCAGGCTTAGTGGTACGGCCTATAAACCCAGCACTTAGAAGGGAAAGACAGGAGGATTGAGAGTTCACAGCCAGTCTCAACTACATCAACCTTGAAGCCAACTTGGGCCACATAAGACACAGACTCAAGACAAACAAACAAAAAACAGAGGAAGGACAAGGAGAAAAAAAAAATATATGCACTTGAGATTTAAATCACAAACATTTTACCCTACAGTGAAGTTGGTTACTTGCCTGTTTCTGCTAGTCCTTCAGGCAGGATTCCCCAAGCAGTGTGCTGAGCTCATGGGCCAGGGGAAACATACTGATCCTTCAAGCCTCGAAACAGCCAGAGTCAGGGTGGCCCGTGGACTCAGGCCTGTTACCATCAGTCATTACAGAAAAAGATTAGGAAGTTCTTGTCTCAAATAGAGAAATGGGGGTGGAAAGATGCCTCAGTGGTTGAGAGCACTCACTGGCTGCCCTACCAGAGGACCCAAGTTCAATTCCAAAGTACCCACATGGCAACTCAAAACTGTCTATAATTCCAGTTCTGGATCTGACACCCTCTACTAGCCTCCAAGGTCAGGAGGCATGCAAGTAGTACACACACAGACATCCATGTAGGCAAACCACCCAAACAAAGGAGCAGACATTAGGGTAGGAACAATTTAACTAACATCTCCTTTGAAACATTCCCAGAAGAACCAAGGCATCTAAAAGTCCACTGATTCTCTTTCCAAGAGGAAAAATGAGAGTACAAAATGTAAACTTGGGATTGTCACTAGCCTCCCTGAATGTCCCTTTCCTCTTGGAGTAAGGAATGACATTCTGGAGTACCTTCCATTTTGAACTTCCAGGTTAGGAACAATAGTTCCATTGTGAAGGAACAACTCCACAAAGGAAATATAGCAGTGTTCACCATGTAAGGGCCCAGTGCCTTGGTGGCATGTACTTTTTTGTTTTGTTTTTGTGTTTTGTGTTTTGAGACACGCTTTCTCTGAGTAACAGCCCTGGCTATCCTGGAACTTGCTTTCTGGACCAGGCTGGCTTCTAATTCACAGAGATCAGCCTGCCTCTGCCTCCTGAGGTCTGGGATTGGAGGTGTGTGCCACCACCACTCAGCTTGTGGCATATACCCTTAACCCCAGTACTCAGAAGCAGAGGCAGAGGCAGGGAGGATCTCTATGAGCTGGAGACCAACCTATTCTACATAGCAAGTTCCTGGCCAGCTGAGAACTTCAGTCTACCACAAAGCTACATCACCAGTGCCCCCCCCACAACACACACACACACACACACACACACACACACACACACACACACTTTTTATTTTTGCATCTTATATTGACCCAATGGGTACCTAGTTGTCTTCACAGAACTTCAGTTTTGTCGAAGTGTGAAGTAACATCTGCTGAAGTTATTGTGGGTAAAACCTGATTCCCAGATGCCCCACCAACATGTAATCCATCCTGTCCAGAAATACTCCGGCATTCTTCTGCTAATGCAAGTTACCTCATCCTATCCCTGGTAAATGTGGTATCCTTATTTCTTCAACACTAGACCAGGAGCCCATTCATATGGATGACTCAATACCAGATCTACTTGCTGTTTCATCTTAAAATGCTGGCATCTATTATCTCAACAACTGTTTCTCTGTTACATGGGTCTTAACTCTCCGGGCCTCAATCTCCTCTTCTGTCAAATGACAGAAATGCTGACCCCCAACACCAAGAGACAGGAAAAGTAAAGACAAAGCCATGTAAAGTGTGTAAAGTACTGGTCAAGCAGTGCCTTCACAGGCTAAGTTTACCTGTGGCCTGCTGAATAGACAATGTTGAGTAAAAAGGCAATATGTTACTGATAAGCCAAAGAATACTTGAGAAGAAAGGATCGGGTCCAAAGTCACAAGCTCTTCCCTGGAATGGGCTACTGGCAGAAGCAAGATAGTTCCCTAAGAGAAAAACTGAACTAAACTCTAAACTACTGAGCCTGAAGCTCTTGGGCAACTGGAGACTCATGTGTGTAAACCTAGGTCTTTCTTTTTTCTTCCTCTTCTTTCCTCCCTCCCTTCTTTCCTTCCTTCCTTCCTTTCTTTCTTTTAGTAAGATCCCATGTATCCCATCCTGATCCCCTAAATTCACTATTAGTAGAACAGTGGTTCTCAACCTATGGGTCATGACTCCTTTGGAGGAGTAAAATGACCCATTCACAGGAGTCACACATCAGATATCCTGCATATTAGATATTTACATTATGGTAACAAAATTACAGTTATGAAGTGGCATCAAAACATAATGTTACAGTTGGGGGGAACTGTATTAAAAGATTGCAGCCTTAGGAAGTTGAGAACCATTGTAGTAGAGGATGACCTTGAACTTCTAATTCTCCTGTATCCATCTCCAGAGTACTGGAATTATAGGCATGTGCCCTACACTTGGTTTATGATGTGCTGGAGATCCAGTTCAGGGATCCAGTTCTTACCAGGCAGGTAAGAACTCTGCCCAGTGAGCTACATTGTCAGTTCTGAATCCAGGATTTTGGATGATTTTGACATACATGCATTTATCTTTTTCTAGTTGGGGATTGAACCCTAGTCTCATACATGCTAGGTATTATTCTACCCCTAAACTATATTTCCAGTTCTTGGTTTTATTTGCTTTGATTTTATTGTTTTATTTTATGAGACAGAATCTTGCTGTGTGTCAATGGATCTTGAATTCACTATGTAGTAGGCACACTTTCTGATCCTCCTGCCTCAGCACCCAAAAAGCCAAGATATACCACCATGGCCAGCTTTACTATTTTTTTTTTTTAATTCTACACATTAAAATAAAATCGACACCATTTGTGAGAGCATTTGAACTATCTTCACACATGCCAATAAATAATTTGCTTCATTATGGATATGGTTCCATCAGAGCCAACTGCTAAATAGACTTGCACGTAGCCATGGTTTGGGGCTAGGAGCCTAGCTGGGCCCCAGAACACCAGGCTAAGAATTAAGATAGAGTCACACAAAAGTTCTGTATCACCAGGCTGTTAAAAAAGAAAGAAAGGAAGGAAGGAAGGAAGGAAGGAAGGAAGGAAGGAAGGAAGGAAGGAAGGAAGAAAGAAAGAAAGGAAGGAAGAAAGAAAGGAAAAAAAAACAAGAGAAAGGGCAGCCCAGGACAGGTTGAAACCAGGCTACTGTACAGGCTCACAGCACTGGCATGATATGGGAATTCCTGTCTCAACACTTTTACAAAAAGCGTAAGCTGAAGGGCCCTATGTTCATGGATGAGTTGTTTTGTGGAGGTTGGTTTCCCTGGCCTACAAGGAATGTGACTTTGAAATGACCAATCCCTCTGGGTTTTGTTTCTTCACTCTCCAGCCCTCCCCTGACTATATACTAAGCTTCTGTTCCACTCATTAGAACATGTGTTCTTCTTCATGAAAGGAAAGGTTTCCCAATACTAGGATAAAAAGTAAAGCCAATCAAGATCTTAACTAAATTGTTATCATTCTGTCCTTTCTAATAGCATAACAAAGTGGAACCCCAGGAATGAATGTGGTGAATCACTCATAGGAGTAGCCGTTAAAACTGATAGCTTGGGTGAGGCATTGTGACGAACTCCTTAACTCCAGCACTCAGGAGGGTGAGACATGAGGACCAACATGAGTTTGAGAACAGCTCGGGGGAGAAAGAGTGAAACCCCAGCTCAAAAATAAAGCAAAACTTGGCACCAAGCCTGGCAGCCTGGCTATGATACCTGACACACACACACACCAGAAGGAGAGACCCAACTCCTACACATACACTGTGACACACACACACACACACACACACACACACACACACACACACACACACTAAATAAAAGATGCCCATCACATATTCCTTCTCTAGCAGGTCTCCATTATCTTCCATGAAGAGCCTTCAAACCAGGTACGGTGGCTGTGGTGGTTTGGATGAGAATGGACCCTATAGGATCACATATCTGAATGCTTGGTCTCCAGTTGATGGGACTGTTTTGAGAAGGATTAGGATGTGTAGCCTTTTGGAGAATGTGTATCACTGGGGTAGGCCTTGAGGTTTCAAAAGCCCATGCCAGGCCCAGTCTCTATCTCTCTGCCTCCAACTTGCCAGTAAGATCTAAGCTCTCAGCTACTGCTCTAGCTCCCTGCCCACCTGTCTGTTGCCCTGCTCATGCTATGGTGACCATGGGCTCAACCTCTAAAACTATAAGCACACTCCCAATTAAATACTTTCTGTTATAAGTTCCCTTGGTCATGTTGTCTCTTCATAGCAATATAAAAAAAGCAACTGAGATTGTGGCACTCAATCACCTGTAATCCCAACACTTGGGAGGCAGAGGCAGAAAGAAGCATCAGGAGTACAAATCATTGTAAGATAAATAGCAAGTATGAAGCAACCCTGGGTTACTTTATATCATCTCAGGAAAGGGAGGGACAGAGGAAGGGATGGAGGAAAGGAGGGAGGGAGGGAAGAAGGAAGACAGACAAGCAGGCAGCTAATCTCTTAAGGTCAAATTTAAACTCTTCATCTTCCAAAGAATTCGTCCCTATCTTTACCACTACCATTACCATAGCAGTGTTCTTTCCTCTCACACCACCATTTATTTTCAGGGTTTGTGTTTTTGGATTCTATCATATAAGAACTATTTAATGATCAGAGTCAGTCCTGCATGGCGACACAGAATCTAAAGGCCAGCAAAGCACACGTCATCCAGCCTTACCAAGCGTCTGTTGAGCATCTCTGTGCATCTAGTCTAGAGAACTGTGCGTTAGATGATGAACAAGTCAAGTTTGTATTTTCATGGGCGCACAGGCCAGAAAATAACCAGTAACAGAATGGGGTTAATGCTCCTACAGGAAAGGGACAAATAATATAAAAGTATACTGTGGTAAGCTATGTAAAATTAAGTTTATATTTTGTTATATTGTGTGAAATCTTTCCACTTACAATGTTTTATGCACATTATTTTTTACCATATTCTATGTATGTATACTTTTCTTGTATTCAAGACATTTTGTATATTGATACAATTTGGGATATTTATCATGCTGCCCTTTATAGTTCTACCTCTTGTCTTGACATTTCTACTCTACCTCTATTTTAGGGATTTATATGTATGTATATGTACATTGTTATATTGTTTAAGTATTTGTTCCTGCTTTACTCAGGGAAGTTTTAATCAGTTTTTTAGCTAAGTTCCTGAGTTTTACAGATTATCTTCACCCATGTTTCCTGTACCTATGAGATTAGTCAGATGTAGATGCTTAATCTTCAATCACTTCATAGACATACAGAACATGACATTTAAATGTTTTAATATTAGTACTCCATTGACATGAGACACTGTTGCTCCTGACAGCACCGTGTACTTTCCCGAAAATATGTTGGACACTGTTGTTGCTCCTGCTGGAGTTCATTCTCGCCTCAACTAATGGCCTGTTGGCAAAGAATTGCCCCCACCTTGACCACTGATTTGGACATGCAGTCCTATGTGCTTGCAGGAGACAAATATAGAAGACTGCTGGACCTTGCCAAGTCAGGGTAAGACAGCCATTCTACCACCCTGCTGTTGTTGTGGTCTGTCAAGTTCTCTTGGCCTTAGCCAAAACTGGGTGTACCAACATTGCTGTGAGACTTAGGGTGACTGTTCAGGTGGCTTGCTGTTTCTGTCCTTGCTGCACCTTTTGGAAGTTGTCCATCCGCATTTCCTGTCTACTCTAGTATTGTTAATTTCCTTCTCAGGTCTGGATGAGGTTGAAGATTAAACTATCACAACTATCATTCTCTCTTTCTAGTTAGATACATTTTCCAGCTTAGGACAACTCTATTGTAAACTCCATTATGCCTTCACCCTAGGACTAGAAATGTAGGTCATTTTGTTCTCGATTTTCCTTTTCTTAGAGCACACTTGTTATTCACTGTTTTGTATATAGTTTTGATTTGGGTTTGATTTGAGTTTTGTTGTTGTAGTTGTTGTTGTTGTTGAGCAGGGGGTCTCCTGTAACCTAGGCTGCCCTAAAACTGGATGTACAACTGGAAATGACCTTGAACTGCTAATGCTCTTGGCTATGTCTCCCAAGTGCTGGGATGATATGCCTGCACCGTCATGTCCAGTTTCTGTGACACTGAGGATGGAGCACAGGGCTGCACACATGCTGGGCAAGCATGGCACCAGCTGAGCTGTAACCTCTGCCTTAACTCTTGTCTGGTCCTGGTTTTTTGAGACAGGGTTTCTCTGTGTAACTTTGGATCCTGTCCTAGAACTTGCTCTGTAGACCAGGCTGGCCTCGAACTCACGGAGATCCACCTGCCTCTGCCTCCTGAGTGGGATTAAACATGCATGTGCCACCAACACCCAGCTTCATTCTGTTTTTTGATAATATGTCTCTTGCAGCTCACACTGGTCTCAAAGATATAGCCAAGGCTGATCTTGAACTCATAATCTTTCTGTCTTTGTCTCAAAAATGCTAGGATTATAGGCATTTGACACCTCACCTGCCTTCTATCTGCTTCTTAAATTAATTAGTTTCAGCATGCTAGAGTACTATGTTAACCCAGTACTCTGGAGCCTAAGTCTGGAAGAGTATGGATTTAAAGGACAGCATTGAAAACATAGCAAGAGCCAGCACTCGGGAGGTAGAGGCAGGCAGATCTCTGTGAGTTCAAGGCCAGCCTGGCCTACAGAGCTAGTTCCAGTACAGTCTCCAAAGCTACATAGAGAAACCTTGTCTCAAAAAACAAAAAGGAAACAAAACAAACAAACAAAGAAGGCCTAGCAAGACCATATATATCAGATCTGGTGGCACTAATCTATAATCTCAACAGTTGGAAAATGGATGCAATGGGGTCAGGTGTCCAAGGCTGTTCTCTGCTGTATATCAAGTATAACGTCTCCTTGAAGTTGTATACAACCGTATCTCAAATAAATAAACAAACACATTTAATTGATTCTTTTTTATTGGGGAGAGGTGCCCTATGTCATGGTAAGCATGTGGTGGTCAGAGAACAACTTATAGGAAAACTAGTTCTCTCCTACCATGTGGATCTTAGAGATCAAACTCTGGATGCCAGGCTTGGTGGTGTCAAGTGTCTTTACCCACTGAGCCATCTCACCAGACTAAATTTAATGGATTCTTGGCACATAATAACTGCACGTTTTTATGGGGTACACGGTGACACGTCAGGTCACAGATGTAATGTGAAATGATCAGATCACCATGCTTGCTGTGGCCATCTTCCCACATTGTAGGCAGATGTGGGGCTTCTGATTTGTCTCCGTCCTGATTGCATACTATCAGGAATGGGTTTTTGTTGTTGGGTTGTTTTGTTTTGTTTTGTTTTGTGAGGATGAGATGTTTAGAAAGGTTAGAGGCAGGGGTCCCCATCAGGAACAAACACTCGAGCACCAGTGTTGGGCTGGAATCTGTCCAGATACGGCATTGTGAGCATTTTGCTGGTGTGCAAAACGTAGTGATGGGGGGGGGGGGGAGGCTGGGAGGCAAAGAGTTGAAAGGAGGTTACAAATTGTGAAGAGAAATAACAGCATTTATTTCCAAAAGACAACTCTTTATCTTCCTGCCCCAGGCCTATTTGTTGACAAGCCATTGTATCAAAATTTGTTGGTCAAGGAAAGAGAGGCCTCGTGTTCCTGCTGTACGCTAGGCCTTGATCTTGTCTCTGCTGGAATCCGAGAGGCTCCCCCATAAGCAATCAGCCTCCTAATGGGCAGGAGGCTCCTCTGGGAATGAGAATTTGACAAGGCTTGTCAAAACTGTCAGGCGGGCGGCACAGTCTTTTTCATTCCCTCGTCCCTACCACAGGAGGGGGACAACTCCGTGAGCTATGCCAACCCCTTGAGGACAAGTGCTAAAGCCACCAGAAACGCTGTTCAGATATGAACAGGGACACACAGGAATCTACCATATGTCTTTTAAATGTTGGCTGGATAAAACTGTGTGTTCAGTGCACAGTATATTAGTGGGAAGAGGCAGCAGTAACTAGTCTCTCTCTCCCTGTCCCTCTCCACTCCATGGCCAGGCAGAAGTGATGAAAAGGCCAGATGAATCAAGCAAGCTGTAGTCACCCCCTCCAGAGACAAAAATTTATCTAGGGGCGATTTTTCCCTGAGGCTCTTACGTGATTTCCTCAGCACTGCAGTGCAGAGGCCTACAGGGATAAAAGTCAGCGGCATCGCGGGTACAGCCACACCCTAAAAAGATAAGGTGTCATTTGGTAGAGTACCCACTTAGCATGCATGAAGCGCTGGGTTCCGTCTCTAGTACAGCATAAAACCAGACACGATGACACATACCTACCATCCTAGGATTCAGGGAGAGAAGGCAGAAGGATCAGACGTTCAAGATCATCCTCTGCTATGTAGTGAGTTCAAGGGAAGCCTTTTATACAGACTCTGTCCCAAAAAGAAAAAAGCAGGGTGATGGTGGTACACACCTTTAATCCCAGCACTCAGGAAGGCAGAGGCAGGCAGATCTCTGTTTGAGGCTGTCTAGAAAAACCAAAATAGAAATAGAAGGAGGAGAGGGAAGAGGAGGAGAAGAAGAAAAGAGGAAAGGAGGAAGGGAGGAAGGGAGGAGGAGGGAGGGAGGGAGGGAGGGAGGGAGGGAGGGAGGGAGGGAGGGAGGGAGGAAAGAAGGAAGGAAGGGAGGGAAAGCTATCAAAGCCTAGCGTGGCAGATGTAGCAATGGCTCAGGGTTTAGAGTACATGAGCCTATAGTGATCATTTTACAAATCCAGCTCCAAGAGATCTATTGCTCTCGTTTGGCCCCTGAAGGTACTCACGTGCACACAAAAGTAATAAATGAGAAGCACTGAAGTAAGTTAGCCAAGTGCAGAGGAGAGGTATAGGCTGGAGGATTAAAAGTTAACTTTGAAGTGTCTTCTGCACAACAGTGAGTTCGAGACCATCTGGAGATTCATCCTAGAGAAAGGAAACCAGACAGGGACAGAGAGAAAGAGACTGGCCAGTCATGGGGCACGAACCCATAATCTCAGCACTCAAGGGTTGAATCTGGAGGAGTGCCAAGAGTTTGACACCAGTTTGGACTGCATAGTGAGTAAAAAGCCTTGTCTCAGAGAGAGAGAGGGAGAGAGAGAGAGAGAGAGAGAGAGGGAGAGAGAGAGAGGGAGAGAGAGAGAGAGAGGGAGAGAGAGAGAGAGAGAGGGAGGGAGAGGGAGAGAGAGAGAGAGAGGGAGGGAGAGTGAGAGAGAGAGAGAGGGAGAGAGAGAGAGAGAGGGAGAGAGAGAGAGGGAGGGAGGGAGGGAGGGAGAGAGGGAGAGAGAGGGAGGGAGAGAGAGGGAGGGAGGGAGAGAGAGAGAGAGAGAGAGAGAGAGAGAGAGAGAGAGAGAGATGAAGGAATGAGAAGGAAAGGAAAGGAGAAAAAGGAAGACAAAAGCTACCACCGCCTTCACGTGTTTGTGGAAAGTCTTGGGTAGCCAGGGGATTTAGTGAGCGGTTGGAGGCCGTCTGGGTGTAAGGGGACGAGGGGACCAGCTGGTCCACACAGCAGACCCCCTCATTCTGTGCTCACAAGGATGCAGCCCACCCCAGAAACGGCACCACAGGACACAGCTGCATTTGGGCTTCTAATTACTTGACTGTCTAATTCATGCTAACACAGCAATTAGTGATAAAGCTCAAAACACTCATACACATTAGCCTGACGACATTTAATGATGACATTAGATGCACTGCACTTTGCTACATAGGTAGCTTAGCAAGTAATAAGAAATCTACATGCCTGGCCCCTCTCACTGAATGCCATGGAGTAAGGGAAGCTGTGAATCCTTCAGCTTGTGGTTAAACAGAAATGTGTGCTTATGTGGGACACACCGTTTCTAGATGCTGGTGAGAAACAGTGCTCCCTGGTCCGGAAAACATGACTAGGTCTTGATAAGAGAAGAAGAAAAGAAAGCAAAGGAGAAGCTAATCTAGGTGGTACACACCTGTGCTGACGGCAAGAAGATGGTGAGTTCAAAGCCAGCCTGGGCTACTTAGTAAGACTGTGAAATGAAGGACAGAGACAGGGAGGGAGGGGAGGGGTGGGGGAGAGGAGGAAAAGAAGGGAAGGGAAGAAGGAAAAAGAGGAAGGGAGGGAGAGAGAGCAAAAGAGCAAGAGAAAGGAAAGGATAACAAGAAAGGTGGGAGGAGGGAGGAAAGAGTGAGGAAAGGAAAGAGGGAAGATTAGCAATTGGTTATTACTTAAGGCCTCCTTATATATAATCGCATTTTCAGTGCCTTAGACATTAGCAGGAAATAAAGGGAAATTTTAATTTTTTTTTTTTTTTTTTTTTTTTTTTTTGCCAGAGTGCTTGATATGTGCTGCCTGCTGGTGGTTTACATAGAGCCTGTTCGCCAGACATGATTAATAGTTCAGCAGCACTGCCAAAAAGCACATAAATCTGGCCGTCCACGGTGTAACTGACATGATGCTTGTCTCACAGATACCAACAGCACGTGCTTATCACGGTCCAGTCCCCAAGAGGGCATTCGAAGCAGCTGATTATGCAATACACAGTTGCTGACATTACAAGTTTGGGGTGTGTTCCTTATAGCACCCAATTAGCAGCCACACAAAGCCCAACTCGCCTTGCACAGCCTCATCCAGATGTGAAGGGCCAGCAAGAGGAATACAGGTGACCACACAAACCCCAATAGAGCACCCAGGTCAGAGGAAAGGAGTGTGAGGCAGTCTATGTCAAGTTCCCCTCTGCTCACCAAGCAGCCTGGCTTCACATCCAAAGAACAGCAACTGCACCCAGCCCTGTAGGGAGTCCTTGGTGAGCCCCACCCCTCCAGCTAGCTCTCCCACCTCGCCTCCTTCAGCTTATTTGACAGCTTTGCTTTTCAAACTCAAGCCCTCCTCTTGGGTCTTTAGATTTCTCGGAAGCATACACAGAGCCCTGGATTCAAACCCCACCATCTCAAAAACCAGGTCTGGTGTTGCATGCCTAAAAGCCCAGCACTTAGGAGATAGAGGAAAAAGGATCAAGAATCCAAGGTTATCCTTGGCTATAGAAGGTGCTGGAAGCCAGCCTGCCCTACAAAAGACTCTATCTCAAAAAAAAAAAAAAAAAAAAAAAAAGAAAGAAAGAAAGAAAGAAAGAAAGAAAGAAAGAAAGAAAAATTTTAAACAAAAACCAGACAATACTGACTTAGCAGAGCAGCCACTGTGAAGATTAAAGATTACATAACAAACAAGTTGTAAAACCCCTTGAAAGCATAAAAATGCCTACGAGTAATTATTACCATTGTTATTAATCACTTCGGTTCATCACATAGAGTAAACACAAGACAATAAAGAAGGAGCTCTTAAATGCAGTATCAGCAGCCAGGGCCATTTATTACAATGCTGTTTGCTCTGACTCCATTACCGTTATAAAATTTTACGCTCATCTAGCACTTTTCATCTGAGAATGTCAGAGTGCTGTAGCATCCCAGGCTCTAATTACACTAATCCTTGGAACACGAAGGAAGCAGCCTCAAAAGGCCCCTTCCACTGCTGTGACTCACTACCCAAGAGACCAGCAGGAAGGCCTCCTGCTGAGGACTGCGCCTCAAAACTTCTAAAGTCTGAAGAAGCTGAAAGGTAAGCCCCCCACACCCCACGTACTGAAGATGAAACTTGGGGTCTCGTGTAAGCTACGTGCTCACTCTATAACTCAGCTACATGACAAACCCTCATATTGTTTTCTTTCTTTTGCATTTTCTTTTCTTCCCATGCTGGGGATTGAACCAGGATCCTCTGGAAGAACAGCCAGTGGTTTTAACCACTGTATCACCTCTCTAGCCCCTTGTCCACTGAATTTTAAGTCAGCATGCTCATATTTGTTACAAACATGGATCTCACTGGGGTTGAAGAGCAGCTATGTTGGGGTTGGGGATATAACTCAGTGCTAAGATCTAGTGGTTACTGGGAGCCTCTTTTGAAATAGAAGACCTACTCTGGGGGTAGGGGGGAGATGGTTCATTGGATAACAACACTTGCCACCAAGATTGATGACCTGAGTTTGCTCTCCAGAACCCACTTGGTGGAAAGAGTGAACAGACTCCTGCAGGCCTCCACACTAAATAAGTAAACGTAAGAAACGAATCAAAATTGGGCTGACTATAGTAGTACTCGGCTGTAATTCCAGCCCTTGGAACGTAGAGGCAGGAGGATCAGGAGTTCAAGGTTATCCTCAACTACATAGCAAGTTTGAGGCCAACAAAGGCTACAGGAGTCCCTGTCTCAAAACAACAACAAAACATAAAGAAGATAAATTGGCACTGCATCCCATGACCTGACTGGAAAAACCTACAGTGGATGAAACTTGACCCAGGGAGTAATTGTGTTACTATTTCTTTCCATCTTCCTCCTTGATCTACACTGAGCTGCTTAAGTCAAAGAAAATAGGGAACTCCCCATGTTACAGTTGTCCCCTAAAGACTCCCACGAGTGTGCTTATTCCAGCACATAGTGACTCTGGCCAAAGAACTGAAGACACCAAGTTTACATATGCTGGATGATGGAAAGCAGAGCAGACAGAGTTAACCAACACACAGAGTAAACAGTTTCATTTATCCCCCAAACAGAGAGAAAACAGCCAGGCTGGGGTAGGCCATCCACATCACACGGGCCAAATTGCTCCTGTGATTACCACGTTACTGTCACACAAAACCCCAGCCTCCTAGGGAATCAGAATATCAGAGGTGAGCGTACCCTGTGCTGTCCCAATTGTCAACTCCCCTTGTCATCGCTGAGTTCAAGCTGAGCCACTACTTAGCTTGACAGACAATAACAATAACAACAACAAGAAAGCCCTGCCTGGTAAATTATTGTTTTAATACACAAAGCAGATCAGTTTGGTAGACGGTTTCCACAACATCCAACAAGCCACAGACATGGTCTCCAGTCTTACCCCATTAGATCCAAGTGTGCCCTCAGGGCATATGATCCCTCTCCAGGCCACTGCGGTCTTACACAAACATCGTGATTAGTACCATGCTTGTTCCTATTAGCGTCAGCACAGAAGAAGGACGATGGCGGGGGGGGGGGGGGGGGGCACAGAGTCCAAGCACAGAAATTAAAGTTGATATGTTTTCTAATTGATAGATAATTGTATATCTTTCTGGGGTACGTATGATACTACAGAACATGTAACACTGGGAAAAGGCTAACTTAGGATATTAATCATCTCAAACGTCACTGAGTTGGCATTTTTTTTTTTTTTCTATTTGAGATAGGGTGTTCTGTAGCCCAGGCAGAACACAAACTCAGATTCCTCCTGCTTCTGTCTCCCAAGTGTTGAGATCACAGCAACATCAAACCATACTCAATGTTTGCTTCCTTGTTTTTGGTTTGGTTTGGTTTGGTTGTTGTTGCTTTGTTTTGCTTTTACTTTCTCACTTTTATTTATGACAAATATTCTCTGATCCCTTCTGGTCACAAGTTCTTTGAGACAATTCCATGAGCATTAGCCAATCAGATAATAGAATCGCCTGGCTCTCCCAGATAGCATAGGTTTCAAACTGGCCGTTAACCTGCCTGTGACCTGGCCAGCCTCAGCCACATTCATCCGGATGGACTCATGGTCCTTGAGGACAATGATGCACTTGCTCAGGAAACATTTGTGAAGCTCAGACAGGTCTACGAACTCACCCTCATGAATCTGGAGGAGTACCTGCTCACTCCAAGTCCTGTGCAAGTACAGAAAGATGGTTGGCTCGCTTGTTGTAAACTTGGGGTTTTGTTTTGTTGTGACCCAATGTCTCACTACATAACCTAGCCTGACCTTAAACTCAAAATTCTCCTGCCTTTATGCCTCCTGAATACGGGGGGGGGGGGTATATTCATTTTTACTACATGAATTATATACATAATAATGGGAAACTTAGAAAGCACAAGTAAGGAGGAAAGGGAATATGTTACCAGGCAAGTCCAGGGATTCATTTCTATCTCTACATAATTTATTTTGAAGTTGACAAGGCACAGTTCCTGATGATGACCTCAAAGTTCACAAATACAAAGGAGAATAAATCAATCAAGAAAATATCTCACCATGAACCCACTTACTAAGAGCAACTGAATCTGGTAGAGCAGACCCCACTCAGGTTTCACAATGGAATTCTATATAGCTGTAAGAAAAATGAAAATTCATAGATCAATGGGTAGAATTGGAAAATATTGTACTGAGTAAGATGACGTAGGTCCAGAGAGACAAATACCACACGTTCTTTCTTCTTTGTGATTCCTAAATGCAAAGCTTTAGGTTTGAGTGTATAGCCTGGAACAGCATAGAAGGCAATGGAGTGGGAAGCCAGCTGGGGTTCGGGGGCAGTGGGAGTGGGGGAATGGCAGGACACCAGTGTTATAAAGAGAAAAAGGGACAAATGGGGGAAAGACCTAAGGGGGTGGCTAACACAGAGGGAGAGGGAGTTGGCTGTGGGTCAGGGAATAACACTAAGGGCATTTGGAAAAGCCATAAAACCAGAGGGGAGCATATTAGTCTATAAACTTATTTTAGAATACATTTCTACTCAGACAAATAGACAGATGATAGATAGATAGATAGATAGATAGATAGATAGATAGACAGACAGATAGACAGATACATAGATAGAGTTCTAATGCAGATACCCAACACAATAGTATAATGATCTCCTACACCCAGAAGCCACAGACTAGGCCACAAAAACCCCAGTATAAGGCCAGTTATATATCTCCCTTCATCAAATAAACCTCTTTTTATAGCAGACAATATTATGGACGTCTACAGCCTTTCAAAATGCAGAGAATAAGTAACTGTGGGGTTCCCAGCCCCAAATGGGACATCTGTAACACAACCCCTACACCTAAGGCTCAGGGAACATCAAGGAAGAGGAGGTTGAAAGATTGTAAGAGCCTGAAAGCATTTGCTTAGTGGCCACCCTATGGGTGTCTTCTAGAAAAGACCCACGCTGCTCCCATAAACTCTCAACAACATGGCTGCCTACACAAGGCCTGCAAAGGCCACACCAACCGAATGGAGGAAAATTTCACAAGCCCTCACCCATAGATGAAGAGCTCCAAACAGTCAAGGCTGCTGAGAGAGGAAACTAGTTTTTGTCGAAGGGTTTTTGTTTGTTTGTTTGTTTCCCCTTTCTTAGAAAGACACACACACACACTTCCCAGGCCTAAGAGGTCAGTCCCAACGACATACAAATAAGGGCAATACTAAATAAATTCAGTAGGGGTGGGGGTGTATCAAA
This sequence comes from Phodopus roborovskii, assembly GCF_943737965.1. Classification (NCBI taxonomy): domain Eukaryota; kingdom Metazoa; phylum Chordata; class Mammalia; order Rodentia; family Cricetidae; genus Phodopus; species Phodopus roborovskii. The sequence goes on along the minus strand of NW_026126482.1, from coordinate 17,375,078 downwards.
AATAAATATAGAAGAAGATATCATGAATAGGGGGGTGATGAGGGGTACAGAGTTGGGGGAGATAAAAAAAGATGAAATTACAATATGCTTCTGTATGAAATCCTCAAATAAAAGAAAAAATAGGGTTCCTTTCTCTCCAGTAGCTTCTACCCTATGACATGGGTCCCTGCAGAGTAATCACAAGGACATTCCAAATCCATACTGATGCCAAGTAGCTGCCAGTGATGAGATAATTAAGATTATAATGACCATCACATAAGGCTCATTAAGTTCTTTGCTACTAACAAGGGGTCCTCACCCTCATAAAGAATGAGGGACATTAGTCTGTGTTGGATGCCTAAGACTTTATTGCACTTCATTTATTTATTTTTATTTATTTGAGGTGTGGGTGTGTGCGCGTGCGTGCATGTGTGCGTGCGTGTGTGCGTGTGTGTGCGTGTGTATATAAGCGTGCGTATATAAGCACCTCACAGTGGACCTGGGAATTGAACTGTGGTATTCGGTTTGGCAGCAGGTCCTTTACCCTCTGAGTCATCATGCGGTCCTGACTCCTGAGACATTAGTGTGTATGTTATCTCCCATGTAGGCTCATCCTCCTTTGGAGGATGTGAACATATGCTTTCACTGTCAGGGTGGCTTTGAACATCTAACTTCTCATTTCAATGCCTGTAGTGTAGGCTGTGTGTGAGTTGGCTAGAATCTCAGCTCCATCATGGCATGTTGTGTATCCACTCATTTACAGGAGCTGTCAATCAAACGAAACTCCTCAAGCCCAGCATGGCTGCACACACTTGTAACATTAGCTGTTATGAGGCTGAGACAGGAGGAATACCACAAGTTTGAAGGTACCCTGGGTTACTGATAAACACCAAGTCTAGCCTTGGCTACATAGCAAGACCTTAGCTCATAAAAGAAAAACGAAGAGGGCTTTCAAAATGGCTCAGTGAGTAAGGGCACTAACTGCCAAAACCAACTGCTTGAATACGACCCTTTGAATCTAGTTGGTAGAAAGAACCAACATTTACAACTTGCCCTCTTGACTTCTGCACTCTAGCCAACAATGGTATGTGTGCATACACATACACACACACACACACACACACACACACACACACACACCAAATACACTTTAAACAAATAAATGAAAATTTAAATTTAAAACAAATTTTAAAATGTATCAAATTTTGCTGGGCATTGGTGGCACATGCCTTTAATCCTAGCACTCGGGAGACAGAGTCAAGAGGATCTCTGTGAGTTCGAGGCCAGTCTGGTCTACAGAGTAAGTTTCAGGACAGCCCTGGCTACACAGAAAAACCTTGTCTCAAAAAACAAACAAATTTAAAAAGAAAATTACCACTGAATGCTTCTATGCAACTCTTGTTTTTGTTCATTATGTAGCGACTGGCCTCAAACTCACAGAGATCCACCAGCCTCTGCCTCCTGAGTGCTGAGATTAAGGGCATGAGCCACCATTTGAAGCATGTACAACTCTTTTTATCTTTCTAATTTTTTATTACATTTACTTGGTGTACGTATGTGAGTGAATATGTGTACAAGCCTTGAGTGTGCATGCAGGTACATGTGTTCATATTCGTGTATGCACGGATCTAGTATAAAGGCATTAGTTCAATCTCCAGAACCTAGCTAAAGGTGGAAGGAAAGAATTGACTCTGCTGACCTTTGACCTCCACACATACACACACACACTCTGGCATGCATTTGCCCAACACATCATACAGACACAAAATAAACAAATAAATATGTATTTTAAAATGCATATCCTGTTTTCTGCTGATTTCATTCTCAGGCGATGAACAGACCCAACCAACCCAACTTGCATTTTAATCCCAGCTCTGCTGGAGAACATTCTTTTACACTGTGTGAGGATGTGTCACTGTGATTGGTTTACTAAAGAGCTGAATGGCCAATAGCTAGTCAGGAAGAGGTTAGGTGGAGTTTCTGGGGACAGAGAGGTCTCAGAGAAGAAAGGCAGCCAGCCAGATGCAAATGAAGCAAGACATGCAGAAGGAGAGATAAGAGCCACGAGCTACTTGACAGCACATAGATTTATAAAAATGGCTTAAGTTGTAAGCGCTAATTAGAGTCAGACCGTGGTGGTGCGCACGACTTTGATCCCAGCACTTGGGAGGCAGAGGCAGAAGAATCTCTGTGAGTTCAAGACCAGCCTGGTCTACAGGAGAGCTAGGGTTGTTACACAGAAAAACTTGTTAGTTAGAAACAAGCCTAAGCTAAGGCCGAGCTTTCATAATTAATAATAAGTCTCCATGTTGTGTTTGTTTGTTTGTTTGTTTGTTTTTGAGCTAGCAGCACAAAGAAAAATCTTCCTACACAGCTCATTTCTCTGAATTTCAGTTTCCTGGTCTCTAAAGTGGAGATCCTATTTCCCATGTGTGAATTACTGCACACAGCCCTGACCAAGGGCTGGGCCAACAGTGGTTGGAGCTGTTGATTCACTTTATCTACAAGAACTCCTATTATTAAAGACCACAGAGGAATTCTACCAGTGTGGAGCAGTAAGGCAAATGATTAAGGGGACTTCTTGTAGAAGTGCTAAGTC